>NW_027362764.1:624711668-626096668 GCF_046119375.1 Phyllobates terribilis
AGGATCTAGGAGGGTGGACACCCAATAATCAGCCGTGTTGAGAATGTGGGCGATGCGGCGGTCGTTTCTCAGGCACTGCAGCATGAAATCAACCATGTGCTGCAGACTGCCAACTGGCCAAGAAACACTGTCCCCTGCTTGAGGCGTGATCTCTGCCTGCTCTGCATCACCCCACCCTCGCTCTAGATACTGACTACTAGAGCATTGTGTACCTCCCTCCTCTGGACAGATGTCTTCCTCATCCATTGACTCCTCCTCATCCTCCTCACAAAGTGTCCCCTGCCTAGGCCTTTGTGAGGAACCACGTTGCGCAGACTGTAGAGAAGCAGATGGCATTTGTGACTCCTCATCCTCCACCTCTTCCAAAACCTCGTCCCTTAGTGCTTGCAGTGTTTTTTCAAGCAGGCAGATAAGGGGGATAGTCATGCTGACTAGTGCATCATCTGCACTCGCCATCCGCGTGGAATAATCGAAGGCACGCAAAACGTGGCAAATGTCCTTCATAGAGGCCCACTCAGTAGTGGTGAAGTGTGAACGGCGCGCACTGCGACTTGTTTGCGCCTGCTGCAGCTGGTACTCCATTACTGCTGCCTGCTGCTCACACAACCTCTCCAACATATGTAACGTTGAATTCCACCTGGTGGGTAGGTCACATATGATGCGATGTTCCGGAAGACGTAATCGGCGCTGCAGAGCTGCAATGCGTGATCTTGCATTGCTGGAACGCCGCAAGTGAGCGCACTCTATGCTGACCTTGTGAAGCAGTGCATCAAGATCCGGATAGTCCCTCAAAAAACTCTGCACGACCAAGTTGAGCACATGTGCCAAACATGGGATGTGAGTGAGGTTGCCTAGGCCCAGAGCTGCCACCAGATTTCGGCCATTGTCACACACTACCATGCCTGGCTGGAGATTCGCTGGCACAAACCACACGTCGCTCTGCTGCTTGATGGCATTCCAGAGCTCCTGCGCTGTGTGGCTTCGATTCCCCAAAGAAATTAATTTTAATACGGCCTGTTGACGTTTGGCCACGGCTGTGCTCATATCGGTCATCATAACAGGTAACCGTTCACGGGTCGATGTGGAGGTAGACCGTGACGGCTCCTGCAGCGCTGATTCAGAGGAACTGGAGTATGAGGAGGAGTCAATGTGTACAGACTGGATTCCTGCAATCCTTGGAGTTGGCAGAACACGTACAGCGCCACTCTCAAGATTTGTACCCGGCTCCACAACATTTACCCAATGGGCAGTGAGGGAAAGGTATCGTCCCTGTCCATGCTTACTGGTCCACGCATCGGTGGTCAGGTGGACCTTGCTACTGACGGCGTTTTGTAGCGCATGTTTAATTTTTCCCACCACATGATGTTGCAGGGCAGGGACGGCTTGCCTGCTGAAATAAAAGCGGCTGGGCACGTTGTATTGTGGGACTGCCAATGCCATAAAGTTACGGAATGTGTCAGTCTCCACCAGCCTGAATGATAGCATTTCAAGGGCAAGTAGTTTAGCAATGTCAGCATTCAGAGCCTGTGCTCGGGGGTGGTTTGCCGAGTATGGGCGCCTTTTCTCCCATGCCTGTGCTAACGATGGCTGTAGACTGGCCTGGGAGTGTGAGGATGACTGGGAAAGTGGTGCTGTGGGTGGAATTACACTGTGTCTCTGTACAACAGTGCCAGAGATTCTTCCATGGCGATCCTGTGAGGAAGCCGAACCAGCTGTGTGTGAGCTGGAGGAAGAGGCTACAACACGAGCTGAAGAGGTGGTAGGTGGCGCTGTAGGTTGGCCTAGGTCTTCAGTGTGTTTTTGTAACTCCACCACGTGCTTGGTCCGCACATGTTTCCACATATTTGTGGTATTGAGGTTGCTGACACTTTTCCCTCTTTTCACCTTCTGATTACACAGCTTGCATTTGACAAAGCAAATGCCATCTGCAACTGTGTCAAAAAAGGACCAGGCACTGCAAGTCTTGGGAGCGCCCGCTTTGGATTTTGGAAGAGCCATGCTCCTAATGGGTGCCGAAGTGGAGGCTACAGGCAACCAAGTCTGCCCCCTCCCTCTCCCTCCTTTTTGGGCCGTTCGGGAATCTCTTCCTCAGAGCTGCTCCCACCACCTTCCTGTCCCTCACACCATGATGGGTCAAGGACCTCATCATCTACACCACCCTCTTCAAACAACTGCTTCTCCTGGGTAGTCTCGACAGCACAGTACGCACCAGAAAGTGGCACCTGAGTCTCATCATCAGATGCGTACTGAGGTGTGCTGCTGACCATAGGCACTGGCCCACCTGCCTCTTCAGATTCAGAGAGACAAAACGGTTGCGCATCACTGCATTCTACCTCTTCTTCAAATTCTAGAATTCTGCTTGGCTGGCCCCCTCTTTCCAAGCCAAGAGATTCAGAGAACAGAAGTAGAGATGGCTCCTGTCCAGGGCTCTCTGACTGCCTTGGCAATTTGGCAGGTGGTGAAGAGACAGATGGGTGCTCTTCAGTGCTCAGGACCTGAGAGGATCTGGAACTAATTGAAGTCGATGCGTTAGCTGCCATCCATCCAACAACAGCTTCAATTTGGTCCTCGCGCAGCAGTGGGGTACGGCTAGCTCCTACAAAGCTGCGCATAAAGGACTGTTCCCTGGTAAAACTGGGGGATGCTGAGTCACTGGTGCCCGCAGCAGGCACAGAATCCCCACGTCCTCTCCCTGCAGGCACAGAATCCTCACGTCCTCTCCCTGCAGAAACTCCACGCCCACGCCCACGACCACATGCCTTACTCCCTGCCTTCTTCATCTTTGTAGACTGATAAAGATAGGCAGAAAAGTACTAAGGGCTTAGTGTGCTTATTCCTGAACAGCTGCTAACAGGTATAAGAAACACTAATTTTATAAAGTGTGGACTAGACTTTAATATGAGCTAATGTGGCCTACACAACTGTAAAGTGGAGTGTTTGGTGAACTTTATTTAGGTTTTTTTGTCACAAAAAGACACTGGATGTGCCTAATAGAGATGAGCGTTGTTCTACTCGAACTGTTCGCCAATCTCAAATTCGAGCTGTTTTGGGCGGTGTTCGAGCCGTTCGGCGAACACGAACAATTTGAGAAAAATTCGGCTGTTCGAGGTTATGTTCGATAACTGTTCGTGCACCAAAATCATAACTGGATTTTTAGTGTGAGTGTACAGCGGGGTGGGGGGAGGGGATGGATCTCTGCAGGAACAATGAAGATCTCCATTTTTTTTTTCTCTTTCCCACATTTACAGTGGGGAGGTGCAATCTGTCAGCCTATCAGCAGCGCACACACGGAGCGAAGTGCTTTTTTTTCACACAAGCAAGGGCATGTGTCATTGGCAGTGTATTTCACATGTCCTTGCCCTATAAGACCAAGCCATTTTCCCCGTCGCCACCATTTTCTCACTGCTGCAGCTGCGTGTTAGACGGCACAGCTGTTGCTGTGTGCGCTATACCTTGTTAATTTCAAGCCAATTTTCGCACAAATCTACAGATAGCTTGGGAGTAGGGAATAGTTGTGATTGCAGTCCTTTTAAGGACTAGGTTACAGCATTTCCTACGACTTTTATCAGGCAGGTCTGTGCTCTTAACCACTTCGCGCCAGAGCCTGTTTTTGCCTTCGTGACCGGGCCAATTTTTTCAATTCTGACCACTGTCACTTTATGAGGTAATTACTCTGGAACGCTTCAACGGATCCCCCTGATTCTGAGACTGTTTTTTTATGACATATTGTACGTCATGATAGTGGTAAAATTTATTCGATATCACTTGCGTTTATTTGTGAAAAAATCAGAAATTTGGCGAAAATTTTGAAAATTTTGCAATTTTCAAACTTTGAATTTTCATGCCCTTTAATCAGAGAGATATATCACACAAAATAGTTAATGAATAACATTTCCCACATGTCTACTTTACATCAGCACAATTTTGGAACCAAAATTTTTTTCTGTTAGGAAGCTATAAGGGTTAAAAGTTGACCAGCGATTTCTCATTTTTACAACAAAATTTACAAAAACATTTTTTTAGGGACCACATCTTATTTGAAGTGACTTTGAGGAGCCTTTATGACAGAAAATACCCAAAAGTGATACCATTCTAAAAACTGCACCCCTCAAGGTGCTCAAAACCACATTCAAGAAGTTTATTAACCCTTCAGGTGCTTCACAGGAATTTTTGGAATGTGGAAGAAAACAATGAACATTTAACTTTTTTTCACAAAACTGCTACTTTAGCCTCAAATTTTTAATTTTCACAAGGGCAGCCAGAAAAAATGGACCCCAAAATGTGTTGTGCAATTTCTCCTGAGCACGCTGATACCCCATATGTGGTGCAAAGCCACTGTTTGGGCGCACGGCATGGCTCGGAAGGTAAGGAGCGCCATTTGACTTTTGGAATGGAAATTTGACTGGAATCGATAGCGGACGCCATGTTGCATTTGGAGAGCCCCTGAGGTGCCTAAACAGAGGAAACCCCCAACAAGTCACCCCATTTTGGAAACTAGACCCCTCAAGGAACTTATCTAGATGTGTGGTGAGCACCTTGAACCCCCAGGGGCTTCACACAATTTTATAATGTTGAAGGGTGAAAATAAAAAAACACATTTTTATCACAAAACTGCTACTTTAGCCTCAAATTTTTCATTTTCACAAGGGCAGCCAGAAAAAATGGACCCCAAAATGTGTTGTGCAATTTCTCCTGAGCATGCTGATACCCCATATGTGGTGCAAAGCCACTGTTTGGGCGCACGGCATGGCTCGGAAGGTAAGGAGCGTCATTTGACTTTTGGAATGGAAATTTGACTGGAATGGATAGCGGACGCCATGTTGCATTTGGAGAGCCCCTGAGGTGCCTAAACAGAGGAAACCCCCAACAAGTCACCCCATTTTGGAAACTAGACCCCTCAAGGAACTTATCTAGATGTGTGGTGAGCACCTTGAACCCCCAGGGGCTTCACACAATTTTATAATGTTGAAGGGTGAAAATAAAAAAACAGATTTTTATCACAAAACTGCTACTTTAGCCTCAAATTTTTAATTTTCACAAGGGCAGCCAGAAAAAATGGACCCCAAAATGTGTTGTGCAATTTCTCCTGAGCACGCTGATACCCCATATGTGGTGCAAAGCCACTGTTTGGGCGCACGGCATGGCTCGGAAGGTAAGGAGCGCCATTTGACTTTTGGAATGGAAATTTGACTGGAATGGATAGCGGACGCCATGTTGCATTTGGAGAGCCCCTGAGGTGCCTAAACAGAGGAAACCCACAACAAGTGACCGAATTTTACAATCTACTCCTCTGTATAAATTAATCTAGTGGTGGGAAAATAAGTAGGTAAATGGTCACTAAACCCATAGATGAATTCCCACAGAGGTGTCATTTTCATAATGGGGTCACTTCAGGGGGGATTATGCTGTTCTGGCACTTTTCAGAGTACCAGAGCTAAAGAATCCCCCCTGAAGTGACCCCATTTTGGAAATGACACCCCTCTGGGAATTCATCTATGGGTTTAGTGACCATTTTAACTCGATGGATGATTTCCAGAAACAAGCACGCAATGGAAGGTTTAGATTCTGGAGAACCCCCCCTGGAAATTAAGTGAGCTCTACTCGAATATGTCATTCACTAAATGAACCAAATGTTTGAATGACAAATTGGGATACATTTTTACAGTTTAAAAACGTGGTTCTGTGTGGTAGATTTTAAAGCAGTCAGTGACGCATAAGGCTGGCAATGATGGGCATTGTGGGCAATAGTAGCGGGTATCACGCCTCATTCCTCTCTTAGTACATACACGACATCTTTTCTGGGGGTTCCTTCTTGTTTCCGTTGCTGGAATAAGTGCAATAAGATGTCGCTCAGTGAGTCTTTTCACATCCTCAGATTCTAATGGATGAGCGGGGCTAACACTTTGAAAGACAAGATTTTCAATTACCTTTTCTTGATAATCAAGAAAAGGATCTGAATTTCCTGCTTTTTTGTACAACACAAAAGAATTGTATGTGGCCACCTGAAACAAATAGATAACCAACTTTTTATACCAGGTATAGGACTTTCTTGATACCTGGTATGGCTGTAGAACCTGGTCTGCAAGGTCCACACCCCCCATGTGTTTGTTGTAGTCAATGACTGACACAGGTTTTTGCTTCGGAGTGGTGGATCCTAGTTCTACAGTGGCCCTTGTGGCATCTGTGTGGATCGAGCTGAGGACAAAAATATCCCTCTTATCCCTATATTTCAGGGCAAGCAGCTCTCCGTTGCGTACAGCCCCTGACTGCCCCTTTTGGAACTTTTGGTTGACCAATGGTTGTGGAAACCCCTGACGGTTTTTACGGATGGTCCCACACGCCCCGATGTTGTGTTCAACCAGACTTTTAAATAGGGGTATGCTGGTGTAATAATTGTCCACATATAGATTGTAGCCTTTTTGAAAAAATGGACTTATCAGCTCCCAAACAATTTTTGCAGATGTCCCCAGATAAGTAGGGCATCCTGGTGGGTTTAGTTGACTATCTTTCCCCTCATATATGCGGAAAGCGGATGTGTATCCGGTTGAACTTTCGCACATTTTATAGAGCTTTATTCCAAACCTTGCCCTTTTAGATGGGATAAATTGCTTGAGGTGCAGTCTTCCTTTGAATTTTACAAGGGACTCATCTATAGAAATATTTTGTGTTGGGGTGTAGAGGCTTAAGAATTTTTCTGACAAATTTTCAATGATGGGTCTAATTTTATATAACCTGTCATGTTCTGGGGCATTTCTGGGCAGGCATTGACTATTGTCGTTAAAATGCCAAAACCGCATGAGCATTTCATAACGGGTCCTAGGCAGAATGACTGAAAACATAGGGGTGGCTTGAACAGGGTGGTTGGACCAGTAGGATCGAATGCTCGGTTTTTTAACAAGCCCCATGGCAAATGTAAGTCCTAAAAAATTTTTTATTTCCGGGACATTAGTTGGTGTCCATAAATTTGCCCTAGCATAGTAAGATCGGGGATTCTGGCTTATGAATTGGGATGCATATAAATTTGTTTGCACGACAATATGCTCTAGCAAGCTGTCTGTAAAAAACAAATTAAAAAAATGAATTGGTCCAAAATCTTCCACCTCCACATTTATACCAGGAGTGGCGTTGAAATCAGGGCTGAATGGAGCAGCCGAATCCGAAGCCTCCCATCTGGGAAATGCTAGATCATGTGGCAAAGCCCCTTGTACACTGGCGTGCGCCAATTCACTAGTAGCAGGGACAGCGCTTGTACTGGGCAGTGTTCCCTGATTTGGAGACGTTTCTCCAGTAGCGCTATTTGCCCCTATTGCTGTACTGGCCCTTGGGCTTGAGGATGGACCAGAATCACTGCTCATTTCTGAGCTCTCAGTGTCGCCGCTACTAAAGCCCTCAAAATCCACATCTCCATCTGAGATTGCGCTGTCATCAGTGTCAGAACACAGCAGGGCATACACCTCCTCTGCGGTATAAGTCTGACGGGCCATTTTATTTTTAGATTTTTTGACTGGACTGAACGGACCGGACTGAACGGACGGGACTGATCTGACAGGACTGACTGACCTGACAGGACTGACTGATCTGACAGGACTGACTGATCTGACAGGACTGACTGACTGACAGATCTGACAGGACTGACTGACTGACAGATCTGACAGGACTGACTGACTGACAGATCTGATAGGACTGACTGACTGGACTGATCTGACAGGACTGACTGACTGGACTGATCTGACAGGACTGACTGACTGATAGATCTGACAGGACTGACTGACTGATCTGACAGGACTGACTGACTGATAGATCTGACAGGACTGACTGACTGACAGATCTGACAGGACTGACTGACTGACAGATCTGACAGGACTGACTGACTGACAGATCTGACAGGACTGACTGACTGACAGATCTGACAGGACTGACTGACTGACAGATCTGACAGGACTGACTGATCTGACAGGACTGACTGACTGATCTGACAGGACTGACTGACTGATAGATCTGACAGGACTGACTGACTGATCTGACAGGACTGACTGACTGATAGATCTGACAGGACTGACTGACTGATAGATCTGACAGGACTGACTGACTGACTGACAGATCTGACAGAACTGATCTGACAGGACTGACTGATCTGACAGACTCACTAACCCTAACTCTTACTTTCTTTTTTATTTTATTTTTTTTTACTTTCACAGTGGCAAGGCTGACACAGCTCTTGTCACACTGTTTCTCCTCTGCTCTCTCACTGAGATCGGAGGAGAAACAGTGTATTTATCAGGCAGATCACCCGGGAAAGTTTGTTGCTAAAACAAACTTCCCTGGTGATCTCTCTGATTGGCTGGTGTGACGCTGACATCATCGAGACCTGAGCCAATCAGGTCTCAATGATGTCAGAGGTCACAGCACCGGGATCCCTGCCGCTCCTGAGGTATGTGGGGGGTCCCGATCGCCGACCACCAGCTGTTACTATCTTTTAAATGCCGCGATCGCTATGGATCGCGGCATCTAGAAGATAGGAACAGGTTAACATCATGGGGACCTGATCCATTCAGGTCCCCATGATGCCACATGTCAGAGCTATCGCTCTGAACCGGTACCGCAGCGCTAGCAGGACCCTGGGGGTCCTGAGCGCTGCGGGACCACCCACCATTTTTAAACGTCGGCGCTGCACAGAGCCCGGGCAGCGCCGACGTTTATGTACAGTGGGCGGTCCTGAACCGGTTAAATAGATAGATTGTGGGAGTAAAGACTAATTGTAATTGGAGTCCTTTTCAGGACTAGGTTACATCAGTTCCTATCAGTTTTTGCCAGGCAGGTCTGTGCCAGTGCTGTGCAAGTTTTTTTCACAGCATTTGGCTGAATCTAGCAAAGCTAATCCTTTTTGGCGTATTGCAGAGTGTGTTAGTCAGTGGAGTAGCCTATCTGTGTTGCAAGATATACCACCTGTGTATAGAATACCAATTTTTTTACTGCACCTAGTGAAGTAAAATCTTTTGGGCATAGCATCATTCTATTAGTCCATCTATACTGACCTCCATCAGGTTGCAAATTGAATATAATTTTTTTCTGCATCTAGCTCTGAAAAAATATTGGGCTTCTAGCTGTGTGTGGGACTTGTTGTATTAGTCCATCTATACTGACCTCCATCAGGTTGCAAACTGAATATATTTTTTTCTGCATCTACCTCTAAAAAAATATTGGGCTTCTAGCTGTGTGTGGGACTTGTTCTATTAATCCATCTATACAGACCTCCATCAGGTTGCAAACTGAATATATTTTTTTCTGCATCTACCTCTGAAAAAATATTGGGCTTCTAGCTGTGTGTGGGACTTGTTGTATTAGTCCATCTATACTGACCTCCATCAGGTTGCAAACTGAATATATTTTTTTCTGCATCTACCTCTGAAAAAATATTGGGCTTCTAGCTGTGTGTGGGACTTGTTCTATTAATCCATCTATACAGACCTCCATCAGGTTGCAAACTGAATATATTTTTTTCTGCATCTACCTCTGAAAAAATATTGGGCTTCTAGCTGTGTGTGGGACTTGTTGTATTAGTCCATCTATACTGACCTCCATCAGGTTGCAAACTGAATATATTTTTTTCTGCATCTACCTCTGAAAAAATATTGGGCTTCTAGCTGTGTGTGGGACTTGTTCTATTAATCCATCTATACAGACCTCCATCAGGTTGCAAACTGAATATATTTTTTTCTGCATCTACCTCTGAAAAAATATGTGGCCTTCTAGCAGTGTGTGGGACTTTCTCTATTAGTCCATCTATACTGACTAGAGATGAGCGTTGTTCTACTCGAACTGTTCGCCAATCTCAAATTCGAGCTGTTTTGGGCGGTGTTCGAGCCGGTCGGCGAACACGAACAATTTGAGAAAAATTCGGCTGTTCGAGGTTATGTTCGATAACTGTTCGTGCACCAAAATCATAACTGGATTTTTTCTCAGTAATGATGAAAATTAATGTTAATACGCAGTTTGAGTGTACAGCGGGGCGGGGGGAGGGGCAGGGGATGGATCTCTGCAGGAACAATGAAGATCTCCATTTTTTTTTCTCTTTCCCGCATTTGCAGTGGGGAGGTGCAATCTGTCAGCCTATCAGCAGCGCACACACGGAGCGAAGTGCTTTTTTTCACACAAGCAAGGGCATGTGTGATTGGCAGTGTATGTCACATGTCCTTGCCCTATAAGACCAAGCCATTTTCCCCGTCGCCACCATTTTCTCACTGCTGCAGCTGCGTGTTAGACGGCACCGCTGTTGCTGTGTGCGCTATACCTTGTTAATTTCAAGCCAATTTTCGCACAAATATACAGATAGCTTGGGAGTAGGGAATAGTTGTGATTGCAGTCCTTTTAAGGACTAGGTTACAGCATTTCCTACGACTTTTATCAGGCAGGTCTGTGCTCTTAAATAGATAGATTGTGGGAGTAAAGACTAATTGTAATTGGAGTCCTTTTCAGGACTAGGTTACATCAGTTCCTATCAGTTTTTGCCAGGCAGGTCTGTGCCAGTGCTGTGCAAATTTTTTTCACAGCATTTGGCTGAATCTAGCAAAGCTAATCCATTTTGGCCTATTGCAGAGTGTGTTAGTCAGTGGAGTAGCCTATCTGTGTTGCAAGATATACCACCTGTGTATAGAATACCAATTTTTTTACTGCACCTAGTGAAGTAAAATCTTTTGGGCATAGCATCATTCTATTAGTCCATCTATACTGACCTCCATCAGGTTGCAAACTGAATATAATTTTTTTCTGCATCTAGCTCTGAAAAAATATTTGGGCTTCTAGCGGTGTGTGGGACTTGGTCTATTAGTCCATCTATACTGACCTCCATCAGGTTGCAAATTAAAAATAATTTTTTTCTGCATCTAGCTCTGAAAAAATATTTGGGTTTCTAGCAGTGTGTGGGACTTGGTCTATTAGTCCATCTATACTGACCTCCATCAGTAGCAAATTAAAAATAATTTTTTTCTGCATCTAGCTCTGAAAAAATATTTGGGCTTCTAGCAGTGTGTGGGACTTGGTCTATTAGTCCATCTATACTGACCTCCATCAGGTTGCAAATTAAAAATAATTTTTTTCTTCATTTATCTCTGAAAAAATATTTGGGCTTCTAGCAGCGTGTGGGACTTGTTCTATTAGTCCATCTATACTGACCTCCATCAGGTTGCAAATTAAAAATAATTTTTTTCTGCATCTAGCTCTGAAAAAATATTTGGGCTTCTAGCAGTGTGTGGGACTTGGTCTATTAGTCCATCTATACTGACCTCCATCAGGTTGCAAATTAAAAATAATTTTTTTCTGCATCTAGCTCTGAAAAAATATTTGGGCTTCTAGCAGTGTGTGGGACTTGGTCTATTAGTCCATCTATACTGACCTCCATCAGGTTGCAAATTAAAAATAATTTTTTTCTTCATTTATCTCTGAAAAAATATTTGGGCTTCTAGCAGCGTGTGGGACTTGTTCTATTAGTCCATCTATACTGACCTCCATCAGGTTGCAAATTAAAAATAATTTTTTTCTGCATGTAGCTCTGAAAAAATATTTGGGCTTCTAGCAGTGTGTGGGACTTGGTCTATTAGTCCATCTATACTGACCTCCATCAAGTTGCAAATTAAAAATAATTTTTTTCTGCATCTAGCTCTGAAAAAATATTTGGGCTTCTAGCAGTGTGTGGGACTTGGTCTATTAGTCCATCTATACTGACCTCCATCAGGTTGCAAATTGAATAAAAAAATTTTCTGCATCTAGCTCTGAAAAAATATTTGGGCTTCTAGCAGTGTGTGGGACTTGGTCTATTAGTCCATCTATACTGACCTCCATCAGGTTGCAAATTGAATAAAAAAATTTTCTGCATCTAGCTCTGAAAAAATATTTGGGCTTCTAGCGGTGTGTGGGACTTGGTCTATTAGTCCATCTATATTGACCTCCATCAGGTTGCAAATTAAAAATAATTTTTTTCTGCATCTAGCTCTGAAAAAATATTTGGGCTTCTAGCAGTGTGTGGGACTTGGTCTATTAGTCCATCTATACTGACCTCCATCAGGTTGCAAATTAAAAATAATTTTTTTCTTCATTTATCTCTGAAAAAATATTTGGGCTTCTAGCAGCGTGTGGGACTTGTTCTATTAGTCCATCTATACTGACCTCCATCAAGTTGCAAATTAAAAATAATTTTTTTCTGCATCAAGCCCAGCCAATAGTTTTGGCCTAATACCACAGTTTGGCCACTCAGCTCTGCTCGGTTACCATCCATTGTTTTTTTGTGCAAACAACTCCAGAGTTGTGAATTAGTTAACCACCAAAATGAGTGGAAAAAGGCCTGCTGCTGGTGGAAAGGGGAATAGGCGTGTTGGGAAGGGGAAAAAAGGTTGTGTCCGTGGGGTAGGTGCAGAAGAAAGACCATCTTCCAGCCAAACTAAAATGTCTACTTCTTTTAGCGGACAATGTGATAAGATCCCTTTCTTACGGCCACGCCAATCGCTACAAATTCCAGATGAGGCACAAAAACAGCAGGTGCTTCAACGGATATCAAGTGCTCCTTTAAGTGGGCTCTCCTCCACATCAACTTCAACATCACAAATACTCCAGTCCTCAAAGGTGTCACCCAAATCGCACTTGCTTCCTCACAGCTCCCAAATCTCCAGCTGCCCGTCTGAGTATGAGGTAGAACAGATGGTTGAGTCTGCAGAGCTGTTTACTCATACTATAGCCTGGGAATCAGAGGTCGACTCCAGCGCTTCTGTGAATCCAGACGAGGAAATGATCTGCACTGATGCCCAGAATCTTTATGAGTCGGATCCAGGACCAGACGCAGAAGGTTCTGACCATAATGTAGACCCTCATTCCCAAACTGTAACTCCTGTTGGTGGAGACAATGAGGAAGACGATGATAAGACTCAAATACCTGATTGGAGCGACAACTTTAGTTTTTTGTCAGGGCAGGAACAGGTTGGCTCTGAGGACGACGGGTGTGATAACGCACAGGGTGATGATGATGAGGTCGGAGATCCCACTTACTGTCAACCCACAGTCAGCCAAGAGATGAGGTCAGCAGAGGAGGTGGAGGAAGATGCTAGTGACGACGAGGTCAGGTTGCGCCTTCCTGGACAGAGACGTAGTACTGGAAGCACGTCAACAACTGCATCCTCAAACACAACTCTGCCTCTCACCACAAGTCGTGGTGGCTCTTCAGGTCGCATGGGTGCTAAGCCTTGCATAGCCTGGGCATTTTTTCAGATCGATAAAGATGACCCAACTCGTGTTATCTGTAACATTTGTCAGCAAAAGCTAAGTAGAGGCCAAAAAATACATAGTTTGAGTACTTCATGCATGAACCGGCACATGGACATGAAGCATAAGTTGCAGTGGGAAGCTCAGTGTGCTACAATGCGGCCTAGCCGGCCGGGCCAATCACCGTCTGCCATATCTTGTGCATCCGCGGCCTCTTCATCCTCTGTGACTGGGGGGACAGCAGTCACACCTGTTTTGGGGCGCAGACCTGCCACCTCTTTACCCGCAACAGCCAGCGTGATTGGCAGGTCATCATTTTCTTTGGAGGTGGTAACACCAGCTGGTGTTGAGCGCTGTCCGACATCGATAGCACCACCTTTGGATCAAGGCAACCTAACATGTCCGCCTGCATCTTCCTCACAGACCGGCAGTTTGCCGGGGACACCCTTATCAACCCCGTCTAAGCACAATAGCCAGCCCTCGGTCCCTCAGATGTGGACAAGTAAAAGACCATTTCCTCCTAGCCATGAGAAAGCTAAGAGGTTGAATTTCACCATCTGCAAGCTCTTGGCTACAGAAATGCTGCCTTTCCGCCTGGTGGACACAGAGGATTTTCGAGACCTTATGTCCGTCGCAGTGCCCCAGTACCAGATGCCCAGTCGGCACTACTTCTCAAAGAAAGGTGTGCCTGCGCTCCACCAGCATGTCGCACACAACATCACCGCTTCTTTGAGAAACTCTGTGTGTGACAGGGTGCATTTCACCACAGACACTTGGACGAGTAGGCATGGACAGGGGCATTACATGTCGCTGACTGGGCACTGGGTAACTATGGTGACAGCAGGACAAGGGGCTGCTGTCCAAGTCTTGCCGTCCCCACGAGTTGTGCGTCAATCCTCTTTATGTCAAAGTTCCTCCACTGCTTCTGCCTCCTCAACCTCCTCTCGGTCTTCCACCTGCACCCAAAGCCTGTCTGGTCATGCCACAAGCTTTCTAACTGCGCAGAAGGGATCCTGCACACCTCCTTACTATGCTGGCAGTAGGGCTCAACGTCATCAGGCGGTTTTTACATTGAAATGTCTGGGAAATGTGAGTCACACAGCTGAGGAGTTGTGGTCAGCTCTGGAGAACCAATTTCATGAATGGTTGTCTCCACTGGACCTGAAACCAGGGAAGGCCGTGTGCGACAATGCTGCAAACCTGGGTGCGGCCCTTCGCTGGGGCAATGTCACACACGTGCCTTGTATGGCTCACGTGTTGAACCTGGTTGTCCAGCAATTTTTAGCCCACTATCCCAGACTAGATGGCCTTCTGCAGAGGGCACGGTCGCTGTGTGCTCACTTCCGCCGTTCGCATCCCGCAGCTCAGCGACTTACATCTCTACAGAAGTCGTTGGGCCTGCCACTTCACCGGCTAAAATGCGATGTGCCTACCCGGTGGAATTCAACTCTGCACATGTTGCAGCGACTGTGGCAGCACCGACAAGCCCTGGTGCAATACGTTCTGACGTATAGCCTGGGCCAACGAGATTCAGAGGTGGGGCAAATCACGCTGGAGGAGTGGTCTCAGATCAGGAACCTATGCACCCTTCTGCACAGTTTTGAAATGGCGACGGAGATGTTTAGTGCTGACGATGCCATTATCAGCATGACTATTCCGGTGATTTACATGCTGGAGCACATGTTAAACAGAATTCGGAGTCAGGTGGTGGCACAAGAGGAGGTGGAGGAAGTAGAGGAGGAGGAGTTGTATGCGGAAGGGCTAACATCTGCAAGGTCCAGACGGTCGGCAGCACCAAGGCGGCAGGCATGTGAGGGTGGGGGAGATGGTTTTACCAGGGCGCATGGTAGCAGCCAAACTAGTGAGGAAGGTGCAGGAGCCCAGGAAGAAGTGGAGGACGAACTGATGGAAGACTCATCAGATGAGGGAGACCTTGATCACATTTCTGTTGTGCGAGGTTGGGGGGAGAGGACAGAGGAAGGAAGCATGATTGTTACCTCGCCACCAACACAACAGGGACTTGGTGCTCCTGGATGCGCAACACACATGAGTGCCTTCTTGCTGCACTACCTGCAACATGACCCTCGAATTGTGAGAATTAGAAATAATCCTGACTACTGGGTTGCCACACTGTTAGATCCCCGGTACAAAAGTAAATTTGCAGAAATTATTCCTGCCATAGAAAGGGATGCACGCATGCAGGAGTATCAGCAGAGACTGTTGCAGAATCTTACATGTGCTTTTCCACAAAATACCAGTGGTGCACGTAGTGAATCTCACAGTTCCAACTTGCCAACCGTGGGACCGTCAAGTGTTCAGCACTCAAACCGTAACAGAACCACAGTATCTGCTGGTAACATCAATTTTGCGGAATCATTTCACCACTTTTTTAGCCCATCCTTTGCAAGGCCACAGGAGACAAGAAGTCTGACACATAGTCAACGCCTAGAGACGATGGTACAGGAGTATCTCCAAGTAAACATTGAAGCCACGACTGTGTCACTGGACCCTTGCTCTTTTTGGGCTTCTAATCTGGATAAATGGCCGGAGCTAGCCACTTACGCCTTGGAGATCTTGTCATGCCACGCAGCCAGCGTTCTGTCTGAACGTGTGTTCAGCGCTGCTGGTGGTGTGCTGACAGATAAGCGCACGCGGCTCTCCACTGATAATGTAGACAGACTCACGTTCATAAAGATGAACAAATCATGGATCCGAAACGACTTTTCTACCCCTGTGTCATCCTGGGGAGAGTAAAAGCTTGATGATTGGTTAAAAAAAGTGCCTTCTTGCTGCACTACCTGCAGCATGACCCTCATATTGTCAGAATTCGAAGTAATCATGACTACTGGGTTGCCACACTCTTAGATCCCCCAAACTTTTCGATCAACCTTTTCATTTTAATAAAGACCAAAAAAATGGTCATTTTTGAAATTATAAGCATTAGCAGGTTGTTAGAAACTGAAATCAAACAGTTTTCAACTCAAAACTTTATTCTAGGTGATGTTACATTTTCACATAGGACCCCTTGTTCGAAAGGAGCTTCTGAACTCTCTCGTCCATTGAATTTGTCAGGTTTTGGATGGTTTCTGCTTCAATTGTTTTGCATGAGGACAGAATACCCTCCCAGAGCTGTTGCTTAGATGTGAACTGCCTCCCGCCATCATAGACACTCCTTTTAATGATGCTCCAAAGGTTCTGAATGGGGTAGAGGTCAGGGGAGCATGGGGGTCACACCATAAGTTTGTCCCCTTTTATGCCCATATCAGCCAGAGATGCAGATGTTTTATGTGCAGCATGAGATGGTGCATTATCATGCAGAAAAATGATCTTGCTGTGAAATACACGGTTCTTCTTCTTGAACCATGGCAGGAAGTGCTGTTTGAGAAAATCCACATACATTATGGAGTTCATCTTTAGCGCCTTCAGGGATCCTAAAGGGGCCGACAATCTCTCTCCCCATGATTCCAGCCCAAAACATTACTCCACCTCCTCCTTGTTGGCGCTGTAGCCGTGTTTGCGTGGGGTGTCCATCAACCAGCCATCCTCCACTCCATTCATCTGGACCATCGAGCGCTGCACGGCACTCATCCGTGAACAAAACAGTTTTGAAATCAGTCTTCATGTAATGTTTGGCCCACTGGAGCCGTTTCTGCTTGTGTGAAGTGGATAGAGGAGGTCGACAGGATGGCGTATGCACAGTTGCAAACCTCTGAAGGACCCTGCATCTTGTTGTTCGGGGGACGTTGGAGGCACAAGCAGCTTCAAAAACTTGTCTGCTGCTATGACAAGGCTTTTTTGCCGCTGCTCTTTCAACCTGACGTAATTGCCTGTAGGAAAGAGTCCTCAATTTGCCCTTATCAGCACGCACACGTGTGTACTGTGAATCAGCTACATACTTCTTGATTGCCAAGACACTTCATCCTGATCATCGCACAATGTTGATTGTAGTCATGCCTTGACCTAAACACTCCACAATTTGTTGCTTCTCAGCAACCGACACATCCTTTTTCTTTCCCATTTTGGCAGAAAATGTAGGCTGCTTAATAATGTGAGAGAGCCTTCTTAAGTAGTCTTGCCTTTCATTGGACACACCTGCCAAACTAATTAGCACAGGTGTCTGCAATTGCTTACAGTGATATAAAGAGCCCTGACACACATCACCATCAATGAGTTTAACTGACAAACAAACAAATTCTTCCCTTATCACTCCTAAACACTTTTTGCATAATAATTTGGAACGCGGTGTACATGTGCTTTTCCACAAAACACCAGTGGTTCACGTAGTGAATCTTACAGTTCTAACTTGCCAACCGTGGTCTGTATGGAATTGTTCAATAAAGGGCCCAAAATTAAGATAACATAGATGGGAGAGGTCTCTATGAATAGGAATTCCTAAGTATTTGATACCCTGTGAGGGCCAGGCAAAGGGAAAGTTGGACTGGATGGAATCCTATATGGATTTAGGGAGGGAGACATCGAGGGCCTCAGACTTCGCTGCATTGATTTTAAAATTTTACCATGTAACAAAGTGATCTATTTCAGCCATAACAGCAGGGATGGATATATGTGATTGAGTGATATATACTAGGACATCATCAGCAAATAGAGAGCACTTGTACTCGGTGCCTCCCACCTCAATCCACCTAATATTGGGGTTATGGCGAATTGATGAGAGCAGGTGCTCCGTCACTAGGATGTATAAGAGAGGGGACAGAGGACATCCCTGCCTTGTCCCATTGGTGATTGTGAAAGGTGATGAAAATGTTCTGACGCACCCCCTGGGCCTTGGGACACCCGGAGCCGGACCCTTTTTGGTGGATGCTGGTGGTTGTAGTCTTCGTGGCGGCGATCCGGTTCCGTGGCTCAGGGCGGTCAAACCAGTGGCGGAACTATTTATGTGGTTTTGATGTTTAAATGTCCGACTACGCCACCCGTGGATTGCGGTCAGAGTGAACCGCCGCTACAGGGCAGACCGCTAAGGCTGGTGTTGTGGGTGCAGCAGAGCGTAGCATAACTCCCCACGGGAGGAGTATAGCCTCAGGGCAGTGTATGCGGAGGATGGGGGTGATGGTGCAGGGCAGCAGCAGTAACGACACGGAGTCAGTGATGCAGTTCAGGGCCTTTACTCACAGTTCTTATTATCCAGACCACGTCTGCAGGTAACGGCTGCCCACGTCGTACTGTGCTCACCAGGTGAGGGGCTCAGACAACTCCCAGATAACTTTGGAGCGCTTCACAGGACCCCCTTTGTGTGTCCTTTGTCTGGCCTTTCTTACCAACACTTCTGTCCGGCTGCCTCGGGCCTCCTCTTGGTAAACTTGGCGCCAGTTTCCCTGACCCTATGTGGTGCCTTCCTAGCGGGTGGAGCAAGGGGCTGCGCCACATAAAATGTCAGAGCCTCCGGTTTCTAGCTGAGGGTCGTTTCCTGCCTCCACTAGTTCGGGGACCGGTCTCCCCCTTTGGCCTGACCCCTCCACGCAGGTGGATTCGGGCGTGCGGTGGCGACTCGCCCGTCCGCACCCCTGGGATCCCTTCATTCCTCGTTCCTGGAGCCTTCTCCGCTCCTCTTCCTTCCTTCTCCCTCTTGCAGGCCTGGGCCTCTGTTACTAGGCCCGCCTCCGGAGCAGAGCTCATGCAGAGCCCCTGCTCCCTGCCACTTCTGCTCAGACTTCTCTGCACTGAACTAAGATGGTGCCCACCTTTTATACTCCCTTCTCAATGCACCCAGGAACTGCTTCCTCCCTGCTCCTGCACTGCAGGGTTCCCCTTCCTCAGTGTTCCCTCCCCCCACTCCAGCCAGGGACAGGGACTGTCGTGCCCATCTCAGGGGCATATTGGTCGCCCTGCCCCACGGCAATGTGGTGTAATGCATGCAGGTGTCGGGTCCTGAGCCACACTCCATCCTTATCTGAGAGTGAGATATCACACCTCTGGGTGAGGTGCAATACGTCTGTAGCAACCGAGCCCTCGGTGCTACAGTTCCATTTATCTTCAGCCTAGGTGACGTATTGTGATACAGGGCCGTGATTTTGGCTATAAAAGGGTCCCCTAGACCCCTACCCCAAGCTTTTTAAGAGAATCATATATGGCGTGCCAGGAGACTCTATGGAATGCTTTCTCAGCATCCAACGAGAGTATCTACTTACAAATTTTTAACTGCATCTAGCCCAGGAAATACTTTGTGCCTAGTAGCAGTGTCTGCTAGTCAGCGGATTATCCCGGCTGTTAAGCAAGCTACACCACCTGTAGTTTGGACACTTAATTTTTTCAAAGGAAATGCTTCGGGACCACGGGATACTTAGTGAAGAGCATCAGGAGGCACCTCAAGGCATAGGGGCTGGGACTGGCGACTGGCACTAGGATGCCTTGCGGTGGACAGCCGAGCTCGATCCTTATAAAAGCTTTTTAACTGCAGCAGCTTTAGTGGACGCTACTGGAGCTGGAATTACGCGGCTGCTGGCATGAGACTTGCCCTCCAATAGATCCTTGTAAATGGATTTAAAGTGTATTCATTCAAATTAGAGGGACAATTTAAATTAAAAAGCTTAGAGCTGCCTCCACCACAGGGGGGCTCTCTCGACCCACCAGCGGACAGGCACCAGTATTGGGAGAGGGGGGCTGGCCGTCAGGGTTCACCGCGGCTCTGGCACAAACCCGGCGACACGGAGGTGGCACGGGCAGGAGCAGACTGGCCGTCTCGGCTTCTCACTTTTTGGATTTTAGAAGGGCATGACATGCCTATATCTGTGTCTCCCCCTCCTTTTACTCCTCCACCTCTTTTCTTTTCGCATGACTATATGTACTTGTCACTTTTCCATGTGTTAGTTGTGTCTTCTGAGCAGTTTGTCAGCTTTTGGACACCTTTGAAGGTGTTTTCTATGTGTTTCTATGTGTTTTTGTTTGCCTGCCATTGGTTTTAACGGTGTTCGAAGGTGTTCGACGAACAGTTCGACGAACAGTTCGGCGAACACACGGGTGTTCGACGAACCGAACCGAACTCGAACACTACGGGGGTGGCTCAACACTAATACTGACCTCCATCAGGTTGCAAATTGAATATAATTTTTATCTGCATCTAGCTCTGAAAAAATATTTGGCCTTCTAGCAGTGTGTGGGACTTTCTCTATTAGTCCATCTATACTGACCTCCATCAGGTTGCAAATTGAATATAATTTTTATCTGCATCTAGCTCTGAAAAAATATTTGGCCTTCTAGCAGTGTGTGGGACTTTCTCTATTAGTCCATCTATACTGACCTCCATCAGGTTGCAACTTAAAAATAATTTTTATCTGCATCTACCTCTGAAAAAATATTTGGGCTTCTAGCTGTGTGTGGGACTTGTTCTATTACTCCATCTATACTGACCTCCATCAGGTTGCAAACTGAATATATTTTTTTCTGCATCTACCTCTGAAAAAATATTGGGCTTCTAGCTGTGTGTGGGACTTGTTGTATTACTCCATCTATACTGACCTCCATCAGGTTGCAAATTAAAAATAATTTTTATCTGCATCTACAGTACCTCTGAAAAAATATTTGGGCTTCTAGCTGTGTGTGGGACTTGTTCTATTAGTCCATCTATACTGACCTCCATCAGGTTGCAAATTGAATATAATTTTTATCTGCATCTAGCTCTGAAAAAATATTTGGCCTTCTAGCAGTGTGTGGGACTTTCTCTATTAGTCCATCTATACTGACCTCCATCAGGTTGCAAATTAAAAATAATTTTTATCTGCATCTAGCTCTGAAAAAATATTTGGCCTTCTAGCAGTGTGTGGGACTTTCTCTATTAGTCCATCTATACTGACCTCCATCAGGTTGCAAATTAAAAATAATTTTTATCTGCATCTACAGTACCTCTGAAAAAATATTTGGGCTTCTAGCTGTGTGTGGGACTTGTTCTATTAGTCCATCTATACTGACCTCCATCAGGTTGCAAATTGAATATAATTTTTATCTGCATCTAGCTCTGAAAAAATATTTGGCCTTCTAGCAGTGTGTGGGACTTTCTCTATTAGTCCATCTATACTGACCTCCATCAGGTTGCAAATTGAATATAATTTTTATCTGCATCTAGCTCTGAAAAAATATTTGGCCTTCTAGCAGTGTGTGGGACTTTCTCTATTAGTCCATCTATACTGACCTCCATCAGGTTGCAAATTAAAAATAATTTTTATCTGCATCTACAGTACCTCTGAAAAAATATTTGGGCTTCTAGCTGTGTGTGGGACTTGTTCTATTAGTCCATCTATACTGACCTCCATCAGGTTGCAAATTGAATATAATTTTTATCTGCATCTAGCTCTGAAAAAATATTTGGCCTTCTAGCAGTGTGTGGGACTTTCTCTATTAGTCCATCTATACTGACCTCCATCAGGTTGCAAATTGAATATAATTTTTATCTGCATCTAGCTCTGAAAAAATATTTGGCCTTCTAGCAGTGTGTGGGACTTTCTCTATTAGTCCATCTATACTGACCTCCATCAGGTTGCAAATTAAAAATAATTTTTATCTGCATCTACAGTACCTCTGAAAAAATATTTGGGCTTCTAGCTGTGTGTGGGACTTGTTCTATTAGTCCATCTATACTGACCTCCATCAGGTTGCAAATTAAAAATAATTTTTATCTGCATCTACCTCTGAAAAAATATTTGGGCTTCTAGCTGTGTGTGGGACTTGTTCTATTAATCCATCTATACAGACCTCCATCAGGTTGCAAACTGAATATAATTTTTTTCTGCATCTAGCTCTGAAAAAATATTTGGCCTTCTAGCAGTGTGTGGGACTTGTTCTATTAGTCCACCTATACTGACCTCCATCAGGTTGCAAATTCAAAATAATTTTTTGTCTGCATCTAGCTCTGAAAAAATATTTGGCTTTCTAGCAGTGTGTGGGACTTTCTCTATTAGTCCATCTATACTGACCTCCATCAGGTTGCAAACTGAATATATTTTTTTTCTGCATCTACCTCTGAAAAAATATTGGGCTTGTAGCTGTGTGTGGGACTTGTTCTATTAATCCATCTATACAGACCTCCATCAGGTTGCAAACTGAATAAAAAAAATTTCTGCATCTACCTCTGAAAAAATATTTGGGCTTCTAGCTGTGTGTGGGACTTGTTCTATTAGTCCATCTATACTGACCTCCATCAGGTTGCAAATTGAATATAATTTTTTTCTGCATCTAACCCAGCCAATAGTTTTGGCCTAATACCACAGTTTGGCCACTCAGCTCTGCTCGGTTCCCATCCATTGTTTTTTTGTGCAAACAACTCCAGAGTTATGAATTAGTTAACCACCAAAATGAGTGGAAAAAGGCCTGCTGCTGGTGGAAAGGGGAATAGGCGTGTTGGGAAGGGGAAAAAAGGTTGTGTCCGTGGGGTAGGTGTTAAAGCAACAGTAACATCTGCAGAAGAAAGACCATCTTCCAGCCAAACTAAAATGTCTACTTCTTTTAGCGGACAATGTGATAAGATCCCTTTCTTGCGGCCACGCCAATCGCTACAAATTCCAGATGAGGCACAAAAACAGCAGGTGCTTCAACGGATATCAAGTGCTCCTTTAAGTGGGCTCTCCTCCACATCAACTTCAACATCACAAATACTCCAGTCCTCAAAGGTGTCACCCCAATCGCACTTGCTTCCTCACAGCTCCCAAATCTCCAGCTGCCCGTCTGAGTATGAGGTAGAACAGATGGTTGAGTCTGCAGAGCTGTTTACTCATACTATAGCCTGGGAATCAGAGGTCGACTCCAGCGCTTCTGTGAATCCAGACGAGGAAATGATCTGCACTGATGCCCAGAATCTTTATGAGTCGGATCCAGGACCAGACGCAGAAGGTTCTGACCATAATGTAGACCCTCATTCCCAAACTGTAACTCCTGTTGGTGGAGACAATGAGGAAGACGATGATAAGACTCAAATACCTGATTGGAGCGACAACTTTAGTTTTTTGTCAGGGCAGGAACAGGTTGGCTCTGAGGACGACGGGTGTGATAACGCACAGGGTGATGATGATGAGGTTGGAGATCCCACTTACTGTCAACCCACAGTCAGCCAAGAGATGAGGTCAGCAGAGGAGATGGAGGAAGATGCTAGTGACGACGAGGTCAGGTTGCGCCTTCCTGGACAGAGACGTAGTACTGGAAGCACGTCAACAACTGCATCCTCAAACACAACTCTGCCTCTCACCACAAGTCGTGGTGGCTCTTCAGGTCGCATGGGTGCTAAGCCTTGCATAGCCTGGGCATTTTTTCAGATCGATAAAGATGACTCAACTCGTGTTATCTGTAACATTTGTCAGCAAAAGCTAAGTAGAGGCCAAAAAATACATAGTTTGAGTACTTCATGCATGAACCGGCACATGGACATGAAGCATAAGTTGCAGTGGGAAGCTCAGTGTGCTACAATGCGGCCTAGCCGGCCGGGCCAACCACCGTCTGCCATATCTTGTGCATCCGCGGCCTCTTCATCCTCTGTGACTGGGGGGGACAGCAGTCACACCTGTTTTGGGGCGCAGACCTGCCATCTCTTTACCCGCAACAGCCAGCGTGATTGGCAGGTCATCATTTTCTTTGGAGGTGGTAACACCAGCTGGTGTTGAGCGCTGTCCGACATCGATAGCACCACCTTTGGATCAAGGCAACCTAACATGTCCGCCTGCATCTTCCTCACAGACCGGCAGTTTGCCGGGGACACCCTTATCAACCCTGTCTAAGCACAATAGCCAGCCCTCGGTCCCTCAGATGTGGACAAGTAAAAGACCATTTCCTCCTAGCCATGAGAAAGCTAAGAGGTTGAATTTCACCATCTGCAAGCTCTTGGCTACAGAAATGCTGCCTTTCCGCCTGGTGGACACAGAGGATTTTCGAGACCTTATGTCCGTCGCAGTGCCCCAGTACCAGATGCCCAGTCGGCACTACTTCTCAAAGAAAGGTGTGCCTGCGCTCCACCAGCATGTCGCACACAACATCACCGCTTCTTTGAGAAACTCTGTGTGTGACAGGGTGCATTTCACCACAGACACTTGGACGAGTAGGCATGGACAGGGGCGTTACATGTTGCTGACTGGGCACTGGGTAATTATGGTGACAGCAGGACAAGGGGCTGTGTCCAAGTCTTGCCGTCCCCACGAGTTGTGCGTCAATCCTCTTTATGTCAAAGTTCTTCCACTGCTTCTGCCTCCTCAACCTCCTCTCGGTCTTCCACCTGCACCCAAAGCCTGTCTGGTCATGCCACAAGCTTTCTAACTGCGCAGAAGGGATCCTGCACACCTCCTTACTATGCTGGCAGTAGGGCTCAACGTCATCAGGCGGTTTTTACATTGAAATGTCTGGGAAATGTGAGTCACACAGCTGAGGAGTTGTGGTCAGCTCTGGAGAACCAATTTCATGAATGGTTGTCTCCACTGGACCTGAAACCAGGGAAGGCCGTGTGCGACAATGCTGCAAACCTGGGTGCGGCCCTTCGCCGGGGCAATGTCACACACGTGCCTTGTATGGCTCACGTGTTGAACCTGGTTGTCCAGCAATTTTTAGCCCACTATCCCAGACTAGATGGCCTTCTGCAGAGGGCACAGTCGCTGTGTGCTCACTTCCGCCGTTCGCATCCCGCAGCTCAGCGACTTACATCTCTACAGAAGTCGTTGGGCCTGCCACTTCACCGGCTAAAATGCGATGTGCCTACCCGGTGGAATTCAACTCTGCACATGTTGCAGCGACTGTGGCAGCACCGACAAGCCCTGGTGCAATACGTTCTGACGTATAGCCTGGGCCAACGAGATCCAGAGGTGGGGCAAATCACGCTGGAGGAGTGGTCTCAGATCAGGGACGTATGCACCCTTCTGCACAGTTTTGAAATGGCGACGAAGATGTTTAGTGCTGACGATGCCATTATCAGCATGACTATTCCGGTGATTTACATGCTGGAGCACATGTTAAACAGAATTCGGAGTCAGGTGGTGGCACAAGAGGAGGTGGAGGAAGTAGAGGAGGAGGAGTTGTATGCGGAAGGGCTAACATCTGCAAGGTCCAGACGGTCGGCAGCACCAAGGCGGCAGGCATGTGAGGGTGGGGGAGATGGTTTTACCAGGGCGCATGGTAGCAGCCAAACTAGTGAGGAAGGTGCAGGAGCCCAGGAAGAAGTGGAGGACGAACTGATGGAAGACTCATCAGATGAGGGAGACCTTGATCACATTTCTGTTGTGCGAGGTTGGGGGGAGAGGACAGAGGAAGGAAGCATGATTGTTACCTCGCCACCAACACAACAGGGACTTGGTGCTCCTGGATGCGCAACACACATGAGTGCCTTCTTGCTGCACTACCTGCAACATGACCCTCGAATTGTGAGAATTAGAAATAATCCTGACTACTGGGTTGCCACACTGTTAGATCCCCGGTACAAAAGTAAATTTGCAGAAATTATTCCTGCCATAGAAAGGGATGCACGCATGCAGGAGTATCAGCAGAGACTGTTGCAGAATCTTACATGTGCTTTTCCACAAAATACCAGTGGTGCACGTAGTGAATCTCACAGTTCCAACTTGCCAACCGTGGGACCGTCAAGTGTTCAGCACTCAAACCGTAACAGAACCACAGTATCTGCTGGTAACATCAATTTTGCGGAATCATTTCACCACTTTTTTAGCCCATCCTTTGCAAGGCCACAGGAGACAAGAAGTCTGACACATAGTCAACGCCTAGAGACGATGGTACAGGAGTATCTCCAAGTAAACATTGAAGCCATGACTGTGTCACTGGACCCTTGCTCTTTTTGGGCTTCCAATCTGGATAAATGGCCGGAGCTAGCCACTTACGCCTTGGAGATCTTGTCATGCCCCGCAGCCAGCGTTCTGTCTGAACGTGTGTTCAGCGCTGCTGGTGGTGTGCTGACAGATAAGAGCACGCGGCTCTCCACTGATAATGTAGACAGACTCACGTTCATAAAGATGAACAAATCATGGATCCGAAACGACTTTTCTACCCCTGTGTCATCCTGGGGAGAGTAAAAGCTTGATGATTGGTTAAAATCACCCTACCAACCGTTTTAAGCTTTCAAATTACTAATCATGTTTATCTGTATCTTGGCTGGAAAATAATTTGGGCTTTGTAGCAGTGTGCAGCACTGATTCTATTAGGCCATCTATAATAAGCTCCACCAGATTTAAAATTACTAATCATGTTTATCTGTATCTTGACTGGAAAATAATTTGGGCTTTGTAGCAGTGTGCAGCACTGATCCTATTAGGCCATCTATACTAAAGCTTCACCAGATTTAAAATTAATAATAATTTTTAGCTGCATCTAGCCCGGAAAATAATTTTGGGGCTCCGAGATGCGCAAGACACATAAGTGCCTTCTTGCTGCACTACCTGCAGCATGACCCTCATATTGTCAGAATTCGAAGTAATCATGACTACTGGGTTGCCACACTCTTAGATCCCCCAAACTTTTCGATCAACCTTTTCATTTTAATAAAGACCAAAAAAATGGTCATTTTTGAAATTATAAGCATTAGCAGGTTGTTAGAAACTGAAATCAAACAGTTTTCAACTCAAAACTTTATTCTAGGTGATGTTACATTTTCACATAGGACCCCTTGTTCGAAAGGAGCTTCTGAACTCTCTCGTCCATTGAATTTGTCAGGTTTTGGATGGTTTCTGCTTCAATTGTTTTGCATGAGGACAGAATACCCTCCCAGAGCTGTTGCTTAGATGTGAACTGCCTCCCGCCATCATAAACACTCCTTTTAATGATGCTCCAAAGGTTCTGAATGGGGTAGAGGTCAGGGGAGCATGGGGGTCACACCATAAGTTTGTCCCCTTTTATGCCCATATCAGCCAGAGATGCAGATGTTTTATGTGCAGCATGAGATGGTGCATTATCATGCAAAAAAATGATCTTGCTGTGAAATACACGGTTCTTCTTCTTGAACCATGGCAGGAAGTGCTGTTTGAGAAAATCCACATACATTATGGAGTTCATCTTTAGCGCCTTCAGGGATCCTAAAGGGGCCGACAATCTCTCTTCCCATGATTCCAGCCCAAAACATTACTCCACCTCCTCCTTGTTGGCGCTGTAGCCGTGTTTGCGTGGGGTGTCCATCAACCAGCCATCCTCCACTCCATCCATCTGGACCATCGAGCGCTGCACGGCACTCATCCGTGAACAAAACAGTTTTGAAATCAGTCTTCATGTAATGTTTGGCCCACTGGAGCCGTTTCTGCTTGTGTGAAGTGGATAGAGGAGGTCGACAGGATGGCGTATGCACAGCTGCAAACCTCTGAAGGACCCTGCATCTTGTTGTTCGGGGGACGTTGGAGGCACCAGCAGCTTCAAAAACTTGTCTGCTGCTATGACAAGGCTTTTTTGCCGCTGCTCTTTCTACCTGACGTAATTGCCTGTAGGAAAGAGTCCTCAATTTGCCCTTATCAGCACGCACACATGTGTACTGTGAATCAGCTACATACTTCTTGATTGCCAAGACACTTCATCCTGATCATCACACAATGTTGATTGTAGTCATGCCTTGACCTAAACACTCCACAATTTGTTGCTTCTCAGCAGCCGACACATCCTTTTTCTTTCCCATTTTGGCAGAAAATGTAGGCTGCTTAATAATGTGAGACAGCCTTCTTAAGTAGTCTTGCCTTTCATTGGACACACCTGCCAAACTAATTAGCACAGGTGTCTGCAATTGCTTACAGTGATATAAAGAGCCCTGACACACATCACCATCAATGAGTTTAACTGACAAACAAACAAATTCTTCCCTTATCACTCCTAAACACTTTTTTCATAATAATTTGGAACACAGTGTACATGTGCTTTTCCACAAAACACCAGTGGTTCACGTAGTGAATCTTATAGTTCTAACTTGCCAACCGTGGTCTGTATGGAGTTGTTCAATAAAGGGCCCAAAATTAAGATAACATAGATGGGAGAGGTCTCTATGAATAGGAATTCCTAAGTATTTGATACCCTGTGAGGGCCAGGCAAAGGGAAAGTTGGACTGGATGGAATCCTATATGGATTTGGGGAGGGAGACATCGAGGGCCTCAGACTTCGCTGCATTGATTTTAAAATTTGACCATGTAACAAAGTGATCTATTTCAGCCATAACAGCATGGATGGATATATGTGATTGAGTGATATATACTAGGACATCATCAGCAAATAGAGAGCCCTTGTACTCGGTGCCTCCCACCTCAATCCACCTAATAATGGGGTTATGGCGAATTGATGAGTGCAGGTGCTCCGTCACTAGGATGTGTAAGAGAGGGGACAGAGAACATCCCTGCCTTGTCCCATTGGTGATTGTGAAAGGTGATGAAAATGTTCTGACGCGCCCCCTGGGCCTTGGGACACCCGGAGCCGGACCCTTTTTGGTGGATGCTGGTGGTTGTAGTCTCCGTGGCGGCGACCCGGTTCCATGGCTCAGGGCGGTCAAACCAGTGGCGGAACTATTTATGTGGTTTTGATGTTTAAATGTCCGACTACGCCACCCGTGGATTGCGGTCAGAGTGAACCGCCGCTCCAGGTCAGACCGCTGAGGTTGGTGTTGTGGGTGCAGCAGAGCGTAGCATAACTCCCCACGGGAGGAGTATAGCCTCAGGGCAGTGTATGCGGAGGATGGGGGTGATGGTGCAGGGCAGCAGCAGTAACGACACGGAGTCAGTGATGCAGTCCAGGGCCTTTACTCACAGTTCTTATTATCCAGACCACGTCTGCAGGTAACGGCTGCCCACGTCGTACTGTGCTCACCAGGTGAGGGGCTCAGACAACTCCCAGATAACTTTGGAGCGCTTCACAGGACCCCCTTTGTGTGTCCTTTGTCTGGCCTTTCTTACCAACCCTTCTGTCCGGCTGCCTCGGGCCTCCTCTTGGTAAACTTGGCGCCAGTTTCCCTGACCCTATGTGGTGCCTTCCTAGCGGGTGTAGCGAGGGGCTGCGCCACATAAAATGTCACAGCCTCCTGTTTCTAGCTGAGGGTCGTTTCCTGCCTCCACTAGTTTCGGGGACCGGTCTCCCCCTTTGGCCTGACCCCTCCACGCAGGTGGATTCGGGCGTGCGGTGGCGACTCGCCCGTCCGCACCCCTGGGATCCCTTTGTTCCTCGTTCCTGGAGCCTTCTCCGCTCCTCTTCCTTCCTTCTCCCTCTTCCAGGCCTGGGCCTCTGTTACTAGGCCCGCCTCTGGAGCAGAGCTCATGCAGAGCCCCTGCTCCCTGCCACTTCTGCTCAGACTTCTCTGCACTGAACTAAGATGGTGCCCACCTTTTATACTCCCTTCTCAATGCACCCAGGAACTGTTTCCTCCCTGCTCCTGCACTACAGGGTTCCCCTTCCTCAGTGTTCCCTCCCCCCACTCCAGCCAGGGACAGGGACTGTCGTGCCCATCTCAGGGGCATATTGGTCGCCCTGCCCCACGGCAATGTGGTGTAATGCATGCAGGTGTCGGGTCCTGATCCACACTACATCCTTACCTGAGAGTGAGATATCACACCTCTGGGTGAGGTGCAATACCTCTGTAGCAACTGAGCCCTCAGGGTGCTACAGTTCCATTTATCTTCAGCCTAGGTGACATATTGCGATACAGGGCCGTGATTTTGGCTATAAAAGGGTCCCCTAGACCCCTACCCCAAGCTTTTTAAGAGAATCATATATGGCGTGCCAGGAGACTCTATGGAATGCTTTCTCAGCATCCAACGAGAGTATCTAATTACAAATTTTTAACTGCATCTAGCCCAGGAAATACTTTGTGCCTAGTAGCAGTGTCTGCTAGTCAGCGGATTATCCCGGCTGTTAAGCAAGCTACACCACCTGTAGTTTGGACACTTAATTTTTTCAAAGGAAATGCTTCGGGACCACGGGATACTCAGTGAAGAGCATCAGGAGGCACCCCAAGGCATAGGGGCTGGGACTGGCAGTAGGATGCCTTGCGGTGGACAGCCGAGCTCGATCCTTATAAAAGCTTTTTAACTGCAGCAGCTTTAGTGGACGCTACTGGAGCTGGAATTACGCGGCTGCTGGCATGAGACTTGCCCTCCAATAGATCCTTGTAAATGGATTTAAAGTGTATTCATTCAAATTAGAGAGACAATTTAAATTAAAAAGCTTAGAGCTGCCTCCACCACAGGGGGGCTCGCTCGACCCACCAGCGGACAGGCACCAGTATTGGGAGAGGGGGGCTGGCCGTCAGGGTTCACCGCGGCTCTGGCACAAACCCGGCGACGCGGAGGTGGCACGGGCAGGAGCGGACTGAACGTGTCGGCTTCTCACTTTTTGGATTTTAGAAGGGCATGACATGCCTATATCTGTGTCTCCCCCTCCTTTTACTCCTCCACCTCTTTTCTTTTCGCATGACTATATGTACTTGTCACTTTTCCATGTGTTAGTTGTGTCTTCTGAGCAGTTTGTCAGCTTTTGGACACCTTTGAAGGTGTTTTCTATGTGTTTCTATGTGTTTTTGTTTGCCTGCCATTGGTTTTAACGGTGTTCGAAGGTGTTCGACGAACAGTTCGACGAACAGTTCGGCGAACACACGGGTGTTCGACGAACCGAACCGAACTCGAACATTACGGGGGTGGCTCAACACTAGTGCCTAAAGATGTAATAACGATAGTATCACAAACTTTTTGTAGCTATTACAATGTAGGAAGGTAACCTACAATGCAATAGTTGAGGCTGCAAAAAATAGGCTAATACTAATCTGGCTGGGGCTGCAGGGCCCAATGCTGCAGAAAGGCTCCTCTATCTACTCCTATATAGTGTGTTTGGAACCAATTTAGCTGAATACGGATGGAACTGACGCGCCCCCTGGGCCATATTCTTTAGGGGGAATATCCGGAGCCGGATCAGATGGGAGTTGTAGTCTTCCGAGTGGCTGTGACCCGGTCCGTGCCCAGGGTGTCAAACTCAGTTGTATGTGGCAGTCCTTACTGATGTTACTAAAGTTCTTTATGTCGACTACGCCACCCGTTGTATTGCGGTCACTACGGCCGCCGCTGCAGCAGGGTCCGCTGAGGCTGATGGTGTTGGTGCAGCTTTTGGTGGTATAACCCCCAACGGGTGGGGTATAGCCTCAGGGGGTCAGGTGCAGAGGATGGGGGTTGTGGTGGTGCAGCGTAGATGTTAAAGGAAGACAGAGTCGGGTTATGCAGTTTAGGGTATTTACTCACTGCTGATGTTCCGGTCACTCCAGCTTCAAGTGACCTCCCGAGCCGTGCTGCATCCACCAGGTCCTGGATCCAGCCAACCCCCAAGCAAGTCCGGAGCGTGACCCTGAGCTCTCCTTCTGTCCTTTCTCTGGCCGTCCCCACTAGTGATCCACCCAGGTCCAGCTCCCTCGGGCCTTCTGTTGGGAGACCCTTGGCCTTGGGTTCCCTGACCCTCCACGTGGTATGCCTTCGTGGTGGATGTGGTGGGTGGCCGTGGCAGACGCTGCCCACGGCCTCCGGTCTCTGGCTGGGGTGTGTTTTTGCCCCCACCAGCTTGGGCTCCGGTACCCTGATGCCGACTCTTCACCCGTGGATTGGATTTGGGGTCTTAGAGTTCCTTTTCTGTTTCCCCCTCTGGGTCTTTCTGGCTTTCTCCTCTCTCTCTCTCTGGGTCTTCTCTGCTCCTCTTCCTCCTCTGACTTCTCTCTGCAAAAGGCTGACAGACTGACTGACTGTGGCTGACTGACCCTGTTCTTTGATGGTGCCCACCTTATATACACCCTCTATGTGTGAGCTCAGGTGACCAGCACCCAATGAGCTCCTATCTTTACCCAGGCTGCTCCCCCTATCTGCCCCTACACTACTTGGGATGTTCCACCCCCCTCCCACTCCAGCCAGGAACAGACTCGGTCGTACCTGCACATTTCTAAGTGGGAGTACCGTCGGTCTGCTCCTCGGAAATGGGATGTGTGTAGTGCATGCAGCCTACCGAGCTCAGATCCACACTCCATCCTTACCCGGGAGTGGAATATCACACCTCTGGGTTGAGGTGCAATACCCCTGTAGCAGCCGAATCCTCAGGGTGCTACATTCCCCCCTGGTAAATCACAGCACGTCCTCGGGCTGTAAGACATAACACCAAAAACATACAAATTTTTGCATAAACATATAAAACATATAAAACATTATATATATATATATCAAATAAACTTTTCATATAAAACATTCTCGTCGCCTCTGGCTCCTCCTCCGGTCACTGTGCAACGTGTGACCGGGTAAAGTGCGACAGTCTTTTCTTGAAAAATGGTTTTCTTATAAAACCGGTAGGGGGCGCTTTAGAAAGCGCAACTATTTACAAAAGGGAAGGTGGCCGCTCTCAGTCCTCGGCCAGGTAATGGGAATAGGGAGGAATGACCGCTCTCAGTCCTCGGTCAGTGGGATTTAAGGGTTAAACGGGTAAACAGTTCACACTCACTGGTCCCAACGGGGACTATATTAGCAACAGTTACAGTTTACTGTGCCCCGACGGGCAACTATATACAGCTTGTACTCTGCTGTACTTAACGACGGCGTCCTCCTGCTCTTTCTTTATGTTTTCCTTTAGCTTCAGACCCATCCGGGTCCTCTTGCTCTTCCTCCTCACACCGCAGCTCTTCCTCCGTCAGGCGATGCACATGGAGGGCGTAGGGTCCTTTGGCACACTTGTGCCGGGTGAAGGTGACCTCGTCCCCGATGTAAAGGTCACGACCTCTGTGTCCCTCCGGTAGGTGGGACTCAACGTCTCTCCTGGTCACGAAGACGTCGCCTAGGGTGTGGTGGTCTCGGATGAAGCCCCACCCATGCTGCATGTTAAACTTTATCACAGTCCCGGTGGTGCGGGGACTATGCGCTGCACGGGGGTCTCTCCTGGCCCGGCTCTTCTGCTCCGCGCTCCTTATTTGAGCTTGCTGTTCCCGGACCCGCCTCTCTCTCCGCTCCCTCTCAAAGTCCTCGAGCTGTTGGCGGCAGCACTCAGCACGCTCCGCTGCAGCTGCCCGAGTCTCTTGAGTGAACCCCATGAGGTCTTCTCCGGTGGGGTCCCACTCAAACTGCGCTTCTGCTAGCGGGGGCGAGATCCTCTTAACGGGCTTTGGAGCCGGGATCAGGGGTTCATCCAGGGGTCTCTCTCTCCGGAGTCGGGGATGGTGGAACTCCGGTGGCCATATAAATGGCTGCCCATCCGGGCACGTGTGCTGGGCGTACAGGTCCTCTCCCAGATGCGGCACTCTTGGTCTTATGGGCGCGGTGGTGTTAGCGCCCGGGTTGCCCAGGCCTTGCGGCCAGGCCTGGGGTATCTGGAAGGTGAAGGGCACCGTAAGGACGGCGGCGCCCTGGGCTACTTGGCCCTGCGACCAGGCCGGGGGCTCCGCGGAGGTAGGGGGCGCTGTTGGTATTGCGGCGCCCGGGGGTACTAGGCCTTGCGACCAGGCCGGGGGCTCCGCGGAGGTAGGGGGCGCTGTTGGTATTGCGGCGCCCGGGGGTACTAGGCCTTGCGACCAGGCTGGTGGTACTTCCTGCTTGGTCACGCTCGGGGTCGAGGCGTGTGACGTCACAGGGGTCGCGGCTCCCGTTTGAGGCCTAGTCTGCGGCGGTGACGTTGCAGCGACGGGCACGGCAGGATAGACTTCGGGCTCTGCGACGGGGAGCTGGGGCAGGTGCGCGGTTTCCCGGTTTGGGGTATAGACGTCCCCTTTACCTGCCTCCACTCGTTCGGCTCCCTTCTCGGCGCCGTCTCCGGCCTTCAGTCCTCCTGCGCCATCCTCAGAGGCGGTCTGTCTCCTCGTCTCGGGTGGCGTGCTCCGCTGACGAGTCTCGGTCTTCTGGGCCATCTCTCGGCTCCACTCCGCCAACGTCTCTCGCTGCACCCGGGCCATCCTCCGTGCGAGGCCCTCCAGAGCGGTCTGCGCACACTCCCGGTCTCGGGGGAGCTGTGCTAGGACCTCCACTAGGCCTAGTGGGGTCGTTGTTTCCAGCAGGCTCCTGACCAACGGGTCGGTGCTGCTCTGCTCTCCTACAGTTGTCTCCAGCAGGCTCCTGGCCAACGGGCCGGTGCTGCTCTGCTCTCCCTCCTCTGTTTCTAGCAGGCTCCTGGCCAACGGGCCGGTGCTGCTCTGCTTTCTCGCCATCTCCGGGTAAGCTCCTCCGATCTTCTTCTCCAGGCTTCTTGCCTCCGGGTGCGCTCGCTCCAGACTGCTCCAGGCGACACCCATCTTCGTTCTCTCCTTTCGTCTCCTCCCACTTCGAGGGCGGTCCCGGGGCCACTTGGTGACTGTCAGCTCCAGGGGCAGTTCTTTCACGCTGACAGACACCTCTAGCATCACAGTCTCTGTTGGTGGGGGCGGTTTCCACTTTTGGCGCCATTTTCGGTCCTGGCCCACGATGGGAGGTGGCCTCTCGCCACCCTCTGGCACGCCCATAATGGCGTCCGCTCTTCCAAGGCGGGAAACCTTTGGAAATGGCGGGAATCGCTTCCCAGTGGCGGGAAACTCTGCAGATGGCGGGAAAACGCTGTTAATGGCGGACAACCGGCTGGAATCGACCCGTGATGGGGTCCGATGGCGGGGACCCTCCGGAACCGGCAGGAGACTTCTTTTTGAGGTAAACTTGCACTTTTCTTCAGGCACGCAGTACCCGGTTGTTGTGGGCACGTAATCCTGCCGACTACGCCAAAGTTGACGCGCCCCCTGGGCCATATTCTTTAGGGGGAATATCCGGAGCCGGATCAGATGGGAGTTGTAGTCTTCCGAGTGGCTGTGACCCGGTCCGTGCCCAGGGTGTCAAACTCAGTTGTATGTGGCAGTCCTTACTGATGTTACTAAAGTTCTTTATGTCGACTACGCCACCCGTTGTATTGCGGTCACTACGGCCGCCGCTGCAGCAGGGTCCGCTGAGGCTGATGGTGTTGGTGCAGCTTTTGGTGGTATAACCCCCAACGGGTGGGGTATAGCCTCAGGGGGTCAGGTGCAGAGGATGGGGGTTGTGGTGGTGCAGCGTAGATGTTAAAGGAAGACAGAGTCGGGTTATGCAGTTTAGGGTATTTACTCACTGCTGATGTTCCGGTCACTCCAGCTTCAAGTGACCTCCCGAGCCGTGCTGCATCCACCAGGTCCTGGATCCAGCCAACCCCCAAGCAAGTCCGGAGCGTGACCCTGAGCTCTCCTTCTGTCCTTTCTCTGGCCGTCCCCACTAGTGATCCACCCAGGTCCAGCTCCCTCGGGCCTTCTGTTGGGAGACCCTTGGCCTTGGGTTCCCTGACCCTCCACGTGGTATGCCTTCGTGGTGGATGTGGTGGGTGGCCGTGGCAGACGCTGCCCACGGCCTCCGGTCTCTGGCTGTGGTGTGTTTTTGCCCCCACCAGCTTGGGCTCCGGTACCCTGATGCCGACTCTTCACCCGTGGATTGGATTTGGGGTCTTAGAGTTCCTTTTCTGTTTCCCCCTCTGGGTCTTTCTGGCTTTCTCCTCTCTCTCTCTCTGGGTCTTCTCTGCTCCTCTTCCTCCTCTGACTTCTCTCTGCAAAAGGCTGACAGACTGACTGACTGTGGCTGACTGACCCTGTTCTTTGATGGTGCCCACCTTATATACACCCTCTATGTGTGAGCTCAGGTGACCAGCACCCAATGAGCTCCTATCTTTACCCAGGCTGCTCCCCCTATCTGCCCCTACACTACTTGGGATGTTCCACCCCCCTCCCACTCCAGCCAGGAACAGACTCGGTCGTACCTGCACATTTCTAAGTGGGAGTACCGTCGGTCTGCTCCTCGGAAATGGGATGTGTGTAGTGCATGCAGCCTACCGAGCTCAGATCCACACTCCATCCTTACCCGGGAGTGGAATATCACACCTCTGGGTTGAGGTGCAATACCCCTGTAGCAGCCGAATCCTCAGGGTGCTACAGAACCACCACACTAATAGGAGATATCAGGAAAAATTATGAATTGGCAATAAAGGACAATGTATGAGGCAGTGACACACACTGAGTGCACTACAACCAGACGGGGTTGAAGCACACACTACAGGGTGAGCTGCACTCACACACCAGACCTTGCAGACAGCGGTGAACAGTACAGATGCAGAGCACTGTGCACTAGCGCTGCAAGACCAAAAAAATTTCTCTATCTACTCCTATATAGTGTGTTTGGAACCAATTTAGCTGAATACGGATGGAACCACCACACTAATAGGAGATATCAGGAAAAATTATGAATTGGCAAAAAAGGACAATGTATGAGGCAGTGACACACACTGAGTGCACTACAACCAGACGTGGTTGAAGCACACACTACAGGGTGAGCTGCACTCACACACAGAGACCTTGCAGAAAGCGGTGAACAGCACAGAGAACTGTGCACTAGCACTGCAAGGCACAGCGATTTATAAAGTAGCTTGGGTAAAGCAGAATAGACCAAATAGGTAGCTAAAACTGTCCCTCAGAACAACAGCGTCCTATCCCTAACTGAATTCACAGCAGAGTGAGCTCAAAATGGCGGCGGCGGCTTTTATAGTGCATCATGACATCATTTCAGCAGCCAATCACAGCCATGCCATTAGTTAAGATGCCTACATGCCTAACAGGATGTGCCCACACTTCTTAGGATCCTCATTGGCTGAATAAAATGAAAATGGCTCATTGCATTATGGGAACTTCCGATTCCGGTATACGATATTGCAAAAGTATCGGAATTAAGTATCGGAATTCCGATACTGCGAATATCGGCCGATACCCGATATTTCAGTATCGGAATGCTCAACACTAGTGATAACCCACAGCCACATTGACTGTGCCCCATGGGTAATAATGAAATTGCCATCATTAGATCAATGGAAATATAAAAATATTTTCAGTGAACAGAATATGAATGACCAATAAGACTTTTATTGAACACAACAGTATAAACTATGAACCAGGATCTCTCATTAGACTATCCTGTGTGGCCATGTATATGGCCAACATATTATACAGCCGCTCCTGGCCCAAAAGAATACAAAAAAGTGGCAATCGCACAGTCATTTACTTCATTGGACTTAACCAAAAGTCTACTGCATTCATAAGGTAAGCTCTCCATGCGTCCTCACTCAGCTGGGTGCGCTGCCATGTGTCTGCAATAGAATTGGTGCAAATTGACAAGCAAGACCCAGTTCATTGACCCAATCAGTAACCTGTGACAGCTGGACAGGATTCCTGAGAACCACCCCCTACCTGATGGCATTCACCGCTTTTCCTTTGATTAGTTGGCCTGACGAGACATCACATTTGTGTCACAACAAAGATCAACATCTCTAGGCTGGCTAATAAAAAGAAGAGTTGCAGCTGCATTCAGTAAGGAGGCGATTCTCAGGGCTTCTGTCCATGGGTTACCAATTACTCAAGTGGCCGATGGACCAGTTCTAACAATTGATTTACACCAACTTTAACCTGCATGTATATACTTTAAACAGCCCATCATTAGGAAAATAGCACAATACTTTATAGCTTTTGTTTTATTCTTTTTAATTGCTGCTCACAAGTTCTTTAAGAGATTTAAAGATGTTTTTCAATTCTGACTTCTTGAAAAAAAGGCATAGCCACTAGTGCGAACGTGCTCGCCACTACTCTGTACTCGCCCATGCATCACGGTGCTCGACAAGCTCGGTGCTCGGTGAGTATTTCGGGGTTGCTCGGGCGGGGTCCCCGCCCTGCATATTTGGCACTCTTTAGAGAGGCAATGAACATGCAGGGATTGCTTGCCACACACTGTAATGCCGTAGCCATGTTGGTTGTAGCATTACAGTGATTGGCTGGCCGCATAGCGTCATCAGGTCTATTTAAGACCCGGTGATGCTAGGCTTGTCACAATCTACCCCGGAAACAGGCAGAGTAGGGAGAGCTGCTGCTGAGTCAGGGAGAGATTTGCTTCTTTATTGTTAGTAAAAGTATTCCACAGCATATCTATATATCCATCTGAACTAACAGTCCTTCTGAGGACTAATCCAGCTGCATATATTCAGTGGTGATAGCAGGAGTTAGGCAGGCAGGGTTTGTGGCAGACTGCAGTGCATACAGCACAAGAGGGTCCATTGCACATTCTGTCTGCTTCTGCTGTTGTTACAGATATTTGTAGACATAGCCCCAGATATCAGGGGCCAGGGCAAATTTTTTTTTATATTAATCCTGGTTATTTGCTTAAAAAGCAATCCAGAGTACACCATTTTTCTGCTCCATTTTCTTGTTAGCACTGCAGAATACAGCCAGATCTTCTCCATATAACAGCGATAAAAATCCAGAAATTTGTAGTGAATGTGGAAAATATTGGCCTCCATTTACATTTTGTTGCAGTGTGTCAGTGAAGCTATTCACACAAGGTCGCTGTGAAGAATAGTAACTTACAGGCCCGCTATTTAAAACTGTGGTTTCCCGTCACATGTATCACATATAACTGCGCTCCTATTTCAGCCATTTCTGGCCTCCATTTACATTTTGTTGCAGTGTGTCAGTGAAGCTATTCACATGAGGTCATTGTGAAGAATAGTAACCTACAGGCCAGCTATTTAAAACCGTGGTTTTCCGTCAGACGTATCAGATATAAATGTGCTCCAGATTCAGCCATTTCTGGCCTCCATTTACATTTTGTTGCAGTGTGTCAGTGAAGCTATTCACATGAGGTCGCTGTGAAAAATAGTAACCTACAGGCCCGCTGTAGGTTACCGCTGCGGTTCAAATCCAGCCATTTGAATTGAACGTGGAAAATATTGTCCTCCATTTAAAATTGGCAAGGCGTGTAGCAAAGGACGGGGCAGTGAACATGATGGTGATGGTGCATGCAGAGGTCGAGGCCGTGGGCAAGCTGAAATTGTGCCACAACAAACACCCACATCTTGTTACTCAACCTTACTGTCCCAATTACTAGGGGACCGCAGAACACCACTATTGAACACAGAGCAGTGTCAAAAGGTTGTTGGTTGGATAGCAGATGCTTCCAGTTACTTTGCCACCACCACCACTACCCTGTCTTCCACATGGTCAAGTCTCAATAGCCGTGAGTCTGGACTGCATATTCCTCACCCTGATCCTCCTTCCTCCCACCACGCCGAGTGCCCAGAAAAAACTGATCCTACACTTGGACACTCATAAGAGCTGTTCACTTTTTCATTTATAGATTCGAGCCTCTCGCCCGGCCAGCTTCAAGCGGTTCAAGAGGAGAATGCATGTAACGATGCCCAAATATTTGAGCAGCCATGGTGACACGAAGGCAACAGTGGGAACGTGCAATTACTGTTGCTAAGGGTGGATGATGATGAGACACAGTTGCCAGAAAGTCAGGAGGAGGACCAGGGTGCGGAAGTCGATGACGATGTGGTAGATGATATAGTAACTAGCCCAACCTGGCAGGGAAACATGCAGAGCGAGGAAAGCAGGACACAGGGGGAGGGAGGCGTAGCACCACAACAGGCAGGAACAAGTAGTGTGGTGGCTGCAGACACAAGGCGGGGAAGCGTTCCCCGTAACACCAACACGACGGAAGTTGCCAGTACAACTGTTAGATCTTCCCGAGTCTGGTTGTTTTTTAAAGACTCTGCAGATAACCTCAAAAAGGCCATTTGCACCACCTGCCAGGCCAGCATCAGCAGGGGTAGCAAAACGAGCAGCCTGACCACCATCAGCATGATCAGGCGTATGGCAGCAAAGCACCCGACTAAATGGGCCAAACCCTAGGGGCCAGAAACAGTGTCTGCGGGTGACACCAATGCTTCTTCCACTGTTGTGCATGCACGCCAATCCCCTGTCCATGGCACATGCGATGATGCCTCTCGCCCTGCACCTGTCGTTGCACACTCTCAACTAGCACCATCAGCAAGTATGTCCACGTCCTTGTCCCAGTGCAGCGTTCAGTTGTCCATACCCCAGTCCTGGGAACGCAAGTGCAAATACGCAGTCAATGCCCCACAGGCCACACTACTAAATTCACACATTTCGTGAATGCTTGTGCTCGAAATGTTGCCTTTTAGGCTCGTGGAGATGGAAGCTTTCTGCAACCTGATGGCAGTAGCCGTCCCTCGGTACTCGGTCCCCAGCCGCCACTATTTCTCCCGGTGTGCCGTCCCCGCATTACACAAGCACGTGTTCCACAACATTAACCCTTAACAACGCAGTTACTGGGAAAGTCCACCTAACCACAGACACGTGGATAAGTGCTTGTGGGCAGGGACGGTACATTTCGCTGACAGCACACTGGGTTAATATAGTGGAAGCCAGGAACCAGTCGGACCTTAGAATGGAACACGTCCTCCCAATACAGAGGATTGCAGGCCCTAGGTCAATCAGGGTTGCCCCCACATTCTACAGCTCCTGCACCTCCTCCTCCTCTTCAGCCTCCATCTCGGAAATGACCACATCAGTCACAAGCTGGAAGCACTGCCTCGGCCTAGCGACAACAGGCTGTGCTGAAGCTAATATGCTTAGGTGACAAACCGCACAATGCTGAAGAGTTGTGGACAGCTGTGAAAGAGCAGGCAGATCTGTGGCTGACACCGTTGAACCTACAGCCAGGCATGCTCACGTGGCGGCTCTGAAGCTAGGCGAGCTCACACAAGTACCATGCCTGGCCCATGTGCTTAACCTCGTGGTTCAGCAGTTTCTCAAAACCTACCCGGATCTGCCGCATCTGCTTGTTAAAGTACGCCGCATGTGTGCCCATTTTAGAAAGTCAGCTACAGCTTCCGCCGCACTTGCCGTGCTTCAGCAGCATTTGCAACTTCCAGCTCACTGACAGGTGTGTGATGTCCCCACACATTGGAACTCTACACTGCAGATGTTGGGAAGGATTTGTGAGCAGAAGAGGGCAGTTGTTGACTACCAGCATCACCACGGCCGTCGGTATTCAGGTCAGATTCTACACATAAGACTTCAGGAGTGGACATGGATGTCAGACATCTGTACCATCCTCCAAAACTTTGAGGACTCCACTAAGATGGTGAGTAGCATGACGCCATAATTAGCGTCACCATCCCGCTTCTCTGTCTTCGGAAACGCTCTCTGCTCACAATTAAAGAGGATGCATTGTAGGCGGAGCACAATGAGATGGAGCAAGGAACCATACAAGGTGATTCCACACAGCCCAGCCTCATCTCATCCCAATTAGGAGGAGATGGAAGAACAGAAGCTAGTTTCATACGCTATAGACGGTACTACCTGCACAATTGTCATACCGTCTTTTCAGTGTGGATGGCCTGAGGACAGGGAGGAGGAGGAGAGGATAGTCAGTCGTCCTCTTGGTGAGGACACGGAAGTCTTGCCTGTTAGCAGTCTGGCACACATGGCTGAGTTTATGTTATGCTGCCTTTCCTGTGACCCTCGCATTGTCCAAATTTTGGGTGATAGTCATTACTGGTTGGTGACACTTCTAGACCCACGCTACAAGGAAAACTTATTCCCGCGGCGGACAGGCCTAATAAAATGGGGCAGTACCAGAAGGCCCTTGTTGCAGAATTATTTAAAAAATTCCCATCTGAAAACGCTAGCGGCAGAGGTCACAGTTCATTGGACAACCAAAGAGTACAGGTGAGAGAGACACAAATCCAATCCAGCAGAGGCAGGGGAACACTGTCAAATTTCTGGGACAGTTTTCTCAAACCCTCCCATCGCACAGGCCCTGATGCGCGGGGTACTCTCACAAGGAGGAAAAAGTTTCGGAGATGGTGAGGGAGTACCTTGCTGACCGTACCAACGTCCTCCATGATTCCTCTGTGCCTTATAATTATTGGGTATCCAAGCGGGACACGTGGCATGAACTGGCTTTCTATGCCTTGAAGGTCCTGGCCTGCCTTACCGCTAGCGTTTTGTCAGAGCGGGTTTTTAGTTCCGCTGGTGGAATTATAAATGATAGGCGCATCCGCCTGTCAACTGAAAATGCTGACAGGTTGACTCTTATAAAAATGAACAAGGGCTGGATTGGGCCAGACTTCTCAACACCACCGAATGATAGCAGCGTAACAAACTCAAATCCAGTGGGTTTTTTTTGAGAGGTCTATTCCAATGCACCACTTCACACCCAGACATGGATATACGCTTCCTGATTTTGTCTATTTGCTCTTATCCTCCTCCTTCTCCTCATCCTCCGTCACCATATCATTCACCACCATATCTAACATATCACCTCCTCTACGTGTCTTGCAAGGGGCATTGGAATGCCTCCAAATTTTTGACAGCCATTGCATTCACTGCATAAACAAACAGTATGGGAGACCCACTTCCTAATAATGGGAATATTGTTTTCAGGAGGCCCTCCTCTAAGTCTCTTGCAAGCGGCATTGGAGTGCCTCCAAATTTTTGGCAGCCGTTGCATTCACTGTATAAGCAAACAGTATGGGAAACCCACTTCCTAATAGTGGGAACATTGTTTTCAGGAGGCCCTCCTCTATGTCTCTTGCAAGGGGCATTGGAGTGCCTCCAAATTTTTGGCAGCCGTTGCAGTCACTGCATACGCAAGAACAGTATGGGAAACCCGCTCCTTTCTAATAGGAACATGTCATTACTGAGGCCCACCTTTATGTGTCTTTAAATTGTTATTGGTGTTTTTCCCAAATTTTGGCAGCCATTGTACTCACTGCATACCCTATAGCTGTATAGCCGACCCGCTCTTTTCTAATGGGAACATGTCATAGTCGTTACTGAGGCCCACCTCTATGTGTCTTTAAATTGTTATTGTTTTTTTCCCTAAATTTTGGCAGCCGTTGAACTCAAGGCACACCCTATAGCTGTATAGCAGACCTGCTCATTTCTAATGGGTACATGTCGAACTTGTTACTGAGGCCTACCTCTATATGTCTTTAAATTGTTATTGGGGTTTTTCCTAAATTTAGGCAGCCATTGTACTCAAAGCATACCCTATAACTGTATAGCAGACCCGCTTCTTTCTAATGGTAACATGTCGTATTCGTTACTGAGGCTCACCTCCATGTGTCTTTAAATTGTTATTGGGATTTTTCCTAAATTTTAGCAGCTGTTGTACTCACTGCATACCATATCAGACCCGCTCATTTCTAATGGGAACATGTCGTACTCGTTATTGAGGCCCACCTCTATGTGTCTTTAAATTGTTATTGGGGTTTTTCCAAAATTTTGGCAGCCGTTGTACTCACTGCATACCCTATAACTGTATAGCAGACCCGCCCCTTTCTAATGGGAACATGTCGTTACTGTGGCCCACCTCTGTGTCTTTAAATTGTTATTGGGTTTTTTTCTCAAATTTTGGCAGCCGTTGCACTCACTGCATATCCTATAGATGTATAGCAGACCTGCTCCTTTCTAATGGGAACATGTCATACTCATTAGTGAGGTCCACCTCTATGTATCTTTAAATTGTTATTGGGGTTTTTCCTAAATTTTGGCAGCCATTGTACTCACTGCATACCCTATAGCTGTATAGCAGACCCACTCCTTTCTAATGGGAACACGTCATACTCATTACTGAGGCCCACCTCTATGTGTTTTAAATTGTTATTGCTGTTTTTCCTAAATTTTTGGCAGCCGTTCTACTCACTGCATCCTCTATAACTGTATAGCAGACCCGCTACTTTCTAATGGGAAAATGTCATACTCGTTACTGAGGCCCACCTCTATGTGTCTTTAACCCCTTAAAAGCACATGACGTACTAATACGTATCTGCGCCCTGGGACTTAAGAGCCAGGTATGGAATAGTACGTCATGGCGATCGCACCCGCACACAGGCTGTGCGGGCGCGATCGAAGCTGGGTGTCAGCTGATTGTCACAGCTGACACCCGGTGCTATGTGCAGGGTTCTGCACCGCTCCCGACACATTAACCCCCGCAGCATTGCGGTGGCAAAAGAAGGTGATCGCGATATTCATCTCTCCTGCCAGCGTCCAACGCTGTCTGCCTCGGCTTCCCGGATGTTGCCATGATGACCTGATGTCATCATGACAACATCCGGGTCACCAGACAGTAGGAAGATACTTTGGTGATGCGCAGTGCATGACCAAAGTATCTTCTTCATCTGCAGCGCTGACAGCCAGTATAGCACAGGGATGGTGCTCCATCCCTATGCTATACAGGCGATCAGAATAAAAAAAGTGAAAGTCCCATAGTGGGACAAACACTAAAAGTAAAAACAAAGTCTTAAAAAAATAAATAAATAAATAAAAAAATTGTAAAAATATAAAAAAAAAATAAAAAAAAATAATCCACCAAAAATAAAAATATAATGGATCAATAAATATTACTATGGAAAAAAAAAAAAAACAATAAAAGTACACAGAACAACCTGACCTATAAAACTGTGCCACTAGTTAACCCCTTTAGTGAACATGATAAAAAAAAAACGAAGCAAAAAACAATGCTTTATCATCATACCGTCAAACAAAAAATGGAATAACACGTGATCAAAAAGACGAATATAAATAAAAATGGTACCGCTGAAAATGTCATCTTGTCCCGCAAAAAACAAGCCGCCACACAGCTCCATCAGCCGGAAATTAAAAAAGTTATAGCTCTCAGAATAAAGCGATGCAAAAAAATATTTTTTTCTATAAAATAGCTTTAATTGTGTAAAAGCGCCAAAACACAGAAAAACAATATCAATGTGGTACCACTGTAAACGTACTGACCCGAAGAATAAAGCTACCTTATCAATTTTACCACAAGCGGAACAGAATAAAAAAAATAAAAAAATAAAAATCCTGAATTGTTGGTTTTTGTTTATTCTGCCTCCCAAAAATCGGAATGGAAAGCGATCAAAAAATGTCACGTGCCTGAAAATGGTACCAATAAAAACGTCAACTCATCCCGCAAAAAACAAGCTGTCACACAATTCTGTCAGCCAAAATCTGGAAAAATTATAGCTCTCAAAATATGGCGATGCAAAAACTAGATTTTACAAAAAAATGTGTCTTTTAGTGTGTGACACCTGTCAGTCATAAGAATCCGATATGAATCTGGTATCGCTGTAATCACACTAACTCGAAGAATAAAGTCGTCTAATCACTTATACCACATGAGGAACGGCGTAAAAAATAAACTCTAGGGTTAGGGTTGTGTACATGGTGCATACTTGAGTACCCGATGCAAACTCAAGTAGCGAGTACTTGCGCTCAAGACTAATGACAACTTATTCAATATGATAACCTAATGTTATCAAATTCTCTGTCGTACCTCTGGGTTCAAAATGTTCACTATACCCCTTGATAAAATCATTGAGGGGTGTAGTTCCCAAAATGGGGTCACTTGTGGGGGATTTCCACTATTTAGGCACATCAGGGGCTCTCCAAACGCGACATGGCGTCCGCTCTCGATTCCAGCCAATTTTGCGTTCAAAAAGTCACACAGTGCTCCTTCCCTTCTGAACTCTGCCATGGCCCAAACACTGCATTTTCCCCACATATGGGGTATCGGCTTACTCAGGAGAGATTGCACAAAAAGTTGCATGGTGCAATTTCTCCTGTTACCCTTATGAAAATGCAAAACTGGGGGCTGAAAAACATTTTTGTGGGAAAAATGTGAAAATTTTATTTTCACGGCTCAATGTTATAAATTTCCGTGAAGCACCTGGGGGCTCAAGGTGCTCACCACACATCTAGATAAGTTCCCTGAGGGGTCTAGTTTCCAAAATGGTGTCACTTGTGGGGGTTTCCACTGTTTAGGCACATCAGGGGCTCTCCAAACGCAACATGGTGTCCGCTAATTATTCAAGCAAATTTTACATTCAAAAAGTCAAAAGCCGCTCTTTCTCTTCCAAGCCCTGCCGTGTGCCCAAACAGTGGTTTTCCCCCACATATGGGCTATCGACGTGCTCAGGGGAAATTATACAACAAATTACATGTGCAATTTCTCCTGTTACCCTCATGAAAATGCAAAATTGGAGGCCGAAAAACATTTTTGTTGCAAAAATGTGAAAATTTTATTTTTACGGCTCAATGTTCTAAACTTCTGTGAAGCACATGGGGGTTCAAGGTGCTCACCACACATCTAGATAAGTTCCCTGAAGGGTCTAGTTTCCAAAATGGTGTCACTTGTGGGGGGGTTTCCACTATTTAGGCACATCAGGGGCTCTCCAAACGCAACATGGCGTCCGCTAATTATTCAAGCAAGTTTTACATTCAAAAAGTCAAATGCCGCTCTTTCTCTTCTGAGCCCTGCCGTGCGCCCAAACAGTGGTTTTCCCCTACATATGGGGTATCGGCATGCTGAGGAGGAATTGCACAACAAACTGCATGGTGAAATTTCTCCTGTTGCCCTCATGAAAATGCAAAATTGGAGGCTGAAAAACATTTTTATTGCAAAAATGTGAAAAATTTTATTTTTATGCCTCAATGTTATAAACTTCTGTGAAGCACCTGGGAGATCAAGGTGCTCACCACACATCTAGATAAGTCCCCTGAGGGGTCTAGTTTCCAAAATGGTGTCACTTGTGAGAGTTTCCACTGTTTAGGCGTCAGGGGCTCTCCAAACGCAACATGGCGTCCACTAATTATTCAAACAAATTTTACAATCAAAAAGTCAAATGGTGCTCCTTCCCTTCCGAACCCTGTCGTGCACCTAAACAGTTATTTTTCCCCACACATGAGGTATCTGCATGCTCAGGGGAAATTGCACAACAAATTTTGGGGTCCATTTTTTCCTGTTACCTCTGCGAAAATAAAAAATTGGGTCTAAAGTAACATTTTTGTGAAAAAAGTTAAATGGCAATTTTTTTCTTCCACATTCCAAAAATTCCTGTGAAGCACCTGAAGGGTTAATAAACTTTTTGAATGTGGTTTTGAGCACCTTGAGGGGTGCAGTTTTTAGAATAGTGGCACTTTTGGGTATTTTCTGCCATAAAGACCCCTCAAAGTGACTTCAAGTGTGATGTGGTTTCTAAAAAAATGGTTTTGTAAATTTTGTTGGAAAAATGAGAAATCTCTGATCAACTTTTAACCCTTATATCTTCCTAATAAAAAAAATGTAGGTTCCAAAATTGTGCTGATGTAAAGTAGACATGTTGGAAATTTTATTTATTAACTATTTTGTGTGACATAACTCTCTGATTTCAGGGCATAAAAATTCAAATTTTGAAAATTGCTAAATTTTCAACATTTTTGCCAAATTTCTGTTTTTTTTCACAAATAAATGCAAGTGATATCGAAGAAATTTTACCACAATCATGAAGTACAATATGTCACGAAAAAACAATCTCAGAATCAGGGGGATCCGTTGAAGCGTTCCAGAGTAATTACCTCATAAAATGTCAGTGGTCAGAATTGTAAAAATTGGCCTGGTCATTAACATGCAAACCACCTTGGGGGGTAAAGGGGTTAAATTGTTATTGGGGTTTTTCCTAAATTTAGGCAGCCATTGTACTCACTGCATATCCTATAACTGTATAGCATACCCGCTCCTTTCTAATGGGAACATGTCATACTCGTTACTGAGGCCCTGCTCTATGTGTCTTTAAACTGTTATTGGTTTTTTTCCTAAATTTTGGCCGCCCTTGCAGTCACTGCATGGGCATTACCACTATAGGAGACCCACTCCTTTATAATGGTAGCATTTTTTTTTACTGAGGCCCTCCTCTATGTCTCTTCAAAGGGGTATTGGGGTGCATCCAAATTTTTGTCAGCCCTTGCAGTCACTGCACACGCAATAACAGTATAGGAGACCCACTCTTTAATAATGGGAACAACAAAGCATAGCCGGCTGATTGCCCTCTAACAATAGTGAGGGCCGACTGCTGGCTCTATAAAAATAGTCTTTGTGAATTTCAGAGTCCCTCCTTCATACATGAAACATGATGTGTCTGATGATGTCTCACACACCAAATGGCCAGATAATGTAGTAAAATGTTAAAATGACATTTAGCGGTGAATGTATTTTTCACCTTTGAAAGCAATGCAAAAGTGCAAAAACGCATCAAAAACACTACGTGTGAACATAGCCCAAGGTGTGGAGGAGAATTTTTGTTTTTGTATATTTATTTTTCATTATATACAAGTCATTATTCCGGAAAGGATGTTCCTTAACATTTTTCCCAGAAAAATCCATTTTGGTTTCGTTTTTGTATGTTCTATTGTGAGTCCGTAAAAGTGGCATACTACTCTGACAACATTGTTGACAGCAGTGACCTGGGAGTCAGAGATGCTTCCAGGGGTCTTCCCATGCTGTTCCCATGTCATTTGAGCACTGTTCCCGTCAATTTGAACAATTTTTAGGCCCTCAGCAGACCGCCAGAGTGGGGGGGGGTAGCGCCGGATTAATGCTCGAGTTTCCCATAGACTTACATCGGGCTCGTTGATTGGACCAAGCACTCGAGCATTCCAATTTGCTTGACTCGAGCAACGAGTACCCGAGCATTTTAGTGCTCGCTCATCACTAATAGCCACCTAACCAATTAGCAATGCTCCTCTTCTAACACTGTCCAGGTCCCCTGCCACCTCGATTAAGGGAGACAGGATTGTAATCGTTTCCCACAATCAGTGGCGGCAACACTGATTAGCTGCAGTGGTCACATTTGGACTGGCAAAGCAGGAAGTACAAAGACCAGTTCAGTACATCTTTTTCCTGTCATACACTACATGCCTGTTCACACCAGAAGTGGAAGCATGAGGAGTGACTGAAGTCCAGAGCAACTTTAGAAGAGGATCAGCACTCAGGTGGGTATATTTTTTTTACCTAACGAATCCTCAGGAGAGCTGTGGATTGGTAAAGTTTCATTTTTATTTTACCACCTGCTTAAGGTGTAGAAATCCCTTTTAACTATGCAAGAAATCTCAAAGTGATATAATCTGTGGTAACTTTACCTGTGGATGACTGGAGGCTATCCTGATGGTATTTATTATCATGGTTGTACATGTGATCAGATAACATCCTGATAAGAGACTTTGCACAAAAAGGGTTTTTATCCTGGAGCAAGGGACTGACTATCATAAAAATGTAAGGCTAGATTACAAGCTAAGATTCAACCTTCAGTCAGAAGGATGTGTAGCATCGTTCAGAACTTAGGATTCTGAGAAATACACTTTATTATGCCTTTAAAAGTTGGCAAAGGCAACTGTTTCCTATCCAGTTTCCTCTGCTGCATATAAAAAAAGTGCTGCCCTGATCTTCCTTGATATTTCAAGTTTTTTCAGTTCCTTAAAAGAGTATTCATATTAGACATTTATTGTAGAAGACACACCAGCATCCAATGAGCCCAGTAAAAAAAATCCAGCTTTATTCTTGTTGAATTAAAACATCAATACAGCTTCAGATATAATACCACCAAAACAAGATCCACCACTGACATATTTTGGTTCGGGCCAACGATGGTCATTATTTGTAGTGCATGGTGGACCTAGACATTACGTCTTGGATAATCACTACCAGGAATCAGATCATCATGAGAAAATCGTTTATTGAATCCCTGCAGCGCACCCTTAAGCAGCTGGAATTTATGGAGGAAAAAAATCATCTGCCAGGTGGACAAGGGAAAGGTTGTGGTTATTTTGGACCTTATGACAATCAGTAAACTCAGAGGCATGGGCTAGGCCAAAAGTTCCAGTCTATAGCGAAGAGGCCGGAGATGCGGTGTGACGGTGGAATGAAGAGGACCAGATGGCAAACGGCAAACAGTGGGGCTTCTGTAGCGGTCAGCTGTAAGGTGAGTATACGTTTTTTTTCCTGGCCCTGTTCCAACTTGCACACATATTTGGGTTACGAACAAACCTACAAAATGCAACTTGTTCATAACCCAGGGACTACTTGTAAACGTGAATCTTTGGAAATGTTGTGTGACACCAAAACATATGTTGAACTGGGTATTGATCTCACGTTCCAATTCTGATGTGCGTTAACTATGGTAGTAGAAAAAGGTGTCAGTTTAGGGAACATTTCAAATGAACAGGCAAAGTTTATATTAGTTGACCATCCAGTTTTGCCAGTACATCCTTGTCTTCCCAAAATTTAGAAAGGGAATTCCCTTCCCACCTCCACCCAGATGTGTCTGGTATGGGGTTCCTCAACGAACAATTCATGTGTGTGGGTGGACATCTTACTACCATCTTATATTATGATTCCAGCGTATACTTTTAAGACATGAAACATTTATCACATTTATCACCAGATAGAGCAGATCATGTGATGTGACAGATGTTCTTGAGTATCCATGGATGCTGCATCTCTTTATACTGTCATACCACATGATTTAGTCATAGTGGCACTCAAATAGTTTCTTCTATTTCCTTCAGGTTATTGGTGCATTGATGGAGGCAAAATTTTCCTCCATCGACAGCTACCATCTACATGGCCTGGATGGAGTCTCAGCACATTTTTACTGAATGTAATCCTTTTGTTAAATCTTTGATATGGTACGGCTGTTACATCGATGACTTGCTCCTAATTTGGACGTGTGCATCACAGTTGCCAACTTGACTTTTTATTTTTCTAGACAGCTTATCAAAAAATCATGGACAGAAAATATTTTATATGGACAAAACTATAATGAATCCTAATGATTATAAGTGATACATGACTACAGCCCGTAATTCTGATAAAAGTTGATTTTACTATATTCAGTGAAATTTATCTGTATAAATTTCTTCAGCTTCACAAAAATCACGGACATCATATTTTTTTTTACCGACAGCCCAAAAAAGTAGAAAAAAAGTAATGATATCAGCTCATCAAGGAAAATTCCTTGATTACGGTGCAGTGCATAGAGACTCCAGACCAGCTTCTGGGTAATGAATGCAACAAGAGAAGGGGTATAAATCCCCTAAAATTAGATAAGTATATTAAAACATCACATTTAATTAAGCAATTAAAAACAAGAAAAATTCAAAAAGAGAAAAAGGAAGGGAGAGAGAGACATCTGGTCTACGCGTTTCGAGCTCACCGCTCTTAGTCTTGGTGCCCTCGCTCTGGAAATTTATAAGGTAACACTGGAAAATACACCAATGGGTGTGAAGATAAAATCTCTGATGGCCTATGGAACAGATTAACTCTTCATGAAACTTAAATAACATGACAGAAGAATATTAAAGTTGAAATGTAAGTATAAATAAACATACATAAGTGACAGAAATACAATAATCCTATTGATGTCCAAAAAACTAAAAAAAACAGTCGTTTATACTCTGAGCAGAGTTTGACCAGAGCGTCATTAACATAATGATGATTGCAATTTCTTATTTTAACCAGTGAAGACTCACCAAAGTTGATCCATCATGTCAGTACATCCTTTTTTCCCCATTCCGCCACACTAATTTGCCCATAAAATGCACTGCTTAGTTACAATCCTACTCTCTTAGCTCAAATGAACAGGCAAAAAGTATTTAGGGCCTTGAGGAATCCCTAAATAAATCATTGTTTAAAGGATAACTATACTTTCATAGAACTTTTCAAAATAACGTGTCATATGTGAGTACATGAGGAATAACACTTTTTCTGGACAATAAAGGACTTGTATTCTGTATTTTTTCCTGTTTCCTCCTCGCAGTCTCTAATTTGCAATTGACTGAGCTGGTGTGTGGAGATAATCTGATTTCTTTTTATAGCATGCTCTATGGTACATTCACACATCAGTTTCCTTTTCACATCTATGTAAAATTGATCATTTTTCTATCATGTTATATTTATTGTCATTTTCCATTCGTGTTGAGTTCGTTCTTTTCTCATCTGTTTTTAACCCCTTAACGACATGTGCCATACATGTACGGCACATGGTGTGTCTCTCCTTTTGGCGCGGGCTCCAGCGATGAGCCCGCACTTTTCCAGGGACATGACAGCTGATCTGATCAGCTGTCATGTGCCCCTAAAAGTCGTGGGTGGAATCGCGATCCACTAGTCCCACCCATTGGCGTCCGTGTCACATGACCGCGGGTCACCGATAGGTTGGCATGGCAACCCGGGGTCTACAGGAGACCCCTACGGTTGTCATTTCCGGGAGACTATGAGCGCCGCCCAGCGCTTATAGCAAGTGAGCATTTCTGCTACACATAGGCAATCAAATGATCACAGCTTCTAGTCTCCCATGGAGACAATTGAAGCTAGTAAAAAGTAAAAAAAAATGTTTTTAAAAATATAAAAAAAAATTAAAAAAGTATAAAAGTTTAAATTACCCCCTTTCGCCCCACCCAAAATAAAACAATAAAAAAATCAAATATACACATATTTGGGATCGCCGTGTTCAGAATCGCCCGATCTATCAATATATGAAAAGAATTAATCCGATCGGTAAACAGCGCAATGATAAAAAGAAAATCAAAACGCCAGAATTAAGGTTTTTTGGTAGCCGCAATATTGCAATAAAATGCAATAACTGGCGATCAAAACATTGTATCTACCTCAAAATGGTATTAATAAAAATGTCAGCTCGGCGCGCAATAAATAAACCCTCACCCGGCCCAAGATCCCGAAAAGTGGAGATGCTACGGGTCTCGGAAAATGGCGCCTTTGTTTTTAAACAAACTTTGGATTTTTTTTTCACCACTTAAATAAAAAACAACCTATACATGTTTGGTATCAACAAACTCATAATGACCTGGAGAATCATAATGGCAGGTCAGTTTTAGCATTTCGTGAACATGGTAAAAAAAAAAAAAACATTTTCACCGCACAATTTTTTTCCCAATTTCCAGTACACGATATGGTAAAACCAATGGTGTCATTCAAAAGTACAACTCGTCCCGCAAAAAATAAGCTCTCACATGGCCAAAAAAGTTATGGCTCTGGGAAGAAGAGGAGCAAAAAACAAAAGCGCAAAAACGGAAAATGGCCCGGACGTGAAGGGGTTAAAAACTTAAGCAGGTAGACTGAACTTTTATTTATCCATTGACTCTTAGTAATGAATCTGTTAAAAATGGATGAAACATGGATAAAGCACTATAGTACAAAGTACAAAGCTATTAGGATTCGGACTTTATACAGCAGTACTGAGTAGTGTTGAGCCACCCCCGTAGTGTTCGAGTTCGGTTCGGTTCGTCGAACACCCGTGTGTTCGCCGAACTGTTCGTCGAACTGTTCGTCGAACACCTTCGAACACCGTTAAAACCAATGGCAGGCAAACAAAAACACATGGAAACACATAGAAAACACCTTCAAAGGTGTCCAAAAGCTGACAAACTGCTCAGAAGACATAACTAACACATGGAAAAGTGACAAGTACATATAGTCATGCGAAAATAAAAGAGGTGGAGGAGTAAAAGGAGGGGGAGACACAGATATAGGCATGTCATGCCCTTCTAAAATCCAAAAAGTGAGAAGCCGACACGGCCAGTCCGCTCCTGCCCGTGCCACCTCCGTGTCGCCGGGTTTGTGCCAGAGCCGCGGTGAACCCTGACGGCCAGCCCCCCTCTCCCAATACTGGTGCCTGTCCGCTGGTGGGTCGAGCGAGCCCCCCTGTGGTGGAGGCAGCTCTAAGCTTTTTAATTTAAATTGTCTCTCTAATTTGAATGAATACACTTTAAATCCATTTACAAGGATCTATTGGAGGGCAAGTCTCATGCCAGCAGCCGCGGTAATTCCAGCTCCAGTAGCGTCCACTAAAGCTGCTGCAGTTAAAAAGCTTTTATAAGGATCGAGCTCGGCTGTCCACCGCAAGGCATCCTACTGCCAGTCCCAGCCCCTATGCCTTGGGGTGCCTCCTGATGCTCTTCACTAAGTATCCCATGGTCCCGAAGCATTTCCTTTGAAAAAATTAAGTGTCTAAACTACAGGTGGTGCAGCTTGCTTAACAGCCGGGATAATCCGCTCACTAGCAGACACTGCTACTAGGCACAAAGTATTTCCTGGGCTAGATGCAGTTAAAAATTTGTAATTAGATACTCTCGTTGGATGCTGAGAAAGCATTCCATAGAGTCTCCTGGCACGCCATATATGATTCTCTTAAAAAGCTTGGGGTAGGGGTCTAGGGGACCCTTTTATAGCCAAAATCACGGCCCTGTATCGCAATACGTCACCTAGGCTGAAGATAAATGGAACTGTAGCACCCTGAGGGCTCGGTTGCTACAGACGTATTGCACCTCACCCAGAGGTGTGATATCTCACTCTCAGGTAAGGATGGAGTGTGGATCAGGACCCGACACCTGCATGCATTACACCACATTGCCGTGGGGCAGGGCGACCAATATGCCCCTGAGATGGGCACGACAGTCCCTGTCCCTGGCTGGAGTGGGGGGAGGGAACACTGAGGAAGGGGAACCCTGTAGTGCAGGAGCAGGGAGGAAGCAGTTCCTGGGTGCATTGAGAAGGGAGTATAAAAGGTGGGCACCATCTTAGTTCAGTGCAGAGAAGTCTGAGCAGAAGTGGCAGGGAGCAGGGGCTCTGCATGAGCTCTGCTCCGGAGGCGGGCCTAGTAACAAAGGCCCAGGCCTGGAAGAGGGAGAAGGAAGGAAGAGGAGCGGAGAAGGCTCCAGGAACGAGGAATGAAGGGATCCCAGGGGTGCGGACGGGCGAGTCGCCACCGCACGCCCGAATCCACCTGCGTGGAGGGGTCAGGCCAAAGGGGGAGACCGGTCCCCGAACTAGTGGAGGCAGGAAACGACCCTCAGCTAGAAACCGGAGGCTCTGACATTTTATGTGGCGCAGCCCCTCGCTACACCCGCTAGGAAGGCACCACATAGGGTCAGGGAAACTGGCGCCAAGTTTACCAAGAGGAGGCCCGAGGCAGCTGGACAGAAGTGTTGGTAAGAAAGGCCAGACAAAGGACACACAAAGGGGGTCCTGTGAAGTGCTCCAAAGTTATCTGGGAGTTGTCTGAGCCCCTCACCTGGTGAGCACAGTACGACGTGGGCAGCCGTTACCTGCAGACGTGGTCTGGATAATAAGAACTGTGAGTAAAGGCCCTGAACTGCATCACTGACTCCGTGTCGTTACTGCTGCTGCCCTGCACCATCACCCCCATCCTCCGCATACACTGCCCTGAGGCTATACTCCTCCCGTGGGGAGTTATGCTACGCTCTGCTGCACCCAAAACACCAGCCTCAGTGGTCTGCCCTGTAGCGGCGGTTCACTCTGACCGCAATCCACGGGTGGCGTAGTCGGACATTTAAACATGAAAACCACATAAATAGTTCCGCCACTGGTTTGACCGCCCTGAGCCACGGAACTGGGTCGCCGCCACGAAGACTACAACCACCAGCATCCACCAAAAAGGGTCCGGCTCCGGGTGTCCCAAGGCCCAGGGGGTGCGTCAGAACATTTTCATCACCTTTCACAATCACCAATGGGACAAGGCAGTGATGTCCTCTGTCCCCTCTCTTATACATCCTAGTGACGGAGCACCTGCTCTCATCAATTCGCCATAACCCCAATATTAGGTGGATTGAGGTGGGAGGCACCGAGTACAAGTGCTCTCTATTTGCTGATGATGTCCTAGTATATATCACTCAATCACATATATCCATCCATGCTGTTATGGCTGAAATAGATCACTTTGTTACATGGTAAAATTTTAAAATCAATGCAGCGAAGTCTGAGGCCCTCGATGTCTCCCTCCCCAAATCCATATAGGATTCCATCCAGTCCAACTTTCCCTTTGCCTGGCCCTCACAGGGTATCAAATACTTAGGAATTCCTATTCATAGAGACCTCTCCCATCTATGTTATCTTAATTTTGGGCCCTTTATTGAACAACTCCATACAGACCACGGTTGGCAAGTTAGAACTGTAAGATTCACTACGTGAACCACTGGTGTTTTGTGGAAAAGCACATGTACACTGCGTTCCAAATTATTATACAAAAAGTGTTTAGGAGTGATAAGGGAAGAATTTGTTTGTTTGTCAGTTAAACTCATTGATGGTGATGTGTGTCAGGGCTCTTTATATCACTGTAAGCAATTGCAGACACCTGTGCTAATTAGTTTGGCAGGTGTGTCCAATGAAAGGCAAGACTACTTAAGAAGGCTCTCTCACATTATTAAGCAGCCTACATTTTCTGCCAAAATGGGAAAGAAAAAGGATGTGTCGGCTGCTGAGAAGCAACAAATTGTGGAGTGTTTAGGTCAAGGCATGACTACAATCAACATTGTGCGATGATCAGGATGAAGTGTCTTGGCAATCAAGAAGTATGTAGCTGATTCACAGTACACACGTGTGCGTGCTGATAAGGGCAAATTGAGGACTCTTTCCTACAGGCAATTACGTCAGGTTGAAAGAGCAGCGGCAAAAAAGCCTTGTCATAGCAGCAGACAAGTTTTTGAAGCTGCTTGTGCCTCCAACGTCCCCCGAACAACAAGATGCAGGGTCCTTCAGAGGTTTGCAGCTGTGCATGCGCCATCCTGTCGACCTCCTCTATCCACTTCACACAAGCAGAAACGGCTCCAGTGGGCCAAACATTACATGAAGACTGATTTCAAAACTGTTTTGTTCACGGATGAGTGCCGTGCAGCGCTCGATGGTCCAGATGGATGGAGTGGAGGATGGCTGGTTGATGGACACCCCACGCAAACACGGCTACAGCGCCAACAAGGAGGAGGTGGAGTAATGTTTTGGGCTGGAATCATGGGGAGAGAGATTGTCGGCCCCTTTAGGATCCCTGAAGGCGCTAAAGATGAACTCCATAATGTATGTGGATTTTCTCAAACAGCACTTCCTGCCATGGTTCAAGAAGAAGAACCGTGTATTTCACAGCAAGATCATTTTTCTGCATGATAATGCACCATCTCATGCTGCACATAAAACATCTGCATCTCTGGCTGATATGGGCATAAAAGGGGACAAACTTATGGTGTGACCCCCATGCTCCCCTGACCTCTACCCCATTCAGAACCTTTGGAGCATCATTAAAAGGAGTGTCTATGATGGCGGGAGGCAGTTCACATCTAAGCAACAGCTCTGGGAGGGTATTCTGTCCTCATGCAAAACAATTGAAGCAGAAACCATCCAAAACCTGACAAATTCAATGGACGAGAGAGTTCAGAAGCTCCTTTCGAACAAGGGGTCTTATGTGAAAATGTAACATCACCTAGAATAAAGTTTTGAGTTGAAAACTGTTTGATTTCAGTTTCTAACAACCTGCTAATGCTTATAATTTCAAAAATGACCATTTTTTTGGTCTTTATTAAAATGAAAAGGTTGATCGAAAAGTTTGGGGGATCTAAGAGTGTGGCAACCCAGTAGTCATGATTACTTCGAATTCTGACAATATGAGGGTCATGCTGCAGGTAGTGCAGCAAGAAGGCACTTATGTGCCTTGCGCATCTCAGAGCCCCAAAATTATTTTCCGGGCTAGATGCAGCTAAAAATTATTTTTAATTTTAAATCTGCTGAAGCTTTAGTATAGATGGCCTAATAGGATCAGTGCTGCACACTGCTACAAAGCCCAAATTATTTTCCAGTCAAGATACAGATAAACATGATTAGTAATTTGAAAGCTTAAAACGGTTGGTAGGGTGATTTTAACCAATCATCAAGCTTTTACTCTCCCCAGGATGACACAGGGGTAGAAAAGTCATTTCGGATCCATGATTTGTTCATCTTTATGAACGTGAGTCTGTCTACATTATCAGTGGAGAGCCGCGTGCGCTTATCTGTCAGCACACCACCAGCAGCGCTGAACACACGTTCAGACAGAACTTGAACTTGAATTTGCAACCTGATGGAGGTCAGTATAGATGGACTAATACAAATAGTCCCACACACTGCTAGAAGCCCAAATATTTTTTCAGAGGTACTGTAGATGCAGATAAAAATTATTTTTAATTTGCAACCTGATGGAGGTCAGTATAGATGGACTAATAGACCAAGTCCCACACACCGCTAGAAGCCCAAATATTTTTTCAGAGCTAGATGCAGAAAAAAATTATTTTTAATTTGCAACCTGATGGAGGTCAGTATAGATGGACTAATAGACCAAGTCCCACACACTGCTAGAAGCCCAAATATTTTTTCAGAGCTAGATGCAGAAAAAAATTATTTTTAATTTGCAACCTGATGGAGGTCAGTATAGATGGACTAATAGACCAAGTCCCACACACCGCTAGAAGCCCAAATATTTTTTCAGAGCTAGATGCAGAAAAAAATTATTTTTAATTTGCAACCTGATGGAGGTCAGTATAGATGGACTAATAGACCAAGTCCCACACACCGCTAGAAGCCCAAATATTTTTTCAGAGCTAGATGCAGAAAAAAATTATTTTTAATTTGCAACCTGATGGAGGTCAGTATAGATGGACTAATAGACCAAGTCCCACACACCGCTAGAAGCCCAAATATTTTTTCAGAGCTAGATGCAGAAAAAAATTATTTTTAATTTGCAACCTGATGGAGGTCAGTATAGATGGACTAAAAGACCAAGTCCCACACACTGCTAGAAGCCCAAATATTTTTTCAGAGCTAGATGCAGAAAAAAATTATTTTTAATTTGCAACCTGATGGAGGTCAGTATAGATGGACTAATAGACCAAGTCCCACACACTGCTAGAAGCCCAAATATGTTTTCAGAGCTAGATGCAGAAAAAAATTATTTTTAATTTGCAACCTGATGGAGGTCAGTATAGATGGACTAATAGACCAAGTCCCACACACTGCTAGAAGCCCAAATATTTTTTCAGAGCTAGATGCAGAAAAAAATTATTTTTAATTTGCAACCTGATGGAGGTCAGTATAGATGGACTAATAGACCAAGTCCCACACACCGCTAGAAGCCCAAATATTTTTTCAGAGCTAGATGCAGAAAAAAATTATTTTTAATTTGCAACCTGATGGAGGTCAGTATAGATGGACTAAAAGACCAAGTCCCACACACTGCTAGAAGCCCAAATATTTTTTCAGAGCTAGATGCAGAAAAAAATTATTTTTAATTTGCAACCTGATGGAGGTCAGTATAGATGGACTAATAGACCAAGTCCCACACACCGCTAGAAGCCCAACTATTTTTCCAGAGCTAGATGCAGAAAAAAATTATATTCAATTTGCAACCTGCTGGAGGTCAGTATAGAAGGACTAATAGAACAAGTCCCACACACTGCTAGAAGCCCAAATATTTTTTCAGAGCTAAATGAAGAAAAAAATTATTTTTAATTTGCAACCTGATGGAGGTCAGTATAGATGGACTAATAGAATGATGCTATGCCCAAAAGATTTTACTTCACTAGGTGCAGTAAAAAAATTGGTATTCTATACACAGGTGTTATATCTTGCAACACAGATAGGCTACTCCACTGACTAACACACTCTGCAATAGGCCAAAAAGGATTAGGTTTGCTAGATTCAGCCAAATGCTGTGAAAAAAACTTGCACAGCACTGGCACAGACCTGCCTGGCAAAAACTGATAGGAACTCATGTAACCTAGTCCTGAAAAGGACTCCAATTACAATTAGTCTTTACTCCCACAACCTATCTATTTAAGAGCACAGACCTCCCTGATAAAAGTCGTAGGAAATGCTGTAACCTAGTCCTTAAAAGGACTGCAATCACAACTATTCCCTACTCCCAAGCTATCTGTATATTTGTGCGAAAATTGGCTTGAAATTAACAAGGTATAGCGCACACAGCAACAGCGGTGCCGTCTAACACGCAGCTGCAGCAGTGAGAAAATGGTGGCGACGGGGAAAATGGCTTGGTCTTATAGGGCAAGGACATGTGACATACACTGCCAATGACACATGCCCTTGCTTGTGTGAAAAAAAGCACTTCGCTCCGTGTGTGCGCTGCTGATAGGCTGACAGATTGCACCTCCCCACTGCAAATGCGGGAAAGAGAAAAAAAAATGGAGATCTTCATTGTTCCTGCAGAGATCCATCCCCTGCCCCTCCCCCCACCCCGCTGTACACTCAAACTGCGTATTAACATTAATTTTCATCATTACTGAGATTTAATCCAGTTATGATTTTGGTGCACGAACAGTTATCGAACATAACCTCGAACAGCCGAATTTTTCTCAAATTGTTCGTGTTCGCCGAACGGCTCGAACACCGCCCAAAACAGCTCGAATTTGAGATTGGCGAACAGTTCGAGTAGAACAACGCTCATCTCTAGTACTGAGCAGTGTAGTTGTGAATCCTGCACTTAGCTAATCTAAATGAAACTCTGCTCCTTTCTCTTCCTTCCATTTTATAGACTTCAATATGCTGTGTAACCTGGGTTTTTCTGTTTTTGCAGCTTAAGGATGGCTTGTTTCACCTGCATGGAGAGCTCCTTTGACCGCATGTTTACTTCACAGCAAAACCTTCCAAATGAAAGCACCCCCCCTCAAATCAACTCCAGGCCTTTTATCTGCTTAATTGAGAATGACATAATGAAGGGATTGCCCACACCTGTCCATGAAATAGCCTTGGAGTCAATTGTCCAATTACTTTTAGTCCCTTTAAAAACAGGGTGGCACATGTTAAGGAGCTGAAACTCCTAAGCCCTTCATCCACTTTTAATGTGGATACCCTCAAATGAAAGCTGAAAGTCTGAACTTCAACTGCATCTGAATTGTTTTGTTTCAAATTCATTGTGGTAATGTCTAGAACCAAAATTAGAAAAATGTTGTCTCTGTCCAAATATATATGGACCTAACTGTATATAATATGGTTGTACAGAACTGGAGATGGAAACCTAACAAACAGCACAGACCATGGTCGCTAACAAAGTGATTTCTAAATATCATATACCTCTATTTCTGGATGATAGGGGCTACACATAACTGAAAATGTTGAGAGTCTCCCTTCAGGTGCCCTCTTTCCATACCAGAAGTTGGACACTTCTGCACGGTTTAAGATTTGCTAAGCTCAAATATCGGATGCACGGTTTCGGCCTCTGCTGACCAATTGACATGACTCTGTGCAGCTACAGTCTGTGTGAATGGGAAGTGTCTGTGTCTTAAGCTTTTTAGATCTTTTTTTTTTTTTTTTTTTTTTAAATAGAGCATTATAAATGTTACTAGTCATTATTTGAGCGCCACCTAGTGACTGAGGGGATCATGTCAACACTTTTTACATCCCCTTAGCATTAACAAAATAATCAAAATTGCGAGTCATCAGTGGTTGATGCCTTTTCATAACAGAAAAGTTGGTAAGAAGTAGCAACTTTCAAGACTACTTGGGTCTTTTTATCAGACATTGTATAAAACAAAATCTGAAGAGTCACATATTTATACCCAACAGGACATAGAATACTGCAAATTAAGACAAGTGATGGGAAGCAGAACTATCAGTATGGGAAGGGGAGGGACAGTTGTGGTAATATATATTGGTCATCTCATAGATAAGGAGTTTGAAAGTTTTATTGTCCTATGATGAAAATCTGGTCCAGGGTTGTGATGCCCCCAAATGGTCTGAGGAGCACATTCCTTAATTGATGTAGAACAACATAAATCAATGTGACACATCTGTTCCTGCTCTGTCACAGGTTGTCATGAGCTTGTACTCCCAGACTATTTTGTCTTTCAGGGATTTGGACCTTTCAATAGTAATATTTTCATGACCATGATGCTGTGATCAGAGCTACAAAAATGCATAGCCACAGGTAGCTCGATTCTACTTTCATCCTTATTCTACGCTTTTGTCCTGTTTGCCATAGATAAAGACCCCCAGTCAGACATATGGAACATATAATTAAAAAGAATCTGTCAACAAGGTTTTGCCACCTCATCTGAGAGAAGCATAATATAGAGACAGAGACTCTGATTCCAACAATGTGTCACATAATGGGCTACTTGCTGTAGTTTTGATAATCTCCTGCTGATTAATCAGTGATTTGATCACTAGAGGACTAGTAAACCTACTGCCAGGTAGTCCTCCATATTCATGAGCTCTCTATAACTCTGCCCCCAACACTGATTGGCAGCTTTCTGTGTACACTACATAGGTGCAGAAAACTGCCAATCAGTGGTGTGGGCAGAGTTATACAGTGCAAGGTATTCAGAGACCTGTTAAATCTACCGCAGGTAAAACAGGGATTTTATCAAACTGACAAGCAGTCGAGTAAGTGAAACATCACTGGAATCAGTGTCTCTGATCCTACATTATGCTGCTCTCCGTTGGGGTAACAAAAACCGGGTAACAGGTTCCCTTTAAGTAGACCACATTAGGTGTGATGCAGCTGAAGATACTGGGCATCTTCTATTTATCTTGTCCGTAGTTATTAGAAGTGGATAGATTGTACATTTTTTCTGGTTTTAGGCTAAGTGCCCACGATGCAGAAATGCTGCATATTTTTTCCCCTTCTCCCTGGCAGGAAAAACGCATGTGGATTTTACATGCGTTTTTCCCGCCAGGTAGAAGCGTTTGTCAAGCGTTTTTGCATGCATTTCTGCATGCGGGTTATCAAGCGCTTTTCCAAGCGATTTTAGCATCACTTGGAAAAGTGCTTGATAACTTGGTCACATGATATAAATCCATGCAACCGACATGGATTTATATAGTGTGACTAAGTTATAGTTAAAAAAAATAAATAAATAAAAATAGTAAAAACTAAAGATTTTACTTACCTTCCGATGGCCCCCGATATTTTCTCTGCTCCGTCTGGTCTGTTGTATGGGTCGCGGTGGTGTGAAAGAACCTGCAATGACGTCATTGAGTCATGTGACAGGTCACGCGACTGCCGACGTCAGCGGTCGCGTGACCTGTCACATGACTAAATGACATCATGTCAGGTCCTCACACCACCGCGACCCATACAACAGACCGGATGCATCGCTGAGGAGGCCGGGGGCCATCGGAAGGTAAGTATAATCTTTATTTTTTATTTTAAATTCTTTTTTTAACAGGTTCTATGGTACCTGGGTCTGGTGGAGATTCTGGTGGATGCCACATAACTATAACTGTGGATTTGCAATTCTACGGGTCAAATCTCTGTATTATCCTGCTTTTGGCATTTTTGCTGTAAAAAAAAAAACAGTAATAGTGTCTCCCTGACTGTTCAGACACAAATATATCGGTTTAAAAGAGTCTGGTGTAGGCCAGAAAAATATAACTGTGGTTTTGCAGTTCCACGGGTCAAATCTCTGTATTATCCTGTTTTTGCCATTTTTTGCCGTAAAAAAACTGTAATAGTGTCTCCCTGACTGGTCAGACACCAATATATCTGTTTAAAAGAGTCTGGTGTATGCCACATAACTATAACTGTGGTTCTGTAGTTCCACGGGTCAAATCTCTGTATTATCCACTTTTGGGTCTTTTTTACATAAAAAAAAACAGTTTGAGTGTGTCGCTGACTGTTCAGCCCCAAATGTATCTATTTAAAAAAGTCTGGTATACACCAGTAAATTAGAACTGTGGTTTTGCAGTTCCACAGTTCAAATCTCTGTATTATCCAGCTTTTGGCCTGTTTTACGTAAAAAAAAACAGTAATAGTGTCTCCCTGACTGTTCAGTCACAAATATATCTATTTAAAAGATTCTGGTGTAGGCCAGACAAATAGAACTGTGGTTTTCCTCTTCCACGGTTCTAATCTCCTTTTCATTACCTCTTTTTCCATTGATAGTGCGACTGTAAGCTATTTTACTTCATTTACAATGGGCAAGGCGCGTGGCAAGGGATGTGGAACTGGACGTTCTGGTGATGGTGCGTGTAGAGGACGGGGCCGTGGCCAAGGTGAAAATGTGCCTCAACCAACAGCACATCTTCTCGCTCCCACTTCTTGACCGAATTACTAGGGAAGCACACTACAACACCAGTATTGTGAACTGATCAGTGTGAACAGGTTATTAATTGGATAGCAGATAATACTTCCAGTTACCTGGGCACCACCACCTCCGGTCTGTCTTCCACACGATCAAGTTTTAGTAGCCGTGAGTCTCGACCGCATACTCCTCCTCACCCTGATGCTCCTTCCTCCCACCATGCCGAGTGTCGTCAGACAGCAACTGATCCCACACTTGGACACTCTGAAGAGCTGTTCACTGGTCCATTTCCATATTTGTGCCCCTTGCCTGCTCCGCTTGAAGTGGTGGAAGAGGAGATCCCATGTAGCGATGCCCAAATATTTGAACAGCCACGGCCACAGGAAGTCGACGCTGGCAATTTGTCACAAGAGGTGGACGATGACGAGACACAATTGCCACGAAGTGAGGAGGAGGATCGTGGTGCGCAAGTGGAAGAGGAGGAGGTGGTGGATGATCTAGTAACTGACCCAACGTGGCAGGAGGACACGCAGAGAGAGGCCAGCAGCACCCAGGGGGAGGGAGGCAGAGTACCCCAACAGGCAGGAAGAAGCAGTGTGGTGGCCGCACACAGAAGGTGGGCAACAGTTCCCCGTAACACCAACACGAGGTACGTTGCCAGTACAACCGGTAGGTCTTCCAGAGTCTGGAATTTTTTTAAAGACTCTGCTGATAACCCCAAAAAGGCCATTTGTACCACCTGCCATGCCAGCATCAGCAGGGGTGACAAAACTACCAGCCTGACCACCACCAGCATGATCAGGCACATGGCAGCAAAGCACCCGACTTTGTGAGGCGAACCCCAGGGTCCACGACCAGTGTCAGCGGGTGTAACCACTGCTTCTTCCGCTGTTGTGCATGTAATAGAACCCCCTATTGTGCGTGCAAGGCAATCCCCTGTCCATACTGCATGCAAAGATGCCCCCTCCTCTCAGTCTTCACTTGTTATGGCAGTTTCTCAAGAAGCAGCATCAACGTCCACGTCCACGTCCCACCGCAGCGTTCAATTGTCCATATCCCAGAGCTTTGAACGAAAGCGCAAATTCGCAGCCAACGCCCCACAGGCCACAGTCCTAAATTCGCACATTTCACGACTGCTTGCATTGGAAATGCTGCCTTTTAGGCTGGTGGAGACGGAATCCTTCCGCAACCTTATGGCGGTGGTCGTCCCTCGGTACTCGGTCCCCAGCCGACACTAATTTGCCTGGTGTGCTATCCCCGCACTACACAAGCACGTGTCCCAAAACATCTGCTGTGCCCTCAACAACGCAGTTACTGGGAGAGTCCACCTGACAACGGACACGTGGACAAGTGCTTGTGGCCAGGGATGGTATATCTCCCAGACGGCACACTGGGTAAACATAGTGGAAGCCGGGACCCAGTCGGACCTTGGGACGGAACAGATCCTCCCCACACCGAGGATTGCGGGGCCTATGTCAGTCAGAGTTGCCCCTACAGTGTACAGCTCCTGCGCATCATCCTCCTCCTCCTCATGTTCAGCCTCCATCTCAGATTTCACCATATCAGTTACAAGCTGGAAGCACTGCAGTACTGCCTCAGCCAAGCGGCAACAGGCTGTGCTGAAACTCATAAACTTAGGTGAGAAACCTCACACTGCTTGTGAGTTGTGGACAGCTGTGAAAGAGCAGGCAGATCTGTGGCTGCGACCACTGAACCTACATCCAGGCATGGTCGTGTGTGACAATGGCCGTAACCTGGTGGCGGCTGTGAGGCGAGGCGAGATCACACATGTACCATGTCTGGCTCATGTGCTTAACCTCGTGGTTCAGCGGTTTCTTAAATCATACCCCGAGTTGCCAGATCTGCTCGTCAAAGTACGCCACCTGTCAGCTCATTTTCGCAAGTCGGCTACAGCTTCTGCCGCCCTTGCTGTGCTGCAGCAGTGTTTGCAGCTTCCGGCACACCGACTGGTGTGTGATGTCCCCACTACCTCCACATGTTGCAAAGGATTTGTGAGCAGAAGAGAGCAGTTGTGGAGTACCAGCTGCAACAAGGAAGTCAATATTCAGGTCAGACTCCACACATAAGACCTCAAGAGTGGACCTGGATGTCTGACATATGTACCATCCTGACAAACTTTGAGGAGTCCACCAAGATGGTGAGTGGCGATGACGCCATCATTAGCGTCAGCATCCCACTTGTCTGTCTTTTGCAATGTTCTCTGCAGAGAATTAAAGAGGAGGCATTGCAGCCAGAGTATGATGAGATGGATCAAGAAGCCGTAGCGGGCGATTACACACTGCCCAGCCTCATCTCATCCCAATGTGCATTGGGGGACAATGAGGGAGAGGAGGAGGAAGAACGGGAGCTGGTATCATGCGTTGTAGACGGTAGTACCTTTACAACTGTCATACCGTCGATTCAGCGTGGGTGGCCTGAGGACAGGGGGGAGGAGGAGGAGGAGGAGGAGAGCATGGTCAGTCGTCATCTTGGTGAGGACACGGAAGTCTTGCCCGTTACCAGTCTGGCACGCATGGCTGACTTTATGTTACGCTGCCTTAACCATGACCCTCGCGTTGTAAAAATGTTGGGTGACAGTCATTACTGGTTGGTGACACTTTTAGACCCCCGCTACAAGTAGAACTTTCACTCTCTTATTCCTGAGATGGAGAGGTCTACAAAAATGGGGCAGTTCCAGAAGGCACTTGCTGCAGAACTCTTAAAAAAATTCCCATCTGAACACGCTAGCGGCAGAGGTCACAGTTCATTGCCCAACCAAGGCGTACAGGCGAGAGAGACGCAACTCCAATCCAGCAGAGGCAGAGGAACACTGTCAACGTTCTGGGACAGTTTTCTGAGACCCGCCCAGCTTACAGGCACTGAGGGCGGGGTACTCTCACAAGGAGTGGAAAGTTTCAAAAGATGGTGAGGGAGTACCTTGCCGACCGTACCAGCGTCCTCCGTGATTCCTCTGTGCCTTTTAATTATTGGGTATCCAAGTTGGACACTTGGAATGAACTCGCTCTGTACGCCTTGGAGGTCCTGGCCTGCCCTGCCGCTAGCGTGTTATCGGAGCGTGTTTTTAGTGCCGCTGGGGGAATTATAACAGATAAGCGCATTCGCCTGTCAACTGACAATGCTGACAAGCTGACCCTTATCAAAATGAACAAGGGCTGGATTGGGCCAGACTTCTCATCACCACCAAATGACAGCAGAGTAACATAAAGTCAAATCCACTGTGTTATTTCGGGAGGTGTATTCCCATGCACCGCTTCCAACCCACACATGGGTATATGCTTCCTCATTTCGGTTGTATTTTGCTTTTCTCCTTATCCTCAGCCTCCACCACCACTATACCACCAGGTTGACCTTGATCCATGTTGCCAGCATTGCAAGTTCCTCCATCCTAATTTTTGGCAGCTTTTGCTTGGAAGGCATAGGCAAAGACTATGGGAGACCCACTCCCCAATAATGAGAATAATGTTTTTAAGATGCTGTACTGCATGGCTCTTCCAAGGGGCATTTAAACCATCTTGTTAAGCTACTGCAACCTCCACGTCTCTTCCAAGGGGCATTAAAACTGTCTTGTTAAGCTACTGAGACCTCCACCACTTTTCCAAGGGGCATTAAAACCGTCTTGTTAAGCTACTGCGACCTCCACCACTTTTCCAAGGGGCATTGATATTGTCTTTTTATTCCACTGCGACCTCCACCATTCTTCCAACGGGCATTGCATTTCCTCCTAATTTTAGTCAGCTTTTGCTTTTCAATGCATAGGCAAACACTAAGGGAGACCCACTCCCCAATAATGGGTAGAAGGTTTTTAGTATGCTGTAATCCACGTCTGTTTCAAGGGGCAGTTCCTCATAATTTCTGGAAAGCCTTCCATTCACTGCTTAGGCCAACAGTGCACAGGAGACCCAGTTGCTATAAATGGAAAAAACGGTTTAGTTAAGGCCCTCTGACCTCCATGTCACTTCCAAGGGGCATTGGAGTGCCTCGAAATTTTTGGTAGGCATTGCACTCACTGCATGCCCTTTAACTGTGTAGCCGAACAGCTCCTTTTGGTACAGAAACATATCCTACAAGACATGTGTGGTTGACTGGCCTGATATTGATATTGATGGTCCCTGTTCCTCCTGCTCTTTCTCCTTTGCCACCACCTCATCCATCATTCATCACCTGAAGCTTTGTTTTAACGGGAGTCATAGAACTGGGATAGTAGCAGGAAAACATCCAGCAATCCTCGGAGGAGGTAGGATATGCGCCAAAATGCTGACCACCTCAGGCCTAGCCGCTACTACATACATGCGCTTGCATTCCAAGAAAACAAAGCAAACGCTAACTTCTATCATCGTCATGCTCCTCATCTTGGCACTCTCAACTCTCCTGATGGAGAAGCCAGGGCCCACCGGAGGAGTCTGGTTCTCTGGTGGGCTCGTCCAATGCTGCCCTAAAGCAGGCTGGGCTAAGAAAAGTGTGTGGGGGGGATGTTCCAAGGAGAAATGGGGGCGGCTGTGGACCGTTTATGGACACCCGGCCGCCCCCTGGCGGCTGGGGATCGAGCGTGGACACCTGGCCGCCGGGCGGCTGGGGACTGAGTATGGATACCTCGCTCCCGAAGCAGTCATGAGGTAGTGGCCAGCTTCGGTCTCCTCCAAACTAAAAGGCCCCATTTCAAGTGCAAGCAAGCTAGGAGTATGGTATTGCAGCCTGGGGGTGGGTGGGTGGCAGGCTGCATACTTGCGCTTGCATTGCAAGGAATGGGGGAGGTACAATTGAACACTGCCCTGGGACAAGAACTTGCACGGGGATAGTTGCAAGTCTGCATCTTCTGATGCGGCAAGGATCACTTCTGATGGGCACACTTTAAGGCAGTGACCTGGGAGTCAGAGATGCTTCCAGGGGTCTTCCCCATGCTGTTCCCATGTCTTTTCAGCACTGTATGCATGTGTCACACAGCACATGGCCAGATAAGATTGTAAAATGTTAAAATGACATTTCCCGGTGAATTCATTTGTTACGGTTGAAAGCAATACAAAAGTGCAAAAAACGCATAAAAAATGCTACTTGTGAACATAGCCCAAGGTGTGGAGGAGTATTTTTGTTTTTGGTTATTTATTTTACCTTATACACAAGTCTTTACCCTGGAAAGGAAGTTTCTTAACATATTTCACAGGAAAACCGTTTCAGTTTCGTTTTTGAACGTTTTATTGTGAGCCCGTAAAAGTGGCTTAATACCTCTGACCACGTTGTTGACAGCAGTGACCTGGGGGTCAGAAATGCTTCCTGGGGCGATGCCCATGCTGTCCCCATGTCTTTTGAGCACTGTCACTATCGTTTTGGGCACTTTTTAGGCTTTCTACAGACTGCCGGGGGTGCCGCTGCAAAAATGCTCGGGTCTCCCATAGAGTAACATTGGGCTCATTGCTCTGGTCTCCCATAGAGTAACATTGGGCTCATTGCTCGGCCCGAGCTTCGAGCACCCGAGCATTTTAGTGCTCGCTCAACACTAATAATAACACTTTCACACTCCTCATTTGTGAACTATCCAAAATGTACAGCCACTCCCATATTGATAGTTCTGCTTCCCATCACTTGTCTTATTACTGCACTCTTGTCCTGTTGTGTATGAAGAGACCTGAGTAGTCCCTAAAGCTGCTATTTGTTATCATCTTTTCAGAAAGCCATTAAAATGTACCAACCACTGAGGACTCTCAATCTACTGGCTAACATGGTGCAAAGATAATTTTTTTTAGTAACAAAGTATTACCAGTATCCCCGCAAGATTTTGTGCAGTGCCTGTAGACCTGCATCATGATAATCTTGCGCTGATGTCCAGCCCCATGTGACAAAGTGTCAACTCCCGTAATCCATACCTTTATGGATGAAAGAAGGACATGCGGATACAGCATTGTTGCACCAAGAAATGTCCCGAGCATCACCATGACAGTTGCTGCCATATTGCGGTACAACACTGACAGTGACAACGCCACCTGTGTCATCTACAGTGACCTGTCAGTGTCATCTACCTCTAGGAAACCGGTCACAGCTTTTTCTGCCCCGAGACTATCATCATGGTGATTTTTCTGACAGTGATAAGATTGTAAAAATGCCTCTGTCACAACTGTCCCTTGGGACATAAAAGTATAAAATGAGGTTATAAGGCAGGGCATACTGTATATGTAATTACATACATACTGTATATATTGATGATGTGAAGAATCACGAAGATGATGGCGGTCTCCTTACAAGGTATGCCATCCAGGATTACATGTCATTACAAGTCTGTGCAATGATGCGAGGCGTACTGATGTCGGCTTTATCTGCACATTAGCCATGCACGGGAGTAGGACTGTAATCGGGCGGTGCAGTCAGATTTATAGAGTCAGAATCGGAGCCAGTCTGGAAAACTAGGAGGAGCTGGAGTTTGGGGTTATTGACTCCATAGCTCTGATTGTAATGATGTATCCCAGACCGTGCAAGATCAAGTAAGTCAGGTTGATTTCATGTCACCAATGATTAGCTGCAGCGGTCATATGTCAAGGTGACACAACAGAGTAAGCAGAGACTAGCAGGGAACCAGCACAGAATATTTTTACTTTTGTTATTTCGTACCATTGTCAGCTTTTTAGAAATAAAAAAAAATAAGGACTCTGCAAACCCCTTTAGATCTCTTTGATACCCATTTTTTAAGCTTGTAAATATTGGCATAAATATCATGTGTTTTCCATGGTATTTATTTAACATGTGCTTTTTTTAAAAATTCAATACATTGGCTACTGAGGTTTCTAGATATGAGCACTTCACTTTGCGCTGCCCTGGTGCAATGTCCTGGCGGCATCCACTTCTAGGCGCCTCTAGTAGTAAAGCCTCATTCAGACGTCCCTGCATTACAGACATCTAAATGAGGCTTTACGCTGACATAGCAGAGCTGAGTTAGTGATCAGAGTACAGCAGCGTGATTTCTCTGCTGTGCTCTGAACACTACAGTGTTAACAGCAGCGGTGAGCACAGGTCGAGCAACCTGGTATTGTACTACTAATCTACTAAGCTCGCATCTCCTATGCCCAGGGGCTGCCGTATTTGCTATCATGTCATTCTCAGACCGGCAAACAAAAGTAGCAGCCCCCAGCAGCTGCTTAAAAAATCAATACGTTTAAACACATTTGATTTTGTAAAAATAGCTGATTACATAATCAATAATTATTAGCAAGAAAATTAAAATTGTGACACATTCCTTTCAAGGGAGCCTGCTGATCTTATATATACTGCTCAAAAAAATAAAGGGAACACTCAAATAACACATCTTAGATCTGTATGAATGAAATATTCTCATTGAATACTTTGTTCTGTACAAAGTTGAATGTGCTGACAACAAAATCACACAAAAATCATCAATGGAAATCAAATTTATTAACCAATGGAGGCCTGGATTTGGAGTCACCCCCAAAATTAAAGTGGAAAAACACACTACATGCTGATCCAACTTTGATGTAATGTCCTTAAAACAAGTCAAAATGAGGCTCAGTATTGTGTGTGGCCTCCACGTGACTGTATGACCTCCCTACAACGCCTGGGCATGCTCCTGATGAGGTTGCGGATGGTCTCCTGTGGGTTCTCCTCCCAGACCTGGACTAAAGCATCCGCCAACTCCTGGACAGTCTGTGGTGCAACGTGACGGTGGCTGGAGCGAGACATGATGTCCTAGATGTGCTCAATCAGATTCAGGTCTGGGGAACGGGCGGGCCAGTCCATAGCTTCAATGCCTTCATCTTGCAGGAACTGCTGACACACTCCAGCCACATGAGGTCTGGCATTGTCCTGCATTAGGAGGAACCCAGGGCCAACCGCACCAGCAAATGGTCTCACAAGGGGTCTGAGGATCTCATCTCGGTACCTAATGGCAGTCAGGCTACCTCTGGCGAGCACATGGAGGACTGTGCGGCCCTCCAAAGAAATGCCACCCCACATCATTACTGACCCACTGCCAAACCGGTCATGCTGAAGGATGTTGCAGGCAGCAGATCGCTCTCCACGACGTCTCCAGACTCTGTCACGTCTGTCACATGTGCTCAGTGTGAACCTGCTTTCATCTGTGAAGAGCACAGGGCGCCAGTGGCGACTTTGCCAATCCTGGTGTTCTGTGGCAAATGCCAAGCGTCCTGCACGGTGTTGGGTTGTGAGCACAACCCCATCTGTGGACTTCGGGCCCTGATAGTTTCTAACCGTTTGTGCAGACACATGCGCATTTGTGGCCTGCTGGAGGTCATTTTGCAGGGCTCTGGCAGTGCTCCTCCTGTTCCTCCTTGCACAAAGGCGGAGGTAGCGGTCCTGCTGCTGGGTTGTTGCCCTCCTACGGCCCCCTCCACGTCTCCTGGTGTACTGGCCTGTCTCCTGGTAGCACCTCCAGCCTCTGGACACTACACTGACAGACACAGCAAACCTTCTTGCCACAGCTCGCATTGATGTGCCATCCTGGAGGAGATCCCACAGGAGACCATCCGCAGCCTCATCAGGAGCATGCCTAGGCGTTGTAGGGAGGTCATACAGGCTCATGGAGGCCACACACAATACTGAGCCTCATTTTGACTTGTTTTAAGGACATTACATCAAAGTTGGATCAGCCTGTAGTGTGTTTTTCCACTTTAATTTTGGGGTGACTCCAAATCCAGGCCTCCATTGGTTAATAAATTTGATTTCCATTGATGATTTTTGTGTGATTTTGTTGTCAGCACATTCAACTTTGTACAGAACAAAGTATTCAATGAGAATATTTCATTCATTCAGATCTAGGATGTGTTATTTGAGTGTTCCCTTTATTTCTTTGAGCAGTGTATTTACCTTCCACTGACACCTAGTGGTCATATTGTATAACAGTTTGTCACTCTGGAGCCCTGCAGCCTTATTTATCTGTAAGACCCCTAGTGGCCACATTGTGCTACTTAAAGGGGTTGTGCCACCATAAAGAATACATTTAACTAAGCAGAAAAGGTGGAAATAAATAGTTTTGTGATTCGGTTATTAAAAATTATGCTCCATTCACAAAATAAAAAGCTTTCATCTTCTGAAGTATGCCCTCTGGCGCCCCCTGGCATTATTCCATTCCGTCCTCCTAGTGGCCGACCAGCTGGCCGAGCAGGCGCAGTTCCTGTCATCATAAGAGGCAGGGCCGGCCTTAGACTAAATGGTACCCCGTGAAAAACTGCACTTTGGTGCCCCCAGTGTTTTGTCTTTTTACTCAGTTTTCTCAGTTTTTGCCAGAAATGTTTTATAAGTGCAGTATATGATAGCTGGGGAGTCATTGTACAATGATTGTATGTGGCTATACTCCTATGCGGATGACACCTATTGAAATGTAACTAACCTTTGTTAGTAATGACAGCACATTCAGTGTCAGACTGGGGGGGGGGACCTAGGGTCTGCCAGTAAGATTAATTCCGAGGTCCCACCCCACTGATAAAAGGAAATATAACCTGAACCCTGTTACAATTATTTTTTAAATAAAGCGAAAACTGACCAGCATATCTTATAGTGTGAACACGTGCCTACTGCAACGACAACATATTGTGCATAGAGAGAGAAAAGCGCAGCAGCTCTCTATGAAGGTCAAATATTTGAAGATATTGGAAACATTAAATCTGGACTGTTTTATCACTCAATGAAATGTACTTACAAAATGAAGGTTCTTAGCACATAACTTGGCCAATTCACACTATAAGGCTGCGTGCCCACGATGCGGATTTAATGCGTTTCCGCCGCGAAAACGAATTAAAAACACTTGTTAAGTTGTCTGCCATGTTCCCAATGATAATCCACATGCTGTGCACATGCTGCGGAAATTTCCGCTGCGGATTATCATTGCGGAAAAATCTGCAGCACAACCATTAATTTTGCAGAATTGCGGCGTTTTAGCTGCCATTGACTTGCATTGCACCGCATAACATCCACATGACTACACGTACACATGCGGACATAATGCGATTCAATGCGCGGATGGTGCCCGGATCTGGAGAAAAGAAGACTCTCCTCCAGACCCGGGTACCATAGTACCTGTAGTTAAAAAAGAATTAAAATGTAAAAAAAAAAAACATATACTGACCTTCTTGGCGGCACTGCTGGCTCTTTGGCTGCTCGTGGTTGTGTAAAAGGACCTTCCATGACGTCATTTAGTCATGTGACAGGTCACGTGACCGCAGCGGTCGCGTGACCTGTCACATGGCTAAATGACGTCATGGAAGGTCCTTTTTAGAGCACTGCGAGACGCCAAAGACACCGGACGCGCCGTACAGGAGACCGGGGGCCATCAGAAGGTGAGTATAATGTTTTTTTTTTATCTTTCAACATTTTTATTCTTTCTTTTACTATTGATGCTGCATTTGCAGCATCGTAACTTGGTCACACTACTATAAATCCATGCCGGTTGCATGGATTTATATAGTGTGACCAAGTTGTCAAGCACTTTCCAAGTGATGCTAAAATCGCTTGCAAAAGCGCTTGATAACTCGCATGCGGAAATGCATGTGAAGAACGCTTCACAAACTCTTCGACCTGGAAGAAAAAACGCATGTACAATCCACATGTACAATCCGCATGCGTTTTTTCTGCCAGGGAGATGCAGAAACGCTCCGCAGCATTTCTGCATTGTGGGCACTTAGCCTTAGACATGCTGGTTAGTTTTTGCTTTATTTAGCTATTTGAGGTTTGACAACCTTTTTTCTGACTATGCAACCCTCCCATTGACTCACATCTATAAGATGCTGCTTTTGAGCCAACTTTACAAAACTACCATCTGATGTTTACTGTAATGGCGCATACGTCTTTGTACGATCCTTTTGGATTCATGTATTAAGTATGGAATGGCTTGATATATATGCATTCTGGATGTTAGCAATTTATTTGGTTATTTAGGCACCTCTAGTGGAGTCCACCTTTGTTTTAACATCTCCTTTTTTAATCCCTTTTTTCATATTTTATATTATGTGGTTTTCCAATAAAATTATATTTTACTCCACTTTTGGCTAACTCACTCCTGTTATTGTGTAGGTTTAATAAATTGTTCAGGAGAGGCTTGTATTATATGGCCTAATTATAGGTCCTTACATTCTCACTATGTATGCATTATTTAGGGGCAGACATTAATTTTGGGCTATAAATAACCCCACTTATATCTTCCTCCAAAATGGCCGCTGAAGAGTCATGTTTTTGGTCTTTTGCATATACTAATGATATGATGGATGGGAAATTCTGCAGTTGCAGTAAGTTGACACTTTGCCTTCTTTACCCTTTTCTTCTTCTATGAATGATAGATAACATTCGTGGACATGCACCGTTCTGTGCTGTGGACACCACAAATATTCAGCGTGGAGTCATTTACTGGCCATTGTAATGCAGCGGCTTGCTGCAGTGCCAAAATGTCAGAGGGAGTGTGTTCTGGCTGACCACGTACCTCCCCTTCAGGTGACTGATCACCTGACTGTGACATCATCACAGGTCCTGTGCGCACAGAAGGATATATAAATCCTGGTGGTTTTTGAAACAGTGGAGAGGCCAGGTCCCTGTGTCTGGGACCCCATTAGCCTGGAGAGGCAAGAGGCCTGGTCCCTTTGTCTGGGACACCCGTAGCCTTGGAAGGCAAGAGGCCTGGTCCCTGTGTCTGGGATACCAGTAGTCTTGGAAGGCAAGAGGACTGATCCCTGTGTCTGGGACACCCGTAGCCTTGGAAGGCAAGAGGCCTGGTCCCTGTGTCTGGGACACCAGTAGCCTTGGAAGGCAAGAGGCCTGATCCGTGTCTGGGACACCAGTAGCCCTGGAAGGCAAGAGGCCTGGAGACCACGTCTCGGGAGCCTTAATCCACAGCTGTGGCAGAACAGAGCTGATAGAAGCAGCTAAGACCGGGCAAAGGTAAATCGGTGCTTTAAATGAATATTGATGTTGTACCTTGCTGAAGTCTGTATCTGAAGCCAAGCGGGCATAGCTGCCACTGAAAAGGCTCTAGGATATTACATGTGTAACATTCCTGCTAGCCACTGAGATGGACTATGTTATAAGCAGTTTATGATGTATAATAAACTGCTGGACTTCATATTACCGTAAAACGTTGCATGTGTGCTTTAATTGACCCGGTGAAGTGAGTGCCCCTCAACATGATCATTAGTGCTACCTTACACCATGTAATGTGTCTTTTTAAGAATGGAGTCACTAGTGGGTGTGAACACTTGTGAATTATACATTTGTTGGATCACTATATCCTTTTCACATATTGTCATATATAATGACACATGAATTGTTTTGCCCAATATTTATGGAAGTGATATCTGACACACGTTGATATGATGATTGATCGCTGTGCTTGACACTTTTTTCTGCTTAATGACACAATGATGATGAAATTACTGATTGTTCACACATGTAGAAATACTGCTCATTGCTGCTTTATTGTTATGCTGGAGAAAAGCTCACTGGAGATGAAACGTCGCATGAGTGAATAAAAGGTTAATTTCACTGGCCGTGCTGCCTGAATCTCCATATTTGTGACTTTAGCTCAGGTGTACTACTACTCCCCCCCTCCCCCGTACCCCATACACTGGCTGTGTAAAATGAAAGCTGAGAAGTGTTAGTTGTAGTCAGGCACAGGTGACCGTGGAAGAGGAGAGGTGCTGCTGCAGATGTGTTTGTAATGAGACAAAGCCCAGCTCTGCTGTACTGTGCCAGTTATACACACACAGCTCTGCAGTGAGATCAGGAGAGCAGAGAGCGGCCATTACACATCACACTGGTAACAACTCCCCTTCATGTAAAGTAATCTCTGAAGACAGATCCTCATGCAGATCAGTGTCTGGCCCATAGTCTGGAACAGCTCATTTACATATAAGAAAAATGTGGATTTTTCTGAAATAAGGCCCCTTTCACACTGCGTTGATGCCCAAGCTCAGTGGTCCCACAGACTATAATAGTATTGACAGAGTTAACGTGCGCTCTGTCGCGCATTATATTCGGGTGAATACGCCTACTGGAGGTGGAGAGCAAGACGCAGTAGACTACGTTTGGGTGTCCGCGTCCAACTCTGCTGGCACCATTATAGCCTATGGCCTCTTTGACGCATACACCCGAATCCATTTTGCGGGGGGTTCGGATACAAACCCCAACGAGATCCACTGAAAGTGGGCAAGAACGCAATGTGAAAGCCATCTAAGACATTGGATCGCAGATATTAGGGTGTCACTTTATCTAGTTTCCTATGAGGGCTCTTTCACACGTCCGTGTGTCCGGTATGTGTGGTGACAGTCTCCAAATTTACTGGAGACACTGACACACGCATACCCATTCAAATCTATGAGTCTGTGCACATGTCAGTGTGTTTCCACGGACCGTGTGCTCCACACATAGACATGTCCGTTTTTTACACGCTGCATGGTCCGCAAAAGTGTCTCACGCCGAACACACACGGATGACATCCGTGTGTCATCAGTGTGACACGGGCCGGCGCTTGGGAATCAGTGTACAGTTAGCGCTGTTCCCAAGCGCAGGGTGCTGAATGCTGCCCTCATCATTGTTCTTTGCTCGCGCTGTGATCAGCACAAGCAAGAGACAATGTTGGGAGTGTCTGCTCCTGCAGTGTCCCTGTGTAAAAATAAGGCTATGTGCACACTGTGCATTTTTGATGCATTTTCACTGCGGATTTTTCCCAGCGAAAATCACCAAAAACGCTAGGTAATCCGTGTCCCAGCTAATGCAATGACAATCTTGATGAGCTGTGCACACGATGCGGAATTTTCCGCTCAGGATTGTCATTGCGTTTAAATCCACAGCATGTCTATTCTTTGTTGTGTAAATGCAGCGTTTCCCGCCCATTGACTTCAATTGAACGGCCGCAAACCCGCAGGTATAAATATATTTGCGGATTTGCTGCATATTTGACTGACTCCATTGAACTCAATGAGTCAAATATGCGGCAAAAACGCACAAAGAATGGTACCCGGGCCGGGGAAGAAGACTATTTCTCTCATCTTCCGACCACAGCCCCCACTGATAATAGCAAGAGCAGCACGGCTGGAGGGAGAAGTAGTCTCCTCAGCCGAGCCGGCGTCTGTGCGCGGTGTAACAAAAGAAAAGTAAAAATCTATATTAAAATAAAAAAACACCTCATTCTCACCTGTCCAGCATCCTCCCGATGTTCCCCAGCGACCCAATCACCCGGCAGTACACTGACGGGAGCGTGCTCGCTCCCGGCAGTGTACATCGCAGCGCTGGCGGGACTGAGTTCCCCAGAGTTCATCAGCTGTAGATCAGCTGAGAGCTCCGGGACCTCACTTTACGGCACTGATGCTGCGTGGGAATATTCTCACGAATCCTCCCAACACTCATGCAGTAAATGAGGCCACCAGAGATGATCAGCTGATGAACTCAGCCTGCAGCAGTGATGTACACTGACAGGAGTCATTACACTCCTGTCAGTGTACAGTGCTGTCTTCTACAGTAGTCATATCAGTGATTGATGTGGCTGCTGTAGAAGTAACCCGAATCGCCACGGGACACTGTGGATTACGTCATGACGGCGGACAGGTGAGGGATATGGTTGTTTTTTTAATTTTTTACAGGAGACGAGGGATTCGGGGATTAGGAGAACAATAAATTTATTAAAACCGTGTCATTTTATTTCAATAAAAGACTTTATTCTGGCCGTGTCTTTATTGAAAAAGCGTGGTAAACCTTACTATGGGGTTAGTAATGGGGGCGTCTTACAGATGCCTCTCCATTACTAACCGCAGCCGCCAATCCCATTACCCCACCGCTACACGGCAGTGGGAAGAGTGGAGGCTAAGCGCCAGATTTGGCGCATCTTATGGATGCACCATTTCTGGGACTGCTGAGGGGTGATATTAATAGCTGCGGAGGGGGCCAGGATCCATGGCCCCTTCCCTGGCTATTAATATCAGCCCGTAGCTGTCTGTTTAGCTTTTTCTGGTTAGATTTCATAGAGTGACCCTATGTCAATTTTTTCTGGGGTCCCCTTGTAATCTGGCCTTTAAAGGCTAAGCAAACAGCTGTGGGCTGTTATTAATAGCCAGGGAACATTTTTGGCTAATGGCTCCTTCACCGGCTACTAATATCAGCCCCCAGCGGTCGGCTTTCCCTCTGCTGGTTATGAAAATGATGTGGTAGCCCATGGCATTTTTTAAAAAAATTTTTAGGCTGTGTGCTCACGTAGCAGCGCTTTGGACGCAGCATATTTTGCTGCGTCCAAAACGTTGCATTCTATTGAACGCAGGTAGATCCGCATGTGTTCACTGAACCATGCGGATTTACCGCATTCAATACATTCTAGTGGTCAAATTTCTGTTGCGGAGACTAGCGACTCCGCAAGAGAATTTGACATACTGCGGTCCTGAAAAACACGCCGCATGTCAGTGTCCACAGGTGATATGCAGCCTCAGATGCACGCATAATGGACATGGGATTTCTAGAAATCCCATCCACTCTGCTGTAACATCTGGACGCTGCGGGTTTGACGCTGCGTAAACACACAGCTTCAAACCCACAGCGGTTCCTGATCGTAGCTAAACTCACCCGCAGCATGTCAATTTCTGTAGCGGAGATGCTAGTCTCCGCTGCAGATTTTGACCAATTGAAATGTTATTATATGCGGTGGATCCGCATGTACTGACAACAAAAGTGCAGCATTAGAACACAGTGTTTTGGACATAGCAAAAATACGCTGAGTCCAAAGCGCTTCTGATTGCTGATCGGGGGGGACGTGGTGGTTAACAAAACAGTTGTGAGCTGTTATTAATAGCCAGGGAACATGTTTGCCTAATGGTACCTTCCTAGGCTAAAAATGGCAACTCTCAGCTGCCCCAGAAATGACCTGAGTGGAAAGGCTAATGAGATTGGGTTAATAGGATTAGCTGACACCTAGCCCTTTTATTTGATGGCAAGGTGTCAATCAGACCCTTTCATTACTAAAAGCTAATTAAAGAGTTAAATAAACACACACAGAGTAAACACTTTATTTGAAATACAACAGACACATTCTTTAATCATTTAAATTAACCAATATACTCACCCCAGATCTGATGGTAATCCAAGGGTTTAAGCAATGTCCCACCAAATAACTTTATTTAACTCCAAAAAGCATTCATTGCTGTACAAAAATGCATCCAAAAAATGCATTAAAAAAGAGGCAAAATATTGTTTTTTTTCTGCAGCGTTTTTCCTGCCAAGAGATGCAGACACACTGCACAAATCTCTGTATTCAAATCCTGAAGGTGCGCACATAGCCTAAGGGTATGTGCACACAGTCGGTATTGGCAGCGCTTTGAACGCAGTATATTCTATGTTGCATCCAAAGTGCTGCACGCAGGTGAAGCCGCATCCTATATATTGCATTGATATAATTTCTCTTGCGAAGACTAGCGTCCACCTCCAATAACTAGGGTCTCCGCAAGAGAAATTGACGTGCTGTGGTCTATAAAGATGTCTGTCTCCGTGGGTGATCTGCAGGAGAACGGAGACGCATAGTGGGCATGGGGTTTGTATAAATCCCATCCACTATGCTGTAACATCTGGACGCTGAGGATTGCACGCAACGCAAGTGCTCTGCGTCCAATGCGCAGGGTTTACTTACCGTGTGCATGCACCCTAAGACATTGGATCGCAGATATCAAGGTAGCATGTTATTCAGATTCCTATGACCTACATGCCATATAGACGGCTTAGGAGGGACGATCCCCCTGACAGGCTCCCTGTGACTGCTGTAAGGGCAATAACAGTAAGAGTATCCACTGCTTCTGAAAGGGTTAACCTCCCGTACTGCCTATGTGTGGTCATTCCAGGCATCTGTCCTCTATGGTCTCCATGTGCCCAGCACTGAGGCCGGAGCCCCGCACGGCCGCCGTCACCGCTCTCACCCCGCACAGAACGGAGCCTGCGCCGACATGTTACCATAGTGACGAGCGCAGCGCCGACTGGTGACAGGCATGTCAGGGAGCACAGGGCAGTGACGTAGGCGGCGGGATGCGGTCACCTGCAGCTCACTGAACATGGAGGAATCCCGAGCCGAGGAGAGCGCACAGGACGAGGCTGAAGGTCAGGATGGAGAGGAGGAGGAAGGAGGAGGCTGCAGGGAAGAAGAAAGTCACAGGGAGGAGGAGGCGGAGCAGGAGGCGGGGCCAGCGCCGCTCAGACCCTCCGTGCTGGACATTCAGGTGTGTGGGGTCTCACCGTCCAGTCCTCTCCTCCCCGGGGGGATTCTGCCCGTGAGGCCTGTCTGCAGCTTGTAGCTGGTGCCAGTGTGCGGGGACGTCATTCTCTGTGCACAATGCATAACATGCCATGTAAATGCCCTGTGCACATCCTGTGTATATACCCTGTACAGCCCCTGTATATACCCTGTATGCCGCCTGTACATACCCCATACATGGTCTATACACACCCTGTATATATCCTGTACACATCCATATATGTACATACATACTGTGCTTACCCTATACACACCCCTGCATATACCCTGTACACATCCAATATATATCCTGTAATACCCTATACACGCCTCGTATACATACCCTATGCACGCACCGTATATACCCTGTACCTACCCTATGCACGCACCGTATATACCCTGTACCTACCCTATGCACGCACCGTATATACCCTGTACCTACCCTATGCACGCACCGTATATACCCTGTACCTACCCTATGCACGCACCGTATATACCCTGTACCTACCCTATGCACGCACCGTATATACCCTGTACCTACCCTATGCACGCACCGTATATACCCTGTACCTACCCTATGCACGCACCGTATATACCCTGTACCTACCCTATGCACGCACCGTATATACCCTGTACCTACCCTATGCACGCACCGTATATACCCTGTACCTACCCTATGCACGCACCGTATATACCCTGTACCTACCCTATGCACGCACCGTATATACCCTGTACCTACCCTATGCACGCACCGTATATACCCTGTACCTACCCTATGCACGCACCGTATATACCCTGTACCTACCCTATGCACGCACCGTATATACCCTGTACCTACCCTATGCACGCACCGTATATACCCTGTACCTACCCTATGCACGCACCGTATATACCCTGTACCTACCCTATGCACGCACCGTATATACCCTGTACCTACCCTATGCACGCACCGTATATACCCTGTACCTACCCTATGCACGCACCGTATATACCCTGTACCTACCCTATGCACGCACCGTATATACCCTGTACCTACCCTATGCACGCACCGTATATACCCTGTACCTACCCTATGCACGCACCGTATATACCCTGTACCTACCCTATGCACGCACCGTATATACCCTGTACCTACCCTATGCACGCACCGTATATACCCTGTACCTACCCTATGCACGCACCGTATATACCCTGTACCTACCCTATGCACGCACCGTATATACCCTGTACCTACCCTATGCACGCACCGTATATACCCTGTACCTACCCTATGCACGCACCGTATATACCCTGTACCTACCCTATGCACGCACCGTATATACCCTGTACCTACCCTATGCACGCACCGTATATACCCTGTACCTACCCTATGCACGCACCGTATATACCCTGTACCTACCCTATGCACGCACCGTATATACCCTGTACCTACCCTATGCACGCACCGTATATACCCTGTACCTACCCTATGCACGCACCGTATATACCCTGTACCTACCCTATGCACGCACCGTATATACCCTGTACCTACCCTATGCACGCACCGTATATACCCTGTACCTACCCTATGCACGCACCGTATATACCCTGTACCTACCCTATGCACGCACCGTATATACCCTGTACCTACCCTATGCACGCACCGTATATACCCTGTACCTACCCTATGCACGCACCGTATATACCCTGTACCTACCCTATGCACGCACCGTATATACCCTGTACCTACCCTATGCACGCACCGTATATACCCTGTACCTACCCTATGCACGCACCGTATATACCCTGTACCTACCCTATGCACGCACCGTATATACCCTGTACCTACCCTATGCACGCACCGTATATACCCTGTACATACCCTATGCACGCACCGTATATACCCTGTACATACCCTATGCACGCACCGTATATACCCTGTACATACCCTATGCACGCCTCGTATATACCCTGTACATACCCTATGCACGCCTCGTATATATACCCTGTACATACCCTATGCACGCCTCGTATATACCCTGTACCTACCCTATGCACGCACCGTATATACCCTGTACCTACCCTATGCACGCACCGTATATACCCTGTACCTACCCTATGCACGCACCGTATATACCCTGTACCTACCCTATGCACGCACCGTATATACCCTGTACCTACCCTATGCACGCACCGTATATACCCTGTACCTACCCTATGCACGCACCGTATATACCCTGTACCTACCCTATGCACGCACCGTATATACCCTGTACCTACCCTATGCACGCACCGTATATACCCTGTACCTACCCTATGCACGCACCGTATATACCCTGTACCTACCCTATGCACGCACCGTATATACCCTGTACCTACCCTATGCACGCACCGTATATACCCTGTACCTACCCTATGCACGCACCGTATATACCCTGTACCTACCCTATGCACGCACCGTATATACCCTGTACCTACCCTATGCACGCACCGTATATACCCTGTACCTACCCTATGCACGCACCGTATATACCCTGTACCTACCCTATGCACGCACCGTATATACCCTGTACCTACCCTATGCACGCACCGTATATACCCTGTACCTACCCTATGCACGCACCGTATATACCCTGTACCTACCCTATGCACGCACCGTATATACCCTGTACCTACCCTATGCACGCACCGTATATACCCTGTACCTACCCTATGCACGCACCGTATATACCCTGTACCTACCCTATGCACGCACCGTATATACCCTGTACCTACCCTATGCACGCACCGTATATACCCTGTACCTACCCTATGCACGCACCGTATATACCCTGTACCTACCCTATGCACGCACCGTATATACCCTGTACCTACCCTATGCACGCACCGTATATACCCTGTACCTACCCTATGCACGCACCGTATATACCCTGTACCTACCCTATGCACGCACCGTATATACCCTGTACCTACCCTATGCACGCACCGTATATACCCTGTACATACCCTATGCACGCACCGTATATACCCTGTACATACCCTATGCACGCCTCGTATATACCCTGTACATACCCTATGCACGCCTCGTATATATACCCTGTACATACCCTATGCACGCCTCGTATATATACCCTGTATATACCCTCTACACAACCCGTATATACCCTCTACACACCCCGTATATATACCCTGTATATACCCTCTACACAACCCGTATATACCCTCTACACACCCCGTATATACCCTGTAATACCCTATACACACACCCCGTATATACCCTGTACATGCCCTGTATATACCCTATACATGCCCCATATATACCCTGTACATGCCCTATACACACCCTGTATATACCCTGTACATGCCCTGTATATACCCTATACATGCCCCATATATACCCTGTACATGCCCTATACACACCCTGTATATACCCTGTACATACCCTATACACTCCCTGTACATACCCCGTATATATACTGTACATGCCCTATACACGCACCGTATATACCCTGTACATGCCCTATACATGCCGCATATATACTCTATACACAGCCCGTGTATACCCTATACATAACCTATACACCCCGATTATATACCCTATACATGCCCCGTATATACCCTATACACACCCCATATACACACCCTGTGTATACCCTATACACACCCCATATACCCTGTACATACCCTATACGCCCGTATATACCCTATACACCCCCATATATATACCCTGTACATACCCTATACACACTCCTGTATATACCCTGTACATACCCTATACACACTCCTGTATATACCCTGTACATGCACTGTATATACCCTGTACATGCCCTATACACCCTTTGTATGTACCCTATACATGCCCCGTATATACAGTACAGACCAAAAGTTTGGACACACCTTTTCATTTAAAGATTTTTCTGTATTTTCATGACTTTGAAAATTGTACATTCACACTGAAGGCATCAAAACTATGAATTAACACATGTGGAATTATATACTTAACATATACTTGACATATTTTCAGTTGTTTCACACTTTTTTGTTAAGTATATAATTCCACATGTGTTAATTCAGTTTTGATGCCTTCAGTGTGAATGTACAATTTTCATAGTCAAGAAAATACAGAAAAACCTTTGAATGAGAAGGTGTGTCCAAACTTTTGGTCTGTACTGTACCCTATACACGCCCCGTATATACCCTATACACCCCTATATACCCTATACACCCCCCGTATATACCGTGTACATACCCTATACACACTTCTGTATATACCCTGTACATACCCTATACACCCTTTGTATGTACCATATACGTGCCCTGTGTATACCCTATACATGCCCCATATACCCTATACACCCCTATATACACTGTACATACCCTATACACCCCCGTATATACCCTGTACATACCCTATACATATCCTTTACACACTACTGTATATATCCTGTACATGCCCTATACACGCACCGTATATACCCTGTACAAACTGTAAGGCGGCGGTGTTCACACCATGCAGTAACTAAGGCAGTGACCCAAGCAAGTCCAACATAAACAGCTTTTATTTCAGCAACTCACAGGTTAACAGAAAGTCCTCCGGTTCGCAGCCGGGTTAACAGAAAGTCCATACACAATGGTTGCCGAGGGCAACGGCCGTGCCGGCCGCTCCGAGCCTGACAGGTGCAGAGGGTTCCCAGGCAGGGGTTCAGCCACACTCAATCCTGCTGAGCTTTCCTGCTGTGCTCCTAGCAGGTTCCAACATAGAACAACACTAATCCTTAGTGCAGGGATTTAAAGGACCTGTGGCAAGAGCCTCTGGAAAACCCGGGTTGGAGGGAGGAGGCCGCCCCACTGCCTCCTGTGACCTCCTCCCAGAAATGAAGGCCCTGCCAGGTTTTTACTAATCTGCCTTAGCCGGATAGCCTGACTTGGTCAATGCTCACCTTCATTCCTGCATTGCAGCCGCAGGTGTGCCTGTGACTGCAATGCACTCCAATGGTTTTAATAGGTCTCTGTGCACATTCTGGGGGAGATATAACGTCCCTCGTATACGATCCCGGTCACTTCCTCACAATACCCTATACACCCTTTGTATATACCCTATACATGGCCCGTATATACCCTATACACGGCCTGTATATACCCTATACACGGCCTGTATATACCCTATACACGGCCTGTATATACCCTATACACGGCCTGTATATACCCTATACACGGCCTGTATATACCCTATACACGGCCTGTATATACCCTATACACAGCCTGTATATACCCTATACACGGCCCGTATATACCCTATACACTCCCCTATGTACCCTGTACATAACCTATACACTCCCAGTGTATACCCTGTACATGTCCTATACACGCACCATATATACCCTGTACACACCCTATACACGGCCCGTATAGACCCTATACACGGCCCGTATAAACCCTATACACGGCCCGTATAGACCCTGTACATACCCTATACACCCCTTTATACCCTGTACATGACCTATACACGCACCGTATATACTCTGTAATACCCTATACACCCTTCGTATGTACCCTATACACGCCCCGTATATACCCTATACACGCCCCGTATATACCCTATACACACCCCATATACCCTGTACATACCCTATACACCCCTATATACCCTGTACATACCCTATACACCCCTGTATATACCCTATACACACCCCATATATACCCTGTACATACCCTATACACTCCTGTATATACCCTGTACATACCCTATACACCCTTTGTATGTACCCTATACACGCCCCGTGTATACCCTATACACGCCCCGTGTATACCCTATACAGACCTATATACCTTGTACATACCCTATACACCCCCGTATATACCCTGTGCATACCCTATACACCCCCGTATATACCCTGTGCATACCCTATACACACCCCTTATATACCTTGTACATACCCTATACACGCCCCGTATATACCCTGTACATGCCCTATACACGCACCGTATATACCCTGTACATACCCTATACATTCCCTGTATATACCCTGTACATACCCTATACACGCCCCTTATATACCCTATACACACCCCATATATACCCTATACACACCCCATATACCCTGTACATACCCTATACACCCCTATATACCCTGTACATACCCTATACACCCCTGTATATACCCTGTACATACCCTATACACACCCCATATATACCCTGTACATACCCTATACACTCCTGTATATACCCTGTACATGCCCTATACACGCACTGTATATACCCTGTACATACCCTATACACGCACTGTATATACCCTGTACATACCCTATACACGCACTGTATATACCCTGTACATACCCTATACACGCACTGTATATACCCTGTACATACCCTATACACCCTTTGTATGTACCCTATACACGCCCCGTGTATACCCTATACAGCCCTATATACCTTGTACATACCCTATACACTCCGTATATGCCCTGTGCATACCCTATACACCCCCGTATATACCCTGTGCATACCCTATACACCCCCGTATATACCCTGTGCATACCCTATACACGCCCCGTATATACCCTGTACATACCCTATACATGCCCCGTATATACCCTGTACATGCCCTATACACGCACCGTATATACCCTGTACATACCCTATACATTCCCTGTATATACCCTGTACATATCCTATACACGCCCTGTATATACCATGTACATACCCTATACTAGCTCCATATATACCTTGTACATACCCTATACACCCCTGTATATACCCTTTACATGCCCCATATATATACCCTATACACGCCCCAGATATATACCCTATACACGCCCCATATATACCCTGTGCATACCCTATACACGCCCCGTATATACCCTGTGCATACCCTATACACGCCCCGTATATACCCTGTGCATACCCTATACACGCCCCGTATATACCCTGTGCATACCCTATACACGCCCCGTATATACCCTATACACACTCCGTACAGTGGTGGCCAAAAGTATTGGCACCCCTGCAATTCTGTCAGATAATACTCAGTTTCTTCCTGAAAATGATTGCAATCACAAATTCTTTGGTCTTATTATCTTCATTTAATTTGCTTGCAAGGAAAAAACACAAAAGAGAATGAAGCAAAAATCAAATCATTGATCATTTCACACAAAACTCCAAAAATGGGCCAGACAAAAGTATTGGCACCCTCAGCCTAATACTTGGTTGCACAACCTTTAGCCAAAATAACTGCGAACAACCGCTTCCGGTAACTATCAATGAGTTTCTTATAATGCTCTGCTGGAATTGTAGACCATTCTTCTTTGGCAAACTGCTCCAGGTCCCTGATATTTGAAGGGTGCCTTCTCCAAACTGCCATTTCGAGATCTCTCCACAGGTGTTCTATGGGATTCAGGTCTGGACTCATTGCTGGCTACCTTAGAAGTCTCCAGTGCTTTCTCTAAAACCATTTTATAGTGTTTTTGGAAGTGTGTTTTGGGTCATTGTCCTGCTGAAAGACCCATGACCTCTGAGAGAGACCCAGCTTTCTCACACTGGGCCCTACATTATGCTGCAGAATTTGTTGGTAGTCTTCAGACTTCATAATGCCATGCACACGGTCAAGCAGTCCAGTGCCAGAGGCTGCAAAGCAACCCCAAAACATCAGGGAACCTCCGCCATGTTTGACTGTAGGGACTGTGTTCTTTTCTTTGAATGCCTCTTTTTTTTCCTGTACACTCTATGTTGATGCTTTTTCCCAAAAAGCTCTACTTTTGTCTCATCTGACCAGAGAACATTCTTCCAAAACGTTTTAGGCTTTCTCAGGTAAGTTTTGGCAAACTCCAGCCTGGCTTTTTTATGTCTCGGGGTAAGAAGGGGTCTTCCTGGGTATCCGACCATACAGTCCCTTTTCATTCAGATGTCAACGTATAGTACGGGTTGACACTGTTGTACCCTCGGACTGCAGGGCAGCTTGAACTTGTTTGGATGTTAGTCGAGGTTCTTTATCCACCATCCGCACAATCTTGCTTTGAAATCTCTCGTCAATTTTTCTTTTCCGTCCACATCTAGGGAGGTTAGCCACAGTGCCATGGGCTTTAAACTTCTTGATGACACTGCGCACGGAAGACACAGGAACATTCAGGTCTTTGGAGATGGACTTGTAGCCTTGAGATTGCTCATGCTTCCTCACAATTTGGTTTCTCAAGTCCTCAGACAGTTCTTTGGTCTTCTTTCTTTTCTCCATGCTCAATGTGGTACACACAAGGACACAGGACAGAGGTGGAGTCAACTTTAATCCATGTTAACTGGCTGCAAGTGTGATTTAGTTATTGCCAACACCTGTTAGGTGCCACAGGTAAGTTACAGGTGCTGTTAATTACACGAATTAGAGACGCATCACATGATTTTTCAAACAGTGCCAATACTTTTGTCCACCCCCTTTTTTAGGTTTGGTGTGGAATTATATCCAATTTGGCTTTAGGACAATTCTTTTTGTGTTTTTTTCATTGAAGACAAATTAAATGAAGATAATAATACCAAAGAATTTGTGATTGCAATCATTTTCAGGAAGAAACTGAGTATTATCTGACAGAATTGCAGGGGTGCCAATACTTTTGGCCACCACTGTATATATCCTGTACATACCCTATACACACCCCTGTATACACCCTGTATGCGCCCCGTATGCGCCCATTACACTGCCTGTACGCACCCTGTAGATACCCTGCATTCACCTAATAATTGTTCTATAAATGCCCTGTATATGCCCATAAATATCCAATAAACACTGTATAAATACCTTATATATGTCATATAAATACCCTATAAAATACTTAAGAAATGTCCCGTAAATGCCCTGTGAATTTCCTATACATTTCCTATAAATAGCCTATAAGTGCTCAGTAAATGCCCCACATATGCCCTATAAATGCCATTGATGCCAGTCAATAACAATTAATATTACACGCCAAGTTCCCATCGGTGGCTGCTGAGCATCGTGGCCTGCACTTTTATCAGCTTTGCTTGAAGAGTTGAGGCCAGTCTGGAGCTTCTGCAAGAGGGGTTCCTCCTATGTTTACTCTCAGGTCACAGAGTGTGTGGAAGGTGAGTTTTTTGCTCCTTTCATGTGGTGTTGGTGCAGTGTGTCGGCCATTGCTGCTGTGACTTTGTGCTGGTGGGGCAGTGCGGTCTGGAGTCATGGGGACTCGATCTTGCAGCATGGGTGCTGTGAGGCACCAGGCCGCCCACCCTGCTAATGCATTGTCACTGCGGTAGCGGTTAACGCACAACGCCACTCCTTTAAGGCAGTAAAAGTTAGAACCCATTGAGAGGTTCCCCGGGACGTGGCAGTGGGCTTCATACAGTCTGATCAGAATGTTACACTAAGAACCTCATGTTCAATAATGTATACTTTTGCCTAGCAGCATTAGAGCAATGTATGATTTTTGGATGTGCTGTCTCCATTAGTGTTGAGCCACCCCCGTAGTGTTCGGGTTCGGTTCGGTTCGTCGAACACCGGGATGTTCGAGGAACTGTTCGTCGAACTGTTCGTCGAACACCTTAGAACACCGTCGAACACCTTTAAAACCAATGGCAGGCAAACAAAAACACATAGAAACACATAGAAAACACCTTCAAGGTGTCCAAAAGCTGACAAACTGCTCAGAAGACGCTTTCTTTAAAAAAGCCGGCCGGCAATTCAGCAGCGGCATACACCGGTACCCGACAATTTAGACAAGAAGGAATAGAGCCTCACACATAGATTAGATAGATAGAAACATGTCAGTCACATATATATGAAGTACAGTGACAGTGTTGCTTACTGTACTTGTCATTTAGTGTAAAGGATTTATTAAAAAAAATAATAGTGTTTTCATGCACCGTCTCTTTAAGAAAGCCGGCCGGCAATTCAGCATCTGTACCCGACAATTTATAACAGAAAGAATAGAGCTTCACACATAGATTAGATAGATAGAAACATGTCAGTCACATATATATGAAGTACAGTGATAGTGTTGGTTACTGTACTTGTCATTTAGTATTAAAATAAAGGATTTATTATTAAAAAAAATTGGCGTGGGGTTCCCCTTAATTTTAGTCTCTAGCGGAGGTTAAGCAGACAGCTGGGGCAGATGTTTGAAGCCTGGGAAGGGGGTAATACCCACGGAGCTTCCCAGGCTACTAATATGAGCCCCCAGCTGAATACATAGCCTTTACTAGCTATTAAAATGGGGGACCCCCCAAAAAAATGACGTGGGGTCCCCCCTAATTTATTAGCTAGCAAAGGCTAGGCAGACAGCTGGGGGCTGATATTAATAGCCCAGGAAGGGAGCCATGAATATTGGCCCCCTCCCAGGCTAGAAACACCAGCCGTCAGCCGCCCCAGAAATGGCGCATTCATAGGATGCGCCAATTCTGGCACTTAGCCTCGCTCTTCCACGCTGCCCTGTAGCGGTGGCAGGGGGTAATAGGGCTGGGGTTGATGTCAGCTTATAATGCCAGCTGACATCAAGCCCAGGTTAGTAATGGAGAGGCGTCTATAAGACACCCCCATTACTAACCCCATAGTCAAAGTTAAAAGAAAACACAAACACCCAGAATAAAGTCCTTTAATTGAAATAAAGACACAATCCTTTATTGTTCTAAATTAAACCATACTTACCATCACGCCCATTCCAGCTGAAGCCAACGATCTCCTGCAATAAAAGAAAAATAATAAAGCAACATCATCCTTACCTTTCCATGGTTCCCACGACAGCTTCAGCTCTGCTACATCGAGATGACAGGCTGGACCGCAGCAGAACGCTGCCATCCAGCCTGTCATCCCGCAGACACTGAGAAGCGCAGGCATGCTTGCGCTCTGCAGTGTCTGGCTGTGACGGCATAAAGATGAGACGAGTTCATGTCCAATGAACTCGGCGCACCTCATGCACGTCACTGACAGCGTGGGAAAATTCTCACGCTGAAGCGCTGAGTGCAGGAGAATTCTCCCACGCTGTCAGTGACGTGCATAAGGTGAGCTCATGTCCAATGAACTCAGCTCACCTCATGCACGTCACTGACAGCGTGGGAGAATTCTCCTGCACTCAGCGCTTCAGCGTGAGAATTCTCCCACGCTGAAGCGCTGAGTGCAGGAGAATTTTCCCACGCTGTCAGTGACGTGCATAAGGTGAGCTCATGTCCAATGAACTCAGCTCACCTCCTGCACGTCACTGACAGCGTGGGAGAATTCTCCTGCACTCAGCGCTTCAGTGTGAGAATTCTCCCACGCTGAAGCGCTGAGTGCAGGAGAATTTTCCCACGCTGTCAGTGACGTGCATAAGGTGAGCTCATGTCCAATGAACTCAGCTCACCTCCTGCACGTCACTGACAGCGTGGGAGAATTCTCCTGCACTCAGCGCTTCAGTGTGAGAATTCTCCCACGCTGAAGCGCTGAGTGCAGGAGAATTTTCCTACACTGTCAGTGACGTGCATGAGGTGAGCTGAGTTCATTGGACATTAACTCGGCTCATCTGGATGCCCTCACAGAGAGACACTGTGGAGCGCAAGCAAGCCTGCGCTTCTCAGTGTCTGCGGGATGACAGGCTGGATGGCAGCGTTCTGCTGCGGTCCAGCCTGTCATCTCGATGTAGCAGAGCTGAAGCTGTCATGGGAACCATGGAAAGGTAAGGATGATGTTGCTTTATTATTTTTCTTTTATTTCAGGAGATCGTTGGCTTCAGCTGGAATGGGCGTGACGGTAAGTATGGTTTAATTTAGAACAATAAAGAATTGTGTGTTTATTTCAATTAAAGGACTTTTTTCTGGGTGTTGTGTTTTTTTTAAATACTTTACTAGAAATTCATGGTGGTCATGTCTAATATTGGCGTGACCCCATGAATTTTGGGCTTAGGGCCAGCTGATAATGCCAAGCTGGCCCTAACCCCTTTATTACCCAGTGAGCCACCGCATCAGGGCCCTGGATGAGTTGGGTACAGCGCCAGAAGATGGCGCTTCTATGAACGCGCCATTTTCCGGGGTGGCTGCGGACTGCAATTTGCAGCGGGGGTGGCCCAGAAAGCTTGGGCCTCCCTGCGCTGCGGATTCCAGCCCCCAGCTGCCTAGTTGTACCTGGCTGGACACAAAAACAGGGCGAAGCCCCACGTCAATTTTCTTTAAATTATTTCATGAAATAATTAAGAAAAAAAGGGCTTCCCTATATTGTTGTGTCCGGCCAGGTACAAATAGGCAGCTGGTGGTTGGGGGCAGCCCGTTCCTGCCTGCTGCACCTGACTGGACACAAATATAGTGCGAAGCCCCACGTCAATTTTTTTTAAATTATTTCATGAATTTCCTGAAATAATTTAAAAAAATTGAAGTGGGGCTTCGCACTATATTTGTGTCCTGCCAGGTACAGCAGGCAGGAATGGGCTGCCCCCAACCACCAGCTGCCTATTTGTACCTGGACGGACACAACAATATAGGGAAGGCCGTTTTTTCTTAATTATTTCATGAATTTCATGAAATAATTAAAAAAAAAATACGTGGGGCTTCGCCCTATTTTTGTGTCCAGCCAGGTACAACTAGGCAGCTGGGGGCTGGAATCTGCAGCGCAGGGAGGCCCAAGCTTTCTGGGCCCCCCCCGCTGCAAATTGCAGTCCGCAGCCACCCCGGAAAATGGCGCGTTCATAGAAGCGCCATCTTCTGGCGCTGTACCCAACTCATCCAGGGCCCTGGTGCGGTGGCTCACTGGGTAATAAAGGGGTTAGGGCCAGCTTGGTATTATCAGCTGGCCCCAAGCCCAAAATTCATGGGGTCACGCCAGTATTAGACATGACCGCCATGAATTTCTAGTAAAGTATTTAAAAAAAACACAACACCCAGAATAAAGTCCTTTAATTGAAATAAACACACAATTCTTTATTTTTCTAAATTAAACTATACTTACCATCACGCCCATTCCAGCTGAAGCCAACGATCTCCTGCAATAAAAGAAAAATAATAAACCAACCTCATCCTTACCTTTCCATGGTTCCCACGACAGCTTCAGCTCTGCTACATCGAGATGACAGGCTGGACCGCAGCAGAACGCTGCCATCCAGCCTGTCATGCCGCAGACACTGAGAAGAGCAGGCATGCTTGCGCTCCTCAGTGTCTTGCTGTGACGGCATCCAGATGAGCCGAGGTCATGTCCAATGAACTCGGCTCACCTCATGCACGTCACTGACAGCGTGGGAAAATTCTCACGCTGAAGTGCTGAGTGCAGGAGAATTCTCCCACGCTGTCAGTGACATGCATGAGGTGAGCTCATGTCCAATGAACTCAGCTCACCTCATGCACGTCACTGACAGTGTGGGAAAATTCTCCTGCACTCAGCGCTTCAGCGTGAGAATTTTCCCACGCTGTCAGTGACGTGCATGAGGTGAGCCGAGTTCATTGGACATGACCTCGGCTCATCTTTATGCCGTCACAGAGAGACAATGTGGAGCGCAAGCAAGCCTGCTCTTCTCAGTGTCTGCGGGATGACAGGCTGGATGGCGGCGTTCTGCTGCGGTCCAGCCTGTCATCTCGATGTAGCAGAGCTGAAGCTGTCGTGGGAACCATGGAAAGGTAAGGATGAGGTTGCTTTATTATTTTATTTTTATTACAGGAGATCGTTGGCTTCAGCTGGAATGGGCGTGATGGTAAGTATGGTTTAATTTAGAACAATAAAGAATTGTGTCTTTATTTCAATTAAAGGACTTTATTCTGGGTGTTTGTGTTTTTTTTAACTTTGACTATGGGGTTAGTAATGGGGGTGTCTTATAGACGCCTCTCCATTACTAACCTGGGCTTGATGTCAGCTGGCATTATAAGCTGACATCAACCCCAGCCCTATTACCCCCTGCCACCGCACCAGGGCAGCGTGGAAGAGCGAGGCTAAGTGCCAGAATTGGCGCATCCTATGGATGCGCCATTTCTGGGGCGGCTGACGGCTGGTGTTTCTAGCCTGGGAGGGGGCCAATATTCATGGCTCCCTTCCTGGGCTATTAATATCAGCCCCCAGCTGTCTGCCTAGCCTTTGCTAGCTATTAAATTAGGGGGGACCCCACGTCATTTTTTTGGGGGGGTCCCCCATTTTAATAGCTAGTAAAGGCTATGTATTCAGCTGGGGGCTGATATTAGTAGCCTGGGAAGCTCCGTGGGTATTACCCCCTTCCCAGGCTTCAAACATCTGCCCCAGCTGTCTGCTTAACCTCCGCTAGAGCCTAAAATTAAGGGGAACCCCACGCCAATTTTTTTAATAATAAATCCTTTATTTTAATACTAAATGACAAGTACAGTAACCAACACTATCACTGTACTTCATATATATGTGACTGACATGTTTCTATCTATCTAATCTATGTGTGAAGCTCTATTCTGTCTGTTATAAATTGTCGGGTACAGATGCTGAATTGCCGGCCGGCTTTTTTAAAGAGACGGTGCATGAAAACACTAATATTTGTTTTAATAAATCCTTTACACTAAATGACAAGTACAGTAAGCAACACTGTCACTGTACTTCATATATATGTGACTGACATGTTTCTATCTATCTAATCTATGTGTGATTCTCTATTCCTTCTATTCTAAATTGTCGGGTACCACTGCTGAATTGCCGGCCGGCTTTTTTAAAGAGACGGTGCATGAAAACACTAATATTTTTTTTGATAAATCCTTTACGCTAAATGACAAGTACAGTAAGCAGCACTTTCACTGTACTTCGTATATATGTGGCTGACAAGTTTATATCTATCTAATCTATGTGTGAAGCTCTATTCTTTCGGTTCTAAATTGTCGGGTACCGGTGTATGCCGCTGCTGAATTGCCGGCTTTTCATGTTTCACTGTTGGCACTGTTCCCATCGATTTGGGCAATCACTGTAATGCCACAACCACCATGGCTGTGACATTACAGTGAGTGGCAGACAATCCCTGCATGATTGGTGCTCTAAATAGCACCAGACATGCAGGACACGCTTTTGGTGCACGAACAGTTATCGAACATAACCTCGAACAGCCGAATTTTTTGCAAATCGTTCGGGTTCGTCGAACAACTCGAACACCGCCCAAAACAGCTCGAATTTGAGATTGGCGAACAGTTCTAGTCGAACACCGCTCATCTCTAGTCTCCATGCTCTTTTTTTTTTTTCAGCGTATTATAATTTAATATGTGATTAGTGAAGCAGTTTTACAAAGTTCCACAAGATGGCGATGTAAGCAGATGTCAATTTATCCCATTTAAAACAATGTATGCCTTTCAGCTGGATGCCTTTGAATTGAGAAGTGTGGTCAAATACAGTATGCAAGGAACGGACTGAATCTGACCCATTCTGGCTGGTAGTATGGCAATGTTCAAGTACATAAACCTTTACAGATACTTTTGTACCAGGAGCATTCTACACCACATAGGCAATGCAATCGCAGTAGGGATGTCCCAGGTTGTCATTTATTAAGTAATACCGCAGACGGTATATTGTGCTCTGCGGAAGGATCCCATAACCCCTATGGCAGGGACCAGCACTCCAGGTGGTCTGAAACTACACCTCTCAACATGCCCTGACAGCCTGCATTTGTCGAGGGCTACTGAATACTGCCACATGGCATAAATGTAAGAAAACCACAGCAGTCAGCAAATTATTTATTAGCCAACACATGGCTGAGAAAAATATCACTTCATCCATAATGCATATAAGATTTCATTTCAGTCTAGACAGACCAATATGTAGCCGAGGACTGGAGGACAGGCAGCACCTATGAATGAAGAATCAGGCCCAGAGCTCATACATCCAATCATACTGATCCTTCTAATCAACGGAGGGGCCGCAAGTCCTGTAAGTTGTTAGTTGGGGCTTCTAGGATAGGCGGTATATGTCAAAGTATCAGCGTACAATGATGCCAGGGTACCAAGAAGGTTCTCCAGCAAAGCTTTGCGCAGAGTATCACACTGCCTCTGCCAATGATCCTCCTATGAATCCTCATGGCATCGCTACCCATGTAAGCAATGCACACTCGCCATGATGCCAAGGAAAAGTGATTCTGTAAACCATTAAACCTTTCATTGTTCTGTGGTCCAGTTCTGATGCTAGTGTGCTAATTGTAGGCAGCGGACCATTGGCTCTCTGATTGGTCTGCGGCTGCTCAGTCCCCTGTGTAGACAGATGTATAACTTTTTTGTGCCAATATGTGCTGCAGCTTCTCTCCTGTGGGCTTAGATCAGATGGCCTAGTCTTCTCTCCTAACATCAATGAATGCCTTGTGAAGTCCATTACTGTGTTGTTGGTTTTCCGATTGTCCTTCTTTGGACTAATTGTGTTAGATACTAACTGCTGCACACTGGGAACACACCGAGACTGACGCAGTTGTCTGTCCATCACAGTTGGCTCTTGTCAAAGAACAACTCACTGTTCACTTGCCACCTTAAAGGGAGTCTGCTTCCCTAGGCCCCTTAAACCACCCCCTTGTCTTTATTGACCTCTTTAAGTCCTTCCTAACGAGCTCCTTTTTGTGGCTTTATAGAACTTTGATTCTCCATAAAATCAATGTTATAACTGGGCTTGCGATATGCTAATTAGTGGGTGACTAGTTGTGAGGGCATTGTTTTTTGTAGTCCTGGGAAAAGAACACTCCCCCGACTAGTCTCCCACTAATTAGATCGAGATTGAAAACTTTATAAGCCGCAAAAAGTGGCTTGCTGGGAAGTACATGGAGGGTACAGTAAAGTCAAAGTGGTGATTTGGGAGTCCACTGACAGGTTCCCTTTAAATATCCCACAGATATATGCAGCCTTCCATGCTGGTTACCAGATAGAGTGCAGCCTTCTTTGCCATCTTCTGAATGCTCTTGTATATCATTTAGGCCACAGCAGGGCGCTGTAATTATTGCTATTTTTGGCCCTTGACGTTTTGCTTCTGTCGTTTTGTATAGTTGGCATTGGAACGCTTATGTGAGGACGGCTACGGAGAGCAGCAGTCCGAATCTGACAGACCTATTTCCTTGGAAACCAGCCAGGAGGATTCACTTGAATGGTAGGGGCAATAAACAGATCATTTGTATATGTGCATTTAAAGAGGACACGCTGGTCCTGTCTGATTAGTGAATTCTTGCATTTCCCATGAAATAACAATTCTGGGGCATAATTTCTTAAAACTGGTGCAGTTCCGCATTTATTCCACCTGGAAGTGTATGAAGAAATTGGAAAAAAACGGTTACCAGTTTGTGGTGTAGGGGGGGGTGGGCATGTCCCATTATACTCTGACACTGTCCAACCAGTGCTAACTGTGTTGGATCATGCCTCTTTAGTAAGGGGAATGGTTAAACCCAGTTGTCAAAGTATTCATGAATATTTAAGAGAAAAAGGAGGAATTACACATTGCAGAGCTCTACGAAAAGATGATCACGGGGGTACCAGTATTTACTAAAACAGACATGTCAGGAGAGCTGAGGTCCGAACATTGCTCATCACTGATGAACCGTGAAGTGGCCAGGAGGGGACTGAGTAAGTGATGGTCCGCATGCGTGCTGCTCCAGTGAGGGTCTGTGGGGCTGACGAGAACTTCCTAGCGCTTATAGTCACCGTCTCCACCAGTCCCCTGGACTTTGAATGGATGGGTCCAGACAATCAGACATTAATCACCTGTCAGTAGGTGAAATCCTGTCCATAAATGTCAATTGTCGGAAGACCCCTGTACGTTGCCTTTTACAGCTTTACTGTAAATATAGTGATTGATAGGTGGATATTTTTTTCTTTCCATTGCACACATAGTACACTGCTCAAAAAAATAAAGGGAACACTTAAACAACAGGATATAACTCCAAGTAAATCAAACTTCTGTGAAATCAAACTGTCCACTTAGGAAGCAACACTGATTGACAATCAATTTCACATGCTGTTGTGCAAATGGAATAGACAATAGATGGAAATTATTGGCAATTATCAAGACACCCTCAATAAAGGAGTGGTTCTGCAGGTGGGGACCACAGACCACATCTCAGTACCAATGCTTTCTGGCTGATGTTTTGGTCACTTTTGAATGTGGGTTGTGCTTTCACACTCGTGGTAGCATGAGACGGACTCTACAACCCACAGAAGTTGCTCAGGTAGTGCAGCTCATCCAGGATGGCACATCAATGCGAGCTGTGGCAAGAAGGTTTGCTGTGTCTGTCAGCGTAGTGTCCAGAGGCTGGAGGCGCTACCAGGAGACAGGCCAGTACACCAGGAGACGTGGAGGGGGCTGTAGGAGAGCAACAACCCAGCAGCAGGACCGCTACCTCCGCCTTTGTGCAAGGAGGAACAGGAGGAGCACTGCCAGAGCCCTGCAAAATGACCTCCAGCAGGCCACAAATGTGCATGTGTCTGCACAAACGGTTAGAAACCGACTCCATGAGGGTGGTATGAGGGCCCGACGTCCACAGATGGGGGTTGTGCTCACAGCCCAACACCGTGCAGGATGCTTGGCATTTGCCACAGAACACCAGGATTGGCAAAGTCGCCACTGGCGCCCTGTGCTCTTCACAGATGAAGGCAGGTTCACACTGAGCACATGTGACAGATGTGAAAGAGTCTGGAGATACCGTGGAGAGCGATCTGCTGCCTGCAACATCCTTCAGCATGACCGGTTTGGCAGTGGGTCAGTAATGGTGTGGGGTGGCATTTCTTTGGAGGGTCGCACAGCCCTCCATGTGCTTGTCAGAGGTAGCCTGACTGCCATTAGGTACCGAGATGAGATCCTCAGAACCCCTTGTGAGACCATATGCTGGTGCGGTTGGCCCTGGGTTCCTCCTAATGCAGGACAATGCCAGACCTCATGTGGCTGGAGTGTGTCAGCAGTTCCTGCAAGATGAAGGCATTGAAGCTATGGACTGGCCCGCCCGTTCCCCAGACCTGAATCCGATTGAGCACATCTGGGACATCATGTCTCGCTCCATCCACCAACGTCACGTTGCACCACAGACTTTCCAGGAGTTGGCGGATGCTTTAGTCCATGTCTGGGAGAAGATCCCACAGGAGACCATCCGCAACCTCATCAGGAGCATGCCCAGGCGTTGTAGGGAGGTCATACAGGCAGGTGGAGGCCACACACAATACTGAGCCTCATTTTGACTTGTTTTAAGGACATTACATCAAAGTTGGATCAGCCTGTAGTGTGTTTTTCCACTTTAATTTTGGGGGTGACTCCAAATCCAGGCCTCCATTGGTTAATAAATTTGATTTCCATTGATGATTTTTGTGTGATTTTGTTGTCAGCACATTCAACTTTGTACAGAACAAAGTATTCAATGAGAATATTTCATTCATTCAGATCTAGGATGTGTTATTTGAGTGTTCCCTTTATTTTTTTGAGCAGTGTACAATACCAGTAGGTGGCACCTTTTCCATACAGATGCAATGGACTCCTTTAATGGGAACCTGTCAGCAGGTTGATTCCTGATCTTACTAAAGTTGTAATAATTGAGACTTCTGGTCTGTACTTCAATGGGAAAGTGTCCTGCGATCTCAGCGGGATCCCCTCCAATCTAGATATGATTGACATCTTTATAGCGCACAGTGGATGATGCAATATAAAGCAGAGAAGTCAGTTAAAGGGCTTGTCGCATTTCAGAAAACTTTCTGCAATAAGCTGCAATAGTTTTTAAAAAACAAACTGAGTATTACTTGCCCTCCCACCGCTGCCCCTATCTCTGTTGTTTATTTGCAGCACTGATGCCAAATCAACAGCGCTGCAGCTCATCACTAAGCGCGCGGCTCGTGCCATCTACATGAGAAGAGGAGCTGAGCTCAGTGATGGGCTGCAGTCAAACAACAATATGAAGTGAGCGCTGCAGACTAACAACAGAGACTGTGACAGCAGCGCAGACTAAACACTGGAGCCCAGGAGGGTAAGTAATATTCTGCTTGTATTTTGTTATAACTATCACATCCTATAGCCCAAAGTTTTCTAGCAGAGAAGTTAGGACTCACAGCGTGCTTTTCTGGGCCTGCATCCAGCAAGATGGGACAAATGTGTGTTAAATGGTTGTCCACTACTTGGACCCACTACTTGGACAACCCCTTCTTAAATGGCCGAGTCCACTGAGTGAAATAAGAATAACTTATAGTGAACTCCCGCCTTGGTGCCATTTCAGCGATGTCTGGTTGCCCTGCGATTGTGTGACATTGTTGTCACTTGAGTACTGCAACCGTCAAGCAGTCACTGATCAGCTGCAGCTCATCAATATTCTATCAGAGCGGAAGTCTGCTCTCAAGAAATAGTAGAGACTGCAGCCAATCAGTGGCGCTGATTGGCTTCAGCGTCACATGACAACATCATGGAGACTCAGCCCGCCATCAATGGAATGGAGCCAATGCGGAGAGGTGACTATATGTTTTACTCAGGAATCTCAGGCATTTAAGAAGGATTTGTCCAACCCTTTTAATATCACAGTTAATATTGATAATTGTTTTCAAATGCATTATATAGAATAATTGAACGTTAACATTGTCTTTTTCTTTATCAGTTATTCTAGATTTCATTCTCCGGGTAAGATAGTAAATGAGCTTTTTAAGGAAGCAAAGGAGCATGGAGCAATCTCTGTGGAAGAAGCCAGTAAAATGTCAGAGGAACTTTTTAAACCAAGGGTATGTCTATTGCTTAACAGTGAAGTTCCCCTTGTACTTTTTGCACGTCATCACATGATGATTTATAGGCCTCCTCTTTCACTAACGTTTCCCTGTTCCCAGTTGTTTTCATTTTTACTTTAAAAGTCTCATCAAAAGGACAAAAATAAATATGTTCAAAATAATTAAAGTTCCTAAATTAATAAGATTGTAATGCAAAAGAAAATTCCCAAACTTCTCATCACCACTATAATAACATTATTTTCTTAAGAATATTAAAAAAAATACTAAGAGAATTTTATTTTCCTTGTTTTCTGATATTCCAAAAAAATCATATTGAGTAAACAGTGACTTATTGTGTATGTAGTCCAGAATGTGGCGAGGCACTTTTTTCGGACTATAAGACGCACCGCATATTTTGGGGTGGAATATAGGAAAAAATATATTTTTTATAAGATGGGGGTCTGTCTTATAGTCTGAATAGGTATCTTACCTGGGGGGCGGTGAAACGAGGGTCACAGGAGGTAGGGTCCTTCAGGAAGCCGGTGCTCCACAATGGGGAGTTGCGGAGGTGGTGGAGCAGGATTGCAGGGCTCTCCATTCTCTCTCTCAGGAACCTGGCGGCTGCATCAGAAGAGGTGAGGTGGCTGAGGCCTGGGGCCTGGCTGAGAGGCCGGGGCCGGTGTCTGCCAGTGTCTGGCTGGGGGCCGCCCGAGCTACCAGTCTGTGCATGCGCCGGCTCGAGCGGCCATTTTCCTGTAGATCACAGCTTCAGGAAGATGGCCGCGCACACTGGAAAGCCGCGCACGTCGCTCTGCCACGCCGCTCACCGGCCCAAAGCCAGACATCGGCCCGCAGCATCTCACCTCTTCTATTACCGCCGCTGGGTTCCTGAAGGAGGGAGGTAATGGAGGCCCCTGCGATCCTGCTCCACCACTATCAGGTGAGCTCTGCATTCGGACCATAAGACGCACCCCCCATTTTCCTCCCAAATTTGGGGGGAAAGAAGTGCGTCTTATGGTCCGAAAAATACGGTAAATCCTTTAAGTGATTAAGAAAAAAAGTAATTTATTCACTCCTGCAAATTTTATAGCATTTATAGTTTGTATAAGAGGTCAAATTAGGACTGATGCCCACGCAGTATTACAGCTTTATAAGTTTGATAATAGTGTTTCCATAGATATCAAAAAACTGACTGGCATTTCCAAACAGAAAAAGACAAGTGTGAACAGGTGCAAGCTAAGAGAGCCACTCTATGTAAGTGGCCCATTTGTGTGAGCCCAGCAGCCAGCGACAAGACGTACCCCTTTATTGGGACCCTAAACTTAATATGATGCCTCTCCTGGGCTAAAAGCCTACAATTATATGGGCAGGTATTGGCCAATTTGTGCGCTAAGTTCCTTCATTTTTTCACATGTTTTCTACGGCATTAATGTAGTTGTAATTTCATATATTCAATGTTTACATATTATAGCGTTTCAGAGAGCAGCTTTAATTTGTCAGTGTTTCCATAGATGTGCATGAAACATCTTTTTTGTGGTATTCTTCATTGCTCTCTGTATGTTAGGAGACATGCGCCGTCCCCAAAAGCTTTGTCTTGTAGGGGACAATATACATTCATGGCCAAAAGTTTTGAGACTGACACAAATTTTGTTTTTACACAAAGTTTGCTGCCTCAGTGTTTTTAGCTCTTTTGGTCAGATGTTTCTATGGTTACTCAAGTACAATTATCAGCATTTCATACACTTTAAAACTTATTGATAAATACATGAAGTTTATGCAAAGACTCAATATTTACTGTGTTCACCCTTATTTTTCAAGACTTCTGCAATTTTCTCTGGCAGCTATAAAGTTATTAATGATTGGTATCTATTTTTCCAGTCTTTTTCCGGTGGTGGTTACATTCTGGGTGATTCATCAATAAGGCAATCTGAATACATTCACGGGGAGGAACTCTTTCCTGGAGGACCTGATGTAAGCGCTTTCATCTTATGGTTTTGTAATAAACTGTGAATAATCTCTTTAGGGTGCTAGTACACTTAGTAGTAGTATTAGTGTCCCGCATGGCAAAACCACACATGATTTTACTGTGAATTGCAATGTAGAAACTGGAGCAGGTAAAGAATATATTTTCAATGTGTTTCTCATCTAATAGAGGAGAATTGTAATCCCTTTACCAGAGTGTAGAGGAATTACAGAGACATTGTCTTTGTAACGCTGGACAGGTCCTCGGAAATGAGACAATATATTAATTTGAATGAGAAATATCTAATACTTAATGATGTAGAAAAATAGGACACTTACTGCCATGTTTTCTACATATTACATCGGATTGCTGGGGTACCCATCAGGGCAATCCTTTGTGCTCAGCTTTTTGTTAAGGGGTCCTTACAACATGTAGGCATTGTCCAAAGTGGAGAATCCCTTTCAGCTAAGTTTAAGCATTTGACCGCAAAGTACATGAGTATTATGTTCTGGCAGTATGTACTTTTATAACTGTGAATTGAAGATCAAGAGGAGGGTTACGAGTTAGGTGACATTTTAAAGCCAAGACTCTTAGTATTAAAGAGGTTGTCCACTACTTTTAACACTGCCGATCATCTGTTATCGATACCACCGGCTGGAAGTACTTACTTGCGGAGCTGACCATCTACTTGGATTGGTTGCCACAGGGTACTGCACATCCACATCCTAGTCAACTCAATAGGAAGCGAATGTGCAGTACCCTGCGGTAGCAACTACAAGCAGACGGCCAGCTCTGCAAGTAAGTACTTCCAGCTGGCAGCCGCCAACACCTGTAACAACTGATCGGCATGGGTGCTGGGTGTCAGACCCCGGCTGATCAAACATTGACGACCTATCCTTAGGATAGGCCATCAATGTTAAAAGTAGTGGACAACCTCTTTAAGTTCAGAATCCGAGCAGGAAAGGGTAGGTTTGTAAGAGCAACTGTCACTGTCATGCTGTGATCCCACTCCTTAAAAACCTTCAGTGTGCTCTCTCATACAAACATATGAGGGGTCTTTTTTTCTAAAGCTTTCATCTAATGTCTCCATTGTACCTAATCAGGACATACAATGGGTGAAATAAGTATTTGATCCCCTGCTGTTTTTGTAAGTTTGCCCACTGACAAAGACATGAACAGTCTATAATTTTAAGGGTAGGTTCATTTTAACATTGAGAGATAGAATATCCAAAAAAAACCACATTTTATAAATTTGAAAAATTTATTTGCATTTTGCAGTGAGAAATAAGTATTTGATCCCCTACAAACCATTATAAGTTCTGGCTCCTACAGACCAGTTAGACGCTTCTAATCAACTCGTTACCTGCATTAAAGACAGCTGTCTTACATAGTCACCTGTATATAAAACTCCTGTCCACAGATTCAATTAATCCTTCAGACTCTAACCTCTACAACATGGGCAAGACCAAAGAGCTTTCTAAGGATGTCAGGGACAAGATCATAGACCTGCACAAATCTGGAATGGGCTACAAAATCATAAGTAAGACGCTGGGTGAGAATGAGACAACTGTTGGTGCAATAGTAAGAAAATGGAAGAAATACAAAATGACTGTTAATCGACATCGATCTGGGGCACCATGCAAAATCTCACCTTGTGGGGTGTCCTTGATCATGAGGAAGGTGAGAGATCAGCGTAAAACTACACGGGGGAACTTGTTAATGATCTCAAGGCAGCTGGGACCACAATCACCAAGAAAACCATTGGTAACACATTACGCCTTAAAGGTTTAAAATCCTGCAGTGCCCGCAAGGTCCCCCTGCTCAAGAAGGTACATGTGCAGGCCCGTCTGAAGTTTTACCAATGAACACCTGGATGATTCTGTGAGTCATTGGAAGAAGGTGCTGTGGTCAGATCAGACAAAAATTGAGCTCTTTGGCATTAACTCACTGTGTTTGGAGGAAGAAGAAGGATGAGTACAACTCTAAGAACATTGTCCCAACCATGAAGCATGGTGGAGGAAACATTATACATTGGGGGTGCTTTTCTGCAAAGGGGACATGACGACTGCACCGTAGTAAAGGGAAGATGGATGTGGTCATGTTTCGCGAGATTTTGGCCAACAACCTCCTTCCCTCAGTAAGAGCATTGAAGATGGGCCGTGGCTGGGTCTTCCAGCAAGACAGTGACCCAAAACATACAGGCAAGGCAACAAAGGAGTGGCTCAAAAAGAAGCACAGTAAGGTCATGGAGTGGCCTAGCCAGTCTCCAGACCTTAATCCCATAGAAAATTTATGGAGGGAGTTGAAGCTCCGAGTTGTCAAACGACAGCCTCAGAATCTTAATGATCTAGAGATGGAGTGGACCAAAATTCCTCCTGACATGTGCGCAACCCTCATCAACTGCAAAAAACGTCTGCTGTGCTTGTCAACAAGGGTTTTGCCACCAAATATTAAGTGTTGTTTGCCAGAGGGATCAAATACTTATTTCTCACTGCAAAATGCAAATACATTTATCTAATTTATACAATGTGATTTTCTTGATTTTTTTTTTGATATTCTATCTCTCAATGTTAATTTTAACCTACTCTTAAAATTATAGACTATTCATGTCTTTGTCAGTGGGCAAACTTACAAAAACGGCAAGGAATCAAATACTTATTTCCTCCACTGTATGTGCCACTTAATGTTAAAATCTGTGATATCTTTGAACTCACAGATATAATTTATTTTTTCTCTTATGGCAGTGTCCTTCTCCGTATTGTAGGCTGCATTTTAGGTCTGTTTGTATCAGTGGTGCTTCTGTCCTCATTAGCTCAGCCTCCAATTTGTAAAGCTTCTATTCTGTACTTATTTCCTCTCCATGTGCGTTCCTTCTTTTATATAACCTTTTTTTTCTGCCCTCCCTGAGACTGTAAACGCTTTTCCTTTTCTCCAGATATGGCGATCTGTGTACAACCCTCACTGCAGCCATTTCTAACATTAAGAGAAGGGAGTGGGGGGAGCAAAGATTAAAATCAGAATTGTGAGAAGCTATTACCGATGTGTATCTTTATTCCACATCTCTCGGTTATATAGAAAACTTACAAATACTTTGCATCAGCAAAATGTTAGATTTTTTTTGAAGTCTAACTTAAAAGTAGTTGTGTTTCCCCTGTCAGTTGCACATTGAGACTTATCTGCACTGAAGTCCCACATTCTTACATTTGTCAGTGTAAAATGAAGATGATCCCCTGTCTACCTTGTTTTCTCCTAAACCCTTGGGTTGATTAGGAGTATTGCCAATAGAAAAGTACTATCATGCAGCTCAGCTAGCCCAACAAGTTCAAATGGAGCTGTAGTCTCTGACCCATGTTGGGTTTCAGTGGATACAAGAGCAGTACCAGACTTCAATATTAAAATGCTCTTGTGGTCTAGTCATTCCTCCCAACCTGCTATATTAACTTCTTTGCTGTCCCATTCCCTGGCACTTTGAAATCACCTATCAAAATGGTACCATCTTCACTTTGCTCATACTCCTCTTACCCCATTAGTTAACAATACAAATTTTCCTTCTGGCCAAAGTGTGGGGGAAGTTACTGTGGTAGGCAAGAAGGGTCTTCTACATATTGCCGTCTTTGTAGATGGGACAAGAATAAGATCTGAAGATGTCTTTTCTTCTATTCACGGTATGTCCTCTTTGGCACATTTCCGTTTTCAGCAAATTCTTGATGGGATCACTAAAACAAAAAGATGGCAATCTAAGTACTAAATCTATTTTTGAACACAAATGTTTAATGCTAGGACTGCACAATGACACGTATCGCCAAACACTGCAGTCGCAGAAACAAATTGCAACATTTAACTCTAATGATTTCCTATGGTGTCGCATTGTGACCTGGGACATGCTGCAAAAGGGATAGAGTTGCATACAGTACAGACCAAAAGTTTGGACACACCTTCTCATTTAAAGATTTTTCTGTATTTTCATGACTATGAAAATTGTACATTCACACTGAAGGCATCAAAATTATGAATTAACACATGTGGAATTATATACTTAACAAAAAAGTGTGAAACAACTGAAAATATGTCTTATATTCTAGGTTCTTCAAAGTAGCCACCTTTTGCTTTGATGACTGCTTTGCACATTGTTGACATTCTCTTGATGAGCTTCAAGAGGTAGTCACCGGAAATGGTTTTCACTTCACAGGTGTGCCCTGTGAGGTTTAATAAGTGGGATTTCTTGCCTTATAAATGGGGTTGGGACCATCAGTTGTGTTGTGCAGAAGTCAGGTGGATACACAGCTGATAGTCCTACTGAATAGACTGTTAGCTGCTTTTTTATTGCCATAATACAAATTCTAAGTAAAGAAAAACGAGTGGCCATCATTACTTTAAGAAATGAAGGTCAGTCAGTCAGAAAAATTGGGAAAACTTTGAATGTGTCCCCAAGTGCAGTTGCTAAAACCATCAAGCGCTACAAAGAAACTGGCTCACATCAGGACCGCCCCAGGAAAGGAAGACCAAGAGTCACCTCTGCTTCTGAGGATAAGTTTATCCGAGTCACCAGCCTCAGAAATCGCAGGTTAACAGCAGCTCAGATTAGCGACCAGGTCAATGCCACACAGAGTTCTAGCAGCAGACACATCTCTACAACAACTGTTAAGAGGAGACTTTGTGCAGCAGGCCTTCATGGTAAAATAGCTGCTAGGAAACCACTGCTAAGGACAGGAAACAAGCAGAAGAGACTTTTTGGGCTAAAGAACACATGGAATGGACATTAGACCAGTGGAAATCTGTGCTTTGGTCTGATGAGTCCAAATTTGAGATCTTTGGTTCCAGCCACCGTGTCTTTGTGCGACGCAGAAAAGATGAACGGATGGACTCTACATGTCTGGTTCCCCCCGTGAAGCATGGAGGAGGAGGTGTGATGGTGTGGGGGTGCTTTGCTGGTGACACTGTTGGGGATTTATTCAAAATTGAAGGCATACTGAACCAGCATGGCTACCACAGCATCTTGCAGCGGCATGCCATTCCATCCGGTTTGCGTTTAATTGGACCATCATTTATTTTTCAACAGGACAATGACCCCAAACACACCTCCAGGCTCTGTAAGGGCTATTTGACCAAGAAAGAGAGTGATGTTGTGCTACGCCAGATGACCTGGCCTCCACAGTCACCAGACCTGAACCCAATCGAGATGGTTTGGGGTGAGCTGGACCGCAGAGTGAAGGCAAAAGGGCCAACAAGTGCTAAGCATCTCTGGGAACTCCTTCAAGATTGTTGGAAGACCATTTCCGGTGACTACCTCTTGAAGCTCATCAAGAGAATGCCAAGAGTGTGCAAAGCAGTCATCAAAGCAAAAGGTGGCTACTTTGTTTTCATGAAAATACCGAAAAATCTTTAAATGAGAAGGTGTGTCCAAACTTTTGGTCTGTACTGTATGTTTCCAAATATGTTAGATTTTCTGTGACACACTTTCTTTAGACTGCAACTTGTTGCTGGTTTATTTTCAGCAAAATCTGAGCTCTAAATCTGCCAAGTGATAGCAAGCCACAGGCAAGTTGCACAAATGTTTCTGATCCCGCAACTTGTGAGAGAATGGATGTCCAGCAACACAAGTCCCCACGTAGCCCAAGCTGTAATGTTTTAATAATCCTTGAGGATTATGAAATGTCTCCACACTGTACAAGTGATTTTTCTATTTTTCAAACAAACGTTCCTACATCTTACGTTGGGAGGAGGATCTTGAAGAATCCTTGTATTTCAAAAATAGTCAAAATATCTGTCCATAAAAGTCCATAGCCAAACTTTCAACTGATACTGCTCTGATTGAATGTGCATATAAACTCCTCATGAGATGGTATTTGACACCTCAGAAGTTGAGGTGGCTTTCTCTGGTTGCTTTTGAAGTTGTGGAGTGAGAGCTCACTATTATACATACATATATGGTGGTCCTGTCACAAGTACACCACTTTTAGGTATGCTTTTAGTATCTTTTACAGTATGTCACTCATATATCCCTTGAATGGTCCCCATGGGCGGATTATTGAATAGACCTAACACACTGAGCAATAAACTCATTCATGTCTCTAGCACCCACAATCACAATCACAGTGGCTTGGAAACCTGCTTAGCTTTGGAACATAGAACTAAAACTCTCCTATATAATGATCAGTTAGAAACTATTCAGTATATTTCAGGACAAGGTTACTATATTTAAGAAAAAACCTGGTTACCTTGGATTCCAGACATTTGATAGTTTTCCACTTCATTTCAGACTAATATTTTGTCTCTCTTTGAGGGATTGATGAATGATGTAACACTTTTCTTCTAGTTCTCACACACACATTAGACTAATGTTGACCGAACCCACCAATATCGACAGGTTTGGCCGACGGTCTACTTTTTATGTAGATGCCGCTTGACTGATGGTCGATAAAGATGTATGATTTTCCACTGCCAATCACATTGTTTTCTTGGAGATAGAGAACACAAGAGTTCTTGGCCAAATGAGTCCTCCTGTGTATGGGAGAGTCGGCTATCCGCTGAACGATCGACCAAACCATTATTTGACTGACATTTATCTCTCTTAAGGTCCTTTTACACGCACCGACTGACAGCATGATATGATCACCGGTCGTTGGCTGCCTGTTTACACTGAAAGACCAAAGCCAATGATGTACACTGAGCCAATGATGTGCACTGAGCAATCTATACTACATCACTCAGTGCGCATAGGCTGCCATAGGTCACGGCGGTGCGAGTCCTGTTTACACAGGACGATGCACTGCCAATAAAGATGATCTTTTACGCTGTGCAAAAGATAGTTTCATCCAATGAACAAGCAAAAGGCAGCCTGTTTACACCGCAAGATAATTGTGAAGCTAGCGTTTTTAACAACACTCGTACATGCCTATCTTGCTGTGTAAATGCCCCTGTACTTTCTGTTGTCTTTTCCTATTTTTTCTTCTCCCCTTGTCCCCTTCTTTCTCTCTTCTTTTTTTTTCTCACCTTTGTTTTAGTTCTACTTATACTCTATGAATAATAGAAGAAGAGGAGGAAATCACATTAGGTAATGTCGCCAAGAGAGTGGTCAAAAAAGCATGACTGGTACCTGCCACCATCTGATACTATGTATATACAAATATATGTTGTTTTTATTCTTCCTGTCTTTTATTTTAATATTATTTCTTATATCTCATCTGTTACATTTAATAAAAGTGAGTATCACTTTTTTATTTCAAAACTTTGAAAAAATAAAATAGGTGAAAAGAAATATTATCTATCCGCATAACCCCAAACTTATTTGTAGGTTAAAGAATGAATCTACGCACATCAGTCTGTTACCCAAAGGAGATCAATACTCCAAGTATACACATATACCAATTACATAGGAAACTAATTCATAGTATGCTGACTACTGTGCCTAATAAAATCAGCCCTAATTCTTTTGTAGTCCTTGGTATACCCAAGTACTTTTTGTAAGTGCTTTATGGCAGCTCTGTACAAAGAGGAGCCGTAATATGAGAGTGCCCAAGATCTTAGTTTGTGTGCTGCCGACAAAACATGACAACGTGCTGCAGAAGAGACAGACCCCATCCAATAGGTCATCGAACATTGCCAAACAGTAAAAGACAGGACGAATAATAGCACGACATGCTGCAATAGAAAAGGAATTAAGTAATATGCTATTGAGCTAGTTTTCTTTTTATAAGGGATGAAATACAGAATATATTTTGATGTGTTACTTGTAAATATAGGTCTGTAGTGTCAGTTTATTACTGCCTTGCTATGCGTGTTATCACAGACTGCTCTTATCATTCCAGTGCGTCACTGATTGTTATGTCAAGGCTGATTGACCATTTCAAGGGCATTAGCCTGTCTCTATGCCAACACGTTGGTAATCCTCTCTGCTCTCATGCCCATGATCCTGATTGGCCATGAACTTTGACTTAGATCTTGAGAAACTAACAGCGAAAGTCCACAAATCTACTAAAGCAAATAAGACGGCCGTGTCTGTAGTTCTTATACAGTAGTTTTCTTTGTTATAGACACATTGTGGTGTTTCCATGTACAAGTAATAACTGCACTAGTTATATTTCTAAACACGTTGGCCTATTTCAGAATTTTCATTATAACGTGTTTTATCACCTTTTGTATTGTCTAAGCGTTCATTATCATTTTTTTGACAGGTGCAAATATTGCTCAAACTATGGAGCAATGGCTTTAGTTTAGACGATGGAGAGCTTCGTTCTTACACAGATCCAGTCAATGCTCAGTTTCTGGAATCCGTTAAAAGAGGGTAACTTTCTTTTTAATTTGTATACAAATCTACATTTAAAGGGTTTGTCCATTTGCAAGATATTGATGACCTAACCATTGGATAGTTCATTAATATCAAGTCAGTGCAGGTCCGCCACCCCTGGTAATTAGCTGTTCCATTGAATGGGATTGTAATGGGTAGCTCCATTTAGTGTGTAGTGGCCGCTGCCAAGTACTGCAGTACGGATCCTGTTCTTTTGAGTCTCAGTGCATAAATGAGATGCTTTATTTGAGGATACATTATGGAAATTACCCAACTCCATTTAGGAACTCTGGGGCAAGGGATCTAGACATGCTCAGTGGTTACCATAATGCACAATTAGCAGAATGTTCCTCTAGGTCCCTCTATGTATGTGTGCCTGTGCTGCTACTACATCTCAGATGCCCATCCATGTAAATGGGATTGAGCTGTAGTACCAGACACAGCAGCATAGCCAGGTGAATTGCTTTGTGGGGACGGGCACTCCAGTGAGCACTTCTGCTTCCTTTCTTCTGTGAGGGCTGTGATCATTCCTGAATATTTGAGCAAAGTCATTTGCAGACTTTTAAATGACAATAAAGGGGTATCCTATCCCAATATGTGTTAGGTATAATAATAATAATAATAATATTAGCAAATACCTCCAATTAGAAATTAAGTATAGTTCTTCTGATAAGCTATGTCGGTTACCTCATGTGCAGGGCATTGCAGTAGCTGGTTATGACCACTAACAACTAGCTAATTGTCACTATATGAGTTGTCGTAACCATGGATACCTAAGCTACTGCAATGCCCTGCACATGGAGTAAGCAACATAGCTTATCAGAAGAACTATACTTCATTTCTGATTGGAGGTATTTGCTAATATTATTATTATTATTATTAAACATACTACATATTGGGATAAGATCTTGGAGGTGGGAATACCCCTTTTAGCTTCCTTTTTATAGTATATAAGTCACAAGTACCTGACACACTTCCCGCATTTTTTTTAAAAATTGACATTTCCAGAGGCCTCAATTAAGCAGGATTGCTACACAATTCATACACTTAATATTATGTGTGGATTGTAACCCCCTGGTCCTCAGAAGGGGCTGGTGTGCACTGCTTCTAGGAGAGATCATAATAATCTTTTGAGATATTTCTGTCAACTGATTCCCGTTCATATCTGCTGCCATAAAGTCCAGACACCCTGCTGCACTGTCTATATGAACAATACGGGAAGGAAATCTCCAATATGGAGGCTCCCAGTAAAGTTTTTGAAAATTAAAAAATAATTGGCTACCACATTTAAAGGGACAGAACACATTGATCACTTCCATTGCCAATTATTTTCACATTCACCCTATGAAAATCATATGGGTGCCAGGAGCTTTATACAATAATACGAGTTTAGCAATCTTAGATTTTGGAGACTATATGGCTGGATGCCTCACTTTTTGCCATTGATGTTGCCATAATGGGCAAACTGCTAATTAGTGTGTTCATATAGCTTTCAACATGTAATGCACTTTTTATAAAAGTCAAAGCAGATCAGTTATCAGACTATGATGGCACCATGAAAGGACAGCGTAGTATGAGGACAGGACCATTATAGCAAACCATAATACAGAAAAACATATTTGTTAAATTTAAGTGTATTTTTCTATTCACTAATTAAATAAAATTCCCTTAGCATAGTTACCAGAGGTATAGGTACAAACATAGGAGCACTCAGACCCTTAATCATCCCCTGACTGTAACCATAAGCAATGCATTATTATATTAGATGTGACATACTGTATCATAGGTAGAAAATCTTGTACTTGCTGTGAAACAAAATAATTTCTTCACCTGTTCCTATGTATTATTTATCCATTATATTTTAGGGAAATTCCTTTAGAGCTGCAGCGAATGGTACATGGCGGTCAAGTCCGCTTAGATATGGAAGACCATCAAGACCAAGAATATGTTAAACCAAGACTAAAATTCAAGGCCTTTAGTGGTGAGGGCAAAAAACTTGGAAGGTATAAGTGTAATTTATTTAAGTTCAGATCTTATTTTTTTCCATTCAGTTCACTTGGATTAATTCAAATGTTATTTATGAAGCATAACAAAACTGTATTTAGACATTATTTCAGTGGAAGCACACGCGGGCCCACATTTATCAACAATATTATTGTTTGCGCTGATTTTAACTGCGCCACTCAATATTTATAATAAGTTTTGCACATTATCATAAATTTTGAATCCAGTTATGTAAGTACTACTTTTTAAAGAGGTTGTCCAGTACTTTTCTTCTGAGAGCCTATCCTTAGGATAGGTCATCAATAGCAGATCGGTGCGGGTGAGACACCCGGCACCCCCGCTGATCAGCTGTTCCAGGTGCTGATGGCGGGCGGATGTGATCGGTACTGCACCTCCACCCCTATTCATTCAATGCACTAAACAGCCACAGCCACTATGCAGTTGACAAAGCTGTGTATAGTCACCAGATATTTCTGATCGGCGGGGGTGCCGGGTGTTGCACTCACATTGATCTGATACTGATGACTTATCCTAAGGATAGGCCCTCATAAAAAAGTACTGATCAACCTCTTTAAACATTGTAATATTCTTCTCAATGTTAGCTAAGGGTCTGAAACCAATGTGTCAAATGTTGCAAGTCCATGCAAAATATTGTACAAATTGAAACTTTTTATGCTTGTTAATTGGTATACTTCATGATTTTACATAACAGTAGCTCAATATGTGAAATTTTGCTTATTAATGTAGAATTTTTTAAAAAATTTGACTTTTTATGCATGGTTAAAAGATATGTCAGTAGGATCAACCCTCCTAAGCCGTCTATATGAGCATGTAGGTCATAGGAAGCTGAATAAAATCACACCTTTAGATCTGCGATCTAATGTTTTGTTCCAGAGAAATTCATATTCTTTTTCTTATATGTAAATGAGCTGTTAATATCTATGGTCTAGACACTGATCTGCATGAGAATCTGCCTCCAGAGCTTGTTTTAAGTGAAAGGGGGAGTTACTAGTGTGAGACATGTAATGACTGACAGTCTGCTATCCTGATGTAGTGTCTCACACTGGTAGCGACCCCTTTAATTAAAATTAGCTCTGGAGGCAGATTCTCAGTAAGATCCGTGTCCGGCCCATAGATCTAAACAGCTCATTTACATGTAAAAAAAACATGGATTTCTCTGGAATAAGACATCAGATCGCACATATCAAAGTATCATGTTATTCAGATTTTTAGAACTTGCATGTCAATATATACGGCTTAGGAGGTTTGATCCTACAGATTCCCTTTTAACCCCTTTCCGACATGTGCCGTTCATGAGCCTGCATCTTTCCGAGGACATGAAAGCTGATCTGTACAGCCGTCATGTGCCCCTAACAGCTGCAGGTGGAATCGTGACACCCCCCCCCCGCGCGCGCGCGGTTGTTAACATGTTAAATGCAGCTGTCAATCTCTAACATGGCCCTGGCAGAAGGACGTCACTAGTCCCACCCATCGGCACCCGTGTCACATGACCGCGGGTCGCCAATGGGTTGGCATGACAACCCGTGGTTTGTAGGAGACCACTGCGGTTGTCATTGCAGGCAGCATTTCTGATCATCGCCTGTGTGTAGCAGAGGCAATCCCATGGAGACTATTGAAGCATGTGTAAAGTAAAAAAAAAATGTTTTTAAAATTATATATACCATATTTTTCGGACTATAAGACGCACCGGACCATAAGACGCACCCCAAATTTTGGGGTGGAAAATAGGAAAAAATATTTTTTATAAGATGGGGGTCCGTCTTATAGTCTGAATACGTATCTTTCAGCAGCATAAGGGAAGGAAGGGAGACACAGATCCATTACTAGTGGGTAGGCGGAGCCCCACAAGATAGTTCACCTCAGATTAGGAAAAGTGACGACCGGCCCCTCCAGCTTAGGCTCCTCCTACTCCCATGTCCTTCAGTCTAAAATTTGAGGTCGCAGAGGATAGCCGCTGCCTTTGCAGCTCCTCAGAAGAATTTTTTGTTCTATCATTTCCGGAGACCTGGACCCCCCGTGGTCTAGAGGTCTCAGGGGGTCTCGGCGCTGCTGGGACCCCTGACCCTCCCCTGGCAGATCTGCGTACCCCCTAAGGAGGTCCCCGCAGAAGCCTACCGGCCCCGGGGGATACAGGGCGCTCCCTGGCGGAGACGAACACCGCTTCTGTGGGGTCCCTGCGCGCTCAGCCGTGGGGGGAGCAAAGGGCCACGGCGCCACACATCCCTGGGGGTCCCTGTGGCGCTCAGCTGGGTAAGTGCTCTCATGGTTTGAGTGCTTCAGCGGCTGCGGCGGCAGCCACTGTTACTGTTTCAAGTGGTGACTGCTGTTTTGTCCTTGCAGGATATCACCGCTGCAGGCATTTGTGTAATTCTCTGCTGGCAGGGGAGCAGGGACGGAGGAGCGCGGGCTCCGTTAGTATGCGGCGGCGGGGGGCGTGGCTTCGCGCCTCTCTGCTGCCTGTCATCATAGCCTCAGACAGGAAGCGCCAGGAAAGCACGCGCTGGAGCTGACCCAGCCCCCTCTTCTTCTTCCGGCCATTACCTCGTGCAACCTCCTGCTCCCCGCTCTCTACACCAGACACCGAGCACTGTGGCTTAAGGAAGAGCAGTCACCGCGGCCAGCTGGTGAGTCACTTATGCCTTTTAAGGCAGAAGATTCCTTTTTCACACTATTGCAGCGCAGAGCACCTTACTGCTGGCTGTTAAGGCAGACAGGGTGTGCTATATCCGGCGCTGCTACCTCCCCGCTGAGGAGGCTCTGGGACTCGCACACCGCTGTCCTTTTAAGGCAAAGGTGTTTTGCGTGGTCAGCAGCATTAACCCCTTCTGAGGGTCTGGCCTCATCAGGGCAGTTAACCCTTTCTGGACCCTAGTCTGTTAGGTTAACTTTGGCTCTGCAGGCAGCTGGGGTAGCTCTTCTCCCTCTAAGGAGGAGCTTTAACCCTTCAGTGCTTGGGGGTTTTTTTTGTGTAGAAACAGGCTGTGGTAGCCCAATCACACATCCTCGGTCCTGTACCCATTGTAAGGGGTTATTACCGCCTTATCCGCGACGCTCGCAACTGTGTGGGGGCATGTCGGATCAGGGACCAGGGGGCGCGGATCTCTCTCCCGGTCCGCTTCAGGATCAGTCACGCGTATCTGATACGCCGGGGTCTTCGACGGCGTCAAGTTCAACACTGGTCGGGGGTCTCAGTGATGTTAAAGTGGAGGCGCTCACTCACTCCATTGACAGTCCTTCTGACCTCCTGGGTCATTGGGTATCAGCTAAGTCCCAACCGACATCACGAGGCAAGAAGCACCACAGGCCTGTGGTGGCGCTGTCTCCTCAGCGCAGTACGTCGGAGGCTTCGGAATCACCGTCAGACTCTGCTGGTGAGATCTCCGATTCTGATGAAGAGGATCGGCAGGGTCGCTCTGCTTCGCTTTCGGGCCGCGTGGACGTTTTTATTGGGGCAATGTGGGAAGCGTTACAGCTGTCTGAAGAGGTGACTAGGCGCCCTGGCAAGTCGGCCCGGCTGTATCAGGAGTCGCGTCGGGCTCGTTCGACACTGCCGGTGCACGATGAACTTAACGAGGCGGTGGAGAAGGAACGCCTGTGTCCGGATAAACGCTTCCAGGGGATGTGGTTTTTTGATGCCCTGTATCCCTGCTCCACGGAGACGATCGCTAATTGGGTCCCCTCTCCTGAAGTGGACGTGCCATTGTCTCAGCTGAGCAAATCCTCTTTGCTTCCTGTTAAAGGGAAGGTGAGTCTACAGGAACCGCTGGACAGAAGGACGGAGTTAGCAGCGAAGTCCATCTACGAGGCCGGGGGTCATGGATTCCGAGCGGCCTTGGGGGCCATGTGGGCTGGTGAGGCTTTTCTGCGGTGGTTGGATCAGCTGCGGATGGCGTGGCAAGATGGGACTCCACTGTCTCAGGTGGAAAGGCTCTTCCAGCTCTTGGAAGAGGCGGCCCGATATGGCAGGGACGCAGTGCTGGATACTACTTCGGTTCTGTCCAGGGCTCAATCCTCAGCAGTCACAGTCAGGAGAGCACTGTGGCTTAAACAGTGGACTGGAGACGCAGTATCCAAACAAGGTTTGCTGAGTCTGGCGTACAAGGGCGATCAGCTTTTTGGTTCGGACCTCACGGAGCTGATTGCTAAGGCCAAGGATTCGGCTTTGCCGCAGCGAAAAGCAGCGGCTTCTACGTCTGGCAAGTCAAGTGCCGGTAGTGGTCGTCGGTCCTTTCGGCCCAGGGGACGGTTCGGTCAGCCCTCTTGGAGATCGGGTCGTCCCTCGTCTTCCGGAAAAAAGACCACCCAGAAATCCCGTACTCCCTGGAAACAACATTTCCTTCAGGACAAACGGGAGGTTGACAAAAAGCCCGCTAAGGCGGACTGACGCCAGGAACCCTCTCGAGGGCTCTCGGGAGGGAGGTCGTCTGCTACAATTCGGGTCGATTTGGGCGTCCCACGTATCGGACGCCTGGGTGACGCGAGTTATGTCGGCAGGCTATTTCATAGAGTTTCATTCTCGACCCCCGGACAGGTTTCGTCAGTCACGCCTCCCGTCCGAGCCCAAGCTGGCTGCCGCACTGCTGCGGGAGGTCGACTCTCTTCTGCAGCAGGGTGTGGTGGTTCCGGTTCCGCCGGAGGACCGGGGAAGGGGGTTTTACTCCAACCTTTTTGTGGTCCCCAAAAAGGAGGACAAGTTTCGCCCCATTCTGGACCTCAAAGAATTGAATGTTCATGTCCGGACCCGGAAATTCCGTATGGAGTCTCTTCGCTCTGTCGTGGCGGCCCTGTCACAGTACGATTTCTTGGTGTCGATCGACATCCGCGACGCCTATTTGCATGTCCCTATCGGCAGGGCTCACCAGCGCTTCCTGCGTTTCGCCATAGGTCAGGCCCATTACCAGTTTGTGGCCCTACCATTCGGGTTGGCCTCGGCGACCAGGGTTTTTACAAAGATTCTGCTGCCGCTCATGGCGCTCCTTCGAAGGCAAGGAGTTACGATTCTCCCCTACCTGGACGACCTGTTAATTGTGTCGCCCACAGCGGAGGAGGCGGTGACAGCTCGCGATCTCTCCCTTCAGCACCTGGAGGACTTCGGGTGGCTGGTCAATTGGAAGAAGTCGTCATTGGAGCTGTCGCAGTCAATCCTGTTCTTGGGGATGCATTTTGACACGGTACGAGCAGTGGTGTCCCTGCCTCCCGACAAACAAGCGAACCTTCGTCACCATGTCCAGACTATGAGGTCGGCGATGCTGATGTCCCTTCGGAAGTGTATGCGCCTTCTGGGTCTGATGGTGGCGGCAATGGAAGCGGTACCGTTTGCACAATTTCATTCCCGGGGTCCCCAAGATCTTATTCTGACCCGTTGGGATCGATCGCCGGCTTCGCTAGATCGCTGTGTCGGTATCTCCCGCAGGGTGCGAGAGTCTCTTGGATGGTGGTTACGTCCGGAGGCTTTATCCCTGGGGAAATCCTTCCTCCTCCCACGGTGGTCGGTCATTACCACCGATGCCAGCCTGACTGGCTAGGGGGGCGTTTGGAACGATCTCTGGGTTCAGGGGGTCTGGTCATCAGAGGAGTCGTCTCTGCCGATCAACATCCTGGAGTTGAGAGTGATATTTCTCTGCCTCCGACATTGGACGGTCCCTTTGAGCGGTCTGCCGGTCCGGATTCAGACGGACAATGCGACAGCTGTCGCGTATATCAACCATCAGGGCGGGACGAGGAGTTCCAGACTCATGATGGAGGTCTCTCGGATCCTGGTATGGGCCGAGTCCAGGGTTCCAGCCATCTCCGCGATTCACATCCCAGGAGTGCTGAATATCACGGCGGACTTCCTCAGTCGCGAGCAGGTGGATCCCGGAGAATGGAGTCTTCATCCGGAAGTTTTTGCACTGCTGTGCTCCCGTTGGGGGACTCCCCAGGTGGACTTGATGGCATCCAGGCTGAACACCAGGGTTCCGACGTTCATGTCCAGGTACAGGGACCCGGAGGCTGTGGCGGTAGATGCTCTAGTGACCCCGTGGGACCAGTTCGAGCTGATCTACGTGTTTCCGCCGGTATCCTTACTTCCTCTGGTGATCCGGCGGATCAAACTCGAATGAATTCCGGCGATTTTGGTGGCGCCGGATTGGCCGCGGAGGGCGTGGTATTCAACGCAGGTGTCTCTTCTGGCGGCGCCTCCGCTTCCACTGCCTCTTCGCCCGGATCTGTTAACCCAAGGGCCCATTCGTCATCCGGACCTGAAGTCGCTTCGTTTGACGGCGTGGCACTTGAGACCGAGATCTTGACCCGTCGTGGGTTTTCGGCCGAGGTCATTGCCACCTTGCGGGCGGCCAGAGGTCCAGCTACAACTAGGATTTATCACAGAACTTGGGAGGCCTTCTATTCATTCCCAACTTCTTGGCTTTTCTGCAATGTGGTTTGGCCAAGGGTCTGGCGGTTGGTACCTTGCGGGGTCAGGTATCTGCACTATCCGTTCGTTTTTTCGCGGGGTTGCATGTCACTCTCCACCTCGGAGGGCGTTTGTGGCTCCTTGGCGTCTCAATCTAGTCTTGGAGGCTCTAAGGCATGGGCCGTTTGAGACTATGGATTCAGCTACGCTTTACTTGCTTTCTTGGAAGGTGGCCTTCCTGGTGGCGGTCACCTCTTTGAGAAGGGTTTCTGAGTTGGCGGCACTGTCTTGCTCGCCCACTTTTCTGGAGTTCCACTCGGATCGCGTGGTGCTTCGTACCCGTGGCGATTTTCTGCCTAAAGTGGTGTCGCGTTTCCACGTCAATCAGGACATCGTGTTGCCCTCCCTCTGTCCGAATCCGAAGAGTCCAAAGGAGCGAGCCTTGCACTCGTTGGATTTGGTGCGGGCTTTGAAGTTCTATCTTACAATCACGCAAGGGTTTCGGAAGTCGGACTCTCTTTTTGTGATTCCTGCTGGTCGTCGGCGTGGTCAGCGGGCTTCCAAGGACACTATAGCTCGGTGGATACGTTCGGCAATCCTGGAGGCATACCGGCTCAAGGGCGAGCCTTGTCCGCTTAAGGTTCGAGCTCATTCCACGAGAGCTGTTGGTTCGTCGTGGGCTTTTCGGCAGGGGGCCTCGGCAGCGCAGCTCTGCCGGGCGGCTACCTGGCGCTCCGTTCACACTTTTACTAAATTTTATAAAGTGGACGTGAGTGCTTCCGCCGATGCAGCCTTGGGACGCAGGGTCCTGCAGGCGGCGGTGGTTTAGGTTATCTCTTTATCTAGTTTTGGCGCTTGTTGCGCGCTTGCCTAAGTTGTTGGGGTGTTGGCGATTCTGCCACTGTTTCCCACCCTTGAGTTCTGGACTGCTTTGGGACGTCCTACTAGTAATGGATCTGTGTCTCCCTTCCTTCCCTTCTGCTGCTGAAAGATGGATTTTGGTAAGACCTTACCTGTAAAAATCCTTTTCAGCGAAGGAAGGAAGGGAGACACAGCACCCTCCCTTGGCAGAAGTGTATTATTGTTTTCCAGATGCGACGCGACTCCTCTCTGATGGCGGTCATCTGGGCGGGGGTCGGCGCGCTAGAGCTCTGTTCCAGCATTGCCAGCTCATCGCAGTTGTCAGGTCCAGTGAGTAGTGCCTGGGACTGTGTGTTTTTTCTGTTATATGCATAACCTGTTCTCTCACATTTCTGAATTTTTGGAAGGGGTTGTGTTGTTCCGCTGCTCTTCCTTAGCTTGTGTACGGACTGAAGGACATGGGAGTAGGAGGAGCCTAAGCTGGAGGGGCCGGTCGTCACTTTTCCTAATCTGAGGTGAACTATCCTGTGGGGCTCCGCCTACCCACTAGTAATGGATCTATGTCTGCCTTCCTTCGCTGAAAAGGATTTTACAGGTAAGGTCTTACCAATTCCGTCTACCTGGGGGGCGTTGGAGCGAGGGTCACAGGAGACAGGGTCCTTCAGGAAGCCGGCGGAAGTGGGGCCTGGGCCTGTGCTGGGGCCTGGGGCCTGGGCCTGTGGTGGGGCCTGTGTTGGGGCTGGGGCTGGAGCCTGCCTGGGGCTGGAGCCTGATTGGGGCCTGTGGTCCGGATGGGGCCGGGTCATGGGCCTGTGAGCGGCGTGCGCTGCTGTCCGGTGGCTGCGGCTGTGCAGCGGTGCGACAGAGCGGTGGTGGGTGCTGCTATGCGGCTTTCCGGTGGCCGCGGCCATCTTCATGAAGCTGTGATCCACAGAAAAATGGCCGCCCGAGCTCCCAGACGGCGCATGCGCCGGCTCGGGTGGCCATTTTCCTGTAGATCACTGTGCACCCACCGCCGCTCTGCCTCGCCGCCACATCCACCGTCGCTCTGCTGCATCGGCCCTGCCGGCGCACCCACCACCGCAAGTATGTGGTAAGGTTCGGCCCATAAGACGCACCCCCCATTTTCCTCCTTAATTTGGGGGGAAAAAAGTGTGTCTTATGGTCTGAAAAATACGGTATATATATATTAAAGTTTAAAACCCCCCTTTCACCCCATTCAAAATAAAACAATAAAAAAAAATCAGATATACACATGTTTGGTATCGCCACGTTCGCCCGATCTATCAATATATAGAAATAATTATGGTAATCCGATCGGTAAACGGCTTAATGAGAAAAACAATTAAAACGCCAGAATTACGTTTTTTGGTTGCCGCAACATTGCAATAAAATGCAATAACGGGCGATCAAAACATCATATCTACCCCACAATGGTATCAATAAAAACGTCAGCTCGGTGCTCAAAAAATAAGCCCTCACCCGGCCCAAGATCCCGAAAAATGGAAACGCTACGGGTCTCGGAAAATGGCGACTTTTTTTTAACAAACTTTGGATTTTTTTTTCACTACTTAAATAAAAATGAACCTATACATGTTTGGTGTCTACAAACTCGTAATGACCTGTGGAATCATAATGGCAGGTCAGTTTTAGCAATCAGTGAACATGGTAAAAAGAAAAAACAACTGTGGAATTGCACTTTTTTTGCAATTTCACCACATTTGGAATTTTTTTCCCGTTTTCCAGTACACGATATGGTAAAACCAATGGTGTTGTTCAAAAGTACAACTTGTCCCGCAATAAATAAGCCTTTACACGGCCATATTGACGTAAAAATACAAAAAGTTATGGCTCTGGGGAGAAGGGGAACAATAAACGAAAACGCAAAAACGAAAAATGGCCAGGGGTGAAGGCAACACAAATGTATTTATTTCCCGTCTTTTTTAAGACATTTATGACTTGTCTAGAATATGTGACTTTTTGGCAATTTTTCTATAGAAATGTAAACATAAATGTGTTGTACTTTATGCTAAAAGGTTAACTACACCTTTCTCGTCATTTTTAATTTTTGGTAAAGGCACTAAAAATGTTGTGGTAAATGGAGTAAAACATTGATAAATTTGGTTTTAACATTTCCAACAAGGTCAACAATTTTTTGTGAAAATTTAGATGTAAATACAATAATAAATGTCCCCCTCTGTGTGTGAAAAAATGTAATATGGCACACCGTATAGTATAAAAAAGTCATTTATTGTACAGGACCAAATAGACACAGACAACAAATTGAAAAAATGCAAAAATGTACTTAGAGTAACTGATATTTTTTTCCTCATAAATCAATAGTACACGTGAAAATAATAAACTTATTAGATACATTTGCTTCTTTCTCCTCTGGGACTGATGAGTCATTTTCAGAATTCTAAATTCTTTGGTAAAATTTGTCTTCAGTGAATATAGACTTTCCCATTACTGAGATAGGAGATGTCAGTTGGTGTTTATAAAGTTCTATGGAGGACTGTAAAGTGTCTCAGGAGAATTTGCAGCAGAATATCTGTGTCCGCCTCTTGCTCCTCCATACTCTTCTCCATAGAATTTTAAAAGCACCAACTGTCATTTCCTATCTCCGTAATGGGAAAATCTGTCTTCCCTGAGTACAGAATTTTCTCATGAAATGAAAGTGAAAGAAGCAAATTTCTCTGATAAAATATATTACAGAGTTGCTTCTTTTCATGTGTACGATTGATCTATGATATAACAATTTAAATAATGGTTACTCTTTAACGATACCATCAATGACCAGAAAATCAATGATAAATAGTTTACACTATCCACCCCTAAATACCAATAAAATGATAGCTACCAAAAAGTGGGAGAGCCAGGATAAGCTCCAGTCCAGTTATCCTAATAAAACATTAGATATGCTGACTATACTAATAAAGTAAATCCAATAAATGGTACAGTAAAAGGTGAGGAATGCATTAGGTTACTATGTAGACCAATATTGGGTATAGATTAAAGGGGTTGTCCACTACTATAACAACCCCTTCTTGATCTCAATGTTTGGCACAGATAAAATAAAAAAGCTTATACTCACCTCCCATGCCGGCGCCATTCCAGCGGTGTCGGCAGTAATGGTCCTGGGGCTCTCGTGGAATAACACGGGCACCCAGTCAGCGCTGGCGTCGCTGTCCCCGCCGTCAGACGTATTGAACAGGAATAGGAAGTCCAGGCTGCAGCTGATCTGACTTCCTCTTCATGTTCAATTCATACATAGGCGGTTACAGTGACTCCCGTGCTGATTGAACTATGGGCACCACGTGTCATTCCACCGCATCACAGCCCCGGAATAATAGTGTTGACACCACTGGTACGGCGCCAGCACGGGAGGTGAGTATGGGTTTTTTATTTTATCGGGGCCAAACATTGATATCAAGAAGGGGTTGTCCTAGTAGTGGACCACCCCTTTAAAGTGCATTTGACTCGCCCCCTGGGCCTTGGGGTACCCGGAACCGGGCTTCTGTACGATGCTGGGGGTAGTAGTGGCAACTCGATCCCGTGGCTCAGGGTGGTCAGACCAAATTGTGGCAGTCTATCAATCAGTGCTTTAAATGTCCGACTACGCCACCCGTGGATTGCGGTCAGGGATAACCGCTGCTGCAGGGCAGGCCACTGGGGCTGGTGTTGGTGTGCAGCACAGAGGTAGGATAACTCCCCACAGGAGGAGTGTAGCCCCAGGGTAATGTAGGTGGATGTTGGGGGTGATAGTGCAGGCCGCAATAGTAAGAGTTCAGAGTCCGCTTCAAACAGTTCAGGGTCTTTATTGTAGAAATTATTAATGACCCAACAGTAGTACCGGTTAGGAATGGGCCTGGGTGTCTGAGAGCATTCGGGGAACCCCACTGGTCAGGGTGAGTATGTAGGCCTACTGTTCTCTCTATGCTCTTTCTGACTATCCCCCTCTTCGTGGTGTAATAGCCCACGTCCCTGAGCTGGCCGTGCACTTCTTGCCTGTATGGCTTGCGACTCGGGCCTTGGGTACCTTTTGCTTTCTCCTCGCTGTACTGGTCCCTCTGTGTGGCGGAGCCTCCAGGCTTCTTAGGCCAAGGGACCTGAAATCCCTCGCGGGTTGGTTCTCTGCTGCTGGGCTTATAACCCTGACAGCCTCGGACCCCAATGTCCGGCTGTGTGATTCTCTCAGCCAGGACCGGCTCTCGTCGCCTCTGTCCCTGGCTCGCAGTCTCTCCTCTGCCTCACGGACTCCTCAGCTGCTGCTGACCTGTCCCTCTTCTCTGAGAACCCTTCTGGTCACTTCAGAAGTGGGTTCTGGTCTCTCTAACCCTGCCCCAGTTCCAGCTTTTATAGGGCAGCCAGCTCCCCCTACTGGCCTGGAACAGGAGGTGCTGCATGCTAATGGTCCCTAACCAGGGAACCTCCCTCCTGCTCTCAGACACAGATTATTGTTTGTGGCATCCAGGCCTGTGGTGACACATTCCCCCCTAGTAAAATTTAGTACTCCGGACTAAACAGGAAACACAAATACAGGGTATAAATGATAACATAACATATATACAAGTACATTTTGTCCTTAAGGTCACGGTGCTTCCGCGACCGGGTGTCCATGTCACAAAAGTAGGTGAAGTTTTGAACGGTGCGGGGACCTGTCTCCATAAACCCCAAGTTCCTGGCCTTGGGCGTGGCGACAAGGATGAGCTACCTTCTTTGGACCACAAGAGGGCCACGCCGGACAGGTTTTTCTTCTGTGGCAATCTTCGCAAGAGGGCACCAAGTGCAACTATCTACAAGACCGTTCCGGCCATTCAGTGTCCATGACCGGTCAGTCCATTGAACTAGGAAAAACTGGAAAAACAGTATTAATAACCAGGTAACAAACATAAAACATTTGCACCATACAGGTAAATATATACTTTGCATTTAGATCCTCCAGCGAGCTGGTATTTGACCCCTAGTGCTCTGGGTTGACCTGCGTAACCCACTGTCTGGTGGTGGTCTAACCTGGCTTTCCCCACTAGCATTTAGGGTACAGCTACTAGCTGGGTCTACAGACAGTGCAGGCCGCTGTCTGCGGGTCCTTTGGTTTACCGCAGGCATGGCAGGCTCACTGTCAGCAGCGCCTTGACTCTCCTGGGCTGCTGGCATGGGTTCTTCTGCCTCCGGGGCTGCTTGTTCCTCTTGTTCTTCCTGCTGTCCTGTAGGTTCCTGCTGGGTTGGCTGAAGGAAGCGTAGGACGGTTACCACTATTGCGTCGTTTATCCGAGTCCAGGACCGGGGAAACTCTCCGAGAGCGGTGCTGACCATTTCTTCCTGTCCACTGCGGGCTCAAGGTCATCTTGATCTTCACTTGGACTCTGCAGTTGCTCGGGGCACATTTTTAGGTGGTCTCTGGAGACAGTGCTAGTGGTTTCTCCTCCATCCTTGGTAATTACACATACCTTCGGGTTGTTGTGGTCGGACGGTAGTACTGTGTACGGGTCGCTCTCCCACTGGTCATCTAGCTTGTGAAGCCTTCTCTTCCGCTTCAGGACCTGCTCACCAGGTTCCAGGGGACCAGCAGGGGCGTGTTGGTTGAAGAGCCTCTCTTGCTTTTCTCTCGCTTGAGCCAGACTCCTCTCCACACTCTCCTGTACCTTCTTGTACTGTAGCCGCCGTTCCGTATCCCAGTCCGCGTCTGGGGAGGTGTCCTCGGGTGTCAGGACTCCCATGTCCAGGTCTACCGGCAGCTTACCTGGTCTTGCTCGCATAAGGTAAGCCGGGGTGCAATTTGTAGCATTCACCGGGATATGGTTGTATAAGTCTATCAGGTCTGGCAGCTTCTCCGGCCACAGGCTACGTTCTTCCAGGGGCAACGTCTTGAGGTGATCAATGACGATATTATTAATTTTCTCACACAGCCCATTGCTTTGCGGGTGGTAAGGCTTTGTCCGAATCTTCTTACAGCCGTAGAGGTTGCAGAACTCCTGGAAGACTTCAGCCTCAAACGCTGGACCTTGATCTGTCAAGACCTGTTCCGGATACCCGTGTGGATGGCAGAAGTGTTGTTGGAAGGCTCTGGCCGCTGTTTGGGCTGTCAAGTCTTTAACAGGAACCACCACCAGGAACCGGGAGTAATGGTCCACAATCGTGAGGGCATAGATGTAGCCGGACCGGCTTGGAGCCAACTTCACATGATCTAGTTCTACCAGCTCCAGAGGCTGCCTGGTAATGATGGGCCTCAATGGAGTCTTCTGGCTGGCACGGTCCTTCCTTCTAAGGTTACATGGGCCGCAATCTCTGCACCATCTTTCTATGGCCCCTCTCATTCCTATCCAGAAGAACCGCTCCCGTAACAGGAACTCCAGTTTCTTCCACCCAAAGTGTCCTGCTCCGTCATGGTAGGCCTCCAGGACCATAGCCGCATCTCGCCTGGGAACTACTACTTGCCAGGTTAACTCGTGTGTCCGGTGGTTGACAAGCCTTCTGCACAGTTTACCTTCGTAGAGAAATAGTCTGCTCTTCTCCTTCCACAGCTGCTTAGCCTCCTCATGGGCATCCGGATCGGGATAGGCATCTGCCTGAGTCAGCATTTATTTTCACCAAGCGAACTGCAGGGTCACTATCCTGCGTTTCAGCCCTGCCGTGGTGAGGTAAGGGATTGAACATGACGGTGGTCGAGTCTTTGTCTCTTACATGGTGGGAGTACTGAGTGGCCCCATACCGGTGGAATGCAGGGAGCTCTATTTCCTCCAGCTCGTCTGGATCTTCTCCCTCATCGGGCAAGTGGGGCATCTGCATTGGCATTGGCTCGGCATGCCCGGTACTTGATGGTGAAGTCATAGTTTGCTAGCCGGGCCATCCACCGCTGCTCTAGGGCACCAAGTCTCGCAGTGTCCAGGTGCGTCAACGGATTGTTGTCCGTGTACACAGTGAACTTCCCAGAGGCCAGGTAATGCTTGAAATGTTCCGTTACGGCCCACACCACGGCCAAGAACTCCAGCTTAAAGGAGCTGTAATTCTCCGGGTTTCTCTCGGTGGGCCTCAGCTTCCGGCTGGCGTACGCGATCACCCTTTCTCTGCCCTCTTGGTTCTGTGACAGTACGGCTCCCAGCCCCACTTTACTGGCGTCCGTGTGGAGGATAAAAGGCTGGCCATAATCGAGGTAGACCAGGATCTCATCCCCCTTGAGGGTCATCTTCAGCTGGCGGAAGGACTCCTCTTCCGGCTTGTCCCACTTGAAGGGTGGCTTTTGGCTTCTGGTCTTAGATTGTCCTATAAGGAGGTCCTGCATAGGGGCTGCCATCTTGATGAACCTGGGGATGAACCTTTGGTAGTAGCCTACCAACCCGAGGAACTGCCTCACTTCTTTTATGTTAGAGGGGCTTGGCCAGTTCTTTATTGCCGTGATTTTGTCAGGGTCGGGGGCTACTCCTTCTGCACTCACCACGTGTCCCAGGTACTGTACCTTCTGCTTTAACAGATGGCACTTGAAGGGTTTCACTTTCATGCCAAAGCCTGACAGGGCCTCAAACACCTCGGCCAGGTGCTTTAGATGGTCCTCGTAAGTCTTCGAATAGACAATCACGTCGTCCAGGTAAAGTAGGACCGTCTCAAAGTTTCAGTGCCCTAGACAGCATTCCATCAGCCTCTGGAAGGTCCCGGGTGCTTTGCAGAGCCCGAATGGCATACAGTTGAATTCACTTAATCCCATCGGGGTGGTGAAGGCGGTCTTCTCCTTGTCAGCCTCTGCCACAGGAACCTGCCAGTACCCGCTAGTAAGATCCAAAGTAGAGAAGAAGTTAGCTGATTTTAGTGCGGCTAAAGACTCCTCTATCCTTGGTAACGGGTACGCGTCTTTATGGGTGATACGATTGACCTTTCTATAGTCCACGCACATTCTCATGGTACCGTCTTTCTTTTTTACCAGAACCAAGGGGGCTGCCCAGGTGCTACAGGTGTCTCTAATGACCCCGGCTTCTTTCATTTCTCTCAGCATGCCCTTTGCGTTCTGATAATGTGCAGGGGGTACAGGTCTGTGTCTCTCTTTTATTGGTGGGTGGCTCCCCGTGGGGATGTGGTGTTCTACCCCTTTCACTCTGCCGAAGTCTAGCGGGTGCTTACTAAAGATTCTCTCGTACTCCTGAACCACCCGGTAGACTCCTTGTTTTTGGTGCAGGGGAGTGGAGTCAGCACCCACATGGAGTTTCTGGCACCAGTCCTCCTTGTGTTTCTGGGAGCCATTATCCTTCACCAGGAGAGATGGAGGCAAGGGCTCCAAGACCCTGAGAGCATTGTGTTCGACAGCAAACAATTTGGCTACTGTAGCGTACCGGGGCAAATGTACTTCCCTTTCCCCAATGTTTAAGATCCGGACGGGCACCCTTCCATGGCGGACATCAACCACCCCCCGGGCTGTCAAAATGGTGGGCCTGCTGTCTGAGTACACGGGTTCTACCATGGCTTGGTAGTCTCTCCCTCTTAACCCGATTGCAGTCCGACACCAGATCATCATTTCTCTTTTGGGAGGCATGGCAATGGGGAACGGGTCGCTCATCCTCACGCTACCGATCTCACCTCCAGACAGTTCTACCTGTTGCCGTCTCATCAGGGCTCTTATCTCTTTCTGGAGGACCCTCTGTTGGCTGGAGCTAGCATTCATCGCCACCTGCTGCAAAATTACAATTACTTCTGAAAGACAATTTTCAATCACGTTAGTACCCAAGGTTATTTTAGGGTGACTTTCTCGACGGTCAATGTCCACAATAATCACTCCCTGTGCCGGCAGTTCAACCTTACCAATCTTGATGGTCATCTCTCTGAACCCCACCTGCGGCACGGGTTGACCATTGCTGGCGATGATGCTCAAGTCATCTTCTGGATAACGGGTTATATCAGTGTCACTCCAGTACTGCTTGAAAAGTACATAGGGGATGGTAGTCACTTGGGACCCGGTGTCCAGCAGTGCACTCATGGGGATACCGTCCAGCACCACGGGTAAAACTCGGCGTCCCCCTACGTACTTATCACGCCAATTAGACGGGCCTGGTGACCTTATGCCTGGGGGTTGACCCTCTGTCCCAGGTCGGACCCGTTTAAAGTACAGTACCTGGCTATGTGTCCCGGCTGGCTGCAACGGCGTCAAATCGGCTGTCCTTCCTCAGTGTAACGATCGGCGGGCCTCCCTCTGAACGACGGGATCCTCCTCCGTCGACGCCACGGGACATCCTCCGGACTGGAAGCCAGCTTGATTGGTCCTGACGGGTCCATCTGTAAAGACTGTACGGTCCTAGTCAATGCAGCCACACTCTTTGTTAGTTCTTGGACCTGATGGTGCAGGTTTGCAGGCGGGGATGGGTTTAGGGCCTGCTCTTCAGCCCCCACAAGGTCTGCAGGGTAGGGCGCTGCCTCCTGGTGGTAAGTGATGGCAGGGCGCCGGGAAACTACAGCGCCACCTGGTGCGGGTTCTCGGAGCACCCGGATGGCCCTATCTTTGAACTGTGCAAAAGTCAAATCAGGGTTCTGTAGGGCCATGAGGCGCAGCTGGGTTCTGTGGGCGCTGGATAGCAGACCTTCTATGAACTGGTCAGTCAATAGTTTATTTGTATCCTGCACGCTGCCAGGGTCAGCTTGCTTGATTGCTCCCAAGGCTTCCTGTAAATTTAGGGCATAATCTCTGATGCTGTCCTGTGTCCGCTGCTTACATCCGTAGAACCGCATTTTAATTTCAGCGGAGATACGGGTATCAAAGGTGTCCCGTAGACGGGTCAGAACCCCCCTTACAGTCCTTTTCTCCTCAGCTGTCCAAGACTTTACCTCCCGCTGGGCCGCATCAGTTAACTGCCCTATCAGTATGCTTACTTTCTGTTCTTCTGTCAGGGGATAAACTTTGAACAAGCTATACAGCCTTTCTTTAAAGTCGCCCAAGGTATGCGACTCGCCGGCATACTGTGGCAGCCAGGCCGCTCCGGGGATATCGGGCATGGAAAACGGCATCACAGCTGCAGCGGCTACGCTGGCGGTAGAGGGTCCCTCCGCGTCTGACATCTTCCTCCCCCCTAGTTAACCGTGGCCTACCTTCCAGCGATCCTCTTCTGTAGGCCGCGGCTCCGCTCGCGATGCTCTGGGCGAGGACCTTGCGTCGCTCGGTGATGACGTCGGCGTCCGCTGGATCTCCTTCCAGGACCTTGCGCAGCGTCTCAGCGTAGGGCAGGGCTTCAGGTCTTGCGCGTTTTTGACATCCACGCCCCTCTTCTTCCCGTGCGGCGTCCTGAAGATGGCGCCCGATGGTGGGAAACTGCTCCGATTGGCGGGAAATGGCCCCGAATGGCGGGAAATTTCACTCAGGTATGTATGAAGTCTTTTTCAGGCACGCAATACCCGTTTGTGGCGGGTTGGTCACAATCCTGCGACTACGCCAAAGCTGACTCGCCCCCTGGGCCTTGGGGTTCCCGGAACCGGGCTTCTGTACGATGCTGGGGGTAGTAGTGGCAACCCGATCCAGGGTGGTCAGACCAAATTGTGGCAGTCTATCAATCAGTGCTTTAAATGTCCGACTACGCCACCCGTGGATTGCGGTCAGGGATAACCGCCGCTGCAGGGCAGGCCACTGGGGCTGGTGTTGGTGTGCAGCACAGAGGTAGGATAACTCCCCACGGGAGGAGTGTAGCCCCAGGGTAATGTAGGTGGATGTTGGGGGTGATAGTGCAGGCCGCAATAGTAAGAGTTCAGAGTCCGCTTCAAACAGTTCATGGTTTTTATTGTAGATATGTAGATATTATTAATGACCCAACAGTAGTACCGGTTAGGAATGGGCCTGGGTGTCTGAGAGCATTCGGGGAACCCCACTGGTCAGGGTGAGTGTGTAAGCCTACCTTTCTCTCTATGCTCTTTCTGACTATCCCCCTCTTCGTGGTGTAATAGCCCACGTCCCTGAGCTGGCCGTGCACTTCTCGCCTGTATGGCTTGCGACTCGGGCCTTGGGTACCTTTTGCTTTCTCCTCGCTGTACTGGTCCCTCTGTGTGGCGGAGCCTCCAGGCTTCTTAGGCCAAGGGACCTGAAATCCCTCGCGGGTTGGTTCTCTGCTGCTGGGCTTATAACCCTGACAGCCTCGGACCCCAATGTCCAGCTGTGTGATTCTCTCAGCCAGGACCGGCTCTCATCGCCTCTGTCCCTGGCTCGCAGTCTCTCCTCTGCCTCACGGACTCCTCAGCTGATGCTGACCTGTCCCTCTTCTCTGAGAACCCTTCTGGTCACTTCAGAAGTGGGTTCTGGTCTCTCTAACCCTGCCCCAGTTCCAGCTTTTATAGGGCAGCCAGCTCCCCCTACTGGCCTGGGACAGGAGGTGCTGCATGCTAATGGTCCCTAACCAGGGAACCTCCCTCCTGCTCTCAGACACAGATTATTGTTTGTGGCATCCAGGCCTGGGGTGACACACATTCACATTGGACTATTATTGGAAATGAACGCTCGTTTCCCAATAATCATTCTGTAGAAATGGGCTGCCAGTAACCCAACAAATTAGCAAAATGGTCGTTCATTGGGTGACGTGATCCTTTGGTTTGCCTAAAAGATCCTCATTCTTGGGAGTGCATTGTCCTGTGTAATCAGAACCTGTGCTGCTGAGAGCAGTGGCAGCTTATACTCACAGAACGATTTATTACTGATCGTTCTGTGCACTTCAGAAGTGCACTTCAGAAGTGCACTCAGCCTGCCTAAACAGGCAAAAGAACACCCACTAACCAGCAAATATGTTGCTAATTGGTAATTTGACTTTGTGCATCAGCTGGTATAAATACACCATTAGATACAGTTGTTAATACAATTAAAGATCTTATAATACTAGGAATTTAGGGAGGAGGGGTGCAGGAGAATAAGACACTTAGAGGTAACTCATGTGGGGTCTTCCACTTGTCTACTGGCTGTGGGCTTGTAGCTGGTGGTAATTGCTTAATCCATTTGTATTGTATATTATATCGTGTGCCTATAACATTTTTTCACACATCCTCTGAATCTTTTTCCATGATTCTACTTTGATTGTCCTAGATGTATGGTTTTGGGGCCCTGGTCATCACTTAGGGAAGTCTATTCTGCTATCTTTTTGGCTGCACGTTATTTGGAGGCACATTTTTATGAGAATCAGAATCAGATTTGCTTGCCAGCCTTCCTAGATAGTGGAGACTAAAGGCCCCGTCACACTAAGCGACGCTACAGTGATCCCGACAACGATACGACCTGTCAGGGATCGTTGTTGCGTCGCTATGTGGTCGCTGGTGAGATGTCAAACAGTCAGATCTTCCCAACGCCGCAGCAATGATGCAGCGACCCGTAACGATCTGTATAACGATGCACGCCTATGTGTTTCTGTGTCTGAGTCGTTAACAAGGTCGTTGGTAAGGTGTCAAACACAGCGATACATGCTACCCAGCGGGGCTTCAACGATCAAAGAAATGTCCAGACCATTCCGACACGACCAGCGATCTCACAGCAGGGGCCTGGTCGCTGCTAAGTGTCAAACGTAGCGAGATCGCTGCTGAGGTCACTGTTGCGTCACAAAACTTGTGACTCAGCAGCGATCTCGCTAGCGATCTCGCTTAGTGTGACGGGGGCTTAAGGCTAGGGCCACAGGAGCGAGGGAATCTGGTCAATTATGCAAATCACACTCTGAGCAAACTCTGACCAGCGTGTGATCATAGTGTGATCCGATTCTCTCCAGTGAGGAGAAGATGGGGAAAAAATATCTCCATCTTCTCCATTCTGTCAGTCCATGGAAATCCACAGATTCATTGACTTGCATGGCTATCCAAATTGGATGTTGGCTCCAATTCGGGCATGCTTAGATTTTTTTCCTTGGGCCAGGTCTGTCCGAGGAAAGAAATCGGACATGTGCACGGCCCCACTGCATAACATTGGTCCAAGTGCAATCCGATCTTTTCCCAGATCGCACTCAGACCGAAAATACGGCCATGTGCACGAAGCCTTAGACAGCTGAGTTAGTAAATGGTTCCTTGTGTCCCACAACTTAGGTCACGGAGGCACATAAACTTCCAGAAAACATCTTGATGTAAAAGGAGCGAAGACTGAGGGATATCATCTCATTTATCAATGAAAAAAACTATAATACTCAGGAGAGCAGTGGGAATGAAATAGGAGCAAAGGTTGGCTAGTTTGACCTGCAGACTTGTCCTCTAAATCTGTAGGAACTAATAATGTTTTATGTAATACGGTACATTCATTTAGTATTTAGTATTTTTTTTATTAGAGTAAGCTTTACATAAACACATCAGTAAAGTGTTCCTTTTACTCTTTTTTTCATATTTCATCCTTCATTTCAGTTAGTGTACTGGTCATTGCTGCTTCAGGATGCAATATTGTCTACAGTCTCCTTTCATCTATTACCTTCCAGGAAGGAAAAGCTAGAATCACTATTGTATGAGGCTACAGTGAGTGGAGAGGCCAGTCAGTGATATCAGTAGGTGGGATGCTGTCCTAACACCTTTATAAATAGGATTTGTTTTCCACCTTAACCTCCAGAAGTTTGTATAAAGCTATTACTTCTAAGGGAGAACATATTACCAGACGTAGGCGCTATGTGGTGACACACACAAGGAGAACTTGCAGCTCGATAACACTTCTGCTGCTTATTTGCGTGGTCTCACTCTCCTGGACCATGGTACTCAAGTAATTCCATCCATGCACCAATACTGATTGACAATGTTAATTTGTTGATATATGCATCTTTTATGTTCTTCTGTCATGCAGCCTGACTCCTGAAATAATCAGTACACCATCCTCCCCTGAAGAGGAACACAAACCATTTTTAAATACAGAGGTTGAACTTGATGAGCACGTTCCAACAACGAAAATTCAGATTAGACTAGCTGATGGAAGTCGTCTCATCCAAAGATTCAACCTGAGTCACAGGTAATGGCAAAGCCTTGACTAACTTTACAGCTTTACTCATGCATTTTAGGATATAGATCTATACTAGAGAGAAGGCTAAGGACCCCAAACTGCCTATTCACTGGTTCTGTATAAGGGTATGTTCACACAACTTTTTTTCAGACAGGCAAAAACGACAAGTTTTTTTAGGCTTCAGGAAACGCCTGCATTTTTATTAGCGTTTTGTTAATGTCTTTCTTTGGTGTTTTCTGTTATCCTTTTTTTCAGCATTTTTCTTAGTGTCTTTTGTGCAATTTATGGACATTTTTTTGAAATACATTAAGGAATGAAGAAAATGCTGGCCTTTTTTTAAGAAGAAAAAGCTTACAAAACTCTCGAAATGACGCCAAGGTGTCTTCCAGGCACTTTTATCCATTCCATTGACTTCTGCTGTAAAATATGGAGTGGCTTCACAGTGGAAAACACCCAAAGAATTGTTTGATTACTTCTTTTAACTACTTGCTGTTTTGTAAACCTGAAAAAATGTTCAAAAGACTGAATGTGTGAACAACAATGTAATCTTTCAATAAAAATGAATAGTAAGAGTCTTTAAAGCATTTTCGAGTGCTTTTTCTGGCATTTTTCAAAGCTTTTTTACAGGGCTATGGAGTCGGAGTCATAGAGTCAGTGTCCGTTTTGTTGGAGTTGGTGTAAAATGGAACGACTCCTAAAATATATAATAAATTGGTACAGTAGTTCTATGCAGGATGTGCAGTAAATATTTTCATAAGAATTTGGGAAAGTTGTGAAATGTTCTGTTCCTGATCTAAAGATCTCGGCTTTTAGTTGAGATGAATCTGTGCTGCACTTTATGTACACGCTCAGTAGTGAGGCAGTGAGATGAATCTGTGCTGCACTTTATGTACATGCTCAGTAATGAGATGAATCTGTGCTGCACTTTATGTACATGCTCAGTAGTGAGATGAATCTGTGCTGCACTTTATGTACACGCTCAGTAGTGAGGCAGTGAGATGAATCTGTGCTGCACTTTATGTACATGCTCAGTAGTGAGGCAGTGAGATGAATCTGTGCTGCACTTTATGTACACGCTCAGTAGTGAGGCAGTGAGATGAATCTGTGCTGCACTTTATGTACACGCTCAGTAGTGAGGCAGTGAGATGAATCTGTGCTGCACTTTATGTACACGCTCAGTAGTGAGGCAGTGAGATGAATCTGTGCTGCACTTTATGTACATGCTCAGTAGTGAGGCAGTGAGATGAATCTGTGCTGCACTTTATGTACATGCTCAGTAGTGAGATGAATCTGTGCTGCACTTTATGTACATGCTCAGTAGTGAGGCAGTGAGATGAATCTGTGCTGCACTTTATGTACACGCTCAGTAGTGAGGCAGTGAGATGAATCTGTGCTGCACTTTATGTACACACTCAGTAGTGAGATGAATCTGTGCTGCACTTTATGTACATGCTCAGTAGTGAGGCAGTGAGATGAATCTGTGCTGCACTTTATGTACATGCTCAGTAGTGAGGCAGTGAGATGAATCTGTGCTGCACTTTATGTACATGCTCAGTAGTGAGGCAGTGAGATGAATCTGTGCTGCACTTTATGTACACACTCAGTAGTGAGGCAGTGAGATGAATCTGTGCTGCACTTTATGTACACGCTCAGTAGTGAGACAGTGAGATGAATCTGTGCTGCACTTTATGTACATGCTCAGTAGTGAGATGAATCTGTGCTGCACTTTATGTACACGCTCAGTAGTGAGATGAATCTGTGCTGCACTTTATGTACATGCTCAGTAGTGAGGCAGTGAGATGAATCTGTGCTGCACTTTATGTACACGCTCAGTAGTGAGGCAGTGAGATGAATCTGTGCTGCACTTTATGTACACGCTCAGTAGTGAGGCAGTGAGATGAATCTGTGCTGCACTTTATGTACACGCTCAGTAGTGAGGCAGTGAGATGAATCTGTGCTGCACTTTATGTACATGCTCAGTAGTGAGGCAGTGAGATGAATCTGTGCTGCACTTTATGTACATGCTCAGTAGTGAGATGAATCTGTGCTGCACTTTATGTACATGCTCAGTAGTGAGGCAGTGAGATGAATCTGTGCTGCACTTTATGTACACGCTCAGTAGTGAGGCAGTGAGATGAATCTGTGCTGCACTTTATGTACACACTCAGTAGTGAGATGAATCTGTGCTGCACTTTATGTACATGCTCAGTAGTGAGGCAGTGAGATGAATCTGTGCTGCACTTTATGTACATGCTCAGTAGTGAGGCAGTGAGATGAATCTGTGCTGCACTTTATGTACATGCTCAGTAGTGAGGCAGTGAGATGAATCTGTGCTGCACTTTATGTACACACTCAGTAGTGAGGCAGTGAGATGAATCTGTGCTGCACTTTATGTACACGCTCAGTAGTGAGACAGTGAGATGAATCTGTGCTGCACTTTATGTACATGCTCAGTAGTGAGATGAATCTGTGCTGCACTTTATGTACACGCTCAGTAGTGAGATGAATCTGTGCTGCACTTTATGTACATGCTCAGTAGTGAGGCAGTGAGATGAATCTGTGCTGCACTTTATGTACACGCTCAGTAGTGAGGCAGTGAGATGAATCTGTGCTGCACTTTATGTACACGCTCAGTAGTGAGATGAATCTGTGCTGCACTTTATGTACACGCTCAGTAGTGAGGCAGTGAGATGAATCTGTGCTGCACTTTATGTACATGCTCAGTAGTGAGATGAATCTGTGCTGCACTTTATGTACACGCTCAGTAGTGAGGCAGTGAGATGAATCTGTGCTGCACTTTATGTACATGCTCAGTAGTGAGGCAGTGAGATGAATCTGTGCTGCACTTTATGTACACGCTCAGTAGTGAGGCAGTGAGATGAATCTGTGCTGCACTTTATGTACACACTCAGTAGTGAGATGAATCTGTGCTGCACTTTATGTACATGCTCAGTAGTGAGGCAGTGAGATGAATCTGTGCTGCACTTTATGTACATGCTCAGTAGTGAGGCAGTGAGATGAATCTGTGCTGCACTTTATGTACATGCTCAGTAGTGAGGCAGTGAGATGAATCTGTGCTGCACTTTATGTACACGCTCAGTAGTGAGGCAGTGAGATGAATCTGTGCTGCACTTTATGTACACACTCAGTAGTGAGATGAATCTGTGCTGCACTTTATGTACATGCTCAGTAGTGAGGCAGTGAGATGAATCTGTGCTGCACTTTATGTACATGCTCAGTAGTGAGGCAGTGAGATGAATCTGTGCTGCACTTTATGTACACGCTCAGTAGTGAGGCAGTGAGATGAATCTGTGCTGCACTTTATGTACACGCTCAGTAGTGAGATGAATCTGTGCTGCACTTTATGTACACGCTCAGTAGTGAGGCAGTGAGATGAATCTGTGCTGCACTTTATGTACATGCTCAGTAGTGAGATGAATCTGTGCTGCACTTTATGTACACGCTCAGTAGTGAGGCAGTGAGATGAATCTGTGCTGCACTTTATGTACATGCTCAGTAGTGAGGCAGTGAGATGAATCTGTGCTGCACTTTATGTACACGCTCAGTAGTGAGGCAGTGAGATGAATCTGTGCTGCACTTTATGTACACACTCAGTAGTGAGATGAATCTGTGCTGCACTTTATGTACATGCTCAGTAGTGAGGCAGTGAGATGAATCTGTGCTGCACTTTATGTACATGCTCAGTAGTGAGGCAGTGAGATGAATCTGTGCTGCACTTTATGTACATGCTCAGTAGTGAGATGAATCTGTGCTGCACTTTATGTACACGCTCAGTAGTGAGATGAATCTGTGCTGCACTTTATGTACACGCTCAGTAGTGAGGCAGTGAGATGAATCTGTGCTGCACTTTATGTACACGCTCAGTAGTGAGGCCGTGAGATGAATCTGTGCTGCACTTTATGTACACGCTCAGTAGTGAGATGAATCTGTGCTGCACTTTATGTACATGCTCAGTAGTGAGGCAGTGAGATGAATCTGTGCTGCACTTTATGTACATGCTCAGTAGTGAGGCAGTGAGATGAATCTGTGCTGCACTTTATGTACACGCTCAGTAGTGAAGCAGTAAGATGAATCTGTGCTGCACTTTATGTACACGCTCAGTAGTGAGGCAGTGAGATGAATCTGTGCTGCACTTTATGTACATGCTCAGTAGTGAGATGAATCTGTGCTGCACTTTATGTACACACTCAGTAGTGAGGCAGTGAGATGAATCTGTGCTGCACTTTATGTACACGCTCAGTAGTGAGACAGTGAGATGAATCTGTGCTGCACTTTATGTACATGCTCAGCAGTGAGGCAGTGAGATGAATCTGTGCTGCACTTTATGTACACGCTCAGTAGTGAGGCAGTGAGATGAATCTGTGCTGCACTTTATGTACACGCTCAGTAGTGAGGCAGTGCTGTGGAGTTAGAGTCGTGTAGTCAGAAGTCAGGGAAATTGAGGAGTCGGAGTCAGTGGTTTGGCTTACTGACTCCACAGCCCTGCCTTTTTAGACTTTTTTCAACACGACAATGCCAGAGTGCATGTTGCTCGTGCTACTGTGAGTGGCCTGCATAGGCCAGGGTCCCACTAGCGAATCACATCCGATGCATTAGCATCGGATGCGATATGCTAATGACATTCGGCTCCTGCTCTGCTGCGAGCGGGAGCCGAATGTCAGTGCTCCGTGCTCGCACAGAGAGGATCGCAGAACAGCTGCGGAGGGGATGGAGTAATCAATTTCTCCATCTCCTCTGTTGCGGCGGGGATCGCACTGCACCTGGGTGTTATCCGAGTGCAGTGCTATGTTTCACACGCACCCAAAGATTATATGGGTGCATGCGATCCGAATACAGCATGCAATCGCAGCATGCTGTGATTTTTTCCAGCCCGATCGCAATCGGATCGGCGCTGGGAAAAAAACACAACTGAGCACACACTCATAGGATTAAATTTTTATCGGATTGCATTCGTCCAATTTAATTGCAAGTGAGAGCGAGCCAATAGCCTAACTTTGTCTCCCATCGAGCACATCCAAGACATTATTGGTCGGCAATTGCACAGGGAACTGTCAGCAGTGGATCTTGATGATTTGCTCAAATGCATTTAGTGTGGCAGAATATTCCTCAGACAACTATTAATAACATAATGCCATGACTTTATCTTGTTGTGGTTATTTCATTGTTCTGAATTGTGTGTGTGTGTGTATATATATATATATATATATATATATATATATATATATATATATATATATATATATATATATATATATATATTTATACTTTATTACTTAGGCAGGTGTGGAAAAAATGCTTTCAAAATAGAAGTGTCAATCATTTTTTATCAATTAACAACATGCAAATTGAATGAACAGAAGAGAAATCTAAATCAAATAAGTATTTGATGTGACAACCCTTTGCCTTCACAACAGCATCAATTCTTCATCAACACTTGCACACAGGTTTTAACCCCTTCATGACAGATTACATACATTTACGTCACATGTTGTGTCCCTGACTTTGATGCGTGCTCCGACCCTGAGCCCCCGTTTTTCCACGCCCATGACTACTGATTTGATCAGTCATCATGTTCCTTTAACAGATGCAAGTAGATCGGAGCGCCACCCACGGCTGTTAACCAGTTAAATACAGCTGTCAATCTCTGACAACAGGATTTAACACGCCCACACCGCAAGCGCGCCATTCCTGCCGCACATCAGTGCCCCGTCACATGATCGCGGGGCGCTGATGGGTTGTCATGACAGCCGCGGGTCTGCAGAAGGCCCCCGTGTCTGTCATTATGATACGCCTGTGAACGTCGGCCCGTGGCTGGCGTTCATAGAAGATCATGATTTCTGCTATACATAGCAGTGATGAAGCCCTGCTATGTGTAGCACAAGTGATCGGATGATCGCAGGTTTAAGTCTTCTAAGGTACCATCCGCACATTGGAACGCGTGGAATGCGCATCTACATATGCAGTAATGCGTAATCCATGCCTTCTAATGCAAGTCAATGGCGGCGAAAACGCAGCACTTCCGCAAAATAATTGGTAGTGCTGCGTTTTTTTCCGCAATGACAATCCGCAGCGGAAATTTCCGCAGCATGTGCACAGCGCATGCGGATTATCATTGGGGAACATGGCAAACCTTCTACCATGCGTTTTTTTAAGTGTTTCTGCATTGTTTTTGCCGCTACGGAAACGCTTAAAAAACGCATCGTGGGCACACAGCCTAAAGGTTTTCTGATAAATGTGTTGGGGTGTACTCATTTATCCTGAGCACTGTATATAATTGGTCAACAGTTTGGACGCAATTCTCTTCCTTCTATATATATTCTCTTTTTCTTCCCTTTCAGAATTGTGGACATACGACACTTTATCATTCAGTGTCGCTCAGACTTTGCACAGACTGATTTTGTGCTGGTGACCACATTTCCAAACACAGAACTTACAGATGAAGACCAGACACTGGAAGAAGCCAATATACTCAACACTGTGATTCTTCAGAGAATGAAGTAATTCTGCCCTCACATTTCCTGTGGCTGAACAAATATTTAAGTGCCATTTTCTGCCTCCAGCCAGTAGGGCTTTTATATTATTGTGATTATGCATTTATCATACCTCCATCAGTGATTCGTTTTTTTTAATGCATTTTTTCTTCCTGGAGCCAATGATATAGCTTTTACAGACCGTCCTATTTTATATTGCCAAGCATGATATATAGATCAAAGGCAACTGTGAAGTTAGAGGACATGTATGAAGATAAAATAATGAAGATGCATATATAGTATAATATATTTTCTTAATATAGAGCTGATCATACATATAATGGGTGCAGATGGGAAATTCCTTATTTACATTCCAATTGAAAAAGTTCTCAAGTCAATGAAAGTGGGATGTAATACAGCAGATCAGGACTTTAGTACAATAGCCAAGTGCACATATTAAATGTGTGGACCACACTTACAGTACTTCTCCTGCCTCCTCCAGACTGCACTTGGAAAAATGGTGGCATATTCCTGTACTGTTTTCCCGTCCACGAGTTTTCCAGTATACAATGTATGTGTGTATGCATGTGTGTGTATGTATCTATGTATTATATTTACATTGGTCAGCACTATCAATACCACTAGTATCAATAGCATCTGTCACAGGTTTGAGATATTAAATAGCGTCAGGAAAAATAGAGGTTATGAGCAACTTTGCCAATGGCTAAATTGGGTAACTGGCCAGGTCACAGAATCTCCAAAGCAGTAGATTTTATGGGGGTCTTCACAATATGCAAGAAGGGTGAAAAGGTAAAAAAACATAATACTGCCAATGATTTTTGGGTTTTAGTTTTATGGTGTTAATATTTTCTTTTAGACCGAACTTTGTAAAAAATATAGAAGTATATTGATATTTTCTAAGACATTACTTATTATTTTTTTGCATAGAGCTGAAAGAGGGCATATTTTTTGTTAGGCGAGCTTTGGCTTTTATTGGTACAATTTTGGGGTTTATTCAATGTGTTGAACCCATTTTATTAAATTTTTTTAGCATGTGAGATGATGAGGGGACCTGTACCTGCAATTGTTTAATACTTCAGAATTGCAGTGTATTGGCAGCAATAGTGGCCTTCAGTACCATGGCTTCCCACTGGCACCTCACAATTGTGTGCACACATATCGAAATTATTCAAATGCCTCTGTCTGAGTTTGAAAATGGCTGAAATCTATCAGTAATTAGAAAGCAATCCTGCCACTTAGTGAAAAATATTATCAGTTCAACTAATGGCCTGTAAAAAGGTGTCTCATTACCAAGGTTCCACACAAGAAGCATCTCATGATGGGTAAAACCAGTGCGCTGTCTCAAGACGGTCACAACCTTATTGTTGCAAAACACACTGACTGCATTGGTTACAGAAGAATTTTTAAACTACTGGAGATTCCAGTGAGCATTGTTGGGGCCATAATCCAGGAGAGGAAAGAACATCATTTCACAATGAACCAGCCACAACAAGGTGCTCTGCGCAAGAGTTCAGGCAGGAGTGAATAGAATTATAAGAAGAGTTGTCTAAGAGCTAAGGACCACCTCTGGAAAGCTATAGAAAGACCTGGAATCAGCAGGTACAATTGTTTCAAAGAAAACTATCAGTAATGCACTCAACCACTATGGCCTGTATGCTCGCTCACCACGCAAGACTCCATTGCTGAACAAAAAGCATGTTCAAGCACGTTTAAAGTTTGCTCAACAACATTTAGACGAACCTGTGAAATACTGAAAGAATATATCTGGTCAGATGAGACCAAAATTGAACTCTTTGAATGGCATAATACACACCACGTTTGGAGGCCTAAAGTCACTGCATCTCACCCCAAAAACAACATACCAACAGTGAAGTTTGGAGGTGGAAAAATCATGGTGTGGGGCTGTCTTTCAGCATATGACACTGGCAAACTTCATATAATTGTAGAAAGGAAGAATGGACAACCGTACAGAGACATTCTTAATAAAAAAAAATCTGCTGCCATCTACCAGGATGATGAAGATGAAACGAGGGTGGACATTTCAGAAAGACAATGATCCCAAACACACAGCCAAGAAAACTCTCAATTGGTTTCAGAGAAAGAAAATAAAGCTGCTAAAGTTGCCCAGCCAGTCCCCTGACCTGAATCCAATAGAAAATTTATGGAAGGAACTAAATCTCGGAGTTCATAGAAGTAGCCCATGGAACCTTCAGGATTTGAAGAGTGTTTGTGTGGAAGAATGGGCCAAAATCACACCTGAGCAATGCATGTGACTAGTTTCTACATACAGGAGGCATCTTGAAGCGGTCATCACCAACAAAGACTTTTGTACGAAATATTAAATATGAAAACCTCCATCATGCTAAATTCATATCACAACTGCTGAATGACCACACATAGCATCTTAGGACCAATATACAGGAGCCAACCGTGGCTTTTAAATGACCACCAGTTTACACATGCCAAGGAACGTTCTATGCACATAGAACAATTGTAAATACGATTGTTCTGTGCCCTTAGAATAACATATTACTAGCGGCATATATCTTGTTTACAGAGGGCAATTAACTGCCAAAAATGATCATTTTTAAGCTGGCTTAAAAATCATGACATCTGATTAAACGTTTTGCTCATTCATCAAGTGATTTCCATCAAGTTAAGATGGGCCTATCTTTGTGAATTAGTGATTCAACGTATAAACGTAAACACCTGGAAAAGGGTACAGTGAAGCCATCTTATAAAGATAGAGAACAAACTTGAGATATGCTGAGCCGTGAGGAAGGATGAGTGTGTGTGTGTGTGTGTGTGTGTGTGTGTGTGTGTGTATATGTGTGTGTGTGTGTATCTGTGTGTGTGTGTGTGTATCTGTGTGTGTGTGTATCTGTGTGCGTGTGTATGCATAGCAGAGAACATCCAGGTAAGCAATGCTCAGAAATGCCAGGAGCTGTAACATGAGAAGTTTATTCTTCCAAGACTCCCAGGATATTTGTTTAGCGGGAAGCCAAAGATTTTTCTGTAAATTACAAAAATATAAATGTTAGGCTTATACCACTGATGATAGAAATGCACTCGTGGGGCCACTGTGAGCCAGGCATGGGGTGGAATTTCATCTGTAGGTCACTGCTCATAGCATTATTGGTTGTAACACATACAAATGCTTTTGGTGGATTTCTTTGCATTTTACTGTAAGCTCACAATGACTTCTCAATATGAATCATTTTCAGTTTTATTGTCCAACTAGAAGTTGTAGTTGGAAAGCCATAATTTTACAACATATTGGGATAGTTTAAATGTTAGATATTAATGTACTATAGTAAGTAAATTAAGTAAAGAGGACCTATGAGCTCCTTGTAAATACATAATTCCTCAACAAATAATTTCTGAGAGCCCTCCATTGTGCCATCCCGCTCTTATTCCACCTGGAAATATATGAATAAAGTGGCAGTAAGTTGTGACCATGACACATGGTAATAGGTACAGTAGGTCTCCACCAAGTCTGAGACTGTCAGCAGTGATAGGGTCATGCACCTTCCAACATTGTCCAGTAAAAAAGTTATTCCTACATTTCCAGAAAGAGCTCACAGGTCCTTATTAACATGTTTTCATCTTTGATTATACGACGCACTTTATTATTAAAGGAAATCTGTCAGAAGATTTTGCTATGTAATCTAACAGCAGCATAATGTAGAAACCTAGACCCTGATTCCAGTGATGTGTCACTTAGCAGTTATGACAGACTCACAGTTTTCACTGATGCGGATTTAGCAGAGGTTGGAATGTTGATGCCGCCCGCTGATTGGCAGCTTTCTGTGTATAATGTACCGTATTTTGTGGATTATAAGACGCACCGGACTATAAGACGCACCCCAAATTTTGGGGTGGAAAATAGGGAAAAAATGTTTTTCACATAAAATAGTGGTGCGCCTTATAATCCGTTTTAACGGTAGCTTACCTGGGGACAGCGGTGGTGGAGCGGAGTCACTGCTCCAGGAGACCAGCGGCGGCAGGAGTGGGGCAATTGATATCTCAGTAAACAAGATCTTGTCTCCCGAGATCTCAATCTGCGCATTTTCTCGAAGCAAAAACTGAATGGGAAAGGGGACTCCGCTCACCGGTGCCGACATCTAATGAGCACGTAGGCACTGCAGCTTCATCGCACTCCTGCTGCCGCCGGACTCCTGAAGCAGCGACTTTGCCTCCTGTGACCCCACTCCACCCCCACCGAACCCCCCCCCGATAAGCTCACTTTGGATTATAAGATTCACCCCCATTTTCCTCCCAAATTTGGAGGAAAAAAGTGTGTCTTATAATCCGAAAAATACAGTATATTAACAGAGAGCTGCTAATCAGTGCTGGAGGTGGGGTTGGACCATCAAGCACAAGGCAGCTAGTCAGATAGTGATATTCTGCTGATTAAACACTGAATTTATTGAAACCGATTCACACAGTCCAGTAAGTGAGAAATCACTGGAGTTAGGGTCTGAGCTCCTACACCATACTGTTCTCAGATAACAGAGCAAAAACCTGCTGACAGATTGCCTTTAAATACTGTGTACTTTCAATGAAAGGCACACACCTCGTTGGAAATACGTTCATGAAATATGCTCAAGACTACTTTCCTTGTGATGGCTGTCATCTGACATGTACAAAAACGTGTACAACCAAAACATGGAGGATACCCTAGTAGCAACCAGTAAGGGTAAAGCTAGCATTTTTTAATAAAGCATTGTGTTGGTTGATTTAGATACAGACTCTTTCTTTGCACTCGTTTTCATACATTAGACTTTATGTTTAGTTTATTTTTTATTGATAGACGTGCTGTAAAAAAGAACTGAACTCGATGCACTTAATAGATAATACAATAAATAGATAACAACCACAGATTTTTATTAAAGTTGCTTAGCATGGACATGATTGTGCAGTCTGATTTTTACATTTACAGTATATTATTTCTTAGATTGTACTAAATACAAGTCCATTTGCCTTTTTGCATATTCACCATTGTATTATTGCATCCCCCATTGTGCATAAACAGTAACCTTGTATATTTGTTCAAGAACTATGCTGCTTAAAAAGAAACTTTTCAAATATTTTACAGTTTATTTTCATTTGTCTTAGTGTAAAACGTGCATCTGTTGTTGTAGCACTATAATAGGATAGGCCATTAATATTTAATCTGTGAGATCCAATCGCTGATTAGAACTATGAAGGACCAGGGCTATCCTGCATGCAGCGTGTCCGGTTCATTGCTTACACCGGCCGAGCGGCTTGTCCATACAAGCCTAGTACTGCGGCTGCTAATGATTCAGACATTCTAAGCTGTTAAAATTCTGCCTTTGACCTTATTTGAAGAATCTCAGTTGTTTTGTGCTTCAAGCACCTATAGCCTTCAAGTCCTGACAAAAGAGCCATTTTAACTCATAGGGCTAATATATTGGCTACCTCGTAAAGTCTGTGACACTTCCCTCTTGCAACCAATCAATATGAGAACCCTTTTGATCTCCATCCCTTATACTTTGATACATAAAATCATTCCTAAAACCCATCATACGTGATCTTATATGTGAGGCTAATGAAAATGTAGAGTCCATGTGGGTGGAGATAAGGGGAGCGAGAAAGAATAATAAAATACTGATAGGGGGTTGTTATAAGTCTCTAATATAATGGAAGTGGCAGAAAATATCCTCATAAATCAAATAGATGAGGCAACAAATCAGGGAAAAGTTATTACTATGGGAGACTTCCGCTACCCCGATATAAATTGGGGAGCAGAAACCTGTAGGTCCAGCAAAGGAAACATGTTTTTAACAACAATGAAAAACAATTACTTTTCACAACTGGTTCAGGACCCAACAAGAATGTGGCACTGCTAGACCTAATGTTAACCAATAGGCCAGACAGAATATCAAATATACGGGTTGGGGTTACTTGGGTAATAGTGATAACAAAATAATACATTTTTATGAATTGTAAGATGGCCGCCGGACAGGTTCTTGAGGGGAGATATGTATTATAGAGGTTGGTAGCTTCGGTAATGTAAACCCGGGAAAGCATACTCCAGCACGTATAGTGCTGAGAGGGTTAATAGGGCGTTTCAGGGCCGGGTTTTACGAGCAGTCATAAGAGATGGGTGGGAATGGCTGCATACATATTCCCACCCCAGGGGTGTGGTTTGGTAAATAAAATGGCGACCAAGCGTCTCATTCAGTGTCTGTGACTGGAGGTGTGGAGACCTCCAGGGTGTTTTTTGCTTAAAGGACACCGACCTGAGCGGGCGAACTCGCACTACTGTATGGACAGTTTATTTTCTGTTTTTCCACTTTGTGACGGAAAAGTCTGTTTTGTTTACTACTAAAGTGCGGTTTATGCAGTTATAGTAAACCTGCCTTGGACATTTTAAAGAAACCAGTTTCCTGTGCCTACCTCAACCGCTCCTGAGTGAGTAAAACCCTACAATTGGTGCTAAAAGCACTAGCACGAATCCCGAGGGGCAGTGTGACTGCCGCAGAGTATCGCATGTACTGGGTGAAAGCGACTGCAGGAGCAAAATCCAACAACATGGAGGAGCTGATAAAGCAACTGGTGCAGGCTAATCTCTAACAGCAACAGATATGGCAGCAGCAGCACAAGCAGCAGATGGAACTCCTAGCCGAGGGAATCCGTGGCAGGGCCTGCACCCCACCTCCTACTCCAGGGGATGACTCACACGTAAGGAAGACGGTAAGAAGAGCCTTACAAAAGATGACCCCGGGTGATGACATCAAGGCGTTCCTGACGGTTTTTGAGAGGGTGGTGGAGTGGGAGAAACTGCCTCCGGAGCAGTGGGCGAAGGTTCTGGCGCTATATTTAACAGGGGAGCCGCAGAAGGCCTATTATGACCTGGCCTTGCAGGACGCAAAAGAGTACGCCAAGTTGAAGACTGAGATTTTGGCGCGCTTAGGAGTGACTGTCAGGGTGCGACGGGTGCACCACTGGGCCTTTTACAGTGACAAACCTCCCCAGTCCCAAATGTTTGACATCCTACACCTGGTCCAAAAGTGGTTACAACCTGAGGCTTCCTCCCCAGCACAGATGGTGGAGAGGGACATCATGGACTGTTTCCTACACTCCCTTCCGAGGCCGGTGCAATAATGCCGATGACCTGGTGGGATTGGTGGAAAGGTACCAGGCGGTCGAGAGTGCTTTGGGGAATCAAAGGGGTTGTAGCATCTCCATACTGGGGTTTCCAAATAGGGGCTGACACCTAAAAGAGGGGAACAAGAGCCCAGGAAGGGTCTGAGTTGCTGCCAAAGGCCCATCCAATAACGTAATTTGTTGGAGATATCACATCCCGGGTCACATAGCCACCCATTGCCTCATAACCAACGAGCCAATGGACTGCAGCATATTACGGCGCTGGTCGTACTTTGCATATCCCCCCTGCAGTGCTAGCCCTCAACCAGGCGAGGGATCGCAGGCATCGCCCGTATCAGTGGATGGAGTGCAAATGACTGGTCTGTTGGACTCGGGGAGTTTGGTAACCCTAGTGAGGGCCACAATTCCTCATCGGCTGATTCTGGGGAAAAAGGTGGGCGTCTGCTGTATCCATGGGGACGCTAAGGAATACCCTGTGGCCCGAGTGTTCATAGACACAAATTATGGCTCCCAGTCCTATGAGGTGGGTGTAGTCAAGGACCTATTGCACCGTTATAATAGGGCAGGAGTTTGCCTTGTTTTGGGACTTGGGGAAAGGGAGGACATCGGGTTGTATGGACAACAGCCAGGTCTCTCCTAAAGAAACGAGTTCCCTATGTGTGTGTTTGTGGTCCATGAGGATGAGGCAGCGTCCCCAGAGGCCAACATCTCTGAGCTGGAGGTGTCCGGAGGAAACTTTGGAACCGCCCAACTCAGGGACCTAAGTCTAAAAGGGTAATTTGATAATGAAACTGTTCTTAAGGGTGTTGCTCAAGAGTTGATGGCTGACACCCGATACCCGTACTTTTCTGTAAATCTGGAGTTACTATATCGGATTACCAAGCTCAGAAGGGAGGTATTCGAGCAGTTACTAGTGCCAGGACCATACAGATACAAGGTGTTAGACATGGCCCATACACGTGTTAGGTGGTCATCTGGGGGTAGAAAAAAAACAGGAAAGGATTCTCTAGAGGTTCTATTGGCCCGGTTGTCACTGAGAAATTGTAAATTATTGTAGGTCATGTCCCAACTGCCAGCTGACCTCCCCAGTGGCTCACTTCCATAGTCCCTTAGTGTCGTTGCCGATCATTGAGGTGCCATTTGATCGCATAGCTATGGATCTAGTGGGACCCCTGGTCAAGTCTGCCAGAGGGCATCAGTATATCCTGGTAGTACTGGACTGTGCTACACGGTACTCTGAGGCCGTACCACTACGGAACTCCTATGCAAAATGTATAGCCCGTGAGTTGGTGTACATTTTTTATAGAACGGGGTTGCCTAAGGAGATCCTAACAGACCAAGGGACTCCATTTATGTCAAGGGTGATGAGGGAGTTGTGCAAAACCCTGCAAATCACACAACTCCGGACCTCCGTCTACTGTCCCCAGACAGATAGCTTGGTAGAAAAGTTTAATAAAACCTTGAAGGCCATGTTGAAGAAGGTCGTAGAGAAGGATGGCCGAGACTGGGACTGTCTACTGCCGTACCTTCTATTCAGAGAAGTCCCACAGGCCTCTACTGGATTCTCCCCTTTTGAGCTGTTGTATGGCCAACACCCCCGTGGACTCCTGGACGTAGCAAAGGAGACCTGGGAGGCGGAGTCTACACCCTACAGAGTGTAATCAAACATGTGGCCCAGATGCAAGATAGGATTGCAGAAGTGATGCCCATTGTGAAAGAGCACCTCATCAAAGCACAAGAGGCACAGTCAAGGGTGTACAATAGATCAGTGAGTGTGAGACACTTCAACCCTTGGGATCAGGTACTGGTGCTGGTACCTACGGTGGAGAGCAAATTCCTGGCCACATGGCAGGGCCCATACGAAGTAGTTGAAAAGGTGGGAGACGTCAACTATGAAATCCACCAACCAGACGGAGAATGGCGGTTTTGCAATGACTATAGGAAACTGAATGAGGTCTCCAAGTTTGATTCGTACCCAATGCCCAGGGTAGATGAGCTGATTGAAAGGCTAGGGCTGGTACATTACCACCCTTGACCTCACAAAAGGGTATTGGCAAATTCCAATGTCCCAAGATGCCAAGGAAAAGACGGCCTTTTCAACGCCAGATGGTTGTTTCCAGTACACAAAGATGCCGATTGGGTTGCAAGGAGCTCCAACTACCTTCCAGAGAGCCATGGACCAGATCCTAGCTTCCCACAAGAAGTAGGCAGCGGCCTACCTGGATGACATCATGAGCTATAGTCAGGATTGGGGAAGCCATCTGAGCAAAGTCCAGTCGATATTTGATGCTCTACGAAAGGCGGGGTTTTCCATCAACCCAAAGAAATGTGCCATGGGCATGGAGGAAGCCAAATATTTGGGCTATGTTGTAGGCAGAGGCGAAATAAAGCCCCAAATAAATAAAGTTGACGCGATCCAGAGTTGGCCACAACCTCTCTCAAAAAAGCAGGTCAGGGCGTTCCTGGGCATCGTGGGCTACTTTCGCCGGTTCATCCCTAAATTTGCCATGATAGCCGCCCCTTTGACAGACCTCCTTAAAGGGACAAAATCGGCTATAGCTAGGTGGACTCCAGAAGCTGAGACTGCCTTCCAGGAACTAAAGTTAGCCCTCTGTAAACAGCCAGTGTTGGTGGCACCGGATTTTTCTAAGGAGTTTTTGGTCCAGACGGATGCGTCAAATACCGGGCTGAGTGTCGTCCTATAACAAGAGATGAACGGGGAAGAGCACCCCATAATATATTTAAGCCGGAAGCTGACATCTTGTGAGAAGAATTACTCCATAATGGAGAAGGAATGTTTGGCCATCAAGTGGGCATTGGACACTCTAAGATACTAACTCTTAGGCAGGAAGTTCAGGCTGGTGTTAGACTATGCCCCACTAAGGTGGATGAGAGAGAAGAAGGGGAACAATGCCCGAGTGACCAGGTGGTTTCTAGCTCTTCAGGATTTTAGCTTCTATGTAGAGCATAGGCCTGGGAGACTGCATGGCAATGCTGACGCACTGTCGAGGGTCCACTGTTTGATAGCGGAAGGTGTCAAGCCCCCCGGCTTTGGGCAAAGGAGGGGTATGTAAGATGGCCGCCGGAGAGGTCATTGAGGGGAGATATGTATCATCGAGGTTGGTAACTTTGGTGATGTAAACCTGGGAAAGCATTCTCCAGCACGTATAGTGCTGAGAGGGTTAATAGGGCGTATCAGGGCCCGGTTTTTCGAGCAGTCATAAGAGATGGGTGGGAATGACTGATCACATATTCCCACCGCAGGGACATGGTTTGGTAAATAAAATGGAGACCAAGCATCTCATTCAGTGTGACTGGAGGTGTGGTGACCTCCAGGGTGCTTTGGTTAAACGACACTGACCTAAGCGGGCGAACCCATACTACTGCATGGACTGTTTATTTTCTGTTTTTCCACTTTGTGCTGGAAAAGGCTGTCGTTTTGTTTACTACTAAAGTGCGGTTTATGCTGTTATAATAAACCTGCTTTGGACATTTTAAAGAAACCGGTTTCCTGTGTTTACCTCAACCGCTGCTGAGTGAGTAAAACCCTACAGTATCCTTTAATAAGATGTATAGTAGAGGGGCTACAAGGACACCAAACTTCAGGAAGGCAAATTTTCAACGGCCAAGAGATAATTTCAGTGCCATAACTGGGACAAGGTCCTGATAAATATAAGTACACAAGGCAAACAGGACACTTATATAAGCATCCTGAATAGGACCTATGCACAATATATAGCTTATGGGAACAAACAAGCTAGAAATAGGAGGAAACCACTATGGCTAAATAGCACTGTAAGGGCTGCAATAAATGATAAAAAGAAAGCGTTCAGAGAATTAAAGCAAGAGGGCAGTGACAAGGCATTAAATAATTATAGAGAAAAAATAAATTGTGTAAAAGCAAATCAAGGCAGCAAAGATTGACACAGAGAGACTCATTGTCAAAGAATGTAAATATAATCCCCAAATATTCTTCAACTATATAAACAATAAGAACCTCAAAAATGATACTGTTGGCCCCTCAAAAATAGTCTGGGTGAAATGGTGGAAGAGGATGAGGGAAAGCTCAATCTGCTAAACACCTTTTTCTCTACAGGATTTATATAAGTTAATCCCATCACAGATAACATGATCAGTAATACCGTAAATTCTCCATTAAATGTCACCTTCCCAAGAGGAAGTACGGTACCGCCTCAAAATCACTAAAGTAGTCAAATCCCCCGCCCCAGATAGCATACACCCCCGAATACTACAGAAATTAAGTACAGTGATAAACAGTCCGTTCTTTTTAATATTCACAGATTCCGTAACAGGGTCTGTACCACAGGACTGGCACATCGCATATGTGGTGCCAATATTCAAAAAGGGGACAAAATCTGAGCCTAAAAATGATAGGCCAGTAAGTTTAACCTCTACTGTGGGTAAAATGCTTGAGGGTTTCCTAAGAGATGCTATCCTGGAGTATCTCAATAAGAATAGCCACATGACCCAGTATTAACATGGGTTTATGATGGATCAGTCCTGTCAAACTAACCTGATCAGCTTCTGTGAGGAGGTAAGCTCCAGACTGAACCAGGGAAACACACTGGATCTTGTCTATATGGACTTTTCAAAGGTGTTTGATACGGTGCTACACAAAAGGTTGGTACATGAAATTAGAGTAATGGGACTAGGGGAAAATATGTGTAAAGCCACCTTCACACATCCATGTCTCCGGTACGAGTGGCATCTGTGTTCACACGTACCAGAGACACATACGCAGTCACACCCATTATAATCTATGGGGCATGTTCGTGTTATCACAAGGACCGTGTCTCCGTGTGAACCACATGTGTGTACGTGTGACACACACGTGTGTACGTGTGACACACGTAGACATGTCATTTTTTTTCAAGCATCACGGATGGCAATACATCACTCGTGCACACGGATGACATAAAGTGTGACATCCATGTGCCGTCCGTGTGACATGTACCGAAATGGAATGCAGAATAGAAATGACAGATGTTTAGGTGTTAAAGATGTGCAGGGATATAGATATGGGGTAAATAGTTGATAGATAAATAGATAGATATGGGGTAGATAGATAGCTAGATACATATCCGTGAGATATATAATTAGTGCCTTGCGTGTGTTGTTTACTGTACATGTATTAAGCTAATAAATTAAGCAAATGACATGAGGACCTCCCCATTTTTTATAACCAGCAAATGTAAAGCAGACAGCTGTGAGCTGATAATATAAGTCTGGGAAGGTCCATGGTTATTAAGCCCTTCCCAGCCTAAAAATACCAGCCTGCAGCCACCCCAGGAGTGGAGCATCACATTAGATGCCCCAATTCTGGCGCTTTGCCTCGGCTCTTCCAGATTGCCCTGGTGTGTTTGCAATCGAGGTAATGATAGTTGGGGTTGATGTCAGCAGTGATTTGTCAAAAATCATAGCTGGCATCAAGCCCTGTGTTAATAATGGAGAGGTGTCTATCAGACACCCCCATTACTAAACCAGTAATGAAAAAAAAATCTGTAGCTAATGAGCTGGAACTCCAAACACCATCAACATTTAAGGCTTTCCAGCAAAGAAGGCAGTGTATATAGCCCTTCCCAAGAAAGGCAGACAGGGCACACCTGTGAAGTGAAAACCATTTCCGGTGACTACCTCTTGAAGCTCATCAAGAGAATGCCAAGAGTGGGCAAAGCAGTCATCAAAGCAAAAGGTGGCTACTTTAAAGAACCTAGAATATAAGACATATTTTCAGTTGTTTCAAACTTTTTTTAAGTATATAATTCCACATGTGTTAATTCATAGTTTTTATGCCTTCAGTGTGAATGTTCAATTTGTAAAGTCATGAAAATACAGAAAAATCTTTAAATGAGAAGGTGTGTCCAAACTTTTGGTCTATACTGTATATGCAAAAAAAAGTTTATTGAACATGGATATACAATATAAGCAAAGAAAGGTAAGAAAAGACAAAAGAACCAGCAGCAGTTGGAGAGAGACCAAACAGGCTGTGGTTCAGCAGAAAGGGACAACGACCACGCAGCAAGAGGTCACCGGATCAAGTCCCGAAACCAAGGCATGAGAGTATCCCCCCTTCTACGAGGGGCCACTGAATCCTCAGTAGCCCTCACCATCTGATGTTGCTGATGAAACTCTTACCAGGTGATTCGCATGAAGATCCTCTGAATTAACGGAGGAGTTATCTTCAGGACCGTAACCCTTCCGCTTGATGAGATACTGTAAAGGACGCCTGACCTGCCTGGAACCAGAACTCCATACTCCCGATCCTCCTCCAAATTCACCTTAATTATCCCAAGCCACAGGGAGTTGAAAGACAGGGGTTTTCCTACGTCTGCGCTTGGTACCTTTTTTGGCCCAGTCACTGGTTGCTGAAATACCCTTTTCTATCTCCTTCCTCACTTTAATTAATTGGGAAGTCTCTCCTCCACTGGGTTAGGCAAATCAGTGGCAAAGTCCATGGACAAGGCGAGAAAAAACCCACTGGGACTTGACGTGAGGTTTTAGCCCTGGTAAGAGGCTCTGCAATTACAGACATACTCCTCAATATCCTTACAAGCATTCTGAATGCATTGTCTGAGATCTGTCTTCAGAGCACCCTCCAACACCCCCTCACCAAGAACTTTGACTGTTTTTTGTCCCTCAATTCTGGGACAATGCTGCAAGACAAAACATCAGCCTTATCATTGTTGGATCCGGGGAGGCAAGTTATGGAAGCTAAGGATTTCTACAGACATCTAGAAAAGTGGGAGTCATCACATGACCTAACCTCTTGTGTCTCCCAATTGATAGCCAGATTGTGCTTACATAACCATGGGAGGCCTAGCACTAACTTGGCAGGTAGAGTAGGTAGACCCATAAATGAAATGGACTCCTCCTGACCTTGATGGTAAGGGCCGCCGTCACCACTCGGCGCACCCGGGCAAGTGCTGGGGCCCTGAGCAAGCAGGGGGGGCCCGCTCACCGGCACGCTGTGGGGCCCATGAGTCGGGAGAGCCTGGTGCCAGTGCCTGCGAGTGGGCCGCCACTTGCTTAGGACCTCGGCACTTACAATACTTACCTCTCCCTGTTCCACTGCAGCTCCAGTGTCTTCTGCGTCTCTGTGACGTCTCAGGGCTGAGGGCGCGATGACGTCACTACAGCGCTCCCTCTGCTCTGTACAGTTACAGTGCGGAGAGCGGGCAGATACTGAGGAGTCCGGAGCACTACATGCTGTATGGAGCAATATTTGGGGGCCATACTATATGGAGCACTATATGGGGCCCATTCTGTGTAGCACATTATATGGGGCCCATTCAGTATGGAGCGCTATATGGGGCCCATTATTGTGTATGGAGCATTATATGGGGCCCATTATTCTGTATGGAGCATTATATGAGGTCCATTATTCTGTATGGAGCATTACATGGGGCCAATTCTGTATGGAGCATTATATGGGGCCCATTATTCGGTATAGAGCATTATATGGGGCCCATTATTCTGTATGGAGCAATATATGGGGCTCATTATACTGTATGGAGCAATATATGGGGCTCATTATTCTGTATGAAGCAATATATGGGGCTCATTATTCTGCATGAAGCAATATATGGGGCTGATTATTCTGCATGAAGCAATATATGGGGCTCATTATACTGTATGGAGTACTATGTGGTGCCCATAATACTAAATGGAGGACTATGTGGTGCCCATAATACTGTATGGAGAACCATATAGTGCCCATAATACTGTACAGAGGACTATACTGTCCGGTTTAAAATGAAAACTTTTGAATCCCCCTGTCATAGAAAATATTAAGGATTCCTTTAAACCCCGCTTTCCCCCTCTTCTATACCATTTGTCAAAGGAGAAGAGCTAACAATCTATGGAGCTGTACGTATGCAAATAGCAGTACAAAAGAAGCCCCTCTCTTCCCCTTTCCCTTATCAACCATCTGTCAGAGTAAACTAGGCTCTATGAAAATTTCAGCACACAGGAGAGGTGGCAAACTCAAGTGGCACAGGCCTGTGATAAGTTTACACCTGGGTGAGGAGGATGCAGCTCATTTAAACTTCAAACACCACTCACAATAGCCAGGACATTTCCAGCGGCAAACTCCAGGCTTTTCGGCACCGTCATGAAATATGGAATATGGGAAGTTCTATGATTCTGATAATAATGGGACACATATCTTTAGCAGCAGGGTCAGCTAAGGAACAATATGCTTATTTTTCCATAGCTGTATGCCCCTCCGGTGAGCTGTGGCGCAAAAGTACCAGAATAACGGACTGCAGCTATGCCATATATAATCTGTAAGGAAAGGTAAATTCAAAATAAAGAATATGGCGTCACTTGCAAGCTTCTGCGATCAAGTGTTAAGTTATCCCAGAAGTTAGAGATTTTAATAAAAATATGAAGGCTGGAGCCCAGCCCACGTGATGTCATCACAGGGGTTGTGTGGGCAGGTCCCCCCTTCGACATAAAAGACCCAACCGAGGATGGGTCAGTACTGTTTGCCGGGAGGTACAGTGGTGGCCAAAAGTATTGGCACCCCTGCAATTCTGTCAGATAATACTCAGTTTCTTCCTGAAAATGTTTGCAATCACAAATTCTTTGGTATTATTATCTTCATTTAATTTGTCTTCAATGAAAAAGCACAAAAAGAATTGTCCTAAAGCCAAATTGGATATAATTCCACACCAAACCTAAAAAAGGGGGTCCACAAACGTATTGGCACTGTTTGAAAAATCATGTGATGCTTCTCTAATTCGTGTAATTAACAGCACCTGTAACTTACCTGTGGCACCTAACAGGTGTTGGCAATAACTAAATCACACTTGCAGCCAGTTAACATGGATTAAAGTTGACTCAACCTTTGTCCTGTGTCCTTGTGTGTACCACATTGAGCATGGAGAAAAGAAAGAAGACCAAAGAACTGTCTGAGGACTTGAGAAACCAAATTGTGAGGAAGCATGAGCAATCTCAAGGCTACAAGTCCATCTCCAAAGACCTGAATGTTCCTGTGTCTTCCGTGCGCAGTGTCATCAGGAAGTTTAAAGCCCATGGCACTGTGGCTAACCTCCCTAGATGTGGACGAAAAAAAGAAAAATTGACGAGAGATTTCAACGCAAGATTGTGCGGATGGTGGATAAAGAACCTCGACTAACATCCAAACAAGTTCAAGCTGCCCTGCAGTCTGAGGGTACAACAGTGTCAACCCGTACTATCCGTCGGCGTCTGAATGAAAAAGGACTGTATGGTAGGATACTCAGGAAGACCCCACTTCTTACCCCGAGACATAAAAAAGCCCGGCTGGAGTTTGCCAAAACTTACCTGAAAAAGACTAAAACTTTTTGGAAGAATGTTCTCTGGTCAGATGAGACAAAAGTAGAGCTTTTTGGGAAAAAGCATCAACATAGAGTGTACAGGAAAAAAAAATAGGCATTCAAAGAAAAGAACACGGTCCCTACAGTCAAACATGGCTTAGGTTCCCTGATGTTTTGGGGTTGCTTTGCTGCCTCTGGCACTGGACTGCTTGACCGTGTGCATGGCATTATGAAGTCTGAAGACTACCAACAAATTTTGCAGCATAATGTAGGGCCCAGTGTGAGAAGGCTGGGTCTCCCTCAGAGGCCATGGGTCTTCCAGCAGGACAATGACCCAAAACACACTTCCAAAAGCACTATAAAATGGTTTGAGAGAAAGCACTGGAGACTTCTAAGGTGGCCAGCAATGAGTCCAGACCTGAATCCCATAGAACACCTGTGGGGAGATCTCAAAATGGCAGTTTGGAAAAGGCACCCTTCAAATATCAGGGACCTGGAGCAGTTTGCCAAAGAAGAATGGTCTACAATTCCAGCAGAGCATTGTAAGAAACTCATTGATGGTAACCGGAAGCGGTTGTTCGCAGTTATTTTGGCTAAAGGTTGTGCAACCAAGTATTAGGCTGAGGGTGCCAATACTTTTGTCTGGCCCATTTTTGGAGTTTTGTGTGAAATGATCAATGATTTGATTTTTGCTTCATTCTCTTTTGTGTTTTTTCCTTGCAAGCAAATTAAATGAAGATAATAATACCAAAGAATTTGTGATTGCAATCATTTTCAGGAAGAAACTGAGTATTATCTGACAGAATTGCAGGGGTGCCAATACTTTTGGCCACCACTGTATATATTCTTTAAGCAAGGGGTCACGTTCGCTGAACGGGCATTGGAGCTCCTCTTCTCCCTCTAAACTGAATCGTCTGCGATCTTTTTAGTAAGTTCTTCTTTAATCCTATTTTATTTGTGTAACTGTATATTCTGTATTATAAATGTCCCCCTTTGTAAAACTTTTGTATATTTTTAATAAACACTGCCTCCCTTTTGGATTAAATATAAAATTTAATAGTCCTGTTATCGTTCCATAGCCATATACGCTACCAGAAAGCAGGCGTCTGATCAGGCATGTATTATATTTTAAAGCTGATCGGGGGTGGCAGCGAATAATCGTAATTGGGGCTATCGTGAAGCTAGCAGTGACTGTACGGGGGCATAAACACATATTCCATGTGTTGGAATCCAGAAGTGTGTACGCCATACGCTCTCTGCTCGCTTGCCGATAGCTATGTAGTGAGTAATCGGGATCGTGTGCGCGCAAATCCCTGACAATACTCTGACAATCCTGATAAAGTGACAGCAGCGGTGGATCTCCCCAGTGTCGTCCCTGTGAATCCCTGACTCCCCCCAGGACACGCACTGTGCTCTGCAAAGATTCACCAGTTAAATCTTTGTCATTGTACTATACATATATTTCCCTGCCGTATCTTGAATCGTGGTATGTGTTAAACGGAAAACTTGGAGCCGGCCCTGTTCATAGTAACATGACTTTGTGAAAGAGGATAGTTATCAATAGCAGAGACTTCAATAGATAGATTGAGAGAGGAGAAATCATAATTATAATCAACAGCGAAGTCATAACCAATTAGATGTAAGCCATCATGTCCGAAATCTGCCTCCAAAATCCTTGACAGAATTGACTACAATGAGCGGCATTGTTCCAAGAGGTCTCTACTGCCCAGCGTCTAAACTGTGAGCAGTAGTCCTCAACTCTATGGCCTCCCTGAACCAATTTACGGATTTTGGATTCAGCAACAGCGACTTTGTCAGGGTCGTCATAGATGAGGCCAAGAGCTCAGATAAATGCCTCAATAGAGGAAAATGCCGGGGAATCCTTGGGCAAAGAAAATGCCCAGGTATATGGATCCCCATGGAGTAAAGACAAAATAATGCCCATTCGTTGACTCACCCAGAGGAGGCAGGATGGAGGCGAAAGTATAATTTGCATGAGGCAGAAAAAAATTGAGAACTTCTATCCCCTTTGAAGCAGTCCAGAACCTACACACTCACACTGATAACGTACAAACCGGGAGAGACGCAATACCTAGACTCAACATGTCAGACTAGGAAAGTCCCTAATCTGACCCTGATTTGTCCCTTGCCTGACCGCGGAGGTTGGCACCCTAAGATTACGAAATGGCACCCTCACTCAACGTTGACTGACCCTGGATGTTGCACTCTTACTATAGACAATGTGCAACATCAAAGCAATAATAACTATATAAAAAAATACACATAAATTAGAGGCGCAGGCCTATGAACGTGTTCACACAGGAAAGACGGAGGAAAATAAGCGGAACCAAAAAACAAACGCAACATGTGGAAACCTCCCAGACCCTAAACGAAGGAGAAGGGAAAGGGTGGTAGGGAGGAAGACACACAAACAGACCGTAAGAAAGCAACTAAGATTACTAAAACAAAATAATCTCTAGCTAAGGAGCTAGAACTCCAAACACCATCAGAAGAAAACCAAAGAAAGGAAAGAAAATACAAAAGAACCATCAGCAGTTGGACAGAGACCAAACAGTCTGTAGCTCAGCAGAAAGGGAAACTGACCACGCAGCAAGAAGTCATCGAAACCGAGGCATGACACAAGTTATTTATGGTGTTTGTCAAAAGCCTTGTCAGAACCACATTATTTTACTAATTCTTGTTAAAATGATTTTTTCCTTGTCTTACCATGATCCATTCCTCTAATCTCACAAGAGCTATAGGTTTGGTGTAAAAGTTTAATCTTTGGCATGCCGCTGAAAAGGGTAAGAAAGAGGTGAAAGGCTTCTGCTGCATACAGTGGCCACATAGCCAGAAACAAGATAGCGAGGAGGACAGGGGGGCATGGCTGATCTCTTTGAACACATTCAAGATTTCTTTATGAATTTCTTAGTTTGTCATTTTAAGTGTGATTTAAAGGGTTTGCCCACTTTGTCTTTTTTTAACAAATGTGTTGGGGACTTGATTTTGTGGCACTCAATAATTTATATGTATTGCAGGTTATACTACTTTCCTTGTTAGTACAGGCTTCCTCACAGACTGCATAGAGTTTCTGTTCTCAAAATGGGTACTGACAGAGGGGCATGTGACCATATTTGTCCATCACTATCCTCCAATTAAAAAACACTGCACATGAGAGCTGTCTTTCAATCCAAGAAGATTGACGGACAGGTTTGGTAACATGCTCCTCCATCAGCTGCCATTATGTGGAGAGATCATCTGTGCAGTCTTTCGAGAACGGCTGCACTAACTAGTGCAGGAGGATGACCATTGATACTTATATATTGGTAAGTGCTTCAAAATCATGTCTCCAGCACATCTGTTAAATAAATGTAAATAGGATAGCCCTTTTAAGAAGTAATTACTCTGTTTAATTCCTGTGTTCCTTTTAAAACGTTATCACAAGCCTGTCTTCAAGAACGTTATTCAAGCCATACAAGGCAAGAATATGATGTGAAAATCTTGACTTAGCTCTGTATCTCCACTTTGACTTGATAGAACTAATTAGCCAATGGCTCAGATGGCCATTAAATGTCATGAAGAGAACTATCAGGATGTAGCCTTTGAGGAGCAAAAAAACTTCCAGGGGATTCCCTTTAATTTTTTTTTTTTTGCAGTCTGACTTGTGTTGGTTTTCTACGGTAAGAGACTTTAAGTGTATGAATAAGGCTTGCAGTTTTACATTTGTTGTGAGCGTATTATTTGCCACTGTTAGGGTCTGTTATTGAACAGCACGGACTGTAAGCTATGGTGCAGTGGAGTGGGACTTGCTGAACGGCACGTGGATTAGCGAGGACCAGAACAGCAGGGTATGCAGGAAGGCAGATAGACAAGCATAGCAGGAAGCACCGAAAACAGAACCAGATGTGCAGATACAAATGGGAACAGTATTTGTAGATGCAATCTGATAACTTGCTTGCGGCGATTCGGTTACACAGGAATAACAGATGTACAGTCATGGCCAAAAGTCTTGAGAATGACACCAAAATTATATTTTCATATGATCTGCTGGCCTCTGGTTTTTATTAGTGTTTGTCTGATGTTTATATCACATACAGAAATATAATTGCAATCATATTATGAGCACCAATAGGTTATATTGACTGTTAGAATGAGTTAATGCAGCAAGTCAATATTTGCAGTGTTGCCCCTTCTTCTTCAAGACCTCTGTAATTCTCCCTGGCATGCTCTCAATCAACTTTTGGACCAAATCCTGACTGATAGCAGTCCATTCTTGCATAATCAATGCTTGCATTTTGCCAGAATTTGTTGGTTTTTGTTTGTCCACCCGTCTCTTGATGATTGACCACAAGTTCTCAATGGGATTAAGATCTGGGGAGTTTCCAGGCCATGGACCCAAAATCTCTATGTTTTGTTCCATGAGCCATTTAGTTATCACCTTTGCTTTATGGCAAGGTGCTCCATCATGCTGGAAAAGGCATTGTTGGGCACCAAACTGCTCTTGGACGGTTGGGAGAAGTTGCTCTTGGAGGACATTCTGGTACCATTCTTTATTCATGGCTGTGTTTTTAGGCAAGACTGTGAGTGAGCCTATTCCCTTGGCTGAGAAGCAACCCCACACATGAATGGTTTCAGGATGCTTTACAGTTGGCATGAGACAAGACTGGTGGTAGCGCTCACCTCTTCTCCGAATAAGCTGTTTTCCAGATGTCCCAAACAATCGAAAAGGGGATTCATCAGAGAAAATGACTTTGCCCCAGTCCTCAGCAGTCCACTCCCTGTACCTTTTGCAGAATATCAGTCGGTCCCTGATGTTTTTTCTGGAGAGAAGTGGCTTCTTTGCTGCCCTCCTTGAAACCAGCCCTTGCTCAAAGAGTCTCTGCCTCACAGTGCGTGCAGAAGCACTCACACCAGCCTGCTGCCATTCCTGAGCAAGCTCGGCACTGCTGGTAGTCCGATCCCGCAGCTGAAACAGTTTTAAGATACGGTCCTGGCGCTTGCTGGTCTTTCTTGGGTGCCCTGGAGCCGTTTTGACAACAATGGAAGCTCTCTCCTTGAAGTTCTTGATGATGCGATAGATTGTTGACTGAGGTGCAATCTTTGTAGCTGCGATACTCTTCCCTGTTAGGCCATTTTTGTGCAGTGCAATGATGGCTGCCCATGTTTCTTTAGAGATAACCATGGTTAACTGAAGAGAAACAATGATACCAAGAACCAGCCTCCTTTTAAAGTGTCCAGTGATGTCATTCTTACTTAATCATGACTGATTGATCACCAGCCCTGTCCTCATCAACACCCACACCTGTGTTAATGGATCAATCACTAAAACGATGTTAGCTGCTCCTTTTAAGGCAGGACTGCTATGATGTTGAAATGTGTTTTGGGGGTTAAAGTTCATTTTCTGGGCAAATATTGACTTTGCAAGTACAGTAATTGCTGTTAAGCTGATCACTCTTTGACATTCAGGAGTATATGCAAATTGCCATTACAAAAAATGAAGCAGTAAACTTTGGAAAAATTACTATTTGTCTCATTCTCAATACTTTTGGCCATGACTGTATAGGCAATCTGGTAACTTGCTTGCAGAGATGCATTTACTCACAGGAACAGAAGAGATGCAAGCCCTGAGGCTGGAGCTGTAAAAGATGCAAAAGACACTAAAGTATTATATAACTGTAATGTTTTGTAGCCCAATATATAAGGACATATGTATGCTACTTTTGTAGCTATATTGATGGCCAAAGAAGCCATCCACAGAGCAGATGAAGAATGTACAAACAATTCCAACATGATTAACTACTAAGCAAGTATCTGCTAGGTGTCAAAGGTAGTGAACAATTCTTCGTGCAATGTTCCTACATGATCATTGGCTAAGCAAGTAAAATCATTTGCTTCTATCTATTGTGTATAGCCAATTTTAATTAAACCAAGGGAATTATTTTATTAACCACAAGCTGCCTACATTGTGTGTCTAATACAGTTAGCAGTTAAATACATGAGGCCAGCTTCCAAAGGACAAAGGTGCTGGTTGAAGGCCTTCAATAAATTTTATTGCATACTTAAAGAAGATAATGTGGGAATTCCCTTTAATCTCAAGGTTTTACAGATATTCTATTATAGAGGACTTTGCATTTATGATATTACTGATTAAAATAATTGCATGAATATGTTATGTGTTACTGTATTACAACTGAGGAATAGGCTGTTGTCTTTAATTCTGCTAAAACAACAAGTGTCCTTTATATACAATTATACATTGCTGCTACCACAAAATAAACACCAACTGCTGTTCTGTAATAATCACTAGCTGCTGGAAGCTTGGGAACAAATATAAGCAGTTTATGACAGCTGACACTCTGCTGAACAGGCTGCTTAACATGATATTTGCTGCTGTAAATAAAAACTGATTAATCTACGTTATTAGGCAAAAAGAGGACACTACCTCTGCCACCATATTGCCCTCCCACGTTACAACTGTGGGGTACCGATAAGTTACTGTGGCACTTGGAGAATAACAATGGTCACATGGTCTGGCATCTTATTTCACCTATTATAACCTGCCATTGGTAGGGCTTAATGGGATGCCTAGTAATGTTACACTAACAGGCATAATACAAAAGTATTCTAGTATAAGAGCGATCAGAAGATTGTATGGTCACGTCCCAATACTGAGACTAAAAGTCTTCATAATTGTTTACAAATATTAAAAAACAATCTGAAAACTCTCCATGTTCTCCATTAAATATGCTTGGATATGTCAAAAAAGAACAAGGACAATAGTGCACAAAAGAAAACAAAAAGTATGTACACAAAAATGTTACCAATATAAACATCAACTCGTCACAAAAAAACAGGTCCTCACAGAGCAGAAAAATAAAATGCTATGGCTACACAAAAATAAATTATGTTTAAAGGTTTCTTATCAGGCTAGACTAGTAAAATTAATAAGATATAAACCTACAGAAACTTGGTATTATTATAATCATATCAACCTGCAGAATAAAGGGTAACATGCTCTAATTCACAATGAAAAAATAGCTGAATTGCTTTCTTTTTCTTTTCCGATCAAGAACTTTCTGAAATCGGTGTTTTTGTCTTTGTGCGGTCTGTGTTTTCCACTGATAATACACCGTCACATTGGGGACTATTCATTAAGGTGTTTAGGCCAGAATTTTGTCAGAGGCACATTCCAGTTTAGAGGTGAACCCAAATCATTAAGTGGTATGCGCCTCTTAAAGGGGGTGTCCACTACTCGGACAATCCCTTCTTTTTACATAGTTACATAGACTGAAAAAAGACTCCAAGTTCAACCTTCCTCCACCAATTATATATTCTTTGTCCTAAATTATCTATATCCACAGTGCCATTTCTGCTAAGGAAATCATCAGGCCTTTTTAAAAACCGGTATAGTGTCTGCCATTACTACCTCTTGTGGTAAGGCTTTCCACAGTCTGACTGCTCTGAATCACTATTTTTCTCCCCAGTAAAATAATGACACTTAGGCCACGGCCCCACTATCAGTATTTGGTCAGTATTCGGTCAGTATTTTTACTCAGGAGAGGGAGCCAAAACCAGGTGAGGAGTGCACCAATTCTGCATTTATCACCCACTCCTGGTTTTGGCTCCCACTCCTGAGAAAAAATACTGACCGAATACTGACCAAATACTGATAGTGGGGCCGTGACCTTAGGCTCACCTCCGTTGCCGACGCCATTCCAGCAGTGTCGTCACTGACTCTCCCGGGGCTCTTGTGACAGTTTTATCAGTGACAGTTTTATTTCACACGATCCTTGCAGCTAATCAGTGCTGCCTTCACTTTTCTCTCCTTAGGACAAATCAAGATATCCAGAGGAAGTGCGAGCAAGGACTCGGGGCTCACTTGACATTTTTATCTCACATGATCCCTGCGGCCAGTCAGCGCTAGCATCACTCTCCTCTCCTTCAGAAAATTGACATCCGGAGGAGGAGGTGAGAGGGCAGCCGCAGCTCTCATTTCCTCTGTCCTTAGGAGAGGAAAGTGAAGGCAATTCTGATTTTCTGCAGAGATCGCGTGACATAACAATGTCACACGATCCCCAGCAGAGTCAGTGCTGACACCGCTGGAATGGTGCCGGCACCGAAGGTGAGTATAATTGTTATTATTTTACTGGGGGCAAACAGGGATTCAGAAGGTGTTGTCCATGTAGTGGTTAACCCCTTTAATGATTTAAGCACATAGTACTCCAACGAGCCTGTTCATTAACACTGTTATGCGTAATGCCAGTCTTTATACGTCGGCCACATTGTATTCTAGGGGGCTTTTCACATATCTGGTACATGTGCTTCTTTGGTCTGTTTTAGAAACAGAGCTCACACATTCAAGTGAATTGGGCCATGAAATATCACCAGCACACGGATGACAGCCATTTCATGGACCGGATCCTATGGAACACTTGGGAAACCTCCATTATATTTTTGTGCTGCATACAAGAGAAACAGATGAAACTCAGGTGGAAAAGAAAAGGACAGAACACAAATTGATGAAAAATATATCACATGGATTAAAAATGGTCTTTTGTTGTCTGCACAAAAAGGACACGTGTAAATAAAGCCTTCACTAAAATGTCAGTAGTCAGCCTAACCCCTTCACAAACAGCACTAATGACATACTGCTACAGGAAATTCCTATATTGAGCACAAGCCAAACCAGATCAGCCGGGACCTCATAACACACTGATAGATAAAGATTAGGTAAGCTTTGATAATGCAATACTAACAAGTTTAAATAAAATTATTTTTATCTGGAAAAACCAATGTAAATGAGACTTTGAATATTTGCTGGTGCCGACAGAGTCACTAAATACATTGTCTAGACTTTGGGGTCTGGCACTGACACTAGAAATATCAGGAGTGCTTATATTCGGAACAGTACATCTGATGAGCCACTTCTGATGGCCGATGATTTGCGCTGCTTCTTGCTTCGCTTTCTAGCCTTTCATACCACTGGTAATTCAGAATTCAGTTATAAATGTATATGTTTTTGTTACACATGAATAGATAGTAATTTAGCTGTGCTGTAAAGGCAAAGATTTATTGTCAGATAAGAGTCTTTCTCTATACATATAAATTATTTTACTGTCTTGTTTTATCAGGTCGTAAAATATATATTCTTCAACTTTACTCTGTTGTTTTACACAGTAGTTTATTAAGTCCAGATTTGGGCCAGGAACTGGGGGGAAGTGGGAACAACAGTCTATGTATTCTGCTGATTAGTAATGGAGGCCAATACTTTTACAGTCACCATGATGTGTGTGATGCCGTGAAGCTTTTCCCATATACAAGAGCCCACACTGTAGTAATTTTCCATAAAATATCTTGTGATAATGGACTAATGAAAAGGTACTATTAGCGGGCATTGTCTATAGGTATGTACAGGTACCGAATTGTTTTCCTTTACGGTACAATATGTGATGGCCCTCCGGTAACACAGGACCCTACTCGATGTAAAACTGACACCTAAATATTACACCTAAAGGGACTTCAGTGACATCCCATTGTAAATCCACAGGCATTAGTATGGAGTTGGTCGCCCCGTTGCAGCTACAGTATAACAGCTTCCACTCTTCTGGGAAGATTTTTTTACAAGATTTTAGAGCGTGTCTATGGGAATTTTTGCCCATTAACTTAGTAGTTGTATTTGATCATGTGCATTTTAAAATGTTGTTGCATAAATACGGATAACACACGGCTGGCAATACAGATGAAAACCTTCTGAGTTTTCTGGAGGAAATTTGGACGATTTTTCCCATGCTCGTCGCCTTACGTGTTTGGGTGTAAGAGTGTACAAAATATACATGTATTTTTTAATCTCAGAAATATTTTCATCAGCTTTGCATATCGAAAACACCTATTGCAGTCTATGAAAAGTGTTTCATCAGTATGTCATCAATACTGCATCAATTTTTTTTCAAAGGGGCAGTAATTCAATTTATGCAATACTGATGACATACTAATGCACTTTGATCTGTATACGTCCTTAATCTCAAACGAAACTTGGGCTGAATTCAGACGTCCAAGTATCACAGTTCAAGTATAAACCGTGAATTTTCTGAAACAGCATATATACCTATGCGAGTATTGCCACCAATCTGAGAAATCGGACCATAAAACACAGACATCTGAATTCAGCCTTAATCTGCATCAGTGTAATAAAGGAAGAAGCAAAGACTAACATAGGACCTTCGCTCCTCTGTGAATGCACCTGCCTAAATGGTCTTATTGGTGCTTGTGTTGAACGTAAGAATATTAATACTTCCGTTGTTTAAAATAAATTCAGAAAAAATAATTAAGATTTTCCTATGCACTTTAATAGAATTATCTCATTGCTAATGAGAATTCCTACGTACGCAGCTCGCATGATGTCTATTTGAGTTGAATGATGAAATGATGATCAATTTTTGGAACAGCTCCAAGAGATAGTCAGAGGTTAGATTAAGGTTTGTTTAAAATGTCAGTATAGAGTGTTGAACAAATACTTTACTCAAAGACATAATTTCAAGGCTTATTAACCCCTAAGAGTACTTTATTTCCAACACTGTCATACTTATATAACTAGGATCATAACTTATCTGAAACGCGTAGCATATCTACACTCTATGTCTTCTTCATATTTTTTGTGGATTATTCAATAAATCCATTTTTGATTACTTTATTTGGATCATGGGAACTGGATATTTGTTTGTTTTCATCTGAGTATCACAGTCCAAATACAGACAGTGATTTCTGGACAGGCAGTGGGTCTCTGGATCCAAACTCTAAAGCCTCATATACAGTCAAGGCTGAAAGTCTTGACACCCTTGAAATTGTTCCTGAAAATGAAGTGTTTCTCCCAGAAATTTATTGAAATTACACGTTTTGTTATACACATCTTTATTTCCATTGTGTGTATTGGAACAACACAAAAAGAAACAGAAGAAAAAAGGCAAATTGGACATAATTTCACACAAATCCGCAAAAATGGGCGGACAAAATTGTTGGCACCTTTCCAAAATTGTGAGTAAACAACTTTGTTTCAAGTGTGTAATGCTCATTCAAACTCACCTGTGGCAAGTAACAGGTGTGGGCAATATGAAAATCACACCTGAAACCAGATAAAAAGGAGAGAAGTTGACTCAATCTTTGCATTGTGTGTGCCACACTAAGCATGTGGAACAGAAAGAGGAGAAGAGAACTGTCCGAGGACTTGAGACACAAAATTGTTGAACAATGTCAACAATCTCAAGGTTACAAGTCCATCTCGACAGATCTTGATGTTCCTTTGTCCACAGTGCGCAATATAATCAAGAAGTTTACAACCCATGGCACTTTAACTTATCTCCCTGGATGTGGACAGCAGAGAAAAACTGATGAAAGATTGCAATGCAGGATAGTCTGGATGGTGGATAAGCAGCCCCAATCAAGTTCCAAAGAAATTCAAGCTGTCCTGCAGGATCAGGGTGCATCAGTGTCAGTGCAAACTATCCATCGACATTTGAATGAAGTGAAACGCTATGGCAGGAGACCCAGAAGGACCTCACTGCTCACACAGAGACATAAAAAAAGCTAGACTGCAGTTTGCCAAAATGTATGTGAGTAAGCCAAAATCCTTCTGGGATAGCGTCTTGTGGACACATGAGACTAAGATAGAGATTTTTGGTAAAGCATATCATTCTACTGTTTACCGAAAACAGAATGGGGCCTACAAAGAAAAGAACACAGTACCTATAGTCAAATATGGTGGAGGTTCACAGATGTTTTGGAGTTGTTTTGCTGTTATTTATTCCAAAGGGTATGCAACAAAATATTAATTTGAGGATGCCAACAATTTTACCAGCCCATTTTTGGTGTTTTGTGTGAAATTATGCTCAATTTGCCTTTTTTCCATTTTTTTGTGTTGTTCCAATACACACAAAGGAAATAAACTTGTGTATAACAAAACATGTTTAATTGCAATAATTTTCTGGGAGAAATACTTTATTTTCAGGAACAATTTCAAGGTTGCCAACTAGTGTTGAGCGATACCTTCCGATATCGAGAAATATCGGATCGGATTGTATCGGACCGATACCCAAAAAATATCGGGTATCGCAGATTCCGATACCGGAAACCAATGCAAGTCAATGGGACACAAATATCGGAATGAAAATAAACCCTTTCTTTCCTTGTAGGTTAATTCTACATGAAGGAAAACAACTAAGAATAATGTAGAATGTATTGGGGGAGGTGGGGGAGACGATAAAGGCATAGAGGTTTAGCCCAATCAAATGGAATAGCAGGAATTAATATTTTTTTTAAGACATTCTGAGTTACAAAGATATTGACTATGTTAAGTTTTTTTATATTTTGTCAGATATTTATGTTTCACTACTTCCATGCTCTTCACCTTCTTTTTTACTTCTCCCACACTTTCTCCTTCATCATCCTCAGCCTCAGCATCTTTTTCATCAACTTCTTCACCTTCTTCATCTTCTTCTTCTTCACCTTCTTCGTATTATTATTTTTTTTTTACATTCTTCATATTCTTCTTATTCAACTATTATTCTTCTTCATATTCTACTTCTTCATCTTCTTCATATTCTTCTTCTTCATCATATTCTTATTTGTGACAGGCATTCCTGTAGTTGTTATCTATAAAAGTTTGAAGATTACACCATTTGTTCTGCCTGTCACAAAAGATTTACAACAGGATTTGTCCGCATTCAGTTTGGCCTGCAACAGCAGGTCTTTTCCAGGGGCACCACGAGGAGGAACGGACTCACCCCCATACACTGCTTAGTCTTCTTCTGCTTATAATTTAGATAATATCTTTTGCTCTGATTTTTAGTCTTATGCTTAATGTTCTTCCGCTTTTTGTTCTGCAGCTTCTTGTTCTTCTGCTTCTTGGTTTTCTGTCTCTTGTTCTTCTGTATCTTGGTGGCTGTCTTCTTGTTCTTTGTCCTCTTGGTCATCTTCTTCAGGGTCATCTTCTTGGTCTTCTTCGGGGTGGTCTTCAGGGTCGTCCTCTTCAGGGTCGTCGTCTTCGTGGTCCTCGTCTTCTTCGGGGTGGTCTTCAGGGTCCTCGTCTTCAGGGTCGTCGTCTTCGGGGTTCTCGTCTTCTTCGGGGTGGTCTTCAGGGTCGTCGTCTTCTTCGGGGTGGTCTTCAGGGTCGTCGTCTTCAGGGTCGTCGTCTTCGGGGTCCTCGTCTTCTTCGGGGTGGTCTTCAGGGTCCTTTTCTTCAGGGTCCTCGTCTTCGGGGTCGTCGTCTTCGGGGTCCTCGTCTTCTTCGGGGTGGTCTTCAGGGTCCTCGTCTTCAGGGTCATCGTCTTCTGGGTCCTCGTCTTCTTCGGGGTGGTCCTCAGGGTCCTTGTCTTCAGGGTCGTCGTCAGGGAGATCCAGAGTGATTACCAGAACCATTTCAAAAAGCTTGAACTTGGAAATGTAGCAGAAGGTACAAGAAGGCTGAGGAACTGCCGAGAACCAGCTGAAGGTTCTAGAACCCGGATGGGTACCAGAAGGCACTAGAGCCAATGGAACTACCGAGGACCAGCTGACAGTACTGGAACCCGGTCACTAAGCAGGAGGTACCTGTGCCAGAAAGCACTACCAAGGACCAGCAGACGTTGGTGGAACTTGGATACCGAGAAGGAGGCACCTAAGCCAAAGGCACTGCCGAGAACCTGCTGACGGTACTGGAACTCGGATGGGTAGCAGAAGGTACCCATGAAAAAAAAAGTTGCAAGGCCGCGAGCCAGTCTGAGTTACCGAAACCCACAGTCCTACAGGGGGTGCTTGTCCTATTGGCTCTATGGAACCAGCCTTCATTGCCAGCTCCCGCAGCCCACATAGGAGTCACCTAAGCTGCAGGCACCATAGAGTCGGCTAACCCGACCGCAACACGACAGGACAACGTATTGGAGGCAAAGTGACGTTGACACTACCCAGAAACAGCTGGCGTGCTGGAACCAGGCTGGGCAGGAGGGAGTACCCGTGCCAAAGACACTGCCGGGAAACAGCTGGCGGGGCTGTAACCCAGGGTAAATACTGAAAAAAGAGTGGAGCCAGAGGTGTAATTGGAGCAAGTTTTAAATCTGTAGTACAGTGGATGTGGACAGAGCAGGAGAATTTGCCGGACACACAGCTGGGGATCAGCTGACGTTACTGAACCCCAATAACACGGCAGCAAATTTTGACTGTGCAGACGGCACTTCTGAGCAGCAACTAGCGGTGTTGGAGCTCAGGGATAATACTGAAAACAGAGAGGAGCCAGAGGTGTAATTGGAGCAAGTTTTAAGTCTGTAGTACAGTGGATGTGGACAGAGCAGGAGAATTTGCCGGACACACAGCTGGGGATCAGCTGACGTTACTGAACCCCAATAACACGGCAGCAAGTGTTGACTGTGCAGATGGCACTTCTGAGCAGCAACTGGCGATGTTGGAGCTCAGGGATAATACTGAAAACAGAGAGGAGCCAGAGGTGTAAATGGAGCAAGTTTTAAATCTGTAGTAGTAGTGAGAATGTGGACAGAGCAGGAGAATTTGCTGGACACACAGCTGGGGATCAGCTGACGTTACTGAACCCCAATAACACTGCAGCAAGTGTTGACTGTGCAGACGGCACTTCTGAGCAGCAACTGGCGGTGTTGGAGCTCAGGGTAAATACTGAAAACAGAGGAGCCAGAGGCCTAATTGGAGCAACTTTAAAATCTGTATTAGTGTGAATGTGGACAGAGCTGGAGAAATTGCCGTACACACAGCAGGGGAACAGCTGACATTACTGAACTCCAATAACACTGGAGCAAGAGTTGACTGTGCAGACGGCACTTCTGAGCAGCAACTAGCGGTGTTGGAGCCCAGGGTAAATACTGAAAACAGAGGAGCCAGAGGTGTAATTGGAGCAAGTTTTAAATTAGTAGTAGAGTGGATGTGGACAGAGCAGGAGAATTTGCCGGACACACAGCAGGGGATCAGCTGACGTTACTGAACCCCAATAACACGGCAGCAAGTGTTGACTGTGCAGACGGAACTTCTGAGCAGCAACTAGCAGTGTTGGAGCCCAGGGTATATACTGAAAACAGAGGAGCCAGAGGTGTAATTGGAGCAAGTTTTAAATTAGTAGTAGAGTGGATGTGGACAGAGCAGGAGAAATTGCCGTACACACAGCAGGGGAACAGCTGACGTTACTGAATCCCAATAACACGGCAGAAAGTGTTGACTGTGCCGACGGCACTTCTGAGCGGCAACTGGCGGTGTTGGAGCTCAGGGATAATACTGAAAACAGAGGAGCCAGAGGCCTAATTGGAGCAACTTTAAAATCTGTAGTAGTGTGAATGTGGACAGAGCAGGAGAAATTGCCGTACACACAGCAGGGGAACAGCTGACGTTACTGAACCCCAATAACACTGGACCAAGCGTTGACTGTGCAGACGGCACTTCTGAGCAGCAACTGGCGGTGTTGGAGCCCAGGGTAAATACTGAAAACAGAGGAGCCAGAGGCCTAATTGGAGCAAGTTTTAAATTAGTAGTAGAGTGGATGTGGACAGAGCAGGAGAATTTGCCGGACACACAGCTGGGGACCAGCTGACGTTACTGAACCCCAATAACATGGCAGCAAGTGTTGACCGTGCAGACGGCACTTCTGAGCAGCAACTGGCGGTGTTGGAGCTCAGGGATAATACTGAAAACAGAGAGGAGCCAGAGGTGTAAATGGAGCAAGTTTTAAATCTGTAGTAGTAGTGAGAATGTGGACAGAGCAGGAGAATTTGCTGGACACACAGCTGGGGATCAGCTGACGTTACTGAACCCCAATAGCACGGCAGCAAGTGTTGACTGTGCAGACGGCACTTCTGAGCGGCAACTTGCGGTGTTGGAGCTCAGGGATTACAGTTCAGGTGGTAGAAACATGAACACAACAGGAGACCTGGATACTGTTGCCAACCAATTATTTATTCTGGAAGAGGACTGGCAAATTCATGCGAGATCCAGGCCTTGTTCATTTTCAGAAAAGTAAGCCGGTCAACGTTATCGGAGGATAGGCGCATGCGACGGTCTGTTAGTACACCACCTGAGGCACTAAAGGCGCGTTCCGATAATACACTAGCAGCAGGTTTAGCCAGCACCTCCAATGCATACTGTCTAAGCTCTGGCCATGTATCCAGCTTAGAGACCCAAAACTTGAAGGGGGAAGAGCCGTCTGGGAGTACACTGAGAGGGAAAGACATGTAGTCTGTCACCATCTGACGGAAACGTTGCCTCCTGCTGACTGGAGCCGTCTGTGATGGTGTAGACATTTGTGGCGGCGGGGACACAAAACTTTGCCACATTTGGGCCATACTGGTCTTGCCTTGTGCTGAGGCGCTGCTTCTGCTCCCTCTTTGTGCAGAGCTTCCTCCACTGCCTTGACGCACTGAGCTGCTTTGTAAAGCACTAGCAGCACTGCTCTCGGTTGGAATGGAGAACATGATGAAATGCACCAGTGCGTCTTGGTACTCCCGCATTTTACGCTCCCGGTTCAACGGTGTTATGAGGCTTTGTAAGTTGTCCCAGTAGCGAGGATCTAGGAGGGTGGACACCCAATAATCAGCCGTGTTGAGAATGTGGGCGATGCGGCGGACTTTTCTCAGGCACTGCAGCATGAAATCAACCATGTGCTGCAGACTGCCAACTGGCCAAGAAACGCTGTCCCCTGCTTGAGGCGTGATCTCTGCCTGCTCTGCATCACCCCACCCTCGCTCTATATACTGACTACTAGAGCATTGTGTACCTCCCTCCTCTGGACAGATGTCTTCCTCCTCCATTGACTCCTCCTCATCCTCCTCACAAAGTGTCCGCTGCCTAGGCCTTTGTGAGGAACCACGTTGCGCAGACTGTACAGAAGCAGATGGCATTTGTGACTCCTCATCTCCGCCTCTTCCAAAACCTCCTCCATTAGTGCTTGCAGTGTTTTTTCAAGCAGGCAGATAAGGGGGATAGTCATGCTGACTAGTGCATCATCTGCACTCGCCATCCGCGTGGAATAATCGAAGGCACGCAAAACGTGGCAAATGTCCTTCACAGAGGCCCACTCAGTGGTGGTGAAGCGTGAACGGCGCGCACTGCGACTTGTTTGCGCCTGCTGCAGCTGGTACTCCATTACTGCTGCCTGCTGCTCACACAACCTCTCCAACATATGTAACGTTGAATTCCACCTGGTGGGTAGGTCACATTTGATGCGATGTTCCGGAAGACATAATCGGCGCTGCAGAGCTGCAATGCGCGATCTTGCGTTGCTGGAACGCCGCAAGTGAGCGCACTCTATGCGGACCTTGTGCAGCAGTGCATCAAGATCCGGATAGTCCCTCAAAAAACTCTGCACGACCAAGTTGAGCACATGTGCCTCACGTGAGTGAGGTTGCCTAGGCCCAGAGCTGCCACCAGATTTCGGCCATTGTCACACACTACCATGCCTGGCTGGAGATTCGCTGGCACAAACCACACGTCGCTCTGCTGCTTGATGGCATTCCAGAGCTCCTGCGCTGTATGGCTTCGATTCCCCAAAGAAATTAATTTTAATACGGCCTGTTGACGTTTGGCCACGGCTGTGCTCATATCGGTCATCATAACAGTTCACGGGTCGATGTGGAGGTAGACCGTGACGGCTCCTGCAGCGCTGATTCAGAGGAACTGGAGTATGAGGAGGAGTCAATGTGTACAGACTGGATTCCTGCAATCCTTGGAGTTGGCAGAACACGTACAGCGCCACTCTCAAGATCTGTACCCGGCTCCACAACATTTACCCATTGGGCAGTGAGGGAAAGGTCCACGCTTCGGTGGTCAGGTGGACCTTGCTACTGACGGCGTTTTGTAGCGCATGTTTAATTTTTCCCTCCACATGCTGTTGCAGGGCAGGGACGGCTTTCCTGCTGAAATAAAAGCGGCTGGGCACGTTGTATTGTGGGACTGCCAATGCCATAAAGTTACGGACGGTGTCAGTCTCCACCAGCCTGAATGATAGCATTTCAAGGGCCAGTAGTTTTGCAATGCCAGCATTCAGAGCCTGTGCTCGGGAGTGGTTTGCCGAGTATGGGCGCCTTTTCTCCCATGCCTGTGCTAACGATGGCTGTAGACTGGCCGGGAGTGTGAGGATGACAGGGAACATGGTGCTGTGGGTGGAATGACACTGTGTCTCTGTACAACAGTGCCAGAGGTTCTTCCATGGCGATCCTGTGAGGAAGCCGAACTAGCTGTGTGTGAGCTGGAGGAAGAGGCTACAACATGAGCTGAAGAGATGGTAGGTGGTGCTGTAGGTTGGCCTAGGTCTTCAGTGTGTCTTTGTAACTCCACCACATGCTTGGTCCGCACATGTTTCCACATATTTGTGGTATTGAGGTTGCTGACACTTTTCCCTCTTTTCCCACTTTTCACCTTCTGATTACACAGCTTGCATTTGACAAAGCAAATGTCATCTGCAACTGTGTCAAAAAAGGACCAGGCACTGCAAGTCTTGGGAGCGCCCGCTTTGGGTTTTGGAAGAGCCATGCTCCTAATGGGTACCGAAGTGGAGGCTACAGGCAACCAAGTCTGCCCTCTCCCTCTCCCTCCTTTTTGGGCCGTTCAGGGAATCTCTTCCTCAGAGCTGCTCCCACCACCTTCCTGTCCCTCACGCCATGATGGGTCAAGGACCTCATCAACTACACCACCCTCTTCAAACAACTGCTTCTCCTGGGTAGTCTCGACAGCACAGTACGCACCAGAAAGTGGCACCTGAGTCTCATCATCAGATGCGTACTGAGGTGTGCTGCTGACCATAGGCACTGGCCCACCCGCCTCTTCAGATTCAGAGAGACAAAACGGTTGCGCATCACTGCATACTACCTCTTCTTCAAATTCTCGAATTCTGCTTGGCTGGCCCCCTCTTTCCAAGCCAAGAGATTCAGAGAACAGAAGTAGAGATGGCTCCTGTCCAGGGCTCTCTGACTGCCTGGGCAATTTGGCAGGTGGTGAAGAGACAGATGGGTGCTCGTCAGTGCTCAGGACCTGAGAGGATCTGGAACTAATTGAAGTCGATGCGTTAGCTGCCATCCATCTGACAATGGCTTAAATTTGGTCCTCCCGCAGCAGTGGAGTACGGCTAGCTCCTACAAAGCTGCACATAAAGGACTGTTCCCTGGTAAAACTGGGGGATGCTGAGTCACTGGTGCCCGCAGCAGGCACAGAATCCCCACGTCCTCTCCCTGCAGGCACAGAATCCTCACGCCCTCTCCCTGTAGGAACTCCACGACCACGACCACATGCCCTTCTCCCTGCCTTCTTCATCTTGGTAGACTGATAAAGATAGGCAGAAAAGTACTAAGGGCTTAGTGTGCTTATTCCTGAACAGCTGCTAACAGGTATAAGAAACACTAATTTTATAAAGTGTGGACTAGACTTTAATGTGAGCTAATGTGGACTACACAACTATTAAGTGGAGTGTTTGGTGAACTTTATTTAGGTTTTTTTTGTCACAAAAAGACACTGGATGTGCCCAAAGATGTAATACCAATAGTATCACAAACTTTTTGTAGCTATTACAATGCAGGAAGGTAACCTACAATGCAATAGATGAGGCTACAAAAAATAGGCTAATACTAATCTGGCTGGGGCTGCAGGGCACAAGGCTGCAGAAAGGCTCCTCTATCTACTCCTATATAGTGTGTTTGGAACCAATGTAGCTGGATACGGATGGAACCACCACACTAATAGGAGAAATCAGGAAAAATGATTAATTAGCAAAAATGGACAATGTATGAGGCAGTGACGCACGCTGAGCGCACTACAACCAGACGTGGCTGAAGCACACACTGCAGCGTGAGCTGCACTCACACACAGAGACCTTGCAGACAGCCGTGAACAGTGCAGATGCAGAGCACTGTGCACTAGCGCTGCAAGACAAAATAAAACTTCTCTATCTACTCCTATATAGTGTGTTTGGAACCAATGTAGCTGGATACGGATGGAACCATCACACTAATAGGAGAAATCAGGTAAAATTATCAATTAGCAAAAAATGACAATGTATGAGGCAGTGACGCACGCTGAGCGCACTTCAACCAGACGTGGCTGAAGCACACACTACAGCATGAGCTGCATTCACACACAGAGACCTTGCAGACAGCGGTGAACAGCACAGAGAACTGTGCACTAGTGCTGCAAGGCACAGCGGTTTATAAAGTAGCTTGGGTAAAGCAGAATAGAGCAAATAGGTAGCTAAAACTGTCCCTCAGAACAACAGCGTCCTATCCCTAACTGAATTCACAGCAGAGTGAGCTCAAAATGGCGGCGGCGGCTTTTGTAGTGCATCATGACATCATTTCAGCAGCTAATCACAGCCATGCCATTAGTTAAGATGCCTACATGCCTAACAGGATGTGCCCACACTTCTTAGGATCCTCATTGGCTGAATAAAATGAAACTGGCTCATTGCATTATGGGAACTTCCGATTCCGGTATCCGATATTCTAAAAGTATCGGAACTAAGTATCGGAATTCCGATACCGCGAATATCAGCCGATACCCGATATTTCAGTATCGGAATGCTCAACACTAGTGCCAACACTTTTAGCCATAACTTCATGCTTATATAGAGGCTATTAAGTTCAGATCAGCAGACTGACGATCGATACAAGAAAAACAAGTCTGAATTCAACCTTAATCTGCATCAGTATAATAAAGGCAATGAAGACAAAATTACAATAGGACCTTGGCTCCTCTATGTATGCACCTGCCTAAATGGCCTTATTGGTGCTTGTATTAAAAGTAAGAATATGAATTTGTCTTTTGTTTCATATAACAATTCTTCAAATACAACTCATGTCTCATAAGAGAACAGATGAACATTTCTTCTTGAGAAACTTCTCTAAATTCAGGAATAATAATTAAGAATTACATATGTACTTTAAGTGGAATTTTGACAGTGCTAATAAGAATTCCTACGTACGCAGCTCGCATGATGTCTACTTCAGTTGAATGATGAAACAATGATCAATTTTTGGAACAGCTCCAAGAGATAGTCAGAGGTTAGATTAATGTTTGTTTAAAATGTCAGAATAGTGTATTGAATAGAGAGTAGCGAATCTTTTGAAATTCTAATTCGCCAACTTCACCGAGTATTTCCAAAAATTAGATTCACAACTGGTTGCAAGTAATTCCATTCCTTTGAAAAGATGTACAGTATATAACAGTCTGAGGTCTCCTAGGACTGTATCCAATTAATTTCAAGTTATTTATCGCAAAGACAGTCTTAGTAATATCAAAATAACCTCAACATATATGGCTGAACTATTCTTCACTGCTGTGCTGTCACACATTAGCTGTAATGTTTATTCAGTGTTTTATATCTTTCTCTCCAGATCTCTGTAACTAAGCTGTGAGCTCTGATGTCCTCTCCTTATCCAGATGTACCACAAAATTGCTGCTGCATTCCATGCCTCTACGTTTATACAAGCTATTATTGTCACCAGTATGCCGCAAGAGAGTGGGGCCAGAAGATTGGGGCGTCTGGTTACACGTACCATCTGTACTGGTTAGAACTGTTTCACCTTCTTATTAGCAATTCAGGTTTTCCTTGCTCTGTTCTAGCAAGGGTTAAACAGTCCTGTTTGTCTCCTGAAGCTCTCCATCCTAAGTTGTCTCATCTGTTCTGTGTTCATCACTTCCCTCTGGTTTAAATACTCTCCCCTAAGCTTCAGTTGTTGCCAGTGATAGCTTGCAGTTACCTGGTTTAGAGCTGTAGGAGTGAGCTGAGAAAGGAGCAGGCGCTTGGAATTGTTTCAAGAGATATCTGCAAGTAGTTGGTTTGTGTGTGCATCTGCCAGTCTCTATTCCCATTTGGTTTGCCTTCCCCTCTCCTTACCTATTTTCCACTCAATTGTTTGAGAGTGTTTTTGTATGATTGCGGTTTTCTTTTATCCCTGTCTACTTCTTATGTACAGCGCCATGGAATCAATGGCGCTATATAAATTATTAATAATAATAATATCTCCCCTCTGTGTCTTTATGTTAGAGCAGGACTAGCGTTCTTGCTATCCTACTCACTAATCAGAGTGGTACTTAGGGTAAGACAGGGATAGGAACCTGATTGCCGCACGGGGTCAAAGAACCTGTCTAGGGACGCTAGGGAGCTCAGGGTGGCATATGGCAAGTAACAGGGGTGCCTCCTTGTATCCTTCTCTAGTGGCAGAGCTTCCTCCCGCTTCTGTCTTGCCGTGCACCATCTTGCTTCCGGTAGAAGCGTGACAATTATAGTCTCTCATGATTGTCTGTGCCATGCCGTGTGATGTGATAGCTGCAAGGCATTATGGGGATGCCGTATCTGAGATTGTATACACCTTCATTGGCTGTTGCAACCTTCTACAATGAGTAAAATGTCAGCGGACATTTTAGACGAGTTGCGCAAATCGCAAATTGTTCGAATTTGTTGAGTTCAGTGAATTTCTAAAAATTCAACACAAATTTGCTTACCCCTAACAATACCTCAGTTCTAGTCTGCGACTCAAAAAACCCATCTTAATCAATTAGGACCCTAATTAAAAATGAAAACAGTGTATGCTCCCCTTCTGTTCCCGCAATGGCGGTGGCACTGTTCCTGGAGAGTGACATGATTTTTTGCGGGTGCCAGTTATAATCACAACATTCTGGTTGATAAAGTATTTTACAATGACATCTCCCCCTCTATCACTAAAAGTTATTTCTATTGAGGTTTTAGAAATTTTCAACAGGGCCCAAGTTTACTTACTGCATAGAATGCCTTTTGAGAATGGATTGTAGAGAAGGTACTACAAGTGGACATTGTTTACAGAGATGTGCAGGTACCATGTTGTACTCCTTTGTATTGTAACATGCTGGGTGGAGTACAATGTGGGATGGCCCTCTGGTAATATAAGGCATTACTTGAAGTAAAACTGATTTTTCCTGAAGTGCACTATATAGACAAAAGTACACCTACGCACAGTAGGGAGAATATAAGATTAAACAAAATAAGCAAATACCCTGCAGTAAGTAAATAAATATAGAGTATTAGTGCAAATAAATAACACAGGACACTTAGTTGACACTATTTTGATCAAAATTGAGCAAAAGCCATCCCACCTAAGGTGTGCCTAATCGGGATGGACCCTACTTCATGTAGTTCACCTCACTGAGCAGACCTCTACTGTAATCTCTTAATATATTCTGCAGGACTAGTATCTACCACTGTATGGTCAGACAGAGTAGGACTATCCCGAATGAGTTCACCTTGTCATGGTGGGATAGCTTTCATGCTATTTTTGATCAAAAAAAGTGTTACTAAGAACCCTATTTTATTTAAATGCACTTTTGCTTTTTATTTAATTACAACAGGGTATATTTTCATTTTGCTTCTTGTAGGTTTTTTCTGATTTATGGCCATGGTGAAACGCGCATTTATGTGCTGCATGTATACCAACTTAAACAAAGCTCAAATTTTGTGTTTTTTCCTTGTATTTTTTGCATTCTGTGCAAACCAGGGTGTGGCCTCCTTTTCTAGAGCTGGATAATACATTTAAAAAGCTTCCCTTGGCTCCTGTCCACCGTTCAGGACCTGGTCCTTTGTCTGCCCTTATTTACACACTGAGGTCAATTCTGACACATGTTAAGGTTTTTAATATTAGACAGAGTAGGACTATCCTGAATGGGTTCACCTTGCCGTGGTGGGATAGCTTTCATGCTATTTTTGATCAAAAACAGTGTTACTAAGAACCCTATTTTATATAAATGCACTTTTGCTTTTTATTTATTTATTTACAACTGGGTTTATTTTCATTTTGCTTCTTGTAGGTTTTTTCACTATATGGTCACTGTATGACTGGAGTATCAGTCTTGGTCTTTGTATAGTGATTTATTTTCTCAGTAACATCTTGGTCATTTGCTGGAGTTCAGCTATACCCACTATGATTAAGTGTGCCTCCAAACTTGTAAACATGGTTAACTAGGTTGGGGGCCCACTAGGATGTGTTTTGCCTTTGAGCCTCTCTCCCCTGTAATGATCCATTATCTATGCCTTTACCTACACTTTACACCTACAGGAACTTTTATGGCATCCCATTCTAAATCCATGGGCATTAATATGGAGTTGGTCACCAATTTGCAGCTATAACGGCTTCCAGTCTTCTGGAAGATTTTTTATAAAATTATGCAGGTGTCTGTGGGAAATTTTGCTCATTCATTCAGAAGAGCATTTATGAGGTCAGACACTGTTGTTGGCAAGAGGACCTGGGTTATAATCTCCGTTCTAGTTCATCCTAAATCACTTTGATGAAGTTTAGGCCACGGCTTGTGCGGCCTGCCAAGCTCTCACACACCAAATTCCCCCAAACATACATTTATTTACTTTACTCTGTTCAGTAGACAGAGTCATGATGGATTAGAAAAGGGCCTTATTCAAACTGATCCTTTAAAGCCAGAAGCTACTATTGTCAAAAATGTGTTATACAGTGGGTGCGGAAAGTATTCAGACCCCTTTAAATTTTTCACTCTTTGTTTCATTGCAGCCTTTTGGTAAATTCTAAAAATTTCATTTTTTTTTTCTCATTAAAGTAAATTCGGTGGGTTCGGCCAACATTAGTCTAATGTGTGTGGGGGTTCTTAAGAGAACTAGAAGAAAAGTGTTACATCGTTCATCAATCCCTCAAAGAGAGAAAAAATATTAGTCTGAAATGATGTGGAAAACTATCTCATGTCTTGAATCCAAGGTAACCAGTTTTTCTCTTAAATATAGTAACCTTGTCCTGAAATATACTGAATAGTTTCTAACTGATCATTATATAGTAGAGTTTTAGTTACATGTTGCTAAAGCTAAGGAGGTTTCCAAGCCACTGTGATTGTACAGTGGGTACGGAAAGTATTCAGACCCATTTAAATTTTTCACTCTTTGTTTCATTGCAGACATTTGGTAAATTCTGAAAAGTTCATTTTTTTTCTCATTAAAGTACACTGTGCACCCCATCTTGGCTGAAAAAAAAACAGAAATGTAGACATTTTTGCACATTTATTAAAAGAGAAAAACTGAAATATCCCATGGTCATAAGCATTCAGATCCTTTGCTCAGACACTCATTTTTAAGTCACATGCTGTCCATTTCCTTGTGATCCTCCTTGAGATGGTTCTACTTCTTCATTGGAGTCCCGCTGTGTTTAATTAAACTGATAGGACTTGATTTGGAAAGGCACACACCTGTCTATATAAGACCTCACAGCTCACAGTGCATGTCAGACCAAATGCAATCATGAGCTCAAAGGAACTGCCCAAGGAGCTCAGAGACAGAATTGTGGCAAGGCACAGATCTGGCCAAGGTTACAAAAGAATGTCTGCATTACTCAAGGTTCCTAAGAGCACAGTGGCCTCCATAATCCTTAAATGGAAGAAGTTTGAGACTAACAGAAGTCTTCCTAGACCTGGCCGTCCAGCCAAACTGAGCAATCGTGGGAGAAGAGCCTTTGTGAGAGAGGTAAAGAATGACCCCAAGATCACTGTGGCTGAGCTGCAGAGATGCAGCAGGGAGATGGGAGAAAGTTCCACAAAGTCAACTATCACTGCAGCCCTCCACCAGTCGGGCCTTTATGGCAGAGTGGCCCGATGGAAGCCTCTCCTCAGTGCAAGACATATGAAAGCCCGCATGGAGTTTGCTCAAAAAGACACAAAGGACTCCCAGACTATGAGAAATAAGATTCTCTGGTCTGATGAGACGAAGAGAGAACTTTTTGGTGATAATTCTGTAACATACCTGGCGGCGTCCTTGCATAGTGGTCCATCTCCCACTGTGCAAGAGCGCGCACTTGATCTCCAGTCCAGTTTGCTAGCCTGGCTTCCCTCCATGCTGTCTGTTTGCCTCTGTGTCTGCTGCTTAAGGGCGGCTCCCGATCACTTCCTGCTTTTTGTACCTGCTGCAGACACACCCCTTGTGCGTCCTCAGCCTATTGCTCTCTGCCATCTGGTATTTAACCCAGCTGCTCCAATGAATCCCTGCCTGAGCATTGTGTTCTGTCAGTTGGCCTTTGGTCACTGATATGCCAGGTCCCGTTTATGTTTCCTGCCTTCGGTATCAGTTCCCGTGTCTGAATTGTGTCCTGTCTGTATTATCTTCTAGCCTGTTGTCTTCTGCCTATCCTGGAGGCTGTATTTCCAGGCCTGTGAGAACTCGCTCCTGCCTGTTCGTTCTGCCTTCTAGGGGCCGCTTACCTAGACCCTCTCCTGTATCTTGCTGCTGTGTCTGTTCTTGTCCGAATACTCTCCTAGCCTGTTTTGTTTTTCTCTATGTCCGTACTTTCCCTTTATCTGCAGAGTCTGAACTCGTACCTAACTCCTGCTCGTTGTCACTGTACTTCCGTTTGTGAGTTTGTGGTCCACTCGCTACTTCTCTGCAAGTACCCTGTGGGTATCTGGTTCTGCCTTTCCCTTCTAGTCTGTTCCGTGTGAACAGAGCCTTGTCCACCGCGTCTGCGGTTTTCGCTTTGCTCAGCTCTGTCCACCGCGTCTGCGGTTTTCGCTTTGCTCAGCTCTGTCCACCACTCTGCGGTTTTCGCTTTGCTCAGCTCTGTCCACCGCGTCTGCGGTTTTCGCTTTGCTCAGCTCTGTCCACCGCATCTGCGGTTTTCGCTTTGCTCAGCTCTGTCCACCGCGTCTGCGGTTTTCGCTTTGCTCAGCTCTGTCCACCGCGTCTGCGGTTTTCGCTTTGCTCAGCTCTGTCCACCGCGTCTGCGGTTTTCGCTTTGCTCAGCTCTGTCCACCGCGTCTGCGGTTTTCGCTTTGCTCAGCTCTGTCCACCGCATCTGCGGTTTTCGCTTTGCTCTGCCCTGTCCACCGCGTCTGCGGTTTCGAATTTGTCTCCCAGTCTGTATTGGACCCTACCCAGCCTGCGCTCTAGTCAGCCTGTTCCTGTATTCCCCAGTGTGGGTTAACAGCCATGTCCGGAGTCTGACCTGGAGTAGACCCTGGTTCCTCTGCTCGGTTCCTCCCTGGTGCACTGGCGTCGTATGCCGTCGTGCGACCTTGGTCGGATCGGGCAGATACTTAGTTACGCCCCTCCAGGCACTCTCCGGTTCATGGCACAGTGGAATCACTACATACACACGCACACGCCACTCAGCCCGGGCGTGTGCATTACAAATTCTAAGCGGTATGTATGGAGAAAACCAGGCACTGCTCATCACCTGCCCAATACAATCCCAACAGTGAAAGATGATGAATCATGCAATGGGAGTGTTTTTCAGCTGCAGGGACAGGACGACTGATTGCAATTGAAGGAAACATGAATGCGGCCAAGTACAGAGATATCCTGGATGAAAACCTCTTCCAGAGTGCTCTGGACCTCAGACTTGGCTGAAGGTTCACCTTGCAACAAGACAATGACACTAAGCACACAGCATCTCTGGAGAGACCTGAAAATGGCTGTCCACCAACGTTCACCATCCAACCTGATGGAACTGAAGAGGATCTGCAAGGAAGAATGGCAGAGGATCCCCAAATCCAGGTGTGAAAAACTTGTTGCATCATTCCCAAGAAGACTCAAGGCTGTACTAGCTCAAAAGGCTGCTTCTACTCAATACTGAGCAAAGGGTCTGAATACTTATGACCATGTGATATTTCAATTTTTCTTTTTAAATAAATTTGCAAAAATTTCTACATTTCTGTATTTTTTTCAGTCAAGATGGGGTGCAGAGTGTACTTTAATTAGAAAAAAAATAACTTTTTAGAATTTACCAAATGGCTGCAATGAAACAAAGAGTGAGAAATTTAAAGGGATCTGAATACTTTCCGTATCCACTGTATATCTCTGTTCCTAGCCAGCACCTTAAGACACCAATACCCATAAAGTGAATGGAGGTCTCCTGAGGGTCATGCAATAAAATTGAAACACCCGATTCTTTTAATTTCAGGGGAGATAAGCCACTATCAGAAGTGTCTGGCATTGGCTCTTCCCTTTGAGAATGCATAAATGTTCAGCAAGGATGTACATTTATTTGTCTACATTCATTTATAGGATGAATGCACATTTGTCTGACACCTATCCCATGTATTAGTCTGTCACTCACGGCTGCCTGTTCTTGCCGGCTCTCTTTGTAGGCATCTCAGCGGCTTCTCTTTGCTGTGTAGCTCCCCGAGGGCTCGGTTGCTACAGAGTTATTGCATCTCACCTAGAGGTGTGATATCTCACTTCCAGGTAAGGATAGAGTGTGGATCAGTACCCCGACAGCTGCATGCACTACACCACATTTCCGGGGGGCAGGGCGACCGATATGCCCCTAAGATGGGTACGACAGTCCCTGTCCCTGGCTGGAGTGGGGGGAGGGAACACCTAGGAAGGGGGAACCCAGTAGTGCAGGGGCAGAGAGGAAGCAGTTCCTGGATGCACAGAGAGAGAGATATAAAAGGTGGGGGCCATCTTAGAGCAGGAGCCAGTCAGAGGAGGAAAAGAGCAGGAGCAGGGCTCTGTGGAGAAGGAAGGGGAGCGGAGGAGGCTCCAGGAACACATAGGAAAGAAGGGACCCCAGGGGTGTGGACCGGCTCATAGCCACCATACGCCCGTATCTACCTGCGTAGAGGGGTCAGGCCAAGGGGGAGACCGGTCCCCAAAACTAGTGGAACTACCCTCAGCTAGAAACCGGAGGCTGCGACATTTCAAGTGGCGCAGCCCCTCGCTACACCCGCTAGGAAGGCACCATATAGGGTCCAGGGAAACGGAATGCACGTTTGCCCGCCAAGGTCCGAGGCAGCTGGACAGAAGCGTGGTCACTGGTGGGGTACGACAGGCCAGAGGAAGGACACATAAAGGGGGTCCTGTGAAACTCTCCGGAGATACCTGGCAGTCGGCCGAGCCCCTCACCTGGTGAGCACAGTGCGACGTGGGCAGCCGTTACCTGCAGAAGTGGTCTGGATAATAAGAACTGTGAGTAAAGACCCTGGACTGCATCACTGACTCTGTGTCGTCACTGCTACTCCTGCATCATCACCCCCATCCTCCGCATACACTGCCCTGAGGCTACACTCCTCCCGTGGGGAGTTGTACTACACTCTGCTGCACCCAAAACACCAGCCTCAGCGGTCTGCCCTGCAGCGGGGGTTCATCCTGACCGCAATCCACGGGTGGCGTAGTCGGACATTTAATATACAACAAACAGACTGCCATTCGGTTTGACCACCCTGAGCCACGGACCGGGTCACCGCCACGCGGAGACTACAACCCCCAGCATCCCACAAAAGGCCCGGTTCCGGGTTCCCCACACGGCCCAGGGGACGCGTCAAATTTGGCGTAGTCGGAAGGATTTCGTGCCCGCAACCACCGGGTACTGCGTGCCTGAAAAGAGGCTGTTTTACTGTATTGAAAATGGCACCCGCCCCAGCAGAACGGACGCCATAATGTGCGCGCCAAAAGACACCAAGAAGCCACAAATGCTTTGTATGATGCTTTACCTGATATTTGATAAAAGAGTTCCAGTGATATTGAAAGTGTACTTATAATGGTGACAAAAGAAAATGTTTCCCATAAAGGGAAGTGATATGCAGTTGACAGTTAAAAAAAAACAAAAAACTTTTGCATGTCCTAATTTGTTTTGTCTTTTGCTCTGTTCCAGCCCGCGGACATGCTGTGATTTACCAGGGGGGAATGTAGCACCCCGAGGGCTCGGTTGCTACAGAGGTATTGCTTCTAATCCAGATGTGCGATATCTCACTTACAGGTAAGGATGGAGTGTGGATCAGGACCCTGATACCTGCATGCATTACACCACATTTCCGGGGGGCAGGGCGACCGATATGCTCCAAGTACAGCGCGACAGTCCCTGTCCCTGCCTGGAGTGGGGGGAGAGAACACCGAGGAAGGGGGAACTCTGTAGTGCAGGAGCAGGGAGGAAGCAGTTCCTGGGTGCACCTAGAGGGAGGTATAAAAGGTGGGCACCATCTTAGAACAGTGTTCAGTCTGGGAGAAGAAGTGACAGAGCAGGGCCTCTGTGGAGCTCTGCTCCGGAGGCGGGCCTAGCCTGTGAGGCCCAGCCAGCACTAAAAGGGAGAAGTTCAGTTCAGTTCAGAGTGAGAGGAGAAGACAGGGAGCAGAGGCTCAGACCGAGCTCTTCTCCGCAGGCAGGCCTAAGAGAGAGGCCGGAGCCTGGAGGAAGGAGAAGGAAGGAAGAGGAGCGGAGGAGGCTCCAGGAACAAGGAACGAAGGGACCCCAGGGGTGTGGACCGGCGAGTCGCCACCGCACGCCCGAATCTACCTGCGTAGAAGGGTCAGGCCAAAGGGGGAGACTGGTCCCCGAAACTAGTGGAGGCGGGGAACTACCCTCAGCTAGAAACCGGAGGCTGTGACATTTCACGTGGCGCAGCCCCTCGCTATACCCACTAGGAAGGCACCATATAGGGTCAGGGAAACTGGCGCCAAGTTTACCAAGAGAAGGCCCAAGGCAGCCGGACAGAAGCGAGGTCACTGGCGGGGTATGACAGGCCAGAGAAAGGACACACAAAGGGGGTCCTGTGAAACACTCCGGAGATACCTGGGAGTCGGCCGAGCCCCTCACGTAGTGAGCACAGTACGACGTGGGCGGCCTTTACCTGCAGAAGTGGTCTGGATAATAAGAACTGTGAGTAAAGACCCTGGACTGCATCACTGACTCTGTGTCGTCACTGCTACTCCTGCACCATCACCCCCATCCTCCGCATACACTGCCCTGAGGCTACACTCCTCCCGTGCGGAGTTGTACTACACTCTGCTGCACCCACAACACCAGCCTAAGCGGTCTGCCCTGCAGCGGCGGTTCATCCTGACAGCAATCCACGGGTGGCATAGCCGGACATTTAATATCATAAAAACCACATAAATAGACTGCCATTTGAGTTGACCACCCTGAGCCACGGGACCGGGTCCCCGCCACACGAGGACTACAACCCCCAGCATCCGCAACGGGTCCGGTTCCGGGTATCCCCACACACGTGCGGCCCAGGGGGCGCGTCAACTTTTGGCGTAGTCGGCAGGATTTCGTGCTCGCCACCAACGGGTACTGCGTGCCTGAAGAAAGACTGTAATACTTACCTTGGTGGAGTTTCCCGCCATCCGCAGCCGTTTCCCGCCATCCGCAGCCATTTTCCCGCCATCGGGCGCCATCTTTGGGACGCCGCGCGGGAAGAAGAGGGGCGTGGACGACGACAGCGCGCGAGAGCCGAAGACCCACCTTACGCACTGACACCGCGCAAGGTCCTGAAAGGAGCCCAGCGGACGCCGACGTCACCAGCACATGACGCCAGGTCCTCAACCCCGACGATCATCTGCGGAGCCGCGGCCTACGGAAGAGGAGCAACGGAAAGTAGGCCACGGTTGAATATGGGGGAGGAAGATGTCGGAAGCGGAGGGGACTTCCACCGCCAGCGCGGCCACTGCCGCAGTGATGCCGTTTGCCGTGCCTTGCATCCTGGGAGCGGCCTGGTTGCCCCAGTTGGGGATTGTTACCCGTTGCATTTTTGGAGTTGCCCTTTTAACCTGGCTGAGGACTGAGAGCAGCCATTCCCCTTTTAACCTGGCTGAGGACTGAGAGCAGCCATTCCCCTTTTATCCGGCTGAGGACTGGGAGCAGCCAACCTTGTACATAGTTGCACTTCTTAAAGTGCCCCCTATTAGTTTACCTCAACCGCTTGCACCTTGAAGGGTGATATGGACACCCGGTCATAGCAGAGACTGTGACCTGTTTGGAGAGACCTAGCCGTTGGAAAGGTTCCTGCTAATGATGTTTACCATTTTTATATTTGAAAAGAAAAGTTTTATATTTAATTGCCGGAAATTGCCTTAAAGAAAATGTTTATCTGTGAATAAAGGGAAAAGCTTTACGAAAGTAACATAAAAAAAAAAAATTAATTTCATATGATGCCGTAACCTCTAAAAGAAAAATTGCCTCCCATAAAGGGATGAGTTATTGTGTTGATAATATTATATGTTGATGCATTAAATAATGTGCATGTCTTTGAACAAAAATGTATTTTGCTCTGTTCCAGCCACGGACGTGCTGTGATTTACCAGGGGGGAATGTAGCACCCTGAGGTCTCGGTTGCTACAGAGGTATTGCATCTCACCTAGAGGTGTGATATCTCACTTCCAGGTAAGGATGGAGTGTGGATCAGTACCCCAACAGCTGCATGCACTACACCACATTTCCGGGGGGCAGGGCGGCCGATATGCCCCTAAGATGGGCACGACAGTCCCTGTCCCTGGCTGGAGTGGGGGGAGGGAACACCTAGGAAGGGGGAACCCAGTAGTGCAGGGGCAGAGAGGAAGCAGTTCCTGGATGCACAGAGAGAGAGATATAAAAGGTGGGGGCCATCTTAGAGCAGGAGCCAGTCAGAGGAGGAAAAGAGCAGGAGCAGGGCTCTGTGGAGCTCTGCTCCAGGAGGCGGGCCTAGCCTGAGAGGCCCAAGACAGAGAGAAGACAGGGAGCAGGGCGGCTGCATTGGCTCTGCTCCACAGGCAGGCTCTGTCAGGAGGCCTGGGCCTGAAGGAAGAGGGAAGATAGAAGGGGAGCGGAGGAGGCTCCAGGAACACAGAGGAAAGAAGGGACCCCAGGGGTGTGGACCGGCTGGTAGCCACCATACGCCCGTATCTACCTGCGTAGAGGGGTCAGGCCAAGGGGGGAGACCGGTCCCCGAAACTACTGGAGGCGGGGAACTACCCTCAGCTAAAAACCGGAGACTGCGACATTTCAAGTGGCGCAGCCCCTCACTACACCCGCTAGGAAGGCACCATATAGGGTCCAGGGAAACGGAATGCACGTTTGCCCGCCAAGGCCCGAGGCAGCTGGACAGAAGCGTGGTCACTGGTGGGGTACGACAGGCCAGAGGAAGGACACAAAGGGGGTCCTGTGAAACACTCCGGAGATACCTGGGAGTCGGCCGAGCCCCTCACCTGGTGAGCACAGTGCGACGTGGGCAGCCGTTACCTGCAGAAGTGGTCTGGATAATAAGAACTGTGAGTAAAGACCCAGGACTGCATCACTGACTCTGTGTCATCACTGCTACTCCTGCACCATCACCCCCATCCTCCGCATACACTGCCCTGAGGCTACACTCCTCCCGTGGGGAGTTGTGCTACACTCTGCTGCACCCAAAACACCAGCCTCAGCGGTCTGCCCTGCAGCGGCGGTTCATCCTGACCGCAATCCACGGGTGGCGTAGTCGGACATTTAATATACAACAAACAGACTGCCATTCGGTTTGACCTCCCTGAGCCACGGACCGGGTCACTGCCACGCGGAGACTACAACCCCCAGCATCCCACCAAAGGCCCGGTTCCGGGTTCCCCACACGGCCCAGGGGGCGCGTCAGCTGCACCTCACACCATTTTTGGAATTGGCTTGCTTGAGTCTTCTTCCTGGAGTCTACGATCTGCCGTCTCAGCAATACAGGCTCTCCAGCCACTCCTTGTGGTCTTAACGAGACACGACTTCCTTCTACAGTCTCTATGTACAGAATATCTATAGTACAACAAAGTCATCAAGTGCCCACCATAAATTTTTCCAGCGCATATTAATTGCATAAGATTACTGTCAGCCAGTGCAGAATACAATACAATGTACAGAGGAAAAGACACAACAGGAGCAGGGAGCTTATAAAAAGGTGATGTACAGTGGGGGAAATAAGTATTTGATCCCTTGCTGTTTTTGTAAGTTTGCCCACTGACAAAGACATGAACTGTCTATAATTTTAACGGTATGTTAATTTTAACCTTGAGAGATAGAATATCCCAAAAAAAATCAAGAAAATCACATTGTATAAATTAGATACATTTGTTTTCATTTTGCTGTGAGAAATAAGTAATAATAACAGGAAGAAATAAGACTGTTCATGTCTTTGTCAGTGGGCAAACTTACAAAAACAGCAAGGGATCAAATACTTATTTCTCTCACTGTAGAAGTCTAAAAAGGACAGTACAGTCTGATTGTCTACAAATCCTGACTACATCATGGCCAAGTAAAGACTATTTAGGTTGCTGTTTGCTATTCTTGCTCTTCTGACACAGAGTTTTTAGATTTAACATGTAGCAGAGTTTAGAGAGTGAACCCCACCCACACCACAGCTCTCTGTCTACATTGTCTATTGACAGTGAGCTGCTTATTAGAGGAAGGGGCGGAGTCAGACCATTTGGCATGAGGGAGCTAGTCTGGGCAGTGAAAAAATATTTACATGAAATGGCAAATTGGGGTCAAGTATTAGTAAGAATTAACTAGAAAAAGCTGTAAGAAATAACTTTTAATGTATTTCACTTTGTATGCACAGGTGCACTTTAAAGTTATATATCAGATGGTTCGTGGAAGATTACATACTATGACGTTTTGTTGGTATCCTGAATATTATGCATGCATAGTAGCATTGTATTCACTGATAGTTACTGCTACTCAGACTGGTTAATTAGCCCAATTGAGGGTGTGACAAAGTCACTGGTAAAGTGCTGAAGGGGAGATATGTTTCACTGAGGCTATTAGCTTCAGTGAATTAAAACCCTTAAGTTTCCTCCAGCATGTTACAGTATGTGCTGTGGGGTTAAACCACCATTTGTAAAAGGGAGTGTTTTTATGAGAATGAGAACAACCATAGTGTGGGCGGGAGGTTGTTCTCCATATCTCCACCCCAGGGTGTGATCTGGGGTTTAAATACTCAGCCTGCTGAGGCATTCAGTGTTCACTGTATCTGGAGAGGCTAACTCCAGACAGGACATGTGTGTTCTGTGCTAATCTGAACCCTGTGTTTGCTGGACTCTAAGCAGGTGGTCCCTGCTACCACAAGGACTGTGTTTGGTATCACAACTTTGTTTTGTTTTCCTGTTTTTCCCCGAAGGGCCATGTTTGTTTTACTTCCCATGGTTTGTACTTCCTAATAAATCTGGTAAGAATTTAAAGAGACAGTGTTCCTGTATACCTCTATGTGCAACCAAGTGAGCCGATCTGCCACAAGGGGTATACAATTTGATGATTATACACCCACTATATTATCAATTATGCTACCTATTTATTAAGATCCCCAGCAGAACTTATTTAGCAACTGTGTTTTGCATGTGTATATTTATATTATGTATTTTTGTTGTTCAGCATAGGGGATAGTAGGGTTTCTAGGGACTGCCAACGTTGAGTGGCGGAGCTATGTTGACTGTTTAGGGTGCCAACCTCCACGATCAGGTAGGTGAACAGCTCTATAGGGACTTTTAGCCATATTTGTGTATTTTTGCTCCTAACATTACAATTAACCATCTATAGTCCCCTTTTTAAAAGATTAGTTTATACTAACATATACTTTTAAGTGAAGTGTATTAAAAATTATTTTTTAGGTTTTTTTTCTAGTTGGTTCTTACTAGTCTGGGCAGTGATAATCTCCTGGTGATAAAACACTCATTGTATGGAAAAAACAGCACACAGCCTAATAAGTGACACATCCCTGAAATCAGTGTCTCAGCTCTTACCTCATGCTGTTCTCAGATTACATAGCAAAAACCTGCTAACAGATTCCCTTTAACCTTGCTGAGTGAAATCTGCAGTAGGTTAAAAGACAAATGTGAGGCCCCAGAATATTTGGAGTTGATCACCCAAATTGATAAAAAATATATATATATATTTTATCCCAGGACCTGATTGGTCAAATAATTTGGTTTTGAGGATGCTCCATGAAATGTGAAGAAAAAGATCTCTGTAGGATTTTTTACTGCTAAATGTGCTGTTATGATGGAAAAATGTTATGATGACATGTACACGAAGAGATGACTTAAGAGGGTTTAATATTTATTTGGAGAATCCAAGTCCTTGTATCATTGAATCAGCTCACAGGTACTGATTGCTTTTATAGTCAGTATTCCTTTTCTGACTGTTATCCACTATGAAAACAATTAGAAAATGTAAAATGTGCATATTCTCTGTAAATTACATTACCTATAGCTTACAGAGTATTCAGAAACTTATTAACCACAGCTATAAGAGGAAATCGCTGATCATCAGTTCTACCCTAGGGGAGTATTTGAATAGTCCTTCATAATTATATGTATACTGTATAGTCTAGATTTTACTTTCTTAAAACTGATGCACTACCCTAGCCACCTTTATTATTTGGGGGTGACATTTTCCATTCTTCTCCTCCCTTCTTTTTTATTTCGATCCTATCCACTAAACGAGTTTTCACTTATTATATAACACAAACCTCAAGGCTCAAAGGTGCACACGTACTAAGATTGTTGTATTTTACCCCAGTTAAAGTGGAAAAACTACATTGGAGCAACCTCTTTTAATGCATTTAACTCATTTTGACTTCTTAGGCAAACTAATAAAAGCTATGTTCAGTGACGTAACTAGAGTCTGATGTTCCCCTGGTAAAAATTTTGGACCTGGCTCCCACCCCCACCACCCTTCATGTTGGTCAGATGTATGGGCCCTTGTAGCGTTCTAAATCCTTTAGGATATGCGTGTTCCCCTCCATTATGTAGTAATGTCCCCTGATCCTGGGCCCCTTCCAGGTATACAGTACAGACCAAAAGTTTGGACACACCTTCTCATTTAAAGATTTATCTGTATTTTCATGACTATGAAAATTGTACATTCACACTGAAGGCATCAAAACTACGAATTAACACATGTGGAATTATAAGCTTAACAAAAAAGTGTGAAACAACTGAAAATATGTCTTATATTCTAGGTTCTTCAAAGTAGCCACCTTTTGCTTTGATGACTGCTTTGCACACTCTTGGCATTCTCTTGATGAGCTTCAGGAGGTAGTCACCGGAAATGGTTTTCACTTCACAGGTGTGACCTGTCATGTTTAATAAGTGGGATTTCTTGCCTTATAAATGGGGTTGGGACCATCAGTTTTGTTGTGCAGAAGTCAGGTGGATACACAACTGTCCTACTGAATAGACTGTTAGAATTTGTATTATGGCAAGAAAAAAGCAGCTAAGTAAAGAAAAATGAGTGGTCATCATTACTTTAAGAAATGAAGGTCAGTCAGTCCAAAAAATTGGGCAAACTTTGAAAGTGTCCCCAAGTGCAGTTCCAAAAACCATCAAGGCTACAAAGTAACTGGCTCACATGAGGACTTCCCCAGGAAAGGAAGACCAAGAGTCACCTCTGCTTCTGAGGATAAATTTATCCGAGTCACCAACCTCAGAAATCGCAGGTTAACAGCAGCTCAGATTAGAGACCAGGTCAATGCCACACAGAGTTCTATCAGCAGACACATCTCTTCAACAACTGTTAAGAGGAGACTTTGTGCAGCAGGCCTTTATGGTAAAATAGCTGCTAGGAAACCACTGCTAAGGACAGGCAACAAGCAAAAGAGACTTGTTTGGGCTAAAGAACACAAGGAATGGACATTAGACCAGTGGAAATCTGTGCTTTGGTCTGATGAGTCCTAATTTGAGATCTTTGGTTCCAACCACCGTGTCTTTGTGCGACGCAGAAAAGGTGAACGGATGGACTCTACATGCCTGGTTCCCACCATGAAGCATGGAGGAGGAGGTGTGATGGTGTGGGGGTGCTTTGCTGGTGACACTGTTGGGGATTTATTCAAAATTGAAGGCATACTGAACCAGTATGGCTACCACAGCATCTTGCAGCGGCATGCTATTCCATCCAGTTTGCGTTTAGTTGGACCATCATTTATTTTTCAACAGGACAATGACCCCAAACACAACTGTAATAGCGGGGAAGGACGTAGCCTTCCCTTGGCACTGAAGTAGTTAAAGGAAGTGTCCCTGTAGTTAGACCTCTCTGAAATTTTGGTAGGCCAAGCTAAGGGGTTAGCTTCAGTGGTCCAGTCAGTAGAGTAGAGGGGGAACTTAGTGCCCTGATTAAGGCTTGAGAGTTATAGAGCTTGTTCCTGGCATAATTCCTTGTGGGCTGCAGTACTTGTAATCAGCCACAAGATGCCACTGTCCTGGGTGCAGATGTCAGGATGAGTCTGCTAGCAGTGTTACAGACAGTGATGGGGTTAATGCTGTGTTATGACAGTCCACAGAGGGTGGGCACTTTAGGAAAATCCCTGCTTAGTTTCCAGAAGCAGAAAGTGATGAGTAGTAAGAGATAGGACAGTGAACTGTACGGGCAGCCTGACTATATGGTGGCTGCTAGAGTACACGGGAGCTCCATACCCTCAGACAGTGGGATCACCAGTGTAAAAGTTTCCCTACGCAAGAGTCCTGTTAGCCGGCCGGAGAAACTCAACGGAGATATTGAGGACCCGGGGGCACTTCTAGTCTGCAGGTAGCAGAGGAAGTTAAATAGGACTCCAGGCTAAGACGTGGGGGAGATATCAGATCCGGAACACTGTTGGTATTGCAGAAGAGTCTCTTGGGCTAGAGATTAGAGTCACAGAGATGCTTCACTTAAAGAGGAAATCAGGGCTGAAGATGTTGCCAGCGCCTGTGAGGGAGATAATAGCCTGTCGGGCCTTATCCATTATATCTGCCTGTAAATACTGTACATATGCCCTTCCCCAAGTAAAGTCCAAGTTATGGTTAAGAACCTTGTGTCCTCTGAATTTATTGCTGCCCTGGTCCCGGAAGAGAAATGCCTGGAGACAACACGATCGGATGGTTTGAAGTAAGTGGAGAGCCCCACATGCACAGCCACACATCAGAGGGAGGACACGAATTGTCTGTAGGGTGCCAGAGCGAGAGGGGCTGTAACGGGTCTGGGAGGCGTAACCTCTGAGCAACTTATACAAGGGGCGGTCCTTGTATGGAAGCGGGTGGCGACCAGGGAAGACAGGCAGGTAGTCACAGCAGGTGACTGGGACAGTCTCTGGGTAAACGGGCAGGAGGTCACGGCAAGTGACCGGGACAGTCTCTGGGTAAACGGGCAGGAGGTCACAGCAAGTGACCGGGGCAGTCTCTGGGTGAACGGGCAGGAGGTCACGGCAAGCGACCGGGACAGTCTCTGGGTAAAGGGTAGGTACGACCTGTGACGGCTGAGCCTCCAGGTAGGCTAGCAGGCAGATGGCAGATGTGTGCTCCCAGGTAAGCAGGCGAGAGTCTCTGGATAAGCAGGTGGTCACAGCATGTGACGGCGGAGCCTCCAGGTAGGCTAACAGGCAGGTAGCAGATGAGCGCTCCCAGGTGAGCGGGCAAGAGTCTCTGGACTGGCAGGTGGTCACAGCACGTGACGGCGGAGCTTCCAGGTAGGCTAACAGGCAGGTAGCAGATGAGCGCTCCCAGGTGAGCGGGCAAGAGTCTCTGGACTGGCAGGTGGTCACAGCACGTGACGGCGGAGCCTCCAGGTAGGCTAGCAGACAGGTAGCAGGTGAGCGCTCCCAGGTGAGCGGGCAAGCTGGTCCATAGACAGACTGACAGATGTCGGAAGGCAGACTGTCGGACCTCAGGCTAGCAAGCAGGTCAGCGGATAACAGGCAGGAATCAGACAGCAAACTGGCAGGAAACTGGAAACGGGACCTGAGGGCTGAAGCAGAGTAGTGAACAGTGCAACAACATTGCTCGGGCACCTCCATTTTGGAGGAGGTGCCTTATATATGGTGAAGTCCTCCGGCCATTGGCCGGGGACTCCTTAGGATGGCGCGCGCGGCCCCTTTAAGAGGGGGGAGCGCGCGCGCGCGCGCCCTAGGCACCGTTGCCGGGAAGGAGCGCGCGCTGCCAGCAGAGCGGGAGGAGGACGCCGGGCTCGGAGCGGAGAGGTGAGGGGAACAGCATCCCTGCCTAGCAGAGGGCAGGGACGCCGACGCTACTGTACCCCCCCCTTTAGGCCCCCCCTTTTTTAGGCCAGACAGAAATTTAGCAAGGATGAGAGGGGCATGGATGTTCTCCCGGGGCTCCCACGTTCTCCCTTCAGGACCAAACCCCTTCCAATCTACTAGAAAAAAAGGTCTTTCCTCTTACCCTTTTTGTGGCCAGAATGTTCTCTACCTCAAACTCGTTTTCAGCGGAAACCAGAGCAGGAGGCCTACCTGTAGACTTGGAAAAAGAGTTAAGTACCATGGGTTTGAGGAGAGATACATGGAAGGAGTTAGGGATCCGCAAGTTGGCCGGGAGTTTCAATTTATAGGCCACCGGGTTGATCTGACTGATGACCTCCAGAGGACCGATGAACCGAGGCCCTAACTTATAGGAAGGAATCTTGAGCCGGACATACTTGGACGAGAGCCAGACCTTATCCCCTGGACGGAATTGAGGAGGATCCAGACGTTTTTTGTCAGCATGTCTTTTCATACGCTCGGACGACTGAAGGAGTGCGGACCGAGTACTCTCCCACATGGAGGAAAATTTGTTAACAAGAGATTCCGCAGCCGGATTATCCACCGAGGTGGAGATGGGAAATGGGATCCGAGGATGCTGACCGAAGACTACAAGAAACGGGGATTTGGAGGAAGATTCGCTCTCGTGATTGTTGTAAGAGAATTCGGCCCATGGCAGGAGATCCACCCAGTCAGAATGGTGGGCATTAACGAAGTGCCGGAGGTAACTGGTCAGGATCTGATTGATCCGCTCCACTTGACCATTAGACTGTGGGTGGTAAGCGGAGGAGAAGTCCAGGGTGACGTCTAGCAATTTACAAGTGGCTCTCCAGAAACGTGAGGTGAACTGTACCCCACGATCCGACACGATGTGGAGGGGCAGGCCATGAAGACGGAAGATGTGGCGGATAAAGTCTTTAGCCAGCTCGGGTGCAGATGGGAGGCCTGGCAGGGGAATAAAGTGAGCCATCTTGGAAAAGCGGTCAGCGACCACCCAAATGACCGTACAACCGGCAGAGACGGGGAGATCAGTTATGAAGTCCATAGCAATATGCTGCCAGGGGGCAGCAGGCACAGGAAGCGGAAGGAGGCGACCGGCTGGCAGGTGTCTCGGGACTTTGTTGCGGGCGCAGGACACACAGGCAGAAACAAAGTTTATTACGTCCTTGTGCAGGGTAGGCCACCAGTAGTGCCGGGTAATAAGCTGGAGGGTCTGTTTCTGACCGGCGTGGCCAGCTAGTTTAGACGAATGGCCCCAGTGTAGGATCTTCTCCCGATCAGGTACTGAAACGAACGTCTTACCGGGAGGGAGACGATTTAGACTCACGGGAGCCACCTGCATTACTCTCGCGGGATCGATGATATGTTTAGGTTCTTCCTCGAGATCGGACACCAGAAAGGATCGGGACAAGGCGTCTGCTTTGATGTTTTTGTCAGCCGGGCGAAAATGAAGAACAAACTCAAAGCGAGCAAAAAACAAGGACCACCGGGCTTGGCGCGGGTTAAGTCTCTGGGCATGCTGGAGGTAAGCCAAGTTCTTGTGGTCAGTGTAAATTATTACCGGGCGAAGAGCCCCCTCGAGTAGGTAACGCCACTCCTCCAATGCCAGCTTGATGGCCAATAACTCTCGGTCTCCTATGGAATAGTTGCGCTCAGAAGAGGAGAAGAGTTTGGAGAAGAAGCCACAAGTTACCATTCTCCCGGAAGACGATTTTTGGGTAAGTACTGCTCCGGCTCCAGAGGAGGAGGCGTCAACTTCCAGGAAGAACTGCTTGTTGCCGTCCGGGCGATGCAGCACCGGGGCGGAAGAGAAGGCCTGTTTTAAGGAAAGAAAGGCCTCCTCTGCTTCGGGCGGCCACTCTCTGGGATTAGTGCCCTCACGGGTGAGCGCGGAAATTGGGGCAGTCCGGGAAGAGAAGTGCGGTATGAAGAGGCGGTAGTAGTTGGCGAAGCCCAGGAACCGCTGAATAGCCTTCAACCCCTCCGGTCGAGGCCATTTCTCGATGGCAGACAGTTTATCTGGATCCATTCGGAGGCCGGTCTGAGAAATAATGTAGCCCAAAAACGGAAGCGAGGTCTGCTCAAAGAGGCACTTCTCATATTTAGCGAAGAGGTGATTCTGCCTGAGCCTGAGCAGGACCTGACGAACATCCCTCCGGTGAGTCTGGAGATCCGGAGAGAAGACCAAGATGTCGTCCAGGTACACCACTACGCAGGAGTAGAGAAGGTCCCGGAAGATGTCATTGACCAACTCTTGAAAGACGGCAGGAGCATTACAGAGACCAAAGGGCATTACCAGATATTCATAGTGGCCGTCCCGGGTGTTGAATGCAGTCTTCCATTCATCCCCCTGACGGATACGGACCAGGTTGTACGCCCCACGGAGGTCCAGTTTGGTGAAGATTCTAGCCCCCCTCAGACGATCAAATAACTCCGGAATGAGCGGAAGGGGGTACTTATTCTTCACCGTAATCTGGTTAAGGTCTCTATAGTCTATACAGGGACGGAGAGAGCCGTCCTTCTTTTTAACGAAAAAGAAGCCTGCTCCCGCCGGGGAGGTAGATTTCCGGATGAATCCCCGGGCCAGATTCTCCTCAATATATTCGGACATCGACCGGGTCTCAGCAGCGGACAATGGGTAAATACGCCCACGGGGAGGCGTAGTACCAGGTAGCAGGTCGATAGGACAGTCGTATGGTCTATGAGGGGGTAATGTCTCTGCCTCCTTTTTATTAAAGACATCAGCAAATGACCAATAAGGAATCGGAAGTCCAGGTAGATTAGTTGGGGTAGGAGAAGGACTGACGGGATGAACGGGAACCAAACAAGTCTTATGGCAGTCCTGTCCCCAACGAAGGACTTCTCCGGTCTTCCAGTCAAGCACGGGTGCATGTTTCTGGAGCCAAGGTAGGCCTAGTAAGAGGGCGTGAGAGAGTCCAGGCAGAACATGAAAAGAGATGCTCTCAGAATGCAGCATTCCCACCTGCAGAGTAATGGATTCGGTGATGAGTTGGATGGGACGTGGTAAGAGGCCCCCATCCACGGCAGCAACAGATAGGGGTACAGCCAGAGGTTTGGTGGGAATGCGGTGTTTTTCTACCAGGGACTGTGAAATAAGATTCCCGGCTGCTCCAGAGTCAAGTTGGGCTAGTTCGAAAAAACGGTTCTCCCTGCAGATAATTGAGACTGACAGCAGCAGAGATGGAGAGAATTTATTCTTGTCTAGGTCGACCTCTCTGAGCGAACCTAGACACAGGCGTTTCCCGACCTCTCCGGGCAGGTACGGATCCGGTGCTCCTTGCTGCCACAGTAGAAGCAGCTCCCCTCGGCACGGCGTAAGTCCTGACGGGTTTTGACCATCTTGGTCTGGTCGACCTGCATAGGCTCAGGAGAGTGTACCTGGGGAGAAACGGAGGGAGTGACGGGTTTCTGGAAGGTAGGAGCTAGACGTGGAAACCTCCTCTCACGGGTGACCTCTTTGGCACGCTCCTGGAACCGTAGGTCAATCCGGGTGGCAAGAGTTATTAAGTCATCGAGAGTGGTAGGAATGTCCCAACCGGCGAGTTCATCTTTAATACGGCCGGACAGGCCCTCCCAGAAGACAGACACCAGAGCGTCGTTATCCCAGGCCAGCTCCGAGGCAAGGGTACGGAACCGTATGGCATATTGGCCCACGGTGAGACTTCCCTGACGGAGGTGTAGCAGAGACAATGCGGATGAGGTCTTCCGTCCGGGTTCGTCGAAGACTTTCCGGAAAGCCGTGAGAAAGGCAGGCAAGTCGGACACCAGGGGGTCTCCTCTCTCCCATAGAGGATTTAGCCAAGCCAGTGCCTCCCCCGTGAGATGGGACATGATGAAGGCTACTTTGGCCCGGTCGGAGTTAAACTGGTGGGACAGGAGTTCAAAGTGCAGGGTGCACTGGTTTATGAAGCCCCGAGCCAGAGCGGAGTCGCCTCCGAAGCGAGGAGGTGCAGAAAGCCGGGGTCCGGAGCAGGATACCATGGTATTGGTGGGCAGCGGAGCTGCCGGGTTGCGAGTCAAGACACTAGCGGTGGTTGCTGGTGGAGCAGTCAGAGTGTCCAGGCGAGAATTGACATTCCGCAGGTGACTCAGGATGGACTCCTGTTGGGACCTCTGACGGGACAATTCATGACAAAGGTCCGAGAGCGAGGGAGCTTGGGTGCCACCGGGTTCCATGGCCCGAGCAAACTGTCACGGGTCTGGGAGGCGGAACCTCTGAGCAACTTATACAAGGGGGCGGTCCTTGTAAGGAAGCGGGTGGCGACCAGGGAAGACAGGCAGGTAGTCACAGCAGGTGACCGGGACAGTCTCTGGGTAAACGGGCAGGAGGTCACGGCAAGTGACCGGGACAGTCTCTGGGTAAACGGGCAGGAGGTCACAGCAAGTGACCGGGGCAGTCTCTGGGTGAACGGGCAGGAGGTCACGGCAAGCGACCGGGACAGTCTCTGGGTAAAGGGTAGGTACGACCTGTGACGGCTGAGCCTCCAGGTAGGCTAGCAGGCAGATGGCAGATGTGTGCTCCCAGGTGAGCAGGCGAGAGTCTCTGGATAAGCAGGTGGTCACAGCATGTGACGGCGGAGCCTTCAGGTAGGCTAACAGGCAGGTAGCAGATGAGCGCTCCCAGGTGAGCGGGCAAGAGTCTCTGGACTGGCAGGTGGTCACAGCACGTGACGGCGGAGCCTCCAGGTAGGCTAACAGGCAGGTAGCAGATGAGCGCTCCCAGGTGAGCGGGCAAGAGTCTCTGGACTGGCAGGTGGTCACAGCACGTGACGGCGGAGCCTCCAGGTAGGCTAGCAGACAGGTAGCAGGTGAGCGCTCCCAGGTGAGCGGGCAAGCTGGTCCATAGACAGACTGACAGATGTCGGAAGGCAGACCGTCGGACCTCAGGCTAGCAAGCAGGTCAGCGGATAACAGGCAGGAATCAGACAGCAAACTGTCAGGAAACTGGCAGGTAACTGGCAGGTAACTGGAAACGGGACCTGAGGGCTGAAGCAGAGTAGTGAACAGTGCAACAACATTGCTCGGGCACCTCCATTTTGGAGGAGGTGCCTTATATATGGTGAAGTCCTCCGGCCATTGGCCGGGGACTCCTTAGGACGGTGCGCGCGGCCCCTTTAAGAGGGGGGGAGCGCGCGCGCGCGCGCCCTAAGCACCGTGGCCGGGAAGGAGCGCGCGCTGCCAGCAGAGCGGGAGGAGGACGCCGGGCTCGGAGCGAAGAGGTGAGGGGAACAGCGTCCCTGCCTAGCAGAGGGCAGGGACGCCGACGCTACAGGGGGCTATAGCTCGCCCACGACTACCTCGCTGGGGCACCTTACACACCTCCAGGCTGTGTAAGGGCTATTTGTTCAAGAAGGAGAGTGATGGGGTGCTACACCAGATGACCTGTCCTCCACAGTCACCAGACCTGAACCCAATCGAGATGGGTTGGGGTGAGCTGGACTGCAGAGTGAAGGCAAAAGGGCCAACCAGTGCTAAGCATCTCTGGGAACTCCTTCAAGATTGTTGGAAGACCATTTCCGGTGACTACCTCTTGAAGCTCCTCAAGAGAATGCCAAGAGTGTGCAAAGCAGTCATCAAAGCAAAAGGTGGCTACTTTGATGCCCCCCATCCTGGTGTATATATGTCCCCCATCCTGGTATATATGTCCCCCATTCTAATATATATTTCGCCTATCCTGGGCCCATCCTGGTATATATGTCCCCCATCCTGGTGTATATACGTCCCCCATCCTGGTATATATGGCCCCCATTCTGGTATATATGTCCCCTATTCTAATATATATGTCTCCCATCCTGGGCCCACCCTGGTATATATGTTCCCCGTTCTGCCGCTTTTCTTTAACACATCAAAAAAATAAACGATTCTACTCACCTTCCTCCATTCCCATGAAGTTCAGCGTCCTCTTCTGTACCCGGCACAGAACCCGACAGCTGACTGCAGTGTACAAGCGACGAGCAGCGCATCATGTCACTTCCATGTGCAGCCAGCAATTTGCACACCGACGTTAGCTGCTATGATTGGCCGGCGGCATGTATTGCCATGCAGGGACCCCGCGGGCCCCTGCGCCGCAATGCATTTCAGCTCAATGTGCGTCCTTGGACTGCTGCACAGACTGCATGTTACACACACTATATACTGTATATTACACACACACTGCATGTTACGCACACTTGGCATGTTACACACCCTGCATGTTGCAATGCATATTTCACACACTGCAGGTTACACAGACACTGCATGTAATGCACACTACATCTTACACCCACTGCATGTTACGCACACATACACACACACTGCATGTTACACACACTGCAAGTTACATACTAGAAGTTAGACACGCTGCATGTTATAACGATACTGCATGCTGCGCACACTAAATCAGCGCACACTCACACTGGTTTATACATATGGTTTTGTAACACTGTGTGTTACATATGTAGCACCCTGAGGACTCGGCTGCTACAGGGGTATTACACCTCAAGCCAGAGGTGTGGTATTCCACTCCCGGGTAAGGATGGAGTGTGGGACTGAGCTCAGATAGCTGCATACACTACATACATCCCATTTCCGGGGGACAGACCGACGGTACTCCCACCAGTATATGTGCAGGTACGACAGTGTCTGTCCCTGGCTGGAGTGGGAGGGGGGTGGAACATCCCAGTAGTGTAGGGGCAGATAGGGGGAGCAGTCTGGGTAAGGCTAGGAGCTCATTGGGTGCTGGTCACCTGAGCTCACACATAGAGGGAGTATATAAGGTGGGCACCATCTTAGATCAGGGTCAGTCTGTCAGAGTTTAGCCTGAGGAGCAGAGCAGAGAAGCTCAGCCAGAAGGGCTGACAGGGAGTTGTGGTTCCGGCTGGGCCCAGCTCCAAGGCCAAGTCTGAGAGAGAGAGAGGAGTCAGAAGGACCCAGAGAGAAGAAGAAGGAACCCCAAGACCCCAGAATACAAACAGCAGGGTGAAGGGTTGGCATCCAGGGTACCGGATCCCAAGCTGGCAGAGAGAAAAGCACACCTTAGCCAGGAACCGGAGGTCGTGGGCAGGATCTGCCACGACCCTCACCAAATCCACTGGAAAGGCATACCAAGCATAGGGTCAGGGAGCCCAGAGGAGGCTTGACCGACAAGAGACCCAAGGGAGCCGGACATAAGTGGATCCCTGGTGGGAAAGGCCAGTAGAAAGGACAGTCAGAAAGGAGCTCAGGACCACACTCCAGAATTGCTTGGGGGTTGGCCGAGTCCAGGACCTGGTGGACGCAGCACGGCTCGGGTGGTCGCTTCAGGCCAGAGTGACCATAAGAACACCCGTAAGTAAAAACCCCTGAACTGCACAGCCCAACTCTGAGTCTTCTTGCTTGATCATCCTGCACCTTCACAACCACCATCCTCTACATCTGACTCCCTGAGGCTATACCCCTCCCGTTGGGGGTTATACTACCACAGCTGCACACATACCACCAGCCTCAGCGGACCCTTCTGCAGCGGCGGCCTTTTGACCGCAAATCAACGGGTGGCGTAGTCGACACTAAGAACATCAATAACATCTATCAAGACTGCCACACACTGAGTTTGACACCCTGGGCACGGACCGGGTCGCCGCCACTCGGAGACTACAACCCCCATCTGTGATCCGGCTCCGGGTATCCCCCAAACAGCACTGGCCCAGGGGGCGCGTCAACTTTTGGCGTAGTCGGCAGGATCACGTGCCCGCAACCATCGGGTACTGCGTGCCTGAAGAAAAGTTCGCATTTACCTCAAAAAGAAGTCTCCCGCCGGTTCCGGAGGGTCCCCGCCATCGGACGCCATCTCGGATCGGTTCCCGCCATTTGCCCGTCATCTGCAGTCTTTTCCCGCCATCCACAGAGTTTCCCGCCACTGGGAGAAGATTCCCGCCATTTCAGAAGATTTCCCGCCTTGGCAGAGCGGACGCCATTATGGGCGTGCCAGAGGGTGGCAAGAGGCCACCTCCCATCGTGGGCCAGGACCAAAAATGGCGCCAAAAACGAAGACCACCCCCACCAGCAGAGACTGTGATGCTTGGGATGTCCATCAGCGTGGGAGGTCTGCCCCTGGAGCTGACAATCGCCAAGTTGCCCCAGGACCGCCCTCAGTATGGGCGTAGACAGAACAAAAGAGAGAAGATGGGAGCAGCCTGGAGAAGTCTGGAGGAGCCGTACCCGGAGATGGAGGGAGAGGCAGGCAGCACCGACCCAGTGGTCAGGAGCCTGTTGCAAGCGACAACCCCAGAAGGCCTGGTGGAGATCCTGGCGCCGCTCCCCAGAGACCGGGAGCGTGCACAGACCGCACTGGAGGGCTTGGCTCAGAGGATGGCCCGAGTGCAGCGGGACGTACTGGCCGCATGGAGCAGAGAGATGGCCCAGCAGGCTGGAACCCGCCAGCGGAGCACACCACCTGCAACGAGGAGCACGCCTGCCCCTGAAGAGGATGCAGAAGGGACGGAGGCCGGAGACGACGCCGCAGAGGGAGCTGAAGAGACGGAGGCAAGTAAAGGGGACGTCACTACCCCAAGCCCAGCCACCGTAGGCCTACCCCCGCTCCCCGTCGCAGAGCCCGAGACCCCACTCACCACTCACGTTGCACCGTCACCGCTCCCGACTAGGCCTCAAACAGAAGCTGCGGCCGCGCTCCCCGTGACGTCACGCGCCTCAAATCAGAGTGCGACCAAGCAGGAGACGCCACCGGCCTGGTCGCAAGGCCGAGTACCCCCGGGCGCCGCAGTACCAACAGCGCCCTCTACCTCCACTGAGCCACCGGCCTGGTCGCTGGGCCAAGTAACCCCGGGCGCCGCCGTCTTCACGGTGCCCTTTACGTTCAGGGTACCCCAGGCCTGGTCGCAAGGCCTGGCGAACCCGGGCGCCGCTTCCGCCACCGCGCCCTCAACATCTAGAGTGCCGCACCTGGGTGAAGACTTGTTTGCCCAGCACACTTGCCCGGATGGGCAGCCCTTTATATGGCCACCGGAGTACTACCAACTGGAACTCCAAAAAGCAAGGCCCCTGTGCGAGCCCCTGATTCCGGCTCCGAAGCCCGTTAAGAGGACCCCGCTCCCGCTGGAAGAAGCGCAGTTCGAGTGGGACCCCACCGGAGGAGACCTCATGGGGTTCACTCAGGAAACTCGGGCAGCCGCAGCGGAGCGTGTGGAGTGCTGCCGCCAGCAGTTGGCAGTCTTCGAGCAAGAACGGAGAGAGAGGCGGGTCCGTGAGCAGCGGCTGCAGGAACAGAGCGCAGGGCAGAAGAGCAGGACCAGGAGAGACCCCCGTGCAGCTCATGGTCCCCGTGCCACCGGGACTGTAATTAAATTCCAGTTGCAGCACGGTTGGGGCTTCATTCGAGATCATCACACCCCCGGCGACGTCTTTGTGACCAGAAGAGATGTCGAGTCCCACCTACCGGAGGGACACAGAGGTCGTGATCTTTACCTGGGTGATGAGGTCACCTTCACCCGGCACCAATGTGCCAAAGGACCCTATGCCCTTCATGTGCACCGACTGACAGAGAAAGAGCTGAGGTGTCAGGAGGAGCAAGAGGACCCGGACGGGTCTGAAGAATACACGGAGGAAGGAGCTGGAGGACGTCGCTACTAAAGTACAGTAGGAGCACTGTAAATAGTTACCCGTGAAGGTACAATAACTGTTACCATTATAGTCCCCGTTGGGACCAGTGAACTGTTCCAGTGTGTCCCATCTCCCCACAGGCTGAGGACTGTGAGCAGCCATCCCTAATCCCACTGGCCGAGGACTGAGAGCGGCCATACCTTCCCTTGTATATAGTTGCGCTTTCTAAGGCGCCCCCTACCGGTTTTATAGGAAACTGTTGTTTTTACTACAAGAGACTGTTGCACTTTACCCGGTCACAAGTTGCATCGTGGCCGGAGGAACAAGAATGTTTACTATGAAAAGTTTTATATGAAAAGTTTTATGCTGATGATATATATATAGTGTTTTATATGTTTATGATGTTTTTGAAAGAAAATTTGTATGTTTATGGATGTTTTATTCTCTTACAGCCCGAGGACGTGCTGTGATTTACCAGGGGGGAATGTAGCACCCTGAGGACTCGGCTGCTACAGGGGTATTACACCTCAAGCCAGAGGTGTGGTATTCCACTCCCGGGTAAGGATGGAGTGTGGGACTGAGCTCAGATAGCTGCATACACTACATACATCCCATTTCCGGGGGACAGACCGACGGCACTCCCACCAGTATATGTGCAGGTACGACAGTGTCTGTCCCTGGCTGGAGTGGGAGGGGGGTGGAACATCCCAGTAGTGTAGGGGCAGATAGGGGGAGCAGTCTGGGTAAGGCTAGGAGCTCATTGGGTGCTGGTCACCTGAGCTCACACATAGAGGGAGTATATAAGGTGGGCACCATCTTAGATCAGGGTCAGTCTGTCAGAGTTTAGCCTGAGGAGCAGAGCAGAGAAGCTCAGCCAGAAGGGCTGACAGGGAGTTGTGGTTCCGGCTGGGCCCAGCTCCAAGGCCAAGTCTGAGAGAGAGAGAGGAGTCAGAATGACCCAGAGAGAAGAAGAAGGAACCCCAAGACCCCAGAATACAAACAGCAGGGTGAAGGGTTGGCCACGACCCTCACCAAATCCACTGGAAAGGCATACCAAGCATAGGGTCAGGGAGCCCAGAGGAGGCTTGACCGACAAGAGACCCAAGGGAGCCGGACATAAGTGGATCCCTGGTGGGAAAGGCCAGTAGAAAGGACAGTCAGAAAGGAGCTCAGGACCACACTCCAGAATTGCTTGGGGGTTGGCCGAGTCCAGGACCTGGTGGACGCAGCACGGCTCGGGTGGTCGCTTCAGGCCAGAGTGACCATAAGAACACCCGTAAGTAAAAACCCCTGAACTGCACAGCCCGACTCTGAGTCTTCTTGCTTGATCATCCTGCACCTTCACAACCACCATCCTCTACATCTGACCCCCTGAGGCTATACCCCTCCCGTTGGGGGTTATACTACCACAGCTGCACACATACCACCAGCCTCAGCAGACCCTTCTGCAGCGGCGGCCTTTTGACCGCAAATCAACGGGTGGCGTAGTCGACACTAAGAACATCAATAACATCTATCAAGACTGCCACACACTGAGTTTGACACCCTGGGCACGGACCGGGTCGCCGCCACTCGGAGACTACAACCCCCATCTGATCCGGCTCCGGTTATCCCCCAAACAGCACTGGCCCAGGGGGCGCGTCACATACACTACATGTTACACACAGTGCATGTTACACGTACTGCATGTTTTATACACACTACATGTTACACACACTAACTGCATGTTATGCTCCACACTGCTTGTTAGGCTATGTGCCCACGTTGCATTTATGAAGCAGAAAATTTCTGCTGCATAAATGCAAGTCCTCTCCCGGAAAAACGCATGCGGAATTCCGCACGCGTTTATCGCGCGTTTTTCGCGCGTTTATCACGCGTTTTCCACATGCGGAATTGCCTTGCGTTTTTTATGCATTGAACAAAGGCAATTCTGCTTGCGGAAACGCAAAATTAAATGACATGCTGCGGATTTTTGAACGCAGCATAAACGCTGCGGAAAAATCCGCGGCATGTGCATAGAACTTGCGGAATCCCATTGGGGACCATGGGGTGCGTGTTACCAAGCGTTTTTCAAGCGTTTACGCTGCGGAAATTCCGCATCAAAAACGCTTGAAAAATGCTACGTGGGCACACAGCCTTACACTGCACATTCCCCCCCACTGCATGTTAAACGCACTGCATATTACATGCATACAACTTGGTCCACACACACTGCATGTTACATACACTGCATGTTACATACACTGCATGTTATATACACACTACATGTTACACACACTCACTGCATATTACATGCACTGCACATTACACATATACAGCCACTGCATGCTAAACACATTGCATGTTATACTCGCACACACACACTGCATGTTACAAAATACACTGCAAGTTACACACACTTCCTTATGTTATGATGTAATGCATCCAGTAAACTGTGCCAATCACTGCTCATATAGGCGGTGGGATCCAATCCTGCACAAGGGCCAACTGGGGGATTCACCTGTTCCCTGTGGGCCATTCTGAGCCTGCATTTGCAATCTGTATATACTTTCATGTGGCTGATTTTTCTTGGTTCTACAGAGCTGCAGGTAGATTATCCTATGGTGTTCAAAGTTCAGCACAAGCTCAGGAGGGTATACAGCCATGTTATAGGTGCTAATATGTGGCCTCTTTACCGTGCTATGAGTTTGACCGCACATGATACTAGTATCCTGGTGATACAATCAGCAAGCATGACAACAACTGAAATCCTGCTGATAGCAGCAAGTAAAAGGTGAGATGTAATAAGGCTCATTGCTGATTCTTGAAACCTTGCACACAGATAGCGGAAAGACTCCTGACCTGGTTGTCCTTGTGAGTCGGAGTAACATCTATGACGTGGAGCTGGTTCCCTTATGTCCCAGTCATTTAAGGGATAAACTTGAAAAAACGACATTCATTCCATGTTCAGTGCAGTGTCTCAATCTCCCAGAGTTATGTGTAGATATCCAAACAGCATCCTTTCATTGTATCGTTATAAAGCAACCAAGTTATGAGGGGGCTTAGTATGCTGCACATCCCAAAAAAATGTGTCCCAAGACCTAAATGTGTTAGTTTGTGCATAATTGACATAGATTTGCATTATTGTTGGTGGGATGTTGTACAACAATTTCATCAACAAATATTCTCCAATAAAAATTCCCAAATATTCTTGATGCCATGCACCAATACAATATTATGCTTTACAGTATTGAAAAAAAGCCAAATTCAACCATAACCACCTACAAGATTTTATACGTAGAAAATTTACGTGTTGAAAATATCAATTGCTTTATTCTCATAAATATAGATAAAAAATATCAAAATGAAACATAACAGTATAAAAGGCCTAGAAATACCAAGATTCGTATAAAATCGTCAGAGCAAAATTACAAAGTGAAAAAGCAATTACAAACCTAAAACAGGAAGAAACAAAAGGTAAAAGCAAGCCTACTGAATTAGCATGGAATAGAGAAATAAACCCAATAGTGAGTCTTTGTCTTTAGAAAGGCAGAACACAATAAAGACAAAATACATACAGTCCAAAAGTAGTAGCAGACTCTGTTTACATCCCCTTTATCCTGCCGTGAAAGTCAAGGTTATTGAGGAATTTTTTAAGGGTCTGATTTATACACTTGGTTTCATTATGGAACTGAGGGTGGTAATTCACATGCCAGAACACTGGAATAGATTGAACCACTCTACCTTAAAATATGTGCTTAGGAAACCCATGTAGGCATAAATTATGCTTAATGTACAGAGATGATAAAGTCACTGCAGAGGAAATGAGCCATTTTGGAAACTTGGTTGACAACCACCAACCAAAGAATAAGTCGATAATCAAGCACATTTGTGTCTGTAATAGGCAGGAAAATAAGAAAACCTGAAGGTTATTGATGTGGACATTTGATTTGAGAATAAAAGGGAGAAAACTGCAAAAAAATATCCTGAGCCAGAAAGAGACAGAAATAAGTGTGTGAAGTGAGATCTAAAGTCTTTCCAACAGCCAGATAACCTGCAAGCTTGGAAGAATGTCCCCAAATGAGAGTTCATATTCTCAACAGTTAAAGAAGTTGTCCACTTTCAGGAAAGTGGGCCCCAAACTTTGTAAAACATCTAAAATATCAAACTCAGCAGGTATTCAACCTCCCTGGGTCAAGTGCTGGTGTCACGGGTGTGTCAGGGTTGACAGACAGTCATACGGTGTCCAGCTGTAGAAGGTTTGGCCTTACAAACATCTCCCTGATTCTTTTATGATTCCTCTCTTTAGGACCCAGCGGTGATCCTCACCTTGCTTGGGGATCATACCTTTCCCTTTAGGATCCTGAGGTATCCTCACCTTTCTGCTGTTTATCAGCACTTTCTTGCTATGTCCTTAAATACAGTACACTCAGATTGCTCAGAGAGTTGCTGGTGATAGCGTGTTATACCTATTCAGGCTTGGGATTCTAGTAGTCGGCTAGAATTACCTTGGAGTTCCTTCGTCGATTGTTGCCGTGCTTTCTCCAGTGTCATCTTGGAGCTAAGTGTATTCCCCTGTTTGTTTCCCCGTGTGTACTTTAGTTAGTAGTGGGCTGACTTCATGCTCACCCCTCCCACTCCATACCTAGGGCTTAGCCTTAGGGTCATCTAGGGCCAGGCTTCCTGCTCGGCGATAGGTTCAGAACCTATTTAGGGTCTATAGGGGACTTGGGGTTTGTTGTTTAGTTCTGTTTAGGGGTCTCCACTCTCCCTTTCCTTAGTGGTAGGGCTCCCTCCCCTTTTTTCCGTCGTTATGCACTGGGTTCTCTTCATACCTATCGTGACAGTTGGCTCCCCGATACTGCTTTGTTCTCAGTATTTTTGGCTGTAACAGTAACATTTCGTCATCAGCGCATGTCACCACTTTAGCTAATCACTACCAACGATTTAACGAGCATTGCCACAATACTTAGGATAAGAAGCCAATATACAGACTTGTGTTTTGGGGTGTTTGCCTTTCCTTAGTGCAAAGCATGAGATTTGATTTGGCTAGGTGAGATGACTCTGACAAGGTATCTAAAAGGAAAGGCTTCTACTTGTGCAGCGTGCCAAGCCGACATAAAGAGACTTATAGACTATGCAATGCTCCTCTGGGAAATTAAATATGAGGCACTTGCTTTGTAATGAATTTGGTGCATGCTTCTTTCAACTTGCATTGGCTCATCTTCAGTAATTAGTTCAGAAGCTTACAGAGGCCTTGGGAAGATGTAGACTAATGTTTCTGTGAAATGCAAAGTATTTCGCAGAATCTTATATCCACTCTATAGGTTAAGAAGATAAGTTATTCCAGTTAAGAAGGTATACAGTATACAGTGTGAACCTTTATTGTAAATCCATTAAAATATACAGTACAGACCAAAAGTTTGGACACACCTTCTCATTTAAAGATTTTTCTGTATTTTCATGACTATGAAAATTGTACATTCACACTGAAGGCATCAAAACTATGAATTAACACATGTGGAATTATATACTTAACAAAAAAGTGTGAAACAACTAAAAATATGTCTTATATTCTAGGTTCTTCAAAGTAGCCACCTTTTGCTTTGATGACTGCTTTAAACACTCTTGGCATTCTCTTGATGAGCTTCAAGAGGTAGTCACCGGAAATGGTCTTCCAACAATCTTGAAGGAGTTCCCAGAGATGCTTAGCACTTGTTGGCCCTTCTGCCTTCACTCTGCGGTCCAGCTCACCCCAAATCATCTGGATTTGGTTCAGGTCTGGTGACTGTGGAGGCCAGGTCATCTGGCGTAGCACCCCATCACTCTCCTTCTGGGTCAAATAGCCCTTACACAGCCTGGAGGTCTGTTTGGGGTCATTGTCCTGTTGAAAAATAAATGATGGTCCAACTAAACGCAAACCGGATGGAATAGCATGCCGCTGCAAGATGCTGTGGTAGCCATACTGGTTCATTATGCCTTCAATTTTGAATAAATCCCCAACAGTGTCACCAGCAAAGCACCCCCACACCATCACACCTCCTCCTCCATGCTTCATGGTGGGAACCAGGCATGTAGAGTCCATCCGTTCACCTTTTCTGCGTCGCACAAAGACATGGTGGTTGGAACCAAAGATCTCAAATTTGGACTCATCAGACCAAAGCACAGATTTCCACTGGTCTAATGTCCATTCCTTGTGTTCTTTAGCCCAAACAAGTCTCTTCTGCTTGTTGCCTGTCTTTAGCAGTGGTTTCCTAGCAGCTATTTTACCATGAAGGCCTGCTGCACAAAGTCTCCTCTTAACAGTTGTTGAAGAGATGTGTCTGCTGCTAGAACTCTGTGTGGCATTGATCTGGTCTCTAATCTGAGCTGCTGTTAACCTGCGATTTCTGAGGCTGGTGACTCGGATAAACTTATCCTCAGAAGCAGAGGTGACTCTTGGTCTTCCTTTCCTGGGGCAGTCCTCATGTGAGCCAGTTTCTTTGTAGTGCTTCATGGTTTTTCAACTGCACTTGGGGACACTTTCAAATTTTCCCAATTTTTCGGACTGACTGACCTTCATTTCTTAAAGTAATGATGGCCACTCGTTTTTCTTTACTTAGCTGCTTTTTTCTTGCCATAATACAAATTCTAACAGTCTATTCAGTAGGACTATCAGCTGTGTATCCACCAGACTTCTGCACAACACAACTGATGGTCCCAACCCCATTTATAAGGCAAGAAATCCCACTTATTAAACCTGACAGGGCACACCTGTGAAGTGAAAACCATTTCCAGTGACTACCTCTTGAAGCTCATCAAGAGAATGCCAAGAGTGTGCAAAGCAGTCATCAAAGCAAATGGTGGCTACTTTGAAGAACCTAGAATATAAGACATATTTTCAGTTGTTTCACACTTTTTTGTTAAGTATATAATTCCACATGTGTTAATTCATAGTTTTGATGCCTTCAGTGTGAATGTACAGTTTTCATAGTCATCAAAATACAGAAAAATCTTTAAATGAGAAGGTGTGTCCAAACTTTTGGTCTGTACTGTAGATGCAGAAGAGTTTTTCTGACGCGTTTCCAATCGATCTGACAATTAATTGTAGATCTAAAAAACTGACAAATCTTTAAAAGCCTTTAACATGGATATGAAACAAGTATCACCCATGAATTTCTAACCCATTAAAGTACAGGTAATTTCTGAATATGTTGGCACTGTATAAATTAAAATTATCATTATTAATTTAGGATTTAATCCATTAGAATACAATATAGTTTAAGTGGTTTGGGCATTTGTATGTAGCAATTCACTTTACAAAAGGATTACACACATATAATTACAAAAAAAGTGAACTATGCTGGGTTTCTATAGTGTAAAATAGGAGAGAATGAGTATCATATATTAAATATGCATATATTTTGTATGGTAAATATCAATATAAGACATGACTGAGTAGAAAATATCAAAACCATTTTTTTTTCTACTTTTTACTTGCTTCAATAGTCCCCTTAGGAGAGTTGAAGCTGCTATCTTCTGATCGCTTGTGCTACACATATCAGGGCTTCAGAAATAATCATCTTCTATGAACGGCGTCCACAAAAAATCTGCAATGACAAGCATGGGGGACTTCAGCAGACCCCCGGCTGTCATGCCAACCCATCGGCGCCCCGCGATCATGAGACAGGGGCACTGATGACGCGATTCCGGAGCGCTCGAGTTAAATACCGCTGTCCAGTGATTGACAGCGTCATTTAACATGTTAACAGCGATCTACCAGCGGCTTTTAGGGGCACATGACAGCTGATCAAATCAGCTGTCATGTGCCGCGAAAGATGCAGGCTCAGCGCCAAACCCTGCATCAAAGAGAGGGACATGACCTATGACGTATTTATACGTGATAGGGCGCAAAGGGGTTAGTTTGCATAGGTAAACTGCATTATATGAACAGATACAAAACATGTACAAAGTAATCTTTGTATGGAGTTGGAGTAATCATTATTTGTACTTATATTGTATGATTGTTTTGCAATGTGAATTGCTACATACAAGTACCCTAGCCACTTAAACCATATTATATTCTAATAGATTAAATCTTAAATTACCCAGTTCTTTAATGAGTTAAAGATTCCCAGGTGATACTTGTTTCATAACCATGTTGAAGGTTTTTAAAGATTGGTTTGTCAGTTTTTTATATCTATGATTAAGAGCAGGATCGACTCAAAACGCATCAGCAAAAACTAAGATTCTGTCTCTCACAGGTGAAGTGTACCTACGATAAAAATTACAGACTCTCCATTCTTTGTAAGTGGGAAAACTTGCAAAATCGGCAGTGTATCAAATACTTATTTTCCTCACTGTACTTGCTTTTTATGTCTTTTATGTAGAGCTAAACATGAACATTGGGCAAGAAAAGATTGGCCTCAAAGGGACAAAATGTACTCAATGAGCCTTTAGCACGAGACAGAATCATACTGCCATCAATACATATAAAGCTAGGCCTGATGAAACTATTTGCAAAGGCTTTGAAAAATGACGGTTCATGCATTGAATACATTGCGCATAAGTTACCTGGACTTATCATACAATAACTGAAGGCAGGAATTTTCAATGGCCGACACATCAGATAACTTATAAATTATCATATTGCACAGCATCGCTTAATAGAATCGAATCCTGTGCCTAGTCTTTATTTATTACAACTTTTTTGGAAACAAAAAGCCAGACAACTACACACAATTTGTAGGGATATGCTCTTTCATTTCAACAGGCTTGCCTGTATTATGAGTTGGCACAGTCACTTAGATCGCTTTACAGAGAACCGTGGTGACTTAAATTAAGAGCAAAGTAAAATATTTCACCAAGACATAAAAACAATGGAAGCCAGATACTAAGGAAGAAAAGATGCACATGTGATGGCAGAACATTGTTGGGGTCTTATGCTGGATTGTCCTGGCAGATGCCACTCTTGGAAGTCTTACAAAATAAGCTTCTTGTGTGTCAAAAGACTGCAAAGTTGTATCATAAATCTGTGCTTTTCGTATGAAATTGTTACACACCTGTCCTAGGTATGCCAGTCCATGCTTCCTTCCCCTGGATCCCCTGCCCTTTGTTGTGCTCCACATTGGGTTTTGAAAGTTGTCCGGCGTGGATCAATGACATAATCTCCCTTGACCTATTTAAGGCCCATTGACACACAAACACCTGTGTTTTGGGTTTAAGACTTCTAGTCCTATGCTTATTGTTCTCCACCATCTGTGCTGTTTGTGTTTATGCTTGCAGTCATCCCTGCAGGTTCACCACATGCTCCTCCACATCGGTCACAGCCTAGTACTTACCTGGGACATTCTGTTTGGGAAATTTCTCCACATTTGCCCGCTCCTGCCAGTTTTGATAGAGACTTTAATGCACTTTACATTTTGGGTTATGTCTCCAGAATTTTTGTTTCTGACCGCTCCAAAGTAGCCTACGTTTTTTTCTTTACTGTCAAGGAATGCTTGGCCATGGGGTGAGCCATTGTGGGAACGGGATGACCCTATAATTCATTCCCTACCATCTTTCCTGTCTGCCCTATGTAATTTGATGAACTGAGTCGTGTCCACTTCACCACTGATTCCATACTGCAACTCAGACAAGAGACTAGTTCTGTAGGACATTATGCCATCCAGTTCCGCACTCTATCTGCTGAATTGAACTGGAACAATGATGCTCTCCTGGGTGTTTTCTATGTCAGTTTATCCAGTCTGATCAAAAATGAACTTGCTGGTAGAGATTTGCTGTCCACCCGTGAGGAGTTGATTTTCTTTACCACCTGAGTGGATTTGCGTTTTAAAGAACAGTCTATGGAAAAAATGCTTGATGCCCATGTGTCACATCCTGGAACGTCTTTAAAATCTCCTTCCAAAATGTATAAACTAGAACCCATGGAAATCGGTCAGAACAAATTATCTCCAGTTGAACGGTCAGAACAAATTATCTCCAGTTGAAAAATCCCATCGCCTTACTGGCGGACTCTGTATTGTGGTGAACGGAATCATTATTGTACAAATTGTTACAAACTGATGGCCAAATGGGGATAACTTCAGACCCTAGGTGAAGAGTGTGGTATCGTCCTAGGATTAACTCTTTCCTCCTCTAAAGATAAATTACTCATGCCATATCCATTTCCTACAGTTTCTCTATGTTCACGGGACAAGCACTTATTGATTTCGGAGTAGCAGAGAATTTTATGGACTTCTCGCTGGCCCAAAGACTGAGAATTCCTTTAATTTTTTTGAGACGCTCCTGAGGCTAACCTTCGTGAATGGCTCATCAATTCCAGGTGGTTCTATCCAATTCTGGAAAGTGAAAATAACTCTTCAGATTGATGCACTATGCCATGAGGACATTTCTTTTTTAGTTTTGCCACTTTCTGAAGCACCGGGGTTTTTGGAACTTCCATGGCTATGGCTACACGCTCCGGTCATTGACTGTTTGTCCAACCATTTTGCCCAGTGGAGACCATCTTATTGTCATAAATGCTTCCAAATTCTGCCTCAACCAGATTCTCAGAATCTTTACTCTGCATCTACTGCATCTAATGTTTCTGCCTCCAATCCACTGCCCTCTGCTGTGCTCCACATTTGATTTTGCAAGTTGCCCCGTGTGGATCAATGACATCATCTCCCTAGACCTATTCAAGGCACATTGACACACACACCTGTGTTTTGGGATTTAAGCGAACCTGTCTTCAGGATTTTGCTAAGTAAACTACAGGCATTGTCAGGTTGACGCTGTTACACTGATTAAAATGATACCTGGGTTGAAGAAATTCGTCTTGTGGTTCTTGTTTAATCTGTGTTTGCAGTTTTGAGTTAAAGAAATGCTCGTGCTCCGGGGCGGCCTGTGGCAGGCCTTTTTTTGGTGCTCTGGACTCATCGTCATCATTCTGGGCTTAAATGACAGGTCACTGAGCCTTAAGTGACCTGCCTCCTATTTTAAATACTGCATCTGCGCTTTTAATATTGTGTTCTTCAAAAAAACAAACATGTGGCCCCAACAAAATGGCATCGGTGGCGCATGCCCAGTAGCAGCTATCGGCAAGCGATGCTCTCAATCTGCGCATGAGCCGTCTACTGTGTTACGAGGACCAGTACGGTAAGCGTTGCTATGTTCAGCGGCAAAGATTTCCTCTTCTTGTGCTTGCTCCTGCACTAGTCCTCGGAACACAGTGGGTGGCGCATGCGCAGATTGCAAGCATTGCTCTCCGATACTGCACATGCACCGCCGTCAGCGCCATTTTGTTTGAGGCAAATTTTTTTGAAGACCGCAGTATTTAAAATAGGAGGCAGGTCACTGAAGGTTCAGTGACCTGTCATTTAAACCTCTAAAGATATTAATTTAAATATTACATCAAAATATCCTGATTTTTCAGTGCCTTGAAAAAGTATTCATACCACATGAACTTTTCCACATTTTTTCATGTTACACTCACAAACTGAAATGTATTTTATTGGGAATTTATGTGATATACCAAATCAAAGTATCAAGTAATTCTGAAGTGTAAAGGAAATTATACATAGTTTTCTAAATATTTAAAAAAAAAATCTGAAAATTGTGACATGCATTTGTATTTAGCCTCCTGTAGTCTAATACCCCTAAATAAAATCCTGAGTGATCAATTACCTCCAGAAGTTACATAATTAGTAAATTGAGTTCACTTGTGTGTAATTTATTCTCAGTATAACTACTGCTGTTCTGTGAAGGCCTCAGAGGTTTGAGAATATTAGGGATCAAACAGCATCATGAAAACCATGGAACACACAAGACAGGTCAACTATAAAGTTATGGAGAAGCATAAAGCAGGGATAGGATATATAAAAAATAGGCCAAACCTCTTAACATCTCATGGAGCAATGTTCAATCCATCATCCAAAAATGGAAGGAGTATGGCACAGCTGCAAACCTACCAAAACATGGCTGTCTACCTAAACTGACATACCAAGCAAGGAGAGCACTAATTAGAGAAGCAGCCAAGATGACCATGGTCATTCTGGAGGAGATGCAGAGATCCACAGCTCAAGTTGGAGAATCAGTTCACAGGACAACTATTAGTCATATACTCCACAAATCTGGCCTTTATGGAAGTATGGCAAGATGAAAGCTATTTTTAAAAGCAAGCCATAAGAAGTCCCATTTGCAGTTTGCAAAAAGACATGTAGGGGACACAGCATGTGGAAGAAGGTGCTCTGGTCAGATGAGACCAAATGCAAAACGCTATGTGGAGTGGAAAACTAACACTGCACATCACCCTGAAAACACCATCCCCACTGTCAAACATGGTGGTGACAGCATCATGATATTGGTATGCTTTTCTTCAGAAGGGTCAAGGAAGTTGGTCAGAGTTAATGTGAAGATGGATGATGCTAAATATGGGACAATTTTGTTTGAAACTGCAGTAGACTGGGGCGTAGGTACCTTCCATCAGGACAACAAACCTAATCATACTGCCAGAGCTACAATGGAATGGTTTAGATTAAAGCATATTCATATATTTGAATGGTCCAGACCTAAACCTCATTGAGAATTGGTGGCAAGACTTGAAGGTAGAGCTAGTGTAGTTTGAAAAGAAGAAAGAGGAAAAATGTCAGCCTCTAGATGTGGAAAGCTGTTAGAGACAGCCCTCAAAAGACTTGCAGCAGTATTTGCAGTGAAAGATAGTCCTACAAAGAATTGACTCAGGGAGGCTGATTACAAATTTAGAAAATCATTTATCATTTCCTTTATACTTCACAAATACTTGCTGCTTTGTGTTAGTATATAACTCAAGATCCCAATGAAATACATTTACGTTTGTAGTTGTAACATGAAAAAATGTGGAAAAGTTCATGGCGTATGAATACTTTTTCAAAGCACTGTATATGCATATGTTCTTTATCTCTAAAACTAGAGCTGATCAGCAGAAAATTGGGACATTTTTGAAAGCACCAGGTCAGATATACCAAGTAATAGGACTAAAATTTGAGGTACCAAAATGTATGTTGGCCAGTGTTATGGCTTATAAATCTCTTTCACAGACACAGGTCTTGGATATTTCTGCAACTTGCATAAAAAGGGCCATACCTAGATCTCAATTGACTTCTATAAGTAAGAGCATCTGGCTTGTAATATGACCACATTTTTCAGTTATGCAAAGGTACCCTAGGTTGGACCCACACCTACCAAGTATTTATGGCATATTCTGTAGCCTATTTTAAACTTCTGTTGCAAAATCCTGATAGGCTCTAAATTATAATATTTATAAAGGAATATAACTATACAGTTTAGTAACCGCTATGTCAATGGCCCAGATTACATATATATGTATTAATGAACCAAACACCACAATACAATGCAGTAATACTGTCAGAACTTCTGCAAACCTATCATTATACTGTACAGATACAATTCTCCAATTTGTGTAAATTAGTCTACACTAAATAATGTCAAAGCCCAGGTTTATAAACAGAACAGATTGATAGGTCTGAGATGAGTGTAAGTTATCAGAAGAAATACCAGGAAAGCTACTAAGCTGAACTTGCTAACATTTGGCCTTGACCATTCACAGAAACCTGTGAACTCAAACTCCACTGCTTACGTGGAATATTGGGCAATAAAACCAATATAGACTGTAGACAGCTGCCTATGCTATTCAGCAATTTTCTTGTAGGAAAACTAGAAATTATGTGAAAAAAGGTATCTATATATTATAATAAAAATAATAATAATTTTTTATTTCTATAGCGCCAATATATTCAGCAGCACTTTACATTACAGAGGGGACTTGTACAGGCAATAAAGATATTACAGAGTAAACATATAATTCAACAGGTACCAGGAGGATAGATGGCCCTTCTCGCAACCTTCTTACAACCTATGAGGAAATAGGGGAGACATGAAAGATAAAATGTAAAAAGTGCTTGTATGGTATGGTCCAGCCATAATATAATAAATAGGGTATTCAGTATTCACATAACTCTGCATGAACTGGTCACCAGCCAGTATATGTAAAAGTACAGATACAAAGTGCTACAGTATATCATGCATGGAGAGATTGTAAACAGATGCTACAAGTGACCAGATTTGGAAGAAAAATTTGGAAGGGCGAAACTGGAATAGTTATATAAGTGAGGTGAGGCGATAGGCCAGTCTAAAGAAGTGCGTTTTTAGGGCACTCTTAAAACTGTTGGTTAGTGGGAATTAATCAAATTGTCCTGGGTAGTGCATTCCAAAGAAGTGGTGCAGCTTGTGAGAAGTCTTGGAGACTTGAGGGGGAAGTTCGGATTATTGAGGATGTTAACCCCTTAACAACATTAGACGTACTAATACGCGTCTGTGCCCTGGGACTTAAAAGCCAGACCCGTATTAGTACGTCATCGCGATCGAGCGCTCACAGGCTGTGCGGGCGCGATCGCTGCCGGGTGTCAGCTGATTGTCACAGCTGACACCCGTTACTATGTGCAGGGAGCGGTCCCGCACCGCTCCCCGCACATTAACCCCCGCAATGCTGCAATCGAAGTCGATCGCAGCATTGCGGTGGCAAGGGGAGGTGATCGCAGATACTCACCTCCTCTTCCGGCCTCCAGCGCTGTCTGCCGCGGCTTCCAGGATGTTGCCATGATGACCCGATGTCGTCATGACAACATCCGGGTCACCAGACAGCAGGAAGATTTTTTGGACATGCGCAGTGCATCTCCAAACTATCTTCTCCCTGTCCAGCGCTGACAGCCTGCATGGCACAGGGATGGTGCTGCATTCCTGTGCCATGCAGGCGATCAGTGAAAAAAAAGTGAAAGTCCCAGAGTGGGACAAAGTAAAAAAGTATATAAACTGTCAGAAAGTGAAAAAAAAAAATTGTAAAAATATTTTTTAAAAAATAAAAAAATAATCCACTAAAAATAAAAATATAATGTACCCATCAATAAATATTATTATAAAAAAAAAACAATAAAAGTACACATATTTGGAATCGCCGCGTCCGGAACAACCTGACCTATAAAACTGTCCCACTAGTTAACCCCTTCAGTGAACACGGTAAAAAAATAAAATAAAAAACGAAGCAAAAAACAATGCTTTATCATCATACCGCCAAACAAAAAATGGAATAACACGCGATCAAAAAGACGAATATAAATAAAAATGGTACCACTGAAAACGTCATCTCGTCCCGCAAAAAACAAGCCACCATACAGCTCCATCAGCCGAAAAATAAAAAAGTTATAGCTCTCAGAATAAAGCTATGCTAAAAAATATTTTTTTCTATAAAATTGCTTTTATTATGTAAAAGTGCAAAACATAGAAAAACTATATAAATGTGGTACCGCTGTAAACGTACTGACCCGAAGAATAAAGCTGCCTTATCAATTTTACCACACACGGAGTAGAATAAAAAAAAAAAAAAAAAACAATTCCTGAATTGTTGGTTTTTGTTTATTCTGCCTCCCAAAAATCAGAATAGAAAGCGATCAAAAAATGTCACGTGCCTGAAAATGGCACCAATAACAACGTCAACTCATCCCGCAAAAAACAAGCTGTCTGCCAAAATCTGGAAAAATTATAGCTCTCAAAATATGGAGATGCAAAAACTAGATTTTACAAAAAATGCGTCTTTTAGTGTGTGACAGCTGTCAGTCATAAAAACCCCATATGATTCTGGTATCGCTGTAGTCTCACCGACCCGAAGAATAAGGTCGTCTAATCACTTATACCGCACGAGGAATGGCGTAAAAAATAAACTCTCGGGTTAGGGTTGGGCTAGGGTTAGGGCTGGGTTTGGGGTTATGGGGTTAGGGTTGTGATGGGGTTGGGATTTTTTTCAAAAGTAAGAAAAAAAGATGACGATATGGCGACTAGTGTTGAGCGCAAGTGCTTGCTACTTGAGTTTGCATCGGGTGCTCGGGTATGCATTGAGTATTGTGGGTATTTGAGTGACATGCTCGAGTCTCCGCCCCATATGCCAAAAAAACTTTGCGGGGATTGCCTGCCATGCACGATCCCCGCATGTTTTTTTTTAGGTGTCTAATAACCGTGAAACATGCGGAGCAGGGACTCGAGCATGTCACTCGAGCACACGCAGTACATGGTGCATACCTGAGTACCCGATGCAAACTCAAGTAGTGAGCACTTGCGCTCAAGACTAATGACAACTTATTCAATATGATGACCTAATGTTATCAAATTCTGTGTCGTACCTCTGGGTTCAAAATGTTCACTATACCCCTTAATAAAATCCTTGAGGGGTATGGTTTCCAAAATGGGGTCACTTGTGGGGGTTTCCACTGTTTAGGAACATCAGGAGCTCATCAAGAGAATGCCAAGAGTGTGTAAAGCAGTCATCAAAGCAAAAGGTGGCTACTTTGAAGAACCTAGAATATAAGACATATTTTCAGTTGTTTCACACTTTTTTGTTAAGTATATAATTCCACATGTGTTAATTCATAATTTTGTTGCCTTCAGTGTGAATGTACAATTTTCATAGTCAGGAAAATACAGAAAAATCTTTAAATGAGAAGGTGTGTCCAAACTTTTGGTCTGTACTGTATATATTAAAATCAATGTTTCATTGGTACAGGCAGGCCCATATTTTCCACTGCAGATCCAGTGCTTTAGCCGGTGGGTCACAGGGGGCACTGGCCGCTAGTAAGTTGTATGTTTTTTTATTTTTCTACAACCTTCTGCCTAAAGGGCGCCTGTAACCAGTCCCATAGAAAAGGGGGCCCACAGCGGGCAGTACTGCAGTTATCCCCGTATTGTAACATCACTATGTTTATTATCCTGGTACAAAGGATGTCTGTAAAGTGCTGTGGAATTAATGGCGCTCTATAAACAGGTAAAATAACCAGGGGAGGAGTCCTGAGGAGATAATTTGCATATTTCCACTGCATTTTGGGGTAAGTGAAGAGTCTCCGCGAGCTCAAAGAACACTGGATTTTGGCTGTTGGAGCTGAAAAGAGGACATCGGTAAACCAGGGGAGGAGTCCTGAGGAGATAATTTGCATATTTCCACTGCATTTTGGGGTAAGTGAAGAGTCTCCGCGAGCTCAAAGAACACTGGATTTTGGCTGTTGGAGCTGAAAAGAGGACATCGGTAAACCAGGGGAGGAGTCCTGAGGAGATAATTTGCATATTTCCACTGCATTTTGGGGTAAGTGAAGAGTCTCCGCGAGCTCAAAGAACACTGCATTTTGGGGTAAGTGAAGAGTCTCCGCGAGCTCAAAGAACACTGGATTTTGGCTGTTGGAGCTGAAAAGAGGACATCGGTAAACCAGGGGAGGAGTCCTGAGGAGATAATTTGCATATTTCCACTGCATTTTGGGGTAAGTGAAGAGTCTCCGCGAGCTCAAAGAACACTGCATTTTGGGGTAAGTGAAGAGTCTCCGCGAGCTCAAAGAACACTGGATTTTGGCTGTTGGAGCTGAAAAGAGGACATCGGTAAACCAGGGGAGGAGTCCTGAGGAGATAATTTGCATATTTCCACTGCATTTTGGGGTAAGTGAAGAGTCTCCGCGAGCTCAAAGAACACTGCATTTTGGGGTAAGTGAAGAGTCTCCGCGAGCTCAAAGAACACTGGATTTTGGCTGTTGGAGCTGAAAAGAGGACATCGGTAAACCAGGGGAGGAGTCCTGAGGAGATAATTTGCATATTTCCACTGCATTTTGGGGTAAGTGAAGAGTCTCCGCGAGCTCAAAGAACACTGCATTTTGGGGTAAGTGAAGAGTCTCCGCGAGCTCAAAGAACACTGGATTTTGGCTGTTGGAGCTGAAAAGAGGACATCGGTAAACCAGGGGAGGAGTCCTGAGGAGATAATTTGCATATTTCCACTGCATTTTGGGGTAAGTGAAGAGTCTCCGCGAGCTCAAAGAACACTGCATTTTGGGGTAAGTGAAGAGTCTCCGCGAGCTCAAAGAACACTGGATTTTGGCTGTTGGAGCTGAAAAGAGGACATCGGTAAACCAGGGGAGGAGTCCTGAGGAGATAATTTGCATATTTCCACTGCATTTTGGGGTAAGTGAAGAGTCTCCGCGAGCTCAAAGAACACTGCATTTTGGGGTAAGTGAAGAGTCTCCGCGAGCTCAAAGAACACTGGATTTTGGCTGTTGGAGCTGAAAAGAGGACATCGGTAAACCAGGGGAGGAGTCCTGAGGAGATAATTTGCATATTTCCACTGCATTTTGGGGTAAGTGAAGAGTCTCCGCGAGCTCAAAGAACACTGCATTTTGGGGTAAGTGAAGAGTCTCCGCGAGCTCAAAGAACACTGGATTTTGGCTGTTGGAGCTGAAAAGAGGACAGCGGTAAACCAGGGGAGGAGTCCTGAGGAGATAATTTGCATATTTCCACTGCATTTTGGGGTAAGTGAAGAGTCTCCGCGAGCTCAAAGAACACTGGATTTTGGCTGTTGGAGCTGAAAAGAGGACATCGGTAAACCAGGGGAGGAGTCCTGAGGAGATAATTTGCATATTTCCACTGCATTTTGGGGTAAGTGAAGAGTCTCCGCGAGCTCAAAGAACACTGCATTTTGGGATAAGTGAAGAGTCTCCGCGAGCTCAAAGAACACTGGATTTTGGCTGTTGGAGCTGAAAAGAGGACATCGGTAAACCAGGGGAGGAGTCCTGAGGAGATAATTTGCATATTTCCACTGCATTTTGGGGTAAGTGAAGAGTCTCCGCGAGCTCAAAGAACACTGCATTTTGGGGTAAGTGAAGAGTCTCCGCGAGCTCAAAGAACACTGGATTTTGGCTGTTGGAGCTGAAAAGAGGACATCGGTAAACCAGGGGAGGAGTCCTGAGGAGATAATTTGCATATTTCCACTGCATTTTGGGGTAAGTGAAGAGTCTCCGCGAGCTCAAAGAACACTGCATTTTGGGGTAAGTGAAGAGTCTCCGCGAGCTCAAAGAACACTGGATTTTGGCTGTTGGAGCTGAAAAGAGGACATCGGTAAACCAGGGGAGGAGTCATGAGGAGATAATTTGCATATTTCCACTGCATTTTGGGGTAAGTGAAGAGTCTCCGCGAGCTCAAAGAACACTGCATTTTGGGGTAAGTGAAGAGTCTCCGCGAGCTCAAAGAACACTGGATTTTGGCTGTTGGAGCTGAAAAGAGGACATCGGTAAACCAGGGGAGGAGTCCTGAGGAGATAATTTGCATATTTCCACTGCATTTTGGGGTAAGTGAAGAGTCTCCGCGAGCTCAAAGAACACTGGATTTTGGCTGTTGGAGCTGAAAAGAGGACATCGGTAAACCAGGGGAGGAGTCCTGAGGAGATAATTTGCATATTTCCACTGCATTTTGGGGTAAGTGAAGAGTCTCCGCGAGCTCAAAGAACACTGCATTTTGGGGTAAGTGAAGAGTCTCCGCGAGCTCAAAGAACACTGGATTTTGGCTGTTGGAGCTGAAAAGAGGACATCGGTAAACCAGGGGAGGAGTCCTGAGGAGATAATTTGCATATTTCCACTGCATTTTGGGTAAGTGAAGAGTCTCCGCGAGCTCAAAGAACACTGCATTTTGGGGTAAGTGAAGAGTCTCCGAGAGCTCAAAGAACACTGGATTTTGGCTGTTGGAGCTGAAAAGAGGACATCGGTAAACCAGGGGAGGAGTCCTGAGGAGATAATTTGCATATTTCCACTGCATTTTGGGGTAAGTGAAGAGTCTCCGCGAGCTCAAAGAACACTGCATTTTGGGGTAAGTGAAGAGTCTCCGCGAGCTCAAAGAACACTGGATTTTGGCTGTTGGAGCTGAAAAGAGGACATCGGTAAACCAGGGGAGGAGTCCTGAGGAGATAATTTGCATATTTCCACTGCATTTTGGGGTAAGTGAAGAGTCTCCGCGAGCTCAAAGAACACTGCATTTTGGGGTAAGTGAAGAGTCTCCGCGAGCTCAAAGAACACTGGATTTTGGCTGTTGGAGCTGAAAAGAGGACATCGGTAAACCAGGGAGGAGTCCTGAGGAGATAATTTGCATATTTCCACTGCATTTTGGGGTAAGTGAAGAGTCTCCGCGAGCTCAAAGAACACTGCATTTTGGGGTAAGTGAAGAGTCTCCGCGAGCTCAAAGAACACTGGATTTTGGCTGTTGGAGCTGAAAAGAGGACATCGGTAAACCAGGGGAGGAGTCCTGAGGAGATAATTTGCATATTTCCACTGCATTTTGGGGTAAGTGAAGAGTCTCCGCGAGCTCAAAGAACACTGGATTTTGGCTGTTGGAGCTGAAAAGAGGACATCGGTAAACCAGGGGAGGAGTCCTGAGGAGATAATTTGCATATTTCCACTGCATTTTGGGGTAAGTGAAGAGTCTCCGCGAGCTCAAAGAACACTGGATTTTGGCTGTTGGAGCTGAAAAGAGGACATCGGTAAACCAGGGGAGGAGTCCTGAGGAGATAATTTGCATATTTCCACTGCATTTTGGGGTAAGTGAAGAGTCTCCGCGAGCTCAAAGAACACTGCATTTTGGGGTAAGTGAAGAGTCTCCGCGAGCTCAAAGAACACTGGATTTTGGCTGTTGGAGCTGAAAAGAGGACATCGGTAAACCAGGGGAGGAGTCCTGAGGAGATAATTTGCATATTTCCACTGCATTTTGGGGTAAGTGAAGAGTCTCCGCGAGCTCAAAGAACACTGGATTTTGGCTGTTGGAGCTGAAAAGAGGACATCGGTAAACCAGGGGAGGAGTCCTGAGGAGATAATTTGCATATTTCCACTGCATTTTGGGGTAAGTGAAGAGTCTCCGCGAGCTCAAAGAACACTGGATTTTGGCTGTTGGAGCTGAAAAGAGGACATCGGTAAACCAGGGGAGGAGTCCTGAGGAGATAATTTGCATATTTCCACTGCATTTTGGGGTAAGTGAAGAGTCTCCGCGAGCTCAAAGAACACTGGATTTTGGCTGTTGGAGCTGAAAAGAGGACATCGGTAAACCAGGGGAGGAGTCCTGAGGAGATAATTTGCATATTTCCACTGCATTTTGGGGTAAGTGAAGAGTCTCCGCGAGCTCAAAGAACACTGCATTTTGGGGTAAGTGAAGAGTCTCCGCGAGCTCAAAGAACACTGGATTTTGGCTGTTGGAGCTGAAAAGAGGACATCGGTAAACCAGGGGAGGAGTCCTGAGGAGATAATTTGCATATTTCCACTGCATTTTGGGGTAAGTGAAGAGTCTCCGCGAGCTCAAAGAACACTGCATTTTGGGGTAAGTGAAGAGTCTCCGCGAGCTCAAAGAACACTGGATTTTGGCTGTTGGAGCTGAAAAGAGGACATCGGTAAACCAGGGGAGGAGTCCTGAGGAGATAATTTGCATATTTCCACTGCATTTTGGGGTAAGTGAAGAGTCTCCGCGAGCTCAAAGAACACTGGATTTTGGCTGTTGGAGCTGAAAAGAGGACATCGGTAAACCAGGGGAGGAGTCCTGAGGAGATAATTTGCATATTTCCACTGCATTTTGGGGTAAGTGAAGAGTCTCCGCGAGCTCAAAGAACACTGCATTTTGGGGTAAGTGAAGAGTCTCCGCGAGCTCAAAGAACACTGGATTTTGGCTGTTGGAGCTGAAAAGAGGACATCGGTAAACCAGGGGAGGAGTCCTGAGGAGATAATTTGCATATTTCCACTGCATTTTGGGGTAAGTGAAGAGTCTCCGCGAGCTCAAAGAACACTGGATTTTGGCTGTTGGAGCTGAAAAGAGGACATCGGTAAACCAGGGGAGGAGTCCTGAGGAGATAATTTGCATATTTCCACTGCATTTTGGGGTAAGTGAAGAGTCTCCGCGAGCTCAAAGAACACTGCATTTTGGGGTAAGTGAAGAGTCTCCGCGAGCTCAAAGAACACTGCATTTTGGGGTAAGTGAAGAGTCTCCGCGAGCTCAAAGAACACTGGATTTTGGCTGTTGGAGCTGAAAAGAGGACATCGGTAAACCAGGGGAGGAGTCCTGAGGAGATAATTTGCATATTTCCACTGCATTTTGGGGTAAGTGAAGAGTCTCCGCGAGCTCAAAGAACACTGCATTTTGGGGTAAGTGAAGAGTCTCCGCGAGCTCAAAGAACACTGCATTTTGGGGTAAGTGAAGAGTCTCCGCGAGCTCAAAGAACACTGCATTTTGGGGTAAGTGAAGAGTCTCCGCGAGCTCAAAGAACACTGGATTTTGGCTGTTGGAGCTGAAAAGAGGACATCGGTAAACCAGGGGAGGAGTCCTGAGGAGATAATTTGCATATTTCCACTGCATTTTGGGGTAAGTGAAGAGTCTCCGCGAGCTCAAAGAACACTGCATTTTGGGGTAAGTGAAGAGTCTCCGCGAGCTCAAAGAACACTGGATTTTGGCTGTTGGAGCTGAAAAGAGGACATCGGTAAACCAGGGGAGGAGTCCTGAGGAGATAATTTGCATATTTCCACTGCATTTTGGGGTAAGTGAAGAGTCTCCGCGAGCTCAAAGAACACTGGATTTTGGCTGTTGGAGCTGAAAAGAGGACATCGGTAAACCAGGGGAGGAGTCCTGAGGAGATAATTTGCATATTTCCACTGCATTTTGGGGTAAGTGAAGAGTCTCCGCGAGCTCAAAGAACACTGCATTTTGGGGTAAGTGAAGAGTCTCCGCGAGCTCAAAGAACACTGGATTTTGGCTGTTGGAGCTGAAAAGAGGACATCGGTAAACCAGGGGAGGAGTCCTGAGGAGATAATTTGCATATTTCCACTGCATTTTGGGGTAAGTGAAGAGTCTCCGCGAGCTCAAAGAACACTGGATTTTGGCTGTTGGAGCTGAAAAGAGGACATCGGTAAACCAGGGGAGGAGTCCTGAGGAGATAATTTGCATATTTCCACTGCATTTTGGGGTAAGTGAAGAGTCTCCGCGAGCTCAAAGAACACTGGATTTTGGCTGTTGGAGCTGAAAAGAGGACATCGGTAAACCAGGGGAGGAGTCCTGAGGAGATAATTTGCATATTTCCACTGCATTTTGGGGTAAGTGAAGAGTCTCCGCGAGCTCAAAGAACACTGCATTTTGGGGTAAGTGAAGAGTCTCCGCGAGCTCAAAGAACACTGGATTTTGGCTGTTGGAGCTGAAAAGAGGACATCGGTAAACCAGGGAAGGAGTCCTGAGGAGATAATTTGCATATTTCCACTGCATTTTGGGGTAAGTGAAGAGTCTCCGCGAGCTCAAAGAACACTGCATTTTGGGGTAAGTGAAGAGTCTCCGCGAGCTCAAAGAACACTGGATTTTGGCTGTTGGAGCTGAAAAGAGGACATCGGTAAACCAGGGGAGGAGTCCTGAGGAGATAATTTGCATATTTCCACTGCATTTTGGGGTAAGTGAAGAGTCTCCGCGAGCTCAAAGAACACTGGATTTTGGCTGTTGGAGCTGAAAAGAGGACATCGGTAAACCAGGGGAGGAGTCCTGAGGAGATAATTTGCATATTTCCACTGCATTTTGGGGTAAGTGAAGAGTCTCCGCGAGCTCAAAGAACACTGCATTTTGGGGTAAGTGAAGAGTCTCCGCGAGCTCAAAGAACACTGGATTTTGGCTGTTGGAGCTGAAAAGAGGACATCGGTAAACCAGGGGAGGAGTCCTGAGGAGATAATTTGCATATTTCCACTGCATTTTGGGGTAAGTGAAGAGTCTCCGCGAGCTCAAAGAACACTGGATTTTGGCTGTTGGAGCTGAAAAGAGGACATCGGTAAACCAGGGAAGGAGTCCTGAGGAGATAATTTGCATATTTCCACTGCATTTTGGGGTAAGTGAAGAGTCTCCGCGAGCTCAAAGAACACTGGATTTTGGCTGTTGGAGCTGAAAAGAGGACATCGGTAAACCAGGGGAGGAGTCCTGAGGAGATAATTTGCATATTTCCACTGCATTTTGGGGTAAGTGAAGAGTCTCCGCGAGCTCAAAGAACACTGCATTTTGGGGTAAGTGAAGAGTCTCCGCGAGCTCAAAGAACACTGGATTTTGGCTGTTGGAGCTGAAAAGAGGACATCGGTAAACCAGGGGAGGAGTCCTGAGGAGATAATTTGCATATTTCCACTGCATTTTGGGGTAAGTGAAGAGTCTCCGCGAGCTCAAAGAACACTGCATTTTGGGGTAAGTGAAGAGTCTCCGCGAGCTCAAAGAACACTGCATTTTGGGGTAAGTGAAGAGTCTCCGCGAGCTCAAAGAACACTGCATTTTGGGGTAAGTGAAGAGTCTCCGCGAGCTCAAAGAACACTGGATTTTGGCTGTTGGAGCTGAAAAGAGGACATCGGTAAACCAGGGGAGGAGTCCTGAGGAGATAATTTGCATATTTCCACTGCATTTTGGGGTAAGTGAAGAGTCTCCGCGAGCTCAAAGAACACTGCATTTTGGGGTAAGTGAAGAGTCTCCGCGAGCTCAAAGAACACTGGATTTTGGCTGTTGGAGCTGAAAAGAGGACATCGGTAAACCAGGGGAGGAGTCCTGAGGAGATAATTTGCATATTTCCACTGCATTTTGGGGTAAGTGAAGAGTCTCCGCGAGCTCAAAGAACACTGGATTTTGGCTGTTGGAGCTGAAAAGAGGACATCGGTAAACCAGGGGAGGAGTCCTGAGGAGATAATTTGCATATTTCCACTGCATTTTGGGGTAAGTGAAGAGTCTCCGCGAGCTCAAAGAACACTGCATTTTGGGGTAAGTGAAGAGTCTCCGCGAGCTCAAAGAACACTGGATTTTGGCTGTTGGAGCTGAAAAGAGGACATCGGTAAACCAGGGGAGGAGTCCTGAGGAGATAATTTGCATATTTCCACTGCATTTTGGGGTAAGTGAAGAGTCTCCGCGAGCTCAAAGAACACTGGATTTTGGCTGTTGGAGCTGAAAAGAGGACATCGGTAAACCAGGGGAGGAGTCCTGAGGAGATAATTTGCATATTTCCACTGCATTTTGGGGTAAGTGAAGAGTCTCCGCGAGCTCAAAGAACACTGGATTTTGGCTGTTGGAGCTGAAAAGAGGACATCGGTAAACCAGGGGAGGAGTCCTGAGGAGATAATTTGCATATTTCCACTGCATTTTGGGGTAAGTGAAGAGTCTCCGCGAGCTCAAAGAACACTGCATTTTGGGGTAAGTGAAGAGTCTCCGCGAGCTCAAAGAACACTGGATTTTGGCTGTTGGAGCTGAAAAGAGGACATCGGTAAAGCAGGGGAGGAGTCCTGAGGAGATAATTTGCATATTTCCACTGCATTTTGGGGTAAGTGAAGAGTCTCCGCGAGCTCAAAGAACACTGCATTTTGGGGTAAGTGAAGAGTCTCCGCGAGCTCAAAGAACACTGGATTTTGGCTGTTGGAGCTGAAAAGAGGACATCGGTAAACCAGGGGAGGAGTCCTGAGGAGATAATTTGCATATTTCCACTGCATTTTGGGGTAAGTGAAGAGTCTCCGCGAGCTCAAAGAACACTGGATTTTGGCTGTTGGAGCTGAAAAGAGGACATCGGTAAACCAGGGGAGGAGTCCTGAGGAGATAATTTGCATATTTCCACTGCATTTTGGGGTAAGTGAAGAGTCTCCGCGAGCTCAAAGAACACTGCATTTTGGGGTAAGTGAAGAGTCTCCGCGAGCTCAAAGAACACTGGATTTTGGCTGTTGGAGCTGAAAAGAGGACATCGGTAAACCAGGGGAGGAGTCCTGAGGAGATAATTTGCATATTTCCACTGCATTTTGGGGTAAGTGAAGAGTCTCCGCGAGCTCAAAGAACACTGGATTTTGGCTGTTGGAGCTGAAAAGAGGACATCGGTAAACCAGGGAAGGAGTCCTGAGGAGATAATTTGCATATTTCCACTGCATTTTGGGGTAAGTGAAGAGTCTCCGCGAGCTCAAAGAACACTGGATTTTGGCTGTTGGAGCTGAAAAGAGGACATCGGTAAACCAGGGGAGGAGTCCTGAGGAGATAATTTGCATATTTCCACTGCATTTTGGGGTAAGTGAAGAGTCTCCGCGAGCTCAAAGAACACTGGATTTTGGCTGTTGGAGCTGAAAAGAGGACATCGGTAAACCAGGGGAGGAGTCCTGAGGAGATAATTTGCATATTTCCACTGCATTTTGGGGTAAGTGAAGAGTCTCCGCGAGCTCAAAGAACACTGGATTTTGGCTGTTGGAGCTGAAAAGAGGACATCGGTAAACCAGGGGAGGAGTCCTGAGGAGATAATTTGCATATTTCCACTGCATTTTGGGGTAAGTGAAGAGTCTCCGCGAGCTCAAAGAACACTGCATTTTGGGGTAAGTGAAGAGTCTCCGCGAGCTCAAAGAACACTGGATTTTGGCTGTTGGAGCTGAAAAGAGGACATCGGTAAACCAGGGGAGGAGTCCTGAGGAGATAATTTGCATATTTCCACTGCATTTTGGGGTAAGTGAAGAGTCTCCGCGAGCTCAAAGAACACTGGATTTTGGCTGTTGGAGCTGAAAAGAGGACATCGGTAAACCAGGGGAGGAGTCCTGAGGAGATAATTTGCATATTTCCACTGCATTTTGGGGTAAGTGAAGAGTCTCCGCGAGCTCAAAGAACACTGGATTTTGGCTGTTGGAGCTGAAAAGAGGACATCGGTAAACCAGGGGAGGAGTCCTGAGGAGATAATTTGCATATTTCCACTGCATTTTGGGGTAAGTGAAGAGTCTCCGCGAGCTCAAAGAACACTGCATTTTGGGGTAAGTGAAGAGTCTCCGCGAGCTCAAAGAACACTGGATTTTGGCTGTTGGAGCTGAAAAGAGGACATCGGTAAACCAGGGGAGGAGTCCTGAGGAGATAATTTGCATATTTCCACTGCATTTTGGGGTAAGTGAAGAGTCTCCGCGAGCTCAAAGAACACTGCATTTTGGGGTAAGTGAAGAGTCTCCGCGAGCTCAAAGAACACTGGATTTTGGCTGTTGGAGCTGAAAAGAGGACATCGGTAAACCAGGGGAGGAGTCCTGAGGAGATAATTTGCATATTTCCACTGCATTTTGGGGTAAGTGAAGAGTCTCCGCGAGCTCAAAGAACACTGGATTTTGGCTGTTGGAGCTGAAAAGAGGACATCGGTAAACCAGGGGAGGAGTCCTGAGGAGATAATTTGCATATTTCCACTGCATTTTGGGGTAAGTGAAGAGTCTCCGCGAGCTCAAAGAACACTGCATTTTGGGGTAAGTGAAGAGTCTCCGCGAGCTCAAAGAACACTGGATTTTGGCTGTTGGAGCTGAAAAGAGGACATCGGTAAACCAGGGGAGGAGTCCTGAGGAGATAATTTGCATATTTCCACTGCATTTTGGGGTAAGTGAAGAGTCTCCGCGAGCTCAAAGAACACTGGATTTTGGCTGTTGGAGCTGAAAAGAGGACATCGGTAAACCAGGGAAGGAGTCCTGAGGAGATAATTTGCATATTTCCACTGCATTTTGGGGTAAGTGAAGAGTCTCCGCGAGCTCAAAGAACACTGGATTTTGGCTGTTGGAGCTGAAAAGAGGACATCGGTAAACCAGGGGAGGAGTCCTGAGGAGATAATTTGCATATTTCCACTGCATTTTGGGGTAAGTGAAGAGTCTCCGCGAGCTCAAAGAACACTGGATTTTGGGGTAAGTGAAGAGTCTCCGCGAGCTCAAAGAACACTGGATTTTGGCTGTTGGAGCTGAAAAGAGGACATCGGTAAACCAGGGGAGGAGTCCTGAGGAGATAATTTGCATATTTCCACTGCATTTTGGGGTAAGTGAAGAGTCTCCGCGAGCTCAAAGAACACTGGATTTTGGCTGTTGGAGCTGAAAAGAGGACATCGGTAAACCAGGGGAGGAGTCCTGAGGAGATAATTTGCATATTTCCACTGCATTTTGGGGTAAGTGAAGAGTCTCCGCGAGCTCAAAGAACACTGCATTTTGGGGTAAGTGAAGAGTCTCCGCGAGCTCAAAGAACACTGGATTTTGGCTGTTGGAGCTGAAAAGAGGACATCGGTAAACCAGGGGAGGAGTCCTGAGGAGATAATTTGCATATTTCCACTGCATTTTGGGGTAAGTGAAGAGTCTCCGCGAGCTCAAAGAACACTGGATTTTGGCTGTTGGAGCTGAAAAGAGGACATCGGTAAACCGCGCGCCTAACGGCGCGCGCATTTTGAAGCATTTTTCACTGTTTTCAGAACATTAACAGTAAGAACATGGAAGAGTCCAGGAGCCATTTGGTGAGCTGCATATCCTGCTACATGTTCACAGACTTGCCAGTGGAAAAGCCAAACTTCACATGCCAGAAATGCAAGCTTGTGTCCCTGTTGGAGGAAAAGTTGCGAAATCTAGAAGAGAGGTTAACTACCTTGAAAATCATTAAGGAAGGTGAAGAGTTCTTAGAGCAGAATTATCTCTTCATGATTCAGAAAGAGAAGAAATTCGAACTGCACCTGACGAAACAGAGGAATGGAAGCATGTGACCCACAGAAGCAGGAGGATCGAGAGGCAGTCAGCACCCATACTGCTCAGGAACCAGTACCAGGCTCTCACGCAGGAGAACCATGAAGAAATACAGCAAAATAAGACTTTGCCAGCAATGAATAACCTTGTAAGCCCTCAGAATCCTCCTGGATGGAGAAAGAAGAATGTTGTGAAGAAAAAACGGAGAGTGGTGGTCATGGGGGATTCCCTGTTAAGAGGAACAGAGGCCGCTATCTGCAGACCAGACATAACCTCAAGAGAAATGTGCTGTCTTCCAGGAGCAAAAATTAAAGATGTGTCTGACAGGATATCAAGACTCTTCAGACCTACAGATCACTACCCATTCCTGCTAATACATGTGGGGACAAATGACACCGCAAGAAAGGACCTGGAAACCATCTGCAGTGACTTTGAAGACTTAGGCAAGAAAGTGAAAGAATTGGGAGCGCAGGTGGTCTTCTCATCCATCCTCCCTGTGGATGGCCATGGAACAATGAGGTGGAATAAGATTCTACAGGTGAACAACTGGCTACGTCGATGGTGCCGTCAACAAGGATTTGGATTTCTGGATCACGGGATGAATTACCTATACGATGGACTACTTGCTAGAGATGGGGTGCACCTTACGAAGACTGGAAAACATGTATTTGGAAGTCGCCTTGCTACACTCATCAGGAGAGCTTTAAACTAGAACAATGTGGGAAGGGAAGCAAAAGGCCAGAAAAAGCCATACAGCTGACAAATACTATTGAGATCTCTGCTACTGGAAGTGGAAAGAAAGAACAAAGACAAAAAAATCTAAATAAAAATATGGGAGGAAGAGAAACCAATCACAAACTAAAATGTTTTTATACAAATGCACATAGCATGGGCAACAAACAAGGAGAATTGGAACTACTAATGCAGGAAAAGAAATATGATGTCATTGGAATCACTGAAACTTGGTGGGACGATACACATGATTGGAATAAAAGGCTAAAAGGATACAACTTATTTGCAAGAAACAGAATTGATAAACGAGGAGGAGGTGTCGCATTGTATGTTAGAAAAGCGTATATCTGCACAGATATTGATGCTTCAGAGACTGGGAGTTCTGTGGAAACTGTTTGGGTAAGAATACAAGGAGAGAACAACGGAAAGGACACCATTGTAGGCATTTACTACAGGCCACCTGGGCAAGCTGAAGATATGGATGAACTCTTTATGTATCAAATGACCAAGTTCTCCAAAAAATATGACGTAGTGGTCATGTGAGATTTCAACTATCCAGACATTTGTTGGGAATCTCTCTCAAGTAAAACTAACAGGTCAAGCAAATTCTTATCCTCTCTTGCTGACAACTTTATCTTCCAAAAGGTAGGGGAGAAAACAAGGGGATCTGCTACTTTGGATCTAATCCTTATAAACAGGGAGGAAATGGTTGAGGAGGTAAAGGTGGCTGGGACACTAGGAGGCAGCGATCATGCTATTATAGAATTTTGGATAACTAGAGGAGGAAGACATGTGAAGACTCAAACTTCAAGGTTAGATTTTAGAAAGGCAGATTTTAAGAGACTCAGAAAGAGAATAGGAGGGATCCAATGGCTGGATGTCCTTAAGGACAAAAATGTCCAGGAAGGATGAGAAATTTTTAAAAATGAGATTCTCAAAGCACAATTGTTAACAATCCCGAAAAGTAGGAAGAATGGGAAGCATTTAAGGAAACCAGGATGGATGAACACAGAACTTAAACACATGCTAAAAAGAAAGAAAGAAATGTTTTTTAAATGGAAAGAGGGAGGCATATCTAAAGAAGATTATAATGCAGTCTGCAGATCCTGCAGGGCACGTATCAGGTTAGCTAAAGCTGACAATGAATTAAGGCTTGCAAGAGATGTCAAAAGCAATAAAAAAGGATTTTGGGGGTATGTCAAAAGTAAAAGAAAAGTCAAAGATGCTATAGGATTTTTACAGGATGAAAATGGAGAAATGGTAAGAGAGGATGTTGAGAAGGCCGAACTTTTTAATTCCTATTTTGCATCTGTTTTCTCTCAGAAAGAAAATGTAACATCAACTGATTTTCACTGTCCTTTTAAAGGAATAGAAGAATCCAAGTTATCTGTAAACAGAAAGATTGTGAGGGAATATTTAGCTAACATAAATGAGTTCAAGTCTCCAGGTCCAGATGAATTACACCCCAGAGTACTGAAGGAGATCGTAGAAGAAATTTTAGAACCACTCTCCATAATCTTTGAAAATTCTTGGAGAACAGGAGAAGTCCCAGAAGACTGGAGAAGAGCAAATGTTGTTCCTATCTTCAAAAAGGGGAAGAAGGTGGACCCAGGGAACTATAGGCCGGTGAGTCTGACTTCTATACCAGGAAAGATCTTTGAACAAATTATTAAACATCATGTATGTAAGTACCTGGATAAGAATGAAGTGATTAACCAGAGTCAGCATGGGTTTGTAACTAACAAGTCATGTCAGACTAACTTAATTTCCTTCTATGACAGAATCACTGACTGGGTGGATCAGGGAAATGCTGTAGATATAGTATATCTTGACTTCAGCAAAGCATTTGACAAAGTATCTCACAACATCCTTATTGAAAAAATGACCAAGTATGCAATGGACCAGGCAACTGTTAGGTGGATTCATAACTGGCTTAGTGATCGGACTCAAAGGGTGGTTGTAAATGGCTTCACATCCAGCTGGATGAATGTCTCAAGTGGGATACCACAGGGCTCTGTCCTGGGACCTGTATTGTTCAACATCTTCATCAATGATTTAGATGAAGGAATTGAGGGTAAACTGATTAAATTTGCTGATGACACAAAGCTAGGAGGGATAGCTAATACTAGAGAAGAGAGAGAGAGGATTCAAAAAGACCTAAATAAACTGGAGCAGTGGGCAGCAACCAACAGAATGGTTTTTAACAGGGAAAAATGCAAAGTACTACATCTGGGCAATAAAAATGAAAAAAGCATATACAGAATGGGAGGAATAGAGCTAAGCAACAGTACATGTGAAAAAGACTTAGGTATACTAATAGATCATAGACTGAACATGAGTCAACAGTGTGATGCAGCAGCAAAAAAGGCAAATACAATTCTGGGATGTATTAACAGAAGCATACAGTCTAGATCACGTGAAGTCATTATCGGTCTTTACTCCTCTTTGGTCAGACCTCATCTGGAATACTGTGTACAGTTTTGGGCACCACATTTTAAAAAAGACATAGACAAACTGGAACAAGTTCAGAGAAGAGCGACCAGAATGGTGACTGGTCTGCAAACCATGTCCTATGAGGAACGGTTGCAGGATTTGGGAATGTTTAGCTTGCAAAAAAGAAGACTGAGAGGAGACTTAATAGCTGTCTACAAATATGTCAAGGGCTGTCACATTGTAGAAGGATCATCTTTATTCTCATTTGCACAGGGAAAGACTAGAAGCAATGGGATGAAACTAAATGGGAGGAGACACAGATTAGATATTAGAAAAAACTTTTTGACAGTTAGGGTGATTAATGAGTGGAACAGGCTGCCACGAGAGGTGGTGAGTTCCCCTTCAATGGACGTCTTCAAACAGAGGCTGGACAGACATCTGTCTGAGATGATCTAGTGAATCCTGCTTTGAGCAGGGGGTTGGACCAGATGACCCAGGAGGTCCCTTCCAACTCTTCCATTCTATGATTCTATGAAAATAAATAATTACTGTGACATTACTGCATTTACTATCCCTGTACTGTGAAATCTCTCAGTTTACTATCTGTACTGTGACATCACTGTGTTTATTACTTCTCAACCATGACATCACTGTGCACATTATCCCTGTACTGTGACATCACTGTGTACATTATCCCTGTAATGTGACATCACTGTGTTTATAACCCCTGTCCTGTGGCATCTCTATGTACAGTATCCCCGAATTGTGAGATCATTGTGCTTATTACCCCTGACATTACTGTGTACATTATCCCTGTATTGTGTCATCACTGTTTATTATCTCTATCTTGTGACATCACCGTGTTTATTATCCCTGTACTGTGACATCACTGTGTATACTATCTCTGTACTATGAAATCACTGTGTTTATTGTCCTTGTACTAATATATTATTATTACTATTATTTATTAAATACCATCCATTTATTCCATGGTGCTTTACATGTATTATTCCTGTACTGTGACATCACTGTGTGCATTATTCCTGTGCTGTGACATCACTGTGTTTATAACACATATACAGTGACATGACTGCACTTACTTTCCCTGTATTGTGATATCACTGTTTGTATTATCCCTAAACTGTGACATCACTGTGTTATTTATCTCTGTACTGTGACATCACTGTGTTTATTATCTCTGTACTGTGACATCACTGTGTTTATTATCTCTGTACTGTGACATCACTGTGTTTATTATCCCAGTACTGTGACATCACTGTGTTTATTATCTCTGTACTGTGACATCACTGTGTTTATTATACCTGTACATTGACATCACTGTCTTTATTATCTCTGTACTGTGACATCACAGTGTCCATTATCCCAGTACTGTGACATCACTGTGTTTATTATCTCTGTACTGTGACATCACTGTGTTTATTATAACTGTACATTGACATCACAGTCTTTATTATCTCTGTACTGTGACATCACAGTGTCTATTATCCCAGTACTGTGACATCACTGTGTTTATTATCTCTGTACTGTGACATCACTGTGTGTATTCTCTCTCTACTGTGACATCACTGTGTTTATTATCCCAGTACTGTGACATCACTGTGTTTATTATCCCAGTACTGTAACATCATTGCCTTTATTATCTCTGTACTGTGACATCACAGTGTCTATTATCCCAGTACTGTGACATCACTGTGTTTATTATCTCTGTACTGTGACATCACTGTGTGTATTATCTCTCTACTGTGACATCACTGTGTTTATTATCCCAGTACTGTAACATCATTGCCTTTATTATCTCTGTACTGTGACATCACTGTGTCTATTATCCCAGTACTGTGACATCATTATGTTTATTATCCCTGTACTGTGGCACCACTGTGTTTATTACCTCTGTATTGTGTTCAAAATGTTTTTATTGAAATTTTTTTCAAGTATTATGGGGGAAGGGGTACAAAAAAGAAAAGTGAAAGTCATTAGGAAAGGCATGGGGAAACAAGGGACATATAGGAAAATAGGGGGAAAGAAGGATACTTCGTAAAACAGACAGCATAAAGATCAAGAAATGCATTATATTCCTTTCATATAATAGCTGTTAATAAAATATTCTAATGCAATATCGTAGCATGAAGATGACAAAATTTTTGTTAGGACTCATTTAAACATAAATTAGGCATAATTTTTTTGGACCAAGGAAGCCATCTTAAATTGTATCTTCTGAAATTCTTGTGCCTTAGTGCAAAATTGTATTCATAGACATTGTGTGCTGAAACTCTTTGGATTATTTCAGTAATGGTTGGGATTTGTGTTTGTTTCCATTTTGTAGCAAACAAATGTTTGGTAACTAACAAAATATGACATATTATATGTCTATACTTATTTGGAAAAGATTCAAGATCTATAGAAAAGAGGACAAGTTGTGGGGAAAGATTATTATTAAGCTGAGAAATGTTATATATCAAATTTTGAATTTCCTGCCATAGCGGATTTAATTTAGGGCAACTCCAAAATATATGATTTATGCTTCCTATCTCTCCACATTCTCTCCAGCACAATAGGGAATGATTTTGAAAAGTTCTATTTAGTTTTTTGGGGGTAAAATACCATCTGGAAATTATCTTGGACTGTGTTCCTGAAGAGAGGCACATGTTGCGTTGGAGTAAGTTGTATTTAAAGCTTTCTGCCACTGAGCAGTAGTAAAATTTTGTTGAAGATCCTTTTCCCAATTAATTATATTTGACCTTTTGCTAAAGTATTGATCCTCATTAAGTTTTTGACATATAATACTAGTTCTCCAAAATAATTCTGTTGTTGGATTACTTAATAGTTCTATGGTGTCAGAAGGTATTTCAAGCTTCAGTTCCTTTTTATTCGCAAGATAATTATTGATTTGTAGCCAATTACTACAGTATATTCTTTAGGATGTAATTTATACTTTTTAGTGATATCTTGAAAAAGGATCAAGGATTTATCCACTAGGATATCAAGGAGGTTGTTAATTCCCTGGGTTTTCCATTTTGTCTGATTCATACGTGGAAAAATGAAATCAAATATTTCCAGAGGAATATTTTTTAGTTTAATAAGGGGTTGTTTTACTTTTAGAAGAACCATTAGGAGTTTCCATATTGAAACTGTAGCTTTAAATGTTCGAGATTTTGGCATTGTTATCGTTGGGTCTAATAAGTGGGCAACTATTAAAGCATAAAGGGATTTGTTGTTGATAAACGCTTTTTCAATAGATATCCAACTAGCTTTTTCATGCTCGTTTAGCCATTTTTGGCTTTGCTTTAAAATATTTGCGATATAGTAGTTAGACAAATTAGGAAGATTGAAACCTCCACTCTTTTTATGTTAAACCAAGATATTTTTAGCAATTCTGGGGCTTTTATTGCACTAAATGTATCTGGAGAGCTGTGTTTGAAATTTTTGAATCCAGTACTTGGGAATCAGAAGTGGGATACAACGTAGTACGTATAAAAATTCATGTAAAATTAACATTTTGTATGTAATTTTTTTGCCCATCCATGTTAGTTCGGTCTTGGCTATACTTTGCAAGACTGATTGAATAGATTTATGTAATGCCAATAGGTTTTTTGTAACTAGTTGTGATAAAGAACTAGCTAAATAAATACCTAAATATGATATGTGTTCTTCCCATCTGAAGGGGAACTCGTTCTTGATAATATTTTGGAGTTGCTCTTCAATATTGAAACTTAGAACCTGCGACTTGGATTGGTTAACTTTGTAATAAGATACATTAGAGAAAGAGTCAAGAATTTCGATAAGATGTCTTAATGAATTTAAAGTATCGGACAGTGTAAGAATGATACTGTCTTAGGTTTTCATGGATGCCTTTAATATTATCACACATTCTAATGGATTCTGATAAGGGCTCTATTATCAGTGCAAATAATGTTGGTGAGAGGGGACAGCCATGTCTAGTGCCATTAGATATCATAAATCCCCTGGACAGATAGCTATTTGTTAGGATTAGTGATGAGCGGGCATGCTCGCTACTTCTCAGTGCTCGCCCGAGCATCTCACTGCTCCACATGCTCGGCACTCGCCGAGTATTTTCGGGGTTGCTCTGCGGGAGCTCGGGTCTCCTCCCTGCATGTAGCCATGTTGGTTGTGGCATTACAGTGATTGGCTGACCGCACAGCGTCATCAGGTCTATATCAGACCTGGCACCGCCGTGCTCATCAGTCACTATGGAATCAGACAGTGTAGGGAGAGCTGCTGCTGAGCTAGGGAGAGATTTGCTTGTTTCTAGTTACTGTACGTGTACCAAACTATATTAGAGACACATATCCATCTCAACAAACAGTCTTTCTGAGGACTAATCCATCTGCAGAGATATCAGGCAGGCAGTGTATATAGGCAGGCAGGCAGTGTATATAGCAGACTGCAGTGCATATAGCAGAAGAGGCTCCATTCCAGTTCTGTCTGCTGCTGCTGTTCGATGTTACGAGTCCGGGTGGTGGAACCTCTGTGCTTCGGTGCAAGGAGGGACCAGAGGGGCGTGACTAAGTGCCTACTCGGTCTGACCAAGGTCGCATGGCGGCTCAATCGACTCCGTGAACCAGGGAGGGACCGAGCAGGAGGACCAGGTGCCACTCTGGGACCAACCTTGTGTGAGAGCAGGTGACTCCCACGGGTCAGATGGCAGGAACTGACCGGTACAGCGGATGAGCACGGCAGGAAGGCTGACGGGTGGTCCGGGTAGATAAGCAGGCTGGTTCGGCAGATAGCCAGATGGGTGCTCCGGGTAGGCAAGCTGGCGGGCATGACAGATAACAGGTAGGTGCTCCAGGTAGGCTGGCTGGCGGGCATGACAGGTAACAGGCAAGTGCTCCAGGTAGGCAGGCTGGCGTGCACTACAGGTAACAGACTGGTGCTTCCAGGTAAGCAGGCTGGCTGGCAGAACTATAGACAGACTGGCGGGCTGGACTGTAGCCAGACTGATGAGCAGGACTGACAGGCAGCGAGACCTGAGGGCTGAAGCAAGTGTTAGTACACAGAACAACAACCTTGCACAGGCGCCTCTATTTTGGAGGAGGTGCCTTATATAGGGGCAGTCCTCCGGCCATTGGCCAGGGACTCTATAGGACGGCGCACACGGCCCCTTTAAGAGGGAGGGAACGTGTGCCCTAAGCACAGAGCCCAGGAAGCTGCGCGCGGTGTGTGCCACAGAAGTAGTGGAGTGGGAGGATGCCGGACCTGGACCGTGGTGGTGACGGGAACAGCGTCTCTGCCCGGCAGGAAGCCGATGCTACATTAGATATTTCTAGAAATAGGCCCAGGTCTCAGGGGCCAGGAATAATTTTTTTTTTGGATCTTAATCCTCATTATTTGCTTAAAAAGCAACCCAGAGAGCACAGTTTTTCTGCGCCATTTGCTTGTTGGCACTGCAGAATACAGCCAGATCCTTTCCATATTACAGCGCTAAAAATCCAGCTATTTAAAACTGTTGTTTGTCCGTCACACGGATCACATATAATTGCGCTGCCTCCATTAAAAATTTGTTTTAGTGTGTCAGTGAATCAATTGACACCAGTTTGCTGTTCAAAATATTTACCTACAGGCCAGGTATTTAAAACTGTGTTTTCTCCGTCCCACGGATCACATATACGTTTTCAGAAAATACTGCCATTTCTGACCTCCATTAAAATTTTATTAAGTGTGTCAGTGAAGCAATTGACACCAGTTCGCTGTTCAAAATAGTTACCTACAGGCCAGGCATTTAAATCTGTGTTTTCTCCGTCACACGGATCACATATACGTTTTCAGAAAATACTGCCATTTCTGACCTCCATTAAAAATTTGTTTCAGTGTGTCAGTGAAGTAATTTACACCAGTTTGCTGTTCAAAATAGTTACCTACAGTTCAGGTATTTAAAACTGTGTTTTCTCCGTCACACGGATCACATATAAGTTCGCTCCAAATTCAGTCATTTGTAGTGAGCATGGAAGATATTGTCCTCCATTTAAAATGGGCAAGGCACGTGGCAAGGGTTGGGGAACTGGATGTGATGGTGATGATGGTGCATGCAGTGGCCGAGGCTGTGGGCAAGCTGAAATTGTGCCACAACAAACACCCACATCTTCTCGCTCGACCTTCCTGTCCCAATTAATAGGGGACCGCAGAACACCACTATTGAACACAGAGCATTATGAAAAGGTTATTGGTTGGATAGCAGATAATGCTTCCAGTCACTTAGCCACCACCACCACCTTGTCTTTCACACGGTGAAATCTCAGTAGTTGTGAGTCTGGACCGCATATTCCTCACCCTGAACCTCCTTCCTCCCACCATGCCGAGTGCCCAGAGACAACTGATCCCACACATGGACACTCTGAAGAGCTGTTCACTTTTCCATTTATAGATTTGGGACTCTCGCCCGGTCCATTTGAAGTGGGGCAAGAGGAGATCGCATGTAGCAATGCCCAAATATTTGAGCAGCCATGGTCACACAAAGGCGACGGTGGGAAAGTGTCACAAGAGGTGGACGATGATGAGACACAATTGCCAGAAAGTCAGGAGGAGGACCAGAGTGCAAAAGTGGAAGACGAGGTGGTGGATGATATAGTAACTGACCCACCTGGCAGGAGGACATGCAGAGCGAGGACAGCAGCACACAGGGGGAGGGAGGCAGAGCACCCCAATAGGCTGGAAGAAGCAGTGTGGTGGCCGCAGAAAGAAGGCTGGCAACCGTTCCCCGTAACACCAACACGAAGGAAGTTGCCAGTACAACTGTTAGGTCTTCCAGAGTCTGGTTGTTTTTAAAAGACTCTGCCAATAACCCCAAAAAGGCCTTTTGCAACACCTGCAGGCCATTTTCAGCAGGGGTGGCAAAACGACCAGCTTGACCACCACCAGCATGATCAGGCACATGGCAGCAAAGCACCCGACTTTGTTGGTCAAACCCCAGGTTCTAGGAACAGTATCTGCAGATGACACCACTGCTTCTTCCGCTGACGTGCATTCAAGCCAATCCCCTGTCCATGGTGCATGTGAAGATGCCTCCTGCCTTGCACCTGTCATTGCACACTCTCAAGTAGCAGCATCAGGAAGCATGTCCACGTCCTTGTTCCAGCGTTCAGTTGTCCATACCCCAGTCCTTGGAATGCAATCGCACGGGCCACACTACTAAATTCCCACATTTCGCGACTGCTTGCGCTAGAAATGTTGCCTTTTAGGCTCGTGGAGTTGGAAGCATTCCGCAACCTGATGGCGGCGGCCGTTCCTCTTTACTCGGTCCCCAGCTGCCACTATTTTTCCCGGTGTGCTGTCCCCGCATTACACAAGTATGTGTCCCAAAACATTAGCCATATCCTCAACAACGCAGTTAACGGGAAAGTCTACCTAACCACGGACACGTGGACAAGTGTTTGTGGGCAGGGATGGTACATCTCGCTGACGGCACACTGGGTTAACATAGTGGAAGCCGGGACCCAGTCGGACCTTGGGACGGAACACGTCCTCCCGATGCCAAGGATTGCGGGCCCTAGGTCAATCAGGGTTGCCCCCACAATTTACAGCTACTGCACCTCATCCTCCTCAGCCTCCTCCTCTTCAGCCTCCATCTCCGAAATTACCACATCAATGACAAGCTGGAAGCACTGCAGCACTGCCTTGGCCAAGCGGCAACAGGCTGTGCTGAAGCTAATATGCTTAGGTGACAAACCGCACAATGCTGAAGAGTTGTGGACAGCTCTGAAAGAGCAGGTAGATCTGTGTCTCCCACCGCTGAACCTACAGCCAGGCATGGTCGTGTGTGACAATGGCCAGAACCTTGGGGTGGCTCTGAGGCAAGGCGATCTCACACATGTACCATGCCTGGCCCATGTGCTTAACATCGTGGTTCAGCGGTTTCTCAAATCCTACCCGGAGCTGCCAGATCTGCTTATTAAAGTATGACGCCTGTGTACCCATTTTAGAAAGTCACCTACAGCTTCCGCCGCCCTTGCCGTGTTTCAGCAGTGTTTGCAGCTTCCGGCTCACAGACTGGTATGTGATGTTCCCACGAGTTGGAACTCTACTCTGCAGATATTGGGAAGGATTTGTGAGCAGAAGATGGCAGTTGTTGAGAACCAGCATCAACAAGGCCGTCGGTATTCAGTTCAGACTCCACACATAAGACCTCAGGAGTGGACATGGATGTCAGACATATGTACCATCCTCCAAAGCTTTGAGGACTCCACCAAGATGGTAAGCGGCGATGATGCCATAATTAGCGTCACCATCCCGCTTCTCTGTCTTCTGAAACGCTCTCTGCTCACAATCAAAGAGGATGCATTTCAGGCGGAACACGATGAGATGGAGCAAGGAACCATACAGGGTGATTACACACAGCCCAGCCTCATCTCATCCCAACGTGGATTGGGTAACAATGAGGAAGAGGAGGAGGAAGAGCAGGAGCTAGTTTCATGCTATAGACGATGCTACCTGCACAACTGTCATACCGTCTGTTCAGCGTGGATGGCCAGAGGACAGAGAGGAGGAGAGCATGGTCATTCATCCTCTTGGTGAGGGCATGGAAGTCTTGTCTGTTAGCAGTCTGGCACGCATGGCTGAGTTTATGTTACGCTGCCTTTCCCATAACCCTTGCGTTCTCAAAATATTGGGTGACAGTCATGACTGGTTGGTGACACTTCTAGACCCACGCTACAAGGAGAACTTTATATCTCTTATTCCTGAGGCGGACAGGTCTACAAAAATGGGGCAGTACCAGAAGGCCCTTGTTGTGGAACTATTAAAAAAATTCCCATCTGAAAACTCTGGCGGCAGAGGTCACAGTTTGTTGGACAACCAAGGAGTACAGACGAGAGAGACACTACTTCAATCCAGCAGAGGCAGGGGAACACTGTCAAAGTTATGGGAGAATTTTCTCAGCCCCTCCCATCGCACAGTCCCTGAGGTGCGGGGTACCCTCACAAGGAGGGCAAAGTTTGGGAAGATTCTGAGGGAGTTCCAACGTCCTCTGTGATTCCTCTGTGATTTATAATTATTGGGTATCCAAGCTGGATACGTGGAATGAACTGGCTCTCTATGCACCTCTTCACACCCACACATGGGTATATGCTTCCTGATTTTGGCTATTTGCTCTTGTCCTCCTCCTTTTCCTCATCAACATCCTCCACCAACATATCACCAGAGTGACAGTGGTCCGTGATGCATCACCCACATAATTTTTTTAAAGGGTGTTTATGATACCCGTAAAAAAAAATTTTTTTACAGTATGTTCATGTATACCCCCCAGAGGTAAATGTTTGTCAGCGCATACACTTAGTGCATGGGCATTACAAGTATAGGAGACTCGCTCCTTTCTAATGGGAACATTTTTTATGAGGCCTTCTAAGTCTCTTCCAAGGGGCATTTTAGTGACTCCTAATTTTTGGCAGCCCTTGCAGACACTGCATAGGTCAACACTATGGGAGACCCTCTCCTTTCTAATGGAAATTTGTCTTTACTGTGGCCCTGCTCTATGTGTCTTTAAATTCTTAGTGGGGTTTTCCTAAATTTGGTCAGCCATTGAACTCAATGCATACGATATAACTGTTTAGTAGACTCTCTCCTTTCTAATGGGAACATGTCGTACTTGTTACTGTGGCCCTGCTCTATGTGTCTTTAAATTCTTAGTGGGGTTTTTCCTAAATTTGGTCAGCCGTTTGACTCACTGCATAACCTATAACAGTATAGCAGACCCTCTCCTTTCTAATCGGAACATGTTGTACTTGTTACTGTGGCCCTGCTCTATGTGTCTTTAAATTGTTAGTGGGGTTTTTCCTAAATTTGGTCAGCCATTGGACTCACTGCATGCCCTATAACTGTATAGCAGACCCTCTCCTTTCTAATGGGAACATGTCGTACTTGTTACTGTGGCCCTGCTCTATGCGTCTTTAAATTGTTAGTGGGGTTTTTCCTAAATTTGGTCAGCCGTTGGACTCATTGCATACCCTATAACTGTAAAGCAAACTCTCTCCTTTCTAATGGGAATTTGTCGTTACTGTGGCCCTGCTCTATGTGTCTTTAAATTGTTAGTGGGGTTTTTCCTAAATTTGGTCAGCCGTTGGACTCACTGCATACCCTATAACTGTATAGCAAACTCTCTCCTTTCTAATGGGAATTTGTTGTTACTGTGGCCCTGCTCTATGTGTCTTTAAATTGTTAGTGGGGTTTTTCCTAAATTTGGTCAGCCGTTGGACTCACTGCATACCCTATAACTGTATAGCAAACTCTCTCCTTTCTAATGGGAATTTGTCGTTACTGTGGCCCTGCGCTATGTGTCTTTAAATTGTTAGTGAGGTTTTTCCTAACTTTGGTCAGCCGCTGGACTTACTGCATGCCCTATAACAGTATAGCAGACCCTCTCCTTTCTAATGGGAACATGTTGTACTTGTTACTGTGGCCCTGCTCTATGTGTCTTTAAATTGTTAGTGGGGTTTTTCCTTAATTTGGTCAGCTGTTTGACTCACTGAATACCCAATAACTGTATAGCAAACTCTTTCCTTTCTAATGTGAATTTGTCATTACTGTGGCCCTGCTCTATGTGTCTTTAAATTGTTAGTGGGGTTTTTCCTAAATTTGGTCAGCCGTTGGACGCATTGCATGCCCTATAACTGTATAGCAGACCCTCTTCTTTCTAATGGGTAGACGTCGTACTTGTTGCTGTGGCCTTGCTCTATGTGTCTTTAAATTGTTAGTGGGGTTTTTCCTAAATTTGGTCAGCCGTTGGACTCACTGCATACCCTATAACTGTATAGCAAACGCTCTCCTTTCTAATGAGAATTTGTCATTTCTGTGGCCCTGCTCTATGTGTCTTTAAATTGTTGGTGGGGTTTTTCCTAAATTTGGTCAGCTGTTTGACTCACTGCATGCCCTATAACTGTATAGCAGACCATCTCCTTTTTAATGGGAACATGTTGCACTTGTTACTGTGGCCCTGCTCTATGTGTCTTTAAATTCTTAGTAGGGTTTTCCAAAATTTGGTCAGCCGTTGGACTCACAGCATATCCTATAACTGTATAGCAGACCCTCTCCTTTCTAATGGGAACATGGCGTACTTGTTACTGTGGCCCTGCTGTATGTGTCTTTAAATTGTTAGTGGGGTTTTTCCTAAATTTGGTCAGCCGTTGGACTCACTGCATAGCCTATAAATGTATAGCAAACTCTCTCCTTTCTAATGGGAATTTGTCGTTACTGTGGCCCTGCTCTATGTGCTTTAAATTGTTAGTGGGGCTTTTCCTAAATTTGGTCAGCCGTTGGACTTACTGCATGCCCTATAACTGTATAGCAGACCCTCTCCTTTCTAATGGGAACATGTTGTACTTGTTACTGTGGCGCTGCTCTATGTGTCTTTAAATTGTTAGTGGGGTTTTTCCTTAATTTGGTCAGCTGTTTGACTCACTTCATACCCTATAACTGTATAGCAAACTCTTTCCTTTCTAATGTGAATTTGTCATTATTGTGGCCCTGCTCTATGTGTCTTTAAATTGTTAGTGGGGTTTTTCCTAAATATGGTCAGCCGTTGTACTCACTGTATACCCTACAACTGTATAGCAGACCCTCTCCTTTCTAATGGGAACATGTCATACTTGTTACTGTAGCCCTGCTCTATGTGTCTTTAAATTGTTAGTGGGGTTTTTCTTAAATTTGGTCAGCAGTTGGACTCACTGCATACCCTATAAGTGGATAGCAAACTCTCTCCTTTCTAATGGGAATTTGTCATTACTGTGGCCCTGCTCTATGTGTCTTTAAACTGTTAGTGGGGTTTTTCCTAAATTTGGTCAGCCGTTGGACTTACTGCATGCCCTATAACTGTATAGCTGACCCTCTCCTTTCTAATGGGAACATGTTGTACTTGTTACTGTGGCTCTGCTCTATGTATCTTTTAATTGTTAGTGGGGTTTTTCCTTAATTTGTTCAGCCGTTGGACTCACTTCATGACCTATAACTGTATAGCAGACCCTCTCCTTTCTAATGGGAACATGTCGTACTTGTTAGTGTGGCCCTGCTCTATGTGTCTTTAAATTCTCAGTGGAGTTTTTCTTAAATTTGGTCAGCCGTTGGACTCACTGCATACCCTATAACTGTATAGTAAACTCTCCCCTTTCTAATGGGAATTTGTCGTTACTGTGGCCCTGTTCTATGTGTCTTTAAATTGTTAGTGGGGTTTTTCCTAAATTTGGTCAGCCGTTGGACTCACTGCATACTCTATAACTGTATAGCAGACCCTCTCCTTTCTAATGGGAATCTGTCGTTACTATGGTCCTGCTCTATGTGTCTTTAAATTCTTAGTGGGGTTTTTCCTAAATTTGGTCAGCTTTTGGACTCACTGCATACCCTATAACTGTATAGCAGACGCTCTTCTTTCTAATGGGAATCTGTCGTTACTGTGGCCCTGCTCTATGTGTCTTTAAATTCTTAGTGGGGTTTTTCCTAAATTTGGTCAGCCGTTGGACTCACTGCATACCCTATAACTGTATAGCAAACTCTTTCCTTTCTAATGGGAATTTGTCGTTACTGTGGCCCTGCTCTAAGTGTCTTTAAATTGTTAGTGGGGTTTTTCCTAAATTTGGTCAGCCGTCGGACTCACTGCATGCCCTATAACTGTATAGCAGACCCTTTCCTTTCTAATGGGAACATATCGTACTTGTTACTGTAGCCAAGCTCTATGTATCTTTAAATTCTTAGTGGGGTTTTTCCTAAATTTGGTCAGCCGTTGGACTCACTGCATACTCTATAACTGTATAGCAAACTCTCTCCTTTCTAATGGGAATTTGTCGTTACTGTGGCCCTGCTCTATGTGTCTTTAAATTGTTAGTGGGTTTTTTCCTAAATTTGGTCAGCCGTTGGACTCACTGCATGCCCTATAACTGTACAGCAGACCCTTTCCTTTCTAATGGGAACATATCGTACTTGTTACTGTAGCCATGCTCTATGTATCTTTAAATTGTTAGTGGGGTTTTTCCTAAATTTGGTCAGCCGTTAAACTCACTGCATACCCTATAATTGTAGAGCGAACTCTTTCCTTTCTAATGGGAATTTGTCGTTACTTGGCCCTGCTCTATGTGTCTTTAAATTGTTAGTGGGGTTTTTCCTAAATTTGGTCAGCCGTTAAACTCACTGCATACCCTATAATTGTAGAGCGAACTCTTTCCTTTCTAATGGGAATTTGTCGTTACTTGGCCCTGCTCTATGTGTCTTTAAATTGTTAGTGGGGTTTTTCCTAAATTTGGTCAGCCGTTGGACTCACTGCATACCATATAACTGTATAGTAAGCTCTTTCCTTTCTAATGGGAATTTGTCATTACTGTGGCCCTGCTCTATGTGTCTTTAAATTGTTAGTGGGGTTTTTCCTAAATTTGGTCAGCCGCTGGACTCACTGCATACCCTGTAACTGTATAGCAAACGCTCTCCTTTCTAATGGGAATTTGTCATTTCTGTGGCCCTGCTCTATGTGTTTTTAAATTGTTGGTGGGGTTTTTCCTAAATTTGGTCAGCTTTTGGACTCACTGCATACCCTATAACTGTATAGCAGACTCTCTTGTTTCTAATGGGAATTTGTCGTTACTGTGGCCCTGCTCTATGTGTCTTTAAATTGTTAGTGGGGTTTTTCCTAAATTTGGTCAGCCGTTGGACTCACTGCATGTCCTATAACTGTATAGCAAACCCTTTCCTTTCTAATGGGAACATATCGTACTTGTTACTGTAGCCATGCTCTATGTATCTTTAAATTCTTAGTGGGGTTTTTCCTAAATTTGGTCAGCCGTTGGACTCACTGCATACCCTATAACTGTATAGCAGACCCTCACCTTTCTAATGGGAAAATGTCGTTACTGTGGCCCTGCTCTATGTGTCTTTAAATTGTTAGTGGGTTTTTTCCTAAATTTGGTCAGCCGATGGACTCACTGCATGCCCTATAACTGTACAGCAGACCCTCTCCTTTCCAATGGGAACATGTTGTACTTGTTACTGTGGCCCTGCTCTATGTATATTTAAATTGTTAGTGGGGTTTTTCCTTAATTTGGTCAGCCATTAAACTCACTGCATACCCTATAATTGTAGAGCAAACTCTTTCCTTTCTAATGGGAATTTTTCGTTACTTGGCCCTGCTCTATGTGTCTTTAATTTGTTAGTGGGGTTTTTCCTAAATTTGGTCAGCCGTTGGACTCACTGCATACCCTATAACTGTATAGTAAGCTCTTTCCTTTCTAATGGGAATTTGTCGTTACTGTGGCCCTGCTCTATGTGTCTTTAAATTGTTAGTGGGGTTTTTCCTAAATTTGGTCAGCCGTTGGACTCACTGCATACCCTATAACTGTATAGCAAACGCTCTCCTTTCTAATGGGAATTTGTCATTTCTGTGGCCCTGCTCTATGTGTCTTTAAATTGTTGGTGGGGTTTTTCCTAAATTTGGTCAGCCGATGGACTCACTGCATGCCCTATAACTGTATAGCAGACCATCTCCTTTCTAATGGGAACAAGTTGCACTTGTTACTGTGGCCCTGCTCTATGTGTCTTTAAATTGTTAGTGGGGTTTTTCCTAAATTTGGTCAGCTGTTTGACTCACTGCATACTCTATAACTGTATAGCAGACCCTCTCCTTTCTAATGGGAATTTGTCGTTACTGTGGTCCTGCTCTATGTGTCTTTAAATTCTTAGTGGGGTTTTTCCTAAATTTGGTCAGCCTTTGGACTCACTGCATACCCTATAACTGTATAGCAGACTCTATTGTTTCTAATGGGAATTTGTCGTTACTGTGGCCCTGCTCTATGTGTCTTTAAATTCTTAGTGGGGTTTTTCCTAAATTTGGTCAGCCGTTGGACTCACTGCATGCCCTATAACTGTATAGCAGACCCTTTCCTTTCTAATGGGAACATGTCATACTTGTTACTGTGGCCATGCTCTATGTATCTTTAAATTCTTAGTGGGGTTTTCCTAAATTTGGTCAGCCGTTGGACTCACTGCATACCCTATAACTGTATAGCAAACTCTTTCCTTTCTAATGGGAATTTGTCGTTACTGTGGCCCTGCTCTATGTGTCTTTAAATTGTTAGTGGGGTTTTTCCTAAATTTGGTCAGCCGTTGGACTCACTGCATGCCCTATAACTGTATAGCAGACCCTTTTCTTTCTAATGGGAAGATGTCGTACTTGTTACTGTGGCCATGCTCTATGTATCTTTAAATTCTTAGTGGGGTTTTTCCTAAATTTGGTCAGCCGTTGGACTCACTGCATACGCTATAACTGTATAGTAAGCTCTTTCCTTTCTAATGGGAATTTGTCGTTACTGTGGCCCTGCTCTATGTGTCTTTAAATTGTTAGTGGGGTTTTTCCTAAATTTGATCAGCCGTTGGACTCACTGCATACCCTATAACTGTATAGCAAACGCTCTCCTTTCTAATGGGAATTTGTCATTTCTGTGGCCCTGCTCTATGTGTCTTTAAATTGTTGGTGGGGTTTTTCCTAAATTTGGTCAGCCGTTGGACTCACTGCATGCCCTATAACTGTATAGCAGACCATCTCCTTTCTAATGGGAACATGTTGCACTTGTTACTGTGGCCCTGCTCTATGTGTCTTTAAGTTGTTAGTGGGGTTTTTCCTAAATTTTGTCAGCCGTTTAACTCACTGCATACTCTATAACTGTATAGCAAACTCTCTCCTTTCTAATGGGAATTTGTCGTTACTGTGGTCCTGCTCTATGTGTCTTTAAATTGTTAGTGGGGTTTTTCCTAAATTTGGTTAGCCGTTGGACTCACTGCACACCCTATAACTGTATAGCAAACTCTCTCCTTTCTAATGGAAATTTGTCATTACTGTGGCCCTTCTCTATGTGTCTTTAAATTCTTATTGGGGTTTTTCCTAAATTTGGTCAGCCGTTGGACTCACTGCATGCCCTATAACTGTATAGCAGACCCTCTCCTTTCTAATGGGAACATGTCGTTACTGTGGCCCTGCTCTATGTGTCTTTAAATTGTTAGTGGGTTTTTTCCTAAATTTGGTCAGCCATTGGACTCACTGCATGCCCTATAACTGTATAGCAGACCCTCTCCTTTCTAATGGGAACATGTTGTACTTGTTACTGTGGCCCTGCTCTATGTATCTTTAAATTGTTAGTGGGGTTTTTCCTTAATTTGGTCAGCCGTTGGACTCACTGCATATCCTATAATTGTAGAGCAAACTCTTTCCTTTCTAATGGGAATTTGTTGTTAATGTGTCCCTGCACTATGTGTCTTTAAATTGTTAGTGGGGTTTTTCCTAAGTTTGGTCAGCCGTTGGACTCACTGCATGCCCTATAACTGTATAGCAGACCCTCTCCTTTCTAATGGGAACATGTCGTACTTGTTACTGTGGCCCAGCTCTGTGTCTCTTTAAATTCTTAGTGGAGTTTTTCCTAAATTTGGTCAGCCGCTGGAGTCACTGCATACCCTATAACTGTATAGTAAACTCTCTCCTTTCTAATGGGAATTTGTCGTTACTGTGGCCCTGCACTATGTGTCTTTAAATTCTTAGTGGGGTTTTTCCTAAATTTGGTCAGCCGTTGGACTCACTGCATACCCTATAACTGTATAGCAGACCCTCTCCTTTCTAATGGGAACGTGTTGTACTTGTTACTGTGGCCCTGCTCTATGTGTCTTTAAATTCTTAGTTGGGTTTTTCCTAAATGTGGTTAGCCGTTGGACTCACTGCACACCCTATAACTGTATAGCAAACTCTTTCCTTTCCAATGGGAATTTGTCGTTACTGTGGGTCTGCGCTATGTGTCTTTAAATTGTCAGTGGGGTTTTTCCTAAATTTGGTTAGCCGTTGGACTCACTGCATGCCCTATAACTGTATAGCAGACTCTCTTGTTTCTAATGGGAATTTGTCGTTACTGTGGCCCTGCTCTATGTGTTTTTTAATTGTTAGTGGGGGTTTTCCTAAATTTGGGCAGCCGTTGGACTCACTGCATACCCTATAACTGTATAGCAAACTCTTTCCTTTTGTAGCACCCTGAGGATTCGGCTGCTACAGGGGTATTACACCTCAAGCCAGAGGTGTGGTATTCCACTCCCGGGTAAGGATGGAGTGTGGAACTGAGCTCAGTAGGCTGCATGCACTACATACATCCCATTTCCGGGGGACAGACCGACGGTACTCCCACCAGTTTATGTGCAGGTACGATAGTGTCTGTCCCTGGCTGGAGTGGGAGGGGGGTGGAACATCCCAGTAGTGTAGGGGCAGATAGGGGGAGCAGTCTGGATAATGCTAGGAGCTCATTGGGTGCTGGTCACCTGAGCTCACACATAGAGGGAGTATATAAGGTGGGAACCATCTTAGAACAGGGTCTTTTGTAGAGGTTTGGTCAGACAAGCAGAGCAGCTCAGCCAGCTCCAAGGCCAAGAGAGTGAGAGAGAGGAGAAAAGAAGGACCCAGAGGGGGAGAAGAGGGAACTCCAAGAACCCAAAATTAGACCAGAGGGTGAAGAGTTGGCACAAGGGTACCGGATCCCAAGCTGGTGGAGGGCACTAATCCTTAGCCAGAGACCGGAGGTCGTGGGCAGGATCTGCCACGACCACCCACTAAATCCACCCGGAAGGCAAACCAAGAATAGAGTCAGGGAACCCAGAGACAAGGGTTTTACCAACAAGAGGCCCGAGGGAGCCGGACTTAGGTGGATCCCTGGTGGGGAAGGCCAGAGAGAAGGACAAGTCAGAAAGGGAGCTCAGGAACACGCTCCAGAATCACCTGGGGGTTGGCCGAGTCCAGGACCTGGTGGACGCAGCACGGCTCGGGTGGTCACTCAAGGCCGGAGTGACCAACACAAAAGCAGTAAGTAAAAACCCTGAACTGCACAGCCCGACTCTGAGTCTTATTACCACCCTCACTGCACCACCACAACCACCATCCTCTACAACTGACCCCCTGAGGCTATACCCCTCCCGTTGGGGGTTATACTACCTGAGCTGCACACACACCGCCAGTCCTTTCACCGAGCTAAAGAATATGGCTGTGGTGAAATACAACTCCCACTGAGAAGCTATTTCAGATTGAAAAACATTTTGCCCACCAGAGGATTTGATTCTGAGGGCTCACCTTTCTCCCCCGCTCAAGAGCCCCATAGCAGCTGCAAAGTTAGCGCTATCATTAACTTTCCTGATATAAAAGCCAGGGCACACCAGAGGATTCTCTGGTGGGACCGTCCAACCCTGCCGAGAAGCGGTACTGGCTAAGAAAAGTGTGTGTGAAGGTTCCTGGACACTCTATGGCTGCTTTTTTACTGAGGTGGAAACCCACGCAAATGTAGCGCCCCTGCGGGTTCAGTCGCCGCAGAGGTACTGCATCTCACCCAGAGGTGTGGTATCCCACTCTCAGGTAAGGATAGAGTGCTGCCCGGGACCCTAACACCTGCATCCAACACATCCACTTCAGTAGGGCAGGGCGAGATTGCTCCTATGGGAGAGCACAGTCCCTGGTCCCTGGCTGGAGTGGAGGGGAACCATGTAGTTGGTGTGGGTGGAGGACGTAGATCAGGGGAGCACTTGTGAGGGAGTGATATAAAAGTGGGAACCATCTTGAAAGTTGAGTCCAGTCAGTCAGTGAGAGAGAGTGGAGTTGGAGGAGGAAAGTGATGGGAGCAGAGGCTCTGCACGAGCTCTGCTCCAGAGCGGGCCTGAGGAGAGGCCCAGGACTGAAGGAAGAGGAGAGGGAGCAGGAGAAAGGCTCCAGGAACAGAAGGGATCCCAGGGGTATGGGAAGTGCTTGAGGCCACCCGTACGCCCGAATCTGCCAGGCGGTGGAGGGATCGAGCCGTAGAGGGGACAGGCCCCTAAACTAGTGGAGAACTACAAGGCTCAGCTAGGAACCGGAGGCTGCTGTACTTGCAAGGTGCAGTGGCCACATCTGCAACTATATCGCCGAAAAGGTGGCCACATAGGTTCCAGTGGACTGCAGGTCACCTGACAAGACCCGAGGCTACCAGATTGGGACACTGGTTGAAAGGCGCAGGGCAGGAGGGCGAGAGCCAGCGCAGGAAGATGACTGAGGAAGGCACATAGAAAGGGGTCCTGTCAGGCACTCTTGAATTACCTGAGGGATTGCTGAACCCCTGCCTGGTGAACGCAGCATGACGTGGGAGGTTGTAGTCCGGAACCTGTAACCTGAGGAACTTAACAACTGTGAGTAAACTAGGAAGACTGCACCCCACTGCCTCTGTGATTATTGTCTGCGCCATCACCCCCCCTGCACTACAACGCCCAGCACTACCTATAACATCTACACTGCCCTGGAGCTAAGCCCTCCCTGTGGAGAGCCACACCAGCTTTGCTGCACTAACTTCAGCTCCAGAGGACCTGCTCCGCAGCGGCGGCTCCCTTTAGCCGCATACCACAGGTGGCATCACGAACTTTGTACATAAATCCCCTGTAACTATCTCCTTTTGTTGACCGCCCTGGGTCACAGACCGGGTCACCGCCACTGTGACTTCTCCCCTAGTAATGACCGGCCCAGCACCGAGTACCCCGCGGCCCAGGGGGCGCGTCACAAACACGGGGAGAACATATAAAATTTGGATTTTAACCCAGGATCCCAGCGCTGCAAGGCTTCAGTGATAACCACTGATCCAATGTGCTGCCGTTCACCCTTTAATATATAACAGGCTGGAGAAACTTGCACTTACTGCCACTCTATCTTCAGCTCCTTTGTGAGAAATGAATGTATTTGGGCAGCCACTCAGTCTACCAAATAAAATTCCTGAGAAGGAAATTGGGGATGGCTTCACTACTGGTACTGGGGGCAGTGCTAATACCATGGCGTCGTACCATAGTTTACTGGAAATATTCCAGGCTGGTAGGAGGCAAGCAGATTCCCACAGAAAAGTACCAGCAGTAATGTTCCGGGACCTGCGCTTGTAGAAGGCGGAGACAACACCGGGAGAAATAGTGACGGCTGGGGAACGAGTATAGACACGAGGAATAGCATGAGGTTGTGAAAAGCTTCCGCCTCCACGAGCCTAAAAGGCCACAATTCAAGCGAAAGCAGCTTTATGGGACGTCCTGGGAGAAATGACAGCTGGGAGATATGGTTTCCCAAGTCCATTCACCAAGCTAAAGAATATGGCTGTGGTGAAATACAACTCAGCAAAAAAAGTGGCGTCTGGGGAACGAGTATGGACACCAGGCCGCCGCCGGCATGAGGTTGTGAAAAGCTTCCACCTCCACGAGCCTAAAAGGCCACATTTCAAGTGAAAGCAGCTTTAAAGGACTTCCTGGGAGAAATGACAGCTGGGTAGATATGGTTTCCCAAGTCCTTTCACCAAGCTAAAGAATATGGCTGTGGTGAAATACAACTCTCAGCAAAGAAAGCTGTGGACTTGCTCCGTACCGTCCCTGGCCACATTCACTTGACCACGTGTTTGTGGTTAGGTGGTCCTTCCCAGTAAGTGCACGGGGGAGGGCACGGGTAATGATGTAGGACCCCTGTTTGTGGAAGGCGGAGACGATACCGGGAGAAATAGTGGCGGCTGGGGACCGAGTATGGACACCCGGCCACTGCCGGCATGAGGTTGTGAAAAACTTCCACCTCCACGAGCCTAAAAGGCCACATTTCAAGTGAAAGCAGCTTTAGAGGACTTCCTGGGAGAAATGACAGCTAGGTAGATATGGTTTCCCAAATCCTTTCACCAAGCTAAAGAATATGGCTGTGGTGAAATACAACTCAGCAAAAAAAGCTGTGGACTGGCTCCGTACCGTCCCTGGCCACATTCACTTGACCACGTGTTTGTGGTTAGGTGGTCCTTCCCAGTAAGTGCACAGGGGAGGGCACGGGTAATGTTGTGGGACCCGCGCTTGTACAAGGCGGAGACAACACCGGGAGAAATAGTGGCCGCTGGGGACCGAGTATGGACACGAGGTATGAGGTTGGGAAAAGCTTCCGCCTCCACGAGCCTAAAAGGCCATATTTCAAGTGAAAGCAGCTTTAGAGGACTTCCTGGGAGAAATGACAGCTAGGTAGATATGGTTTCCCAAGTCCTTTCACCAAGCTAAAAAATATGGCTGTCGTGAAGTACAACTCAGCAAAAAAAGCTTTGGACTGGCTCCATACCGTCCCTGGCCACATTCACTTGACCACGTGTTTATGGTTAGGCGGTCCTTCCCAGTAAGTGCACTGGGGAGGGCACGGGTAATGTTGTGGGACCCGTGCTTGTGGAAGGCGGAGACGATACCGGGAGAAATAGTGGCGGCTGGGGACCGAGTATGGACACCCCGCTGCCGCCTGCATGAGGTTATGAAAAGCTTCCGCCTCCACGAGCCTAAAAGGCCATATTTCAAGTGAAAGCAGCTTTAGAAGATTTCCTGGGAGAAATGACAGCTGGGCAGATATGGTTTCCCAAGTCCTTTCACCAAGGGCACGGATAATGTTGTAGGACCCGTGCTTGTGGAAGGGGGAGACGACACTGGGACAAATAGTGGTGGCTGGGGATCGAGTATGGATACCTGGTCACCGCCGCCATAAGATTGTGGACAACTTCCGCCTCCATGAGCCTAAAAGGCCACATTTCAAGTACAAGCAGCTGTCAAAAATTTGGCAGTATAGTATTGCAGCCTGTGGGTGGGTGGTTGGCTGGCTGCATACTTGCACTTGCATTCCAAGGAATGGCGTAGGGACAACTGAATGCTGCACTAGGACAAGGACGTGGACTGTGATTGTTGCAAGTCTGCAATGACAGGTGCATGGCGGGAGGCGGGAGATTTGCAATGTTCTCTTTGAATCCAAACTTCTCTATCAAATGCCTTCTCTGCATCTAAGGCTAGGACCAGGGAAGGAATTTTATTGTTATCAATGTGAGATAATAGGTTGATGATTTTCCGAGTGGTATCAGCTGTGTGCCTGCCTTGCATAAAACCAACTTGATCTAAGTGTATTAGATTGGGGAGAATTTTTTGTATTCTGTTGGCTACTAATTTAGCAATTATCTTGGTATCGGAGATTGGCCGATAATTGGTTACTTCCTGTGGGTCTCCTTTGTTCTTGGGAATGACGGTGATTATGGCTTTTAACATTTCTGAAGAGATGTGGCCATCTAATGAGAAGTGGTTGGTTAATTTAGTTAAAAACGGGACAAGTATATGAGCAAAAGATTTATAATATTCGTTTATGAATCCATCTGGTCTTGGTGATCTCTGGTTTTTAAGAGAATGTATAATGGAACAAACTTCCTCTTTTGTAAAGGGAGCATTTAGCTTTTATAAATCATCAGATTTTAAAGAGGGAAGTTGCACAGATGACAAAAAGTTGTTAATTAAACAATCTGTAGGTTGCGGCAAGTACTTATTTTCGTTTAAGTTATATAGTCTAGAGTAAAAAGTGTTCAATTCCTCCACAATATCTTTGGGGTGTTTGAGTAAGAGACCATTTTTATTTTTGATTGACGCAATCCTTGTTCTGACTCTTTGTTGTCTCACTCTGGCTGCCATTAGTTTTGAGGGTTTATTATTGGAGTGATAGTAATTAATTTTCATTGTTTGGATGAATTTGTCTTATTCATCTGAAAGTAAGGCTTTCAGTTCTAATCTCCATTTAAGTATTGTAGAGTGATTCATTTCAGATGGTTTAATTTGCTGAGTAGTTTCAACTTCATTCATTTTCTTTACAATTTGTTCTATTTTTTCCTTTTTACTCCTTTTGTGTCTGTTATTTATTTGGATCATTGTGCCTCTTATTACAGCCTTATGGGCCTCTCAAAGAGTATTAATTACCTCTGTATTGTGGCACCACTGTGTACATTATCCCTGTGGTGTGTCATCACTAGTGATGAGCGAGCACTAAAATGCTCGGGTACTCGTTGCTCAAGTCGAGCAAATTGGAATACTCGGGTGCTCGACCCGAGCAATGAGCCCAATGTAAGTCTATGGGAAACTTGAGCATTTTTCAGGCGGCTCCCCCCGGTGGCCTGCAGAGGGCCTAAAAATTGCCCAAATCGATGGGAACAGTGCTCAAATGACATGAGAACAGCATGGCGAAGACCCCTGGAAGCATCTCTGACTCCCAGATCACTGCTGTCAACAACATTGTCACAGTATTACGCCACTTTTACGGACTCACAATAAAACATACAATAACGAAACCAAAATGGATTTTCCTGGGAAATATGTTAAGGAACATCCTTTCCAGGGTAATGACTTGTATATAAGGCAAAATAAATAACCGAAAGCAAAAATACTCCTCCACACTTGGGCTATGTTCACATGTAGCGTTTTTGATGCGTTTTTGCACTTTTGCATTGCTTTCAACCAAGACAAATGCATTCACCAGGAAATGTCATTTTAACATTTTACAACCTTATCTGGCCATGTGGTGTGTGACACATCATCAGACACATGCATACAGTGCTGAAAAGACATGGGAACAGCATGGGGAAGACCTCTGGAAGCATCTCTGACTCCCAGGTCACTGCCTAAAAGTGTGCCCATCATAAGTGATCCTTGGCGCATGCGAAGATGCCTCCCGCCATGCACCTGTCGTTGCAGACTTACAACAATCACCGTCCACGTCCTTGTCCCAGTGTATCGTTCAGTTGTCCCTACCCCATTCCTTGGAATGCATTTCTCCCAGGAAGTCCTCTAAAGCTGTTTTCACTTGAAATGTAGCCTTTTAGGCTCATGAAGGCGGAAGCTTTTCATAACCTCATGCCAGCAGCGGCCAGGTGTCCATACTCGGTCCCCAGCCGCCACTATATTTCTCGGTATCGCCTCCGCCTTCCACAAGCACGGGTCCCACAACATTACCCGTGCCCTCCCCAGTGCACCTAATGGGAAGGACCGCCTAACCACAAACACGTGGACAGGTGAATGTGGCCAGGGACGGTACGGAGCCAGTCCACAGATTTTTTTGCTGAGTTGTATTTCACCACAGCCATATTCTTTAGCTTGGTGAAAGGACTTGGGAAACCATATCTACCCAGCTGTCATTTCTCCCAGGAAGTCCTTTAAAGCTGCTTTCACTTGAAATGTGGCCTTTTAGGCTCGTGGAGGTGGAAGCTTTTCATAACCTCATGCCAGCAGCGGCCAGGTGTCCATACTCGGTCCCCAGCCGCCACTATATTTCTCGGTATCGCCTCCGCCTTCCACAAGCACGGGTCCCACAACATTACCCGTGCCCTTCCCAGTGCACCTACTGGGAAGGACCGCCTAACCACAAACACGTGGACAGGTGAATGTGGCCAGGGACGGTACGGAGCCAGTCCACAGCTTTTTTTGCTGAGTTGTATTTCACCACAGCCATATTCTTTAGCTTGGTGAAAGGACTTGGTAAACCATATCTACCCAGCTGTCATTTCTCCCAGGAAGTCCTTTAAAGCTGCTTTCACTTGAAATGTGGCCTTTTAGGCTCGTGGAGGTGGAAGCTTTTCATAACCTCATGCCGGCGGCGGCTGGGTGTCCATACTCGGTCCCCAGCCGCCACTGTTTCTCCCGGTGTCGTCTCCGCCTTCCACAAGCACAGGTCCCACAACATTACCCGTGCCCTCCCCAGTGCACTTACGTGGACAAGTGAATGTGGCCAGGGACAGTACGAAGCCAGTCCACAGCTTTTTTTGCTGAGTTGTATTTCACCACAGCCATATTCTTTAGCTCAGTGAAAGGACTGACATAGAGGGAAAACGTTTCTACTCTGGGTGTTATTTCTCCCAGGAAGTCCTCTAAAGCAGCTTTTGCAGAAGCAATGGCAGCCCGTCCAACATCAACTTGCACTTCTCGGTGGTGCTTGAACACCCAAACATCTTTCTTTGCGCATTTAGTTTCATGACTACATAGTTGGGCAATGGCCTGATCTGCAATCCGGTTTGAGAAATAACTTGCATAAGCACGTTCGATCCACATTAAAATAACAGCCATAGAGTGTCCGGGAACCACCCCCCACACTTTTCTTAGCCAGGGTTGCTTCTCGGCAGGGTTGGAAGAACCCACCAGAAAACCAGAGACTCCTCCGGTGGACCCTGGCTTCTCCTTCAGGAGAGTTCATAGTGAGGCCATGATGATGATAGAAGCCACCATCTGCTTAGTTTTATGTTACTTGGAATGCAAGCGCAAGTATGCAGACAGCCACCCACCCACCCACAGGCCGCAACACTAAACTGCCAGATTTCTGGGCAGCTGCTTGCCCTTGAAATGGGGAATTTTAGGCTCATAGAGGCGGAAGCTTTTCACAGCCTTATGCCGGCGGTGGCCAGGTGTCAATACTCGGTCCCCAGCCGCCACTATTTCTCCCAATATCGTCTCCGCCTTCCACAAGCACGGGTCCCACAACATTACACGTGCCCTCCCTAGTGAACTTACTGGGAATGACCGGCTACCCACAAACACATGGTCAAGTGAATGTGGCCAGGGATGGTATGGAGCCAGTCCACAGCTTTTTTTACTGAGTTGCATTTCACCACAGCCATATTCTTTAGCTTGGTGAAAGGACTTGGGAAACCATATCTACTCCAGCTGTCATTTCTCCCACGAAGTCCTCTAAAGCTGCTTTCACTTGAAATATGGCCTTTTAGGCTTGTCGAGGCGGAAGCTTTTCCCAACCTCATGCCTCGTGTCCATACTCGGTCCCCAGCCGCCACTATTTCTCCCGGGGTTGTCTCCGCCTTCTACAAGCGCGGGTCCCGGAACATTACTGCTGGTACTTTTCTGTGGGAATCTGCTTGCCTCCTACCAGCCTGGAATATTTCCAGTAAACTATGGTACGACACCATGGTATTAGCACTGCCCCCAGTACCAGTAGCAAAGCCTTTCCCAATTTCCTTCTCAGGAATTTTATTTGGTAGATTGAGTGACTGCCCAAATACATTCGTTTATCACAAAGGAGCTGAAGATAAAGTGGCAGTAGGTGCAAGTGTAGCGCCCCGAGGGTTCGGCCGCTACAGTGGTATTGCACCTCTGCCAGAGGTGTGATATTCCACTCCCGGGTAAGGATGGAGTGTGGACCAGGGCTCAGTTAGCTGCATACAGCACACTCACCCCATTTCCGAGGGACAGTTCAATGGTGCTCCCATTAGACAGAAATTCAGGCACGACCGACCATGTCCCTGGCTGGAGTGGGGAGGGGGGAGGAATACACAGTGGTGTAGGAGCAGATAGTGGTTGGTTTCTGAGCATAGGAAGGAGCCCATTGGTTGCTGGTCACCTGGGCTCATGGCTAGAGGGAGGTATAAAAGGTGGGCACCATCGGAGAACAGGGTCTGTCAGTGAGAGGAGAAGACAGGGAGTAGAGGCTCTGTGGGAGCTCTACTCAGGAGTGGGCCTAGTGAGAGGCCGAGGAGGAGAGTGGAGTGGAGAGAGAGGAGAGGTGTAGGGGAGCTGTGATTCCTTCTCAGTCCAGCTCCACGAGAAAGGAGAAGAAGGAGGAACAGAAAAGGAGAAGAAGAGACAGAGGAACAGAGGGGCTCAGGAACAAGAAGGTGGAAGGGACCCTAAGAACCCACGAGAATACCGGGTGAAGGGTCAGGCAAATTAAGGGTACCGGATCCCAAGTTGGTGGAGGAGAAACAACCCTCAGCCAAAGACCGGAGGCTGTGACCATTTATTGGTGCGGCACCTCATCAAACCTGCTAGGAAGGCACCATAAAGGACAGCGGGGAACGGGGCCCACGTTTAACCGCACAAGTCCGCGGCAGCTGGACAAAAGTGGGTCACTGGTGAGGCAGGCCTGAGAAAGGATTTAAGGGGGTCCTGGGCCACGCTCTTGAACTGTCTGGGAGTTGACCGAGCCCCGCACCTGGTGGACGCAGCACGGCTCGGGCGGTCACTGCTGACAGAAGTGACCCGGAACAAACGAACTGTGAGTAAAGACCCTGGACTGTAACTTGTTGTCTGTGTGCTCCTTTGCGCCTCCAGCACTACCGGTACTGGGACTCTCACCACCATCACTCCCCCCCCCATTCTTTACACTGCCCTGGGACTGCACTCTTCCCGTGGGGAGTCGCACCATCCCAGCTGCTTACACTATCAGCCCCAGCGGTCTGCCTTGCAGCGGCGGTTCATAATAACCGCGATCCACGGGTGGCGTAGTCGGACATTATCAACAGCGCATAGCAGACTACCATTGGCCTGACCACCCTGAGCCACGGAACAGGGTTGCCACTACTACCCCCATCGTTTCCCGATTGCCCGGCTCCGAGTGCCCCACGGCCCAGGGGGCGAGTCACAAGTTTCTCCAGCCTGTTAGATATCAGAGGGTGAACGGCAGCACATTGAATCAGTGGTTAGCACTGAAGCCTTGCAGCACTGGGATCCTGGGTTAAAATCCCAACAAGGACAACATCTGCAAGGATTTTGTATGTTCTCCCCATGTTTGCGTGGGTTTCCACCTCAGTAAAAAAGCAACCATAGAGTGTCCAGGAACCATCCCACACACTTTTCTTAGCCAGGACTGCTTCTCGGCAGGGTTGGACGGTCCCACCAGAGAATCCTCTGGTGGGCTCTGGCTTCTACATCAGGAGAGTTCATGATAGCGCTAACTTTGCAGCTGCTATGGGGCTCTTGAGCGGTGGAGAAAGGTAACCCCTCAGAATCAAATCCTCTGGTGGGCAAAATGTTTTTCAATCTGAAACAGCTTCTCAGTGGGAGCTGTATTTCACCACAGCCATATTCTTCAGCTTTGTGAAAGGACTGGCATAGAGGGAAACCGTATCTACCGCGGCTGTCATTTCTCCGTCACCAGGTTCCGCCCATTGTCACACACGACCATGCCTGGCTGTATGTTCAGCGGTGAGAGCCACAGATCAAGCTGCTGTGATACAGCTTTCAACAACTCTGCAGTGCTGGGCGGTTTGTCACCTAAGCATTAAGCATGTTATCTCCAGCATAGCCTGTTGCTGCTTGGCCAAGGCAGTGCTGCAATGCTTTCAGCTTGTGACTGATTTGGTAATTTCGGAGATGGAGGAGGAGGTGCAGGAGCTGAACAATGTGATTACATTGAGGTTACATTGGCGACTCTGTTTTTATACTAGAGAAAGATCCTACAGTATGTTTTTTTTTACGTTATTTTTTAAGGCAAATGCATTCACTGGGAAATGTCATTTTAACATTTTACAACCTTATCTGGCAATGTGGTGTGTGACACATCATCAGACACATCCTGTTTCATTGATGATGGAGGGACTCTGAAAGACACATAGAGCAGGGCCACAGTAACGAGTACGACATGTTCCCATTAGAAAGGAGAGAGTCTGATATACAGTGAGTCCAACAGCTGACCAAATTTAGGAAAAACCCCACTAAGAAATTAAAGACACATAGAGCAGGGCCACAGTAACGACAAATTCCCATTAGAAAGGAGAGAGTTTGCTATACAGTTATAGGGTATGCAGTGAGACTAACGGCTGACCAAATTTAGGAAAAACCCCACTAAGAAATTAAAGACACATAGAGCAGGGCCACAGTAACGACAAATTCCCATTAGAAAGGAGAGAGTCTGCTATACAGTTATAGGGTATGCAGTGAGACTAACGGTTGACCAAATTTAGGAAAAATCCCACTAACAATTTAAAGAGACATAGAACAGGGCCACTGTAGCGACAAATTCCCATTAGAAAGGAGAGAGTCTCCCATAGTGTTGGCCTATGCAGTGAATGCAAGGGCTGCCAAAAATTTGGAGGCACTTCAATGCCCCTTGGAAGAGACGTGGAGGAGGGCCTCATAAAACAATGTTCCCATTAGAAAGGAGCGGGCCTCCTATACTTGTAATGCCCATGCACTAAGTGTATGGGCTGACAAACATTTACCCCTGGGGGGTATACATGAACATACTGTATAAAAATTTTTTTTACGGGCATCATAAACACCCTTTAAAAAAATTATGTGGGTGTTGCATCACGGATCACGGTCACCCTGGTGATATGGTGGTGGAGGATGAGGAGAAGGAGGAGGACAAGAGCAAATAGCCAAAATCAGGAAGAGTATACCCATGTGTGGGTGTGAAAAGGTGCATGGGAATACACCTCCCAATAAAAGACACTGGATTTGAGTTTATGTTACGCTGCTATCATTTGGTGGTGTTGAGAAGTCTGCCCCAATCCAGCCCTTGTTCATTTTTATAAGAATCAGCCTGTCAGCATTTTCAGTTGACAGGCGGATGCGCTTATCAGTTATAATTCCACCAGCGGCACTAAAAACCAGCTCTGATAAAACGCTGGCGGCAGGGCAGGCCAGGACCTCCAAAGCATAGAAAGCCAGTTCATTCCACATATCCATCTTGGATACCCAATAATTATAAGGCACAGAGGAATCACGGAGGACGTTGGTACAGTCGGCAAGGTACTCCCTCAGCATCTTCCCAAACTTTGCACTCCTTGTGAGAGTACCCCACGCCTCAGGGCCTGTGCGATGGGAGGGTCTGAGAAAACTCCCCAAGAACTTTCACAGTGTTCCCCTGCCTCTGCTGGATTGAAGTTGTGTCTCTCTCGCCTGTACTCCTTGGTTGTTCAACGAAGGGATATTACGGTAACAAGAGGGCATTCACTAAGACTAGAAGAGAAAAGGTTTCAGCACCAGCATAGGAAGGGGTTCTTTACGGTAAGAGCAGTGAGAATATGGAATTCACTGAGTGAGGAGACGGTAATGTCGGATTCACTAAACCAGTTCAAGCGGGGACTGGATGCATTTCTAGATACCAGGCAGATTTCATCATATACTTAAAAATAGAATAAAATAGTATGTTGATACAGGGATTTATTCTGACTGCTGGTTTCAGAGTCGGGAGGGAATTTTTCCTCAGGTGAAGATTGGCTAAATCATTTGGGGTTTTTGCCCTCCTCTGGATCAACTTTAGCAATTACAGAACTAACAGGTCGAACTTGATGGACGCAAGTCTTTATTCGGCTTTACAAACTATGTTACTATGTTACTATGTTACTATGAAGTGTGCCCTCTGCCTCCAGCGTTTTTAGATGGGAATTTTTTTAATAGTTCCGCAACAAGGGCCTTCTGGTACAGCCCCATTTTTGTAGACCTGTCCGCCTCAGGAAAAAGAGATATAAAGTTCTCCTTGTAGCGTGGGTCTAGAAGTGTCACCAATCAGTAATGACTGTAACCCAAAATTTTGAGAACGCGAGGGTCATGGGAAAGGCAGCATAACATAAACTCAGCCATGCGTGCCAGACTACTAACAGGCAAGACTTTCATGTACTCACCAAGAGGATGACTGACCATGCTCTCCTCCTCCTCCTCGTCCTCTCTGTCCTCTGGATATCCACGCTGAACAGACGGTATGACAGCTGTGCAGGTAGTACCGTATATAGTGCATGAAACTAGCTCCTGTCCTTCCTCCTCCTCCTATTCCTCATTGTCACCCGATCCACGTTGGGATGTTGATGAGGCTGGGCTGTGTGTAATCACCCTGTATGGTTCCTTGCTCCATCTCATTGTGCTCCGCCTGCAATGCATCCTCTTTGATTGTGAGCAGAGAGCATTTCAGAAGACAGAGAAGCAGAATGGTGATGCTAATTATGGTGTCATCGCCGCTCACCATCTTGGTGGAGTCCTCAATGTTTTGGAGGATGGTACATATGTCTGACATCCATGTCCACTCCTGAGGTCTTATGTGTGGAGTCTGAACTGAATACCGACGGCCTTGTTGATGCTGGTACTCAACAACTGCCCTCTTCTGCTGACAAATCCTTCCCAACATCTGCACTGTAGAGTTCCAACGCGTGGGGACATCACACACCAGTCTGTGAGCCGGAAGCTGCAAACGCTGCTGAAACACGGCAAGGGCGGCGGAACTGTAGCTGACTTTCTAAAATGGGCACACAGGCAGCGTACTTTAACAAGTGGATCCGGCAGCTCCGGGTAGGATTTGAAAGACCTCTGAACCACGAGGTTAAAGACATGGGCCAGGCATGGTACTTGTGTGAGCTCGCCTCACCTCAGAGGCGCCACCAGGTTCCGGCCATTGTCACACATGACCATGCCTGGCTGTAGGTTCAGCAGTGGGAGACACAGACCTGCCTGCTCTTTCAGAGCTGTCCACAACTCTTCAGCATTGTGCGGTTTGTCACCTAAGCATATTAGCTTCAGCACAGCCTGTTGCCGCTTGGCCAAGGCAGTGCTGCAGTGCTTCCAGCTTGTGACTGATGTGGTCATTTCGGAGATGGAGGCTGAAGAGCAGGAGGAGGCTGAGGAGGATGAGGTGCAGGAGCTGTAGACCGTGGGGGCAACCCTGATTGACCTAGGGCCCGCAATCCTTGGCGTCGGGAGGACGTGTTCCTTCCCAATGTCCGACTGGGTCCCGGCTTTCACTATGTTAACCCAGTGTGCCATCAGTGAGATGTACCGTCCCTGCCCACAAGCACTTGTCCATGTGTCTGTGGTTAAGTGGACTTTCCCGGTAACTGCATTGTTGAGGACATGGCTAATGTTTTGGGACACGTGCTTGTGTAATGCGGGGACGCCACACCGGGAGAAATAGTGGCGGCAGGGGACCGAGTACTGAGGGACAGCCGCCACCATCAGGTTGCGGAATGCTTCCGTCTCCAGGAGCCTGTTTGTTAAGATGGATATGTGTAATGTACGGTTTTTCTCCCTACACTTCCTAATACACAAGCAAATCTCTCCCTGACGCAGCAGCACCTCTCCCTACTCTGCCTGATACCGGAGTAACTGTGACGAGCATGGCAGCGCCAGGTCTGATATAGACCTGATGACGCTCTGCGGCCAGCCAATCACCGTAATGCCACAACCACCATGGCTGCGGCATTACAATGAGTGGCAGGAAATCCCAGCATGTTGATTGGCGCCAAACATGCAGGGAGAGGACCAGAGCTCCCGCCGAGCAACCCCGGAAATACTCAGCGAGCGCCGAGCATCTCGAGCAGTGAGATGCTCGGGCGAGCACCGAGCAGTAATGAGCATGCTCGCTCATCACTAATCATCACTGTCAATATCATCTCTTACTATGTGTATTTTTCCTGTTCAGTGACATTGCTGTGTTTATTATCCCTGTGCTGCACCCGGGGCAGATTCCCGGGGACCGCCGGCAAAACAGGGCCACTATCCATTTAATTCTACCTTACACTGTGAGCACGGGCATACAGCTCTCACTACTGAACGCTTCAGTGCATACAATGAAGGATGTCAAGACGTTCTTTTCGGGTGGAGATAGCACGCTGTGTGCTCCAGTCCCAATGGTGAAGGCAATAGTCGCAGTGTCTCCAATGTAATGTATATGCTACAGCCCAAGTGTCCGCTATATGATGTTTATGCTCCAGCCCCAGTGTCTCCTATGTGATGAATATGCTTCAGCCCGAGTGTATCCTATGTGATATATATGCACCTACCCCAGTGTATCCTAGGTGATGTCTATGCATCAGCCCCAGTGTATACTATGTGATGTACAGTCATGGCCGGAAGTGTTGGCACCCTTGAAATTATTCCAGAAAATGAAGTATTTCTCCAAGAAAATTATTGCTATTCCACATATTTTGTTATACGTATGTTTATTTCCTTTGTGTGTATTGGAACAACACAAAAAAACAGGAAAAAAAGGAAATTGGACATAAATTCACACAAAACCCCAATAATGGGCCAGACAAAATTACTGACACCCTCAACTTAATATTTGGTTGCACACCCTTTGGAATGAATAACTGCAATCAATTGCTTCCTATAACCATCAACAAGCTTCTTACACCTCTCAGTTGGCCTTTTGGACCACTCTAAGCAAACTGCTCCAGGTCTCTCATATTTAAAGACGCCTTCTCCCAACAGCAATTTTAAGATCTTGCCACAGGTGTTCAATGGGATTTAGGTCCGGATTCATTGCTGCCACTTCAGAACTGTTCAGTACTTTGTTTCCATCCATTTCTGGATGCTTCTTGAAGTATGGTTGGAGTCATTGTTCTGCTGGAAGACCAATGACCTAGGTCGCAAACCCAGCTTTCTGACACTGAGAACTGCATTGCGACCAAAATGCTTTGGTAATCTTCAGATATCATGACGCCTTGCACACAGTCAAGACTGTAGGTACTGTGTTCTTTTCTTTCTAGGCCTCATTCTGTTTTCGATAAACAGTAGAATGATATGCTTTACCATAAAGCTCTATCTTGATCTCATCTGTTCACAAGACACTTTCCCAGTATTTGGGCTTACTCACGTACATTTTTGCAGACTGCAGTCTAGCTTTTTTATGTCTCTTGTCAGCAGTGGGGTCCTCCTGGGTCTCCTGCCATATCATTTCATTTCATTCAAATGTCAAAGGATAGTTCGTGCTGACACTGATGTACCCTGAGTCTGCAGGACAGCTTGAATTTCTTTGGAACTTGATTGGGGCTGCTTATCCACCATCCGGACTATCCTAAGTTGCAACCTTTCATCAATTTTTCTCTGTCGTCCATGTCCAGAGAGGTTAGCTACAGTGCCATGGGTTGAATACTTCATGATTATGTTGCACAAGATGGACAAAGGAAATTCAAGATCTCTGGAGAGGGACTTGTTGATATTTTTCAACAATTTTGGTTCTCAAATCCTCAGACAGTTCTCTTCTCCTCTTTCTGTTCTCCATACTTAGTGTGTCACACACAGACACACAATGAAAAGATTGAGTCAACTTCTCCCCTTTTTATCTGGTTTCAGGTGTGATTTTCATATTGCCGACACCTGTTACTTGCCAAAGGTGAGTTTGAAAGCGCATCACATGCTTGAAGCAAAGTTGTTTACATACAATTTTGGAAAGGTGCAAACAATTTTGACCTGCCCATTTTGTTTTTTCTTGTGAAATTATGTCCAATTTGCCTTTTTTTTCTCAGTTTTTTTGTGTTGTTCCAAAACACACAAAGGAAATAAAGATGTGTATAACAAAACAAGAGAAGAGAAGAGGGAGAAATTTTGCTTTCCATCTTCTCCTTACAGTGTGTGCCGATTCTCTCATCAGAGAGAATTGGATCACACTTTGATGACATTTGAATCAAACTCTGATCAGAGTGTCATTTACATAATTGGTCCAATTCTCTCTTATGAGAGAATCAACGGCCGTCTGCACCTGTCCTTAGGATAAGCCATAAAACGAAATCTGTGGAGGTCTGTTAGCACCCTAGCTGATCAGTTGTTTGAAGCGAACTTCAGGTATTGGTAATTTTCACATTGGCTTCAGGCTTATACTTTTTTTAAGCGGTTCCTGAAGGTATTTTAGAGTTGTTCCATCAATGAAACAACCTTCTTGCACCACTATTTAGTTGGCCAATAAATAGACCAGCACTGATGTGAAATTGAAGACCTATCCTAAGAATAAGGCATTGATTTTGAAAGGTTGGTTACCCCCTTTAAATGTACGGCACAATTTGTTTCTGAGTATGTATTTTATGACACTTTTTTAGGGCTTTTGTGTGTCATATGGTTGGAGGGTATCATGTATACGGCAGCAGGTACAATATTAAGGACAACACTGCATTTTGTTTGCAGTATCAAGCTCTGTATTAATGGGGTTTCACCACCATAATCTATCCTATCTAAAAGATCTTGAAAAAACAATGCACCTTTCAAATAGAATTCAATTCCAGAAATGCGCCGTTTCATTATCAGTGATACCTGTCTTCTAATTTGCTTCTAACAGCATAGTTGGTTTACCAGCAGTCTCTCCTGTTGTGCCACGCATGTGCAAATAATATCTGTAGTGTTCAGATGGACAATGCTCATATCTTTCACATGGGGCAAGGCAGACAGCAGAGTTCTCATAGCAGGCTGTCAGATTTGGAGCGAACAGGCCAGTGACTGATATGAGCATTGATCATGACTGAGTGCCAGTCGGAGCGTTCATAGGATCCAGGTACACAGCAATGTTTCGCTACTTACTGTGCATTTAAAGCCAGGAGTCACAGATCATTGTGCGCACTCTCCTATAGTACAGGCAGACAGCTGCATAGGAAATCCTGGCAATGTCTTTTAATACAAGAATTATAATAATAAGAATAAATGATTCAAGATTCTGTAAATTGACAGATATCATTGCTGAAGCTGTAGCTGTCGTTCACTGTTAGGAGCACGTGGTTTCTTTTTTGTATGCTCATATCTAATCTGTTTCATCATCCTTGAAAGAGTTCACATGAGCCCAAGGCTTCATGCAAGGCTAAATAAAACGTCATAAATTGATCGTTTGTTTCAGATTAGTCTAAACCAATACAGTCAAATACACAAATACAAATAGCAGGCTGAGGGTCACATCAAAGATTGTTCTTCTGGCAGACGCCATCATCTACTGTCAATAAACAGTGTAACATTTCTTATTTGCATTGACAACGTTCCAGTTGGCAAATGATTCCATAAAATATTTCACTGTCAAAATGAACAGATTTGCTACAAAAAAACCCTTTAATTTAAGGCTTATAGTTTATTGACCGTTACAGAAATGTTTTGTCAACAAAAAATTGCAAAAAATGAACAGATTAAGAAGAAAAAAAGTCTTGAAAATTCATTCGAACTCTTGCCACCATGAATGTGGTGGTACATGTGGGACACAGCAATGTGCCCCTGATGAATATAGGAAGATTCCGCGCTTATTAGAAAATGAAAAAAAAAAAACTTGTAGATTTTAAATGTTCTAATAAGTGCTGGATCTTCTTATTTTCATCTGACTTACTGCAGCGCTATCCACAGCCAACGGGAACTTGTTTTCTTCTGCACATTTTTAAATCACAGAAAAACAATGGCTACAATGTCTCAAATAAACAATAACCTTTATTAATTAAAATAATAAAAATAAAATGACAAGGCATTGCTCTCAAAAATGGAGACACAAAATGACCATATATACTAATAGACAGATAATGCAGATAATAAATAAGGTGAATTATATCTGCAGCTTGCATGCTCAAGTGCAACAATGTAATGTACAATAGTGCAAAATAAAATAAGCTTACAAACTACTAATACATACTTAAAATGATGCTGGCCGTCTGTCACCCGCCCCAATGCATGTTTATTTTTTATTTTACTCTATTATTTAGTGCCATCAATTCCACAGCGCTTTACAGACATTATGGGCACTGTCCCCATTGGGGCTCACAATCTACATTCCCTATCACTATGTCTTTGGAGTGTGGGAGGAAACCGGAGAACCCAGGGGAAACCCATGCAAACACGGGGAGAACATACAAACTCCTTGCAGATGTTGTTCTTGGTGGGATTTGAACCCAGGACCCCAGCGCTGCAAGGCTGCAGTGCTAACCACTGAGTCACTGTACTGCCATACAAGTGTAGCGTTTCGCACTTCTTCATCAGGAGGCGTGTAACCTGGTAACACCATCATGGACTACGGGGTGACTATAACATGGTGAGCTGGACTAATCATATTTTTTCTATTTATGGGTTACTTGCACACCTAAATAAAAAAATATCTTAGACTGGCCTCTACACTGTGATGTTCTAGCTCTGTAAATTGGTACATCTGGCTCCCTGGAGAGCTGCAGCAGATAGGTCATCAATATGGAAGTCCTTGTAACCCCTTTATGGTATAGAAATTGTCATTGACACTTTATGCCACTTTATAAATTGTACTTTTACTACATATGCAAAGTAGAACATACTGTAGATGGATTTTTGCTCTCTTTAGTCTCACTAATTATGTATGCCAACTTGGAATCCACCATATTTGCAGAAATGGGGAAAAGAGGAGAAATACGGCTTTCTAAGCATGGTAACTCAGAGATATGACACTGGCTGTGAGAAAACAATAATGGCATATGCTCTTACCTTGAGATGTTCTGCAAAATTGCATTAAGTTCATAGGGCGATACAGGACACTTCAGGTGGATCATCGGGGGTATCGCCCAAGTACTGTAACTTGACAACCAATACGAAAAATAATTCACTAATCACAGGCTCATCTCCTGCAATCGGCTAATTATTTTTTGTATTTACGCATTATGTATGTTACTATGCACATGGGTTATTAAAGGACATTTTCATATATAGTGTACTTGTGAAATAAGTATTGAACAGGTCACCAATTTTCTTAGTATAAAAAGATAAAATGAGATGCAGCACCAGCTAACCAACGTGTGGGTGCAAAGCTTTCCAGGCAAAGCCCAATCCTATAAATAAGTATAAAAAAGGGAATAGCAACACAGCAATTCCAAAAAAAATGATGGTGTTTATTCGTCCAACATGGCAGCGTTTCAGTTCATGTGTAAATTTTTTAAGTAAATATATTTCTAAAGGTGCTATTGACATGAAATTATCACCAGATGTCGGTAACAATCCATCCAATCCACACAGGCAAAGAAATCACCATAGATGTCCATAAATTAAGTTATCTGTAATAATGAGAAATGACACAGGAAAAACTATTGAACACGCTTACTGAATTTTTTTTAAAATACTTCATACAAAAGCCTTTGTTGGTGATGACTGCTTCAAGATGTCTCCTGTATGGGAAACTAGTCGCAGACATTGCTCAGGTGTGATTTTTTCCCATTCTTCCGCACAAACACTCTTCAAATCAAACAATCTTTGCCTTAAGCGAAAGAAAGCTTAGCTACAAGAAGAGTAAGACTTCCATACTTAGGTAAGAGGGTGTGGGCTGTTAAATATGAGCCTCCATACTTGGAGTAATATAAAAAGAACTGTTGTCTTAAATGGAAATAATCTAAGCAAAGAATGAGAAAAGCCGTATCCTTATTTAAAATCCTTTATTTCAAATCATGGGGTATTCATGTGCAGGGGGGATGTGGGGAAGTGCAGGATGACGGCCGTTTCGCATTTCCACAATGATCCTACAGGTCCAAGTTATATGGACATCAGTCTTAAAACTTTTTGATAAATGAATGCGTGACTTTATGTATTTTACAATTCCTCTAAAAATGTTCCACATTTATTCTCTGTACTCATCTAAACAATGAGTCCCTTTTTTTTCCACCACAGAACTAATGGTCATTTTTCTAGACCATTCCCAGATTTTATAACTATTGATTAGCTTGAACAAGTCTTTTGTATGATTTGTATCCGACTTAAAGCATTATTAAGTAGCCACTTTTCAGTGACCTCTTTTGTAATTCAGGCAACTGTTCAAATCAACTTTCTTAGTTGTCTGTGTTTCTATCTTAGGGTTTGCTTCTTAAGAAGAAATATTATTATTATTTATTATTATAGCGCCGTTTATTTCATGGTGCTTTACATGTGAAAAAGGGGTATACATAGCAAAAACAATTACAATAATCTTGAACAAAAATGTTACGGCGACTGGTACAGGAGGAGTGAGGACCCTGCCCGCGAGGGCTCATAGCCTACAAGGAATGGGTGAGGATACAGTAGATGAGGGGTGTGCTGGTCGTGCAGTGGTATGGTGGAGCGAGGGTTACTGCTGGTTGTAGGCTTGTAGGAAAAGGTGGGTCTTCAGGTTCTTTTTGAAGTTTTCCTCGGTAGGCGAGAGTCTGATATGGTGGGGTAGAGAGTTCCAGAGTAGGGGGGATGCACGGGAGAAATCTTGTATGCGATTGTGGGAAGAGGAGATAAGCAGGGAGTAGAGAAGGAGATCTTGTGAGGATCGGAGGTTGCGTGCAGGTAAGTACCGGGAGCCTAGGTCACAGATGTATGGAGGAGACAGGTTGTGGATGGCTTTGTATGCCATGGTTAAGGTTTTGAACTAGAGCCTCTGGGCAATGGGGAGCCAGTGAATGGACTGACAGAGAGGAGTGGCCGGGAAATTGCGGGGGACAGGTGGATTAGTCGGGCAGCAGAGTTTAGGATAGAATGAACTGGAGCGAGAGTGTTAGAGGGGAGGCCACAGAGCAGGAGGTTGCAGTAATCGAGACGGGAGATTATGAGGGCCTGCACTAGTGTTTTTGCAGATTCGTGGTTGAGGAATGTGCGGATCCGGGATATATTTTTGAGTTGGAGACAGCAGTAAGTGGAAAGGGCTTGGATATGTGGTTTGAAGGAGAGATTAGAGTCCAGGGTTACCCCGATGCAGCGAGATTACGGGACTGGGGAGAATGGGCAGCCATTTACTTTGATAAATAGGTCAGATGGGGGGGTTGAGTGAGATGGGGGGAAAAATGATAAATTCTATTTTATCCATGTTACGTTTTAGAAATCTAGCAGAGAAGAAAGATGAAATAGCGGACAGGCAGTGTGGGATTCTGGTTAGTAAGGAGGTGATATCAGGTCCAGAGAGGTAGATCTGTGTGTCATCAGCATAGAGGTGATACTGAAAGCCGTGAAACTATGAGCTTTCCCAGGACGAAGGTGTTAATGGAGAAGAACAGGGGCCCTAGGACTGAACCTTAGCAGACACTGACAGATAGGGGGCGAGATAAGGATGTGGTGTGTGAGTGGGAGACACTGAATGTCCTGTCTGATAGGTATGAGGGGATCCAAGATAGGGCCAAGTCCGTGATGCCAAGAGATGAGAGAGTCTGTAGTAAGAGGGAGTGGTCCACTGTGTCGAAGGCAGATAACAGGTCCAGGAGGAGGAAGACAGAGTAGTGTCGCTTGGATTTGGCGGTTAGCAGGTCGTTGATTGATCATGAGCTTCAAATCCCAAACACAGCTGATAGGAGACAAACATTTCCCACCTCTTCTAAAATCCTATCCAGATAAAGATAACAATCAGTGATGCATCATTTGAATACCAGAATTCACTTCAATATTTTGGAACAATTGCAGATAAAAAAAATATTTAAGATAATTTTATGTACCTACTACAATACTTATATCATACAGTACAACAACACAAGTCTGCACACATTTACATTAGCCCATGGCAATGCTTCCACACAGACCAACAATCAGTATATATATATATACAGTGAAAGAAATAATTATTTGATCCCTTGCTGTTTTTGTAAGTTTGCCCACTGACAAAGACATGAACAGTCTATAATTTTAAGGGTAGGTTAAGTTTAACATTGAGAGATAGAATATCCCCCCAAAAAATTAAGAAAATCACATTGTATAAATTAGATACATTTATTTGCATTTTGCAGTGAGAAAGAAGTATTTGATCCCTCTGGCAAACAACACTTAATACTTGGTGGCAAAACCCTTGTTGGCAAGCACAGCAGTCAGATGTTTTTTGTAGTTGATGATGAGGGTTGCAAACAAGTCAGGAGGAATTTTGGTCCACTCCTCTTTGCAGATCATCTCTAAATCATTCAGATTTTGAGGCTGTCGCTTGGCAACTCGGAGCTTCAACTCCCTCCATAAGTTTTCTATGGGATTAAGGTCTGGAGACTGGCTAGGCCAATCCATGACCTTACTGTGCTTCTTTGTGAGCCACTCCTTTGTTGCCTTGGCTGTATGTTTTGGGTCATTGTCTTGCTAGAAGACCCAGCCATGACCCATTTTTAATGTCCTGGTGGAGGGAAGGAGGTTGTCACTTAGGATTTTGCGGTACATGGCTCCATCCATTCTTCCATTGATGTGGTGAAGTAGTCCTGTGCTCTTAGCAGAGAAACACCTCCAAAACATAATGTTTCCACCTCCATGCTTGACAGTGGGGACAGTGTTCTTTGGGTCATAGGCTGCATTTCTTATCCTCCAAACACGGCAAGTTGAGTTAATGCCAAAGAGCTCAATTTTTGTTTCATCTGACCACAGCACCTTCTCCCAATAACTCACAGAATCATCCAGGTGTTCATTGGCAAACTTCAGATGGGCTTGCACATGTGCCCTCTTGAGCAGGGGGACCTTACGGGCACTGCAGGATTTTAAACCTTTAAGGCGTAATGTGTTACCAATGGTTTTCTTGGTGACTGTGATCCCAGCTGCCTTGAGATCATTAACAAGTTCCCCCAGTGTAGTTTTGATCTCTCACCTTCCTCATGATCAAGGTTACCCCACGAGGTGAGATTTTGCATGGTGCCCCAGATCAATGTCGATTGACAGTCATTTTTTTATTTCTTCCATTTTCTTACTATTGCACCAACAGTTGTCTCCTTCTCACCCAGCGTCTTACTTATGGTTTTGTAACCCATTCCAGCTTTGTACAGGTCTATGATCTTGTCCCTGACATCCTTAGAAAGCTCTTTGGTTTTGCCCATGTTGTAGAGTCTGACTGCTTAATTGAGTCTGTGGAAGGGAGTCTTTTATACAGGTGACTATGTAAGACAGTTGTCTTTAATGCAGGTAACGAGTTGATTAGGAGCATCTAACTGGTCTGTTGGAGCCAGAACTCATAATGGTTTGTAGGGGATCAAATACTAATTTCTCTACTGCAAAATGCAAATACATTTATCTAATTTATACAATGTGATTTTCTTGATTTTTTGGGGGGATATTTAACCTCTCAATGTTACAGCTGACCTACCCTTAAAATTATAAACTGTTCATGTCTTCATCAGTGGGCAAACTTACAAAAACAGCAAGGGATCAAATAATTATTTTCTTCACTGTATATATATATATATGTATTGGACTTAGTGTATGTGTAGCACCCTGAGAATTCGGCTGCTACAGGGGTATTGCACCTCAACCCAGAGGTGTGATATTCCACTCCCGGGTAAGGATGGAGTGTGGAACTGAGCTCAGTTAGCTGCATGCACTACACACATCCCATTTCCGAGGAACAGACCAACGGTACTCCCACTTAGAAATGTGCAGGTACGACAGAGTCTGTTCCTGGCTGGAGTGGGAGGGGGGTGGAATATCCCAGTAGTGTAGGGGCAGATAGGGGGAGCAGCCTGGGTAAAGCTAGGAGCTCATTGGGTGCTGGTCACCTGAGCTCACACATAGAGGGAGTATATAAGGTGGGAACCATCTTAGATCAGGGTCAGTCTGTGAGAAGTCAGTCAGTAAGTCTTTGCAGAGCAGTGGAGGAAAGCAGAGGAGCAGAGCAGCCCCAAGGCCAAGAGTGAGAGAGGAGAAAGAAAGACCCAGAGGGGGAGAAAGAAGGAACTCTGAGAGCCCAAATACAATCACAGGGTGAAGAGTTGGCAACAGGGTACCGGATCCCAAACTGGTGGGGGCTACAGCATACCTCAGCCAGAGACCGGAGGCCGTGGGCAGCATCTGCCACGGCCACCCACCAAATCCACCCGGAAGGCAGACCACGCATAGGGTCAGGGAACCCAGAGGCAAGGGTTCGCCAACAAGAGGCCCGAGGGAGCCGGACATAGGTGGATCCCTGGTGGGGAAGGCCAGAGACGAGGACAGGACAGAAAGGGAGCTCAGAACCACGCTCCAGAACTACTTGGGGGTTGGCCGAGTCCAGGACCTGGTGGACGCAGCACGGCTCGGGTGGTCACTTAAGGCCGGAGTGACCGGTCTAAGAACAGCAGTAAGTAAAGAACCCTGAACTGCACAACCCGACTCTGACTCTCATTACCATCTTCACGGCACTTCCACAACCACCATCCTCTGCACCTGACCCCCTGAGGCTATACCCCTCCCGTTGGGGGTTATACTACCTGGGCTGCACAAACACCATCAGCCTCAGCGGACCCTGCTGCAGCGGCGGCCGTAGTGACCGCAATTCAACGGGTGGCGTAGTCGACATAAAGAACTTTAGTAACATCAGTAAGGACTGCCACACACTGAGCTTGACACCCTGGGCACGGACCGGGTCACAGCCACTCGGAGACTACAACCCCCATCTGATCCGGCTCCGGGTATCCCCAACAACACTGGCCCAGGGGGCACGTCAACTTTGGCGTAGTCGGCAGGATAACGTGCCCGCAACAACCGGGTACTGCGTGCCTGAAGAAAAGTTCATCGTTACCTTAAAAAGAAGTCTCCTGCCGGTTCCGGAGGGTCCCCACCATCGGGCCCCATCACAGGTCGTTTCCCGCCGGTTGTCCGCCATTTGCAGCTTTTTCCCGCCATCCATGGAGTTTCCCGCCACTGGGAAGCAATTCCCGCCATTTCCGAAGATTTCCCGCCTTGGAAGAGCGGACGCCATTATGGGCGTGCCAGAGGGTGGCAAGAGGTCACCTCCCATCGTGGGCCAGGTCGAAGAATGGCGCCAAAAGCGGAAACCGCCCCCACCAACAGAGACTGTGATGCTGGAAGTGTCCATCAGCGTGAGAGAACTGCCCCTGGAACTGAAGTTGCCCCGGGACCACCCTCGATGTGGGCGGAGACAGAACAAGAGAGCAAAGATGGGTGTCGCCTGGAGCAGTCTGGAGAGAGCGCACCCGGAGACAAGACGTCTGGAAGAGAGTCCAGAGAGAGCCTACCCGGAGATGGAGGGAGAGCCAGGCAGCACCGACCCAGCGGTCAGGAGCCTGATGCGGGCCGCAACTCCAGGCAGCACCGACCCAGTGGTCAGGAGCCTGTTGCAGGTCGCCACTCCAGAAGGCCTGCTGGAGATCCTAACACAGCTCCCCCGAGATCGGGAGTGTGCACAGACCGCGCTGGAGGGCCTCACACAGAGGTTGGCTCGGGTGCAGCGAGAGACGTTGGCGGAGTGGAGCCGGGAGATGGCCCAGCAGACCGAGACTCGTCAGCGGAGCACGCCACCCGAGACGAGGAGACAGACCGCCTCTGAGGATGGCGCAGGAGGACTGAAGGCCGGAGACGGCGCCGAGAAGGGAGCCGAACGAAAGGAGGCAGGTAAAGGGGACGTCTCTACCCCAAACCGGGAAACCGCGTACCTGCCCCAGCTCCCCGTCGCAGAGCCCGAAGTACCCCCTGCCGTGCCCGTCGCTGCAACGTCACCGCCGCAAACTAGGCCTCAACCGGAAACCGCGGCCGCGACCCCTGTGACGTCACACGCCTCGACCCCGAGCGTGGCCAAGCAGGAAGTACCATCGGCCTGGTCGCAAGGCCTAGTACCCCCGGGCGCCGCAATACCAACAGCGCCCCCTACCTCCGCGGAGCCACCGGCCTGGTCGCAGGGCCAAGTAACACAGGGCGCCGCCGTTCTTACGGTGCCCTTTACTTTCAAGGTGCCCCAGGCCTGGTCGCAAGGCCTGGTTAACCCGGGCGCCGCTACCACCACGGCGCCCATAACACCTACAGTACCGCACCTGGGTGAGGACCTGTTCGCCCAGCATACGTGCCCGGATGGGCAGCCCTTCGTATGGCCCCAGGAATACATCCAGCTGGAGCTGCAAAAACCAAGGGCCATGTGCGAACCCCTGATCCCGGCTCCAAAGCCCATGAAGAGGATCTCGCCCCCGCTAGAAGAGACCCAGTTTGAGTGGGATCCCACCGGAGAAGACCTCATGGGGTTCACTCAGGAGACTCGGGCAGCCGCAGCGGAGCGTGCAGAGTGCTGCCGCCAGCAGCTCGGGGTCTTTGAGAGGGAGCGGAGAGAGAGGCGGGTCCGGGAACAACAAGCCCAAATAAGGAGCGCGGAGCAGAAGAGCCGGACCAGGAGAAACCCCCGTGCAGCGCATGGTCCCCGTACCATCGGGACTGTGATAAAGTTCAATCTGCAGCATGGGTGGGGTTTCATCAGGGATCACCGCACCCCAGGCGACGTCTTCGTGACCAGGAGAGACGTTGAGTCCCACCTACCGGAGGGACACAGAGGTCGTGATCTGTATTTAGGGGACGAGGTCACCTTCACCCGGCACAAGTGTGCCAAAGGACCCTACGCCCTCCATGTGCATCGCCTGACGGAGGAGGAGCTGCGGTGTGAGGAGGAGCAAGAGGACCCGGACGGGTCTGAAACTGAAACTGTCCACAAAGAAAGAGCAGGAGGACGCCGTCGTTGAGTACGGTAGTGAAGAGACTGTACATAGTTACCCGTCAGGGTATAAGAACTGTTCTAGTTAAAATATAGTCCCCGTTGGGACCAGCCAAGAGTGAACTGTTAACCCCGTGTGTCCCTAGTTCCTAATACCTGGCCAAGGACTGAGAGCGGCCATAATTCCCTTGTATATAGTTGCGCTTCCTAAAGCGCCCCCTACCGGTTTTATAGGAAACCGTGTTTCTTCAAGAGACTGTCGCACTTTACCCGGTCACAAGTTGCACCGTGACCGGAGGTACCAGAAGACAGGAATGTTTACAAAAATGTTATTTATATGAAAAGTTTATTGCTGATAATATATGTGATGTTTTATATGTTTATATGTTTATGTTATGAAAAATAATTGTATGTTTTGGATGTTTTTTATCTTTAACAGCCCGAGGACGTGCTGTGGTTTACCAGGGGGGAATGTAGCACCCTGAGGATTCGGCTGCTACAGGGGTATTGCACCTCAACCCAGAGGTGTGATATTCCACTCCCGGGTAAGGATGGAGTGTGGAACTGAGCTCAGTTAGCTGCATGCACTACACACATCCCATTTCCGAGGAACAGACCAACGGTACTCCCACTTAGAAATGTGCAGGTACGACAGAGTCTGTTCCTGGCTGGAGTGGGAGGGGGGTGGAATATCCCAGTAGTGTAGGGGCAGATAGGGGGAGCAGCCTGGGTAAAGCTAGGAGCTCATTGGGTGCTGGTCACCTGAGCTCACACATAGAGGGAGTATATAAGGTGGGAACCATCTTAGATCAGGGTCAGTCTGTGAGAAGTCAGTCAGTAAGTCTTTGCAGAGCAGTGGAGGAAAGCAGAGGAGCAGAGCAGCCCCAAGGCCAAGAGTGAGAGAGGAGAAAGAAAGACCCAGAGGGGGAGAAAGAAGGAACTCTGAGAGCCCAAATACAATCACAGGGTGAAGAGTTGGCAACAGGGTACCGGATCCCAAACTGGTGGGGGCTACAGCATACCTCAGCCAGAGACCGGAGGCCGTGGGCAGCATCTGCCACGGCCACCCACCAAATCCACCCGGAAGGCAGACCACGCATAGGGTCAGGGAACCCAGAGGCAAGGGTTCGCCAACAAGAGGCCCGAGGGAGCCGGACATAGGTGGATCCCTGGTGGGGAAGGCCAGAGACGAGGACAGGACAGAAAGGGAGCTCAGAACCACGCTCCAGAACTACTTGGGGGTTGGCCGAGTCCAGGACCTGGTGGACGCAGCACGGCTCGGGTGGTCACTTAAGGCCGGAGTGACCGGTCTAAGAACAGCAGTAAGTAAAGAACCCTGAACTGCACAACCCGACTCTGACTCTCATTACCATCTTCACGGCACTTCCACAACCACCATCCTCTGCACCTGACCCCCTGAGGCTATACCCCTCCCGTTGGGGGTTATACTACCTGGGCTGCACAAACACCATCAGCCTCAGCGGACCCTGCTGCAGCGGCGGCCGTAGTGACCGCAATTCAACGGGTGGCGTAGTCGACATAAAGAACTTTAGTAACATCAGTAAGGACTGCCACACACTGAGCTTGACACCCTGGGCACGGACCGGGTCACAGCCACTCGGAGACTACAACCCCCATCTGATCCGGCTCCGGGTATCCCCAACAACACTGGCCCAGGGGGCGCGTCATATGCTTATGAGTGAGAATTTGATTGGCTAGCAAGTAGTGGACAGATGGATACCAGTATACCTGAATGACCAGACTATAAAGGGTTTGTAGTCTGTTACTAGGAGGAGATAACAGGGCTTCATAAAAGCTGTAGAATTGTATTAAAAGGGTGGTCTGAAACTGATGTTGACTTTCATTCTAAATGTCGCTCTATTTATTTTAAAAATATAATAGTTTTTCTAATATGGTTTAATTAAAAAGGTTCCTACTGTTCCTTCTCTGGCGATAACCCAGGGAGAAGACCCCAGCCCTGCCACCACGAAGCAGACATTGCTCGTCGGGTTATCTCCTTACAATACGCACTGACAGTGCGCTCTGTTGCTGGCTCGTCACTTCTAATTAGAGGTGACGAGAGAGCACACTGTCACTGTGCACAGAGAAAAATATTGCACATTAAGAATGGAGCTCATACTGAGCATATGTCGGAATTGACAACAGACGCATGCTTAGTACAGCTGGGACTAGCCCAGGCCTTAAAATAGACAACATTGATGACACTTCGTTTCAGGGTGGGGACACAGGCTGTGGCAGTGACCGCAGCCTCTGTCCCCTGATGATGTCTCATTTGAGTATCCCATCATGCACTGGGGGTTTCCAAATGAAGCGTCATCAAAACGGAAGTAGGAAAAAAAAATAGAGCAATACGATTAGAGATGGAAGTGTAGGGACTTTTTAAACAATGTTAGAAAATTATTAAAATTATTAAAATAAATGGAGAGACATTTAGAATGAAAATCATTATTAGTTTTGGACCACCCATTTAAGACTATTTGCAAAGTTGATTCATTTATGTTTTTGTCCTAGATGTATTAGAATGATGCAAATGGTTGAGAAGGTAGACTTTACCTTTAAATTCTGAGAAAAACTGTATTCCACATTAAGAGTTTATGACAGGAGACACTTATCACTGACTATAGTGCAGTATTGGAGTAATTTACTATATATCCCTGAACTTTATACCTCTGATGATTTCAAGCCAATAGGTTGGATAAAAAGTAATATTTCTTGACAAATGTACTTGGACTTTTACTTGCCACTCTTTAAACAGTCACCTGAGCACTGTGAAGATTATTTGTGCAAATTAATTCTTAAATCCTATTAACATTTTTACTTTAACCTCTTGATGACCTTGCAATTTTCCGTTTTTGCGCTTTTATTTCTTCCTTCCCCTTTTCCCAGAGCCATAACTTTTTATTTTTTTGTCAATATAGCCGTTATAAGGGCTTGTTTTTTGCGGGACAAGTTGTATTTTTGAATGGTACCATTGGTTTTACCATGTCTTGTACTGGAAAATGGGGAAAAAATTCCAAGTGCGGTGAAATTGCAAAAAAAGTGCAATTCCACAATTTTTTTATTTTATTTTTTATTTACCATGTTCACTAAATGCTAAAACTAACCTACCATTCTGATTCTCCAAGGCAGTACAAGTAAACACATACCAAACATATATAGGTTCTTTTAATTTAAGCGGTGAAAAAAAAATCTGAAATTTGTAAGAAAAAAAAAATTTGCTTATGTCTCAATTTTCCGAGATCCGTAGCGTCTCTATTTTTTGGGGTCTTGGGTTGGTTGATGGCTTATTTGTTGCATCCTGAGCTGAATTTGTTACTGATACGATTTTGTGGTAGATAGGATATTGTGATCGCCTCATGTTGCATTTTATAGCAATGTTGCGGCGACCAAAAAAAATGTAATTCTGGCGTGTTTTTTTTTCTCGTTATGCCGTTTACAAATTGCATTAATTTACTTTATATTTTGATAGATCGGACATTTCTGAAAGCAGTGACACCAAATATGTGTATTTTTTTTATTGTTTTATTTTCAATGGGGCAAAAGGGGGATGATTTGAACTTTTGTGTTTTCTTATTTTTATATTTTTAAAACATTTTTTTTACTTTTACTGTCTTCAATAGTCCCTTTAGGAGACTTGAAGCTGCAATCATCCAATCGACTCTGCTACACATAGCAGGGCTTCAGCACCGCTATGTGTAGCAAAAATCACGATCTCCTATGAACGCCGGCCACTGGCCTGCGTTCATAGGAGACTCACAATGACAGGCACATGGGTCTTCTGCAAACCCCCAGCTGTCATGACAACCCATCACCGCCCCACAATCATGTGACAGGGGCAGGATTTAAGACACGCTTACTGGGAGCCAAAACCAGATGAGGAACCATCAGAGAAAAGGTTTTGGCTCCTACTCCTGAGAAAAAATACTAACCGAATACTGACAAAATACTGGTAGTGGCCAAAGGCAGGGACACGACCTTGGACGTACCTATACGTACAAGGTTGTGAAGGGGTTAACCCATTCCCAATATGACGATTTTCTATTTTTCGCTTTTCATTTTTTTCCTAATTTTCTTCCAAGATACAGTACAGACCAAAAGTTTGGACACACCTTCTCGCTTAAAGATTTTTCTGTATTTTATTGACTATGAAAATTGTACATTCACACTGAAGGCATCAAAACTATGAATTAACACATGTCGAATTATATACTTAACAAAAAAGTGTGAAACAACTGAAAATATGTCTTATATTCTAGGTTCTTCAAAGTAACCACCTTTTGCTTTGATGACTGCTTTGCACACTCTTGGCATTCTCTTGATGAGCTTCAAGAGGTAGTCACCGGAAATGGTTTTCACTTCACAGGTGTGCCCAGTCAGGTTTAATAAGTGGGATTTCTTGCCTTATAAATGGGTTTGGGACCATCAGTTGTGTTGTGCAGAAGTCAGGTGGATACACAGCTGATAGTCCTACTGAATAGACTGTTAGAATTTGTATTATGGCAAGAAAAAAGCAGCTAAGTAAAGAAAAACGAGTGGCCATCATTACTTTAAGAAATGAAGGTCAGTCAGTCCGGAAAATTGGGAAAACTTTGAAAGTGTCCCCAAGTGCAGCTGCAAAAACCATCAAGCGCTACAAAGAAACTGGCTCACATGAGGACCGCCCCAGGAAAGGAAGACCAAGAGTCACCTCTGCTGCTGAGGATAAGTTTATCCGAGTCACCAGCCTCAGAAATCGCAGGTTAACAGAAGCTCAGATTAGAGACCAGGTCAATGCCACACAGAGTTCTAGCAGCAGACACATCTCTTCAACAACTGTTAAGAGGAGACTTTGTGCAGCAGGCCTTCATGGTAAAATAGCTGCTAAGAAACCACTGCTGAGGACAGGCAACAAGCAGAAGAGACTTGTTTGGGCTAAAGAACACAAGGAATGGACATTAGACCAGTGGAAATCTGTGCTTTGGTCTGATGAGTCCAAATTTGAGATCTTTGGTTCCAACCACCGTGTCTTTGTGCGACGCAGAAAAGGTGAACGGATGGACTCTACATGCCTGGTTCCCACCGTGAAGCATGAAGGCGGAGGTGTGATGGTGTGGGGGTGCTTTGCTGGTGACACTGTTGGGGATTTATTCAAAGTTGAAGGCATACTGAACCAGCATGGCTACCACAGCATCTTGCAGCGGCATGCTATTCCATCCGGTTTGCGTTTAGTTGGACCATCATTTATTTTTCAACAGAACAATGACCCCAAACACACCTCCAGGCTGTGTAAGGGCTATTTGACCAAGAAGGAGAGTGATGGGGTGCTACGCCAGGTGACCTGGCCTCCACAGTCACCAGACCTGAACCCAATCGAGATGGTTTGGGGTGAGCTGGACCGCAGAGTGAAGGTAAAAGGGCCAACAAGTGCTAAGCATCTCTGGGAACTCCTTCAAGATTGTTGGAAGACCATTTCCGGTGACTACCTCTTGAAGCTCATCAAGAGAATGCCAAGAGTGTGCAAAGCAGTTATCAAAGCAAAAGGTGGTTACTTTGAAGAACCTAGAATATAAGACATATTTTCAGTTGTTTCACACTTTTTTGTTAAGTATATAATTCCACATGTGTTAATTCATAGTTTTGATGCCTTCAGTGTGAATGTACAATTTTCATAGTTATGAAAATACAGAAAAATCTTTAAATGAGAAGGTGTGTCCAAACTTTTGGTCTGTACTGTACATAAGTATTTTACTTTTATATCCACATAGCAGTATAAGAGCTTGCTTTTTGCAGGATGAATTGTAGTTTATTCATTTTAACATTCAATGTACTAGAAAATGGGAAATAAATTCCAGATGCAAAGAAATTGCACATAAAATGCAGTTGTTTTTTGGATTTGTTTTTAAAGCATTCATTTTACAATTGACCTGGCAACATGATTCTTCAGGTCAGTACAATTGCGGCAATAACAAACATGTATACACAGTGGCATGTAAAAGTTTGGGCACTCCGATCAAAATTACTGTTATTGTGAATAGTTAAGCAAGCTGAAGATGAAATGATCTCTAAAAGGGCTAAAGTTAAAGATAACACATTTACTTTGCATTTTAGGCAAAAAACATATATAGTGTCATTTTTTACATTTTAAAAATTACAAAAATTAAAATGGGCCAAGGCAAAAGTTTGGGCACCCTTGGAGATTTGTGTGCTCAGATAACTTTGACCAAGGTTTCAGACCTTAATTAGCCTGTTAGGGTTGTGGCTAGTTCACTATCATCATTAGGAATGGCCCGGTGATGCAAATTTATCAGCTTTATAAAAACCCAGCCTCCTCTAACCTTGTGCCAAAAAACAGCAGGCATGGGTCCTTCTAAGCAGCTGTCTAACACTCTGAAAATGAAAATGCTGGAGGCCCACAAAGCAGGAGAAGGCTATAAGAAGATAGCATAGAGTTTTCTAGTCGCTCTTTCCTCCGTTCTAAATGTAATTAAGAAATGGCTGTTGACAGGAACAGTGGAGGCCAAGATAAGGTCTGGAAGACCAAGCAAAATTTTAGTGAGAGCTGCTCGTAGGATTGCTAGAGAGGCTAATCAGAACCCCCGTTTGACTGCAAAAGACCTTCGGAAAGATTTAGCAGACTCTGGAGATGTAGTACATTGTTCTACTGTTTAGAGACACCTGCACAAATATGACTTTCATGAAAGAGTCATCAGAAGAAAACTTCTCCTGAGTCCTCACCATAAAATTCAGTGTCAGAAGTATGCAAAAGAACATCTAAACAAGCCTGATGCATTTTGGAATCAAGTCCTGTGGACTGATGAGGTTAAAATAGAACTCTATAGCCACAATGATCAAAATTATGTGTGGAGAAAAAAGGGCACAGAATTTCAGGAAAAGAACATTTTAGCAACCATTAAGCATCGGGGTGGATCAATCATGCTTTGGGGTTGTGTTGCAGCCAATGGCACGGGGAACATTTTACCGGTAGAAGAAAGAATGGATTCACTGAAATGCCAACAAATTCTTTATGCAATCATAACACCATCTGTAAAAAAGCTGACGTTGAAAAGAGGATGGCTTCTACAAATGGATAATGATCCTAAACACACATCAAAATTGACAACAGACTATCTGAAAAGGCGCAAGCTGAAGTTTTTACTGTGGCTCTCACAGTCACCATATCTGAACATCATTGAAAATCTGTGGCTAGACCTCAAAATAGGAGCGCATGCAAGACGACCCAGGAATCTCGCAGATCTGGAAGAATTTTCCTAGTAAGACAGGATGAAATTCCCTGAAACAAGAATTGAAAGACTCTTGTCAGGCTACAAAAAGTGTTTAAAAGCTTTGATACTTGCAAAAGAGGGTGCTACTAGATACTAACAATGCAGGGTGCCCACATTTTTGCATAGGCCCATTTTTTTTTGTAAAAAAATGACAATACAAATATTTTTTTTTTCCTAAAATACAAAGGAAATATGTCATTTTTAACTTTAGGCCTTTTAGAGATCATTTCATCTTCAACTTGCTCAACTGTAAACTATTACATGCCACTGTACAGTATACATCATTTAAAAATGTGCGCACCGTGGACAAAGGAACATCAAGATCTCTGGAGATGGACTTGTAACCTTGAGGTTGTTGATATTGTTCAACAATTTTGGTTCTCAAGTTCTAAAACAGTTCTCGTCTCCACTTTCTGTTCTCCATGCTTAGTGTAGCACACACAGATACACTATGCAGAAATTGAGTCAACTTATCCCCTTTTTATCTGGTTTCAGGTGTGATTTTCATATTGCCCACACCTGTTACTTGCTGCAGGTGAGTTTGAATGAGCATTACATGCTTTAAACAAAGTAGTTTACCTACAATTTTGGAAAGGTGCCAACAATTTTGTTCTGCCCATTTTTGGTATTTTGTGAAATTATGTCCAATTTGCCTTTTTTTCTCTTTTTTTTTAGTTTTTGCAATACACACAAAGGAAATAAACATGTGTATAACAAAACATGTGTAATTGCAATAATACTTCATTTTCTGTAACAATTTTAAGGTTGCCAACACTTTCGGCCACGACTGTGTTACTATGTTATGACAGTATACAGTACAGACCAAAAGTTTGGACACACCTTCTCATTTAAAGATTTTTCTGTATTTTCATGACTATGAAAATTGTAAATTCACACTGAAGGCATCAAAACTATGAACTAACACATGTGGAATTATATACTTAACAAAAAAGTGTGAAACAACTGAAAATATGTCTTATATTCTAGGTTCTTCAAAGTAGCCACCTTTTGCTTTGATAACTGCTTTGCACACTCGTGGCATTCTCTTGATGAGCTTCAAGAGGTAGTCACCGGAAATGATCTTCCAACAATCTTGAAGGAGTTCCCAGAGATGCTTAGCACTTGTTGGCCCTTTTGCCTTCACTCTGCGGTCCAGCTCACCCCAAACCATCTCGATTGGGTTCAGGTCTGGTGACTGTGGAGGCCAGGTCATCTGGCATAGCACCCCATCACTCTCCTTCTTGGTCAAATAGCCCTTACACAGCCTGGAGGTGTGTTTGGGGTCATTGTCCTGTTGAAAAATAAATGATGGTCCAACTAAACGCAAGCCGGATGGAATAGCATGCCGCTGCAAGATGCTGTGGTAGCCATGCTGGTTCAGTATGCCTTCAATTTTGAATAAATCCCCAACAGTGTCACCAGCAAAGCACCCCCACACCATCACACCTCCTCCTCCATGCTTCACGGTGGGAACCAGGCATGTAGAGTCCATCCGTTCACCTTTTCTGCGTGGCACAAAGACACGGTGGTTGGAACCAAAGATCTCAAATTTGGACTCATCAGACCAAAGCATAGATTTCCACTGGTTTAATGTCCATTCCTTGTGTTCTTTAGCCCAAACAAGTCTCTTCTGCTTGTTGCCTGTCCTTAGCAGTGGCTTCCTAGCAGCTATTTTACCATGAAGGCCTGCTGCACAAAGTCTCCTCTTAACAGTTGTTGAAGAGATGTGTCTGCTGCTAGAACTCTGTGTGGCATTGACCTGGTCTCTAATCTTAGCTGCTGTTAATCTGCGATTTCTGAGGCTGGTGACTCGGATAAACTTATCCTCAGAAGCAGAGGTGACTCTTGGTCTTCCTTTCCTGGGGTGGTCCTCATGTGAGCCAGTTTCTTTGTAGCGCTTCATGGTTTTTCAACTGCACTTGGGGACACTTTTAAATTTTCCCAATTTTTCGGACTGACTGACCTTCATTTCTTAAAGTAATGATGGCCACTCGTTTTTCTTTACTTAGCAGCTTTTTCTTCCCATAATACAAATTCTAACAGTCTATTCAGTAGGACTATCAGCTGTGTATCCACCTGACTTCTGCACAACACAACTGATGGTCCCAACCCCATTTATAAGGCAAGACATCCCACTTATTAAACCTGACAGGGCACACCTGTGAAGTGAAAACCATTTCCGGTGACTACCTCTTGAAGCTCATAAAGAGAATGCCAAGAGTGTGCAAAGCAGTCATCAAAGCAAAAGGTGGCTACTTTGAAGAACCTAGAATATAAGACATATTTTTAGTTGTTTCACACTTTTTTGTTAAGTATATAATTCCACATGTGTTAATTCATAGTTTTGATGCCTTCAGTGTGAATGTACAATTTTCAAAGTCATGAAAATACAGAAAAATCTTTAAATGAGAAGGTGTGTCCAAACTTTTGGTCTGTACTGTATATGCAGTCTGGAAAATAAGTATTTGATACACTGCCGATTTTGCAAGTTTTCCCACCTACAAAGAATGGAGAGGTCTGTAATTTTTAGCGCAGGTACACTTCACCTGTGAGAGACAGAATCTAAAAATAAAAACCAGAAAATCACATTGTATGATTTTTGCATAATTAAATTGTAGTTTATTGCATGAAATAAGTATTTGATATAATAGAAAAACAGAACTTAATATTTGGTCCAGAAACCTTTTTTTGCAATTTCAGAGGTCAGAGGTCTCCTGTAGTTCTTGACCAAGTTTGCACACACTGCAGCACGCATTTTGGCCCACTCCTCCATACAGATCTTATCCTCCAGATCTTTCAGGTTTCTGGGCTGTTGCTGGGCAACATTGAGTTTCAGCTCCCTCCAAAGATTTTCTATTGTGCCAACAGTTGTTGCCTTCTCACCAAGCTGCTTGCCTATTGTCCTGTAGCCCATCCCAACCTTGTGCAGGTCTACAACTTTGTCTATGGTGTCCTTAGACAGCTGTTTGGTCTTGGCCATGGTGGAGAGGTTGGAGTGTGATTGATTGAGTGTGTGGACAAGTGTCTTTTATACAGGTAACGAGTTCACACATGTGCAATTAATACAGGTAATGAGTGCAGAGTAGGAGGGCTTCTTAAAGACAAACTATCAGGTCTGTGAGAGCAAGAATTCTTGCTGGTTGGTAGGTGATCAAATACTTATTTCATGCAATAAAATGCAATTTAATTATATAACAATCATACAATGTGGTTTTCTGAATTTTATTTTTAGACTCTGTCTCTGTATATATACAGTACAGACCAAAAGTTTGGACACACCTTCTCATTTAAAGATTTTTCTGTATTTTCATGACTTTGAAAATTGTACATTCACACTGAAGGCATCAAAACTATGAATTAACACATGTGGAATTATATACTTAACAAAAAAGTGTGAAACAACTGAAAATATGTCTTATATTCTAGGTTCTTCAAAGTAGCCACCTTTTGCTTTGATGACTGCTTTGCACACTCTTGGCATTCTCTTGATGAGCTGTCTGTTTTTATCTGTGCTGGTTTTAAAATATAGGTGGGACCCCACGCTGTTTTTTTTCATTTAATTATTTATTTAATGCGCTGACTGCAACTATCATCATCGTCGCCTGGTCTCACTGAGCACAGAGATACCAGGCGAGGATGATGATAGTTGTAGTTAGCGCTATTTCAAGGAGGCGGCGCTAAATGTACTGCTTTTCTCGGCCGTTGAAGGTTTTCATTCTGGTACATTTCCCACAGATGTCACACAGATGTCATCTGTGTGTCATCAGTGTGCTTGTGTTCAGCACGCATTTCCTCCATCACGCCGGAAAAAAGCCATGGGCGAGGTACTTGTCTCTTACACCATGGCGCGTTATATGAAGGTGGGGGTCCTGGCTGGGTGTGTGAACTTGTGCTAAGGGGGCGCTATGGCCTTGCAGTCGGCATGTTACCGATGACTTTGGTTGGCCAGGACCAGATGTTCAGGACTTAAATGAGGGAGACAACCAGTCAAAAATAAACTTTTCACTGAACATTAACTTGGTGGGGATAATATACAGAAGACAATGGGTACACAGCTTAATTGACATTTCCTTCACAATATTGATCATCCTTTCTCTTCACTCGCTTGGTTTCTGTCTCCACCAGTTCACCTGTCTTCACCACAACCCAGCTCTGTACTACAGTCCAGTTAGTGAGAGTCCTATTCACAGCCCGCGGTTAAACATCTTCTTTCCTCTCAAAGGAGCTGGTTTGCCAATATGGCCGGTGCTTAGCTTCTGTGCAACGTGCTACTGATTCCTTGGAACTGCCACCTGGGGCATTCTCTAACTCTCACGTTCTCTGTCCCGTCCTGGCCCGTTACCTCTCAGAATTATAAACTTGGGGCCATACTGCTAGGTGTCCTCTGCCAGGACCCATCTCCGGTTGACCACTCTGTCCTTCTGTCGGTTTTCCTTTTCTCTTTACTCTAGATCATGCTAAACACTGCCTCGGTCTCCTTTCACTTCGGGACTCCCATATCATGCAGCACTGCTTACTGTTCAGACATTAGCTCTTCTTCTGACACGCACTGGGCCCTGTTTGTCACGCACGGTGTAGGAAAGACTAAGTGCAACATGAAGGGATGAAGGGAAGGGAGCCCAGACTCTAGGGAAAGGGGGGAGTGGAGACCTCCTAGGCTGATCTGATATCACCCTGTCTCCCCTATTGTTCCTATATTGGTTTCTCACCAATCGCCACACAGGAATATAAGCCCTGTATTTCCCTAGTGCTTCGCCCTGGATAGGGGAAGGGGGGGTGAGTCCCCACTAAATACTAAAGACAACAATTGACACAAACACGGGGGAAAGTAACTTTGCTTGAGCCGACTTCAGAGAGATTACACCGAACGTCCTCCTAGCACCAGAGAGAAAGTAAGCAGACTGAAATAGCACCAAGCCTTCACAAGGGAACATGTGAATGTCACCGGCACCTCCATGTAGCAAACAGAAAGTATTTAAACACAATAAGGTTGCAGCCGGACAGGTCGTGGACGGTAGGTATGTGTTCCCGAGGTGCCAAGCCTCAGTGACGTAGGACTCGGAAAAGCAGGCTTCAGCACACGTATTGCTGAGCAGCGTTTAATTGGCCCGGATTATGGGGCCGGGTTTTACGAGCAGCTGAAAGAGCTAGGTGGGATCAGCTGCTCACTTACCTCCAGTCCAGGTCTTGGAAGGTCTGATTTAAGACAGCTGCGCCTGTCTCAGTCTGTGTGTTGTGCAAGGTGAGCAGACCTTGTATGTGCTGCTCAGACTCTGCTGGAGGCAGAGCAAAGCAATTTATTTAAAAGTGCTGTATGGACTTGTTACTTTGAGTTTTGTTCTGTTATATCTTTTTGTGCTGGGAAAAGGCTGTTTTTGTGTTTGCTTCATGAGCGGTTTATGCTGTCAAAATAAACCAGCCTGGATACTCTAATGAAAGAGTCTCCTGTGCCTACCTCAACCACAGCTGAGTACCAAACCCTACAACACCTGGCCTGGGTGTCAATTAGAGCAGGAAGGAGGTAGCCGCTGGGTCCTATAGTGACACAGATTTAAGAAGGTGTCTGTAATGCCAAATGAAGAGATCTTCTACAACCAACTGCAGGGCGACTGTCACATCTGACACACCCGTGACACTATCTGACATCCTGACAGGAAACTGTCTCTTTACATTAGTCTTTCCCACTCTGGGCTAGTATCAAAAATTAACCCTAACTAACATTAGCACTAATAACGCATATCTTAATTCACATTATACATCATAACAAACATTCGTGTCTTCAAGGGGGAACGTGGGCAATATGTCCATCTCCTTACAACTGCAGATGTAAGAACCCAATAATAAATGTATGACAGCCTGTCACTACAACAGATTAATTTCCACTAACATCTTTTTGAACTTACATAGCCCATTAATCGGAAGTTGCACACATACCTTTTGCTAGCCAAACGAAGTAGCAGATAGTCCCCCTTCACCCAAATATAGATACATACTTAGCTTTGCATAAATCAAAAGACTAAGAATGAATATCGGAAAATTTATGTAGCGCTATTGCCGGCGCCCCTGCATGGTGTCTTCTTCTCCCTCCACGCAGGCTTACTCACCGCCCCAGTCCTCGGTGTGCCCCCTGGCGTGCTTCCTTCTCTCTGTTGTGCACGCCACGCTGTGTGCCGGCATTGCGCCTAGTGTGCGCGCGCCTGCTCTTAAAGAGGCAGCACACGCATTTGTTCCTGTGACCGCTTTGGCGGTGTCCAAATCCTGAAACCGCATCGGCGGTACCTGTCTGCTATACCGAAATCTGTGTGTCTGAACCTGTCCCAGTGGCTGCCATGTTTGCACAGTCTGAATCTATCCCAGTGGTTGCCCTGTCTGCACAGTCTGAATCTGTCCCAGTGGCCGTCCTGTCTCACAGTCTGAACTTGTCCCAATTTGCTGTTCTACACTGATTGAGAATCTGAATTAACGTCTCTGACCTCACCACTAGAGGCTCTAGTGAACACCAAAATATCTGCTTAATTATGTCCCTCCAGGGTAAGTCCGGTCCAAGAGAAACAATTTGTAATATATTTGTTCAGAGAAATTAGCATTTTTCTCCATTAGTCACTTTTTTTTCGCTCTCCCTCATGAACTGATCATCTATTCCTAAGAACAGCTCAAATCTGTCAGTCAAGATGCACTGCCAACACAGAGAGGTATCACTTCACTGAGTATATTGGAGTTTATAGAAAGGGGAGGAGGAGCAGTAAGAGGCACTGACACAGGCAAAGAAACAGATTTATTTTCTAGCAAGTAATTTATCTTACCCAAGCGTTAAATTCACAGCAACAGTACTCCTATGTAATGTCAACCATGCTGCTGCTTCTGTCTGTGTCCTACACAGAGTAAGAAAAACTGTTGTATTGAGTATAGGAGACATTATGGCAGCCAGTCTTCACCCACTAGCTCAGAGACAACTGAAAATTAGAAATAGAACCTGCAAAGGGGAAAACTGGTGAAAAGTACAGGATGTTATTTCTCATGTACACACATGAAAGCTTACTTTGAAACGTTGAAGTATGCTTTAAGGCTATAAGCAGACACCAAAGCTGTGTGCACAGCACTTTATGGCAACACACAAAGTCTCTTCTTGGGCACTCTGTGTGGCATCATGTGGTGCCTCTATATGGCACTTTATTCTCCCTTAGAAGCTGTGCAAGAAATGAAAAAAAATACTCTTTGTCTCTGTATGAAATTACTCAAGTACTGCTTGTGCCAATAGTTTTATAAGGGTGTTGTAATATGAATCTGTACAGCACACATACTAAAGTAACGATATAAGCCATTAGTAATTAATACAAAATAAAAACAAACTACCTTCTCTTCGTTGTAAACCATCATTACTCCTCATTTTTGTGTTGGCTTCTGAGCAGCAACTGCCTTTCACCAATCCTTACATCACATCATCCCATGTATAATACATGTACAAAACAATGCAGAAAATAATAAATCAATACAACTGTACAAGGAAATTAAATGGACATGCTTTTTTTTTTTTTTGCATCAAGCAACTATGTTTTTATCTGAACCCCTCAGCAGATCAGAGTTTGCTATGATCTTCTAATCACTGAGCAATAGAGCCAGTAAAGAAAGGGCATTTTCCTGACCAATGTGTACTATAGTTACCTTTCCTGATGGATACAAACCTGAGGTTACTATCAGTGTCAATTTCTAGAGGTTACATTTGTTCATTGTATTTTGTGCAGTTTTATCACAAACTGACTTTTGGAAACAAAGTGTTCATTGCTAACAAACAGGACCATATGATTTATATAAATAACTGATGACCCCCATGTCTCTTGTAAGCATGTATTTGAAGGACGAATAATAAGAGTAGCGCAGAAAACAAAATAGCCAGTACTTTCTATAGAAGTAAATGAATACATTACTGTAGTTTGAATCCTAATATAGAGAGAGAGAGAGTGCTCAACATAAATGAGTACACCCCTTTGAAAAGTAGGATTTTAATCAATATCTCACTGAATTCAAGAACAATGTCCATGATTTTGACAAGACTGAGTTTCATAGAACAAATTATTAACTGATAACATGAAAGAAAGGTTAATAATATAACTTTCATTAGAGATTCTTCTCTTTTACTCAAATAAGTTGATTAAAAAATGAATCCACCCCACATCAAAAACAACTACATCTAGTATTTTGTATGACCTCCATGATTTTTAAGGACAGCACCAAGTTGGCAATATATTACAACATACTTAGCCACTGAATAACTTTCACCCTCTTCTTCTTTGGAAATGCAACAGTGGCCTTAGATGTGTTTTTGGATCATTGTCATGTTGAAAAAATGCACGACAAACAAGGGAATGGAGTGATGGTAGCATGTTATCTTTCAGTGTAAAGCAGTACATCTGTAAATTCATGATACCATCAAATGAAATGTAGCTCCCAATCATCAGCAGAAGTCATGCAGCTGCAGATAATGACACTGACACCACCATATTTTACTGTCAGCATGCATTTAGAAAAATGAATTGAGAAAACTGCATGGTGCCTACAGTGAAACATGGTGGTGGTAGTGTCCTTATGTGTGGCTGCTTGAGTGCTGCTGGTGTTGGGGAGCCATATTTCATTGATTGTATCATAAATTCACAGATGTACTGCCCTACTGAAGCTGCTTTCAGTGTCCTTGGTAGATGTGCATTTTTTGTCATGCATTAGATCAAGGAGACATTCATTCCAGGGCCCTACGGGACATTCATTTAATGTTCAGGGGGTTTCCCAGTTGCCCATGTTTCTCTCTCCATACCCCCAACCCCTCCCAACATCAGCTATTACTTGCAAAAAGTAAGTGTAGGGCAATAATGTGATGTGAACAGACCCTAACCATCCAAGTGAACGGGAGGAGTGAATTTAAATGTAATCCACTTCTGATGAAGGGGGAAATGCATAATAATACAGATACATCTTATGGACCATTCCATTTTATTGTGGCTGTGTTAACCTGCATTGTTATGAACATAAGATGAAGGATTAGGATTACCAGTAAAATGAAAGTTTGCTCAACATTTTTTTTTTTCAAACTCTTTTTATTATTTTCAAGCGGTACATATCAAACCAATAACATGTCATTGAGTCCAAGTCAATTTGTCTTTTTCATTCTGTATCAATATGAATATGACTTAGTGCAACAAGAATCTCATTCAAACTTTACTTATTCTATATACCCTCCTCCCCCCTCCCTCCTCTCTGCGTGCAACCATAAAGATCTAGAATTTATGGAATCGGGATATGTCCTTCAATACATTTAAGGAGATACCATCTTGTGTCCTTCAACTGGGCTCTCAGTCTATCTTTAATAGCTGGTGATAATGTGGGAATAAGGAAAGACCAGGTTGTGAAAAACCTCCCCGTTAATCTCTCTCTGTCAGTTAATGTTTCCAGCCAATCCATTTTGAATAGGAACATTATTTTTTTCTGTATTAATGATTGGGATGGTATATTAGGCTTCAGCCAATGGTGTAGTATACTCTTCCTAACTGCTGAGGCCCATATTACCAGAACTGCTTTTATATGTTTGGGCAGAGATTGTTGGGACTCCCCCAGTATATTAAAGATCGCCCATTGCGGTGTAAGTGGGAACGTAATATGAAGGGTAGTCTGTATTTTTGTATGTATTCTGTGCCATAAATCCTGTATTCTTGGACAGTTCCACAGGTGATGGAGTATGTCTGTATTGTGTGTCTCACATTTTGAGCATGTATACGATGTTGTAGGTGTCATTTTGGCCTGCATTGACGGGGTGATGTATGCTCTATGGAGGATCAATAGAGAAATGTCCGTATAGCTATTATAGGGGATATATTTCTTCTGTGACATCGTAGCATTCAAAAAGTCTCCCACTTCAAACCCTGGGATATCTCTCACCCATCTAGAAGGCCCGGTGCTCTTCCCCTCCCAAGACCAACGTTGACGTAGTATGGAGTATATTTTGCTCGTTGAAGCATTTTGCAGCCTCGAGGTTTTAAGAAAAACCTCCATGTTATTCATCTGAACAGTCTTTCCTACCACTAATATATTTTTGGGCCAGACTACGCGCCTGAAAGAAGAGGAAAGGCCTGTGTCTGAAAAAAGGAAAGAGCTGCTTTACTGTTGCAAAAGATAGTAGGGAGAAATTCTTATCCAGCATGTCAGTCACCATGGTGCATCCCTGTTTTGCCAAGGTTACATAATGTGTAGGTGGACAGTTATTCATAAAATTGGGGTTGCCTAGAAATGGCTTGAAGGGAGATAGATCACCTGTCCCTCCACAAATTTTTCTCCCTCTCCTCCATGTCAAAATAGTTTGCCACAGAACTGGATGCTCTCTGATGTCACCAGGGAGCTCATCATTACCCAGGTGGATCAGGGCGGTTGGTGACACCCGAGGACTCAACTGCTGCTTCAGTTGTACGTTGGCGAAATGGGAGATCTTGCGAATCCAATCCACTATGTATCTGAAGTTCGCTGCCAGATTGTATCTTCCAATATCTGGAAAATTAATTCCTCCCTCTCTCTTTTGCAGTTGTAGCTTGAGCAATCCTATACGCGTTCTTCCCTTCTCGCCCCATATGAATCTCCTAAATGCTGCATTTAATTGTTTAATGTCTGGTTGTGTCAATAGCAGCGGAAGAGTTTGGAATAGGTATAATAACTTTGGAAAGATGACCATTTTAATCAGATAGCATCTACCTGAAAAAGATAGTGCAAAATGTGTCCACGAGTTTAGGAGACTAATTATCAATGCTATATGTGGTTTAAAATTAATTGTATATAACTTTGAAGGGACTGCCGGAAGTCGTATACCCAAATATTTAATGGATTCCTCGCTCCACTGGAATGGGAACGCTACATTTGTTATTCTGCCCGATGGGAACAGCGCTAGAGCCTCCGACTAGCTATAATTCACCTTAAAGCCAGAATTTCCTCCAAATGAGTCCAAGATCCTCATTATGGCTGGAATTGCTTCAGTCGGGTTGGCAATAAACAACAATATGTCATCAGCAAAGGCTAGTAGTTTTACTGATGAGTTTCCCACTGTGATTCCTTGGAAAGCAGGTAGATTTTGTAGAGTTCTTAGGACAGGGTCTAATGCTAGGTTGAATAATAATGGGGACAGTGGGCATCCCTATCTTGTGCTCCGTTGTATTTGGAAGAGTTCAGAGAATGTATTGTTTATGTAAAGTCGGGATGTGGGGTTTTTATATACTGCTCAAAAAATAAAGGGAACATTCAAATAACACATCCTAGATCTGAATGATTGAAATATTCTCATTGAATACTTTTTTTGTACAAAGTTGAATGTGCTGACAACAAAATCACACAAAAATCATCAATAGAAATCAAATTTATTAACTAATGGAGGCCTGGATTTGAAGTCATTGTAGGGAGGTCATACAGGCACGTGGAGGCCACACAAAATACTGAGCCTCATTTTGACTTGTTTTAAGGACATTACATCAAAGTTGGATCAGCCTGTAGTGTGTTTTTCCACGTTAATTTTGGGGGTGACTCCAAATCCAGACCTCCATTGGTTAATAAATTTGATTTCCATTGATGATTTTGTTGTCAGCACATTCAACTTTGTACAGAACAAAGTATTCAATGAGAATATTTCATTCATTCAGATCTAGGATGTGTTATTTGAGTGTTCCCTTTATTTTTTTGAGCAGTGTATATTAGCATGACAGTCTCGCAGAACCGTGGACCAAAATTGCGGGTTTCTAGCAATTTATGCAGGTAGAGCCAAGATACTCGGTCGAAAGCCTTGTCTGCATCAAGGCTCACCACAATGCTTTTTTTGTGTCCATGCAAATGTGTCACCCTGGCCTGGATGCCACAAATATAATAAAGCTGTGTCTGAGAGCAAGGGGGAGGTTCTCTGGTCAGGGGAACATTAGCATGCAATACCTCCTGTCACAGGCCAGTAGGGGGAGCAGGCTGCCCCTATAAAAGCTGGAACTGGGGGCAGGGTTATGGAGAACTGGACGACCTGTCTCAGGATTGAGAGGTGTCCCAGAGCAGTGAGGGACAGTTGTATTGCACCCTAAGAGGACGTGTGGCAGTAGGAGAGCCACAAGCCAGGGACAAGAGGTGAAGTACGCCTGTCCTGGCAGATAAAGAACCAAATTTACCAGACTTTGGTGTTTGAGGCTGTGAGGATTCCACGTCCTACAGCAGATAGCCAGTCCGCAGGGGACTATATGTTCCTTGGCCTAAAAAGCCCGGAGGTTCCGCCACACCAGAAGGGACCAGCAAAGCCGTACCAGGCCGGGAATAGAAAAGGACACAAGTTGCAGGCTATACGGGCGAGAAGACATGGTGAGCTCGGGCCCGTGGGCTGATACCCTACCAGGAGGAGATAGCCAGAAGGAGCGCAGAGAGCACGGTAGGCCTACACCCTCACCCTGACCAGGGCCAATTTCCCAATTGCTCTCAGACATCCAGGTCCCCTCCTAGTCGGGACTGTTTGTGGGTCAGTTCACCTGTTCTAGTAAAGACCCTGGACTGCAACCTGTTGTCTGTGTGCTCCTTGCTCCTCCAGCACTAACGGTACTGGGACGCCCTACACCATCACCCCCATCTTCCATTATAGTGCCCTGGGGCCGCACTCTTCCCGTGGGGAGTCACACTATCCCAGCTGCATACATCATCAGCCCCAGCGGTCTACCTGGCAGCGGCGGTCCGCACTGACCGCAATCCACGGGTGGCGTAGTCGGACACACCAACAGCGCGTCGCAGACTACCACTGGTCTGACCACTCTGAGCCACGGAACCGGGTAGCCACTTCTACCCCCATCGTTCCCCTATTGCCCGGATCCGAGTGCCCCACGGCCCAGGGGGCGAGTCACATACTGCCAGAGGATATCGCCCCTATTGCTGTCCTAATATTATACTTGATGGATTTTCCGTGAACAAATCCCGTTTGGTGTGGTGATATTAGATCAGGAATCATCTGTTGGACTCTATTGCTCAACATCTTTATCATAGCTTCTGACTCTTGGCAGAACATCAACAATTTTATTTTCATGCAGTATTATTTGTGCCGTATTGGAAGTCAAGAGACATAATTAAAAATTAACAGCCAAATGTTTCTCCTAAAATTGATTTACAGCTAATCGATTTGCAACAAATTGTAATGCTGTAATTGTCCTGAAAAGACACGTATAACACTCTGAAGTCTTCTATGACTGTATCCAACCCCCTTTCTAGTTCTTTAACACAAACACAGCCTTAGTAATGTCAACATGACCTCACCATAGAAATGATTGTTAACTGGTAGTAACCAACAGACCATTTAATAACATAGTGCACTGATAGACTTTTCATGTTCATGTTTTTAAAAATTAAAAAATTATCCCTCTAAATCATTTGTGATCATGCAAACTTTTTTTACACAATATTTTCTCAAACTGATGGAGTCACTGGCAGTGGTAGCATCATCCTGCTGTGACTGAGACCAGTGATGTTCTATATATTACATAATGACCTCTGCTTACTCTCTACTAATATGATTTCTGGATGCAAAGGAGGCCAATTGTTACCTGCATTAGGTAGTATTACTGTCCAGATGGCTGGTGCTAGTGGTCGTGCTTCTGCTGTTAACAACTTCCTCATTCTTTGTCTGGTATGTTTTTTTTTTCTTCACACTACCCTGTTCATTCCCATTGACACTTTTTCTTTTACCATACATTTTGTACAATACAATTATTAACTTCTGACAATATTTTCGGCCCCAAATTATTCAACCTTTACCAAAAAAAGACATGTCAAGAAATGGTAGGTAGGTAACTACACGTACAAAAAGCAAAATTTGGCAGCATACTGCAGTATACAGTGGGGAAAATAACATAATACACCTATAGTGGGGAAAATAAGTATTTGATACACTGCCGATTTTGCAATTTTTCCGCCTACAAAGAATGGAGAGGTCTGTAATTTTTATCGTAGGTACACTTCACTGTGAGAGACAGAATCTAAAAAAAAAATCCAGAAAATCACATTGTATGATTTTTACATAATACATTTGCCTTTTATGGCATGAAATAAGTATTTGATACAATAGAAAAACATAACTTAATATTTGGTCAAGAAACCTTTGTTTGCAATTACAGAGGTCAGAGGTTTCCTGTAGTTCTTGACCAAGTTTGCACACACTGCAGCAGGGATTTTGGCCCAGTCCTCCATACAGATCTGCTCCAGATCTTTCAGGTTTCAGGGCTGTCGCTGAGCAACATTGAGTTTTAGCTCCCTCCAAAGATTTTCTATTGGGTTCAGGTCTGGAGACTGGCTAGGCCACTCCAGGACGTTGACATGCTTTTTACGGAGCCACTACTTAGTTGCTCTGGCTGTGTGTTTTGGGGTATTGCCATGCTGGAAGACCCAGCCACGACCCATCTTCAATTCTCTTACTGAGGGAAGGAGGTTGTTTGCCAAAATCTCACGATACATGACCCCATCCATCCTCCCTTCAATACGGTGCAGTCTTCCTTTCCCATTTGCAGAAAACAACCCCAAAAATATGAAGTTTCCCCCACATGCTTCATGGTTGGGACTGTGTTCTTGGGGTTGTACTAATCCTTCTTCCTCCAAACACGGCGAGTGGACTTGATACCAAAAAGTTCAATTTTGGTCTCATCTGACCACATGACCTTCTCCCATGCCTCCTCTGAATCATCCAGATGGTCATTGGTGAACTTCAAATGGGCCTGGACATGTTCTGATCGTGAGTAGGGGGACCTTGCGTGCCTTGCAGGATTTTAATCCATGACGGCGTAGTGTGTTACTAACGGTAATGTTTGAGATTGATTTTAGGCTGATTCCTGACCTTTCTCAGAATCATCCTTACCCCACGAGATGAGATCTGGCATGGAGCCCCAGACTGAGGAAGATTGACAGTCATCTTGTGTTTCTTCCATTTTCTAATAATTGTGCCAACAGTTGACGCCTTCTCACCAAGTTGCTTGCCTATTGTCCTGCAGCCCCTTCCAGCCTTGTGCAGGTCTACACTTTTGTCCCTGGTGTCCTTAGACAGTGTTAGGAATCGTGCTTCTGTGCTCCCACCTGGGAATGGAGGAGGTCCGGTTCTACGCTACTCCGATCGCAGGTGCCGCCATTGTCTTGAACCTGGAGGCGGAGCTACACGGAGTGAATGGAGACTGTCCCAATCTTATGGAGCATAGCGTTCTGGTGTTGTAGGATGTGTGAGGATGCGGGACGCCGTGTCTCTCACTGATTTCCCAGGTTGTGATATACAGGCTAGGAGGGAGTGGCTGTCTGGGGATGATAGGGAGGTATTCAACACTTAATCATTAGGTGGGCTATTTAATCCTGTTCTCTGCTCAGTGCTTTGCAGTGCTGTGGTGGCGAGTGGTGCTAGGATTAGTGTTGCTATCTATTCAGGCGTTTTCTCATTTTCTCTTCTTATTTCACTTCCTGGGGTTCTTGCAGAGGTACTCACCTTATTCTTGACCAGGCACCAGCTGCGTCACCAGATAGTCCGGCTCTGACAAAGTCCCCCTTCCATCACTGGGAGCTGGGTGAAGAGTATTCCTGGCCCACAAAGGCTCGCCTAGCTGGGCAGCTTGTGCCACGTGTGTCTGTGGCTGCGCTTTTGCTGGTTTGGTGCCAGTCTTGCTGGGTTCCTCTGCACAGCGCATGACAGACAGCTCTTTGGTCTTGGCCATGGTGGAGAGGTTGGAGTGTGATTGATTGAGTGTGTGGACAGGTGTCTTTTATACAGGTAAAGAGTTCAAACTGGTGCAATTAATACAGGAAATTAGTGCAGAATAGGAGGGCTACTTAAAGAAAAACTAACAAGTCTGTGAGAACCAGAATTCTTGCTGGTTGGTAGGTGATCAAATACTTACAGTGGGGAAAAAAAGTATTTAGTCAGCCAACAATTGTGCAAGTTCTCCCACTTAAAAAGATGAGAGAGGCCTGCAATTGACATCATAGGTAGACCTCAACTATGAAAGACAAAATGAGAAAACAAATCCTGAAAATCACATTGTCTGATTTAGGCTATGTGCCCATGATGCAGAAATGAAGCAGAAAATTTCTGCAGCATTTCTGCAGCATTTCTGCATCTCCCTGGCAGAAAAAACGCATGCAGATTGTGCATGCGTTTTTCCTGCAGAATACATGCGGAATACATGCGGATTCACATGCGTACCCACATGAGTTAACGCATGTGTTTCCGCATGCGGACTGACAAGCACTTTCCAAGCGATAGCATCACTTGGAAAGTGCTTGACAACTAGGTCACACTATATAAATCCATGCAAAAGGCATGGATTTATATAGTGTGACCGTAAAAATAAAAAAATAAAGCTATACTTACCCCCGATCCCCCGCCGCGTGTGCTGTCGCGCTCGTCCTGGCTTCTTCCGGGTTGCCGGCATCTCGCGAGACAGCCTGTGGTCACATGACCGCGACGTCATCTCAAGTCCTGGAAGGTAAGCGCTGCAGGGTCCGCCGGACAGGTGAATATAAACTTTATTTATTATTTTATTCTTTTTTTTACAGGTACAATGGTACCCAGGTCTGGAGGAGAGTCTTCTCTCCTCCAGACCTGGGTACCATCCGCACATAGAGACGCATATAATCCGCTTGTACAAATGTACAGACATGGATTCTATGCGTCTCAATGCAAGTCAATGGCGGCGCTTCCGCAAAATTAATGAACATGCTGCGGATTTATTTGCGATGCAGAAACGCTGCGGAATAATCCGCAGCATGTGCATTGACATTGCGGAATGCCATTGGGGACCATGGGGTGCGGATTACCATGCGTTTTTGATGCGTTTCCGCTGCGGAAATTCCGCAGCATAAAGGCATGAAAAACGCATTGTGTGCACGCAGCCTTAGAAAGAATTTTTTTTCAAATTATAGTGGAAAATAAGTATTTGGTCAGTTACAAAAGTTCATCTCAATACTTTATTATATTTCCTTTGTTGGCAATGACAGAGGTCGAACGTTTTCTGTAAGGCTGTGTGCCCACGATGCGTTTTTTAAGCGTTTCCGCAGCGGCAAAAATGCTGCAGAAACGCTTAAAAAACGCATGGTAGAAGGCCTGCCATGTTCTCCAATGATAATCCGCATGTGCTGTGCACATGATGCGGAAATTTCCGCTGCGGATTATCATTGCGGAAAAAAACGCAGCACTATCAATTATTTTGCGGAAGTGCTGCGTTTTCGCCGCCATTGACTTGCATTAGAACGCATGCATTCCGCTTCATTACATAAGAACATGCGGAATGCATGTGTTCCAATGTGCGCATGGTACCCAGGTCTAGAGGAGAGGAGACTCTCCTCCGGACCCGGGTACCATAGAAACTGAAAAAAAATAAAATAAAATAAAGATTATATTTACCTTCTGATGGCCCCCGCTGCACTCATCCTTTCATGCCGGCAGCTCGCGGTAGACTAAAGGACCTGCCCTGACGTCATAGTCATGTGACGGGTCACGCGACGCTGACATCGGCAGGTCCTTCAGTGTACCGCTGCCGGCTGCCAGGACGGAGGGAATCAAGACTGCGGGGGCCATCGGAAGGTAAGTATAGATTTATTTTTTAATTTTTTACCATTCTTTCGGTCACAGTATATAAATCCATGCCGATTGCATGGATTTATATAGTGTGACCAAGTTGACAAGCACTTTCCAAGTGATGCTAAAATCGCTTGGAAAGCTCTTGTCAACCCGCATGCGGAAATGCATGTGAAGAACGCGTCATATCCGCATGTCCCTGGCAGGAAAAAGGCATGTACAATCCGCATGTACAATCCGCATGCGTTTTTTCTGCCAGGAAGATGCAGAAACGCTCAGGAAAAAATCCGGAGCATTTCTGCATTGTGGGCACATAGCCTAAGTGACGTGATGGGTCACATGACTCAGTGACGTCATAGCAGGTCCTTCATAACAGTGTGAGCATTGCAAGACACCGGACGGACAACGGAAGTTGAGTATAAACTTTATTTTTTACCATTCTTATTTTTTTTTTTAACTAACACTACTATAAATCCATGCCGGTTGCAATATCACTGATCACTCACACTGAATGTGTCACTCCCTCCTAGCTATCTTTCTCCCTTTCAATTGAATTTGCGTATTATGCACAGACTACTACTCTCATCTTCTTCATTTCATGTTAAATATTAGTCAGTACACAGGTGCCATCATTTAGTGATTCTGATTAACCCCACATAAAGCTTAGCTGTTCTAGTTTTCCTGACATTTTCTTAGTTAAATTTTTTTCAGCAAAAGCCATGGTCCATAAATAGCTTACAGCACAGCCACAGATTTTATTGTTGAACGTTATCAGTCTGGATAAGGGTACAAAAATGTTTACAAGGCATTAAATAAATCATGGAACATGATGAAGACTGTCATCATTAAAGGAGCTGTAGAAATTTCTGGCAAGTACTGGTTGTATTCTGCTATGTTTGGCAAAAAAACTATATCAAGTCTGCCAAAAGCATTGTTACGCTTGTAGGTGGCGCACGAGGCTCGTGGACCCACTGTGCCACTTACCAGACTTAGCCTGGAGGGGCGTAACTATCAGCTCCCTTGGTGTTCACTGGAGCCTCTAGTGGTGAGGTCAGGCTTGTGCGGCAGGTAGCTGCCAGGTGCCACTCCAGGGTGGCGTCCGACAGTAGCAGGTGACCCCAAGGGTCAGGGACATTAATTCAGATTCCTAGACAGGACAGGACAGCCACTTAGGACAGGAACAGACTGTACAGACAGGATGACCAATGGGAAAGTTCAGACTGTGTGGAAAAGGGAAAGGTTCAGACTGTGGAGACAGGATGGCTACTGGGACAGGTTCAGATACTGCCAATGTGGCTACGGGGTACAGATACCGCGGGAGCGGTTTTAGGGTAACGTAAGCTAAACACCCTTACAGGGACAGTAGAGGATAGGGAACCTCTAAAATAAACTATGAGAACACCATCGGCTGGGAGACATCTTGCAGGTGATCACCAGTAACTTACTACCTCCCAGCTGTTTGCTGGGGGCATTTACCAAATGCGCATGCTGCCCCTTTAAGAGCTGGGGAGTGTGCGTGAGCGCGCACTAGGCGCTCCGTCAGAGTAAAGTGTGGAGTGCACAGAGGAAGAAAGCAATAAGCACGCCGAGACCATGCTGGAGGACCAGGGCAGTGAGTAAGCTGGCGTCTCTGCATGGAGGAAGAAGGGGACACCATGCAGGGGCACCAGCCATAGCACTACAAGCATGTTGGAAAACGTGTTATGGTCTGATGAGACCAAGGTTGAACTTTTTGGTCATAATTCCAAAAGGTATGTTTGACACAAAGGCAGCACTGTGCATCATCAAAAGAACACCATATCCACAGTTGAGCCTGGTTGAGGCTGCATTATGCTTTTGGGCTCTTTTTTTAGCAGATGGAACTGGAGCTTTAATCAAGGTGATGGGAAATATGAAAGGTTCCAAATAGTCGATTTTGCAACAAAACCTTCAGTCTTTCTGTTAAAAAGCTGAAGATGAATTTCACATTTTAGCGCGACATAAACCCTAAGCATATCTCCAAATCATGAAAAGAATGGCTTAGTCAGAAGAAGATCAAGGTTGTGCAATGGCTCGGCCAGAGCTCAGACCTGAATCCAAATGAAAATCTATTGGGTGACTGGGAGATTGCTGTATAAAGGAGATGCCCTTGCAATCTGACAGATTTTGGAGCGCTACTGTAATGAAGATTTCCAATTCCAGATGTGCCATATTGATAAACCCTACCCAAAAAGACTGAATTCTATCATAAGTTCAAAGGATATTTCAGCAAAGTATTAGTTTAATGGTGTGCATATTTATACAAGTGTAATAGTGGGGAAGGGCGTAGCCTTCCCTTGGCACTGAGATAGTTAAAGGAAGTGTTCCTGAAGTCAGACCTCTCTGAACTGTTGGTAGACCAAGCTAAGGGGTTAGCTTCAGTGGTCCAGTCAGTAGAGTAGAGGGGGAACTTAGTGCCCTGATCAAACCTTGAGTGATATAGAGCTTGTTCCTGGCATAATTCCTTGTGGGCAGCAGTACCTGTAAACAGCCACAAGATGCCACTGTCCTGGGTGCAGATGTCAGGTTGAGTCTGCTAGCAGTGTTACAGACAGTGATGAGTTATTGCTGTGTGATGACAGCTCACTGAGGGTGGGCACATTAGGAAAATCTCTGTTTAGTTTCCAGAATCAGGAAGTGATTCTTCAGTAAGAGATAGGACAGTGAATTGTATGGGCAGCTAATATATGTGGTTGCTAGGGTAGACGGGAGCTCCATACCCTCAGACAGTGGGATCACCAGTGTGAAAGTCTCCCTACGTAAGAGCAAGAGTCCTGTTAGCCGGCCGGAGAAACTCATCAAAGGTAGTGAGGACCCGGGGCACTTCTAGTCTGCAGGAAGCAGAGGAAGATAAATAGGACTCCAGGCTAAGACGTGGGGGAGAGATATCGGATCTAGATCACTGTTGGTATTTCAGAAGAGTCTCTTGGGCCAGAGATTAGAGTCACAGAGATGATTCACTTAAAGAGGGAACCAGGGCTGAAGGAGTTACCAGCGCCTGTGAGAGAGATGATAACCTGTCGGGCCTTATCCATTATATCTGCCTGTAAATATTGTACATATTCCTCTTCCCCAAGTAAAGTTCAAGTTCTGGTTAAGAACCTCTTGTCCTGTGAATTTATTGCTGCCCTGGTCCCAGAAGAGAAATGCCTGGAGACAGCCGCGATCGGATGGTTTGAAGTAAGTGGAGAGCCCCACATACACAGCCACACATCAGAGTGAGGACACGTATTGTCTGTAGGGTGCCAGAGCGAGAAGGGGCTACAGCTCGCCCACGACTACCTCGCTGGGGCACCTTACACAAGCATACTATTTTAGTTCTTTTTCTGCCTGAAAATATTGGAGTTTATTTTTCAATTTAATTGTAAAGATTATGGGTCACCTTAAATGTGGAAAACATTCTGAATGATTCTTCTTGGTATCATTTTTTTTACATCACAAAAATCTGGCATATTTTATCATTAGTGTGTTCACTTTTTATAGCCACTGTATATGAGAAATACTTTTCTTTTGGAGAAAGCTAATGGACTGGTCTGGTCACATAATGAGACAGCGCTATACATTATAGTGTAGGAAGTTATGTAATTATGGACTGCGCTATACATAATTAGAAAGAACACTATGTGATAATTGAATGGTGCTACATAAAAAGGGAATAGCTATGTAATAAGAAACTGAGCTAAGTGGAGAGAGAGAGTGAATATTCATTCTCTTTAACAGCGGACACACGTAATTGCCCAGCAGCTGCAGGAGTCGGCAGTGTTCCCGCTATTATAGAAAATGAATATTCACTGCTCTCACTCCCATAGTCCCGGGCGTGGGGAGCAGTGAGTAGCTGACCTTGGCATTTGGGGTCACATGGCAGTAATGTCATGCACTTCTTACACACTGAAATTAGCTGCTGGCATCAGAACAGGATGCAACACTGTGAGGAAACAGAGGGAAGGTGAGTACAATCGTTTATTTTTTTATGTGTGCAGTGTGATGGGGGCCATATATACCAGGATGGAGGGCCATGTATACCAGGATGGGGATGGGGCGGCCATGTATGCCAGGATTGGGGACCACGTACTGTATACCAGGATGGGGATGGGGGCCATGTATACCAGGATGGGAATGGGGTCCATGTATACCAGGATGGGGATGGGGGGTCATGTATTCCAGGGTGGGGATGGGGGGCCATGTATACCAGGATGGGGGGCCATGTATACCTGGATGGGGGGCCATGTATACCTGAATGTAGGGCCATGTATACCTGGCTGGGGAGCCATGTACACCTGGACGGGGGAGCAATGTATACTAGGATGGGGGGCCATGTATACCAGGATGGGGTGACCATGTATACCAGGATGGAGTGACTATGTATACCAGGATGGAGTGACCATGTACAGTATACCAGGATGGAGTGGCCATATATACCAGGATGAGAGGCCATGTGTACCAGGATGGGGACATATATATATCAGGATGGGGGATATTAGTAGAGATGAGCGGTGTTCGACTAGAACTGTTCGCCAATCTCAAATTCGAGCTGTTTTGGGCGGTGTTCGAGTTGTTCGACGAACCCGAACGATTTGCAAAAAATTCGGCTGTTCGAGGTTATGTTCGATAACTGTTCGTGCACCAAAAGCGTGTCCTGCATGTCTGGCGCTATTTAGAGCACCAATCATGCAGGGATTGTCTGCCACTCACTGTAATGCCACAGCCATGGTGGTTGTGGCATTACAGTGATTGCCCAAATCGATGGGAACAGTGCCAACAGTGAAACATGAAAAGCCGGCAATTCAGCAGCGGCATACACCTGTACCCGACAATTTAGAACCGAAAGAATAGAGCTTCACACATAGATTAGATAGATATAAACATGTCAGCCACATATATACGAAGTACAGTGAAAGTGCTGCTTACTGTACTTGTCATTTAGCGTAAAGGATTTATCAAAAAAAATAATAGTGTTTTCATGCACTGTCTCTTTAAAAAAGCCGGCCGGCAATTCAGCAGCGGTACCCGACAATTTATAACAGAAAGAATAGAGCTTCACACATAGATTAGATAGATAGAAACATGTCAGCCACATATATAAGAAGTACAGTGACAGTGTTGCTTACTGTACTTGTCATTTAGTGTAAAGGATTTATTTAAAAAAATATTAGTGTTTTCATGCACCGTCTCTTTAAGAAAGCCGGCCGGCAATTCAGCAGCGGTACCCGACAATTTATAACAGACAGAATAGAGCTTCACACATAGATTAGATAGATAGAAACATGTCAGTCACATATATATGAAGTACAGTGATAGTGTTGGTTACTGTACTTGTCATTTAGTATTAAAATAAAGGATTTATTATTAAAAAAATTGGCGTGGGGTTCCCCTTAATTTTAGGCTCTAGTGGAGGTTAAGCAGACGGCTGGGGCAGATGTTTGAAGCCTGGGAAGGGGGTAATACCCACGGAGCTTCCCAGGCTACTAATATCAGCCCCCAGCTGAATACATAGCCTTTACTAGCTATTAAAATGGGGGACCCCCCAAAAAAAATGACGTGGGGTCCCCCCTAATTTAATAGCTAGCAAAGGCTAGGCAGACAGCTGGGGGCTGATATTAATAGCCCAGGAAGGGAGCCATGAATATTGGCCCCCTCCCAGGCTAGAAACACCAGCCGTCAGCCGCCCCAGAAATGGCGCATTCATAGGATGCGCCAATTCTGGCACTTAGCCTCGCTCTTCCACGCTGCCCTGGTGCGGTGGCAGGGGGTAATAGGGTTGGGGTTGATGTCAGCTTATAATGCCAGCTGACATCAAGCCCAGGTTAGTAATGGAGAGGCGTCTATAAGACACCCCCATTACTAACCCCATAGTCAAAGTTAAAAAAAACACAAACACCCAGAATAAAGTCCTTTAATTGAAATAAAGACACAATCCTTTATTGTTCTAAATTAAACCATACTTACCATCACGCCCATTCCAGCTGAAGCCAACGATCTCCTGCAATAAAAGAAAAATAATAAAGCAACCTCATCCTTACCTTTCCATGGTTCCCACGACAGCTTCAGCTCTGCTACATCGAGATGACAGGCTGGACCGCAGCAGAACGCTGCCATCCAGCCTCTCATCCCGCAGACACTGAGAAGCGCAGGCTTGCTTGCGCTGCTCAGCGTCTCTCTGTGACGACATCCAGATGAGCCGAGTTCATGTCCAATGAACTCGGCTCACCTCATGCACGTCACTGACAGCGTGGGAAAATTCTCACGCTGAAGCGGTGAGTGCAGGAGAATTCTCCCACGCTGTCAGTGACGTGCATAAGGTGAGCTCATGTCCAATTAACTCAGCTCACCTCCTGCACGTCACTGACAGCGTGGGAGAATTCTCCTGCACTCAGCGCTTCAGCGTGAGAATTCTCCCACGCTGAAGCGCTGAGTGCAGGAGAATTTTCCCACGCTGTCAGTGACGTGCATAAGGTGAGCTCATGTCCAATGAACTCAGCTCACCTCCTGCACGTCACTGACAGCGTGGGAGAATTCTCCTGCACTCAGCGCTTCAGTGTGAGAATTCTCCCACGCTGAAGCGCTGAGTGCAGGAGAATTTTCCCACGCTGTCAGTGACGTGCATGAGGTGAGCCGAGTTCATTGGACATTAACTCGGCTCATCTGGATGCCCTCACAGAGAGACACTGTGGAGCGCAAGCAAGCCTGCGCTTCTCAGTGTCTGCGGGATGACAGGCTGGATGGCAGCGTTCTGCTGCGGTCCAGCCTGTCATCTCGATGTAGCAGAGCTGAAGCTGTCATGGGAACCATGGAAAGGTAAGGATGATGTTGCTTTATTATTTTTCTTTTATTTCAGGAGATCGTTGGCTTCAGCTGGAATGGGCGTGATGGTAAGTATGGTTTAATTTAGAACAATAAAGGATTGTGTCTTTATTTCAATTAAAGGACTTTATTCTGGGTGTTTGTGTTTTTTTTAACTTTGACTATGGGGTTAGTAATGGGGGTGTCTTATAGACGCCTCTCCATTACTAACCTGGGCTTGATGTCAGCTGGCATTATAAGCTGACATCAACCCCAACCCTATTACCCCTTGCCACCGCACCAGGGCAGCGTGGAAGAGCGAGGCTAAGTGCCAGAATTGGCACATCCTATGAATGCGCCATTTCTGGGGCGGCTGACGGCTGGTGTTTCTAGCCTGGGAGGGGGCCAATATTCATGGCACCCTTCCTGGGCTATTAATATCAACCCCCAGCTGTCTGCCTAGCCTTTGCTAGCTATTACATTAGGGGGGACCCCACGTCATTTTTTTTGGGGGGTCCCCCATTTTAATAGCTAGTAAAGGCTATGTATTCAGCTGGGGGCTGATATTAGTAGCCTGGGAAGCTCCGTGGGTATTACCCCCTTCCCAGGCTTCAAACATCTGCCCCAGCCGTCTGCTTAACCTCCGCTAGAGCCTAAAATTAAGGGGAACCCCACGCCAATTTTTTTAATAATAAATCCTTTATTTTAATACTAAATGACAAGTACAGTAACCAACACTATCACTGTACTTCATATATATGTGACTGACATGTTTCTATCTATCTAATCTATGTGTGATGCTCTATATTTCTGTTCTAAATTGTCGGGTACCACTGCTGAATTGCCGGCCGGCTTTTTTAAAGAGACAGTGCATGAAAACACTATTATTTTTTTAAATAAATCCTTTACACTAAATGACAAGTACAGTAAGCAACACTGTCACTGTACTTATTATATATGTGACTGACATGTTTCTATCTATCTAATCTATGTGTGAAGCTCTATTCTTTCTGTTCTAAATTGTCGGGTACAGATGCTGAATTGCCGGCCGGCTTTTTTAAAGAGACGGTGCATGAAAACACTAATATTTTTTTTAATAAATCCTTTACACTAAATGACAAGTGCAGTAACCAACACTGTCACTGTGCTTCTTATATGTGTGACAGACATGTTTCTATCTATCTAATCTATGTGTGATGCTCTATTCCTTCTTGTCTAAATTGTCGGGTACCGGTGTATGCCGCTGCTGAATTTGCCGGCCGGCTTTTTTAAAGAGAGTGTCTTCTGAGCAGTTTGTCAGCTTTTGGACACCTTTGCAGGTGTTTTCTATGTGTTTCTATGTGTTTTTGTTTGCCTGCCATTGGTTTTAACGGTGTTCGACGGTGTTCTAAGGTGTTCGACGAACAGTTCGACGAACAGTTCCTCGAACATCCCGGTGTTCGACGAACCGAACCGAACCCGAACACTACGGGGGTGGCTCAACACTAGATATTAGTACAGAATTGGGGGACATTACCCCTATAACAGTGTCAACAGCAGACCCCCCCCCACATAACTGTGCATCATAACCACATTTTTTGCTTCAATTTTTTTTTCTATTTTCCTTCTCTAAAACCTAGGTGCGTCTTATGGTCCGAAAAATGTGGTATATACTAAGAGATGGTGCTGTACATAAAAATGGAGGATTTTGTTTTACAAACAAATTTTACTCCCATCATCTCTCTGCAAGTCATACAGTATAGATACAGAATAAATCTTTACCACTAACAACTCATCTGAGTAGTTTTCTTTTATTTCTTCATCTGATCAGACTTTTGTGTCAATATCTTACAGCTACGACTCATCATGCGGCACTGATTACCGCAGCACTGAAAATAACAAGGTCATATATATTGTAAATATACATTTGACTCCGAAATAAACAAAACTCCCCCGTACTGCATCCCTAAATACAAATATGTACAACGCAATTAATATACAATTAGCCATACACTATTCAAGATACAATTTGATGAAGCCAGCAGTAAGCCCCCATTAACTACAATTAGCTACCATACTTTTGCATTACCTATTAAATATAAATCAATTAGCCACCATAACATTGCAAATTCCTGCCATGAGTCCTCTCTCTCCCTCCAATTCATTATAAAACCATGCACTGCCCTCTCTCTCCCCCCAATTCATTGTAACCCTGTATTGCCCTCTCTCTACTCTAATTCATTATATGGCCCTGTATTATCTTTCTCCCCCCAATTCATTAAAATATATTGTATTGTCCTCTCTACCACTCCCGGTTTATTATAAAACACTGTAGTCTTCTCTCTCACCCCCCCAATGTATTATAAGACCTTCCTATTCATGTGTGGCACCCCTGAGGGTTCAGTCGCCACAGGGATACTGCACCTCAGAATGTGAACAGCTGGAGGTGCGGTGAAAAGCCGCCAAGGCCCAAGCCAGACAGGTCTCCCATACTAGCCCCCGGGAGGAAGGACTAATCGTCCGGTTCCACCAGGAAGCGGAATGGGGCTTCATCCGCAGCCCCCAGTTCAAGCATGACGTCTTTGTGAATCAGCGGGACGTTGAGCCCCACTTGGAGCAAGGCCACCCCGACCGCAATCTCTACCCGGGAGACTTGGTCTCGTACACCCGCCACCACGGAGTCCGTGGATGGTACGCCCTAGAGGTGCACCGGGTGTTCAAGGAAGATGCCCCCCTGCTCATTGCCACGGGTGATCGGTCCGGATCTGTGGGCAACCATGAGCCGCACCCCCGGTGGGGATACCATCATTAGTGCGGCCCCGGAGGCTGAACTTCCTTATTTTTCAGTTATTGTTAAGACATTGTGCCTGTGGACAGTGAGCAGTCAACAAACTGAATTGTAAATAGTTTGCACCTATTAAGGTGCCCCCTATTGGTTTTATATGCACAACACCAGGCCTCAGAACAAAAACCTGTCTGGTGTGGCACAAGCGGAGGTCCAACTCAGGATCACCATGCCCTGCAGCCACCCCAGGGCCTACTTTGAGGGTTTGCTTTGGACAGGTCCCTCATGCTGCTGAACTTGCACTTATATAATATTTTCTACTGTTTTCTATGTATACAATGTTCTATATTTATCATGTATAATGTTAGAACTCTCCTGTTGTTTTTTTTCTTGCTTGCTGGTCACATGACCTTTTTTGCCTATTTAATCCGGCTCCGCCCTCCTGGCCTTGCTGGACTTCATTGTAATTACTACTCTTGAGCTAGCTTGGTGCTCTGTTACCTTTCTCTGTTAGTTTTGCTAGGTCTTCTGACCTCTATGTTCTATGTTGTGTGTTTGTCGTTTACTGCTACAATTTCTGCTAGGAGGTGTCCAACTTTATCCCAGTCCCTAGTTCTTGTAGGGATCCCTCCCTTGCATCTATAGGTCTTCGTACAGACTAGCTGAGGACTTTAGCGGGTCTGATCGCAGGATCAGGTTCTCCGTTACATCGTAGGGATCCAGTTTAGTTCTATTGTAGGGACAGATCTCCTGTCTTTCCTTAGTGCTTGTAGCAGATCATAACATATAACCTGTAACGTTCAAGAAAAGTGCCTCCCATAAAGGGAAGATTGTTTTGTTTAAAAATTTTGAATGTCTGAAATATACCATGTCTTTGCTCTATTGCAGCCCGCGGACGTGCTGTGTTTCACCAGGGGGGAATGTGGCGCTCCTGAGGGTTCAGTCGCCACAGGGGTACTGCACCTCAGAATGAGGTGTGGTATCTCCTCTTCCAGGTAAGGATGGAGTACTACACATGACCCCAACCACACACTCAACACTACACCACTCCAGTTCTGAAGGGGGCCTAAAGCACAATAGTGCTGCCCCCGGACCTGAATGGAGGAGTTGGGGGGAACCAAAGTTAGGGGGAACCACGTAGTGAGTGAGAGTGGAGGAAGCACTTTACTTAAGCACTTAATTAGAATCATATATAACTGGAGGACATCTTAATAACAAGGTCTTTGGTCGTGGGTCTTTGGGACGGCAAGTCAGCACAAAGCTGCAGCCGGCTGAGGGTCCACGGTTCCCGGTCTCAGGCCTCGAGACGGGGGGGTCGGGGCAGAGTTATAACCGGCTCTTTGCCCGGTCAGGGTCCAAGCAAGAAGGCCCAGGAGGGGAGCAGAGGAGATAGGCTCCACAGGCGAAAGGATCTCAGGGGGTGCGGACGGAGCGGAGTCGCCACCTGCATAACTTATTCTGGCCCAGCCAGAGAGACCCTGCCGCAAGAGGGGGTACCGGTCCCCGATTATCTGACTTTGCACTTCACGTCTCTGTCGGAAAAGTCCGGAGGCTTATGTGGATCCCAGGGGGATAAGGACTGAGCGGAGTCGCCACCTGTATGCCCTAATCTGAGTTTATCCAGAGGGACCCGGCCTTATGCCACATTCTCACAACAAGTCACCAAAAAGGGCACCCAGTCGGTCTGGGAACTACACGTTACCCACAAGGGACATCGCAGTACCCGTACGGGACACAATGGGGGACACAAGGCGGGAGAAGTTCAACAAGAGAGGAACACACTAGAGCGGGGGTCCTGTCAAGCGCTCCTGAACTACCTGGAGTGTGGTGAACCCCACTCTGGCGGCCGCAGCTTGCCGTGTGACAGCAGAGAGAAGCTCTGAGCTGAGAAAACACTACCGTGAGTAAAGACTTGGATTACTTCAACTACTGCCTCTGTCTGCTCTTCCTCCGCGGCTCTGCACCCGCCAACGCTCTATTCTACACACTCTCTCTATGCTGCCCTGAGGCCCCGCTCTACCTGTGGGGAGCAGCACCAACTAAGCTGCCTGAACACCGGCCACAGAGGACTGTTGCAGCGCTGGTGATCCTCACCAGACACCACAGGTGGCTTCACGAACATTCCCCTATCCCATATACCTTCCCCCCTTCTTTTAAGAGTGACCCCAGGGTATGGGCCCGGGAGCTGGCCACCGCGACATCCCCCCCAGGATCGGGCAACAACAAGGCCCGGGCACCGAGTCGTTCCCCCATCCCCTGAGCGCGTCACATGCCCACTGTGTTAAAAAAAGAATCACTTACATCCCCAGATTATCTGCAATGCTGCTTATATCTTCTTCTGCCAGAGCACCTGATAGATGACACTCGCAGATGGAATAATGATGTCATTGTGCCATCTCAGAAATAAAAAAAAGCGCTGGGCAACAAACTAAGGACTTCCTGCAGCTCCGCTGATACCTTTTATTGCTGGCTGTGGAGCTGCAGGAACACTCTCAGCCTGTCAATGAGCCAATACCAAAATAGACTATGACGAGGGCACTCTGGCCTCGAACCCTGAGTGGTAGCCCAGATTGGACTCATCATATTCCGATACTGCACAGCAGGCATGGGTCCTCCTCTCACTCTAGGCACTTTTGCAGCTAAACCGGTACTATGTCTTTCCCTGGTACCATGGCAGGTAGTATGTCATTCCTTAACTGACAATGTTAATTTGTTTCAGGAAGACCGAAAAATGTGGTAACTTGAGACCATAATTTTATAGAAAACTAGGCTTTGATTTCCAAACACCCAAAAAAGCAACTCAAAATAAGAAAAATTGAAGATTAAGCCCATAACTAATAAGGAAAAAGTGTCTGGAGCTTTTTAGAGTCCTACACAGAACACACAATATTCCCGGAAATAAAATGTAAGAACCATCATATTTTCACAGGTAGAGGCAGCACAGAACATGTGGTAGCACACTGTACTGTAGAGAAGCGATACTAGAGCACCAGACTTGCACTGCAGTGACACAGGTGTTTTACCAGTAACATGCCCATCCTTATAGGTTGGATTTTCCAGGCAATCACACAGTGTGTGTGACATTGTATAAAGGGTTCTTGAGTTGTGATGGCCCCACAAAGACTATTTTATGTTACAATTCTTGTAACCCCGAGGCCATGGTAAGTTGTGTTAAGGGGACTTTTGCAAACAACTTTATTAAATAATGGAAAGCAACCGAACCCGGGGTCCGCGATGCAGCCTGGAGGACTGCGGCCGAACACCTTCCGGGTAAGAAGGTAAAGCAACCAACTGAAATAACAATCCCCTCCGTGTTACTGCACACCGGAGCGAGAATAGGGATTCGCACTATCTCTGTTAACTGCACGAGAGATGTGCGATAAATAATGTATCTGTAGCCCTGTTTACAGCACAGGGACTACACAGCAGGCACTAGGATGCGTGTGTGATACACGCCAGCTTATACGTGCTCCCAGCCGGCGTGCTACCGGACTGAGGAGTATCTCTCCATGTGGCTTACAGGCGGTGCCAGGAATACGGCGTCTACAGACTGCTCGGGGTGTATGGCGACCCCTTTGTCGGAGCCAGACTGTCAGACGAAGCTACCTGCCTCTGTCCATCTAAGGCTGCCTATCCCCCACTAAACCTGCCTGACAGAAGCTAAAGCACACGTGGAGCCCAAACGACCAAGCGTCCACACAACAACACCGTCACAGCTCAATGATCAGAGCGCACCGCCATGTTTGTGGGCGGGCTATTTAAAGATTAAGCCCTGCCCACCGTCGCACTATTGGTGACGTCACCCGCGACCAATCAGGCGGTGCCAGGTCACCGAATCAGCTGACTCCCAAACCACCAACCACGGTCCGCCATGTCACGAGCATGCTCAGTGCAGTGAATCCTGGACTTAGGCTGTAGCAGCCCTCTTTCCCTCCTCAACCTACGCTTCATGTTGCTAGGAACAAAGACCCAAGAGACAACTTGTACATGTCGTGCACCAGGTAGGCATTGGGATGTATGATGATGCTGAGCATCATCAGCCCTGGCTGGACCAGAATGGGAGACCACCAAATCCACTGATAGTTCTGAATCCATTTCAAATCCATCCTAACAGTTGCACTCTTTTGCAATTGATATGGCTGGCATTAATATTTGGAAGCGGATAATAGGTTCTACTATATATTAATTTAGATAAAAATAGTATTACATGTCATAATCTTTCAGAGACTATACTGTGCAATGTTATTGGGTCACATCCTCCCCAAGGTAAAATTAAATTAAGAAAGAAACAACATGGATTTATTTATCAGTGTAGACATTTCGGTGCGCTACTTCTTGACACTGGATGATTGGAAACATACATTTTTTTTGACTTGGTAATTTACGTAGCATGTGTATTACAATGGGGGGGTGAGGAGTAATGGAATAAAGGGTGCTGTGAAAAACATTGTTAGTTGGGTCTGTGGAAATGGGAAAGGATGTGACTGGTTCTCTTAATTCAATTTTCATAGTCTTGACCATGTCAATCAGCTGAGACTTCGTGTAAGCAATTAATGTTTATAGAAGATAGAATACAGTAGGATCGCATGAGCAGCAATATTTGCAAAAAAATTTAACTTTATTCAGATTATAAATGCAATTTAATGTTTTTTTTTAGAATCATTATATTAACAGATTAGTTTTAGGATAGGCCATCAGTGTTAGATTCGGGAGAGTCTGCCTCTTGGCTCCCCTCTGAACAGCTTTTTCGTGGGCCATAGCAGCTATGCGACCTCTGCAGTGTCTTCAATGTCTATATTTTGCCGTTAGTGTAGTCAAGGTGCAGGTAGATTGTCCACTGTGAACACTGAATGGGCACAGTGCTCACACAAACACCGCGGCCCCGCCAAAGAGTTTATTGATAGAGGTGCTAAATATAATATTATCACCAATCTAATAGTCATGGCCCATTCTAATCATAAGTCATCAATATTTTAAACCTTGCAAAATCCATTTAATATAAAATTAAATAACCTATTTTAATGGAGCTGTGACCACACAACGCTCTGTATCAATGGAAGATTTCAGAGACCCACTCATTGGATCCGTGGTGGGACCCTCAGCATTCAAAAGGTAAGGACTAGTGATGAGCGAGTACGCCTCATTAACCCTTTCGGGTTATTTTGGCGTGCTCGGCGTTTCATTCATTGTCGCCGCGCCGTGCCTGCTAGACAGCTGTGACACATGCAAAGATAGCCTGGCGAACAGGCAATCTCTGCATGTATCACAGCAGACTAACAGCCGTGACACTTGCAGGCGCGGCGACAATGAATGAAATTGCCAAGCATGCCAAGCTCATGAGCACCATTGCAAAATCCTGAATACACAGACTTGCATCTGTAACGGGTCTGGGAGGCGGAACCTCTGGGCTACTATACAAGGGAGCGGTCCTTGTAAGGGAGCGGGTGGCGACCAGGCAGGCAGTCACAGCAGGTGACCGGGACAGTCTCTGGGTGTACGGGCAGAAGGTCACGGCAAGTGATCAGGGCAGTCTCTAGGTAAAGGGTAGGTACGACCTGTGATGGCTGAACCTCCAGGTAGGCTAGCAAGGCAGATGGAGGATGTGTGCTCCCAGGTGAGCAAGCGAGAGTCTCTGGAATAGCAGGTGGTCACAGCACGTGACGGCGGAGCCTCCAGGTAGGCAAGCAGGCAGGTAGCGGAGAAGCGCTCCCAGGTGAGCGGGCAAGAGTCTGGAATAACTGGTGGTCACAGCACGTGACAGCGGAGCCTCCGGGCAGGCAAGCAGGCAGGTAGCGGAGAAGCGCTCCCAGGTGAGCGGGCAAGAGTCTGGAATAGCTGGTGGTCACAGCATGTGACAGCGGAGCCTCCGGGCAGGCAAGCAGGCAGGTAGCGGAGAAGCGCTCCCAGGTGAGCGGGCAAGTTGGTCCTTAGACAGACTGACCGGAGTTGTAAGGCAGACCGTCGGACCTCAGGCAGGCAGGCAGGTAACAGGAAATCAGGCAGGATTAGGACAGCAAGCTGGCAGGAATCTGGCAGGTAACTGGCAGGTAACTGGCAACGGGACCTGAGGGCTGAAGCAGAGTAGAACGGTGCAACAACATTGCTCGGGCACCTCCATTTTGGAGGAGGTGCCTTATATATGGTAAAGTCCTCCGGCCATTGGCCGGGGACTCCTTAGGACGGCGCGCGCGGCCCCTTTAAGAGGGAGGGAGGGCGCGCGCGCGCGCCCTAAGCACAGTGGCCGGGAAGGAGCGCGCACTGCCAGCAGAGCGGGAGAGGGACGCCGGGCACGGAGCAGAGCGGTGAGGGGAACAGCGTCCCTGCCTAGCAGAGGGCAGGGACGCCGGCACTACAGTACCCCCCCCTTTAGGCCCCCCCTTTTTTAGGCCAGATAGAAATTTAGCTAGGATGAGAGGGGCATGGATGTTCTCCCGGGGCTCCCACGTTCTCTCCTCAGGACCAAACCCCTTCCAATCTACCAGAAAAAAGGTCTTTCCTCTTACCCTTTTGGTGGCAAGAATGTTCTCTACCTCAAACTCGTCCTCAGCAGAAACCGGAGCAGGAGGCGTACCTGTAGACTTGGAAAAAGAGTTAAGCACCACGGGTTTGAGGAGAGATACATGGAAGGAGTTAGGGATCCGTAAGTTGGCCGGGAGTTTCAATTTATAGGCCACCGGGTTGATCTGACTGATGACCTCCAGAGGACCGATGAACCGAGGCCCTAACTTGTAAGAAGGTATCTTGAGTCGAACATATTTAGATGAGAGCCAGACTTTATCTCCTGGACGAAATTGTGGAGGATCCAGGCGTTTTTTGTCAGCGTGTCTTTTCATACGCTCGGATGACAGAAGGAGTGCGGACCGGGTACTCTCCCATATGGAGGAAAATTTGCTAACGAGAGATTCCGCAGCCGGGTTGTCCACAGAGGTGGAGACAGGAAAAGGAATCCGAGGATGCTGACCAAAGACTACAAAAAACGGGGATTTGGAGGAGGATTCGCTCTCGTGATTATTATAAGAGAACTCGGCCCATGGTAGGAGATCCACCCAGTCAGAATGGTGGGCATTAACGAAGTGCCAGAGGTAACTGGTCAGGTTCTGATTGATCCGCTCCACTTGACCATTGGACTGTGGGTGGTAAGCGGAAGAGAAGTCCAGGGTGACGTCTAGTAGTTTACAAGTGGCTCTCCAGAAACGTGAGGTGAACTGTACCCCACGATCCGACACGATGTGGAGGGGCAGGCCATGAAGACGGAAGATGTGGCGGATAAAGTCTTTAGCCAGCTCGGGTGCAGACGGAAGGCCTGGCAGGGGAATAAAGTGAGCCATCTTGGAAAAGCGGTCAGCGACCACCCAAATGACCGTACAACCGGCAGAGACGGGGAGATCAGTTATAAAGTCCATTGCTATATGCTGCCAGGGGGCAGCAGGTACAGGAAGCGGAAGGAAGCGTCCGGCTGGCAGACGTCTCGGGACTTTGTTGCGGGCACAGGACACACAGGCAGAAGCAAAGTCTATTATGTCCTTGTGCAGGGTAGGCCACCAATAGTGCCGGGCAATAAGCTGGAGGGTCTTTTTCTGACTGGCGTGGCCAGCTAGTTTAGATGAATGGCCCCAGTGTAGGATCTTCTCCCGATCAGGTACTGAAACAAACGTCTTACCGGGAGGGAGACGATTTAGACTCACGGGAGCCACCTGCATTACTCTGGCGGGATCGATGATATGTTTAGGTTCTTCCTCGAGATCGGACACCAGAAAGGATCGGGACAAGGCGTCTGCTTTGATGTTTTTGTCTGCCGAGCGAAAATGAAGAACAAAATCAAAGCGAGCAAAAAACAAGGACCACCGGGCTTGGCGCGGGTTAAGTCTCTGGGCATGCTGGAGGTAAGCCAAGTTCTTGTGGTCAGTGTAAATTATTACCGGATGAAGAGCCCCCTCGAGTAGGTAACGCCACTCCTCCAACGCCAGCTTGATGGCCAATAACTCTCGGTCTCCTATGGAATAGTTGCTCTCAGAAGAGGAGAAGAGTTTGGAGAAGAAGCCACAAGTTACCATTCTCCTGGAAGATGATTTTTGAGTAAGTACCGCTCCGGCTCCAGAGGAAGAGGCGTCAACTTCCAGGAAGAACTGCTTGTTGCCGTCCGGGCGATGCAGCACCGGGGCGGAAGAGAAGGCCTGTTTTAGGGAAAGAAAGGCCTCCTCTGCTTCGGGCGGCCACTCTTTGGGATTAGTACCCTTACGGGTGAGCGCGGAAATTGGGGCAGTCCGGGAAGAGAAGTGCGGGATGAAGAGGCGGTAATAGTTGGCGAAGCCCAGGAACCGTTGAATAGCCTTCAACCCCTCCGGTCGGGGCCATTTCTCGATGGCAGACAGTTTCTCAGGATCCATTTGTAGGCCGGTCTGAGAGATAATGTAGCCCAGAAACGGAAGCGAGGTCTGCTCAAAGAGGCACCTCTCATATTTAGCGTAGAGATGGTTCTGCCTGAGCCTGAGCAGGACCTGACGAACATCCCTCCGGTGAGTCTGGAGATCCGGAGAGAAGACCAAGATGTCGTCCAGGTACACCACTACGCAGGTGTAGAGAAGGTCCCGGAAGATGTCATTGACCAACTCTTGAAAGACGGCAGGAGCGTTACAGAGGCCAAAGGGCATTACCAGATATTCATAGTGGCCGTCCCGGGTGTTGAATGCCGTCTTCCATTCATCCCCCTGACGGATACGAACCAGGTTGTACGCCCCACGGAGGTCCAGTTTGGTGAAGATTCTAGCCCCCCTCAGACGATCAAATAACTCCGGAATGAGCGGAAGGGGGTACTTATTCTTCACCGTGATCTGGTTAAGGCCTCTATAGTCTATACAGGGACGGAGAGAGCCGTCCTTTTTTTTGACGAAAAAGAAGCCTGCTCCCGCCGGGGAGGTAGATTTCCGGATGAATCCCCTGGCCAGATTCTCCTCAATATATTCGGACATCGACCGGGTCTCAGCAGCGGATAATGGATAAATACGCCCACGGGGAGGAGAAGTACCAGGTAACAGGTCGATAGGGCAGTCGTATGGTCTATGAGGGGGTAGTGTTTCTGCCTCCTTTTTATTAAAGACATCAGCATAAGACCAATAAGGAATCGGAAGTCCAGGTAGATTAGCTGGGGTAGGAGAAGGACGGACGGGATGAACGGGAACCAGACAGGTCTTATGGCAGCCCTGTCCCCAGCGAAGGACTTCTCCGGTCTGCCAGTCAAGAACGGGTGCATGTTTCTGGAGCCAAGGTAGGCCTAGCAAGAGGGCGTGAGAGAGTCCAGGCAGAACATGGAAGGAGATACTTTCAGAATGCAGCATTCCCACCTGCAGAGTGATGGATTCGGTGATGAGTTGGATGGGGCGTGGTAAGAGCCCCCCATCCACGGCAGCAACAGACAAGGGTACAGCCAGAGGTTTGGTGGGGATGCGGTATTTCTCTACCAGGGACTGTGAAATAAGATTCCCGGCTGCTCCAGAGTCCAGTTGGGCTAGTTCGAAATAACGGTTCTCCCCGTAGACGATTGAAACTGACAACAGCAGGGATGGAGAGGATTTATTCTTGTCTAGGTGGACCTCTCTGAGCGAACCTAGACACAGGCGTTTCCCGACCTCTCCGGGCAGGCACGGATCCGATGCTCCTTACTGCCACAGTAGAAGCAGGTCCCCTCGGCACGGCGTAAGTCCTGACGGGTCTTGACCATCTTGGTCTGGTCGACCTGCATAGGCTCAGGAGGGTGTACCTGGTTAGAGACAGAAGGAGTGACGGGTTTCTGAAAAGTAGGAGCTAGACGTGGTAACCTCCTCTCACGGGTGACCTCTCTGGCACGCTCCTGGAACCGTAGGTCAATCCGGGTGGCAAGAGTTATTAAGTCATCGAGAGTGGTAGGAATGTCCCGACCGGCAAGTTCATCTTTAATACGGCCGGACAGGCCCTCCCAGAAGACGGAAACCAGAGCGTCGTTATCCCAGGCCAGCTCCGAGGCAAGGGTACGGAACCGTATGGCATATTGGCCCACGGTGAGACTTTCCTGACGGAGGCGTAGCAACGATGATGCGGATGAGGTCTTCCGTCCGGGTTCGTCGAAGACTTTCCGGAAAGCCGTGAGAAAAGCAGGCAAGTTGGACACCAGGGGGTCTCCTCTCTCCCATAGAGGATTTAGCCAGGCCAGGGCCTCCCTGGTGAGATGGGACATGATGAATGCAATTTTGGCTCGGTCGGAGTTAAACTGGTGGGACAATAGTTCAAAGTGCAGGGTGCACTGATTTATGAAGCCCCGAGCCTGGGCTGAGTCGCCTCCGAAGCGAGGAGGTGCAGAAAGCCGAGGTCCGGAGTAGGATATCATGGTGTTAGTGGACAGCGGAGCTGCCGGATTGCGAGACATGGCACTGGCGGAGGTTGTTGGTGGAGCAGTCAGAGTGTCCAGGCGAGTATTGACATTCCGCAGGTGACCCAGGATGGACTCCTGTTGGGACCTTTGACGGGACAGTTCATGACACAGGTCCGAGAGCGAGGGAGCTTGGGTGCCACCGGGTTCCATGGCCCGAGCAAACTGTAACGGGTCTGGGAGGCGGAACCTCTGGGCTACTATACAAGGGAGCGGTCCTTGTAAGGGAGCGGGTGGCGACCAGGCAGGCAGTCACAGCAGGTGACCGGGACAGTCTCTGGGTGTACGGGCAGAAGGTCACGGCAAGTGATCAGGGCAGTCTCTAGGTAAAGGGTAGGTACGACCTGTGATGGCTGAACCTCCAGGTAGGCTAGCAAGGCAGATGGAGGATGTGTGCTCCCAGGTGAGCAAGCGAGAGTCTCTGGAATAGCAGGTGGTCACAGCACGTGACGGCGGAGCCTCCAGGTAGGCAAGCAGGCAGGTAGCGGAGAAGCGCTCCCAGGTGAGCGGGCAAGAGTCTGGAATAACTGGTGGTCACAGCACGTGACAGCGGAGCCTCCGGGCAGGCAAGCAGGCAGGTAGCGGAGAAGCGCTCCCAGGTGAGCGTGCAAGAGTCTGGAATAGCTGGTGGTCACAGCACGTGACAGCGGAGCCTCCGGGCAGGCAAGCAGGCAGGTAGCGGAGAAGCGCTCCCAGGTGAGCGGGCAAGTTGGTCCTTAGACAGACTGACCGGAGTTGTAAGGCAGACCGTCGGACCTCAGGCAGGCAGGCAGGTAACAGGAAATCAGGCAGGATTAGGATAGCAAGCTGGCAGGAATCTGGCAGGTAACTGGCAGGTAACTGGCAACGGGACCTGAGGGCTGAAGCAGAGTAGAACGGTGCAACAACATTGCTCGGGCACCTCCATTTTGGAGGAGGTGCCTTATATATGGTAAAGTCCTCCGGCCATTGGCCGGGGACTCCTTAGGACGGCGCGCGCGGCCCCTTTAAGAGGGAGGGAGGGCGCGCGCGCGCGCCCTAAGCACAGTGGCCGGGAAGGAGCGCGCGCTGCCAGCAGAGCGGGAGAGGGACGCCGGGCATGGAGCAGAGCGGTGAGGGGAACAGCGTCCCTGCCTAGCAGAGGGCAGGGACGCCGGCACTACAGTACCCCCCCCTTTAGGCCCCCCCTTTTTTAGGCCAGATAGAAATTTAGCTAGGATGAGAGGGGCATGGATGTTCTCCCGGGGCTCCCACGTTCTCTCCTCAGGACCAAACCCCTTCCAATCTACCAGAAAAAAGGTCTTTCCTCTTACCCTTTTGGTGGCAAGAATGTTCTCTACCTCAAACTCGTCCTCAGCAGAAACCGGAGCAGGAGGCGTACCTGTAGACTTGGAAAAAGAGTTAAGCACCACGGGTTTGAGGAGAGATACATGGAAGGAGTTAGGGATCCGTAAGTTGGCCGGGAGTTTCAATTTATAGGCCACCGGGTTGATCTGACTGATGACCTCCAGAGGACCGATGAACTGAGGCCCTAACTTGTAAGAAGGTATCTTGAGTCGAACATATTTAGATGAGAGCCAGACTTTATCTCCTGGACGAAATTGTGGAGGATCCAGGCGTTTTTTGTCAGCGTGTCTTTTCATACGCTCGGATGACAGAAGGAGTGCGGACCGGGTACTCTCCCATATGGAGGAAAATTTGCTAACGAGAGATTCCGCAGCCGGGTTGTCCACAGAGGTGGAGACAGGAAAAGGAATCCGAGGATGCTGACCAAAGACTACAAAAAACGGGGATTTGGAGGAGGATTCGCTCTCGTGATTATTATAAGAGAACTCGGCCCATGGTAGGAGATCCACCCAGTCAGAATGGTGGGCATTAACGAAGTGCCGGAGGTAACTGGTCAGGTTCTGATTGATCCGCTCCACTTGACCATTGGACTGTGGGTGGTAAGCGGAAGAGAAGTCCAGGGTGACGTCTAGTAGTTTACAAGTGGCTCTCCAGAAACGTGATGTGAACTGTACCCCACGATCCGACACGATGTGGAGGGGCAGGCCATGAAGACGGAAGATGTGGCGGATAAAGTCTTTAGCCAGCTCGGGTGCAGACGGAAGGCCTGGCAGGGGAATAAAGTGAGCCATCTTGGAAAAGCGGTCAGCGACCACCCAAATGACCGTACAACCGGCAGAGACGGGGAGATCAGTTATAAAGTCCATTGCTATATGCTGCCAGGGGGCAGCAGGTACAGGAAGCGGAAGGAGGCGTCCGGCTGGCAGATGTCTCGGGACTTTGTTGCGGGCGCAGGACACACAGGCAGAAACAAAGTCTATTATGTCCTTGTGCAGGGTAGGCCACCAATAGTGCCGGGCAATAAGCTGGAGGGTCTTTTTCTGACCGGCGTGGCCAGCTAGTTTAGATGAATGGCCCCAGTGTAGGATCTTCTCCCGATCAGGTACTGAAACAAACGTCTTACCGGGAGGGAGACGATTTAGACTCACGGGAGCCACCTGCATTACTCTGGCGGGATCGATGATATGTTTAGGTTCTTCCTCGAGATCGGACACCAGAAAGGATCGGGACAAGGCGTCTGCTTTGATGTTTTTGTCTGCCGAGCGAAAATGAAGAACAAAATCAAAGCGAGCAAAAAACAAGGACCACCGGGCTTGGTGCGGGTTAAGTCTCTGGGCATGCTGGAGGTAAGCCAAGTTCTTGTGGTCAGTGTAAATTATTACCGGATGAAGAGCCCCCTCGAGTAGGTAACGCCACTCCTCCAACGCCAGCTTGATGGCCAATAACTCTCGGTCTCCTATGGAATAGTTGCGCTCAGAAGAGGAGAAGAGTTTGGAGAAGAAGCCACAAGTTACCATTCTCCTGGAAGATGATTTTTGAGTAAGTACCGCTCCGGCTCCAGAGGAAGAGGCGTCAACTTCCAGGAAGAACTGCTTGTTGCCGTCCGGGCGATGCAGCACCGGGGCGGAAGAGAAGGCCTGTTTTAGGGAAAGAAAGGCCTCCTCTGCTTCGGGCGGCCACTCTTTGGGATTAGTACCCTTACGGGTGAGCGCGGAAATTGGGGCAGTCCGGGAAGAGAAGTGCGGGATGAAGAGGCGGTAATAGTTGGCGAAGCCCAGGAACCGTTGAATAGCCTTCAACCCCTCCGGTCGGGGCCATTTCTCGATGGCAGACAGTTTCTCAGGATCCATTTGTAGGCCGGTCTGAGAGATAATGTAGCCCAGAAACGGAAGCGAGGTCTGTTCAAAGAGGCACTTCTCATATTTAGCGTAGAGATGGTTCTGCCTGAGCCTGAGCAGGACCTGACGAACATCCCTCCGGTGAGTCTGGAGATCCGGAGAGAAGACCAAGATGTCGTCCAGGTACACCACTACGCAGGAGTAGAGAAGGTCCCGGAAGATGTCATTGACCAACTCTTGAAAGACGGCAGGAGCGTTACAGAGGCCAAAGGGCATTACCAGATATTCATAGTGGCCGTCCCGGGTGTTGAATGCCGTCTTCCATTCATCCCCCTGATGGATACGAACCAGGTTGTACGCCCCACGGAGGTCCAGTTTGGTGAAGATTCTAGCCCCCCTCAGACGATCAAATAACTCCGGAATGAGCGGAAGGGGGTACTTATTCTTCACCGTGATCTGGTTAAGGCCTCTATAGTCTATACAGGGACGGAGAGAGCCGTCCTTTTTTTTGACGAAAAAGAAGCCTGCTCCCGCCGGGGAGGTAGATTTCCGGATGAATCCCCTGGCCAGATTCTCCTCAATATATTCGGACATCGACCGGGTCTCAGCAGCGGATAATGGATAAATACGCCCACGGGGAGGAGAAGTACCAGGTAACAGGTCGATAGGGCAGTCGTATGGTCTATGAGGGGGTAGTGTTTCTGCCTCCTTTTTATTAAAGACATCAGCATAAGACCAATAAGGAATCGGAAGTCCAGGTAGATTAGCTGGGGTAGGAGAAGGACGGACGGGATGAACGGGAACCAGACAGGTCTTATGGCAGCCCTGTCCCCAGCGAAGGACTTCTCCGGTCTGCCAGTCAAGAACGGGTGCATGTTTCTGGAGCCAAGGTAGGCCTAGCAAGAGGGCGTGAGAGAGTCCAGGCAGAACATGGAAGGAGATACTTTCAGAATGCAGCATTCCCACCTGCAGAGTGATGGATTCGGTGATGAGTTGGATGGGGCGTGGTAAGAGCCCCCCATCCACGGCAGCAACAGACAAGGGTACAGCCAGAGGTTTGGTGGGGATGCGGTATTTCTCTACCAGGGACTGTGAAATAAGATTCCCGGCTGCTCCAGAGTCCAGTTGGGCTAGTTCGAAATAACGGTTCTCCCCGTAGACGATTGAAACTGACAACAGCAGGGATGGAGAGGATTTATTCTTGTCTAGGTGGACCTCTCTGAGCGAACCTAGACACAGGCGTTTCCCGACCTCTCCGGGCAGGCACGGATCCGATGCTCCTTACTGCCACAGTAGAAGCAGGTCCGCTCGGCACGGCGTAAGTCCTGACGGGTCTTGACCATCTTGGTCTGGTCGACCTGCATAGGCTCAGGAGGGTGTACCTGGTTAGAGACAGAAGGAGTGACGGGTTTCTGAAAAGTAGGAGCTAGACGTGGTAACCTCCTCTCACGGGTGACCTCTCTGGCACGCTCCTGGAACCGTAGGTCAATCCGGGTGGCAAGAGTTATTAAGTCATCGAGAGTGGTAGGAATGTCCCGACCGGCAAGTTCATCTTTAATACGGCCGGACAGGCCCTCCCAGAAGACGGAAACCAGAGCGTCGTTATCCCAGGCCAGCTCCGAGGCAAGGGTACGGAACCGTATGGCATATTGGCCCACGGTGAGACTTTCCTGACGGAGGCGTAGCAACGATGATGCGGATGAGGTCTTCCGTCCGGGTTCGTCGAAGACTTTCCGGAAAGCCGTGAGAAAAGCAGGCAAGTTGGACACCAGGGGTCTCCTCTCTCCCATAGAGGATTTAGCCAGGCCAGGGCCTCCCCGGTGAGATGGGACATGATGAATGCAATTTTGGCTCGGTCGGAGTTAAACTGGTGGGACAATAGTTCAAAGTGCAGGGTGCACTGATTTATGAAGCCCCGAGCCTGGGCTGAGTCGCCTCCGAAGCGAGGAGGTGCAGAAAGCCGAGGTCCGGAGTAGGATATCATGGTGTTAGTGGACAGCGGAGCTGCCGGATTGCGAGACATGGCACTGGCGGAGGTTGTTGGTGGAGCAGTCAGAGTGTCCAGGCGAGTATTGACATTCCGCAGGTGACCCAGGATGGACTCCTGTTGGGACCTTTGACGGGACAGTTCATGACACAGGTCCGAGAGCGAGGGAGCTTGGGTGCCACCGGGTTCCATGGCCCGAGCAAACTGTAACGGGTCTGGGAGGCGGAACCTCTGGGCTACTATACAAGGGAGCGGTCCTTGTAAGGGAGCGGGTGGCGACCAGGCAGGCAGTCACAGCAGGTGACCGGGACAGTCTCTGGGTGTACGGGCAGAAGGTCACGGCAAGTGATCAGGGCAGTCTCTAGGTAAAGGGTAGGTACGACCTGTGATGGCTGAACCTCCAGGTAGGCTAGCAAGGCAGATGGAGGATGTGTGCTCCCAGGTGAGCAAGCGAGAGTCTCTGGAATAGCAGGTGGTCACAGCACGTGACGGCGGAGCCTCCAGGTAGGCAAGCAGGCAGGTAGCGGAGAAGCGCTCCCAGGTGAGCGGGCAAGAGTCTGGAATAACTGGTGGTCACAGCACGTGACAGCGGAGCCTCCGGGCAGGCAAGCAGGCAGGTAGCGGAGAAGCGCTCCCAGGTGAGCGGGCAAGAGTCTGGAATAGCTGGTGGTCACAGCACGTGACAGCGGAGCCTCCGGGCAGGCAAGCAGGCAGGTAGCGGAGAAGCGCTCCCAGGTGAGCGGGCAAGTTGGTCCTTAGACAGACTGACCGGAGTTGTAAGGCAGACCGTCGGACCTCAGGCAGGCAGGCAGGTAACAGGAAATCAGGCAGGATTAGGATAGCAAGCTGGCAGGAATCTGGCAGGTAACTGGCAGGTAACTGGCAACGGGACCTGAGGGCTGAAGCAGAGTAGAACGGTGCAACAACATTGCTCGGGCACCTCCATTTTGGAGGAGGTGCCTTATATATGGTAAAGTCCTCCGGCCATTGGCCGGGGACTCCTTAGGACGGCGCGCGCGGCCCCTTTAAGAGGGAGGGAGGGCGCGCGCGCGCGCCCTAAGCACAGTGGCCGGGAAGGAGCGCGCGCTGCCAGCAGAGCGGGAGAGGGACGCCGGGCACGGAGCAGAGCGGTGAGGGGAACAGCGTCCCTGCCTAGCAGAGGGCAGGGACGCCGGCACTACAGCATCTACAATGTGTCACTTGTAATACTGATATCTTCTTAAAGTGGAATTGGTCTCTGTACCCTCTACACCCAGGGTTGTACATAGAAATCATGGGGCCCTATAGCAGAAATCCTAATTGTCTCCCCCCAAAAAGAACTAACAAAAAAAACAAAACATAAACTTATATTCGGCAGGGGTCACTGAAGAGCATGTTTCACAACTTAGAAGCCTTCCTACTGAAGCCCCTTCACATTCCCACGCACTAAGGCACCCCTTTCAAAGACCCCATAAAGTTTGATGTCAACAAAAGTGCCCTCCAAACACAGTATGATAACCCCATATTGAATTTCTCCACAGTACCCTCCACATGCACAGTATGATGACCCTACCATACCCCCCGCCTCAAAGTATGATACCCCCACAGTGACCCCAACACAGTATGATGGCCCCGACACAGCCCTCCACACATTATGATGGCACCCGCAGTCTTCCATACAGTATAATGGCCCCCCATATAGTATGAAGGCCCTTCAAACAGTATGATCGCCCCAGCACAACCCTCCAAACAGTATGATGAATCCTACACAACCTTTCACACTGTATAATGCACACACAAAGTATAATGGCCCCCACTTGCCCTTCAAACAATATAATGGCCCAAAACATAGTCCTTCAAAAAGTATATGGGTGCTCACATAAACTTCCACACAGTATGATGGGCCTCAAAAACCTTCTGCACTGTATAATAGCCCTCCAAACAGTATAATGGCCCCCACATAACCCTCCAAACAGTATAATGTCCTCCCATATACAGTGCCTACAAGTAGTATTCAACCCCCTGCAGATTTAGCTGGTTGACACATGCGGAATTAACTTGGCATTGTGACATTTGTACTGTAGATCAGCCTGGAAGTGGGAAATGCACTGCAGCAAATTTTGTTTTTGTTTTTGTTTTTTTGTTTTTTTAAAAACGTGAAAAGTTAATTCAGAGTGTCATTTATTATTCAACCCCTCAAACCACAAGAATTCTGTTTGGTCCCCCAAAAGTATTAAGAAGTAGTTCAGGCACCAAGAATAATGAGCTTCACATGTGTGGATTAAAGATCTCTTTTGCCAGCCTTTTCTGACTATTTAAGACCCTCCCCAAACTTGTGAACAGCACTCAGACATGGTCAACATGGGAAAGACAAAGGAGCATTCCAAGGCCATCAGAGACAAGATCGTGGAGGGTCACAAGGCTGGCAAGGGGTACAAAACCCTTTCCAAGGAGTTGGGCCTACCTATCTCCACTGTTGGGAGCATCATCTGTAAGTGGAAGGCTTATGGAACTACTGTTAGCCTTCCACGACCTGGACAGCTTTTGAAAGTGTCCTCCCGTGCCGAGGCCAGGCTTGTCCGAAGAGTCAAGGCTAACCCAAGGAAACAAGGAAGGAGCTCCGGGAAGATCTCATGGCAGTGGGGACATTAGTTTCAGTCAATACCATAAGTAACGTACTCCACCGCAATGGTCTCCGTTCCAGACGAGCCTGTATGGTACCTTTACTTTCAAAGCGTCATGTCAAGGCTCGTCTACAGTTTGCTCATGATCACTTGGAGGACTCTGAGACAGACTGGTTCAAAGTTCTATGGTCTGATGAGACCAAGATCGAGATCTTTGGTGCCAACCACACACGTGACGTTTGGAGACTGGATGGCACTGCATACGACCCCAAGAATACCATCCCTACAGTCAAGCATGGTGGTGGCAGCATCATGCTGTGGGGCTGTTTCTCAGCCAAGGGGCCTGGCCATCTGGTCCGCATCCATGGGAAGATGGATAGCACGGCCTACCTGGAGATTTTGGCCAAGAACCTCCGCTCCTCCATCAAGGATCTTAAGATGGGTCGTAATTTCATCTTCCAACAAGACAACGACCCAAAGCACACAGCCAAGAAAACCAAGGCGTGTTTCAAGAGGGAAAAAGTCAAGGTGTTGGAGTGGCCTAGTCAGTCTCCTGACCTTAACCCAATTGAAAACTTGTGGAAGGAGCTCAAGAATGAAGTCCACATGAGACACCCAAAGAACCTAGATAACTTGGAGAAGATCTGCATGGAGGAGTGGGCCAAGATAACTCCACAGACCTGTGCCGGCCTGATCAGGTCTTATAAAAGACGATTATTAGCTGTAATTGCAAACAAGGGTTATTCCACAAAATATTAAACATAGGGGTTGTATAATAATTGACCCACACTTTTATGTTTAAAATTTAATAAAATTCAACTGAGCAACATAACTTTTTGGTTTGCAAGATTTATGCTTCTGTTCATAAAACCTACTCTCGTTTGCAGTTTGAAGGCTCTAACTTATTTGCATCTTATCAAACCAGCTAAATCTGCAGGGGGTTGAATACTACTTGTAGGCACTGTATCCCTCCAAATAGGATAATTTCCCCCATAAAGCCTTCCAAATAGGATTATGGCCCCCACATAGCCCTCCAAATAGGATAATGGCCCCCACATAGCACTCCAAATTGGATAGTGGCCACCACACAGCCCTCCAAATCGAGTACTGGTCCCCACATAGCCCTCCAAATAGGATAATGGCACCCACATAGTCCTCCAAAGAGAATACTGGCCCCTATAAAGCCCACCAAACAGAATACTGGCCCCCACCTAGCCCTCCAAATAGGATACTGGCCTCCACATAGCCCTCCAAATAGGATACTGGCCCCCACATTGCCCTAAAAATAGGATAATGGCCCCCACACAGCCCTCCAAATAGGATAATGACCCCCATAATGATTTAAAGTAAAAATAATCACTTCTCCCACGCTGCTCTGGTCTCTGCATTGTGTGGTCTGAAGCTCTGTACAATGGGCGCGATGTAGTGAGGGCGCCCACTGCTCCAAGATGTTAGATGCACAGGGAGAATGATGGAGGAGGGAGCTGATGGCTCCCTGTTCCATCATTGCTTTCAACTGGATCTGCATCTATGATGCAGATATATTTTAAAGTGTGATGCCTGTATGCCACTATCTATACCTCAAAGGACCTGGATGCAACTGCTACCTTTGCACCCGCTGTAGTTGTGCTCCAGATTCAGGTCTTATCATAGAGAGAAACGTTTCTTTTTTTTCCTATATCAGTGTGCTTTCCCTCTATAAAGCGTTCAGTTCTTGTTGTCATATAAGCTGCTCCAGAGCGCAACAATGATTCCAATAATGAAATGCATTTATTAAAAACAGCAATTTGTTTATTTACAATTAATTGTATTACAGAACAGAAATAAGTCCAGACGTATTTTCTATACAATTGATAGCATTTTATAATACAGTACCCGGTTGTGTAATAGTCAAAATGAAATGTGGCAAACAGATACATAAACAGACTCATTCATTAATTAATTGAATAGAGTAATATTTCCGATATATGTAATCAACAATTATTATATACAATAGGATTTATAGTTAAAACACTATAAACACTTATAGATATAACACAAAATCATGTCTCACAGTGCATAACTTAAAAAGATACCTACAAAATATACATCGTTTTACCAACTCCAAAAGTTCATATTACCGCCTTCTCCAGTCTGCCAGGTTTCTAATTTTTATAGCAAGAATTATGTAGTCTGCAGCACTAAATAAAAATGAAAACCTGATGGACCCCATGGATGTATTCATCGCTGTCATGACTCCATAATGGTTATGTCAACCAAACCTTGGTCCGCTCTTTAGTGACTGCTTTGTATATTCCACATTAACTAAACCTTCTATTTTATAATGAATGTACAACTTTTATTACATGAAATAATGGTGAGTATATATCATGCACTGCTGATATAAGAAATATGTTCTGTACATCCTCATTTATATTAATGAGAATTAATAAGTAAAACGCTGGGCTCCATGACTGCTGGGAAGATATCTTACAATAGTCATCGGTGTGTTCTGCAGGGCACTGGCACCTGGGGGTTTCTGCAATTATCTACTTTGGGCAGATTAATTTAATAGACTTTTAGTTTGTATTTGAAATCAACATCATGGGTTGGCTGTAAGATGCCTAGGCCTGCACGGGACTGATCTAGGGATGGAGATTTTACATTTTTATCTACAAGTTCCATCTCGAAGTAAGAAATCATCAGAGTCACCAACTGTTTGATCTCATGCACTGCAAATTGTCGTCCAGGACACTTGGTTTTCCCAGACCCGAATGGCAGGTAGTAATATTTTAATTTCTTTCCTTTAAGGTAAAAATCTGTCTTTTCTTTTCCATTCTCATCCAGGTACCGATCATATTTAAATGCCTGAAAAATAAAGATATAAAAACATAAGGACAAATCTGAAATTCATAAACAAGAACGCTCATTCAACCAACAGCTATGTCTCCCAACTCGCCCATAAGCATGAATGTTCAGCTCAGCCGAGTGTTCATGTGTTCTCTACGGGAAGAACATAATAAGCCGGTGCCAGGCTCATCTGGCAGAGGCATACCTGTCGGCATAATGAAAGCATTGGTTGGAAAAAAATTAAAACAGCCCAATCCTTATCTCCTCTGACATCATCTGTAGAGAGAGACTAATCAGGACCCTATACACATTAGACGTCTGAAAATCGTTTGGCTCAGTTTTATCTAATGTGTATGGCGCCTTTACTTCTTCTGTATACTCCCTGTTTAGGACAATTTTGTATAGATATCAGTGATGATCAAACGTGCTCGGATAAGGGGTTAACTGAACATGCTCAAGTACTAACCGAGAATCTTCGGCGTGCTCTTATATTGAGTCCCGGCGTCTGCATGCTTTGCGGCTGTTAGTCAGCCTCAACACATGAGGATTCCCTATCAAACAGGCAACCCCTGCATGTGTTGAGGCTGTCAAACAGCCATAAATCATGCAGACGCAGGGACTCAGATATAATATACGAGCACGTCGGAGATACTCGGATAACACCCGAACGTGCTCGGATAACCCCTTATCCGAGCACGTTCACGCATCACTAATAGATATGGTATTGGTAGTCAAATAATGGTCTGGAAATATACAAAGTAATACTCACAAAAGGGTCCTCATAAACCTCAGGATCCAGGTGAACAGTCTGGGGGTAGAAAGCAACAATGTCATCTTTACGGATGGAATATGCCCCTTTTTCTTCCAGTTGTAGGGTAAAATTCTCCTTGGCCACTCTGATGTTGAGAGATGCACTGGATAGCCTCATTGATTCCTTGATTATGCTGTCTGTATAAGAAACGACAAGAAGAAATATAATTTAGAGATTGTATTAGTATCAGACACAGAAAAGCATGGATAACCTATCACCGGTGTAAAATTTACCTAAAACGGGCATATCATCAAGCTGATGGCGATTCAGGAAAATGTGCTTGTCATCAAAGGTCACTTTCTGAGAAGCGTTTTCCAAAACCTGGCTGATTTCATCAGTGGCTGCCTTCATGGCTTTTGGGCATCTGTTTAATTTTAATAAAATGTTATTAATTATTCAGAAATGAGCAGATAATATATAACACATGGATGGTACAAGGCAAGCAATAGTCAAGCAGTATTTATAGGAATGCAGTGATTAGTCTTACCTAAGGAGGTAAAAAACACACCAGAAAGCTGCCGGGAGGGTGTTGGCGAGAGATGCCCAGAGGAGTGCCAAGTGGGTCTTTGCCTTATCTGCATCATTTAGAGTGGAAACGGTGTCGTTCAAATACATCCTAAGGGTGACAATGTCTGAGAGGTTGATTCTTTCCCTAAGTTTTTCATGGAGCAGACCATTTGCTAGTTTCTCCCTGGCATTGTGAGCTGATTTGAAGACATGTATGGGGAGACCTGCTACTAGCGCAGGGAAGATCTTGTCGAATTCTTTGAAGTTTTCAATGGCGTTGAGTATGAGTGCTCTTTGTGCTTCCTGTCTAGCTAGACTCTTGTCATTCTTAGCATTTAACTCTTTGCCAAAAAGAGTCAAGTAACTGGACTCAAACATCACTCGGTAACAGAAGGCGTAGAGTCCATCGTTTTTCCATTCGCTTGTTTTGGGTGCAATAGTCTGCATCATTGCATGTTGGAGATTCTCCATCATGGCGGTTATAATAGCATCCAGCGCATCTCCCTGCATTGTCTTATTGAAGGTTTCGTGTATATTTTCAGTGGTTCTACCATCAACGGGATTCATGCTGCTGTGTCCAAATGCCTGGTAGAGAACACAGTTTATTCTAATTAATACTCAAAAATACTCAAAAGCAAATCTAGTTAATATACAATAAGGACGACAATAAAGAAAAAGCAAAAATACTCAAAAGCAATACTGCAACATGAATATAAAAAATCAACTGGGACTATATCTATATGCAGTCACTAATGATTGCATTAACACATGCCCACTGCAGAACCACGTGGAGAGAACCTGTATGATGCCGAATCACCCAGAAGCTTTCGGTGCTTCTATAGGATGATTGCTGTATAAATATAATGAAATACTGAAATATTTCCAACTACACAGACTTTATTGTAGAGAAGGTTTATTTCCAGCTATAGTTTATTTAATAAATTGTGAAATATTTATTCCCAATAAATAATTGTAATTTCCATAAGCGTATGAAAGGCTGGCATTTACAGTCAATGAATTGTTACAATGTAACTACGTGGTTTCTTAAGATAACATTCAAATGGTTATTATCTGATATTAGAGTATTGCACTGTAAAAGAAGTCATTATCTCATACTTTACCTTGGCAGATGTTGCATAGTGGAATTTCTGCCAATCAAAGTGTCGACCATGACGCATTACGGCATTAAAGGAAAATGGGTCAGTCACAAAATGGACAAATGTTCCGGCAATTTTGGAAGTGAAGACATCTCCATATTTTTTCTGCCTTGATCTGAGAAACTCTAGAGGGTTGGCACCAAACTGCAAGGCACATCCGAGGTAGGGAATTAAGCCATTTTCCAGAGGTGGCTCTCCTGGTTGCCTAAAATGGTAGAAACAAATATACACATGTATGTATTAGCTCACTGACCTATATAATCACATTGAATGTTGATATTGCAGGGTTACATAGCCATTATTTACTTAACTTGCTTTTTTTCTGGCCAAATACATGTTGTACTGACCATTACACAGAGGGTCAACTAAACAGCTGAAGTCAAATATTTGATAAAGGTGGACACTCAGTTATTGGCACGTTAATTACCATACTTTTTTTTTTTCATTATTTTTTTTTGTTTAAGTAATATATAAATAAATTAATTGCATCTTAAAACAGACAGATGGCAGAAGTGTCAATTTCTATCTATACATTTGGTACAAAGCATGTAATCACTAGATATAAAAATATATATTATTATTAATAATAAATAATAATAATAATTAATAATAATAATAAAACAAATAATTTGTTTTTCTTACCGTCTTCTAATGCCAACGATAAGCCAGAAGAAACAGCACAAAGCCACAACTAATCCCCATATCAGTGAAATAGTCAGCATCTTTTCAGGTATAGCCTTGATATAGGCTGGAAAGTGGAGCACACTTAGCTAAAAGCCAAAAGCACTGCTGCTACAGGATAGTGGATGCCACTTATATATACCCAAAACTAAAGAGGGCTGTTTGACTATTGAACTCTAGTAGCCATGAAAAAAGGTATTAATTAACCTCTCCACCAATGGTAAGCTTGCTTTTGTAGCCCTCACAGGTATCTGTAAAAATTAAAAGAAAAAAAAAATCATCCTAGACCATTGCAGAAATGGCCTTGACCGTAGTCCATAGGTATGTGATGAGTTTCCAGTGTAAGCAAAGAGTTGTAATAATAGATAATTTGAAGGTCTCTTGGGTGTGTGCTTAAACTCTCATGCAAGTATACTACATGCCGACTATAGTTCAAGTCCAGCGGTTACTGTAGAGCAAATTCAAAGACATGCAGGTCTATTGTGTGTCTTTTTCTGTGTGTGTCTGTCTATACATGTAGATTTGTAACTTGTGCAAACACCTAGATTTCTTTGTTATGTATTTTAAACCATTTCTGAACAATTTTGATATGGTGGAAGGGTGGATTACTGAGCTGAAGAGGACATTAAAGAATACAGTTTCCATGAAGGGGTCTACTTGACGTGCAATAATGTTTAGGTGGGTGGTATATGTCAAAGTAACATCCAAATGAACATCAGTCTGAGCAACACTCCGCAAATTACATATGATATGTAAATATGAAATCTCCACTGGATAGGTGATAAGTGTCACATCGCTGGGGGTCCTACTGGTGGGATATTAAAAATTCCCTGCCTGATATTGTATACTGTACAGGGAGGCAGAAAAACATTATTTTCAATTCACAGATAAGTCAGAGGAACCAATGACTCTGTATATGTTTGGCATTTTCAGCAAGCAACTCAATCAAGGCTGCCATCTTACTGATGATCCACTTGCAGATTATCCACCCAGAATTTATCCACCACAGGTCATGTTTGTAGTACTCCTTACTGCCACATACAGACAGCCTGGTCCTCGCTAGGGAATCTGTGCAAAACATCAAAGACCATTATCTGTCCATGGTGTGGTCAGGCTTGACCAAGAAAATGCATTTTATTGTGTTTCTCACCTGTAAATGGCCAGGGTGCTTCAAAGGATTGGACTAGGGAAACCTTCCACTTTTATGTTAACATGATGTACTGTGATACTTTCAGCACAGTATCAGTGAACAGCTGGAAATGCTATAGTCAGGAAAGGCTCTCTAGAGCTATTGGCAGAATCTAACCAGCAAAATTGGTTCCAGAGAGATCATCACATCAGGTCGAGAGCAGAAAGTGGCCAAGTGCTCACTATTTATGGATGATATCACCATACTCATTAGTACTCGGTGATTCCTCTCATATAAATCTGGTCTAAACTCAACTTTGGGAAGTTAAAGGCTATGCTGTTTGTGAAGTTGCCCTGACTTCTTCTGAACCTTTCTCCATTCATCTGGTCTTTACCAATATCCTGTGAGTTTGGATTTAGAATGAAGGAACAGCCCTAAAATTTGGCACGATTTCTTCGCCAAAGTCAGTCAAATGACTAGACTGTGAAACTGAAGACAGCTTATTATCGAAGGCAAGACTCATGCACTAAGTAATAAGGTACTGCCAGTGCTTTTATACATAGCGCAACTCTGGCCACTCTATGTCATCATTTGTCATCCCATTATTAGAACTTTATTTCATTTTGTTCCGGGCTCCAAAATAAAGAGTATAAATTGAAGGGGACAAAGAGCCCTAAGGGTGGGAAAGGAGTTTCCTACATTCCTATCTGCTGGGAGCCTCCATTGTTCATGACTGTATCGCAGGAGTAGCCGATGTGATTCGGTGTGCCAGTCCATGTCCAGCTCCCTTCTCCTGTTGCTTCAGAGGTGGCTCAGCTGGAAAAAGTGGGGCAGTATCTACTCATATAACAGGGGCATCTATATTCTCAAGTTTGTTAGGACACACCAGCTGGAGGAACGGAAGTAAAATTGTGGAAACCATCAATTATCTACAAGTAAATCCAAGCAAAGAACATAATGTTTACTCCAGGGACAGCTTACAGAGCTGTTTGGAAGAATGTGTATTTCAGCAGGATGACCAGTGGCTACAAAGACCTGGCTCTACTCAGGAAGGACTGCTCCTCAGGATTTTCCTGGATGTTGATAACTATACAACACAAGGTACTGCCCAAGGTGCACTTTCATTGAAGACATAGTCCTGCACCTCGTCTAGCAGTGCCATTTGCACAAGTCCTGTTGGATTTCCTGGAAAATTAACTTTATTCACAAGAAAAGAATATTGTACCTCTACTTTATAGACTTTTCATGGGATTCACATGATAAAGCTATCCAAGAAGCCTCAAGCCTTCTCTACTGTTTAAAGGAGGTTTTGTGACCTGCTTGGAAACCTCTGGGAGGATATGTCTGTACCGGACTGCCAGATGTTGGATCTTAGCCTGCTAAGAGACTATGCCAATACGAACAGTCCTGACATCAACAAAGAAGAGGGTAGAAAACCCTATTATTCCCCCTCTTTCCTTGATGTTTCTTTTTCCTTCAATAAAACTTTTTGCATTTGATTTCCTTAATTGTCCCCTTTTTTCTCACTCTCCATATTCGATATCACGTTTCTGTTTCTTGTTGAATGCAGTCTGAATCTTTATTAGAATATTGGTGGGGCACATTGTGTAATTTGTAGTGTTGAGTTCTTGCTTGTACTGTATTTTATGCTACAGAGTATGAGTGTGATATTTATTATTCTGTTCTCCAGCCTTTCCAAGCTTAAGAGTATCCTATGTTTGCAGTTCATGACTGGTTGAAATAAAGCAATTTTCAAAAAATCCAAAACAGCTGTCTACAGATGTGTGTCTGGTTTGGCTAACAGGTGATAGTTTTCTTTTTTCAAAAAAGGAGCTAATTTTTAAACTTTTACCCAATAGAGCACAACCTGTAATTAGGTCACCAGAAACCAGGTTTGTTCTCTTCAATGAGAACCAATAACCCCAAGGCTGCATTAAAAAACATCTCATCCAACCAACCAGCACCCTGGTTTGTGTTAACCAAGGGCAAGAACCTAGAAACAGCTGTCTATAGATGGGGAAAAAATCTGAACACCAAGTCCAAGCTCCACCGGTACATAAGTAAGGAAAAAAGAAGGAGGGTGAAAGGGTGACATCCCCTGCTGAAGTCAGTAGTCCCTTTCCCACAATGGACCAAGTACATGAACCAATTGCAGTCTGTGAGCTGGTGCACACAAGCCATTTCCCGCATAGACTTCAGTTCCATGTAGAAAAAAAATTCAGCGTGCACTATCCTGACCCATTACAGACCAGAACAGTACATACAATGGCAAGTAGCTACTGCATCAGTCCACGATGTGGAAGAGAGGATGCGACTGCACACATGGCCAGTCACGACTACAACCGCAATTAGCGGATGTGACTGTCTCAATTTTTACAATGACTGTCTGAACCTGGCCTAGTCTTTATACACTAGCTGGATCTCTTCACTGATAATCAGTAACCCCTCACCAGATACTGTATATATGTTAAATTGGATCTTTTCATACATAATTCAGTTACTCGTTGGTTAGCACCGCGGCCTAGTGGGAATGTGTTTGGGGCTTTGAATTACTTAGTCCAAATTGAAAAATAAAATTGGAAAAAGGTGGACATTACGATAAAATAGTAAGAGAACTATTTTCACCCATTTTAACTCCCAACAAGACTACTTGTCTGTATTGATGACGTTTTGTCTACACATCTGACCACAGCAGTCGAATACTGGCCTCCCTGCCCATCACTGCTACAACCAAGTAAATTTATACCACCGGGGAGTATTGGGGTGGTGACACTTGAGTATCAGTGGGTATAATAGGTGAATATAGGTTCCTTTGTTATTTTATCACAATGCCTACCTTTTTGAAATTCTTTGGTCATAGAAGCCCCCTTAATGGGTTTGTATGTTCTCCACATCTTTCCCCTCGTTTCCTCTGGGTGTCATGTTTATCTCCCCCATAACTTTCCATAAATGTATGTATATGTGCATGGTTCCAACAAAGCAAGGAAGTCAGATTGTAAGCCATAGACATATCATTGGTGCAACCTATGCAGCCACACAGGGGCCCGAGTGGTAAGGGGAATCACTTCCACCTTCAAAGCATATGGAATTATGCATTTTGATGAGCCTTTGGACTGCAAAGAGCCCCTATAGTGTTCTTGCACAGGGGGTCTCTATTGTCTGTGTCCGCCAATATATTCCGCTGCGTTTTCATTGTATAACTCTATAGAATATGTTGGAATTATTTAAAGAATAAGTAATAGATAATCCTAGTTAAAGAAGATAATTCTCTTTCATATGTGTGTAAATGTGTGACCACTACAGAAATCAGCTAATCGTGGGGTGGCTTTGATATTGGATGACGTTGATTAGATGGCTTTGGCTTATTGTAGGGAATGCTGTATAGTTACACGCTAGTACTGAGTATGGCATTCAGTGGCCTCTGGTCATACAGTAATCGTGCCTGGTATCTGATGTGCTAAGACTACGCAGAATCTAAAACGTGTATAGCTCTAAAATGAATATGACTGACCATAAAAAGATACACGTGGAAGAATGACATACTATAACTTCCCTATGCAATTATGGAATGAACCTAACAATTAAATAAAATGAAAGAAAGCCAAGCACAACGCATTTTAATAAAATGATTAATATTTTTGCAATTCACACTAAAAGGAGTGGAGACAGCTATAGCCAAGGTTACTATTCTTTATTTGTATCGCAAGGGGTTGTCTTGTTTTATGATACTAATGACCTATCATCAATATCAGATCAATAACTGCGATTGGCTGTGGCGGCACTGCACATTCAATGTTTAGTGGCCACTGCAGAGTACTGTGCAAGCTACAGGTTGAATGGTTCCCCCATATGGTTTACTGAAATAAAGTTTATAAAGACTATTTTGTACAAGCTCCAAATAGTGTGGTACTCAAATAGCTGTGCCAAATAACATTGTTTTGCCTAAATGACAATGGTATACAGGGCTAGTGAATTTACCAATTAGGGAGGTTCAGATGGAACTGCATGAACTATCCTTATTACAGCATTTTGCTTACTTATACATTATTTTGCTTACTTACAGCGGGTGAAATAAGTATTGAACACGTCATCAATTTTCTTAGTACATATATTTCTAAAGGTGCCATTGACATGAAATTCTCACCAAATGTCGGTAAGAAGCCATCCAATCCACACAGGCAAAGAAATCAAACCATAGATCTGAAAAGTGTTTGTGTGGAAGAATGGGACAAAATCACACCTGAGCAATGCATGTGACTAGTTTCTCCATACAGGAGGCGTATTGAAGTGGTCATCACTAGTGATGAGCGAGCACTAAAATGCTCGGGCGCTCGAAACTCGGGTCAAGCACATTGGAATACTCGGGTGCTCGACCCAAGAAGCGAGCCCAATGTAAGTCTATGGGAAACTCGAGCATTTTTCTGGAGGTCCCCCCCGGCGGTCTGCAGAAGGTCAAAAATTGCCAAAATCGATGGGAACAGTGCTCAATTAAACGTCAGGCAGGCAGAATATATAGGCAGGCAGACAGGGTATATAGGAGGGTGCATGAAAAACATTGCAGGGCACTTGGAACACACTAGTGCCCTCCGATTTTCATGCACCCGTCTCTTTAAAAAAGCCGGCCGGCAATTCATCAGCGGCATACACCGGTACCCGACAATTTAGAGCAGAAAGAATAGAGCATCACACATAGATTAGATAGATAGAAACATGTCAGTCACATATACAGTGCTGGCCAAAAGTATTGGCACCCCTGCAATTCTGTCAGATAATACTCAGTTTCTTCCTGAAAATGATTGCAATCACAAATTCTTTGGTATTATTCTCTTCATTTAATTTGTCTTCAATGAAAAAACACAAAAGAATTGTCCTAAAGCCAAATTGGATATAATTCCACACCAAACCTAAAAAAGGGGGTGGACAAAAGTATTGGCACCCTTTGAAAAATCATGTGATGCTTCTCTAATTCGTGTAATTAACAGCATCTGTAACTTACCTGTGGCACCTAACAGGTGTTGGCAATAACTAAATCACACTTGCAGCCAGTTAACATGGATTAAAGTTGACTCAACCTCTGTCCTGTGTCCTTGTGTGTACCACATTGAGCATGGAGAAAAGAAAGAAGACCAAAGAACTGTCTGAGGACTTGAGAAACCAAATTGTGAGGAAGCATGAGCAATCTCATGGCTACAAGTCCATCTCCAAAGACCTGAATGTTCCTATGTCTTCCGTGCGCAGTGTCATCAAGAAGTTTAAAGCCCATGGCACTGTGGCTAACCTCCCTAGATGTGGACGGAAAAGAAAAATTGACGAGAGATTTCAACGCAAGATTGTGCGGATGGTGGATAAAGAACCTCGACTAAAATCCAAACAAGTTCAAGCTGCCCTGCAGTCCAAGGGTACAACATTGTCAACCCGTACTATTCGTCGGTATCTGAATGAAAAGGGACTGTATGGTAGGATACTCAGGAAGACCCCACTTCTTACCCCGAGACATAAAAAAGCCAGGCTGGAGTTTGCCAAAACTTACCTGAGAAAGCCTAAAACGTTTTGGAAGAATGTTCTCTGGTCAGATGAGACAAAAGTAGAGCTTTTTGGGAAAAAGCATCAACATAGAGTGTACAGGAAAAAAAAAGAGGCATTCAAAGAAAAGAACACGGTCCCTACAGTCAAACATGGCGGAGGTTCCCTGATGTTTTGGGGTTGCTTTGCTGCCTCTGGCACTGGACTGCTTGACCGTGTGCATGGCATTATAAAGTCTGAAGACTACCAACAAATTTTGCAGCATAATGTAGGGCCCAGTGTGAGAAAGCTGAGTCTCCCTCAGAGGTCATGGGTCTTCCAGCAGGACAATGACCCAAAACACACTTATAAAAGCACTATAAAATGGTTTGAGAGAAAGCACTGGAGACTACTAAGGTGGCCAGCAATGAGTCTAGACCTGAATCCCATAGAACACCTGTGGAGAGATCTCAAAATTGCAGTTTGGAGAAGGCACCCTTCAAATATCAGGGACCTGGAGCAATTGGCCAAAGAAGAATGGTCTACAATTCCAGCAGAGCATTGTAAGAAACTCATTGATGGTTACCAGAAGCGGTTGTTCGAAGTTATTTTGGCTAAAGGTTGTGCAACCAAATATTAGGCTGAGGGTGCCAATACTTTTGTCTGGCCCATTTTTGGAGTTTTGTGTGAAATGATCAATGATTTGATTTTTTCTTCATTCTCTTTTGTGTTTTTTCCTTGCAAGCAAATTAAATGAAGATAATAATACCAAAGAATTTGTGATTGCAATCATTTTCAGGAAGAAACGGAGTATTATCTGACAGAATTGCAGGGGTGCCAATATTTTTGGCCAGCACTGTATCATAAGTACAGTGACAGTGTTGGTTACTGTACTTGTCATTTAGTGTTAAAATAAAGGATTTATTAAAAAAAAAAATTGGCTTGGGGTTCCCCATAATTTTAGTCTCTAGCGGAGGTTAAGCAGACGGCTGGGGCAGATGTTTGAAGCCTGGGAAGGGGGTAATACCCACGGAGCTTCCCAGGCTACTAATATCAGCCCCCAGCTGAATACCTAGCCTTTACTAGCTATTAAAATGGGGGACCCAAAAAAAATTACGTGGGGTCCCCCCTATTTTAATAGCTAGCAAAGGCTAGGCAGACAGCTAGGGGCTAATATTAATAGCCCAGGAAGGGTGCCGTGAATATTGGCCCCCTTCCAGGTAAGAAACACCAGCCGTCAGCCGCCCCAGAAATGGCGCATTCATAGGATGTGCCAATTCTGGCACTTAGCCTCGCTCTTCCCACTGCCCTGTAGCAGTGGCAGTGGGTAATAGGGTTGGGGTTGATGTCAGCTTATAATGCCTGCTGACATCAAGCCCAGGTTAGTAATGGAGAGGCGTCTATAAGATGCCCCCATTACTAACCCCATAGTGAAAGTTAAAAAAAACACCAACACCCAGAATAAAATTCTTTAATTGAAATAAAGACACAATACTTTAATGTTCTAAATTAAACTCTACTTACCGTATCGCCCATTCCAGCTGAAGCCAACGATCTCCTGCAATAAAAGTAAAATAATAAACCAACCTCATCCTTACTAGAGATGAGCGTTGTTCTACTCGAACTGTTCGCCAATCTCAAATTCGAGCTGCTTTGGGCGGTATTCGAGCCGTTCGGCGAACACGAACAATTTGAGAAAAATTCGGCTGTTCGAGGTTATGTTCGATAACTGTTCGTGCACCAAAATCATAACTGGATTTTTTCTCAGTAATGATGAAAATTAATGTTAATACGCAGTTTGAGTGTACAGCGGGGTGGGGGGAGGGGCAGGGGATGGATCTCTGCAGGAACAATGAAGATCTCCATTTTTTTTTCTCTTTCCCGCATTTGCAGTGGGGAGGTGCAATCTGTCAGCCTATCAGCAGCGCACACACGGAGCGAAGTGCTTTTTTTCACACAAGCAAGGGCATGTGTCATTGGCAGTGTATGTCACATGTCCTTGCCCTATAAGACCAAGCCATTTTCCCCGTCGCCACCATTTTCTCATTGCTGCAGCTGCGTGTTAGACGGCACCGCTGTTGCTGTGTGCGCTATACCTTGTTAATTTCAAGCCAATTTTCGCACAAATCTACAGATAGCTTGGGAGTAGGGAATAGTTGTGATTGCAGTCCTTTTAAGGACTAGGTTACAGCATTTCCTACGACTTTTATCAGGCAGGTCTGTGCTCTTAAATAGATAGATTGTGGGAGTAAAGACTAATTGTAATTGGAGTCCTTTTCAGGACTAGGTTACATCAGTTCCTATCAGCTTTTGCCAGGCAGGTCTGTGCCAGTGCTGTGCAAGTTTTTTTCACAGCATTTGGCTGAATCTAGCAAAGCTAATCCTTTTTGGCCTATTGCAGAGTGTGTTAGTCAGTGGAGTAGCCTATCTGTGTTGCAAGATATACCACCTGTGTATAGAATACCAATTTTTTTACTGCACCTAGTGAAGTAAAATCTTTTGGGCATAGCATCATTCTATTAGTCCATCTATACTGACCTCCATCAGGTTGCAAATTGAATATAATTTTTTTCTGCATCTAGCTCTGAAAAAATATTGGGCTTCTAGCTGTGTGTGGGACTTGTTCTATTAATCCATCTATACAGACCTCCATCAGGTTGCAAACTGAATATATTTTTTTCTGCATCTACCTCTGAAAAAATATTGGGCTTCTAGCTGTGTGTGGGACTTGTTCTATTAATCCATCTATACAGACCTCCATCAGGTTGCAAACTGAATATATTTTTTTCTGCATCTACCTCTGAAAAAATATTGGGCTTCTAGCTGTGTGTGGGACTTGTTCTATTAATCCATCTATACAGACCTCCATCAGGTTGCAAACTGAATATATTTTTTTCTGCATCTACCTCTGAAAAAATATTGGGCTTCTAGCTGTGTGTGGGACTTGTTGTATTAGTCCATCTATACTGACCTCCATCAGGTTGCAAACTGAATATATTTTTTTCTGCATCTACCTCTGAAAAAATATTGGGCTTCTAGCTGTGTGTGGGACTTGTTCTATTAATCCATCTATACAGACCTCCATCAGGTTGCAAACTGAATATATTTTTTTCTGCATCTACCTCTGAAAAAATATTGGCCTTCTATCTGTGTGTGGGACTTGTTCTATTAGTCCATCTATACTGACCTCCATCAGGTTGCAAACTGAATATATTTTTTTCTGCATCTACCTCTGAAAAAATATTGGGCTTCTAGCTGTGTGTGGGACTTGTTCTATTAATCCATCTATACAGACCTCCATCAGGTTGCAAACTGAATATATTTTTGTCTGCATCTAGCTCTAAAAAAATATTTGGCCTTCTATCTGTGTGTGGGACTTGTTCTATTAGTCCATCTCTACTGACCTCCATCAGGTTGCAAACTGAATATAATTTTTTTCTGCATCTACCTCTGAAAAAATATTTGGGCTTCTAGCTGTGTGTGGGACTTGTTCTATTAGTCCATCTATACTGACCTCCATAAGGTTGCAAACTGAATATAATTTTTTTCTGCATCTAGCACTGAAAAAATATTTGGCCTTCTAGCAGTGTGTGGGACTTGTTCTATTAGTCATCTATACTGACCTCCATCAGGTTGCAAATTCAAAATAATTTTTTGTCTGCATCTACCTCTGAAAAAATATTTGGCCTTCTAGCAGTGTGTGGGACTTGTTCTATTAGTCCATCTATACTGACCTCCATCAGGTTGCAAACTGAATATAATTTTTTTCTGCATCTAACTCTGAAAAAATATTTGGCCTTCTAGCAGTGTGTGGGTCTCATTGTATTAGGCCATCTATACCAAGCTCCACCAGCTTTTCAATTAATAATAATTTTTCGCTGCATCTAGCCCTGAAAATAATTTTTCTTCCCAATAGTGGTAGCAATAGAAATATGGGGCGCGCTCCTGGCTTACAAAAATATACGCTTCATAACAAAAAACACCAGCTTAGCGCACTGCATTAATAAGATGGCATCATCGTCTCTCCCAGTGCTAGGCCTACTACCCAGGCTAGCATTCCTGTGCCTAAAACACAATGTATGGGTCCGCGCTAGCCACTATGCTGAGGGGTCTAAAGCTGCTGCTAACGCTTTATAACAATTCAATTGGCAGATTTTCACAGAGCTCTTGCACAATTCCCACCCATCGGGACAACAGTTGCCCACCTTCCCTATGGGATCTAGTGGCGAATAGTTGATGCCATTAATCAGAGCGTCAGTTGCCCCGTCGACGTGGCAAGCATACGGTAAGGCATGGGAAGAGTGGACACGACTAGTAGCAGGCAGACGGGTTGACCAATGTGAACAAGCCAGATCACAAGTCACCATAGAATTTCTCCACCAGCTAATGATGAGGGGCATATCAGGGGCGTCAGCGCAGCGGTGTCTGACCGGAGTAGCATTTCACTTCCAACTACTGAATTGGGGAGATGTGACAAAGATTCATCATCAGACAATCCATAAAAGGGTGGAAAAGGGGTCAGCCAAGTCAGGAGTGTAGACGTCCCGTCCCGTGTCACTAAAACTGATTTCTCACATCATATCCCTAACACCATTAACATGACACTCACAATTTGAAGCAACACTACTGTCTACTGCATTTGTGATCGCCTTCTTCGGGGCGCTATGCATAAGCGAATTAGTCCCTCAATCCAAAATTAGCACCAGTGGAGGCTTATTACACCAGGACGTAGTCATAGGCAATAATGCAATACGTCTACGCATACACAAATCGAAAATGGTTCCAGCGGGCAGGGGCACTTGGGTACTTCTACAACCCACAAACGGTTCACTGAGTCGGGTAACAATAGTAAAACCATATCTAACCATCAGATCACAAAGTAATTTGTTCCTATCACACATTGATGGGACGCCATTATCAAGATACCAGTTCCAAGCTATATTTAATAAATGCATAACATCGGCAGGGAACCACCCCAAAGATTACGGGACACACTCATTCCGCATAGGCGCGGCCACAGAAGCAGCAAGAGCAGGACTGTCAGAAACGGAAGTTCAGAGGATAGAGAGATGGTGATCCACGTGTTTGGCAAGATACATAAGACCGGACTTGTTATCCTAACGTGGTTTGTTTCTTTTACAGGTGACGCTAAGCCAACAGTGTGGGTGATAGGCCACTCGTATATATATTGGGCAGACTAAAGGGCGAAATTCCGCCCAGGCGGGAGGAAATTAGAGTTTCATAACACATATTTCAACTGGAGAGGTATTAGAGGCCTGCTATGGCCACAGGTACTAATGGAGGTAATCAAGGTAGGGAGAGAGGCAAGATGTCTGGTCATCTTAGTTATACAGGCCGGGGGAAACAACCTAGGTCATCACAAGAGCGCATAACTAATGGCAATAATGAAACTAGACACTGAGCGCTTCAGAGAATTTTTCACAAAACTAGCTATAGTATGGTCAGAGATTGTGCCGATAGCGGTATGGCAAGGTGCGCGAGACATCACGGCCATCGAACGGACAAGGCGAGTAATAAATATTCGGATGGCAAAATTTAGAAGAGACAGAGGCGGTGTAGTGGTACGACACCGACAACTGGAAGGAGATAAAGCAGGCCTCATACGGCCCGACGGTGTTCACTTAATGGATATTGGACTGGACATATTCCTGTCAGGACTCCAGGACGGAGTGGAACAAGCGTTAAGAGTGATGGGTGGGGGTCAGAGTCCTGCATACGAGTACGCAGGATCCTCCGTGGCCTGGAAATAGAAAGGACATGTTGGAGAGTTACACTTGTTGGCCAAGTTGCCGGAGTGGAGACCCAGGGCATGCTGCAACAAGCTGAATTATTTTAGAAATAAAATGTCTTTCTAATGGAATGAGTATAAAGAGTTAATAAAGCTGTGACCGATCCTCACCCATCCAGTTGTAAGAGTTACATTATTGTATTGTCAAGGAAAGGGGGGCGGTAGGGGGGCTGAGCGTCTGGGTTTGGTTGGGGGTCCCCACAGTCTGCCTAGGCTAGATGCATTTAAAAATTCTTATTAGATACACAGGCGGTGCAGCTTGCTTCGCAGCTGGGCTACTACGCCCAAAGTATTGCCTAGGCTAGATGCAGTTAAAAATTCTACGCTGACTAGCAGACACTGAAGATTTGGAGCAAACCTCTGAGTAAACAGCTCTTCAAACTCAATCATCTGTGTTACCCCAAGCCATAGTGTATGTAGTTTCTTACAGTTAAAAGGGGGGGGGGGGGAGCGACCCAACCCACCTGGAATTGACGATGCCAACGTCACGTAAGACACAGCAAGGGGACTCCAAAAAGAGTTTCCATTTTTTCCCAAAATTGTGGCACAGACACCACTTAACCCTAGAACGCATACCTGGGGCCTCGCAGTCCCGCCCTGTTAATTGTTTTCTATTTTCTGCAAGATTACTTTAGTTAGAATTTTGAAACTCTAGGTATTCTTCATGTATATAGTTGTTTGTCATTTGAGTTTGAGTTATTCAATGTTATTTGCACACGGGCCTAAAAGGCCCCAGGTATATGAAAGTGTAGATTTTTATGGTCATGCGTTCTAGGGTTAAATGGCATCAATTGCCCCACAGTTGCTTAAAACGGTTGGTGAGGTGATATTACCAAATCCTCAAGCTTTTAGCCTCCCAAGGATAACACAGGATTAGAAAAGTCCTTGCGAATCCATGATTTGTTCATCTTTATGAACGTGAGTCTGTCTACATTCTCAGTGGACAGCCGCGTGCGCTTATCTGTCAGCACACCATCAGCAGCGCTGAACACACGTTCAGAGAGAACACTGGCTGCAGGGCATGACAAGATCTCCAAGGCGTGAGTGGCGAGCTCCGGCCATTTTTCCAGATTGGAATACCAAAATGAGCAAGGGTCCAGTGACACAGTCATGGCTTCGATGTTCACTTGGAGATACTCCTGCACCATCCTCTCTAGGCATTGACTATGTGTCAGACTTCTTGTCTCCTGTGGCCTTGCAAAGGATGGTCTAAAAAAGTGGTGAAACGATTTCACAAAATTGCTGTTACCAGCAGATACTGTGTTACTGTTACGGTTTGAGTGATGAAGACTCGACAGTCCCGCGGTTGGCAAGTTAGAACTGTGAGATTCACTTCGTGCACCACTGGTGTTTTGTGGAAAAGCACATGTAAGATTCTGCAACAGCGTCTGCAGATACTCCTGCATGCGTCAATCCCTTTTTATGGCAGGAATTATTTCGGCAAATTTACTTTTGTACCGGGGATCTAAGAGTGTGGCAACCCAGTAGTCGAGATTACTTCGAATTCTGCAATCTGAGGGTCATGTTGCAGGTAGTGCAGCAAGAAGGCACTCATGTGTCTTGCGCATCCAGGAGGACCAAGTCCTTGTTGTGTTGGTAGCGAGGTAAGAATCATGCTTCTTTCCTCTGCCCTCTCCCCCCAACCTCGCACAACAGAAATGTGATCAAGGTCTCCCTCATCTGATGAGTCTTCCATGCCCATCGCCAGTTCATCCTCCACTTCTTCCTCGGCTCCTGCACCTTCCTCAACAGTTTGGCTGCTACCATGCGCCCTGTTTAATCCCTCTCCCCCACCCTCCCATGCCTGCCTCCTTGGTGCTGCCAACTGTCTGGACCTTGGAGATGTTATCCCTTCCGCATACGACTCCTCCTCTACTTCCTCCACCTCCTCTTGTCCGACCACCTGACTCTGAATTCTGTTTAATGTGTGCTCCAGCATGTAAATCACCGGAATAGTTATGCTGATAATGGCATCGTCGTCAGCACTAAACATCTTCGTCGCCATTTCAAAACTGTGCAGAAAGGTGTGTGGCGCCCCTGAGGGTGCAGTCACCACAGAGTTACTGCATCTCACCCAGAGGTGTGGTATCTCACCCTCAGGTAAGGAAGGCGTATGGCTCGGGACCCTAACACCTGCATCCAACACATACCCGCAGTGGGGTTAGGGCGAGATTGCTCCTAAGGGAGAGCACAGTCCCAGGTCCCTAGCTGGTGGGAGGATCCTATGTAGTGGGTGCTTAGGGGAGCAGCTTAGGGGAGCACATGACAGGGAGAGTATAAATAGGAAGCCATCTTAGAAAGAGCAAGCCAGTCAGAGGAGGAAAAGTGACAGGAGCAGAGGCTCGGCATGAGCTCTGCTCCGGAGGCGGGCCTAGCCTGGGAGGCCCAGAACTGAAGGAGAGAAGAGAGGAGTGGGAGCAGGAAGGCTCCAGGAACCGAAGGGACCCTAGGGCTACGGGCCGTGCAGAAGGCCACCTGTACTCCCGCTGCTACCAGGAGGTAGAGGGGTCAGGCCAGATAAGGGGAACCGGTCCCTCAACTAGAGGAGAAACAGCAAGGCTCAACTAGAAACCGGAGGCTGCAGCATTTCATGTACTGCAGGCAAAAGTCCACACCAGTCTCACTAAGAAGGTAGCCACATAGGACCCAGGGGACGGAACACAAGTCGCCCGCCAAGGCCCGAGGATACCGGATAGAAGTGTCACTGGGTGTGAGGTGCAGGGAGAAGGCCAGAGAAAGGACACACAGAAGGGGGTCCTGCTAAGTACTCCGGAGCTATCTGGGGGTGGACTGAGCCCCTCACTGAGTACGCACAGCACGACGGGTGAGATAGCTCTGGTACCTGTAATCTGGACTGCAACAACTGTGAGTAAAGATCTTGGGACTGCATCACACGGACCCTGTGTTCATTACTGACTCCCTGCACTACAACCACCATCATCCACCCACACTGCCCTGAAGCTACACTCTTCCTGTGGTGAGTAATAATACCATTGCAGCAAAACCACCAGCTTCAGAGGACTGTTCCGCAGCGGCGGCCCCTTTGGCCGCACTCCACAGGTGGCGTAGTCGGACATTATAAAATCCATATATACAAATTACCGTTGGATTGACCGCCCTGGGTCACGGACCGGGTCACCGCCACAGTGACTACAACCCCCAGCGTCTACCGGCCCGGCTCCGGGTACCCCACGGCCCAGGGGGCGCGTCAACTACATAGGTCCCTGATCTGAGACCACTCCTGCTGTGTGATTTGCCCCACCTCTGGATCTCGTTGGCCCAGGCTATACGTCAGAAACTATTGCACCGGGGCTTGTCGGTGCTGCCACAGTCGCTGCAACATGTGCAGAGTTGAATTCCACCGTGTCGGCACATCGCATTTCAGCCGGTGAACTGGCAGGCCCAACGACTTCTGTAGAGATGTAAGTCGTTGAGCTGCGGGATGCGAACGGCGGAAGTGAGCACACAGCGACCGTGCCCTCTGCAGAAGGCCATCTAGTCCGGGATAGTGGGCTAAAAATTTATGGACAACCAGGTTCAACACGTGAGCCATACAAGGCACGTGTGTAACATTGCCCCGGCGAAGGGCCGCACCCAGGTTTGCAGCATTGTCGCACACGGCCTTCCCTGGTTGCAGGTCCAGTGGAGACAACCATTCATGAAACTGGGTCTCCAGAGCTGACCACAAGTCCTCAGCTGTGTGACTCACATTTCCCAGACATTTCAAAGTAAACACTGATGCCGTTGAGCCCTGCTGCCAGCATAGTAAGGAGGTGCGCAGTTAGAAAGCAGGTGGCATTACCAGACAGGCTTTGGGTGCAGGTGGAGGACCGAGAGGAGGTTGAGGAGGCAGAAGCAGTGGAGGAACTTCTAGATAAAGAGGATTGACGTACAACTCGCGGGGACGGCAAGACTTGGACAGCAGCCCCTTGTCCTGCTGTCACCATAGTTACCCAGTGCCCTGTCAGCGACATGTAACGCCCCTGTCCATGCCTACTCGTCCAAGTGTCTGTGGTGAAATGCACCCTGTCACACACAGAGTTTCTCAAAGAAGCGGTGATGTTGTGTGCGACATGCTGGTGGAGCGCAGGCACACCTTTCTTTGAGAAGTAGTGCCGACTGGGCATCTGGTACTGGGGCACTGCGACGGACATAAGGTCTCAAAAATCCACTGTGTCCTCCAGGCGGAAAGGCAGCATTTCTGTAGCCAACAGCTTGCAGATGGTGAAATTCAACCTCTTAGCTTTCTCATGGCTAGGAGGAAATGGTCTTTTACTTGTCCACATCTGAGGGACCGAGGGCTGGCTGTTATGCTTTGACGGGGTTGAGTAGGGTGTCCCTGGCAAACTGCCGGTCTGTGAGGAAGATGCAGGCGGACATGTTAGGTTGCCTTGATCCAAAGGTGGTGCTCTCGATGTCAGAGAGCTCTCAACACCAGCAGGTGTTTCCACTTCCCAATGAACTGACGACCTGCCAATCACACTGGCTGTTGCAGGTAAAGAGGTGGCAGGTCTGCATCCAAAAACATGTGTGACTGCTGTCCCCCCAGTCACAGAGGATGAAGAGGCCGCGGATGCACAAGATGGGGCAGACGGTGGTTGGCCCAGCCTGCTAGGCCGCATTGTAGCACAGTGAGCTTCCCACTGCAACTTATGCTTCATATCCATGTGACGGTACATGCATGAAGTACTCAAACTATGGATTTTTTGGCCTCTACTTAGCTTTTGGTGACAAATATTACAGATAACACGAGTTGGGTCATCCTTATCGATCTGAATAAATGCCCAGGCTATGCAAGGCTTAGAGCCCATGCGACCTGAAGAGCCACTACGACTTGTGGTCAGAGGCGGAGTTGTGGTTGAGGATGCAGTTGTTGACGTGCTTCCAGTACTCCGTCTCTGTCCAGGAAGGCGCAACCTAACTTCGTCGTCAATAGCATCTGTGACGCCCCGCTGCGCTTGGTATCACAGATCCTAGAAGAGTGTATTGATGGAATCCTCCACAAGAGGCCCCCATAAACATTCACACATCTCCACCTTCCACCTCAGACCAGCAGAGGGAGCCCGTTAGGGATATAAATAGGGAAGGTGGAGCTAGGCAGTTCAGTTCCTCTGAAGAGTTCCTGCAGTAGAGAAGCCTAAGAGAGGTCAGTCTGCAGTGGAGCTCAGTCTAGTCTAGAGAACTCAGTTAATAGTTCAGCAGTGGAGCACGAGGCTCCTGCTAGCTAGATTCAGGGAGCCCAGATAGAGCTTAAGGTGTGCCGGCGTCATAAGATCGGTGAAGCGCGGCAAGCTGCCGTTAGTGTGTATAGCCTATTGAGGGCCCGAGTAGGCCGAAGGCGAGTGGCGAGTTAGTACATAAGGGGCAGAGGAGCTTAACCAGCTCACCCCGAAGCATTTACCGGACACCGGATCCGAGCTTACCGGGATCTCTATGACCCAGTAAGGCATAACCGGAATCCCTGGAGAACTACAAGTCCCAGGATCGCTAAGGTGCTGATACATAACAGAGCCAGGAGACGCTTAGGCCCCGCATACTGGGAGCGTGAACTTCAAGAGAAGGCCCTACCACAAGGTCAGCCAGCGCAGGACAGAGACAAAGTTAGGCCTAGCTCCAGGCAGGTCAGAAACTTACTGCGCAGAGGCAAGAAACAGGAGGCCCTACACCCGCTCATTGGGGAGGATCCTGATATGCACCCTTCACCCTACAGTGCTCCAGGATGTGCCTGAATTTCCTCCAGTAAAAGGTACTGAAGTGATTACCGTGTCCCTTTCCGTTCTTGCTCTGACCCAGCTGGGTCTCGCCTGTCCTGCATTCCCCCTGCATACGCTGCCCTGAGACCTAGCTCCACCTGTGGGGAGCTATACCATCGAGCTGCCTTATCACGGGCCTCAGTGGACTGCTGCAGCGCTGGTGCTTCTCACCAGATACCACAGGTGGTGTCACAAACTCTTATAAAATTAACAATTATCCACCCTTTTAAAGAGTGACCCCAGGGTACGGGCCAGGGAGCCGACCACCGCGACATCCCAAAGGCCAGGCAAAGGCCCGGGTGACCTCATCGACTGGCTGACTGTGGGTTGACAGTAAGTGGGATCTCCAACCTTGTCATCATCACCCTGTGTGTTATGACACCCGTCGTCCTCAAAGCCAACCTCTTCCTGCCCTGACCGAAAAGTCAAGTTGTCGCTCCAATCAGGTATTTGAGTCTCATCATCGTCTTCATCATTGTCTCCACCAACAGGAGTTACAGTTTGGGAACGAGGGTCTACATTATGCTCAGAACCTTCTTCATCTGGTCCTGGATCCGACTTATAAAGATTCTGGGCATCAGTGCAGATCATTTCCTCGTCTGGATTAACAGAAGCTCTGGAGCAGACCTCCGTTTCCCAGGCTATAGTATGAGTAAACAGCTGTGCAGACTCAACCATCTGTGTTACCCCATACTCAGACGGGCAGCTGGAGACTTGGGAGCTGTGAGGAAGCAAGTGCGATTGGGGTGACACCTCTGAGGACTGGAGTATTTGTGATGTTGAAGTTGAGATGGAGGAGAGCCCACTTGAAGGAGCACTTGATATCCGCTGAAGCACCTGCTGTTTTTTTTATGCCTTTTCTGGAATTTGTAGCGATGGGCGTGTCCGTAACAAAGGGATCGTATCACATTGTCCACGAAAAGAAGTCGAAATGTTAGTTTGGCTGGAAGATGGTCTTTCTTCTGCAGATGTTACCCCCCCCCCCCCACCGCGGGGGGCTCGACCCACCAACGGACAGGCACCAGTATTAGATGAGGGGGGCTGGCCGTCAGGGTCCACCGCGGCTCTGGCACAAACCCGGCGACACGGAGGTGGCACGGGCAGGAACGGACTGGCCGTGTCGGCTTCTCACTTTTTGGATTTTAGAAGGGCATGACATGCCTATATCTGTGTCTCCCCCTCCTTTTACTCCTCCACCTCTTTTATTTTCGCATGACTATATGTACTTGTCACTTTTCCATGTGTTAGTTATGTCTTCTGAGCAGTTTGTCAGCTTTTGGACACCTTTGAAGGTGTTTTCTATGTGTTTCTATGTGTTTTTGTTTGCCTGCCATTGGTTTTAACGGTGTTCGAAGGTGTTCGACGAACAGTTCGGCGAACACACGGGTGTTCGACGAACCGAACCGAACTCGAACACTACCGGGGTGGCTCAACACTAATCCTTACCTTTCCATGGTTCCCAGGACGGCTTCAGCTCTGCTATATTGACATGACAGTCTGGATCGCAGCAGAATGCTGCCATCCAGCTTGCCATGCCGCAGACACTGAGAAGCTCCTCAGTGAAGCTCCTCAGTGTCTGGCTGTGACGGCATCCAGATGAGCCGAGTTCATGTCCAATGAACTCAGCTCACCTCATGCACCTCACTGACAGCGTGGGAGAATTCTCCTGCTCAAGCGGTGTCGGCAAATGACATCACCGCTTGAGCAGGAGAATTCTCCCACACTGGGATGGCATTTAGATGGCAGGCTGGATGGTAGCAGAACACTGCCATCCAACTTGTCATCCGTCAGATATTGCCTGCACTCCGCAGTGTCTTTTTCGGTGTCATTTCTTATTATTACACATAACTTAATTTATGGATCTCTATTGTTTGATTTCTTAGCCTGCGTTGATTGGATGGGTTGTTATTGACATCTGATGAGAATTTCATGTCAATAGCACCTTTAGAAATATATTTACTTAGAAAACTGGTGATGTGCTCAATACTTATTTCACCCACTGTGTATATCACCTTCATATTATACACATCATATCCACTTTACAGACATGATCATCGCTGTTCCCATTGGGACTCACAATCTAGATTACCTATCAGTAGGGAATGGAGTGCGGGAGGAAACCAGAGAACCCGGAGGAAACCCACGTAAACACAAGGAGAACATACAAACCCCTTGCAGATGTCGTCTTTGGTGGGTTTTGAACCCAGAACCCCAGCGCTGCAAGGCTGCAATGCTGACCACTGAGCCACCGTGCTGCTCTGCAGGGACAAGGTACTTAGGTACCATATTTTTAGGGAGTCCGACATGGTAAACAGTAAAAAACTACTACTATAGTCAGTGGTGTAACTAAAGTCAATGAGTCCCGGAGCAAACTTAGGATAAGATCCCACAATAGTGTTAGTCAGATGTCCAGGCCCCTGTATGGTTCTACATCCTATAAAAACATATGTGTGTGCTACTCCCAATTAAAAAAAATAGATAAAATGTATGGGTCTCAAAGCAAACACAACAGTAAGACCATTTTCCAACTAATACTTCTAAATAGTAGTCATACAGTCACCAACTAATAAATAGCACCTTATTGTCACAGAACAAGTCCGCTATACAAAAACAAATGTATCAATAATAAACCATATAAATGGGATAAATACCGCCACACAAAGTTCATAGATTATCACCACATAGTGTTTGAGTATTACCACCGTCCTGTTAGTTAACAATTCCACAATAGCAAGACCGATATATTAATAATACCAAGTACAAATAAAGAAATATCACCGCACCATAATTATATGTTATTACCAAATAGTAACTGAATAATAGCACAATACTTATCATCATCAAAAGCCATAGAACTAACACTAATATTACCACCAGTGACATTATACACAGGAGCTCTGTAGATCATGTAATGTATAAAATATACATTAACCGCTTCCCGACTGCCCACTGTATATAAACGTCGGCGCTGCCTGGGCTCTGTGCAGCGCCGACGTTTATGAACGGTCGGTGGTCCCGCAGCCCTCAGGACCCCCAGGGTCCTGCAAGTGCTGCGGTTGCGGTTCAGAGCGACAGCTCTGACAGGGGATATCATTGGGACCTGATTGGATCAGGGCCCAATGATGTTAACCCTTTGCTATCTTCTATATGCCGTGATCTATAGTGATCACGGCATATAGAAGATAGTGAGAGGAGAGGAGGTCGTCCACTTACCTCTCTGACGGCCCCCTGATGCCTTCCAGGACCTGCCGTTGTTATGGCAGCTGGAGGTCACTTGACCGCCTCCAGATCTGCCATATATGGTGTCCTGCTAGGCTCAGCCTGCAGCTGAGTCAAGCAGGAGACAGACAGTGTGAAACTGTCAGCAAAGTTCTCATGCAATGTAATACATGTCTATTACATTGCATGAGAACAGTGATTAGAAAGATAAAAATTAATGTCCCATACAGGGACTAAGTAAAAATGTAAAAAAAAAGTCTAAAAAATGTTTTCAAACTGTTAAAAAAAATCACAAAATAAATAAAAATAAATAAATCCGTATATTTATGCAAAAACAAAAAGAGTACACATATTTGGTATTGCCGCGTCCGAAACAACCCGATCTATAAAACTGTCACACTAATTAACTCCTTCTGTGCACACCGTAATAAAAATAAATAAAAAACGGAGCAAAAAACTATGCTTTTTCATCATATCGCCAAACAAAAAGTGGAAAAAAAATGCGATCAAAAAGCAAAATGGAAATAAAAATGGTACCACTGAAAACGTCATCTTGTTCGGCAAAAAAAAAGCCGCCATACAGCTCCATCAGCCAAAAAATAAAAAAGTTATAGCTCTCAGAATAAAGCAATGCAAAAAAAAAAAATTTTCTATAAAATTGTTTTATTGTGTAAAAGCGCCAAAACATAAAAAAATATACAGTAAGTGTAGTATCGCTGTAAACGTACTGACCCGAAGAATAATGCTGCCTTATCACTTTTACCACACACAGAACGGCATAAAAAAAAACCTCAAAAAACAATTCCTGAATTGTTGGTTTTTGTTAATTTTACCTCCCAAAAAATGGAATAGAAAGCGATCAAAAAATGTCACGTACCCAAAAATGGTACCAATAAAAATGTCAACTCGTCCTGCAAAAAACAAGCTGTCACATGACTCTGTCGGCCGAAATATGGAAAAATTATAGCTCTCAAAATATGGCGATGCAAAAACTAGATTTTGCAAAAAAAAAGCGTCTCTCAGTGTGTGACAGCTGTCAGTCATAAAAACCCGATATAAATCTGGTATCTCTGTAATCGCACCGACCCGAAGAATAAAGTAATCTCATCACTTATACCGCACGAGGTAAATAAAACCAATTCTTCACCTGCTACTGATTTGTTTATTATGTCTCCCAAAGATCGCAGTAAGGCTCTGCTCACATTTATCCTGCGTTCTGCGCTGAGCACTTACACCAGAGTTTCCATGTAAATCTCTGAAATATGTAATTCAGGCAGAACCCATGACGGAAGATTCCCTGTAATGAGGCAGATATAGGCCACTGTGGATGCCATCTGGCCTGTGATCCCACGGTGTCATTTTTTTTAGGCGTGCATAAAAGTGCGGTTGGCCACAGTTTTGTGCACTTCTGAAAAAAAAGGACACCGCTAAACAGAGGCCAGACGGAGTCCAGAGTAACTCTGCTGCCTCATTATAGTGAATGGATCCTGCAGGGGCTTCATCTGAATGACATCACTTGGAAATTTAGATGGAAACCCCGATGTAAGTGCTCAGCCTAGAGCGCCGGATAAATGTTACATAAAATGTTCCCAATAAAAGCTTCAACTCGGTCCTCAACAAAAGCTAATCCCCACTCAGGTCCATCATCTGTTAAAAATATAAGGGACTTCCAAGTTACTGGTAGCAGAAAGGCTCTGGAAAAGCGAAATGGCCCTTGCCCCCCAAAAGAAATTCAGAAAATTTTGTGCTCCCAAATCCAAATGCCTAATCTACAATAATTTGTTCTCCAATTGTCAAATAGCGCTCCGGCCCTCCCAGATCTCGCCGTATGGCTAAGCGGTACGATACAGCCACATATGGGGTATTGCCACTTTTAGAAGAAATTGTGGGACACATTTCGGCACCATTTTTACCCATTGCCCTGTGTGAAAATGTAAAATCTGAGGGTAAAACATTTTTTTTGTGGTAAAAATACAATTATGTTGTAGCATCGGCGTCTCTGCCCCCAGCTAGGCAGAGACGCCGTCCCTCTCACCTTCCTGCTCCGGGCGCGGCGTCCTCCAGCGCTCCTTCCCTCGCTGCTGCCGGCGCGCGCTCCTTCCTGTGCACTGTGCTTAGGGCGCGCGCGCGCTCCCCCTCTCTTAAAGGGATTGCACGTGCCGTCCTAAGGAGTCCCCGGCCAATTGCCGGAGGACCTCCCATATTTAAGGCACCTCCTCCAAAATGGAGGTGCCCGAGCAAAGTTGTTGCAAAGCATACTCACCTCTGCTTCAGCCCTCAGGTCCTGTTGCCAGCCTGACTACCAGTCCTGTCTGCCTGCTTGTCTTCTCTTCAGCCCGACAGTCTGTTTCCTGCATCCGCCAGTCTGTCTATGGGCAAGTCCACCTGCGGAACAGGAAGCACCTGCCAGTTACCTGCCTGCTACCTGCTGTACCTGCTAGCCCGCTCACCTGGGAGCGCTCACCTGCTACCCGCCTGCTAGCCTACCTGGAGGCCCCGCCGTCACTTGCCGTGACCACCTGCCTGCCAGCCAAGAGACTCTTACCTGCTCTTCCGTCACTTCCCGTGACCACCCGCCTGCTCACCCAGAGACTGCTACCTACCTGTTGTGTCCACCCGCTACTCTGGTCAGTCCCAGCTATCTGACCCGTGGGAGCCACCTGCACTCTACAAGGTCGTCCCCAGAGTAACTTCTGGGTCCCCCCTTGCACCGCGGCACAGAGGTTCCACCACCTGGACCCGTAACATATGTTTTCTTCACTGCCCAATGGTATAAATTTAAAAATTAAAAAATACTCACTACTTCCCTAGATGAATTCCTTGAGAGGTGTAGTTTACAAAATGGGGTCACTTTTGGGGGTTTCTGCTGTTTCTGCATGTCAGCGACTCTTCAAATGTGACATGGTGTCTGCAACCTATCCCAGCCAACATAGCGCTCCTTTCTCTTCCGAACCCTGCCGTACACCAAAGCAGTGGTTTTCCCCCACATATGGGGTATCGGCGTACTCAGGAGAAATTGAAAAACAAATTTCATGGTGCAATTTCTCCTGTTATCCTTATGAAAATGCCAAATTAGGGGATGAAAAACATTTTTTGTGGGAAAAATGTGAAAATTTTAATTTATTTTTACAGCTCAATATTATAAACTTCTGTGAAGCACCTTGGGGTTCAAGGTGCTAATCACACATCTAGATAAGTTCCCTAATGGGTCTAGTTTCCAAAATGGTGTCACTTGTGGGGGGTTTCCACTGTTTAGGCACATCAGGAGCTCTCCAAACGCAACATGGCATCTGCTAATTATTCAAAAAATTTTACATTCAAAAAGTCAAATGGCGCTCCTTCCCTTCCGAACCCTGCAGTGCGCCCAAACAGTGGTTTTCCCTCACATATGGCGTATTAGGGCCCTAATGAGAAATTGCACTACAAATTGTGTATTCCATTTTTTCCTGTTACCCTTGTGAAAATAAAAAAATTGGGTCTAAAGTAACATTTTTGTGAAAAAAAGTTAAATGTTCATTGTTTTCTTCCACATTCCAAAAATTCCCGCGAAACACCTAAAGGGTTAATAAACTTCTTGAATGTGGTTTTGAGCACCTTGAGGGGTGCAGTTTTTAGAATGGTGTCACTTTTGGGTATTTTCTGTCATAAAGGCCCCTCAAAGTGACTTCAAATAAGATGTGGTCCCTAAAAAAATGTTTTTGTAAATTTTGTTGGAAAAATGAGAAATCGCTGGTCAACTTTTAACCCTTATAGCTTCCTAACAAAAAAAAATTTTTGTTCCAAAATTGTGCTGATGTAAAGTAGTCATGTGGGAAATTTTATTTATTAATTATTTTGTGTGACATATCGCTCTGATTTAAGGGCATAAAAATTCAAATTTTGAAAATTGCAACATTTTCGCCAAATTTCCGATTTTTTCACAAATAAACGCAAGTGATATCGGATAAATTTTACCACTAACATGAAGTACAATATGTCACGAAAAACAATCTCAGAATCAGGGGGATCCGTTGAAGCGTTCCAGAGTAATTACTTCATAAAGTGACAGTGGTCAGAATTGAAAAAATTGGCCCGGTCACGAAGGCAAAAACAGGCTCTGCCGCGAAGTGGTTAATAGCCCCCCCAGACAGTAATAGCATCCACATTAAATGCCTCTATACAGTTGGAACATCCCATATTGTGGCTCCATAAATTTATAATGTATGGGCCACAATAGAGAATATTATTAATTTTCCCCATTCTGGCATCCATATAGAAATATTGTTCCATCAACTGGTCTGCTACAGTAATTACAGTATATACGACACTTGCTACCATAGACTAATAATGTATGTTCCTCATTCTCGTCCCCTAACAGTAATTACCGTATGTACCCATCGTACCTATCCTATAATAATGACCCTCATTCTGGCCCCATTCTTTAGTTCAGTCCTTCACCCTGTAATGTTCCCCATTCTGTACCCTTTATTTAATAATGTCACCCATCATGGCCTCTTTCTTTAATAATGTCCCCCATTCTATCCCCTTTATTTAATAATGTCCCCCATCCTGGCCTCTTTCTTTAATAATGTCCCCCATTCTATCCCCTTTCTTTAATAATGTCCCCCATCCTGGCCTCTTTCTTTAATAATATCCTCCATCCTGGCCTCTTTCTTTAACCCCTTCGCAACCTTGGGTTTTGTCGTTTTTGCTTTTTCGTTTTTTTCTCCCCTTGTTCCCAGAGACATAGCGTTTTTATTTTTTGGACAATATGGCCGTGTGAGGGCTTACTTTTTTCGGGACAAGTTGTACTTTTCAACGCCATTACTAGTTTTACCATATCGTGTACGGGAAAACAGGAAAAAAATTCCAAGTGCGGTAAAATTGCAAAAAATGTGCAATACCACAGTTGTTTTTTATTTTTTTTTTTTACCACGTTCACTGAATGCTAAAACTGACCTGCGATTCTTATTCTCCAGGTCATTATGAGTTCGTAGACACCAAACATGTATAGGTTATTTTATATTTAAGTGGTGAAAAAAAATTCCAAAATTTGGTAAAAAAAAACGAAAAAAAAATAGCGCCATTTTCCGAGACCTGTAGCGTCTCCATTTTTCGTGATCCTGGGCTGGGTGAGGGCTTATTTTTTGCTTGCCGGGCTGACGTTTTTATTGATAACATTTTGGGGTAGATCCGATGTTTTGATCGCCCGTTATTGCATTTTATTGCAATTTTGCTTCGACCAAAAAACGTAATTCTGGCGTTTAGAATTTTTTCTCGTTACACCGTTTACCGATCGGATTAATTATTTTTTTATATTGATAGATGGGGCGATTCTGAACGTGGTGATACCAAATATGTCTATGTAGGTTTTTTTTTTTATATTTTATTTTGAATGGGGCGAAAGGGGGGTGATTTAAACTTTTATATTTTTTTATATTTTTAAAAACTTTTTTTTTTTTCACTTACTGCATGATTCAATAGTCTCCATAGGAGACTAGAAGCAGCAGTTGTCTGATCGTCTCTGCTACATACAGGGGACGAGCAGATCCCCTGCATGCAGCAGAAATGGTCCTGTGCTATGAGCGCCGACCACTAGGTGACGCTCATAGCGACCAGATCATGACAACCACAGGCGTCTGCTGCAGACCCTGGGTTGTCATGCCCACCCATGGGTGACCCGTGATCACGTGAGGCGGTCGCCGATGGGCAGGGCTTATGATGCGCAACCCGGAAGCGCGCGTTAAATGCCGCTGTCAGAGATTGACAGCAGCATTTAACATGTTAACAGCCGCGGGTGGATCGCGATTCCACCCGCGGCAGTCGCGGGCACATGTCAGCTGTAAGAATCAGCTGACATGTGCTCGGTTCAGTGAGGGCTCAGTGCAGCAGCCCTCACTGAACGGGGGGTACGCAAATGTGCGTACTAATACGGCAAGGGTTGGAAAGGGGTTAATAATATCTGTAGCGTCGGCGTCTCTCTGCCTCCTGCCGGGCAGAGACGCCAATCCCCTCATCGCATTGGTCCCGGTCCGGCGTCCTCCGGCTCCCCTCCTGTGTCTGCCCGGGGTGGCCGTCATAAAGAATCAAAATGGAGGTGCCTGTGCAAGATTGTTGTTTGTGTGCTAAACACTCTCCTCAGTCCTCAGGTTCCAGTACCCGCCAGCCTGTCTATCAGCCGTGCCCGCCTGCCTGCCTATCAGCCGTGCCTGTTTACCCGCATCACCTGCCTGTCTACCAGCCGTGCTCATCTGCTGTGCCTTTCGGCCTCGGCTATCAGTCCCGTGGGAGTCGCCTGATCTCACACAAGGTCGGTCCCAGAGTGGCACCTGGTTCACCTTCCCGATCCCTCCTTGGTTCACGGAGTCGACTAAGCCGCCGCGTGGACAGGGTCGGTCCGAGTAGGCACTTAGTTACGCCTCTCTGGTCCCTCCTTGTATCACAGCACAGAGGTTCCACCATCCGGATCCGTAACAATATCCTCCATCCTGGCCTCTTTCTTTAATAATATCCTCCATCCTGGCCTCTTTCTTTAATAATATCCTCCATCTTGGCCTCTTTCTTTAATAATATCCCCCATTCTGTCCCCTTTCTTTAATAATGTCCCCCATCCTGGCCTCTTTCTTTAATAATGTCCATAATCCTTGCCTCTTTCTTTAATAATGCACCCCATCCTGGCTTCTTTCTTTAATAATGTCCCCCATTCTGGTTCTTACCTGTCACCGCTCCTACAAAGTGCAGAGTCTTCTTTCTCTTCCATTTCTGGTTCTGGGTGAGTGAGGCATGACAGCAACGTCATTTGCCACCTACTATGGGCACACTGATGTCAGCTGCCTGCCTCTGATAGGCTGGGTGCGTGTATAACTAGCATTGCTGTGCGGGGAGCCAGTGGTTCCCTGCGCCACAATATGTATCAATTGAATGTGTGTCTGAGGACATACATCAAGGTGAAAAAGGCGTTAGCGGGCCCATCTCTTCCACGGGCCCAGTAGCACCCTCTGCAACCGTAATTATCACACCTCTGTCTATAGTGGTATAGACCTCAACATTAAATTCTTCTAAGTAAGATATCTGGGATTAGAAAAACATGGTGACTTTCTGATCCATGGGTTGTAGTATTGCAACTTTTAGAAAGGAGAAAACTACAGGAGACAAATACGTGGATATAATTCATGCTTCAAAATACACATGTGTATATGATCAATTAATCACGGTATGGATAAAAAATAAAAAGAAAGGAAAGTCGAAGATAATTATAAGAAGCCAAAAAGAGAAAAACTTTGAAACAAACATCCAATAGAAGTGTGTAACAATAGTTTATTACAATAAATTACAGGTGACAACATGGGTAACAGAGAGGGAAAAAAAGAATATAAAAAAACAAATGACAAAAAAGAAGACACCATCGCAGAGTCAGATAAAGAAAATTCCTTAATATAACATGATCACATGTCCTGTAGTGGCCCATAGAGAAAGTATGAATACATCATAAAGTGCTTAATGCTTAGTATTTAATGTTAATAGATCATGCAAAATGAATTTAGGTCATGCACAAAATATATTTTTAATAAAGTGCCAAATGCCAGAATAATCAAATAAGGCCCACTTAAGGTACCCAATAATAAGTATATTTAAATACATGTCTTCATAAATTTTTGATCATGTTTAGGAGAATGGATTGTTATATGCTGCTGTAAAGTGGTATATTAGGCGATAATACGCCAATGGAAATATAGATATTTCATGAAGTAATCTTATATGCTCATAGCTTAGTAGTTAATTACTGCTCCACAATGGCGTCCACCCCGACGCGCGTTTCAGCATCCAGCCTTCATCAGGGGGTGGCGTCATTGGGCTGTGTCAGGTTTAAAGGCCAAACAGGCCAATAACAAAGCGGAGGTGGATCCCCTATAGGCCAATAGTAATAGAATGCATAATGCGGCATAATACAATGCCCCAGCTGCCATGACACATGACCTGTGACGCTACAAGCAGGTGGACGTGGAAACCGTATCACATGATCCGTGATACTGTAGACTGGAGGGTGTGATGCGACGCATCACCCTGGTCGCCACGGCAACCGCGTCACGTGGCCCATGACGAAACGAACACATGACCGATCACATGACCGTTCATGTGATCGTGCGCCACCAGACACAAAAAGACACGGCTGGTGAGGCAAACCTAGGGTCCGCAGCTGTCATGTGTACTGCCCATCCAATCTATGTACATAGCATTGTATTAACCACGAATTCCTATTATTTATAATAGACCAAAGATAATTTACCCAATAATACATTTGTAATTATAAATATTCAATATGGCATTAACCAAATACATTACTTATATAACCCTATGTCTGTTGGGCTTTGTTTCATTACATTGTATAGGTTTTAATATGTTTATGGTAGGTTTTGAATTGTAATTTGATTTTAACTTTTCCTCTTTTTCACTTTATTATATCCCCATATATTTAGTTCTAACCATTTACTCCATATGGCCAACTGTTCCTCGTGAGTGCATCTATCCAGCTTTATGGCTACAACATTAGGACGTCAACAAGAAATTCATTAACTCCTATTTATTATGGTGTGATTTATGTTATATTGAATATCTATAACTGCCAAGAAGACATTACTTAATTGTCATGAAATAATAATTTTTATTCACTTTCTATTATGGTGCAATTAAATGTTATATAAGTAATGTATTTGGTTAATGCCATATGGAATATTTAGAATTACAAATGTATTATTGGGTAAATTATCTTTAGTCTATTATAACGGCAGTGACATGATGTTATTACCTTTATATGTACTGTAGTTTCACCATGTATTATTGTGCCATATTGTAGTAATAATGTTAGAGATTGTAGTCCATTTATATAGCCCTTTTCTTTCCACAGTGGTAGCTGCCCCTGTGCAAATAATAGGAATTTGTGGTTAATACAATGCTATATACATAGATTGGATGGGCAGTACACATGACAGCTGCGGACCCTAGGTTTGCCTCGCTGGACGTGTCTTTTTGTGTCTGGTGGCGCACGATCACATGACCGGTCATGTGATCGGTCATGTGTTCGTTGGGTCATGTGACACGGTTGCCGTGGCAACCCAGGTGAGACGCGGCATGCCATGCGTCGCATCACGCCCTCCAGTCTACAGCATCAGGGATGATGTGATAAAGTTGCCACGCCCACCTGCTTGTAGGGTCACAGGTCATGTGTCATGGCAGCTGCGCCGTTGTATTATGCTGCATTATGCATTCTATTACTATTGGCCCATACGGGATCCACCTCCGCTTTCTTATTGGCTTGTTTGGCCTTTTAAACCTGACACAGCCCAATGACGCCACCCCCTGATGAAGGCTGGACGCTGAAACGCGAGTCGGGCTGGATGCCATTGTGGAGCAGTAATTAACTACTAAGCTGTGAGTATATAAGATTACTTCATGTTATATCTAGATTTTCATCAGCGTATTATCGCCTAATATACCACTTTACAGCAGCATATAACAATCCATTCTCCTAAACATGATCAAAAATTTATGAAGACGTGTATTTAAATATACTTATTATTTGGTACCTTAAGTGGGCCTTATTTGATTATTCTGGCATTTGGCACTTTATTAAAAAATATATTTTGTGCATGACCTAAATTAGTTTTGCATGATCTATTAACATTAAATACTAAGCATTAAGCACTTTATGATGTATTCATGCATTCTATATGGACCACTACAGGACATGTGACCATGTTATATTAAGGAATTTTCTTTATATGACTCTGCAATGGTGTCTTCTTTTTTGTCATTTGTTTTTTATATTCTTTTTTTCCCTGTCTGTTACCCGTGTTGTCACCTGTAATTTATTGTAATAAACTATTGTTACACACTTCTATTGGATGTTTGTTTCAAAGTTTTTCTCTTTTTTGGTATTGCAACTTTGCAGCATTCACGTCGACAGAGCTGATTTGCAATACCAGACACAACCTATAGAAAGATGTAGCATTGTTTCTGGAAGAAAGAATTCATGTTTTGCTAATTCTAACTCCTTTCATCCATCATACTGCTTGACACAAGCTTCTCACCATCTCTCTTGGTCCAACACACCACCCACAATACCAGTTCCCAAAATGTGCATATCTATAGAAAATGTCTACAGGATATGTGCAGGTATTCAAATTCTCATGTATTCAAAGGACACAAGTGTGAAAAGTCATTCCGGCTTTAGCATTCAGCTGCATCTACAGTAATGTGCAAAAGTTTTAGGCAGGTTTGGAAAAACTGCTGCAAAGTAAGAATACTTTCAAAAATAGAAGTGGTAAATGGGTTGCAATGTGCACGAGTGCACGATGTGAGAATTCATAAGTCTGTAGTCACATAAAGTGACTGTAGACTTGTACCCTAAGGCCAGACAACACCTTTAATAGTTTATTTTTATCAATGAACAAAATGCAAAATGAATGAACAAAAAGAGAAAACAAAATCAAATCAATAATTGGTGTGACAGCCCTCAAAACAGCAGAAAAGCATCAAAAAAGCACGGTGGCTCAGTGGTTAGCATTGCAGCGCTGGGGTCTTGGGTTCAAATTGCACAAAGGACAACATCTGTAAGGGTTTTGCATGTTCTCACCGTGTTTATGTGGGTTTCCTCCGGGTTCTCCGGTTTCCTCCCACATTCCAAAAACATACTGAGAGGGAACTTAGATTGTGAGCCCCAATGGGGACAGTGATGATAATGTCTGTAAAGGGCTGTGGAATTAATGGCGCTATATAATGAGTAAAATAAATAAATAAATTCTCCTGGAAACACTTGCACACAGTTTTTGAAGTAACACGGCAGGGAGATTATCAAAAAAACAAGAAAAGTTTTGACTTGTGTGAAGGTTTCCTACGAGCTGTTTTTCAACCCGGTAACTCCAGACCACACGTTTCTTATGCCAGGAACGGACACTGACAGCAAAGGGTCCTTGTGAAAAAACTGTGCTTATGCCCTCCCTTACTTTCGATGGGAGACCTAGTAATAGAAAAACATATATTTATATATGCAGTCCTGGCCGAAAGTGTTGGCACTCTTGAAATTGTTGCAAAAAATTAAGAATTTCTCCCAGAAAATTATTGCAATTATACATGTTTTGTTATACACATGTTTATTTCCTTTGTGTATAATGGTACAACATTAAAAAAACAAAAGAAAAACAGACAAACTGGACATAATTTCACACAAAAACTGAAAAACGTGCCGGACAAAATTGTTGGCACCCTCAACTTAACCCCTTTCCAGCTCAAGGCGTACTAATAATACATATCTGTGTCCTGGGCATTATGGGCCAGATAAGTATTAGTACGCCTTGGCGATTTCGCTCGCACACAAGCGGTGCGGGGCGATCGCCGCCGGGTGTCAGCTGATTGTCACAGCTGACACCCGGTGCTATGTGCAGGGAGCGGTCCCGCACAGCTCCCTTCACATTAACCCCCGAAATGCTGTGATCAAAATCGATCGCAGCATTCTGGTGGTAAGAGGAGGTAAGCGCGATACTTACCTTCTTCGTCTGAGTCTGGTCCCGGATGTTGACATGGTGACCCGATTTCATCATGACAACATCCGGGTCACCAGGAGGCAGGAAGTTACTTTGCTCATGCGCAGTGCTCGACCAAAGTATCTTCTCTCTATGCAGCGCTGACAGGCTGCATAGCACAGGGATGGTATTGCATTCCTGTGCTATACAGCCGATCAGGCTGCAAAAAGTGAAAGTCCCATAGTGGGGACATAGTGTAAAAGATCAAAAAGTGTCAGAAAGTGAAAAAAAAAAAAAAAATATTGTAAAAATATGAAAAAAATGAAAAAAAAAATAAAAAATAAAAAAAATATATATATTGTACCCATAAATAAATAATCTTATGGAGAAAAAAATAAAATAAAAGTACACATATTTGGTATCGCCGCGTTAGGAACGACCTGACCTATAAAACTGTCCCACTAGTTAACCCATTTAGTGAACACGGTAAAAAAAGACAAAAAAACCCGATGCTTTATCATCATACCGCCAAACAAAAAATGGAATAAAACGCGATCAAAAAGACGAATGTAAATATAAATGGTACCGCTGAAAACATCATCTTGTCCCGCAAAAACAAGCCGCCATACAGCTCCAACGGCCGAAAAATAAAAAAGTTATAACTCTCAGAATAAAGCGATGCAAAAACAATTCTTTTTTCTATAAAATAGTTTTTATTGCGTAAAAGCGCCAAAACATAAAAAAAATACAAATGTGGAACCGCTATAAACGTACTGACCCAAAGAATAAAGCTGCCTTATCAATTTTACCACACGCAGAACGGTGTAAAAAAAAAGAAAAAAACAATTCCTGAATTGTTGTTTTTTGTTTATTCTGCCTTCCCTAAAATCAGAGTAGAAAGTGATCAAAAAATGTCATGTGCCCGAAAATGGTACCAATAAAAACATTAACTTGTCCCGCAAAAAACAAGCCATCACATGACTCTGTCGGCCGAAGTATAGAAAAATTATAGCTCTCAAAATATGGCGATGCAAAAACTAGTCTTTGCAAAAAAAGGGTTTTTTAGTGTGTGACAGCTGTCAATCATAAAAACCCGATATGAATCTAGTATTGCTGTAATCGCACCAAAGAATAAAGTCATCTAATCACTTATACCGCACGAGGAACGGCATAAAAAATAAACTGTAGTGTTAGGGTTGTGCTAGGGTTAGGGTTGTGCTAGGGTTAGGGTTGGGCTAGGGTTAGGGTTGGGCTAGGGTTAGGGTTAGGGTTGTGCTAGGGTTAGGGTTGTGCTAGGTTTAGGGTTGGGCTAGGGTTAAGGTTATGCTAGGGTTAGGGTTGGGTTAGGGTTGGGCTAGAGTTAGGGTTGGGTTAGGGTTGGGGTTGGGCTAGGGTTGGGTTGTATTAGGGTTGGGGTTGGGCTTGTGTTTAGGTTGGGATTTTTTTAGAAGTAAGGAAAAAAAATGACGACAATATGGCGAGTAATGTTGAGCCCAAGTGCTCGCTACTTGAGTTTGCATTGGGTGCTTGGGTATGCACTGAGTATCGCGTGTTCTCGAGTGACATTCTCGAGTCTCTGCCCCATATGTTTTGCAGCTGTTATACAGCCAAAAAAACCTTGAGGGGATTGCCTGCCATGCACGAGCGATCCCCGCATGTTTTTTTTGGGGTGTCTAATAACCGTGAAACATGCGAGCGGGGACTCGAGCATGTCACTTGAGCATCCGTGATACTTGGTGCATACCCGAGATACCGATGCAAATTTAAGTAGCGAGCACTTGCACTCAAGGCTAATGACGACTTATTCAATATGATGTCCTGTTATCAAATTCTGTGTCGTACCTCTGGGTTCAAAATGTTCACTATACCCTTTGATAAAATGCTCAGGGAACTTATCTAGATGTGTGGTGAGCACCTTGAACCCCCAGGTGCTTCACAAAAGTTTATAACATTGAGTTCTAAAAATAAAATTTTTAAATTATTACAACCAAAATGTTTTTCAGCCTCCAATTTTGCATTTTCATAAGGGTAACAGGAGAAATTGCACCATGCAATTTGTTGTGCAATTTCTCCTGAGTAAGCTGATACCCCATAAGTGGTGGAAAACCACTGTTTGGCTTTCTGAATGTAAAATTAGCTTGAATAATTAGCTGACGCCATGTTGCATCTGGGGAGCCCCTAATGTGCCTAAACAGTGGAAACCCCCCCCCCCAAGTGACTCCATTTTGGAAACTACACCCCTCAAGGGTCACTTGTGGTTTGTTTCTATTGTTTAGGCACATCAGGGGCTCTCCAAATGCAACATGGCATCCGCTAATTATTCAAGCAAATTTTACATTCAAAAAGTCAAATGGCGCTCTTTCCCTTCTGAGCCCTGCCATGCATGCTCAGGAGGAATTGCACAATAGATTTTGTGGTTCATTTTTTAATGATACCCTTGCGAAAATAAAAAAATTAGGGTCTAAAGTAACATTTTTGTGAAAAAAAATAAATGTTAATTTTTTTCTTCCACGTTCCAAAAATTCCTGTGAAGTACCTGAAGGGTTAATAAACTTCTTGAATGTGGTTTTGAGCACCTTGAGGGGTGCAGTTTTTAGAATGGTGTCACTTTTGGGTATTTTCTGCCATAAAGGCCCCTCAAAGTCACTTCAAATGTGATGTGGTCCCTAAAAAAATGTTTTTGTTAATTTTTTTGTAAAAATGAGAAATCGCTGGTCAATTTTTAACCCTTATAGCTCCCTAACAAAAAAAAATGTTGGTTCCAAAATTGTGCTAATATAAAGTAGACATGTGGGAAATGTTATTTATTAACTATTTTGCGTGACATATCTCTCTGATTTAAGGGCATGGAAATTCAAAGTTTGAAAATTGCGAAATTTTCTAAATTTTCGCCAAATTTTAGTTTTTTTCATAAATAAACGCAAGTGATATCGAAGACATTTTACCACTATCATGAAGTACAATATGGCACGAAAAAACAATCTCAGAATCAGTGGGATCCATTGAAGCGTTCCAGAGTAATTACTAGTGTTGAGCCACCCCCATAGTGTTCGGGTTCGGTTCGGCGAACACTGGCATGTTCGCCGAACGGTTCATCGAACGGTTTGTCGAACACCGTCGAACACCATTAAAACCAATGGCAGGCAAACAAAAACACATAGAAACACATAGAAAGCACATTCAAAGGTGTCCAAAAGCTGGCAAACTTCTCAGAAGACACAACTAACACATGGAAAAGTGACAAGTACATATAGTCATGCGAAAAGAAAAGAGATGGAGGAGTAAAAGGAGGAGAAGACACACATATAGGCATGTCATGCCCTTCTAAAATCAAAAAAGGCTGGAGTAAAAATCTAAAATCAGCCTACCAACACCCAGACGTCGTGACAAGAAAATTAAAAAAAGAAATATCTTTAGGTAGAATGGCGGTTCCATTCAGAACACTTTCCTTACAAGACGTAGTGGTATCCCCGTTGGGAGTCGTGCCAAAAATGGAACCCAATACATTCGGACTAATCCACCATTTGTCATATCCAAGGGGCAGGTCAGTAAACGACAACATCGATGCAGATCCAAGTACAGTAGTATATACTGTACCTCCTTTGACAAGGCAATCAGGCGGGTCAAGAAGTTGGGAAGGGGCACCCTAATGGCCAAAACAGACATTGAGGGGGCGTTCCGGTTACTTACTACCTGTGCCTCCGAATAGTGTCCGCCTATTGGGCTGCTTCTGGGAAGGAGCATACTATATAGATCGCTGTTTGCCCATGGGGTACTCCATATCCTGCTCACTATTTGAGGCGTTTAGTTGCTTCCTTGAATGGGTCGTCATGGACGTTTCTAAGGGGGCACATATTATCCATTACCTCGACGACTTCTTATGCCTGGGCCCAAAAGATTCGCCACAGTGTGAATACACGCGGTAGTCCACCTGTGAGAAGGAGAGAGCTGGAGGGAGAGAGGACACCACAGAGCCGAGGGGTTAGATGGAGAACGGAAGAAGGAAAGAGGGCGAGGGAGGTAAGGGAGAATGGTGGAAGGCCAACCTGAGCTCCCCCACGTTCCTGCTGGGCGCGGAACAGCCCTGGGAATAAAAGCCGCTTGCGTATCCCTTTGAGGTTACGGGCGTGCGCGGGCAGAGGGACTACGCTGGAGTGCGAAGCCAACACAGCCAGGCCGTTTCTGCCCGTGCGACCTCCGTGTCGCCGGGTTTGTGCCAGAGCCGCGGTGGACCCTGACGGCCAGCCCCCCTCTCCCAATACTGGTGCCTGTCCGCTGGTGGGTCGAGACCCCCCGTGGTGGAGGCAGGTCTAAGCTCTGTAATTAAAATTGGCTCTGTAATTTGAATGAGTACACTTTAAATCCTTTTACAAGGATCTATTGGAGGGCAAGTCTGGTGCCAGAAGCCGCGGTAATTCTAGCTCCAGTAGCGTCCACTAAAGCTGCTGCAGTTAAAAAGCTTTTATAAGTATCGAGCCTGGCGGTCCGCCGCAAGGCTTGCTACCGCCAGTCCCAACCCATTTGCCTTGGGGCGCCTCCCCGATGCTCTTGACTGAGTGTCCCGGGGGCCCGAAGCGTTTCCTTTGAAAAAATTAAGTGTCCAAAGCACAGGTGGTGTAGCTTGTTTAACAGCTGGGCTATGCGGGGGCATTTATGCATATAGCATTTATGCATACTTTATCGAAGTGCCATAGTTTACCAAAGTGCATTGGCAGTTAGATATGGCAATTCTAATATTCATCTCTCTTCTCTTCTTTCAGGTATATACATCTCACTCCCCTGCTCTGTGATTTTTCTGCTGAAATCTACATTATCTCCCTGTTACTTGTAATGCTCTGCAGCTAATCACTGGTATATACATCTCACTGCTCTGCTCTGCGATTTTTCTGCTGAAATCTACATTATCTCCCTGTTACTTGCAATGCTCTGCAGCTAATCATTGGTATATACATCTCATTCATCTACATTGTTTAATCCATGATACTTTAAGGTCATCACACTTACTTTAACAGTTTATGATCCATGTTGAGTTGCCAGTCTGTTTTTTTTCTGCAGTTTTATTGTCTCCTGTTGTCTTAAGCTAGTTGATTGATTGCTAACAAGTTAAATCTGAGTAGATCTAAGCAGATACGTCCCTATATATTGAGACATAGTCAAGGGGCAGCATTTATGCGGGGGCATTTATGCATATAGCATTTATAAAGAACAAACGGAGAACAAAAGAGTAGTTAGCAAAGAGACAAAATCTTTATTAATGATTCATAATCACAGTGATAAAAAGTTATATAGAAAAATAGCAAGGCAAGGGGATCAGGAAGAACAGTGCCAGAAACAAGACAACCCCTAGCAATAAGGCTGCTGGGCAGTCCAAAATACAAGTGTACAAATAAATCTACAGGCAGAGGGACACTCCATAAATATGTAACTACAAGTAAAAGCAGTAAATAAGTATCACAATTCGCCCATTAAGGGATAAGAGTCAGTAAGATAGGTATAATCTACCATAGCATGTGCAAGAATCGCTAAGTAGCAGCAATAAAACAAAGATACAAATTAAGGATGAGTTGTACAACTACCCTATGCCATGTAGTGTTAAATAGAAAAAATATATACAAAAAGTACCCGGAACATGGATGGAATCACTCACCCAGTGGCAGAGTGCCCGGGTGGCAGGAAGCCCGCAAGATGCCAGGGGAGCCACAGAACGTGCTGCAAGTAAAAGCGCGCCCCGACGCGCGTTTCGCTCTTCTTTATCAAGAGGCACTGTATGTGTACCCGGCAGGACCTGATTATATACGCCCACCACTAATCACGTGATGGATAAAGGAAAAGCACATTGGTATGTAGCGGCGCGTGTACCCGCAGCCGCGCCCCCCGCCGCACACGTCACAGCTGTCAAGTCCCGAGCGCGCGCCAGGTAGCGCGCCTAGGAAACGCTCCCAGGGGCGCGCCAGGGATAGGAGACAGCCGGACATGGGCATGGGTCAGCCAGGAGCCGGAGAACACGCACCATCAATGTGTAAGAAAGAATAAATATTAAAGATACAGACAGAAGATAGAGAGCAAATGACTAAATAGTATAATACACATTAAATAAGACAAAATGCTCTCAGGCACAAACAAATGCGTAAGATAACTTAATGGAGCATAATTATAATAGGGATCCATCAAAAAACTCCTAGATAGTTACAATAAGTACCCAAAAGGATAAATATATATGAGTCCAGGTATATATGTGGATACTAGTCAGCATGGGACCATTTCCCACAAGGAAAGGAAGGATGATAGTCGAGGGGCTCTTGAAAGATGCTCCATGTTATCAGCTATAGGATGCCTTGAACAATAGATTGAAGAAGGTCCATATGGTGCACAAAGATAATGAGTTAGTAGCCTCGAGTCTAGAAGGGTACATCTGGGCTCTCGGGGGGGTGACTACAAACTTTGCCTTGCACAAAAAGAGGCCAGGTGGATCAGTACCCTGGACACCCTGGCACCGCGTGGCCTCAATGAAAATCTGAGCTTCTCCTCATTTTTGTGATTGGGCCTCCTTGTTTGTTTGGCTTTGCTCTCCCTCAGTGTTTACTTTTTCTGATCTAAAATCCGTGCTCTAGTTTTTAGCCTGTTTTTATCATTTGTTTTTAACCTTGTTTTTTCTTACCCTTCTAGACTCGAGGCTACTAACTCATTATCTTTGTGCACCATATGGACCTTCTTCAATCTATTGTTCAAGGCATCCTATAGCTGATAACATGGAGCATCTTTCAAGAGCCCCTCGACTATCATCCTTCCTTTCCTTGTGGGAAATGGTCCCATGCTGACTAGTATCCACATATATACCTGGACTCATATATATTTATCCTTTTGGGTACTTATTGTAACTATCTAGGAGTTTTTTGATGGATCCCTATTATAATTATGCTCCATTAAGTTATCTTACGCATTTGTTTGTGCCTGAGAGCATTTTGTCTTATTTAATGTGCATTATACTATTTAGTCATTTGCTCTCTATCTTCTGTCTGTATCTTTAATATTTATTCTTTCTTACACATTGATGGTGCGTGTTCTCCGGCTCCTGGCTGACCCATGCCCGTGTCCGGCTGTCTCCTATCCCTGGCGCGCCCCTGGGAGCGTTTCCTAGGCGCGCTACCTGGCGCGCGCTCGGGACTTGACAGCTGTGACGTGTGCGGCGGGGGGCGCGGCTCCGGGTACACGCGCCGCTACATACCAATGTGCTTTTCCTTTATCCATCACGTGATTAGTGGTGGGCGTATATAATCAGGTCCTGCCGGGTACACATACAGCGCATCTTGATAAAGAAGAGCGAAACGCGCGTCGGGGCGCGCTTTTACTTGCAGCACGTTCTGTGGCTCCCCTGGCATCTTGCGGGCTTCCTGCCACCCGGGCACTCTGCCACTGGGTGAGTGATTCCATCCATGTTCCGGGTACTTTTTGTATATATTTTTTCTATTTAACACTACATGGCATAGGGTAGTTGTACAACTCATCCTTAATTTGTATCTTTGTTTTATTGCTGCTACTTAGCGATTCTTGCACATGCTATGGTAGATTATACCTATCTTACTGACTCTTATCCCTTAATGGGCGAATTGTGATACTTATTTACTGCTTTTACTTGTAGTTACATATTTATGGAGTGTCCCTCTGCCTGTAGATTTATTTGTACACTTGTATTTTGGACTGCCCAGCAGCCTTATTGCTAGGGGTTGTCTTGTTTCTGGCACTGTTCTTCCTGATCCCCTTGCCTTGCTATTTTTCTATATAACTTTTTATCACTGTGATTATGAATCATTAATAAAGATTTTGTCTCTTTGCTAACTACTCTTTTGTTCTCCGTTTGTTCTTTATATTGGACATGAGTAGGCAATTTGAACCCGGTACCGGACAATTTGTCTTAGCACCGGGTTTTGTATTTTAGTATATAATTGGCCAGTTTTTTCTCATATAGCATTTATGCATACTTTATCGAAGTGCCATAGTTTATCAAAGTGCATTGGCAGTTAGATATGGCAGTTGGACAGGGCAGCAGACAGGTAAGACATGCAAGACAATTAAACAAACTTGCTGTCAGGTCATCTGTTTTGCAAACAGTATTCACCATTTGTATTTGTGCCATTTATATTCTTGCTACTACAATCATCCACATTCACCGTTCTCCCACAAATTCTACACACTTCATCCATATTAACCCCTCTCTCCTCTGTTCTCCTATGTACAGCTGTCATGCTCTCTTCACAATGTTATACCACACAGATCCATTCATTCCCACCATACAACACAGGAAACGCTCTCACAAATCACTCAACCATCTGCTCACCCTCTGTATCTTCCTTCTCTTAGTCGCAGGTGATATTTCTCCCAACCCAGGACCCTCCAGTAATAATAACACTAACTCTTTCCCTGTTACATTCAGAAACCCTGCTAATCTCATTAATATTCCCTGCATATCTTCTGTCTCATTCAACTGTGCCCTTTGGAATGCGCGCTCAGCATGTAATAAACTCTCTTACATCCATGACTTTTTCCTCTCTAATTCCCTCAACCTTCTGTCTCTCACTGAAACCTGGATCCAGCAGTCGGACACCACCGCCGCTGCAGCTCTCTCCTTTGGTGGTCTACATTTCTCACATACCCCGCGACCTGAAAACTGATCAGGGGGAGGTGTTGGTCTGCTTCTTTCAACAAAATGTACTTTTCAGGTTATCCCCCCAGTACCCTCCCTTATCTTCCCGTCTTTTGAGGCCCACACAGTCAGACTCTACCGGCCCTTCTCCCTGCGAGTGGCGGTTGTCTATCGCCCCCCAGGTCCCCCCCAGTCAATTACTGGATCAGTTTGCTGCCTGGCTTCCAAATTTTCTATCCTGCGACATCCCCACGATAATCATGGGAGATTTTAACATCCCAATTGGCGATTCTCTTTCCCCATCTGCCACGCATCTTTTATCACTAACCTCCTCCTTCGGCCTTTCACAGCTTGCTAATTCTCCTACACATGAAGATGGGAACACATTGGACCTGATCTTCTCCCGGCTTTGCTCAGTACATGACTTTACTAACTCTCCCCTTCCACTCTCTGACCATAATCTTCTTTCATTCTCTGTCAAGAACTGTGACTCTACTCAAGACACCCCCACCGTGCACACTTATAGAAATTTATGCGCCATTAACACCCAGAAATTTAAAAAAAAGGTTGCAATCATCATTGGCCCCAATCTCCACCCTCTCTCGTCCCGACTCTGCATTGAAGCATTATAGCAAAATAATGGTATGCGCCCTGGATGAAGCCGCACCTCCTACACAAAGAAAAATTCAGCATAGATGGCGACAACCCTGGCACACGCCTCAAACACGTCTTCTCCAGAGGTGCTCCAGTTGCGCTGAAAGGCTGTGGAGAAAATCTAATCTGCCCGAAGATTTCCTCCATTATAAATTTATGCTGAAAACATATAACTCTGCCCTTCACCTCTCCAAACCAACCTACTTTAACAACCTCATCATCTCATTATCCAATAATCCTAAATGACTCTTTGACACGTTTCATTCTCTCCTCAATCAAACACCACAGGCCCCGACCACCGACCTCAGCGCTGATGATCAAGCCAATTATTTCAAAGAAAAAATTGACCATATCCGACAGGAAATTTTCTCCCAATCCCCAAATGTTATGCATACTCTCCCCCGCCACATTGTATCTTGCTCACTTTCTGACTTCGAACCAGTCACGGAAGATGAAGTGATCAGGCTCCTTGCATCTTCTCGCCCTACCACCTGCACAAGTGACCCTATTCCCTCACATCTCCTTCAGTCCCTTTCTCCAGCTGTCACTACTCACCTAACTAAAATTTTCAACCTCTCCCTCTCATCTGGTATCTTTCCCTCTTCTTTTAAACACGCCAGCATACAACCATTACTTAAAAAACATCCCTTGACCAGAACTGCACGGCCAACTACAGACCTGTTTCCAATCTTCCCTTTATCTCTAAACTCCTGGAACGCCTGGTCCACTCCCGTCTAATCCGCTATCTCTCAGACAACTCTATTCTTGACCCTTTACAATCTGGTTTCCGCTCTTTACATTCTACTGAAACTGCCCTCACTAAAGTCTCTAATGATTTACTAACAGCTAAATCTAATGGTCACTACTCCCTGCTGATTCTCCTGGATCTCTCTGCAGCATTCGACACTGTGGATCACCAGCTCTTCCTCACTATGCTCCGCACTATTGGCCTCAAGGACACTGTTCTCTCCTGGTTCTCCTCCTATCTCTCTGACCGCTCCTTCTCTGTCTTTTGCCGGCTCCTCCTCCTCCCTACTTCCCCTTACTGTCGGGGTTCCTCAAGGATCAGTCCTAGGCCCCCTTCTTTTCTCCTTATACACCGCTCCTATTGGACAAACTATCAGCATATTCGGTTTTCAGTACCATTTTTATGCTGATGACACCCAATTATACACCTCTGCTCCAGACATCACCCCTACATTACTACAAAAGAACAGTGATTGTCTTTCTGCTGTGTCTAACATTATGTCCTCCCTCTGCCTAAAACTGAATCTTTCAAAAACTGAACTACTCGTATTTCCTCCCTCCATTAACTTACCTGTGCCTGATATTGCCATTTCTGTTTGTGGCTCAACCATTACTCCCCAGCAACAAGCCCGCTGTCTTGGGGTCATTTTTGATTCAGATCTTTCCTTCACTCCTCACATCAAATCACTCACTCGTTCATGTCATCTACACCTCAAAAACATCTCAAGAATCAGGACTTTTCTCACCTTTGGCAAAAACTCTTACTGTAGCTCTTATTCATTCTCATCTTGACTATTGCAACTATCTACTAATCGGTCTCCCTCTTACTAAACTCTCCCCTCTCCAATCCGTCCTTAACGCAGCAGCCAGGATCATATTCCTCGCCAACCGCTACACCGATGCCTCTTCCCTGTGCCAGTCATTGCATTGGTTGCCCATTCAATATAGAGTTCAATTTAAACTTATCACGCTTACCCACAAAGCGCACCATGCTTCAGTACCCCCCTACATCTCCTCTCTTGTCTCAGTCTACCACCCTACACGTGCCCTCCGTTCTGCAAATGACTTAAAACTAAAATCCTCCATAATCCGAACTTCCCACTCCCGTCTCCAAGATTTCTCGCGTGCTGCGCCAATTCTTTGGAATGCACTACCTAGGACAGTTTGATTAATTCCCAATACCCACAGTTTCAAGCGAACCCTAAAAACACATTTCTTTAGACTGGCGTATCACCTAAACACACTATCTGTCCGTCTCAGTGTTCCCCCATATTAAAATCTTCTTCAACTTCAGGTTCATACCAACCATGCACTTAATAGCCTCTGTCAGGACTGTACACATACTGGCTGGCGACCAGTCCATGTAATTATTATTTATCCTATTTAGTATATCAAGGCTGCATTATACAATATATGTACTTTTTACCTTTTGTGTCTCCCCCATTTCCTCATAGACTGTAAGCATGCGAGCAGGGCCCTCACTCCTTTCGATATGAGATATGCTTATTCTGTATTGTCTGTATATGTCCCCCCTAAAATTTGCAAAGTGCTGCGGAATATGTTGACGCTATAAAAATAAAAACTATTATTATTATTATTATTATTACTCCGCTGACTAGCAGACACTGCTACGAGGCCCAAAGTATTGCCTGGGCTAGATGCAGTTAAAAATTTGTAATTAGATCTACAGGCGGTGTAGCTTGCTTAACAGCTGGGCTACTCCGCTGACTAGCAGACACTGCTACTAGGCCCAAAGTATTGCCTGGGCTAGATGCAGTAAAAAATTGTTATTAGATACACAGGCGGTGTAGCTTCCTTCACAGGTGGGCTACTCCGCTGACTACCACACACTGCTACTAGGCCCAAAAAGATTTCCTGGGTTAGATGCAGTAAAAAATTAGAATTAGATACATAGGCGGTGTAGCTTCCTTCACATGTGGGCTACTCCGCTGACTACGAGACACTGCTACTATGCCCAAAAGGATTTACTGGGTTAGATGCAGTAAAAAAATGTTATTAGATACACAGGTGGTGTAGCTTGCTTCAGATGGGCTACTCCACTGACTACAAGACACTGCTGCAGGCCCAAAAGGATTGGCTTGCTTAGATGCAGTAAAAAATTGGTATTAGATACACAGGTGGTGTAGCTTGCTTCAGATGGGCTACTCCAATGACTAACAGACACTGCTACAGGCCAAAAAGGATTGGCTGAGCTACATTTCGCCAAATGCTGTGAAAAACACTTGCACAGCACTGGCACAGACCTGCCTGGCAAAAAGTGCTATGAACTGCTGTCACCTAGCCCTCAAAAGGGCTGCAATTAGAACTAGTCCCTACTCCCTAAACCTAACTCTCTATGTAACTGGAAATTCGCTCGCAATTCACACAGTTATACTGTATAGCGCCCACAGCAGCAGTGGTGCCGTCTAACACTCAACTGCAGCAGTGAGAAAATGGTGGCGACGGGGAAAATGGCTAGGTTTTACAGGGCAAGGACATGTGACATACACAGCCAATGACACATGCCCTTGCTTGTGTGAAAAAAAAGCACTTCGCTGCGTGTGTGCGTTGCTGATAGGCTGACAGACTGCAGCGCCCCACTGTAAATGCGGGAAAGAAAAAAAAATGGAGATCGGCATTATTTCTGCAGAGATCCATCCCCTGCCCCTCCCTCCGCCCTCTCTACACTGAAACTGTCTATTAACATTGATTAACAGTAGTGATGAGCGAGCACTAAAATGCTTGGGTGCTCGAAGCTCGGGTTGAGCACATTGGAATACTCGGATGCTCGACCCGAGCAACGAGCCCAATGTAAGTCTATGGGAAATTCGAGCATTTTTCTGGCGGCCCCCCCCCCCCGGCGGTCTGCAGAAGGTCAAAAATTGCCCAAATCGATGGGAACAGTGCTCAATTAAACATCAGGCAGGCAGAATATACAGGCAGACAGGCAGGCAGGGTATATAGGAGGGTGCATATCAGGGCACTTGGAACACACTAGTGCCCTCCGATTTTCATGCACCCTTCTCTTTAAAAAAGCCGGCCGGCAATTCATCATCGGTACCCGACAATTTAGAACAGAAAGAATAGAGCATCACACATAGATTAGATAGATAGAAACATATCAGTCACATATATAATAAGTACAGTGACAGTGTTGGTTACTGTACTTGTCATTTAGTGTTAAAATAAAGGATTTATTAAAAAAAAAATTGGTCGTGGGGTTCCCCGTAATTTTAGTCTCTAGCGGAGGTTAAGCAGACGGCTGGGGCAGTTGTTTGAAGCCTGGGAAGGGGGTAATACCCACGGAGCTTCCCAGGCTATTAATATCAGCCCCCAGCTGACTACCTAGCCTTTACTAGCTATTAAAATGGGGGGACCCCCCCAAAAAAATGACGTGAGGTCCCCCCTATTTTAATAGCTAGCAAAGGCTAGACAGACAGCTGGGGGCTGATATTAATAGCCCAGGAAGGGTGCCATGAATATTGACCCCCTCCCAGGCTAGAAACACCAGCCGTCAGCCGCCCCAGAAATGGCGCATCCAAAGGATATGCCAATTCTGGCACTTAGCCTCGCTCTTCCCACTGCCCTGTAGTGGTGGCAGTGGGGTAATAGGGTTGGGGTTGATGTCGGCTTATAATGTCAGCTGACATCAAGCCCAGGTTAGTAATGGAGAGGCATATATATGACACCCCCATTACTAACCCCATAGACAAAGTTAAAAAAACACAAACACCCAGAATAAAGTCCTTTAATTGAAATAAAGACACATTCCTTTAATGTTCTAAATTAAACCCTACTTACCGTATTGCCCATTCCAGCTGAAGCCAACGATCTCCTGCAATAAAAATAAAATAATAAACCAACCTCATCCTTACCTTTCCATGGTTCCCATGACAGCTTCAGCTCTGCTACATTGACATGACAGGCTGGAGCGCAGCAGAACGCTGCCATCCAGCTTGCCATGCCGCAGACACTGAGAAGCTCCTCAGTGAAGCTCCTCAGTGTCTGGCTGTGACGGCATCCAGATAAGCCGAGTTCATGTCTAATGAACTCAGCTCACCTCATTCACGTCACTGACAGCGTGGGAGAACCCTATTACCCCACTGCCACCGCTACAGGGCAGTGGAAAGAGCGAGGCTAAGTGCCAGAATTGGCACATCCTAAGGATGCGCCATTTCTGGGGCGGCTGACGGCTGATGTTTCATTATTCATGGCACCCTTCCTGGGCTATTAATATCAGCCCCCAGCTGTCTGCCTAGCCTTTGCTAGCTATTAAAATAGGGGGGACCCCACGTCATTTTTTTTGGGATCCCCCATTTTAATAGCTAGTAAAGGCTAGGTATTTAGCTGATATTAGTAGCCTGGGAAGCTCCGTGGGTATTACTCCCTTCCCAGGCTTGAAACATCTGCCCCAGCCGTCTGCTTAACCTCCGCTAGAGACTAAAATTACGGGAACACCACTCCAATTTTTTTTTTAATAAATCCTTTATTTTAACACTAAATAACAAGTACCATAACCAACACTGTCACTGTACTTATTATATATGTGACTGACATGTTTCTATCTATCTAATCTATGTGTAATGCTCTATTCTTTCTGTTCTAAATTGTCGGTACCGGTGTATGCCGCTGCTGAATTGCTGGCTTTTCATGTTTCACTGTGAGCACTGTTCCCATCGATTTGGGCAACCACTGTAATGCCTCAACCACCATGGCTGTGGCATTACAGTGAGTGGCAGACAATCCCTCCATGATTGGTGCTCTAAATAGCGTCAGACATGCAGGACGGGTACCCGAGCTCCCGCCCGAGCATCTCGAAAGTACTCGGCGAGCTCCGAGCATCTCGAGTACTGAGATGCTCGGGCAAGTACCGAGCAGTGGCGAGCATGCTCGCTCATCACTAATTAACAGTATTACTGTGAAAAAATCCAGTTACGCTTTTGGTGCACGAACAGTTATCGAACATAACCTCGAACAGACGAATTTTTTGCAAATCAGCTCGAATTTGAGATTGGCGAACAGTTCGAGTCGAACACCGCTCATCTCTAGTAATTACCTCATAAAATGACAGTGGTCAGAATTGTAAAAATTGGCATGGTTATTAACGTGCAAACCACCCTTGGGGGTAAAGGGGTTAACATTTGGTTGCACACCCTTTGGAATAAATAACTGCAATCAATCTCTTCCTATAACCATCAACAAGCTTCTTACACCTCTCAACTGGAATTTTGGACCACTCTTCTTTCGCAAACTGCTCCGGGTCTCTCATATTTGAAGGCGCCTTCTCCCAACAGCAATTTTAAGATCTCTCCACAGGTGTTCAATGGGATTTATATCTGGACTCATTGCTGCCACTTCAGAACTATCCAGCGTTTTGCTTCCATCCATTTCTGGATGCTTCTTGAAGTATGTTTGGGGTCATTGTCTTCTTGGAAGACCCATGACCTAAGACGCAAACCCCACTTTCTGACACTGGGCGCTACATGGTAATCTTCAGATTTTCTGATGCCTTGCACACAGTCATGACACACAGTGCCAGAGACAGCAAAACAACCCCAAAACATCTTTGAACCTCCAACCATATTTGACTGTGGGTACTGTGTTCTTTTCTTTGTAGGCCTCATTCCGTTTTTGGTAAACAGTAAAATGATGTGCTTTATTAAACTGCTCTATTTTGGTCTCATCTGTCCACAAGGTGCTTTCCCAGAAGGATTTTGGCTTACTCACGTACGTTTTGGCAAGCTGCAGTCTAGCTTTTTTATGTCTATGTGTCGGCAGTGCGGTCCTCCTAGGTCTCCTGCCAGAGCGTTTCATTTCATTCAAATGTGGATGAATAGTTCGCATTTACACTGATGCACCCTGACTCTGCAGGACAGCTTGAATTTCTTTGGAACTTGATTGGGGCTGCTTATCCACTATCCGGACTATCTTGCATTGCAACCTTTCATCAATTTATCTCTGCAGTCCACGTCCGTGGAGATTAGCTACAGTGCCATGGGTTGTAAACTTCTTGATTATGTTGCGCACCGTGGACAAAGGAACATCAAAATCTCTGGAGATAGACTTGTAACCTTAAGATTGTTGATATTTTTCAACAATTTTGGTTCTGAAGTTCTCAGACAGTTCTCTTCTCCGCTTTCTGTTCTCTGTGCTTAGTGTGACACACACAGAAACAATGCAAAGATTAAGTCAACTTCTCCCCTTTTTATCTGGTTTCAGGTGTGATTTTCATATTGCCCACACCTGTTACTTGCCACAGATGAGTTTGAACAAGCATCATATGTTTTAAACAAAGTTGTTTACCCACAATTTTGGAAACATGCCAACAATTACAATTTTGTCTGGATCATTTTTAGGGTTTTGTGTGAAACATGTGTATAACAAAACGTGTAACTGCAAAAATTTTCTGGGAGAAAAACTTAATTTTTGGAATAATTTTTGGAACAATTTCAAGGGTGCCAACTAGTGTTGAGCGAGCACTAAAATGCTCGGGTGCTCGAAGCTCGGGCCGAGCTCACTGTGATACTCGAGTGCTCGACCCGAGCAACGAGCCCAATGTTAGTCTATGGGAGACCCGAACATTTTTGCGGCGGCTCCCCCGGCAGTCTGTAGAAAGCCTAAAAAGTGCCCAAAACGATAGTGACAGTGCTCAAATGACATGGGGACAGCATGGGGATCGCCCCTGGAAGCATTTCTGACCCCCAGGTCACTGCTGTCAACAACGTGGTCAGAGGTATTAAGCCACTTTTACAGGCTCACAATAAAACGTTCAAAAACAAAAGTGAAAATGCTTTCCTGTGAAATATGTTAACCCCTTAACGACCATGGGTCTTTCTGTTTTTGTGTTTTCCTTTTTTGCTCCCCTTCTTCCCAGAGCCAGAACTTTTTTAATTTTCGCTCAATATGGCCATGTGAGGGCTTATTTTTTGCGGGACGAGTTGTACTTTTAAACACCATCACTGGTTTTACCATATCGTGTGCTGGAAAATGGGAAAAAAATTCCAAGTGCAGTGAAACTGCAAAAAAAATGCAATTCCACAGTTGTTTTTTGGGTCCTTTTTTAACCACGTTAACAGATTGCTAAAACTGACCTGCCATCATTATTTTCCAGGTCGTTACGAGTTCATAGACACCAAACATGTATAGGTTCTTTTTTATTTAAGTTTTGAAAAAAAAATCCAAAGCTTGTCAAAAAAACAAAAAAAAATGACGCCATTTTCCGAGACCCTTAGCTTCTCCATTTTTCGGGATCTGGGGCCAGGTGAGGGCTTATTTTTTGCGTGCCGGGCTGACGTTTTTATTGATACCATTTTGGGGTAGATCCGATGTTTTGATCGCCCGTTATTGCATTTTATTGCAAAGTTGTAGCGACCAAAAAAACTTAATTCTGGCGTTTAAAATTTTTTTCTCGTTACGCCGTTTACTGATTGTATTAATTCTTCTTTTATATTGATAGATCGGGCGATTCTGAACGCGGCGATACCAAATATGTGTATGTAGTTTTTTTTTTATATATGTATATATATTTTATTTTGAATGGGGCGAAAGGGGGGTGAGTTAAACCTTTATATATTTTTTATTTTTTTTATTTTTTTAAAAACTTTTTTTTTACACTTTCTGCTTGCTTCTATAGTCTCCAGAGGAGACTAGAAGCAGCAGTTGTCTCATGGCTTCTACTGCATACAAGCGATGAGCAGATCGCTTGTATGCAGGAGAAATGCTCACTTGCTATGAGCGCTGACCACTAGGTGGTGCTCATAGCAATTGAGACATGACAACCACAGGCGTCTGCTGCAGACCCTGAGTTGTCATGCCCACCCATTGGTGACCCGCGATCACGTGACGGAGTCACTGATGGGCGGGGCTTAGGACTCCCGGAAGCGCGAGTTAAATGCCACTGTCAGAGATTTAACATGTTAACAGCCGCGGGTGGATTGCGATTCCAATAATCAGCTGACATGTGCTCGCTTCAGTGCGGCCTCACCGCCAGAGCCCCCGCTGAACCGGCCTTCCCGACCTGGTGCGTACTATTACTGACCAGGTCGGAAAGGGGTTAAGGAACATCCTTTCCAGGGTAAAGACTTGTGTATAAGGTAAAATAAATGACCAAAAACAAAAATACTCCTCCACACCTTGGGCTATGTTCACAAGTAGCATTTTTTATGCGTTTTTGCACGTTTGTATTGCTTTCAACCGTGACAAATGCATTCACCGGGAAATGTCATTTTAACATTTTACAACCTTATCTGGCCATGTGCTGTGTGACACATGCATACAGTGCTAAAAAGACATGGGAACAGCATGGGGAAGACCCCTGGAAGCATCTCTGACACCCAGGTCACTGCCTAAAAGTGTGCCCATCAGAAGTGATCCTTGCCGCATCAGAAGATGCAGACTTGCAACTATCCCCGTGCAAGTCCTTGTCCCAGGGCAGTGTTCAATTGTACCTCCCCCATAACTTGCAATACAAGCGCAAATATGCAGTCTGCCACCCACCCACCCCCAGGCTGCAATACCATACTGCTAGCTTGCTTGCACTTGAAATTGGGCCTTTTAGGCATCTGGAGGTGGAATCTGGCCACCACGTCATGGCTGCGTCGGTAGCCTGGCATTCATACTCAGTCCCCAGCCGCCCCGCGGCCGGGTGCCCACCCACAGTCCCCAGCCGCGTGGGGGTAGCCGGGTGTCCATACATGGTCACCAGCCGCCCCTATTTGTCCCGGTGCGCCTTATACACAAGCGCGCATACCAAAACATTACCTGTGCCCTCCCCAGTGCATTTAGTGGGAAGGACAGCCTAACCACAAACACGTGGACAAGTGAATGTGGCCAGGAATGGTCCATCTCACTGACGCCTTCACACTGGGTTAATATTGTGGAAGCCGGGACACAGTTGGACACTGGGATGCAACACGTCCTCCAGACATAGAGGATTGCGGGTCCTGGGTCAATCAGGCTTCAACACAAAGTTCAGAAGGTAGACAGCAGCAGTGGTCGGCCTCCTACACAACGAGTAGATTATTCATGATCATGAGGCCATCCACCTCCTTAGCTTTCTGTTCCTTGGAATGCAAGAGCATGTATGTAGTAGCAGCTAGGCCTGAGGTGGTCAGCGTTTTGGCGCATATTCTACCTCCTTCGAGGATTGCTGGATGTTTTCCTGCTACTATCCCAGTTCTATGACTCCTGTTAAAACAAAGCTTCAGGTGATAAATGATGGATGAGGTGGTGGCAAAGGAGAAAGAGCAGGAGGAACAGGGACCATTCACATCAATATCAGGCCAGTCAACCAGATATGTCTTGTAGGATATGTTTCTGTAACAAAAGGAGCGGTTTGGCTACACAGTTATAGGGCATACAGTGAGTGCAATGCCTACCAAAAATTTCGAGCCACTCCAATGCCCCTTGGAAATGACATGGAGGTCAGAGGGCGTTAACTAAACCTTTTTTTCGATTTATAGCAACTGGGTCTCCCGTGCACTGTTGGCCTAAGCAGTGAATGGAAGGCTTTCCAAAAATTATGAGGAACTGCAATGCCCCTTACAAGAGCCATGTGTGGCACCCCAGGGGTCTGGTCACCACAGTAATAGAGATATTACGTCGGAGAGCAAGTGGGAGGTTTTCTGGTCAGGATCCCTTAAACAAGCAACATCCTCCTGCCCCAGTCCTGGGAGGGGAGAATTCTGCCCTTATAAACTGGATCTGGGGCGGGGTTGAGTGAGTCAGAGAACAGTCAGAGTCAGAGTGAGAGCAAGGGAAAGTAACAGCAAGGAGCTCTGTAGGAGCTAGGAGCTAAAGACCAGGGGCTGGAAGCTGAGCAGAGCTCGCCCTGGCAGAAGACAATAGGAACTGGACACAGGAGTCTGAAGCTGTGAGGACTTATATATCCAGCAGCAGAAACCAGCCAGCAGGGGATTTAAGGTCCTCTGGCCATAGAAGCCCGGAGGCTCAGTCACAAGCAAGGGACCAGCACTGCCGTCATGGAGCGGAGGCTAACAGAAGGCCCCAAGTCACCAGCCATACGGGTGAGCACTACACGGTACACTCAGGGACGTGGGCTACTTCTACCCGCTTACAGCAAGGTAGCCAGGAAGAGTGCAGACAGACAGGGAGGCCTACAACTCCACCTGGCCAGGGGAACTCCTGCTTGCTCACAGACTGACCAGGCCTCTTATGCTAGCCAGTACTCCCGGGAGGGTCTACCTTATAATCATCAGTAAAGACCCTGAACTGCACTGCAAAGACTCTGAGTCGTTCCTGCTGCGCTCATGCACCATCAACCCCATCATCCACACTCACTGCCCTGAGGCTATACTCCTCCCAAGGGGAGTTATCCCATTCTATGCTGCGCACACAACACCAGCCACAGCGGTCTGCCTCGCTGCGGTGGTACTCCCTGACCGCAATCCACGGGTGGCGCAGTCGGACAATTAACCTCAAAACCTAAGAAAGACTGCCACTGGTTTGACCAGCCTGAGCCATGGGACTGGGTCACCGCCACGGAGACTACAGACCCCAGAGACCCGGCACCGGGTATCCCACACACGTGTACACACGGCCCAGGGGGCGCGTCACATGCAGTACAGCATATTACAAACATAAGTCCCATTATTGGGGAGTGGGTGTCCCATAGTATTTGCTTATGCCTTGCAAGCAAAAGCTGCCAAAAATTAGGACGGAGCAACTTGCAATGCCCCTTACAAGAGCCATGCAGTACAGCATATTACAAACATAAGTCCCATTATTGGGGAGTGGGTCTCCCATAGTATTTGCTTATGCTTTCCCAGCAAAAGCTGCCAAAAATTAGGACGGAGCAACTTGCAATGCCCCTTACAAGAGCCATGCAGTACAGCATATTACAAACATAAGTCCCATTATTGGGGAGTGGGTGTCCCATGGTATTTGCTTATGTTTTCCCAGCAAAAGCTGCCAAAAATTTGGACGGAGGAACTTGCAATGCTGGCACCCTGGTGGTATAGTGGTGGTGGAGGCTGAGGATAAGGAGAAGAAGATTAAACAACCGAAACGAGGAAGCGTATACCCATGAGTGGGTGTGAAGCGGTGCATGTGAATACACCTCCCGAAATAACACAGTGGATTTGACTTTATGTTACTCTGCTGTCATTTGGTGGTGATGAGAAGTCTGGCCCAATCCAGCCCTTGTTCATTTTGATAAGGGTCAGCTTGTCAGCATTGTCAGTTGACAGGCGAGTGCGCTTATCAGTTATAATTCCCCCAGCGGCACTAAAAACACGCTCCGATAACACGCTAGCGGCAGGGCAGGCCAGGACCTCCAAGGCGTACAGAGCAAGTTCATTTCAAGTGTCCAGCTTGGATACCCAATAATTAAAAGGCACAGAGGAATCACGGAGGACGCTGGTACGATCGGCAAGGTACTCCCTCACCATCTTTTGAAACTTTCCACTCCTTGTGAGAGTACCCCGCGCCTCAGGGCCTGTAAGCTGGGTGGGTGTCAGAAAACTGTCCCAGAACATTGACAGTGTTCCCCTGCCTCTGCTGGATTGGAGTTGCATCTCTCTCGCCTGTACGCCTTGGTTGGGCAACGAACTGTGACCTCTGCCGCTAGCGTGTTCAGATGGGAATTTTTTTAAGAGCTCTGCAGCAAGGGCCTTCTGGTATTGCACCATTTTTGTAGACCTCTCCACCTCAGGAATAAGAGAGTGAAAGTTCTCCTTGTAGCAGGGGTCTACAAGTGTCACCAACCAGTAATGACTGTCACCCAACATTTTGACAAAGCGAGGGTCACGGTTAAGGCAGCGTAACAAAGTCAGCCATGCGTGCCAGACTGGTAACGGGCAAGATTTCCGTGTCCTCACCAAGATGACGACTGACCATGCTCTCCTCCTCCTCCTCCTCCTCCTCCCCCCTGTCCTCAGGCCACCCACGCTGAACCGACGGTATGACACTTGTACAGGTACTACCGTCTACAACGCATGATAGCAGCTCCTGTTCTTCCTCCTCCTCCTCCTCCTCCTCTCCCTCATTGTCCCCCAATGCACGTTGGGATGAGATGAGGCTGGGCTGTGTGTAATCGCCCGCTACGGCTTCTTGATCCATCTCATCATACTCTGGCTGCAATGCCTCCTCTTTAATTCTCTGCAGAGAGCGTTGCAAAAGACAGACAAGTGGTGGGATGCTGACACTAATGATGGCGTCATCGCCACTCACCATCTTGGTGGCCTCCTCAAAGTCTGTCAGGATGGTACATATGTCAGACATCCAGGTCCACTCCTGAGGTCTTATGTGTGGAGTCTGACCTGAATATCGACGGCCTTGTTGCAGCTGGTACTCCACAACTGCTCTCTTCTGCTCACAAATCCTTTGCAACATGTGGAGGGTAGAGTTCCAACGTGTGGGGACATCACACACCAGTCGATGTTCCGGAAGCTGCAAACGCTGCTGCAACACAGCAAGGGCGGCGGAAGCTGTAGCAGACTTGCGAAAATGAGCTGACAGGCGGCGTACTTTCACGAGCAGATCTGGCAACTCGGGGTACGATTTAAGAAACCGCTGAACCACGAGGTTAAGCACATGAGCCAGGCATAGTACGTGTGTGATCTCACCTCGCCTCAGAGCCGCCACCAGGTTACGGCCATTGTCACACACGACCATGCCGGGATGTAGATTCAGCGGTCTCAGCCACAGATCTGCCTGCTCTTTCACAGCTGTCCACAACTCACAAGCAGTGTGAGGTTTATCACCTAAGCTTATGAGTTTCAGCACAGCCTGTTGCTGCTTGGCGGAGGCAGTACTGCAATGCTTCCAGCTTGTAACTGATGTGGTGATATCTGAGATGGAGGCTGAACATGAGGAGGAGGAGGAGGAGGATGCACAGGAGCTGTACACTGTGGGGGCAACTCTGACTGACATAGGGCCCACAATCCTCGGTGTGGGGAGGATGTGTTCCGTCCCAAGGTCCGACTGGGTCCCAGCTTCCACTATGTTTACCCAGTGTGCCGTCAGAGAGATGTACCGTCCCTGGCCACAAGCACTAGTCCACGTGTCCGTTGTCAGGTGGACTCTCCCAGTAACTGCGCTGTTGAGGGCACGGCAGATGCTTTGGGACACGTGCTTGTGTAGTGCGGGGATGGCACACCGGGCAAAATAGTGTCGGCTGGGGACCGAGTACCGAGGGATGGCCACTGCCATAAGATTGCGGAAGGATTCCGTCTCCACCAGCCTAAAAGCAGCATTTCCAATGCAAGCAGTCGTGAAATGTGCGAATTTAGGACTGTGGCTTGTGGGGCGTTAGCTGCGAATTTCCGCTTTCGTTCAAAGGTCTGGGATATGGACAATTGAACGCTGCGGTGGGACGTGGACGTTGATGCTGTTTCTTGAGAAACTGCCATAACAAGTGAAGACTGAGAGGAGGGGGCATCTTTACATGCAGTATGGACAGGGGATTGCCTTGCACACACAACAGGGGGTTCTATTGCACGCACAACAGTGGAAGAAGCAGTGGTGACACCCGCTGACACTGGTCGTGGACCCTGGGTTTCGCCCCACAAAGTCGGGTGCTTTGCTGCCATGTGCCTGATCATGCTGGTGGTGGTCAGGCTGGTAGTTTTGTCACCCCTGCTGATGCTGGCATGGCAGGTGGAACATATGGCCTTTTTGGGGTTATCAGCAGAGTCTTTAAAAAAATTCCAGACTCTGGAAGACCTACCGCTTGTACTGGCAACGTCCCTCGTGTTGGTGTTACGGGGAACGGTTGCCTGCCTTCTGTCTGCGGCCACCACACTGCTTCTTCCTGCCTGTTGGGGTACTCTGCCTCCCTCCCCCTGTGTGCTGCTGGCCTCACTCTGCATGTCCTCCTTCCACGTTGGGTCAGTTACTAGATCATCCACCACCTCCTCCTCTTCCACTTGCGCACCACAATCCTCCTCCTCACTTCCTGGCAATTGTGTCTCGTCATCGTCCACCTCTTGTGACAGATTTCCAACGTCGACTTCCTGTGGCCGTGGCTGTTCAAATATTTGGGCATCGCAACATGGATCTCCTCTTCCACCACTTCAAGCGTATCAGGCGAGGGGCCCAAATATGGAAATGGACCAGTGAACAGTTCTTCGGAGTGTCCAAGTGTGGGATCACTTGCTGTCTGACGACACTCGGCATGGTGGGAGGAAGGAGCATTAGGGTGAGGAGGAGTATGCGGTCGAGACTCACGGCTACTAAGAGTTGACCGTGTGGAAGACAGACCGGAGGTGGTGGTGCCCAGGTAACTGGAAGTATTGTCTGCTATCCAATTAATAACCTGTTCACACTGATCAGTTCTCAATACTGGTGTTGTTCTGTGCTTCCCTAGTAATTTGGTCAAGAAGTGGGAGCGAGAAGATGTGGCTGTTGGTTGTGGCACATTTTCACCTTGGCCACGGCCCCATCCTCTGCACGAACCATCACCAGAACGTCCACTTCCACGTCCCTTGCCACGCGCCTTGCCCATTATAAATGAAGTAAAATAGCTTACACTTGCACTATCAATGGAAAAAGGGTAATAAAGAGTAGATTAGAACCGTGGAAAAGGAAAACCACAGTTATTGTTTACTGGGGTATACCACACTTTTTTAAATAGAGATATTTGCGGCTGAACAGTGAGCGACACACTCAAACTGCTTTTTTTTTAGATACCAAAGGCCCAAAACTGGATAGTACAGTGATTTGACCCGTGGAACTGCGAAACCACACTGGGATGTCGGGCCTACACAAGACTATTTTCAACAGATATATTTTTGTGTCACAACAGTCAGGAGACACTACTGCTTTTCTTTACGGAAAAAACTACCAAAACCTGAATAATAGAGATTTTTTACCGTGGAACAGCAAAACCACAGTTATAATTTACTGGTGTATACCAGGCTTTTTAAAATATATATATATATTTGCGGCTGAACAGTGAGCGACACACTCAAACTGTTTTTTTTAGATACAAATGGCCCAAAATTGGATAATACAGAGGTTTGTACCGTGGAACTGCAAAACCACACTTGTATTTCTCGGGCCTACACCAGACTATTTTCAACAGATATATTTGTGTCTGAAAAATCAGGGAGACACTATTTTTTTTTTTTTATAGCAAAAAATGCAAAAAGCAGGATAATAGAGATTTTTTACCGTGGAACAGCAAAAGCACACTTCTGTCTCTCTGGCCTACACCAGACTATTTTCAACAGATATATTTGTGTCTGAAAAATCAGAGAGACACTATTATTATTTTTATACAGCAAAAAATGGCAAAAACAGGATAATAGAGATGTTTTACCGTGGAACATCAAAACCACAGTAATAATTTACTGGTGTATACCAGGCTTTTTAAAATATATATATATTTGCGGCTGAACAGTGAGCGACACACTCAAACTGTTTTTTTTAGATACAAATGGCCCATAGAACTGCAAAACCACACTTCTATTTCTCTGGCCTACACCAGACTATTTTCAACAGATATATTTGTGTCTGAAAAATCAGAGGCACACTTTTTTTTGGGGGGTGGGGGGGGGGGTGGGCACCAAAAGGTTAATAAGATGGGTATTTGTACATTGTGAAGGAGGTAAAAAAAAAGAGGATTTAGATTAAAAAAAAGGATTTTTCCTGGCCCCCGGGACCTGGAGCTAAGTCCAGCAATTTCAGCAACAGGAGCAGCACACAGGACTGTAATGCAGCGTTTGCTGGTATAACCACTGCGTCTCCTATACAGCCTGCCTGCCTGATATACCTGGGATGGATATTAGTCCTGAGAAGGACTGTTTGTTTGATCTGGCAGCCTTTATAGCCCCTACACTAACTATTTTGCAGGATATATCTCTCCCTAAATCAGCAGCGCTGTCCCTACACTGTCTGATCCGGAGCGACTGTGTCCAAGATGGCGGCGCCCGGTTTTAAATACTCGAGGTGACGCTGTGCGGCCAGCCAATCACTGTAATGCCCACAAACAATATGGCTGCGGCATTACAGTGACTGGCTGGCAATCCCTGCATGTTCATTGGCTCTGTAAAGAGCGCCAAACATGCAGGGCGGAGACCCGAGCTCCCGCCCAAGTAACCCGGAAATGCTCGGTGCTCGCCGAACATCCCGAGTAGCGTGATGCTCGGGCGAGTACCGAGCAGTGTCGAGCATGTTCGCTCATCACTAGTGCCAACACTTTTGGCAATGATGTGTATATATGTGCCCATTCAAGAACATGCTGCACAGAAGCCACTCACACAAAGCACGCATGCTGCACACATACTGCTCACACAAAGTGCAAATTGCACACATGCCACTTACACACACAATGGTCATACCATGTCTGACTAACCCTACATGTAGCACATGAGATCTCAATCTTTCTCATATGCACCTCTTCGAATTTCTAATTTTTACGCTGGGTTCTGGCGGCTTTAATTGAAATCGAGACAATCAGAACTGCAAATTACCGATTGTGACTGGCTCCATGTGCAGCTTCATGTGCTTGCCCAAAATATGGATGGGTGCAGGAGCTGCATTTACATGGCATTTTTATAGTCAATAACATAGACCATGGTTAACTTATGCATGTGTACTGGCACATTGGCATAATTTGTCCATGTGCTGTCCGTGATACACATGGACAGCAAACAGACCGATTATACACTTGTCAGAACAAGTCTTTCATGGGGCAGTGTGTTAGTTTTTACCATTAAAGTAGAACCTGCAAGGGACAAAAAGTGTAATAGGGTCTTATCTGGGTAGATAATGTCGAGAAGAATACGCACTATCGCGCTCACCTGATAAGGTTGTGTGCACACAGCCACTGAAAGAGGCTAGGCTGCTGCAGATTCACAAGGAAAGAATCAAGGGTGCAGGAATGGTATGGGTTCACCTGCGTTGCCATCAGTTGGTGATAAGAAGACACGAATCCGAAAATCAGTTGCTGCGGTTTAGTGGTCAATGCGTTTCGAAGTTTCAAACTTCTTCATCCGGACAAAACCATGGACTGTGATTTTGTCTTGATGAAGAAGTTTGAAACTTCAAAACGCATTGACCACTAAACCGCAGCAACTGATTTTCGGATTCGTGTCTTCTTATCATCAACTGAAGGCAACGCAGGTGAACCCATACTATTCCAGCACCTTTGAGATTTTACCATTAGTGTTTTCAGTGATTTTCACCTATGAAAAAAGCATAAAATTACAAAACCTCTCCTATCCATTGCAATATTAATCATGGACAGCACCTGGAATGTACTCTGAAAGTATCAGTATGCCTCCTTGATTTTCACACCCTTAGACTTGTATTGGTGCAGTAATTTTGATCTGTGATGCAGATGAAAAATAGACATATTTTCGTGATTTCTTGCGGACAAATGGTCTACAAAATACACGGTCATGCGATCAACCACATAGAAAATAATGAGTACATGTTCTGTCCGAGAAAAACGCACAAAGAACACGTATGTGAAACCGGACGCCTGAATAAGGCCTTAGAGAGCTTGTTCAGGGAATTCATGGTGTTCCATTTTTACACATATAGGTTTCTGCATTTATCTTCAAATCTGTCTATGTCTTCTATTAATATACGGAAAGTGATATCGTTTGGGAGGGCAAATAGAAAGTGGTTAAATTGTGGCAAACGCAATGAAATATTTTGAGGGAAGGGATGCAAAGATATGATTACTAAAAAGCTGTAAAAGAAGTAAAGAAAAAGATTTAAATGGAGGTGCTGGAAAACTACATAAAGAGGGTCTGAGAAAGGGTTAAGAGAGGGATGGAAGCATTGGGGCTGAGGATGGCATATACAGGACAACTGCATATTTAGCAGAGCAGATACACCTTGGATAGACGTATACCGATGTATACTATAGAGAAAGGCTCCTCAATGAGAGAAGTGAAGTCTATGAAGAAAACCCCTGCCTGCGGATGACTATAACTGCTGAAGAACCATTTCCGCCTGTGAGGAGCAGCGGTTCCCTGCTCTTGTGCCTTAGGTTATGTGCGCACGGTGCATTTTTGAAGCAGAAATTTCCTGAGCGTTTCTGCACCTCCTTGACAGGAAAAACGCAAGCGTTTTTTGGTGCGTTTTTGATGCATTTTTATACATCAATGAATACTTATTGGAGCTAAATAAATTTATATGGTGGGACATTGCTTAAATCTTGGATTATGGTCAGAACTGGGGTGAGTATATTGGTTAATTTGAATGATTAAAGAATGTGTCTGTTGTATTTCAAATAAAGTGTTTTGTTTGTGTCTGTGTGTTTATTTCACTCTTTACTTTACTTTAATTAGTTTTGGTCATGGAAAGGTTTGATTGACACTTTGTCATCACCAAACAAAAGAGCTAGGTGTCAGCTAGTCCCATTCACCCAAACTTCATTAGCATTTCTATTCATGTAATTTATGAGGCTGCTGTCAGCTGGTATTTTTAGCCTGGCAAGGTGCCATTTGCAAACATTTTCCCTGCCCATAATTAACATCTCATAGCTGGTTTGTTAGCAGCTACATCTCCACGAACAGCAACAAGCAACGCTTTGGACGCAGAATATTTTTGTTGCATCCGAAACGCTGTGTTCTAATGCCGCACTTTTGTTGTCTTTACATGTGAATCCACCGCATATAATGACACTTCAATCGGTCAAAATCTGCAGTGGAGACTAGCGTGTCCGCTACAGAAATTGACCTGCTGCGGGTGAGTTTGGGTACGTGGCCACGGTCAGAAGCTGCTGCAGGTTTGACGCTGCGTGTTTATACTGCGTCAAACCCGCAGCGTCCAGATGTTACAGCATAGTGGATGGGATCTCTAGAAATCTCATGTCCACTATGCGTGCATCTGAGGCTGCGGATCACTCGTGGACACTGATATGTGGAGCGTCTTTCAGGACCGCAGCATGTCAAATTCTCTTGCGGAGTCACAGAAATTTAACCACTAGAAAGTATAGAATGCGGTAAATCCGCATGGTTCAGTGAACACATGGTTCAGTGAACACATGTGAATTTACCTGCATTCAATAGAATGCAACGTTTTGGACGCAGCAAAAAATGTGTGTCCCAAAGCGCTGCTACATCCCGATCATGGGCACAGAGCCTAAAATTTTTTTAAAAAATGGCGTGAGCTCCCGCTTCATTTTTATAACCAGCAGAGGGAAAGCCGACCGCTGATATTAGTAGCCGGGGAAGGGGCCATTAGCCAACAATGTTCCCTGGCTATTAATATCAGCCCACAGCTGTTGGTTTAGCCTTTTCTGGCTAGATTACAGGGGGACCCCAGAAAAAAATTGACGTGGGGTCCCCCTCTAAAATCTAACCAGCAAAGGCTAAACTAGACAGCTGTGGGCTGATATTAATAGCCAGGGAAGGAGCCACGGTCAACCATATTCCTCACCTGTCCGCCTTCAATGACGTAGTCCACGTACCACCAACGATTGTCCCACGACGATCTGGGTCACTTCTACAGCTGTGACATCAGCCATCACTTATGTCACTGCTTTAGAAGACAGCAATGTACACTGACAGGGGTGTAAAATCACCCCATCAGTGTACATTGTTGCAGGAGATTACTGGGGTTGATCAGCTGAAGATCAGCTGATCAGCCCCGGTGAGCTTACGATCATCTGAGCGGTCACGTCACCGATCATCTGAGCAGTCATGTGACCATCAGCTGATCTGTCATCAGCGAAGGTCCTGTAAGCACAGTATACTAGGGGGAGCGAGCCCGCTGCCCATAATATACCACCACCGGACAGGTGAGTATAGAGGTTTATTTTTTCATTTTTACGTTTTTTACCGCGTGTGGTAGCCGGCTTGGATGGGAAGACTACTGCTCCTCCCATCCACGCCGCTCCTGCTGTTATCAGCAGCAGTGGCGGTAGGGATGAGAGGAGTTGTAATCCTCCTCTCCAACTCGGGTACCACACGCAGTGCGTTTCTGCCGCAAATTCGCAGCCATTGACTTTAATTGAAACGCAGCAAATCCACATATACTTGCGGGTTTGCGGTGTTTCAATGGACCTCAATAGGGCGCGAATTTGCTGCGGGATCACGCTAGAAATGGTCCTGCTGCATTTTTTAACGCAATGCGAATCCGGAGAGGAAATTTCCGCATCATGTGCATAGCACATCCGGATTAGCATTGCTATGCATGGCAGACCAATTAACAAGTGTTTCAGAAGCTTTTCCGCGGAGGGAAAACCACTGCGAAAACGCATCAAAAACGCATTGTGTGAACCCAGCCTTAATGTAGCAAAGGCTGGTAGGTCAGAGCCTTCCTTCTGCTCTTTATTAATTGCAGTGAAGAGAGGAAGCCACAGAAAACACTGCTCTGCAGCATCAGAGCTTCACAGTGACAAGAAGTCCTGTATTGCTCCCTCTGCCCTCTCATACTTCTCTATAGCTGTCGGACCCTAATCAGATGGGCTGCAGCTGGTGCACTAATGATCAGCCTAGGGTACAGGAAGGCAAAGTCATCAATGGCTGCTACTGGCCTCATTTAGTGGGAGAACCCAAACTGCAAGGGGCATTGGTAAGAGTGTGCAGATACTGTCAGCCCCCAGCACGTGTGGTACGTCACATCATGATGAAGACGGCGATGCTGCCACCTACTGGATGTAATAGTTATGTCTCCATTGAAACAAGGGATGATTGTCTGCTCTTGGGCCCCCCTTCTTCTGCTGGGCCGCTGTGCAGCTGAACCAGCTTCTCAGGCAGTATATATCAGCCCTGGCTTGTGCTACTGCGAGCTGCCTGCGTGCTTTAAACATGTTACTATGGACTGCATCGTCTCAGGACTTTTCTCCCATTGAGCACATCTGGGACGGTATTGTTTGGCAATTGCAAAAGGAAGCTGCCAGCAGCATATCTTGATGATTTGCCAAAGTGTATTCGGCATGGCAAAACTTTCCTCAGAGGATCATTAAAGGGAATCTGTCAGCAGGTATTTTGCTATTTAGTCTGAAAGCCGATCAGAGCAGATACCAGATCAGAGCAGATACCAGCGATGTATCACTTACTTTACCGCTTGGTGCAGTTTTGATAAAATCCCTGTTTTCTCTGCTGTAGATGTAGCAGTGGTTGGAATGCGGAGCTGTATATAACCCCGCCCACACCACTGATTGGCAGCTCCCTGTGTACACTGCGCAATGACAGCAAGCTGTTAATCAGTGGTGGAGGCGGGGTTACACAGACTAGCTTGACCTGAGACCTAGTCCTACAGTGATAATCTCCTGCTGATAAAGCACTGATTGCATTGAAACTACAACACACGCATCCCTGGAATCAGGTTTTATTGCTCTATATTATGCTGCTCTCAGATTAAATAGCAAAAGCCTGCTGACAGATTCTCTTTAATAACCTCATTGATAGATGCCAAGGTGTGTAAGTACGGGGATTTCTGGATGCGGCACTCACACTCAATTCTGAAAAATGTAGATGTTTTGAAAATTTTGTTTCCATTTCTCAGAATTTGCATATCATTAAAGTATCTCTTGATTCTGTGATTTCTATAATTCCATCACTTTCCCTCTTGGTGTAGTTTCAATGTTGAGGATTGTACATGCCATGAAGAAATTCATAGGATATAAATACAATTAAATGCCATAGTCAAAAGAATTATTTTTATTTCAGTTAATATTTATCCTAGTTAACACCAGTCATTGGCATAACACCTTGAAGAATAGCAATATAATTGCCTGTGGTAATTTAGAAGAAATATTTACCTAGCAGCTATAATCAGCACCTTTGGCTACAGAAATACACAGTAACTCCTGCCTCCTACTGACAGCTGTGACTGCCATCTACTGGTCACACTCAGATCTCTGCTTTCCCTGAGCAGAGCCCCTTTAGGGCTACCATGGAACACTGGGTGTTATGGGGGGTCTCACCTCTCTAGGGCGCAGTGCCTCCACCCGAATCTTGATTGGAGCTCTCTCTCTGGGACTGCAGAAGGACTGTTATCTTCTGCCAGGGGCGGATTCGGGAAACCCCTGCCACAACTCAGTACACACTCACAGGGAACAGGAGCAAAACCGTTTAACAGGTTTATTGCTATCCAGCAGAATTGAGGTGGGTTTAAAGGAATAGCATACAATACAAGTAACAGTGTTCTATAAAAGTCATATACACATCACAATCTACTTCTACTCCGACCCTGCAAATATAACATATCAGGTTTTCCCTTTTTGTATTAACTCAGTCCAAACGTTGGGGCCCAGTTGCCGTGGAAGTTGGCGCGCAAATGAGAACAGTTGGTGCACTTAGATGAATATTAATGTCAATAGTCTGGGTTGTAGTGTACTCACTGTAAATAGCGCTGGTAGAACCACAAGTCTCAGAAGGGCACTCACTGTGTGTCTCAAACGGTCAGCTGGTTCTCTGGACACCAGCTGGGGGCAGCAGGATTCAGGCCTTTATACGGTGGGAGTGCCGGTAGAACTCTCAGAGTCCTTGATGTAACTTGCTTCAGAGGGTGACAAGACCGCACTCTCTCCAGCAGCGCGGGTATCTCAGAGGGGGCCGCCACACTCTGCAGCGTAGAGGAATGCAGATCCACACCGCTCCGTCCCTCACAGCAAGCTGCCACGCTCTTTTTTCTCTGAACTTTTACTTTCACTTCCTGCCCAGCTCCCTCCCCCAAGTCCCTCCTCATCCAATCCACTCTCTCCTTCTATCCTTCCAGGCTGTGTCATCTGACTGAAACAAGGGTCCCTGGGAATTGTAGTCCACTCCAGCTCAGGGGAAAAATGGTTAATGTCTCTAGGTCCCTGTTTAACAGCAGCTGCAAAGCTCTTCTTAGTGTCTGTAAGTTCCAGTATACCAGTAGCTGCCCTGACATTTCCCTGTGCAGGTGTTACAGTGGTGTAATACTCTGACCACGTTGTTGACAGCAGTGATCTGGGAGTCAGAGATGCTTCCAGGGGTCTTCCCTATGCTGTTCCCATGTCATTTGAGCACTGTTCCCATCTTTTTGGGCAATTTTTAGGCCCTCTGTAGACCGCCGGGGGGGAGCCGCCTGAAAAATGCTCGAGTTTCCCATAGACTTACATTGGGCTCGTTGCTCAAGTCGAGCACCCGAGTATTCCAATTTGCTCGACCCGAGCAAAGAGTACCCGAGCATTTTAGTGCTCGCTCATCACTAGTTATGAAGTATTTTAATTTACTGAGATGACTTTTGTGTTTTCATTGGCTGTCAGCCATAATCATCAACATTAACAGAAATAAACACTTGAAATAGATCACTCTGTAATGACTCTATATAATATATGTTTCATTTTTTGTATTGAAGAACTGAAATAAATTAACTTTTTGATGATATTCTAATTTAGTGAGATGCACTTGTATATAGTGTTCAGAACAGTGTGTGGATGAGGAGTTAGGTGGGGTTACAATTTAACAACACAACATTAAAATGCATAAGAAAAATGGCATAAATTATGCCACAATGCTGACTCTAGGCAGTCCAGGCACTCCAATCCGAATGCGCTGAGGGCTTATTCCTGTTAGTCATTAACTACAGCAGGATTGCTTGTTCTGGAATCTGTTTGCTAGTTAGAATATGAGGGTAAGGATATGGCATTGATACGGCCAGTGAATTTATGGTGCGGAATTTCGCCTTATGCAAAGCAGCAACATTTGCAACAAATTTTTCGATGTAGTTGGATTTTGCCATGGATTTCTTTTGTATGTTGTTTCAAATTTGCAGCCAAATCCAGAGTGATATATTTTTGAACAATTTACATACAATGTGGAAATTGCCCAAATATGTTTTTAAGCTGGGATCCTATGAAGGTGTAGTTGTGATGTGGTCGCTTCATAAAAGTCGCAAATGCTTGCAGCTGTTTCACTAGAAATTGATAGCCAAGAGCCCCGCTCTATATGACTTTCCTAATTATTTTACAGAGTGTTGTTTGAAACATGGTGGTCAATGATAACAAGGGCAATCTGGGTAACTGCCCCATATCCAGAAGTGAATATCCACATTACTTATAAGCTCAGCAAAGCAGAGAGCCACGGATGAATAAATGAATAAAGTAGAGATGCTACAGGAAACAATCCCCGGTTATCTGTGTGGCACCTTCACTATGATGCGGCCTCTGCGTTATTAATGCACAAACTTCCCAGAAGCTGCCAATGCAGTACCCAGAACTAGCGCTGCACAAGAGTGTCGAGATTTGATTTGCTCTCAAATGAATCTTTCATTCATTGGAGAGAGGGAGGGTGTAATTTATATTTGGTCTGGTCAGTACTATTACAACAATACCAAATATAGTCACTTATAAATTTCACTGTTTTGAAAAATTCTGAAATAAAAAAAAAATAGGAACAGTAACTAAGTTTTAATTTTTTATTTTTGGAACTGTATAAGGGCTTGCTTATTGTTTGCCAAGTTGTAGTTTTTATTAGTATTCTTTTGGGATGCAAACAACTTTGTGATGATCACCTTTTACTCTCTTGTGGGAGGCAAGGTGACTTAAAAAAACCTTAATTCTGGTGATTTTTTTCATCACAATGGTGTTATATTTTGAAAGATCGGATGATAAAAGACACTACAATACCAAACACGTTTATTTATTTTTTATTCCATTATTTTTAGAATGAGAGAAGTGGTGTAATTTACACTTTGTAATTTTTAAAATGTTTTTGAAACTTTTTTTTTCACATTTTTCTGCTCTTGCGACAACTTGAATCTGTAATTGCTTGCTTGTACAATACACTGCAATACTTTGGCATTACGGTATGTACTCAGTCTGCTGGCCCCTGGGTGTCTTGAGAACCTATCAGCACCCTGCAATGGCGTCATGGTGGGGGATTGGGAGGGATAATGCAGTCCCTCCTAGAGTCTAATACAGGGGTCTCAACCACGCGGCCCCTGAGGCTGCTTAATGCGGCCCACATGCATCGGAGTCCCCGTAATGATTGCGGCCTGCTCCTGAGGGCTGCCAAATTCCATGATTCTTTTCAGTTGAATGTTCTACAAGTAAGTGACCAGTATGGGCCATTACTACAAGATTGGGACCAGGATGAGCCATTACTACAAGATGGGGACCAGGATGAGCCATTACTACAAGATGGAGACCGGGATGAGCCATTACTACAAGATGGGGACCAGGATGGGCACATTACTACAAGATGGGGACCGGGATGTGCACATTAATACAAGATGGGGACCGGGATGGGCACATTCCTACAAGATTACAAGATGGGGACCGGGATGGGCACATTACTACAAGATGGGGACCGGGATGGGCACATTACTACAAGATGGCAACCGGGATGGGCACATTACTACAAAATGGCAACCGGGATGGGCACATTACTACAAGATGGGGACCAGGATGGGCACATTACTACAAGATGGGGACCGGGATGGGCACATTACTACAAGATGGGGACCGGGATGGGCACATTACTACAAGATGGGGACCGGGATGGGCACATTACTACAAGATGGCAACCGGGATGGGCACATTACTACAAAATGGCAACCGGGATGGGCACATTACTACAAGATGGGGACCAGGATGGGCACATTACTACAAGATGGGGACCGGGATGGGCACATTACTACAAGATGGGGACCGGGATGGGCACATTACTACAAGATGGGGACCGGGATGGGCACATTACTACAAAATGGCAACCGGGATGGGCACATTACTACAAGATGGGGACCAGGATGGGCACATTACAGCAAGATAGGGACCGGGCTAGACACATTACTACAAGATGGGGACCGGGATGGGTACATTACTACAAGATGGGGACCGGGATGGGCACATTACTACAAGCTGGGGACCAAGATGGAGGACATTACTACAAGATGTTGACAAGGATGGGGACATTACTACAAGATGCGAACCAGGATGGGCACATTACTACACGATGGGGACCAGGTTGGTCACATTACTACAAGATGGGGACCAGGATGGGCACATTACTACAGGATGGGGACCAGGATAGGGAACATTTCTACAAGATGGGGAAACTGCTACAAGTTGGGGACATTACTATAAGAAGTTGGTGCAAATTGTATGAAGAAAAAAATCACTGTATTTAGCCAATTAGAGGACACAAAAAGGAAATAAAAATTGTAAAAACTATAAAACTGTATTATAGCCCATAAAATGAATGCCATGTAAAAGAATAAAATAAAAATGCCAAAAATGTTAAAAAAAAATATCCAAAGGTTGTATAGAAAAAAACAGTATGGTATCATTAAAACTTTTATATCATCCTGCAAAGAATGCGGTTCTTCAAATTCACATTTTTACTATGTGCGGCCCATATACTTAGCCGAGTTTGAGACCCCTGGTCTAATGAATTACATGCCTCTGTGAGTGATTAACAGCAGCATCTGAATAGGCTCCGATTGTTCCTGTTACAGGCAAATGCTGGCTGTAAAGGGCTATGTGACCACGATCAAGCTATAGCAGCACTTCGGACGCAGCGTATATTCACTACGTCCAAAACGCTGAGTTCGATCATGCAGTTATATCCGCATCTTTTCATTGAACACATGCGGAGTTACTGCATCCAATACATTCTACATTCCCAATTGTGGAAATTTCTGTTGCGGAGACTAATGTCTCTGCAAAAGAAATTGACATGCTGCGGTTCGTAAAGCTGCGCTGCTGGTGAGTTAATGCGGTGTCAAGTACAGTTATATGAAAAAGTTTGGGCACCCCTATTAATCTTAAGCTTAATGTTTTTTAAAAATTTGTGTTTTTGCAAAAGCTATTTCAGTTTGATATATGTAATAACTGTTGGACACAGTAATGTTTCTGCCTTGAAATGAGGTTTATTGTACTGACAGAAAATGTGCAATCTGCATTCAAACAAAATTTGACAGGTGCATAAGTATGGGCACCTCACCAGAAAAGTGACATTAATATTTAGTAGATCCTCATTTTGCAAAAATAACAGCCTCTAGTTGCTTCCTGTAGCTTTTAATGAATTCCTGGATCCTGGATGAAGGTATTTTTGACCATTCCTCTTTACAAAACAATTCCAGTTCAGTTAAGTTTGATGGTCGCTGAGCATGGACAGCCCTCTTCAAATGATCCCACAGATGTTCAATGATATTCAGGTCTGGGGACTGGGATGGCCATTCCAGAACATTGTAATTGTTCCTCTGCATGAATGCCTGAGTAGATTTGGAGCGGTGTTTTGGATCATTGTCTTGCTGAAAGATCCATCCCCTGCGTAACTTCAACTTTATCACTGATTCTTGAACACTATTGTCAAGAATCTGCTGATACTGAGTGGAATCCATGCGTCCCTCAACTTTAACAAGATTCCCGGTGCCGGCATTGGCCACACAGCCCCAAAGCATGATGGAACCTCCACCAAATTTTACTGTGGGTAGCAAGTGTTTTTCTTGGAATGCTGTGGTTTTTTGCCGCCATGCATAACGCCTTTTTGTATGACCAAACAACTCAATCTTGGTTTCATCAGTCCACAGGACCTTCTTCCAAAAAGAAATTGGCTTCTCCAAATGTGCTTTTGCATACCTCAGCCGACTCTGTTTGTGGCGTGCTTGCAGAAATGGCTTCTTTCGCATCACTCTCCCATACAGCTTCTCCTTGTGCAAAGTGCGTTGTATAGTTGACCGATGCACAGTGACACCATCTGCAGCAAGTTGATGCTGCAGCTCTCTGGAGGTGGTCTGAGGATTGTCCTTGACTGATCTCACCATTCTTCTTCTCTGCCTTTCTGATGTTTTTCTTGGCCTGCCACTTCTGGCCTTAACAAGAACTGTCCCTGTGCTTTCATTTCCTTACTATGTTCCGCACAGTGGAAACTGACAGGTTAAATCTCTGAGACAGCTTTTTGTATCCTTCCCCTGAACAACTATGTTGAATAATCTTTGTTTTCAGATCATTTGACAGTTGTTTTGAGGAGCCCATGATGCCACTCTTCAGAGGAGATTCAAACAGGAGAACAACTTGCAAGTGGCCACTTTAAGTAGCTTTTCTCATGATTGCATACACCTGGCTATGAAGTTCAAAGCTCAATTAGGTTACAAAAGCAAAAAAAGTGCTTTAGTACGTCAGTAAAAAGTAGGTAGGAGTATTTAAAACAAGAAAATGATAAGGGTGCCCATACTTATGCACCTGTCAAATTTTGTTTGAATGCAGATTGCACATTTTCTGTTAGTGCAATAAACCTCATTTCAAGGCAGAAACATTACTGTGTCCAACAGTTATTACATATATCAAACTGAAATAGCTGTTGCAAAAACACCAATTTTTAAAAAACATTAGGCTTAAGATTAATAGGGTGCCCAAACTTTTTCATATAACTGTAGAAGCACAGTGGGCATGGGATTTCTATAAATCCCATCCACTGTCATTCTGCTGTACAACGCAGCGTTTTGGATGTAGTGCACGTGAGCTGCATCCAAAACGCTGCCATTACGGAACGTGGGCACGCAACCTATCACAGTCAGCACTCACCATATGTGGAGCCCTCTCTATTTACACACACTCTGGGATCTCACTACATATAATTATTTTATAATTGGTACATGTGATTAATTTATATTTTTAGTGAGGTAGAGCGCACAGTGCCTTTAAAAAAACTGTGAGCCCACCGCCTTTCCTCAATCCTTCAATGTTTCCTAGATATACCTCTCAAAAATTGATAAGTACAATTATGTGCAAAATCACCAACATATTACCATAAACTGTATGACAGCAGTAGACAATCAGACAATGCTGTGTGTCTGACCAGTACAATTGCACCTGGACACAGCAGAGCACAAGTTAGACAAGCTGACCACATCATGTGGCCCCTCGCCACGTGTTCCCACCATAGGGGTAGACCATACTTCTCCAGATCCCTTAAGGAGTAAAGTTTAAACCATTGCCAAAATGCATTGGATGGACAATAGATAGTGTGGAGCAGTGTTTCCCAAACTCCAGTCCTCACAGCCCTCCACAGGTCATGTTTTCAGGATTTCCATAGTATTGCACGGGTAAGAGAATTCCTGATACCTTGATGATACTTCCATCACCTGTACAATACTAAGGAAATCCTGAAAACATGACAAGTTCAAGTTGGGGTTAGTGAGGACTAGAGTTTGGGAAACTAGGACTTTCCTGGGATTTTCCTAGGACGTAGGCTTAGTTTTGGGTACTGCCCTTGTCAGGGAGGGGCTAAATCTGGCAACAAAATGGACCTAAGGTGGTATGACCTAGTATTCCCTATACCCACATTTGTGAGACTCCCAACAAGGAACATGTCTATGTTGAGTTACAAACCAGTTCTCTATACTTGCACGGCTGGAACACATTGTTTAAGGATTTTTTATCTTTATGTATTTAAGTTCCTTGAGAGTTAAAGGGGTTGTCCACAACTTAGACAACCCCATCTCAATCAGCATGTTGCACCCAGTAAAATAACACTTATACTCTCCTCCAGTGTCAGCACTCGTTCTCCCGGGGATAGTGTGACATTATGTCATGTGATCTCTGCGCTCAATCAGCACTGGCTTCACTCTCCCCGCCTTCAGACGAATCAGACATCAAAAGGAAGTTAGTTCTGCAGCAGCTCTCACTTCCTCTTGATGTCTGATTCCGTTGTTAGGATAGGAGAGTGAAGTCAATGCTGATTGAGCACAGGGACAGCGTGACATAACAATGTAACGCGATCCCTGGGAGAGCAAGTGCAGACACCGCTGACATCGGAGGAGAGTATAAGTATTACTATTTTACTGGGGGACAAACATGCTGATAGAGAAGGACAACCCCTTTAATTTTGGGTCACATGCATTTATGTCCTGAAAGTGATATTTGGTACAATCCTCTCACTGTATATCTACACGTATAATTTGTACTCATGTGTAGTGTTTTCTGATCCTCTCCAGAGGCTAGTTTCTAAATCATACTGAAACCAGTTCTGTTCAATGAACATTCTGGACACCAGTGCAGATATTCAGAATTGTTGGTGTTGTATCTGGTACACATAAGGGTATGTTCACATTACGCTTTTTTTTTTTAGACGCCAGGTACCAGCCAAGTTTTTCAAGCAGAAGACGCTTCAAGAAAACCCCTGCGGATTTTTCCTGAAATGTCCTTTAGGAAATGTTTTCGGTCCACCTTTGCCTTCAGCGTTTTTTTTTAATTTGTAAGCATAAAATAGTGAACAGCTTCTTTAACAAAAGTTACCTGAAAAATGGTTGCACCACTTTTTTTAACTGATTTGCGACTTTGGAAACCTGAAGCGGTTAAAAAAAGCTCAAAAGAATCAAAAAGACACGACAGCAAGTTGTCTTTACATTGCAGCGCATATATTCATGCTGCTTAGCGTTTCTGTAGTGCTTTTTTAGGCGGTTAAGGAATGTACACACTTGTAAAAGACAGGTTAGCTAGTGGCTTGTTCATCATAATGCCTTGAACAATCACAATGTAATTGTCTGTTGTATTAGAGCAACATTTTTTACCCTGCAAGTTTGTAGCAAAAAGAATACAGAAGTGTTTGCTTCCTATTCTCAGCTGCTACTGCCATCTGCTGGTCAGGCTCAGAACAACATCTATTTAAACACTGAATTTTAAAGTCAAAACAAATGTATTTATTTTACTACCGGATATAAAGCCATTAATTTTCACAGCGTTTTACAGACATGATCATCGCTGTTCCTATTGGGGCTCACAAACTAAATTCCCCATCAGTATATCTTTGGAGGGTGGGACGAAAAAGGAGAGCACGGAGGAAACCCACGTAAACACGGGGAGAACATACAAACTCCTTGCAGATGTTGTCCTGCGTCAGATTTGAACATAAGACCTCAACGGGTCACTGTGCTGCCCAATGTCAAGTCAAATACTTCATCATTTAGGGCAATTTCACATGTGGCAGTTTTCTGCCACTGAGTATTCGTTCCATTCATGTGATTGGAGTTGTTTTCATGGGAAGCACATGGATCTTTGGCAAGTTTCATTCAGAGGAATGTGACAGATGAAAAAAAATCTGCACCAAAATCTATGGCGTGTGACTTCACCCTTCATACATTTAAAAACTTTTTTCGAAATACAAGAACAATTAGTATCAAAGAATCCATGACAGCACCATATGAGAGAAAATAGGATCCGCCCCTACTACTGGACAGGAAGCCCTGAGCACAATATAAAAAGGCAACTCCCACTTCCTCCTACAATGTGGTTTCCAAAAGTCAAGTAAGAGTCACCCAATTCATCATTCTTATTTATACATTCACTCCAGCCCATTCTTCATTGTGAGAAGAGAAGATTAGGAACCATCATCAACCAAAAGCCAGAGGGAGGGAAAATAGGGTGCTGTCATGGGTTTCAGGAAAATCAAATTAACTGTAAGTAATTATCATTTTCCCCTCACCCATGACATCACCATATGAGAGACGATAGCAAAGAAATCCTCTAATAGGGAGGGAGCACCCTTGCTGGATCTTACAACTGAAAAAAGATCCCTGGAATATCCTAGTTCAACGGATTGTGCTTCAAGAAGGAAGATTGAGAACGTTTTAGATATCATTCAATCAAGATAATGTCTCTATCGATTTGGAGCTTTAACCAAAAGCGCCAACAGGAGTAAAGAGGAATATTACAACAACTCTTTCCTCTTTATTTCCCAGGGAAGGTCTATATTTAGAGACTTCACTTATATGCATGGTTGAATATCTTTCACAGATTTGATTAGATATTCTGTATTCATCAAATCACCTAACCAACAACTGAAGTATATAGGAACTGGTACTAAGACTCAGCATGTAATAGAAGCAGAAGTTAATCGATTCAGAGAACATGGTAACCTTAACCAGGCTTTGACTAGGCCTTAATATTGTTGGCATTTTCCATTGAAGCACACCTCAAGGCCAAGGTCTGGATAGTAAGAAACCTTTCTAAGGTCAATGATCACGTAATTGTTAAAACTACCCAACTCTATGCTATCAAGTGTAGAAAGAGCATCCCTGATTGCCAAAATGGGGTTCCAGAAACCAGCAGAAATATTTAGCACTATATATCCCTTAGGGTGTAATGTTAAGTCCCCCCAAGAAATGTATTTAAGCCGAACGGACACTTAAGTTGTGTGCCCACGAAGCATTTTCCAAGCGTTTATGCTGCGGAATTTACATAGCGTAAACGCTTGGGAAAGGCTTGGTAATCCGTCCCCCATGGTCTCCCCAATGACAAGCCGCAATACGAATGCCCATGCTGCGGATTTTTCCGCAGCATTTATGCTGCACTCAAAAATCCGCAGCATGTCCATTAATTTTGCGGACACGCAGCGTAATCGCCGCCATTGACTTGCATTGGACCGCGTGACATCCGCATCACTACATGTGCACAAGCGGATATCACACGGTTCAATGTGCGGATGGTACCCAGGTCTGGAGGAGAGGAGACTCTCATACAGACCTAGGTACCATAGAAACTGTAAAAAAAAAGAATTTAAAATAAAAAATAAAGATTATACTTACCTTCCGATGTCCTCCCAGTGTTTTCTCCCCTCTATCTGGTCCGCTCTATGGGTCGCGGTGTTGTGAAGGACCTGCCATGATGTCATTGAGTCATGTGACCTGTCACATGACTCAATGACGTCACCGTAGGTCCTTCACACCACTGCGCGCAGTGCAAGAGACCGGACGGAGCAGAGAAAACACCGGGAGGACATCGGAAGGAGAGTATAATTTTTTTTTTTTTTACCATTCTTATTCTTTTTTTTTAACTAACTTGGTCACACTACTATAAATCCATGCCGGTTGCATGGATTTATATAGTGTGACCAAGTTGTCAAGCACTTTCCAAGTGATGCTAAAATCGCTTGGAAAAGCGCTTGATAACCCGCATGCAGAAATACATGCAAAAACGCTTGACAAATGCTTCTACCTGGCGGGAAAAACGCATGTAAAAAAAGCATGTGTTTTTTCCTGCCAGGGAGAAGCGGAAAAAATATGCAGCATTTCTGCATCGTGGGCACATAGCCTTATAGTTCGAGATTCCCATCCTGGGGAGTTTCTGGCTACCACAATCTAGCCAAGTACTAAGAGCTGATACAACTAGAACGGGCAAAACACAGATCTGAGCTATTACAAAAATAGAGAAAAGCCACAATCCACCATTCATGCAGGTGTAATAGTGGGGAAGGGCGTAGCCTTCCCTTGAGACTGAGAGAGTAAAAGGAAGAGTTCCTGAAGACAGACCTCCCCAACTGTGGTAGGCCAAGCTAAGGGGGTTAGCTTTAGTGGTCCGGTTGGTAGAGCAGAGGGGGAACTTAGTGCCCTTATCAAGCCTAGAGAGATATAGAGCTTGTTCCTGGTATAGTTCCTTCTGGGCTGTAGTACCTGAAAACAGCCACAAGATGCCACTGTTCGGGGTGCAGATGTCAGGATGAGTCTGCTAGCCGAGCTATAGACAGTGATGGGTTAAGGTTCTGTGATGACAGCTCACTGAGGGTGGGCATATTAGGAAAGTCTCTGTTTTAATTTCCTGAATCAGGAAGTGATAGAGTAGTACAAGAAGGGATTGCGACCTGATGAGACAGCCTTACTATAGTGGCAGCTAGGGTAGACGGGAGCTCCGAACCCTCAGACAGTGAGATCCCAGTGCGCAGTTCTCCCCACGCAAGAGCACGATTCCTGTTCGCTCGCCGTAGAAACTCACCAAAGTGTAGTGAGGACACGGGGCACTTCTGGTCTGCAGGCAGCAGAGGAAGCTAAACAGTACTCCAAGCCAAGACGTGGGGGAGAGATATCGGATCCGTTCACTGTTAATACAGAGGAGTCTCTAGGGCCAGGAATTATAGCCACAGAGATGCTCCGCCTAAAGAGGGAACCAGGGCTGAAGCAGTTAACAGCGCCTGTGAGGGAGATGATTGCCTGTCGGGCCTTATCCATTATATCTGACTGTAAATACTGTAAATATTCCTCTTCCCCAAGTAAAGTCCAAGTTCTGGTTAAGAACCTCGTGTCCTCTGAAATTATTGCTGCCCTGGTCCCAGAAGAAAATTGCCTGGAGACAGCCGCGATCGGATGGCGTGAAGTAAGTGAAGAGCACTACATACACAGCCACACTTCAGAGAGAGGACACGTATTGTCTGTAGGGTGCCATAGCGAGAGGGGGCTACAGCTCGCCCACGACTACCTCGCTGGGGCACCTTACACAGGTATGATAGTGTTTACGCTATTCTCCTATAATAGCACCAATTCTGCAACTTACTGTAAATGGATGTTAATATAATCCAACCATGAAGATTGTTAGTTGAAAATATTTAAAATGCAAGATAGATTAGTTTCCAAGCAAAGGAACTAAGAAACCCGAGTGATAACCAACACCTCTGATACACTTTTTTTTCTGAGGAAGCAACTCATTCAGAAAGAGATATATATCTCATATGGTATTGGTCAAATCTCAGATGATCTTAAAATAAGGTATTAGCATCCGTCCCGTTAAACATGTACCTTAAGGATGCCTCATCCTGTGCTTGAGTAATCAGCACGGTCTTACCTCAGTGTGAAGGCATTCGTCTTAACCAGCAAAGATGTTTCTCCTTCGCCACAGGAGTCTCACGGGTATGGGGACATTTTAACTCATCCACTGATTCCTACCTTTATAGGTTTATTGCAGAGTTGCCGTCTTTTCACTCAAAGAGCGCACAGACTGGATATTTAACCAACTCGCCACTTAGTTGACTCTACCAGTTATGACTTCAATCCCAAGAATACTTATTGTTCCATTGACTTAATTTCCAATTAGTCCATCTTCCCCACTTTTACCTGGGAAGATATACTGGTCTTGAAATAATTTTACCAGATCCGGTATAATCATGTCTGTCGTGCAACTCCATTTATTAGGAGGATGGACTGGGATATTTACTGGTTCTTCAGTTCATACCGGCAAGTCCAACTGGTACCTTCCTTAGGAAGGCAGACCAGTAGTGCTGCCCACTTGTCACAATCAAGTTTATCTTACCATTCCATACCAGGAGGGTAGATTGGGGCAATTGGTGGTTTATCAGCCATCAATACCGGCGAGTCCAGCTCGCACTTCCCTAGGAAGGCCAACAGGTATAGTGCTGCCTGACTTGGCACAATCAAGTTTATCTTACCATTCCATACCAGGAGGGTAGATTGGGGCAATTGGTGGTTTATCAGCCATCAATACCGGCGAGTCCAGCTCGCACTTCCCTAGGAAGGCCAACAGGTATAGTGCTGCCTGACTTGGCACAATCAAGTTTATCTTACCATTCCATACCAGGAGGGTAGATTGGGGCAATTGGTGGTTTGTCAGCTTCCCCACCGTTGAGTCCAACTCATACCTCCCTTAGGAGGTCAGAGTGGTATAGTGCCGCCCCTCTTGGCACGATCGAGTTTCATATCCTCTATACCAGGAGGGTAGATAGGCGCAAATTGTTTTTTAGCCCCCCTACCGGCAAGTACAACTCCCAGCTCCGTTAGGAGGACAGACTGGTATAGCGCCTTTCGACTTGGCACAATCAAGTTCCTCTTACCATTCCTTATCAGGGAATATGGGGTATAGAGAGTTTTAATCACTTAACGTCCAAAAGGTCATTTGAAGACTCCCGCTAGGAGTTTTAACTGGACTTACGATGGTTTCATTAAAGGGAACCTGTCACGTCCTAGCTACCCTCTACACTGCCCCCATGGCATTGTTAGTGATGCAATGTGCATCACTAACAAGCTTTTTTCATTAAAATTGGTGCAGCTATAATGATTTTATAACCTTTAATATACTTAGATTCTACCTGCTCGTTCAGTCATAGGGGTGTGATTGTCATATTCAGCCATTCGCGGGCGCAGCCCATGTATATTATTGTATATTGCTTCCGGCAAGCGCTGATATTGTGGGGCGCATGCGTATTTGTACATGTTCAGTCGCCTGCGCAGTGAGGCTGTGTGATTACCAGCTTCACTGCACATGCGCTATGTTCTCCGTGCGTGCGCAGTGAAGCTGTGTAGTTCGCAGCTTCACTGCGCATGCGCTATGACACTGTTCCCCGCACGCGCAGTGAAGCTGTGAACTACACAGCCTCACTGCGCATGCGCGGGAACATAGCGCGTGCGCAGTGAAGCTGGTAATCACACAGTCTCACTGCACACGCACGGGGAATAGAGCGTTATAGCGCATGAGCAGTGAAGCTGCGAACTACACAGCTTCACTGAACATGTGCGGGGAACATAGCACATGTGCAGTGAAGCTGGTAATCACAGCCTCAGCGCGCAGGTGGCCGGACATGTACAAATGCGCATGCGCCCCACAATAATAGCACTTGCCGGGAGCAATATTCAAATACATGGGCGGCGCCAGCAGTGACTGAATGCCGCGACCGCCCATGACTGAATATGAGAATCACACCCTATGACTGAACGAGCAGGTTGGATCTAAGTATATTAAAGGTTATAAAATCATTATAGCTGCACCAATTTTAATGAAAAAAGCTTGTTAGTGATGCAAACAACGCTATGGGGGCAGTGTAGAGGGTAGCTAGGACGTGACAGGTTCCCTTTAAGCTTAGCGTAGTCATGTCCATCTTGCACCTTCAACTAGGAGGGGGGAACTGAGCTGTAGATGTTTATCAGCCGGTTCATCTAATGATCCTAGATTGTGAAGATCAACTGGACTTAAATCAGTATTATTCTTTTTAGCGCCACCATTTACAAAGAGGACCACTGGGACATAGATGTTAAATGCAGACCAGTTCAATATGCTATCCAAGTGTGAGGGATTGACTGGACCTGTTACTCATCAGCTATCTTTTGGACTGTATTTAATAGAATCACCATACACCGAGGGCATCGTCTGGAAATCTATTTTTAGCCTAGGAAGGTGCCAATAGGCAAACATGGTCCCTGGCTATTATGAACAACTCACAGCTGTTTCGTTAGCTGCTACGTCCCCCCCGATCAGCACTCGGCAGCGCTTTGGACGCAGAGTATTTTTGCTGGGTTCAAAACGCGGTGTTCTAATGCCGCACTTTTATTGTCAGTACATATGAATCCACCGCATATAATGACACTTCAATTGATCAAAATCTGCAGCGGAGACTAGCGTTTCCGCTACAGAAATTGACATGCTGTGGGTGAGTTTGGGTACGTGGCCACGATGAGGAGCCACTGCAGGTTTGATGCTGCGTGTTTATACAGCGTGAAACTCACAGCATCCAGATGTTATGGCATAGTGGATGGGATCTCTAGAAATCCCATGTCCACTATGCGTGCATCTGAGGCTGTGGATCACCCGTGGACACTGACATGCGGTGCGTCTTTCAGGACCGCAGCATATCAAATTCTCTTGCGGAGTCGCTAGTCTCCGCAACATAAATTTGACCACTACAATGTATTGAATGCGATAAATCCGCATGGTTCAGTGAACACATGCAGATTTACCTGTGTTCAATAGAATGCAACGTTTTGGACGCAGCAAAAAATATGCATCCAAAGTGCTGCTATGCCCAGATCATGGGTACAGAGCCTAAAATTTAAAAAAAAACAAAACAAAAATGGCATGGTCTCCCGCATCATTTTTATAACCAGCAGAGGGAAAGCCGACCGCTGGGGGCTGATATTAGTAGCCGGGGAAGGGGTCAATGGCCAAAAATGTTCCCTGGCTATTATCAGCCCACAGCTGTTTTTTAGCCTTTACTGGCTAGATTACAGGTGGACCCCAGAAAAAAAAAATTGACATAGGGTCCCCCTATAAAATCGAATCAGAAAAGACTAGACGGCTGCGGGCTGATATTAATAGCCAGGGAAGGGGCCATGGATACTAACCCCCTCTGCGGCTAATAATATCACCCCTCAGCAGTCCCAGAAATGGTGCATCCATAAGATGCGCCAAATCTGGCACTTAGCCTCCGCTCTTCCCACTGCCCTGTAGCGCTGGCAAGTGGGGTAATGAGGTTGGGGTTCACGTCAGCCTTGTATTGGCGGCTGACGTGAAGCCCTGGTTAGTAATGGAGGGCGTCCATAAGACGTCCCCATTGCTAAAGGCTTAGTAAAGTTTACGACGCTTTTTCAATAAATACACCGCCAGAATCACTAAATTACTTACCGGTAATGTGTTTTTCCTGAACCCATGACAGCACCTACAACGAGAGAGAGGATCCGCTCTTCCAGGACAGGAAACCTACAGAATAAAAGGGCGGCACCTCTCCACCACCTCAGTTGTTTACAGAGCATGAGAGGACACTACTTAATAGTTATATATCCTATGATTTTTCCTTCTACACACCACGTGAATCAAACACCATGAAGGGAATGAAGTGATGAACTTATACCAGTGATGGGATGGAATATAAGGGTGCTGTCATGGGTTCAGGAAAAACACATTACCGGTAAGTAATTTAGTGTTATCCTATCACCCATGACAGCACCTACAACGAGAGATTTACAGAGAAAAAACTTTAAAGTTAGGGTGGGACCACAGCCTGTAGAACAGTTTTCCTAAAGGAAAGGACAGCAGAGGATCCCAGATCAAGCCTATAGCGTCTATAGAAGGTGCAAGGTGAAGACTGAATCGCAACCTTACATAATGCTTGATGGGGACATCCGCTTTCTTATTGTTCTGCCATGGATTCCCCGGATTAGCACAGAAAGTAGGGTGCACAATTTCCTGACTTCTATGGAAATTGGAAGCTATCTTCGGAAGATAAAGTAGCTCCGGAACCGACCCATCTTCTAGGATCTGTATAAACAAAGGATTAACCGAAAAAGCTTGAATGTCACTAACTTACCATGCTGAAGTCAGGGCCATCGGGATAATAGTCTTTAATGTGAAGACCCTGAATCCATGGGTTCAAGTGAAGGCTTGTTACAGCCATAAGCACTGGATTCACATCCCAGGGTGCCATCTTTGGACTGAAAATGGGCCTAGATCCAAAGCTCACTTTCACATTCCTTGCTTATTCAATGAAGGTTGGACACTGTTCCAGTAGTCTACGGCTAAAAAGGTCCACTTGCAATTCTCTACCTCTTTATATGAGGTCCTGTTAAAGATAAAAGGTGAGACTTCGCCATCTGAACTGATTAGACATAAGTGTCATTAGGTATCTTGGCAGAGTGCCTCCATAATGGTTTATGTAAGATAAAGCTACTCTATTGTATGACAAGACCTTTACATGGTGACCATGTATAGATGAATGGAGCTTTCTTATATACTGCCTAAAGCTTCTTTAGGTTAGAGAAACCGGGTCTTTAGAGGCAGCCCACAGGTGTGTACCCGTGACCATGCTACTACTGGAATGTAGGAGATTAGTTATTAACAGCAATATTGCCTTGTTCAGAGTTGTGGCCAGACTACATATTAATTTTGACATATAGCAGGACTCCTTATTCTACCTTGGGAGACCACAACTCTTACTCACTGCCCAGTGAGTTCGGCAGCAATCGATGGATCTGCCCATAATCCCGAAATAGTTGAGGTAAACTATTCTCAATGCCTCTTCCTTCGATATGAGAGTTGTCCTAACTACTATAATCCTCCATAAAGCCTTAAGGCTCATTAACATCTGAATGGAAGGACATAAACTGAAAGCCTAAATCCTCATTTTATGCCAAGAACTATTCTCAGGAAATTTGATGTTTCATGTGAATTGGAACCTGATTGCATACCTCCTTAAACGCCTATACTACTATATCACAATCTGGAACTGCAGATTTACTAGCAGTTCTTCTAGAGTCCATTTCCAATTATCTAACTCTCAGGAATCTCAACAGTCCCTTCGGGTTGTAGCAAACCCAGGTAGGACTGGGTTAAATAATAGCTTTACAGGTCTTGATTAGGGCCCCTGGAGAGCTTAGCACCAGAGCAGGATAGGCATTCACCTTAGTCAGACTGCTGGAGAGCAGAGCAGATGGTATGTGTCTTGGAGCTAATCAGAGACACAGGCCAGACTCCACAAGTATCAGTGGTTACCCTGGATAAATATGGTTTTGTTTCATCAAGCTGGGTTAGCTGAGCTGTATATGAGTAGTCAGGGTCTGTCCTATTTAGTCAGAGCTTGGACAAGACCAGAAATAATGTTTACGACTTCTGTGCAACCTGTAAAAAGCAAGAAAACTGCGCTCGATTGGACCAAACCCATGAGCACTACATGATGCCTCCTACCTTTAAGAGTGAAAACCTACAAGGTTTATTATTAAGCTGCAAAACTAAGGAAGCGCTCGTCACCTGCCTCCAATCAGCATTCCACCAAGCCAGCTGAGCACCAGCCAGGAATACTGCTACCCTCTGTCTCAAAATAGAGGCTAGGATATTTTTCCCCCTGAATTCGGTAAGCTTGCCATGCACAGTTTACAGTCCCTGAACTTGGTTTTGTCAGACATAAACTTAATTGTGGAACCAGTACCTTTACAAAGAGGGACTATGAGGCACAGACACCCTATAAAAGCACTACAAGGCACAGGGGCACCCTGAAGCACTGAGAGACACTATGAGGCCCCATTAGGTACTAAAAGGCACTGTGAAGCGCTAGGAGGTACTAACAGGCGCTATACAGCACTATGAATGCACCATAAGGCACTATGATATGCTATAAGTCACTATGATATGTTCTGCTATGAAGAGCCATAAGGCGCTATGAAGTGCTATGAGGCACTATGCCATGAGGCACTATAAAGCACTATGAGGTGCTTTGAGACACTATAATGTGCTATGAGGCACTGTGCTATGAGGCACTGTGATGTGCTATGAGGCATTATGCTATGAGGCACTATGCTATGAGGCACTGTGATGTGTTATGAGGCATTATGCTATGGGCCACGAGGCGCTATGAGGCACTATTGACATGAACTGCTGTGTCATGAGGCACCACGCTATTATGTGCCATGAGGCACCACGCTATGATGTACTAAGATGTGCTATGATGCACTATGATGTGCCATGAGGCGAGGCACTATGATGTGCCATGAGGCGAGGCACTATGATGTGCAATGAGGCGAGGCACTATGATGTGCCATGAGGCGAGGCACTATGATGTGCCATGAGGCGAGGCACTATGATGTGCTATGAAGCGCTATGCTATGACGCACTATGATGTGCCAAGAGGCGCTGTGAGACACTATGATGTGCTATAAAGCGCTATGCTGTGAGGCACTATGCTATGATGTGCCTTGAGGCACTATGATGTGCTATGAAGTGCTATGCTATGAGGCACTATGCTATGATGTGCTATGAGGCACTATGATGTGCTATGAAGCGCTATGCTATGACGCACTATGATGTGCCATGAGGCGCTGTGAGGCACTATGATGTGCTATGATGTGCCCAGAGGTGCTGTGAGGCACTATGATGTGATATAAATAGCTATGATGTACTCTTTGTGAAGCGCAAAGAGGCTTTATAAGGCACTGCGCTCAGATTTTTATTTAAAAGAGCAATCCCTCTGAATGAAGGATAAATCGTTCCTGTGGGTGGTAAGTCTCAATTGTCAGACTAGCCCCACCTGAAGGAGCCAACTGATGAGACGCAGCTGGACAGCAGACCTTCACAGAGACCATGTGCTGTATTAACACCATGTGCCGTCCTATGGATGGAGTAAACAGACTGGAGGACAACAGTACAAACCTCAGTGTTAGTTTAACATTTACTGAGCAGATTGAGGCTCATTTTTATGGTAAATTCTGAAGGCCAATCATGAGGCTCTGTGCGGCCCAGACATGTGGCTAACTTTAGCCTAGAGGTCTAAGGTCCAGCTTCCGTCCTGAAACCAAATTTAAAGCACGATGCCCCTGCCCCAGATGGGGTCTTACAGAGCGCACACACACATTTTTGAGTTTTGCGCTAACATCCTTCAGCCTTTCTTAGTAACCATAACAAGGAAAGGGCCCCATAAACAAGGTAAACATTCACGAAGATCACTCACCACCAGCTGTACAGATTGGGAGGCTGGAACGAATCACAGGCCTGTTCCTTTCCATCCGTCCATGCCTGAGCAATACTGGGGTGGTCAATCCCAGGCAGGGGCGACTCCAATAGTGCGCCGATCAAAGCTGGAGCTGCTACCCCCAGGCAGGGGCGCAGCTCAACAGGTGCTCCCATTGATGTGCAGAGCTGGAGCTGCTGATCCCAGACAGGGGCGCAGTTCCACAGCAACTTCTCCACTAATGCACGGAACTGGAGCTGCCGACCCCAGACAGGGGCGCAGGTCCACAGCTGCTCTCTTAACTGACGTGCAGAGCTGGATCTGCCGACCCCAGACAGGGGCGCAGTTCCACAGCAGCTTCTCCACTGGTGCACGGAACCGGAGCTGCCAACCCCAGACAGGGGCGCAGGTCCACAGCTGCTCTCTCACTGCCGTGCAGAGCTGGATCTGCCGACCCCAGACAGGAGCGCGGTTCCACAGCAGCTTCTCCACTGATGCACGGAACTGGGACTGCCGACCCCAGACAGGGGCGCAGGTCCACAGCTGCTCTCTCACTGACGTGCAGAGCTGGATCTGCGGAACCCAGATAGGGGCGCAGTTCCACAGTAGCTTTTCCGCTCAGTCATATCCAGATCTTCTACAGGTAAGCCTGTCTAAGGTTCTCCCATTGGGAATAATCTTCTCTTCTTTCTTCTGCCGCCGTTTTAACAAGGTTCCCCCTCAAGGACAGGAAACCAACTGAGGTGGTGGAGAGGTGCTGCCCTTTTATTCTGTAGGTTTCCTGTCCTGGAAGGGAGGATCCCCTCTCTTGTTGTAGGTGCTGTCATGGGTGATAGGATAAAAAAGTATTTTAATGAAATAAAAAACACAAGGTTTCAATTTTTTTTTATTGTATTCTCCGAAGACTTCGATTTTCTGTTAAAAAAAGTAAAATAAAAAACAACCATATCTCTCACCTGTCTGCCATCACGATGCAGTCCACGATTACCGCCAACGATTGTCCCTCGGTGATCCGGGTCACTTCTACAGCAGTGACATCAGCAATCACTGATGTCACTGCTGTAGAAGACAGCAATGTATTGTGACAGGGTTGTAAAATCATTCCTGTCAGTGTACATGCTGCTGCAGGAGTGAGTGAAGATCAGCTGATCAGCCCCAGTGACATCAGCATCGGTACTGGTGGGAACATTCTTGAGAATGTTCCCACGCAGCACCAGTGCCGTAAAGTGATGTAAAGTGAGCTGTCAGCTGAGAGCTCACGTGACCGCACCGCAGGTCTTGGCAGCGCAGCGATATACACTACTGGGAGCAGTTTTTACTGCGCGCAGTCCCGACTCTGCTGAGACTACTGCTCCCCTCAGTCGCGCTGCTCTTGCTGTTATCAGCGGGAGAGGATGAAGGGAGATTAGTAGTAGTGTTGAGCCACCCCCGTAGTGTTCGGGTTCGGTTCGGTTCGTCGAACACCGGGATGTTCGAGGAACTGTTCGTCGAACTGTTCGTCGAACACCTTAGAACACCGTCGAACACCGTTAAAACCAATGGCAGGCAAACAAAAACACATAGAAACACATAGAAAACACCTGCAAAGGTGTCCAAAAGCTGACAAACTGCTCAGAAGACACTCTCTTTAAAAAAGCCGGCCGGCAAATTCAGCAGCGGCATACAACGGTACCCGACAATTTAGACAAGAAGGAATAGAGCATCACACATAGATTAGATAGATAGAAACATGTCAGTCACACATATAAGAAGCACAGTGACAGTGTTGGTTACTGCACTTGTCATTTAGTGTAAAGGATTCATTAAAAAAAATATTAGTGTTTTCATGCACCGTCTCTTTAAAAAAGCCGGCCGGCAATTCAGCATCTGTACCCGACAATTTAGAACAGAAAGAATAGAGCTTCACACATAGATTAGATAGATAGAAACATGTCAGTCACATATATAATAAGTACAGTGATAGTGTTGCTTACTGTACTTGTCATTTAGTGTAAAGGATTTATTTAAAAAAATAATAGTGTTTTCATGCACTGTCTCTTTAAAAAAGCCGACCGGCAATTCAGCAGCGGTACCCGACAATTTAGAACAGAAAGATAGAGCATCACACATAGATTAGATAGATAGAAACATGTCAGTCACATATATATGAAGTACAGTGATAGTGTTGGTTACTGTACTTGTCATTTAGTATTAAAATAAAGGATTTATTATTAAAAAAATTGGCGTGGGGTTCCCCTTAATTTTAGGCTCTAGCGGAGGTTAAGCAGACGGCTGGGGCAGATGTTTGAAGCCTGGGAAGGGGATAATACCCACGGAGCTTCCCAGGCTACTAATATCAGCCCCCAGCTGAATACATAGCCTTTACTAGCTATTAAAATGGGGGACCCCCCCAAAAAAATGACGTGGGGTCCCCCCTAATTTAATAGCTAGCAAAGGCTAGGCAGACAGCTGGGGGCTGATATTAATAGCCCAGGAAGGGAGCCATGAATATTGGCCCCCTCCCAGGCTAGAAACACCAGCCGTCAGCCGCCCCAGAAATGGCGCATTCATAGGATGCGCCAATTCTGGCACTTAGCCTCGCTCTTCCACGCTGCCCTGGTGCGGTGGCAGGGGGTAATAGGGTTGGGGTTGATGTCAGCTTATAATGCCAGCTGACATCAAGCCCAGGTTAGTAATGGAGAGGCGTCTATAAGACACCCCCATTACTAACCCCATAGTCAAAGTTAAAAAAAACACAAACACCCAGAATAAAGTCCTTTAATTGAAATAAAGACACAATCCTTTATTGTTCTAAATTAAACCATACTTACCATCACGCCCATTCCAGCTGAAGCCAACGATCTCCTGCAATAAAAGAAAAATAATAAAGCAACCTCATCCTTACCTTTCCATGGTTCCCACGACAGCTTCAGCTCTGCTACATCGAGATGACAGGCTGGACCGCAGCAGAACGCTGCCATCCAGCCTGTCATCCCGCAGACACTGAGAAGCGCAGGCTTGCTTGCGCTGCTCAGCGTCTCTCTGTGACGACATCCAGATGAGCCGAGTTCATGTCCAATGAACTCGGCTCACCTCATGCACGTCACTGACAGCGTGGGAAAATTCTCACGCTGAAGCGCTGATTGCAGGAGAATTTTCCCACGCTGTCAGTGACGTGCAGGAGGTGAGCTGAGTTCATTGGACATGAGCTCACCTCATGCACATCACTGACAGCGTGGGAGAATTCTCCTGCACTCAGCACTTCAGCGTGAGAATTTTCCCACGCTGTCAGTGACGTGCATGAGGTGAGCCGAGTTCATTGGACATGACCTCGGCTCATCTTTATGCCGTCACAGCCAGACACTGAGGAGTGCAAGCATGCCTGCGCTTCTCAGTGTCTGCGGGATGACAGACTGGATGGCAGCGTTCTGCTGCGGTCCAGCCAGTCATCTCGATGTAGCAGAGCTGAAGCTGTCGTGGGAACCATGGAAAGGTAAGGATGAGGTTGGTTTATTATTTTTCTTTTATTGCAGGAGATCGTTGGCTTCAGCTGGAATGGGTGTGATGGTAAGTATGGTTTAATTTAGAACAATAAAGAATTGTGTCTTTATTTCAATTAAAGGACTTTATTCTGGGTGTTGTGTTTTTTTTAAATACTTTACTAGAAATTCATGGCGGTCATGTCTAATACTGGCGTGACCCCATGAATTTTGGGCTTGGGGCCAGCTGATAATACCAAGCTGGCCCTAACCCCTTTATTACCCAGTGAGCCACCGCACCAGGGCCCTGGATGAGTTGGGTACAGCGCCAGAAGATGGCGCTTCTATGAACGCGCCATTTTCCGGGGTGGCTGCGGACTGCAATTTGTAGCGGGGGGGGGGCCCAGAAAGCTTGGGCCTCCCTGCGCTGCAGATTCCAGCCCCCAGCTGCCTAGTTGTACCTGGCTGGACACAAAAATAGGGCGAAGCCCCACGTACTTTTTTTTTTAATTATTTCATGAAATTCATGAAATAATTAAGAAAAAAAGGCCTTCCCTATATTGTTGTGTCCGGCCAGGTACAAATAGGCAGCTGGTGGTTGGGGGCAGCCCGTTCCTGCCTGCTGTACCTGGCTGGACACAAATATAGTGCGAAGCCCCACTTCAATTTTTTTTAATTATTTCATGAAATTCATGAAATAATTAAGAAAAAAAGGGCTTCCCTATATTGTTGTGTCCGGCCAGGTACAAATAGGCAGCTGGTGGATGGGGGCAGCCCGTTCCTGCCTGCTGTACCTGGCTGGACACAAATATAGTGCGAAGCCCCACTTCAATTTTTTTAAATTATTTCAGGAAATTCATGAAATAATTTTAAAAAAATTGACGTGGGGCTTCGCACTATATTTGTGTCCAGCCAGGTACAGCAGGCAGGAACGGGCTGCCCCCAACCACCAGCTGCCTATTTGTACCTGGCCGGACACAACAATATAGGGAAGCCCTTTTTTTCTTAATTATTTCATGAAATAATTTAAAGAAAATTGACGTGGGGCTTCGCCCTGTTTTTGTGTCCAGCCAGGTACAACTAGGCAGCTGGGGGCTGGAATCTGCAGCGCAGGGAGGCCCAAGCTTTCTGGGCCACCCCCGCTGCAAATTGCAGTCCGCAGCCACCCCGGAAAATGGCGCGTTCATAGAAGCGCCATCTTCTGGCGCTGTACCCAACTCATCCAGGGCCCTGATGCGGTGGCTCACTGGGTAATAAAGGGGTTAGGGCCAGCTTGGCATTATCAGCTGGCCCTAAGCCCGAAATTCATGGGGTCACGCCAATATTAGACATGACCACCATGAATTTCTAGTAAAGTATTTAAAAAAAACACAACACCCAGAATAAAGTCCTTTAATTGAAATAAACACACAATTCTTTATTGCTCTAAATTAAACCATACTTACCATCACGCCCATTCCAGCTGAAGCCAACGATCTCCTGAAATAAAAGAAAAATAATAAAGCAACATCATCCTTACCTTTCCATGGTTCCCATGACAGCTTCAGCTCTGCTACATCGAGATGTCAGGCTGGACCGCAGCAGAACGCTGCCATCCAGCCTGTCATCCCGCAGACACTGAGAAGCGCAGGCTTGCTTGCGCTCCACAGTGTCTCTCTGTGAGGGCATCCAGATGAGCCGAGTTAATGTCCAATGAACTCGGCTCACCTCATGCACGTCACTGACAGCGTGGGAAAATTCTCCTGCACTCAGCGCTTCAGCGTGGGAGAATTCTCACACTGAAGCGCTGAGTGCAGGAGAATTCTCCCACGCTGTCAGTGACGTGCAGGAGGTGAGCTGAGTTCATTGGACATGAGCTCACCTTATGCACGTCACTGGCAGCATGGGAAAATTCTCCTGCACTCAGCGCTTCAGCGGGAGAATTCTCACGCTGAAGCGCTGAGTGCAGGAGAATTCTCCCACGCTGTCAGTGACGTGCAGGAGGTGAGCTGAGTTCATTGGACATGAGCTCACCTTATGCACGTCACTGACAGCGTGGGAGAATTCTCCTGCACTCACCGCTTCAGCTTGAGAATTTTCCCACGCTGTCAGTGACGTGCATGAGGTGAGCCGAGTTCATTGGACATGAACTCGGCTCATCTGGATGTCGTCACAGAGAGACGCTGAGCAGCGCAAGCAAGCCTGCGCTTCTCAGTGTCTGCGGGATGAGAGGCTGGATGGCAGCGTTCTGCTGCGGTCCAGCCTGTCATCTCGATGTAGCAGAGCTGAAGCTGTCGTGGGAACCATGGAAAGGTAAGGATGAGGTTGCTTTATTATTTTTCTTTTATTGCAGGAGATCGTTGGCTTCAGCTGGAATGGGCGTGACGGTAAGTATGGTTTAATTTAGAACAATAAAGGATTGTGTCTTTATTTCAATTAAAGGACTTTATTCTGGGTGTTTGTGTTTTTTTTAACTTTGACTATGGGGTTAGTAATGGGGGTGTCTTATAGACGCCTCTCCATTACTAACCTGGGCTTGATGTCAGCTGGCATTATAAGCTGACATCAACCCCAACCCTATTACCCCCTGCCACCGCACCAGGGCAGCGTGGAAGAGCGAGGCTAAGTGCCAGAATTGGCGCATCCTATGAATGCGCCATTTCTGGGGCGGCTGACGGCTGGTGTTTCTAGCCTGGGAGGGGGCCAATATTCATGGCTCCCTTCCTGGGCTATTAATATCAGCCCCCAGCTGTCTGCCTAGCCTTTGCTAGCTATTAAATTAGGGGGGACCCCACGTCATTTTTTTTGGGGGGTCCCCCATTTTAATAGCTAGTAAAGGCTATGTATTCAGCTGGGGGCTGATATTAGTAGCCTGGGAAGCTCCGTGGGTATTACCCCCTTCCCAGGCTTCAAACATCTGCCCCAGCCGTCTGCTTAACCTCCGCTAGAGCCTAAAATTAAGGGGAACCCCACGCCAATTTTTTTAATAATAAATCCTTTATTTTAATACTAAATGACAAGTACAGTAACCAACACTATCACTGTACTTCATATATATGTGACTGACATGTTTCTATCTATCTAATCTATGTGTGAAGCTCTATTCTGTCTGTTATAAATTGTCGGGTACCGCTGCTGAATTGCCGGCCGGCTTTTTTAAAGAGACGGTGCATGAAAACACTATTATTTTTTTTGATAAATCCTTTACACTAAATGACAAGTACAGTAATCAACACTGTCACTGTACTTCATATATATGTGACTGACATGTTTCTATCTATCTAATCTATGTGTGATTCTCTATTCCTTCTATTCTAAATTGTCGGGTACCGCTGCTGAATTGCCGGCCGGCTTTTTTAAAGAGACGGTGCATGAAAACACTATTATTTTTTTTGATAAATCCTTTACGCTAAATGACAAGTACAGTAAGCAACACTGTCACTGTACTTCGTATATATGTGGCTGACATGTTTATATCTATCTAATCTATGTGTGATGCTCTATTCTTTCTGTTCTATATTGTCGGGTACCGGTGTATGCCGCTGCTGAATTGCCGGCTTTTCATGTTTCACTGTTGGCACTGTTCCCATCGATTTGGGCAATCACTGTAATGCCACAACCACCATGGCTGTGGCATTACAGTGAGTGGCAGACAATCCCTGCATGATTGGTGCTCTAAATAGCGCCAGACATGCAGGACACGCTTTTGGTGCACGAACAGTTATCGAACATAACCTCGAACAGCCGAATTTTTTGCAAATCGTTCGGGTTCGTCGAACAACTCGAACACCGCCCAAAACAGCTCGAATTTGAGATTGGCGAACAGTTCTAGTCGAACACCGCTCATCTCTAATTAGTAGTCCTCCCCAGCCAACTCGGGTACCACTTGCTGCGTTTCCGAGGCCCATTGACTTAAATTGAACCGCAACAAATCAGGTTCAATTAAAGTAAATGGGTGGGAAATGCTGCATAGAATGAACATGCATTTTTTTCTGCAGTGGCAATCACGAGGGGAAATTTTCGCAGCATGTGCACAGCACATCAGGATTGCCATTGCAATAGGTGGTAGACCGATTACCAAGCGTTTCTGCGGCGAAAAACCGCTGCGAAAACGCATCAGAAACGCTACGTGTGCACTTAACCTAACTGGTGGGGGCCAGTGTCGCTGCCTTAGTGACGTCAGCACTAATGTAGTCATTGGTGGGTGGTTTAGCTACATGTATTTGGTACAACAGGCTTGACAGCTCCTCTTTAAACTGAGTAGAAAGACAACATCAAAGCATGGGCGAAGTAAACAAATCTTCCTTTCATTCTGCCAAATACAGTGCAACGTTTCGACCAGATACAAGTCTTTGTCAAGCATACCAAAATAGTGCAAAATGCAGGTTTAAACAATACTGATAATTAGAGAAGCACCAAAGAGAACCCATGTCACCTCCCCCTTACAACAAAACCGCCCATCAAACACATTACCTATAAAACTCTCTAAATACATTATGTATTACAAGTAATTTGAAGACTAGATTATTTTTTCGGAAACTGGGTCTAGTATAAAAAAAAAAAACCAACAACATTGTCAAGCATACCAACATAGTGGTAGTCAATGGGGGTACTCAAAGACTTCTATCTGTTCTAAACATTGCACTGTACTTGGCGGAATAAAAGATTTGTTTACTTCACCCAAGCTTGGACGCTGTCTCTCTACTCCGTTTATAGTAATTTATTCCAAGGAGGCTCCTTGGAATTTTGGACGCTGGGTCTGCCTGTGGGCATGATGACCTGGTTTCCAGATTGTCCTAGATGAGTACTGCGGGCAAATTTTTACATTTTGAGTTCCTCTTTAACCCCTTTACAGCCCATGACGTATTAATACGCGTCTGTGTCCTGGGACTTAAGAGCCTGACCCGTATTAGTATGTCATATCTTTAATGTGGCACCGCGACTTAAGTCGCGGTGATCGCATTAAAGTTCCGGTGCCATCTTACCTCTGGGTAGATGGCGCCGTCATCCCGGGGTGTGTCGCCGCCCCCCCGCACCAGCGATCGCTGTGATTGGCTGTTTAAATCTGAACAGCCAATCACAGCATTTCTCACTGTTTCCGGCAATGTGAATGCCGGAAACAGTGATCTGCAGCCTAGGATCGGTGCTCCTAAGAGCACCGATCCTAGGCTGTTGCTAGGACACCCCAGCCCTGGCCCCAGACTGCTATGATCGGTGCGATCGCCGATCACATCGATCGCACCGATCGTAGCGCGACCGCACGGTGACAGGGCGGTCATGGGGCGGTGACCGGCTTGTGACCTGCCTGTCACTGCCCCATGACCCCTTGTAATGTAATCAAAGCCCCCAGACTGCTGTGATTGGAGCGATCGATGATGACATCGATCGCTCCAATCAGAGTTCCTGAATACAGGTGACCGGGCGGTGACAGGGAGGTGTCACCTCCCTGTGGTGCGTGCTCTGCTCCAGCCATGTCTGATTGGTGCAATCAATGTCACCAATCAGAAGGAGCAATCAATGTCATCAATGATTGCTCCAATCAGATTACCTGACTACCTCCACCTGTCACCACCCCATCATCACCCTGTGACCGCCCTGCAGACCCTCACACTTGGTGAGGATTTCTACAGAGCGGTCACATCTGATGTGTCTGTGCTGGGCCTTGTAGTGCCACAGGATACTCTGTGACACCACAAGACCATCTTCTCACCTGTTCCAGTCGCTGCTGCTGCTGCTCCTGGATCTTTTGCTCCTGACCTGCTGTGGTTCCTGCTCCAGAGCCTGCTGCTGATCCTGCAGAGAAGACTTTGGTAAGTCTGTTCTCCCCTCATCCACCCCAATCCCCCCTCTTTTTACCCCCCCCCTTACCACCATTTTTTTTTTGCGTCCTGCAGCGGTCTCCAGCTCCGGTCCGAGTCTCCAGCTCTGCTCCCGGCCACCAGCGCCGGGCTCTCGCTCCGGGCTCCCGGTCACGAGCGCCGGTCTCCTGCTCCGGGCTCCGTCTCCTGTTCCGGTCCTGCTGCTGATCCTGCTGACCCCTTGGTAAGTCCATCTCTGATCTCCCCTCATCCACCCCAATCCCCCTCTCCCCCATCTTTTTACCCCCCTTCCCACCCCAATCCCCCTCACTTCAGTGTCCCTGTTAATTCTCTCAGTTCTGGTCTCCATCTCCAGTACCAGACTCCTGCTCTGGGCTCCTGGTCTCCTGCTCCGGGTCTTCTGTTCCAGTCCTGCTGACCCTTTGGTAAGTCCATCTCTGATCTCCCCTCGTCCACCCCAATCCGGGCTCCCGCTCCGGGCTCCCGGTCACCAGCGCCGGTCTTCTGCTCCGGGCTCCCGGTCTCCTGCTTCTGAAAGAACAGAGAGGACTTTGGTAAGTCATCCCTGATCTCCCCTCATCCACCCCAATTCCCCTCTTCCCACTCCCCACACATCCGTGCGCACATCCAGCAGCCGCCGAGTATTGATCGGTGACATAGTTCACCAATCCATACTCGTGCTCGCTGTTTGCACCACATACAGTATTTCCCTTTTCCACACACTCTAAATAAAGTATTGACACACACACACACTCTAAATAAAGTATTGACACACACGCACCACATACATAACAAACAATGTCCCGCTCATCCCAAACTTGCTATTCAGCGGAGGAGGTATACGCTATTCTTGCCACTGACAGCGAGGATCCCACATTTCTTTATTTTTCCGACTCCTCGTCGTCTTCCTATTCTTCCTCTTCTCCCTCCGGTTCTGCTGGACCGCCCCGCCGTCGTTGCAGGAGAGACAATGATCCAGCGCTCCCCACTACTGATCCCATATGGACCTCGCCCCCCGAAAATTATGAGCCACTGATTCCTGATTTTGTGGCGGAATCAGGAATCAAGTTTGACACCACCGGCCTCACAAAAATAGACTTTTTCAAAGTCTTTTTCTCTGAGGATTTTGTTAACCTCATGGTGGGCCAAACTAATTTATACGCTCATCAATTTTTGGAACAAAACCCCTCTTCATCATTTTCTAACTGGTCTCCTGTAGACACAGTAGAAATGATGAAGTTTTGGGGCCTGGGGCTTTTTATGGGGATCCTGAAGAAGCCCGAGCTTCGGCAATACTGGAGTGTTGACGTTTTGTATAACACTCCAGTGTTCCGAATGGTCATGATCCGGAGACGCTTTCAGGCCATCCAAAAGTTCTTGCATTTCCAAGATAATGCAAGGTGTCCTGCACGCGATGACCAGAACTTTGATCGTCTTTTCAAAGTTCGGCCGGTCATCGAGCACTTCAGCAACAAGTTTGGTGAAGTGTACGTGCCCCAAAGGGACATCTGCGTGGATGAGTCCTTAATTTCTTTTAAGGGGCGGCTTGGATTCCAGCAGTACCTGCCCAGTAAGAGGTCCAGGTACGGGATCAAGCTGTATAAACTTTGTGAGAGTACCTCAGGGTACACTCACAAGTTTAGAGTTTATGAAGGGAAGGACTCCCGGACTGAACCCCCTGAATGCCCCCCTGTTCTGGGAGTGATTTGGAAAATTGTGTGGGACTTGGTGCACCCACTGCTGGATAAAGGTTATCACCTGTACGTGGATAACTTTTATACAAGTATCCCGCTCTTCAAGTCCCTCTCTGCGTGACATACCACAGCTTGTGGTACTGTCCGCAAAAATCAGAAAGGCCTCCCAAAGACGCTAATTGGGCAGCTGCTCAGAAGGGGTGAGAGCAGAGCCCGATGTAGCGACCACCTGTTGGTGGTCAAGTACAAGAGGGATGTCCTTCTCTTGACCACCATACATGGTGATGGCAGCACCCTCACCACTGTAAGTGGTTCCACTACACAGGTCGCCAAACCAGACTGTGTAGTGGGGTACAACAAGTTCATGGGGGGAGTTGATCTCTCCGATCAAGTCCTCCAGCCGTACAGTGCTTTGAGAAAGGCGAAGATATGGTATAAGAAGCTGGCCGTGCACATTGTTCAGATGGCAATGCACAACGCTTTCCTTCTGTCACAATGTGCAGACCAGACTTCTACGTCATATCTTCACTTCCAGGAGACCGTTATCAAGGCCCTGATATTTGGCAGCGGTGACGGAGCAGGCCCCAGTACTTCCGGAATTGAAGGACCGAGAATTGTACCAGGCCAGCATTTCCCAGGGCAGATCCCTCACAGCGGAAAAAAGTAAAGTCACAAAAGAGGTGCCGAGTGTGTTATAAAAGTGGAATACGCAAGGACACCATTTATCAATGTGACACCTGCCCTGACAAACCTGGCCTGAGTATGAAAGACTGCTTCAAAAGGTACCATACTTCGATGGACTATTGAATTAATTTCTGACGTATGACAACTTGACGAACACTACACAGCTGACGTAGTGTTCGTCAGGTTGTCATACGTCAGTTGTGCAGTGTTCGTCAGGTTGTCCTACACAACTGACGTATAACACTACATTATAAGATTCAAAAATCAACTACCACTACCAAAAAGGGGGCACTTGTTGGGCATTTCCACTGTTTAGGCACATCAGGAGCCCTGAGAACATGATATGACACCCGCAGACCATTCCATCAAAGTCTGTGTTCAAAAGCGTCACTCCTTCCCTTCTGAGCCCTGACGTGCGCCCAAACAGTAGTTTTCTCCAACACATGGGGTATCTGCGTACTCAGGAGATATCGCACAACAACTTATGGGGTGCAATTTCTCCTGGTACCCTAGTGAAAATATTTTTTTTTGCATTTTTGTGGAAAAAATGTTTTTTTTTTTATTTTTACAAGTCAACATTATAATTTTCTGTGACGCACCTGGGGGTTCAATGGGCTCACCACACATCTAGATAAATTCATTGGGGGTCTAGTTTCCAAAAAGGGGGCACTTGTTGGGCATTTCCACTGTTTAGGCACATCAGGGGTTCTGAGAAAGTGACATGACGCCTGCAGACCATTCCATCAAAGTCTGCATTCAAAAGCGTCACTCCTTCCCTTCCGAGCCCTGCCGTGCGCCCAAACAATGGTTTACCCCCACATATGAGGCATCGGCGTACTCAGTAGAAATGGCACAACAATCTTTGGAGTCCAATTTCTCCTAGTACCCTCGTGAAAATAAAAATATTGTGGCTAAAAGATCGTTTTTGTGGAAAAAAAATGATTTTGGCTCTACATCATAAACTTTTGCAAAACACTTGGGGGTTCAAAGTGCTCACCACACATCTAAATAAGTTCCTTAAGGGGTCTAGTTTCCAAAATGGGGTCACTTATGGGGGGGTTTCCACTGTTTAGGCACATCAGGGGCTCTCCAAACACAACATGGGGCCCGCTGTCAATTCCAGCAAGTTTTACATTGAAAACGTCAATTGGCGCTCCTTCCCTTCCGAGCCCTGCCGTGTGCCCAAACAATGGTTTACCCCCACATATGAGGTATCGGCGTACTCAGTAGAAATTGCACAACATCTTTTGGAGTTCAATTTCTCCTAGTACCCTCGTGAAAATAAAAATATTGCGGCTAAAAGATCGCTTTTGTGGAAAAAATATATATATTTTTTTCACGGCTCTACGTCATAAACCTTTGCAAAACACTTGGGGGTTCAAAGTGCTCACCACACATCTAAATAAGTTCCCTGAGGGGTCTAGTTTCCAAAATGGGGTCATTTGTGGGGGGTTTCCACTGTTTAGGCACATCAGGGGCTCTCCAAACACAACATGGGGTCCGCTGGCAATTCCAGCGAGTTTTACATTGAAAACGTCAATTGGCGCTCCTTCCTTTCCGAGCCCTGCCGTGTGCCCAAACAATGGTTTACCCCCACATATGAGGTATCAGCATACTCAGGAGAAATTGGAGAACAACTTTTGGTGTCCAATTTCTCCTAATGCCCTTGTGAAAATAAAAATATTGTGGCTAAAAGATCGTTTTTGTGGAAAAAAATTATTTTGGCTCTACATCAAACTTTTGCAAAACACTTGGGGGTTCAAAGTGCTCACCACACATCTAAATAAGTTCCTTAAGGGGTCTAGTTTCCAAAATGGGGTCACTTATGGGGGGGGGGTTTCCACTGTTTAGGCACATCAGTGGCTCTCCAAACACAACATGGGGTCCGCTGTCAATTCCAGCAAGTTTTACATTGAAAACGTCAATTGGTGCTCCTTCCCTTCTGAGCCCTGCCGTGTGCCCAAACAATGGCTTACCCCCACATATGAGATATCTGCGTACTCAGTAGAAATTGCACAACAACTTTTGGGGTCCAATTTCGCCTAGTACCCTTGTGAAAATAAAAAAATGGGGTCTAAAATAAAATGTTAGTGAAAAAAAGTTAAATGTTCATTTTTTCCTTTCACGTTCAATTAATTGGTGTGAAGCACCTGAAGGGTTAATACATTTCTTGAATGAGGTTTTGAGCACCTTGAGGGGTGCAGTTTTTAGAATGGTGTCACTTTTGGGTATTTTCTGTCATAAATGCCCCTCAAAGTCACTTCAAATGTGATGTGGTCCCTAAAAAAAATGGTTTTGTAAATTTTGTTGTAAAAATGAGAAATCGCTGGTCAACTTTTAACCCTTATAGCTCCCTAATAAAAAAAAATTTTGGTTCCAAAATTGTGCTGATGTAAAGTAGACATGTGGGAAATGTTATTCATTAACTATTTTGTGTGACATATCTCTCTGATTTAAGGGAACAAAAATTACAATTTTGAAAATTGCTAAATTTTCACCAAATTTCCGTTTTTTTCACAAACAAACGCAAGTGATATCGAAGAAATGATACCACAATCATGAAGTACAATATGTCACGAAAAAACAGTCTCAGAATCAGGGGGATCCGTTGAAGCATTCCAGAGTAATTATCTTATAAAGTGACAGTGGTCAGAATTGTAAAAATTGGCCTGGTCATTAACGTGCAAACCACCTTGGGTTGTAAAGGGGTTAAAGACACAGTCACAGAATGTACTGGCCAACAGAAGATTTTATTCTTAGTTTTTTTCCATAATCTAGTTAAAGTTTACATGCAAGGCACAGAAGGTAGTGCCTTTGATTGTTCAAGAAGATAATATAGAAGAGGTCTACAAGCTTTCCCTTTCAGCGCCATGATTAACTCTGCTCTTATAATGCACAGGGATCCTTCTATAAACTGGAACAGATCAGTACTCTGTAAAAAGGCTCTTATTCTGGGGGACTCCGTTTATGTGAATTAATGTAATACATTTCTCCTGTAGCATCCTTGGCTGGCTGCAGATTCACCTGACAAAATCAGCTGGTAGTGCCATAAGCCAATGTGCAGAGACCAGCCCAACTGCTCCAAACTGGAAGTGACCATCTCTGACAATTGGTACTTACCTCTCCCTGAGCCAACAAATCTCAGACTTGGGGCTTCTGCTGCCAGCAATGGCTCTCTTGCCTGGAGCAGTCTCAGATTGCCATTGTAACTTTTGCTTACAGATGAAATGTGACCTCCTGGTCTATCTTAAGAACTCATCCATCGATGTAGACCATATATCTCAAACTCTGGCGCGCAGGGTGGTTATATTTGGCCCACGACATCAGAACGGCCACCCCTATGCGGGGCCCATTATTCTGTATGGAGGACTATGTGGGGCCCATTACACTGTATACTGGTTGGCCTGCGACTTTGTTCAAACTTTTCATTTTGGCCCTCTGTGTGTTTGAGTTTCACATCACTGATGTAGACCAAAAAACCCCCAGAGAATTCAATCTGATAATTCTGTAGATTTTAGGAGGGTTCTTGTTTTAGTGTGTAATCTAAATAATTGGACATACACAATTTGCAATATACATACCGCTAACAAATCTCATTCCACAAAAAAGTTAACAAGTGTCCAAAATGGCACTTTTTGGTGATAAATCTTGTGGCAGACATTTCCATAGATTCCACAGCTTCTTGCAAACAGCCTTTCCCTATCTAACAACCCTGGGTACATACAAATGACCTACATGATACTGAGCGGTGCTTATATTCAAATAGAAAAGAATATTCTTGCTATTCTCTCCCCCCCAAACTATTCTAGAATAGATTTCTCCCTCACACGATTCCTTAAAACTAATGTCTGACAGAGTCTCAATCACACAGTCAGACCACGCTGCTTTGACAAGAACTTTAGGTGAATCCCACATCCCAACTACAGAATTCACCTGCAGAATAAACAATTATTTTAGCAATTCTCCTAATGTATATTTAAAAAAAAAAAAAAAGAAAATGATATTCCTTCTCCTCCCTATGTCACTCCGGACGTAAATGTGTTCACTTTATGGAAAACACAAAAAGCCTATATAGAAGAGGAGTACCATACTTATTAGGGATGAGCGAGTGTGCTCGTTTAACCCTTTCACCGAGCACTCTCAGGTGCTTTCCTGAGTATCTTCGGCGTCCCTGCATCTGAATGATTTATGGCTTTTACACAGCCTCAACACATGTGAGGATTTCTTTACAAATAGGCAATACCAGCATGTGTTGATGATGTCTAAGGCTGTGTGCACACGATGCGTTTTTAATGCGTTTCCGCAGCATTTTTGCAGCTGCAGAAACGCATTAAAAACGCATGGTAGAAGGGCAGCAATGTTCCCCAATGATAATCTGCATGTCCTGTGCACATGCTGCGGAAATTTCCGCTGCGGATTATCATTGCGAAAAAAAACACAGCACTACCAATTATTTTGCAGAAGCGCAGCGTCTTCGCTGCCATTGACTTGCATGGATTACGCATCACTGTATATGTAGATGCGTAATCCAAGCGTTCTAATGTGCGAATGGTACCCGGGTGTAGATGAGAGGAGAGTCTCCTCCACACCCAGGTACCATTAAAAAATCTGTAAAAAAAAGAATAAAATAAATGTATACTTACCTTCTGTCAGCCCACGCACCGCTCCTGCTTGGTTCCCGGAACTTTGCAGTGAGTTGAAGGACCTGCGCTGACATCAGAGTCATGTGACGGGTCACGTGACGCTGACGTCGCCAGGTCTTTCAATTCACTGTTGCCGGCAAGGGAGAACGAAGTGAGCGGGACTCCGGGGGCCATCGGAGGGTAAGTATACATTTATTTTTACCACTCTCTCGGGTCACATACTGTTTGCATGGATTTATATAGTGTGACCTAGTTGTCACAAGCACTTTCCAAGTGATGCTAATCGCTTGGAAAGCGCTTGTCAATCCACATGTGGAAATGTCAGTGGGTAACCGCTCCATTTCCGCATGTCCCTGGCAGGAAAACGCATGTACAATCCGCATGCGTTTTTTTCTGCCAGGGAGATGCAGAAACGCTCAGGAAAAAATCCTGAGCATTTCTGCATCGTGGGCACATAGCCTAACAGTCATAAATCATGCAGACGCAGTGACTTGAACATAATATACGAGCATGCCGAAGATACTCGGGAAGCACCTGAGCGTGCTCGGAGAAAGGATTAAACGAGCACACTCACTCACCACTAGTACTTATATAAAAAAATGGCACAGAGAGCAATCAATCACGCCTTACAGATCTCCTAGCCTGAGTCAGACATTTAGGCCTCACTATTAGTATTCGGTCAGTATTTTTTCTCAGGAGTGGAAGCCAAAACCAGGAGTGGGTGATAAATGCAGAATTGGTGACTTGTTTCTATTATACCTTTTCTCTGATTGTTCCTCACCTGGTTTTGGCTCCCACTCCTGAGAAAAAAATACAACCCCTGGCAAAAATTATGGAATCACCGGGCTCGGAGGATGTTCATTCAGTTGTTTAATGTTGTTGAAAAAAAGCAAATCACAGACATGGCACAAAACTAAAGTAATTTCAAATGGCAACTTTAGGGCTTTAAGAAACACTAAAAGAAATCAAGATTAAAAATGTGGTATTCAGTAAGGGTTATTTTTTTCAGACCAAACAGAGGGAAAAAATTATGGAATCACTCAATTCTGAGAAAAAAAAAAATGGAATCATAAAAATCAAACACACAAAAGAACACTCCAATACATCACTAGTATTTTGTTGCACCACCTCTGGCTTTAATAACAGCTTGCAGTCTCTGAGGCATGGACTTAATGAGTGACAAACAGTACATTGTGAGCAGCGGCTGTAACAGTACTCTCAGAACTACAACCAGGCAGCTTTGGAACGTTATTAACCTGCGGATTAACCCTACAACTGCAGTTTAATAGCATTTTGGGATGGGACAGGCTCCTTTTAAGCTATTGATGGCTTTTTTATGCTTTCTTTTTTAAAACAGTCTTTTTCCTTTTAACTAATTGCTGTAAACAACATACATTTAGTAAATTCAATGACAAATATTCAGGTGACCTACAAATTAAGAGTCCATCCGGATTGGGTACACCTCGTCGCGGTGAGATGGCTTTTACATTTTTTTGATCAAAATATTATCAACTAAGTATCAGATGTTATTTACTATTTATTTACTGACAGCAGGGGATTTGCTCATTTTGTTTTTAGCTTAGGTTTTGTTGTAAAGAGTCTAAATGCAACAAATTCCCACTCTCCATTCGTGCGCCAAGATGTACCTTATTTTTCAGACTATAAGACGCACCCCAAATTTTGGGGTGGAAAATGTATTTTTTTTATAAGATGGGGATCCGTCTTACAGTCCGAACAGGTCTCTTACGGTCTTGTTACCCTTACCTTAACAAAAAAAAAAAAAAAGTTCCCAGAAATTTCAAAACTTTTCTGAAACTAAAATAATAAAAGCTCCGCTAGTTTGGGTTCGCAGTAACCCGGACAGTCGCCGGCAGGTTTACTGCACAACAGAAGCCAGAAAAGCAAAAAAAAAAAAAAAAATACGGATATCTTTTCCCACCATTTTACCTACTTAGACGTTTTAGGGTATGTGCACACGATGCAGAAATGCTCCGGATTTTTCCTGAGCATTTCTGCATCTCTCTGGCAGGAAAAAAACGCATGCGGATTGTACATTCGGATTGTACATGCGTTTTTCCTGCCAGGGACAAGCGGAAATGAAGCGGTCTTCACTTTCATTTCCGCATGCGGGTTGACAAGCGCTTCCCAAGCGATTTTAGCATCACTTGGAAAGTGCTTGTCAACTTTACACTATATAAATCCATGCAACCGGCATGGATTTATATAGTGTGTGAATGTCAAAAAATAAAAATAAATCTATACTTTACCCTCTGATGGCCCCCGGTGTCCTGCTTCATCGGTCCCGGCTGCCGGCAGTGAAGACTTTAGGACCTTCCGACGTCAGCGTCACGTGACCCGTCACATGACTCTGACGTCAGCGAAGGTCCTTCTTCATTCAACCGCGAAGTGCGCGGGAAGCCGGCAGGACGCAGCGCGGGCCGTCAGAAGGTGAGAATATATATATTTTTTATTTTATTCTTTTTTTTTAATGGTACCTGGGTCTGGATGAGAGTCCTCTCATCCACACCCGGGTACCATCCGCACATTAGACCGCATGAAAAGCGCATCAACATATACAGTGATGCGGATTCCATGCGGTCTAATGCAAGTCAATGGCGGCAAAAGAGCAGCGTTTCCGCAAAATTAATTGACATGCTGCGGAAAAATCCGCATCATGGGCACAGCACATGCGGATTTCAATTGGGGAACATTGCTGCCCTTCTACCATGCGTTTTTCATGCGTTTCCGCAACTGCAAAAAACGCCACGGAAACGCATGAAAAACGCATCGTGTGAACTCAGCCTTACTCCAGTTTCTCAGACCATTAATACAGTAACATGAATTCAAACCTGTAACTAGACCCACAAAGCCAGCCCTCACACGCCCGTGTCTATACGTTTATGTGAGAAAAACGTTTTGGACGAAGAGAAAAAGGAAAAAAAAAGTGTCCTAAATGCTATATTAGGCCGTGTACAGTCCGTATAACCCGCGCGCAGGTTTTCTGTTGGCGCCACAAGAACACGGAACTTCCTGAAAAGTGAAACCTCCTCTCTCCGCCCGCGACCTCGGCCACTTCCGTCGCCCCCGACAACAGTCACGAGTCTGAGTTATTGAGTGACGTCACCTCGGTACCGCCCCCTGCCCTGGCTCCGCCCCTGCTCTCGCTTTGTCTTCTGGTGAAGCCGCAGCCGTGTGACGTCACTCGCTCCCGTGCCTACTGGTGTTCGGCCGCTCCTGCTGCTGCTGCTGAGAGTAACGGTTCCGGTGTCTCCGTTATTTGCCCGCGGAAGAAGGTGAGTGTGTGCCCGCTCAGGGTTTCTGGATAATGCCCCGGGGCCGGGCCGGTCATCACCCGCAGCAGCCGTGTGTCTGTCAGGTGTGGCTGTTATTCTGTGCTCCTTCCTTCTGCCCCGCGTCCCCTCCCCCACTGCTACCTTCACTTCTTCAGTCTCTCCCCAAGTTAGTCCTACTTCTCTTGCTCCTCCAGGGCTGCAGCTCAGGAACCTGGGAAAGCTGTGTGACAAGAGGGAGGGGGAGGGGGATCAGCTGTGTGACAAGGGGGAGTGAGGGGGATCAGCTGTGTGACAAGGGGGAGTGAGGGGGATCAGCTGTGTGACAAGGGGGAGGGAGGGGGATCAGCTGTGTGACAAGAGGGAGGGGGATCAGCTGTGTGACAAGGGGGAGGGAGGGGGATCAGCTGTGTGACAAGGGGGAGGGAGGGGGATCAGCTGTGTGACAAGAGGGAAGGAGGGGGATCAGCTGTGATGGCCGCCAGGAGGGATATCCCCCTGTCTCAGCACATAGGGATTGTCCATAATTGCCATCTATCCCCTATACACATAGAACGGGGTTCCCAAAGTGCAGTGAGTGAGCCGTGGTGGTCCTGAATCCGCAGAGAGCGTTATAGGACCCTTGTTCGTAATCAGCGGTGTCACCCCAGCAATCATACATTTATTACTTACCCTGCATGTAGGCATGTAGACTCAGACTCCCTCATACATGGCTCATGTTTAAGTGATAAATTTACTGTAGCACAGATTCATCTCAGCTAAAAGTCTAGACCCTTAGATCAGGAACAGAACAGACATTTATAGGACATTTCATAACTTTCCCAAATTCTTATGAAAAAATATTCCCCACAAACTGCATTGAACTACTGCACCCAATTTATTATATATTTTAGGAGTCGGTCCATTTTATACTGACTCCGATACCGACTCCACAGCCCTGTTAAATACCCCTTTTAAAAATGCGTTCCCTGACTTTAACTTAAACTTTAAAGAGGTTGTCCAGTTAACACAAGTTCTCAGCTATCCACAGAACAGGTGCTAGCATATAGAATAGTGGGGGTCCGACCACTGGGGCCTGCACGGATCGGCAGAACAGACTGTCTATCCCCATAGAATGGGTGGCAGTGTGTTTTCCACCGCTGCTCCGTCCGCTCCCTGTAAGGCTGCAGTGCTGCGCCCTCCGTCCGCTCCCTGTAAGGCTGCGGTGCTGCGCCCTCCGTCCGCTCCCTGTAAGGCTGCGGTGCTGCGCCCTCCGTCCGCTCCCTGTAAGGCTGCGGTGCTGCGCCCTCCGTCCGCTCCCTGTAAGGCTGCGGTGCTGCGCCCTCCGTCCGCTCCCTGTAAGGCTGCGGTGCTGCGCCCTCCATCCGCTCCCTGTAAGGCTGCGGTGCTGCGCCCTCCGTCCGCTCCCTGTAAGGCTGCGGTGCTGCGCCCTCCGTCCGCTCCCTGTAAGGCTGCGGTGCTGCGCCCTCCGTCTGCTCCCTGTAAGGCTGCGGTGCTGCGCCCTCCGTCTGCTCCCTGTAAGGCTGCGGTGCTGCGCCCTCCGTCTGCTCCCTGTAAGGCTGCGGTGCTGCGCCCTCCGTCTGCTCCCTGTAAGGCTGCGGTGCTGCGCCCTCCGTCTGCTCCCTGTAAGGCTGCGGTGCTGCGCCCTCCGTCTGCTCCCTGTAAGGCTGCGGTGCTGCGCCCTCCGTCTGCTCCCTGTAAGGCTGCGGTGCTGCGCCCTCCGTCCGCTCCCTGTAAGGCTGCGGTGCTGCGCCCTCCGTCCGCTCCCTGTAAGGCTGCGGTGCTGCGCCCTCCGTCCGCTCCCTGTAAGGCTGCGGTGCTGCGCCCTCCGTCCGCTCCCTGTAAGGCTGCGGTGCTGCGCCCTCCGTCCGCTCCCTGTAAGGCTGCGGTGCTGCGCCCTCCGTCCGCTCCCTGTAAGGCTGCGGTGCTGCGCCCTCCGTCCGCTCCCTGTAAGGCTGCGGTGCTGCGCCCTCCGTCCGCTCCCTGTAAGGCTGCGGTGCTGCGCCCTCCGTCCGCTCCCTGTAAGGCTGCAGTGCTGCGCTCAGCTTTTCCCTGTAGTCCCATAGAGAGTGAGTGGCGTGGTGTTTGGGTATCTCCTCTGCTGCTCCATTTTGTAACTGGGATAGCAATTCCCCATTCTGCCAACACGTGTGGATACCAGCGCTGGGACACCCTCCGCCATTTATCATCCTGCAGATAAGTGATGACTTGTTTTCACTGTACAATCCCTTTAAGATATTTAAAAAAATAACTAAAATTCTATACTCCACTCCTGGACCGACATCACTCTGCAGTTGATACTGTGTCCTCCACTAGTCTCCTGGTGTCTGCATCTGGAAGGGATCATCACATGACTGCTTTAGCCAATCAGTGACTGCTGATCAGGAACATTTCCTTTCCTGTTTGTCTGCAGCATTCACAATGCATCTAATCAGTGGTTTGGCGTAGGCTATGTAAAAAATCCATGGTTGTGATTTATGAAGACCAGCGATTTTACACGTCTGTGTTGAAAAGGTGGAGTGGTGTAGTCAGACACTCCTGACTCATGAAGAGACGGACTCTCCCAGCCTACCCAATGACAAAAACAGGGGTGAAAATGCCAATAGTTGCAACATTTTTGCGACTTTTCAAAGCTTTTAATGCCATTTTTTGGACTAAAAACTTTGATGAATCAGGGCCTATGTGTTTATTGTAGAAGCACACTAATAAGAGATTAGTAGCAAATCTGTGTGTAAATATACCATAAAACTGGCCATAAACATTAATGTTGGGCGATACCCATCATTATCAGTGGGACTCATTTAATATGTATGAGGGTCTTCTTACTCTCCCCCTAAAGATTGTGTTGGGGTCAAATGCCAGCTGAGTATGCATGTCTTTTTGGAGTCAGGAAAGATAGTTGTCAGCTGGGTGAGCGTTATGCTTTGCTTATATAGCGCCATCCTATTCCACAGCACTTTACAGACATAATCGTCACGATCCCCATTGGGGCTCACAATCTACATTCCATACCAGCTTGTCTTTGAGTGTGGAAGGAAACCAGTGCAAATCTGAGGAGAACATACAATATGCAGATGTTGGCCTTGTTGGGATTTGAACCCAGGTCCCCAGCATTGCAAAGCAACGGTGCTAATCATGCTACCCAGCAGCTGTCTGATGTGTATGGCAAGAATAAAGGGGTTCACGAGAATGTGCTATAGATGGCCCATCACATATTTCATGCTGCAACTAGTTAAATGTCATGAGTGTTTGCCACCTGAAGAAACACTGCTCGAGACATATGTCTCAACTGTCAGAGGAGCAGCATTGTGAACAAACATACCTGATCAGCTTACTCAGCAAGAGCTTTCTGTTTGCCCGTTTTCTCCCAGTGCTCCTTATACTCCCCTCTCCATGGAGTATAATAGTAGCTGTAACCTGACACATCCCTGTGCTGGCAGTCAGTATAGGTTATTATCCCCCAATGAAAATTATATCTTTTTTTTTTGTAGAGATCAAATTTGTCAGCCATGATAAATCTAGTGTAGTCTGGCACCGCAGTACAAGAAAGGTATCATTTTTATATGGGAAAAAGTGCCTATACAGCCATACCACCACTTCTATATGTACAATGTACTGACAGATTCTCTTTATAGGAATTCACTATAAAACTTTTCCACTTCTTTTTTTTTACATTTCACCCACAAACTTAAATCTATTTTATGTGATATATCAACACAAAGTAGCAAGTATTTGTGACGTGTAAAGGAAATGACACATGATTTTCTATTTATTTGAAAAATATATAAACTTGAAAATTGTGACGTGCTTTTGTAGTCAGCCCCCCTGAGTCAATACTTTGTAAGACCACCTTTCGCTTCTATTAGTTCTGCAGGTCTTTTAGGGTATGTCTCTACCAGCTTTGCACATCTAGAGGTGACCTTTTTGCCCATTCTTCTTCGCAAACTAGCTCTAGCTCAGTGAGATTGGATGGAGACGTCTGTGAAAAGCAATTTTCAAGTCTTGTGTAATGAAAATGTGGAAAAGGTCACAAGCTCAGAATTTTTTTACGGCACTGTACGAGTCCAGTGGGTGGTCCTACTAGTGACTTACAATGGAGGCTTTCTTCAGTTTTGTCTGCAGTAGAGCAGTGTCGTTCTTCCTGTGAAAACCACCTGCACCACAACAAATTCAGTAAAATGCCACAGCTATATATGATGCAGTTGTGATGACCGGAGTCTGGTCTATGTCCTCAGTTAGCTTAGTGCTGCGGAGAAGTATACATCCCTTGTCGTCCGGCTCCCTCGCAGCGCCTACAGTTTATTGCCCTTGATTTTTTTCCAAAAACTGGGATTGTGTCCAAAAGAGTCATAAAGGAATGTGTTCAGGTATTTTTATGCAAAGCCAAGTAGTGGTGGGTGCCTCTGCACACATGTCACACAAACCCCATGTGTTTTTTTTTGTTTGTTTTTTTTTATTAACTAATGATTAAGCTATAGTCCTATATAAAAAATAAACAGAAACCAGTCACCAATTTATACTGCCTGAACCACACGATTAGGAAACCTGTCCCTCATTCATACTGCCTGTGAGTTAAGCAGATTTTCGTGTACAGAGTCGGATCAGCACCGCTTCTTACACTGCGCAGTTGTCGTTTTTGGGTCCTGAAGCTCCGTTCCAATTTGCTGCAGTATTTGAGAACGGCCACTTTACTGTGTACAAAGCTGTGCTGTTCCAGCGTTGCACACTGATCTTGCCTCTGCTGGAGCAGCAAACATCTGAAAAGTGGGGGGCTGTTGTACCGTCATCCATCTCTCCTATAAGACTGCCTTTTGTATATAATTCCTGGACAACGCCTTTAGACAAAAACAATGAATGTCCAACTCGCCCGCAGAAATCAAATCTTGAAAATTTAGAGTGAAAACTAGTCCTGATAACCTGCATGGCTTCAAAAATGGCAAGTCACACGCCCGCACAGGGGCCCAAGTGGTAATGTATATACCTCCAAAGCAGGTGCAATTTTGCATTTTTAGGAGCTCTTGGGCTGCAAAGGACCCATATCTTGTTCTTGCATGGGGGACCTTTTCTTTCTGTGTCCGCCAGTGCATCAGATATATGAATTTGGAACTTCATTACTGCTGTAGAAAACATGTTAAAGGGGCCCAGCCCCCAGAAATAACATTATTAATCTGAATGTTAACAGTGTTATTATGCTGCCCGGCGTCTAGCCGAATGCAGCAGGGACAAAGGGAACTTTATTCCCCCCCGCCAGCATTCAGTTTCAATCATGGAGGCGGGGGTTCCACGGGTTCAGCCATCGTTCAGAGACTACAGAGCGGCCGCTGTAACCGCACCCCGGCCCTGGCTGACACTCCCTCTGTATTGCAGCCGGCTGTCAATCAGGGCAGGGGACGCGGTTACAGCGGCCGCTCTGTATTCTCAGATCGATGGCTGAACCCGCGGCGGCCCCGTCTCCATGACTGAAACTGAATGCTGGCGGGGAGAATAAAGTTCCTTTTGTCCCCGCTGCATTCGGCTGCGTGCAGGGCAGCATAATAACACGATTAACCACATATCTGCAGATTAGCAGCGTTATTTCTGGTGACAGGTTCCCTTTAAATTATGAAGGTACTTGGCGCACAAATTGGCCAATCTGTGTGAGCCCAGCAGCCAGCGGCAAGGCGTTCCCCTTTGAGACCCTAAACCTAACATGATGCCTTTCCGAGGCTAAACGCCTACAGTTATATGCGCAGATAGGATCAAGCTCTCTTTAAAATGCCTTAGGGTCCCAACAAAAGTACACCTTGTCCCTGGGTGTTATGCTCTCATGGATTGGCCAATTTGCACTTTCATTATTTAACATGTTTTCAATAGCAGTAATGCAATTCCAATTTCATATATTCAGTGTTTACATGTTATAGCGTTTATTATGACCATGTTTCTGTAAAAGTGCATGGATGTCTTTTCCTCCATTCGGTTACGGCTACCTTCACTTTTGCTTTTTGACTTTGTTTGTCTGTTCTGTAATTTGGAAGTGACAAAAGGGATTGTGGCCTGTTAGACATTTTACATTGAGATGACTCATTTCTGCTGAATCGCTGGGAGTTCAGGAAACACTGCAGTTTCGTTTCATTGCTGGTGTTTACTCTTCTTGTGTGATCTAGTTCTGGCTCCTGATCTGTAAGAAATTTATCATCATTCTCCAGTTGTGTGACGGCAGGATCAGTAACCAGCAGTAAAGATGGAATACACCTCAATGCTCTCAGTCAACAGCTGATTCTCCGCACAGCGTATACACATAAATAGAGAGTGAGAGAAAACACGGGCGATTAATAACTTTCCAATGATGGACCTATAGAGAGGTAACGTGGACTGTCAAAGTAATATACAAGTGCTTTTCACTAAATTTAGTATATCATCAAAAAGTTAATTTATTTCAGTTCTTCAATACAAAAAGTGAAACTCCTAGTCATTACAAACAGAGTGATCTATTTCAAGTGTTTATTTTTGTTAATGTTGATGATTATGGCTTACAGCCAATGAAAACACAAAAGTCATTATCTCAGTAAATTAGAATAATTAACAAAAAAACACCTGCAAAGGCTTCCTAAGCGTTTAAAAAGGTCCCTTAGTCTGTTTCAATAGGCTCCACGATCATGGGGAAGACTGCTGACTTAGATGTCCAGAAGGCAGTCATTGACACTCTGTACAAGGACGGTAAGACACAAAAGGTCATTACTAAAGAAGCTGGCTGTTCACAGAGTGCTGTATCCAAGCATATTAATGGACAGTTGAGTGGAAGGAAAAAGTGTGGTAGAAAAAGGTGCACAAGCAACTGGGATAACCGCAGCCTTGAAAGGATTGTTAAGAAAAGGCCATTCAAAAATTTTGGGGAGATTCACAAGGAGTGGACTGCTGCTGGAGTCATTGCTTCAAGAGCCACCACACACCGACATATCCAGGACATGGGCTACAAGTGTCGCATTCCTCTTGTCAAGCCACTCATGACCAATAGACAGCGCCAGAAGCGTCTTACCTGGGCCAAGGAGAAAAAGACCTTGACTGTTGCTCAGTGGTCCGAGGTGTTGTTCTCAGATGAAAGTAAATTTTGCGTTTCATTTGGAAATCAAGGTCCCAAGTCTGGAGGAAGAGTGGAGAGGCCATAATCCAAGTAGCTTGAGGTCTAGTGTGAAGTTTCCACAATCAGTGGTGGTTTGGAGAGCCATGTCATCTGCTGGTGTAGGTCCACTGTGTTTTATCAAGACCAAAGTCAGCGCAGCTGTCTACCAGGAAATTTTAGAGCACTTCATGTTTCCCTCTGCTGATAAGCTTTTTGGAGATGGAAATGTCATTCTCCAGCAGGACTTGGCACCTGTCCACACGGCCAAAAGTACCAATACCTGGTTTAAAAACAACTGTATCACTGTGCTTGATTGGCAGCAAACTCGCCTGACCTTAACCCCATAGAGAATCTGAGGTATTGTCAAGAGGAAGATGAGAGACACCAGACCCAACAATGCAGTCGAGCTGAAGGCTGCTATCAAAGCAACCTGGGCTTCCATAACACCTCAGCAGTGCCACAGACTGATCGCCTCCATGTCACGCCGCATTGATGCAGTAATTGATGCAAAAGGAGCCCCGACCAAGTATTGAGTGCATTTACTGAACAGACATTCCAGTAGACCAACATTTCTGATTTTAAAATCATTTTTCAAACTGTTGTTCTAAAGTATTCTAATTTACTGAGATAATGACTTTGTGTTTTCATTGGCTGTAAGCCATAATCATCAACATTAACAGAAATAAACACTTGAAATAGTCATTGCAAACAGAGTGATCTATGTACTTTGTCATAGATGATTTTAATGCCCTGATTCTTGTGTGAATTGCTTTGAAAAGCAAATCTACATATACAGTAGGGGTTGTCTCAGGTTTTTTTGCATGAGTGAAGCCACCTGTTGTATTGTTTAGTTATGATGACGATGGGGATTGTGAATTTTAGAAGTTGGTGTTATTTAAAGGTGGACAACACCCTTCTTCGTAGCACCTGTCTGCTTCTCTGATGTCAGTCAGTATGGTCTCCCCGATGGTCATGTGACATTGTCACATGTCTGCTGCAGGAAATCAGCAGTGACTGTTTGGCTACTGCCTTCTTTATTCCTTCAGAAGGCTTCAGCCAGGCAGTGATCTCTGATTGGCTGCCTCAGCTCTAACATCGGAGGAGTGTGGCTGGTCCGGAAGGTGAGCCTGCATGTATTTAACTGAGCGGTCTGTGTGCCTAAGGCTATGTGCGCACGATCAGGATTTGAAGCAGAAATTTCCTGAGCGTTTCTGCATCTCCTTGGCAGGAAAAATGCTTCTGAAAAAAACGTGCGTTTTTTAAAGCCGTTTTGTACATTAATGAATGCTTTTTGGAGCTAAATAAAGTTATTTGGTGGGACATTTCTTAAACCCTTGGATTACCGTTAGACCTGGGGTGAATATATTGGTTAATTTTAAATGATTAAAGAATGTGTCTGTTGTATTTCAAATAAACTGTTTGCTCTGTGTCTGTTTATTTAACTCTTTACTTTACTTTAATTAGGATTGGTCATGAAAGGGTCTGATTGACGCATTATCACCAAACAAAAGAGCTAGGTGTCAGCTAATCTCATTAGCATTTCCATTCATGTAATTTATGCGACAGCTGTGAACTTCTATTTTTAGCCTAGGAAGGTGCCATTTGTAAACATGGTCCCTGGCCATTATTAACAGCTTACAGCTGTTTAGTTAACCGATACGTACCCACGAACAGCACTCAGCAGCGCTTTGGACACAGCGCATTTAAACTGCGTCCAAAACGCGGTGTTCTAATGCCGCACTTTTGTTGTCGGTACATGTGAATCTACCGCATATAATGACTCTTCAATCAGTCAAAATCTGCAGTGGAGACTAGCGTTTCCGCTACAGAAATTGACATGCGGCGGGTGAGTTTGGGTACGTGGCCACGGTCAGGAGCCGCTGCTGGTTTGACGCTGCGTGTTTATAACCCGCAGCATCCAGATGTTACAGCATAGTGGATGGGATCTCTAGAAATCCCACGTCCACTATGCGTGCATCTGAGGCTACGGATCACTGGTGGACACTGACATGTGGCGCGTCTTTCAGGACCGCAGCATGTCAAATTCTCTTGCAGAGACGCTGGTCTCCGCAACATAAATTTGACCACCAGAATGTATTGAATGCGGTAAATAACGCATGTTTCAGTGAACATATCCAGATTTACCTGCGTTCAATAGAATGCAGCTTTTTGGACGCAGCAAAGAATATACGTCCAAAGTGCTGCTACGTCCGGATTGTGGGCACAGAGCCCAAAGTTTAAAAAATAAAAAAACGCGTCTGCTCCGGTGTCATTTTTATAACCAGCAGAGGGAAAGCCGACCGCTGGGGGATGATATTAGTAGCCGGGAAAGGTGCCATTAGCCAACAATGTTCCCTGGCTAGTAATATCAGCCTACAACTGTTTGTTTAGCCTTTACTGGCTAGATTACAGGGGGACCCCAGAAAAAAAAATTGACGTGGGGTCCCCTTGTAAAATCTAAATGGCAAAGGCTAAACTAGACAGCTGCAGGCTGATATTAATAGCCCGGGAAGGGGCCATGAATGCTAACCCCCTCCGCGGCTAATAATATCAGCAGTCGCAGAAATGGCGCATCAATAAGGTGCGCCAAATCTAGCGCTTAGCCTCCGCTCTTCCCACTGCCCTGTAGCGGTGGCGAGTGGGGTAATGGGGTTGGGGTTCACGTCAGCCTTGTATTGGCGGCTGACATGAAGCCCAGGTTAGTAATGAAGGGTGTCTATAAGATGCCCCCATTGCTAACCGCGCATTAAAGTTGAAGCCGCCTTTTCAATAAATACACGACCAGAATAAAGTATTTTAATGAAATAAAAAACACACGGTTTAAAATAAATAAATAAAAATTATTGTATTCCTTGTCCCTGAATCCCTTGATCTTCTGAAAAAAAAGTAAAAAAGTTAACAACCTTATTCCTCACCTATCTGCCATCACGACGTAGTCCACGATTACCGCCAATGATTGTCCCTCGTCAATCCGGGTCACTTCTACAGCAGTGACATCAGCGTAGTAGTAGTAGTAGTAGTAGTAGTAGTAGTAGTAGTAGTAGTAGTAGTAGTAGTAGTAGTAGTTGTAGTTGTAGTTGTTATTCAATGCGCAAAGTTGCAGCGGAAACGCTTTCACAATAGTCATGCTGCGGTTTTTACTGCAATGCTAATCCTGAGCTGAAATTTCTGCATCATGTACACAGCACATCAGGATTACCATTGCCATAGCTGGCAGACCTATTAACAAGCGTTTTTGCAGCGAAAAATCATCAAAATCACTTTGTGTGCACATAGCCTTACATATCTCATAAGTGAACCCTTTTTTTTTTTTTTTTTAGAAACTGCAGTTTTGGGGATGTGAAGAGGAGTCATGGTGGGACAGATTTCTTACTGTAATAAATAATCTGCGGATGTGTCTTCACTTCCTCTGAGTGACTGGTACATTTATCATTACTGTGTATGTGGATATACTGGAATATGTCCAGGACTCCTCCTTCTCCCTCCAGGCCCCAGATGGTGGACCTGATGAGTGTGTTTATTACCACTGACATCGCTTCTTGGTTACCTCCTTTTAATAACATTCCTATCAGTGACCTTTTTATTATCTTTGGCACATGAGACTAATATTTCAGCCATAACAGTGAGTGGAGGCGTTCACTTTTTCTACTTTCCTATGACTTGTGGGAATTTCCAAGTTTGGTTAATAGTTATGATGTAATATGCTGCAGTGTTACTAGACATCATATGACTGTCATCTGCCTGCGATCTGCTGATCTCACTAATCCTGTCATACGGTTCTCCTCTTTTGTTCTCTATTATGCTGGTTTTAATATTGCATAGTTTGGTATATGGTAGGTAAGGAGTTACAAATTTATCTGCACATTTTCTAGTTTCAGAATCCCTTTTTATAATTTTATGCCGTATGTTTGTGTTACTTCTCAGCCTTCAGGAACAAAATTCCTTCATGTGAGTCCTTGTTGATGTGGTCAACGGTTTAACAACCGTAAATGTGTGAAATATTCCCAAACCTGTGATTTCAAGAATCACAATATTATGTGTTTACAGCATATTTACCACTCAATCTAAAAGCCTCTATATACATTGGATGAACCTGCTGGTTTCAGACGGACCAATTTTTCATCTAATGGTTTTTGGGTCTTCCTAACACTTCCCCAACAGATGATGTTGGGGGGTGAAGAAGGATCGGGCAGTTGACATTCCAGTGGTTGTTTTGTTTTTTAGGGGAGATAAGCCGCTGCCTCCTCCTCACTTCATTTAACATGGGGAGTTGGGGGAGAATGTTGTTGGCCATACAGACATGCAACTGAAGGCCGTCTTTTGCGTATGGCAAGCTTAAATTGATTCTCTGCCAGAAGATATTGATGACTAATACTTAGGATAGGTCATCAGAATCAGGTTGGTGGGGGTCCAACACTCGGCACCGCCATGATCGGCTGGCTGTAAACAGGGCTGTGGAGTCAGTAAGCCAAACCTCCAACTCCGACTCCTCAATTTCCACAACTCCGACTCCCTCATACATGGCTCATGTTTAAGTGATAAATTTACTGTAGCACAGATTCATCTCAGCTAAAAGTCTAGACCCTTAGATCAGGAATAGGACAGACATTTATAGAACATTTCCTAACGTTCCCAAATTCTTATGAAAAAATATTCCCCACAAACTGCATTAAAGTACTGTACCCAATTTATTATATATTTTAGGAGTCCATTTTTTACCAACTGCGACTCCACCAAAATGGACACATACTCCGACTCCACAGCCCTGGTCAGTGTCCATTATGGTGGAGTCTGTATAAAATGGACCGATTCCTAAAATGTATAATAAATTGGGTACAGTAGTTTAATGCAGTTTGTGGGGAATATTTTATCATAAACATTCGGGAAAGTTATGAAATGTCCTATTCCTGATATTAGGCAATGTTCCCACGTTCATTATTTGGTCAGAATTTTACATCAGTGTTCCTCTCCTGATTTTGGCTTACAAATAATCAGAGGAAAAGTATAATAGAAACACGTCACCACTTCTGTATTTATCACCCACTCCTGGTTTTGGCTTACAAATACTGACCAAATACTAAGCGTGTGAACGTGGCCTAAGAGTCTAGATTTTTAGCGGAGATGAATCTGTGCTGCACTTTATGTACTTGATAAGTAGTGAAGCTCCTCTACAGATAAGGGGGAAAAAAACCCAGGGAAGGAATGCCTGCACTCATCTCAGAACTGCTGGAGTGAACAGGAAAGCAGGATTAAGGTAAGTACTTCTTAAAGCATATCTAAACTTTCAGTAAACTGTGCATAAATCAATAGTCCAGTATATGTTGTCTCTGTATGCTTGATGTTTTAGTTTGTTTTTCCTCTTAGCTCATAAAATAGAACATTCAATAATCAAGCCATTTAGATATATTTATCATAATAATGATTAAAAGCCGATGTTATTTTACTACAGTAAATTTATCACTTAAACTTAAAAATGAGCCATGCATGAGGGAGTTGGAGTCGGTGTCATGGAATTTGAGGAGTCGGAGGTTTGGCTTACCGACTCTACAGCCCTGGATGTAAACATTGTTCTGATCTGCACTGATCCGCTCTATTCAATGTGTAGCGGCAACTGCTGGGTGCCGCAGAACACCTCCTATTCAAGATGGCTGATAACTGGTGAGAGTTCGTAACCCCCAGCGATCTCGTATTGATGATCTGTAGGTAATCAATATCTTCTGACTGGACTACCCCCTTAAGCCTCATGCACACAGCTTTATTACATCTGTTATGTACAGTCATAATGGGGTTCCTGTGAAGTTTATTGGGGCCTCAGTAAGGCTTTGACCTTATCCCTAGGATCTTTCTATCAGATTGTGAATGAGCCTATACATCAGCACAAAAGTTGTATGGCTTGAGCTGGAGAACCGTAGACTTCATAGGGCATTTTAAAAGAGCAGGGATCCTAGTGAAATCCCCAACTTTATATTGTCCATTGCCCCAGTGGAACAGATGGGTAGAATTGGTTCTGTGGGAGAACTCCTGAGGGCTTTTTGTACAGACAGTGCGGAGAATTTAATTGCATTTTATCTTAAATCTTTTTATTGAAATCGTGATTTTGGATTGTGTACTTGCTAGTTAATATTCTACCTATAATAATTGCTTTTAATTTTTTACTCTCAATAGGAGGATCAAAAATGTCCTTGTATCCATCACTCGAGGATCTTAAGGTCGACAGGGTCATTCAGGTAGGTACCATTCAACGTTAGCAGACCTTATGTGGCGTATCCTTGATGAGATGGGTTCAGCCCTAAAGCTCAGACTTGAGCCCAGTTTCTCGTCATCTACAATAAGGAGACCCCCATACACATTTGATTTCTGTACAGTATAGATAATGACCCTATAAAGTGCTGATGTGCTGGGTTCCTTGTCGTCTACATGGCCGATACACATTCTGCACTGATTTGGTATAATTCACAGCTGATATTTATGATAAAAGGTAAAACCTCGTCTGCTAATGATGGCCCGTTCTGCTGTGAACGCTCGCAGGACAGTGGATTACTAAAGGTCTTTCATGGAGATGAGGAGCCATGTAAAGGCCGGACTTTCTGTGCTGGAAGGAGAAAATGGAAAGCAGTGGATGAAAGCCAAGTTCTGGCTGAATAATTGTGTGTCCTTGTGAATACTGGAATGTTTGTGTGCCAGCTGTCCCCTCGGACTGGTAAAGTGGTCCATTAGTATAGTTTATAGTACTCTTTTTAACTCTTAATGGATCGATTAGTTTTACATTAGCAATGTATGACATTGTCTGAGGAGCTGTATTCCTTCTTACTAGGGATAAGTGGACATTGACTGTTTTTAGCTCCACAGCTGACTTGTCTCCATTTATCTCCCATTGCTGATGAGCTGGAAATGTCTCCCTCCCCCACACTGAGTAGGTGTAGAGCTGCATTTCTAAGGCATACAATTTTATTTTTCCCTGTACTATTCTGGGTGAATGCTAAAAGATGCGTGTTGTTGTGAAATCTAAATATAATGGCGTGGTGCTACTCTGAGAAGTAGTAAAGATGTACATGATCAGTCGGATCGTCCAAATTTGCAGAACAGGGTCAGATGAGGCTTGTAGATAATTGTTAGATTGGTTTATTACAATAAGTATTTCTTATTTCGCAGGCACAGACTGCGTTTGCAACAAATCCAGCGACGCCAGCAATATTATCAGAAGCTGCAGCACCGTCATCTGCATCTCAGCATGGAGGTAGTGTCACGGCTGGAGAACTTACTGCATTTGCTTGAATTACTATTCGCCATTTAGAGACATTAGGTAGAAGTAAGGTACCCAAGTTACAGTGATCTACCCTCACAGCCAGAAGGTTATGTTAATATGTAGTAGACTTTAATCCATCTGAATGGGGCTTGTAGAAATGAACACATTTTGAAAAATCCACTCCATTTCAGATGTATGGAACACCATTTTCACTGAGCAAAGGGGTCTGCCTTTCAAGGACTGGAAACCTAAAGGATGAAACGGTGGTATGTCTCCCACACGTCAGTGCTTTCCTGTAGAGAATACGGATGAATTAGTAAAGGCAGATCCACAATGAGTATGGTTGAGCCGAAGGCCCAAAAATCTATCCAGGATATTGTATATATATTTTTTTTGGGGGGGGGGGGGGCAGGGGGGGCCTAGAACAATGGAAGCTCCAGACTTTCCCTGTTGATGAAAAATCCGAAGCACTCGTCAGAAGAGAATGGAAGAAACCTGAGGAGAGGTTCCTTTCCTTTGTTTAAGAGGAAATATCCTTTTGATGGTGCCTCAACAGCATCTTGGGATAAAGCCCCGAAATTCAATGTAGCTTTTTCAACCGCATTCAAATCGTTCACTTTACCCTTTTGAAGATCTCGGGATACTTAAGGATCCCCTAGCTAGAAAGGTGGAAAGCTTTCTTAAGGGTACTTGGGAATCCTTCGCTGGAGCTCTGAAACCAGCCATCTCAGCAACATGTACTGCCAGATCTTTGATGGTTTGGTTGGATCATCTGGAAGGTCATCTGAAAGATAAGGTGGCTAGGGACAGTATTTTGGCCACAATTCCATAGATGCTGGGAGCAGCAGCGTTTCTATCTGACGCTTTAACGGATTCAACAAGGCTAGCGGCACTTTCTAATGCACCCCGTAGAGCTCTCTGGCTGAAATGCAGGGAAATGCCTATTTGGCTCAGTCTTGGACGAGCCGTGAAGAAAATAAATCATCCCAGTGACTCTTGTCCCTGAGTAGGGGGAAGGCTCTCCCTCTTTTTGACTGCCTGGGAAAATAATTTCTCCAAGCTGCTGGATTCTCAACCTAGTAAGGTCTAGTTTAAGGCTGGAGTTTCAAGCTGTTCCTCCGCAGAAGTTTAATCTGACATCTCCACAGGCTTTTCCGAGGGAACAGCTAGCCTTGGAATTAAAGGTCCTAGATCTGGTAAAGAAGTTCTTCCTTGTACAAGAAGAGGCGAAAGGGCTTTATTACTTAATCTTTTTGATAAAGCCAGACTGGACTTTCAGAACAATAATCAGCTTGAGGGGCCTGAACAGATTACTGAAAGTTCAGACGTTCACGATAGAGGCCGTACGTTCAACCGTAAATATGCTTTTTCCCGACGGTTATATGGCAGTCTTGGATCTGAAGGATGCGTATTATCAGGTGCCAATACATGTGGAATACCAAAAGTTCCTCGGAGTGGCCTTAACCATAAAAGGAGAAATCGCACTTCTAGTACAGAGCCCTTCCGTTGGGACTGGTAGTGGCCCCTCGGGACTGGTAGTGGCCCCTCGGGCCTTTAAAAAATAATAGTGGAAGTGACTGCTCGCCTTCAAGAGAAAGATGCTCTAGTAGTCCCATATCTGGACGACGTCATAATTATAGGCAGTTCAGTTCATCACTGCAATGTTCAGTTAGAAGAGGACAGTGTTAACTTGAAAAACTTAGGTTGGCTCTTAAATCTAAAAAAACCTTTAGATTAAAGCCCCTGAAAGTGCAGATCTTTTTAGGTCTCATACTGGACTACAGAAATCAAGAGTGATTTCTTCCAGAGGGCAAAATAGAAACATTTTCAGCCAGGTATCCGAGGCGGTAAAAGTTCCCACCATGTCCCTTAGGAAGGCTATGTCCCAGGCAGTGTTATGGGCTCAGTTTCATACCAGAGGGTTGCCGTGGGATGTTCTAAGGAACAAAGTCACCATGAAAGGACTATGAATAGAAGAAAAATAGTTCCAGCTTCAATGAAAATTTTTTTAAAAAATGTAATCTTTATTGCAAAAAAGGCTAAAAATAGCCCGGCACAGGGGCTGTGGTAGCTAGTACATGTTAGCCAAAAAACAAAACGCGCAGAGAGAAAAGGCAACGCGTTTCAACTGCAGTCTTTGTCCCAGCTGGACTCTCCATTCACATAATCCAGATATATATATATATATATATATATATATATATATATATATATATATATATATATATATATATATATATATATATATATATATATATATATATATATATATATATATATATATATATATATATAATATATTTGGGTGTGGAACATAGGAAATCTAACTAGAGGGGTACTTTGGGTAAACCAGATTTTAAGGCGAATTACGACCGATGCAAGCCCCAAGGGATGGGGAGCCCATTTAGGGGTCACCTGGTCCAGGAGGTCTGGACAGGGGAAGAAAAGTCAGTTTCTTCGAGCATGAAGGAGTTACAGAGGTGGAGTATGCCATAAGGAAGCTCCTATTCTCCTTGCAGGGTCACCATGTAAGAATCCTCTCAGACAATCAGGCTACAGTGACCTATGTAAATCATCATGGAGGAACTTGGTACAATTCCTTGATGGAGGTGACAAACCAGATATTTCAAATTGCAGTGAACCATCTCCTTTCTTTAACACCTCTACATATAAAAGGAAAAGAGAACTGCCAAGCCGGCTTTCTAAGCTGCAATTGACTAATGCAGGGAAAATGGGTGTTGAACCAATCAATTTTCAATCAGATTGTGAACATGTGGTGCCTGCCAAACATAGGCTTATTCGCAAACAGACAAAACCGAAAGGTGGAAAAATTTTTTTTCTGAGTTTTAGGGAGCATCATCAGGTAGTGGATGCCTTCCTGATTAGATGGAGTTGCGATCCTGCATATGACTTTCCACCAGTTATTCTAATTCCAGCAGTCCTGAAGATCTGGGAAGACAGTGCAAGAGTCATCCTCCTAGCCCAGGAGGCCATGGTTTTCATGGTTGAGACTGATGTCAGTCACTGAACCATGGGTGCTACCGGAAGTTACAGATCTTCTCTCCCAGGGGCAGCATCCTCAAGCAGCCAGCCTACATTTAACAGCATGGAACTTCAGAGTTTGTTGTTAAGAGACAAAGAATTTTCTCTTAACCTTATTTCTACCCTGCTCCAGAGTAGGAAGGCAGTCACCATGAAGATCTATGGTAGGAACTGGAGAAAATTCCTAACCCCTTCAGAAGCAAAGCTGGGAGATGGAGTACCAGTCAATTCTATTTTAGAGTTCCTTCAGAAAGATCTAGAGCAAGGACTCTCCACTAGCACCCTCAAAGTTCAGGTATCGGCCCTTGGAGCCCTATATAATTGTAACCTGGCAGGTAGCTGTTGGGTTTACTGTTTTTTTATTAAAGCTTGTTCTAGAGCAAGACCAAATCCCAGGCCAAATTTACCTCCGTGGGATTTAAATCTGGTTCTTCAACCCCTGACAGATTGTTCTTTTAAACCTATAGACTCTTTATCAGTTAAGATTCTCTCTGAAAACAGTCCTTCTAGTGGCCTTAGCATCAGGTCGCTGGGTTAGCAACATCCAGTCCCTGTCAGTAGGTCCTCCCTTCAGATAGTTCCTGGAAGATAGATATGCCTGATCTGGCTCTAAAATGACTCTAAAGTAGATTCCATAGGACTCAAGAAGTAGTTTGTCTATCTTTTTGTGCTAATCCCAAAAATCACAAAGAGAAGCTTCGTAACAGATACGTATTTAAATCGGACATCTAGCGTATGGAGTCCTGGAGAAAATCATCATTTGTCCCTCTTCTGGGTCTTAGAAAAGGGCTTTAAAGCATCTAAATGTACACTAGCTAGATGGCTTAGGGATGCAATCAGTTTAGCTTATTCTGTGAGTGGTAGTGTTATTTCAGAAGGGCTAAAGGCTCACTCCACAAGAGCTGTTGCAACCTCCTGGGCCAACAACCTGTCCATTGAGCAGATTTGTAAGGCAGTGACATGGTCCTATCACTCTACTTTTTATAGACACTATAGGCTGGATTTGACCTAGTCTTTGGGAGAAGGGTTCTGCAGGCTGGGGTCTCTGCCATTTTCACAGAGAGGATTACAAAAACCTGCTGACAGATTCCTTTTAAATTCTTGGGCTCCCCCTCTGAGTAAGTACAGAGGCACCATAACAGCTGAGTTGCACTATCCAGTTATGTAATACATGGGTGTACATTTCCCAGATGCATAGTTGATCAACCAGCTTTAAAAATATAAAGTGGTGGTATCTTGGGTAGGATTGTCTCCACGCGACAACTTCTATTTGTGATTGCGTCTTAAAGGGGTTGTCCTTTACTGGCCAATTCCTTATTAATTACTTCAGTATGATGCAAAATAAAAAATACTTTCTGGACTGGAACAACTGAACAGTATTTTCCTTGCTGGTTTTATAACCTAAGCAATGTCACGTGACCGCTGCAGGCGATCAGCAGATATTGCTTGCCATGAGACTGGTGCGGTGCACAGGGCTCTGAGCAGAAGCTCGATGCTGAACCGGAAGGTAAATACACATTTTTTTTTTTATCTTTAATGTAACACTGAGGCATTTAATGTGGTATAGTCTACTACTTTAGTTTTTTTTATAGCCAGTTGCAAAAGTGTGTGTGCGTGTGTATACCTCTCTATAGGTCGATAGATACCAACCGTATTTTGCGGATTATACGAATAATTATTTATTTTTATTTTTTTAATAAAATGGTGTTTCTTTTATAATCCATTTTTATGGTACCTTATCTGGGGGCAGTGGAGCGGGGTCCTAGGTGGCAGAGTTGCTGCTGCAGGAAGCTGGCTACGGAGGCAGGAGATGCTGTGGGGCGATGCTACGGGTCCCAGGCTGGTAGGAAGGGGTGTTTGGTGGTGCGGGGGATCCGCCGACATTTTGTGAAAGCCCAGAGAACCCACACTTTCCATGCTTTTCAATGCAGTGGACACCAGGAAAATGGCCATCAGAGGCGATGCATGCGCAATTGAGATCTCGAGAGCCGAGATCTGTGTCGAATTCTCAATATGCGCAGCCTCCGACTGCCATTTTCCTGGAGTCCACCGCATTGAAAAGCATGGAAAGTGCGGGGGCTCCAGGATTTCACAAAATGTCGGCGGAGCCCCCTCACCGCCGAACACCGCCTCCTACCAGCCTGGGACCCGCAGCATCGCCCCATTCCTGCTGCCGTTGCCAGAAGCTCCCTGCAGCAGCGACCCTGGAACCCCGCTCCACCATCCGGTAAGCTACATTCGGATTATAAGACGCACCCCCATTTTCCCTCAAATTTGGGGGGAAAATAGTGCATTTTATAATCTGAAAAATACATGAGTTTGTCTGTGCGGGAATGAACCTGTCCAGCTTTAGTCTATATTGGTGACCTTCCTGCACTACATTTATAAAGTGGGGACTATGTTGTGATACTACAGAGAAGGCTGAGTTAACGTTCTCTTGCTTTTATCTAGGATTTTACCCAAAACTGTACCCAGAGCTTTCTCAATACATGGGCTTAAATCTGAGTGAAGATGAAATCCACAAGAATATGGCTATGGTGCCTTCTTCTGGGGTGAGTACACTGCAGCATAGTGATCTTATTGTACAGCCTCCTCTAGCAGTGTTACATGAACTATAAACCAAGTGGCCTCCTTTGGGATTGCACATAACACATGAGCCAAACACCAAGTTTCTGGGCATTTGGTGCTGCCTTTCTTAGAAATATTCTCTGCATTCACCACTAAGCCAGGTTTCTGTGGAATCCCCAACTGAGCACTGACAGCGATTCACTTAAATGAAACCAATAGTTTTGTTTTTTTTCTTGAGACATTCAGAAAACCTCTTCTGCCAGTTTTCTTGGATTCCGACAGAATCCCCTATGGTGCTCACCGGAGAGCACTGTAAGAGTGACGCTAACCGTTTAGTAGTGAGATTTCCATTGAAACATTGCATCCAGTCTGACATTTGCTTACTTGCATTAGATGTTACTTACAAATAACCCCTATTGACTTTATTGTAAGCTTCAGACCTTTCCTTTTTAATATCCTATTTTGCAATTTTCCAGATGCAGGTAGCAAGACCATCAGCAGTGAATAATATGGTGGCTCCTGTAAGCGGAAGTGATTTGGGCATCCGCAGAGCAGAGATAAAGCCGGGGCTCCGGGAGCTGATATTGTGTAAAGACCAGGATGGAAAGATTGGTCTCCGTCTTAAGTCCATTGACAATGTAAGTTTTGGACCTGTCGGTGCAGGGTTAAGACCAGATTTGGTTGTTTCAGTTCTACTAGAATAAGTTTATTTTATATTTCAGGGTATTTTTGTGCAGCTCGTACAAGCCAACTCTCCAGCATCTTTAGCTGGTCTCAAATTTGGTGATCAAGTTCTGCAGATCAATGGTGAAAACTGTGCCGGCTGGAGCTCCGAAAAGTCTCATAAATTCCTAAAGCAGGCTGCAGGAGACAGAATAAATATGGTGGTGAGAGACAGGTGGGTGCAATGATTCTCTAATAGAGCCCACCAGCAAGGAGACATACAAGACTTGATTTTAAAGGGAACCTGTAGCGTCCTAGCTGCCCTCTACACTGCCCCCATAGCGTTCTTAGTGATGCAATGTGCATCAACAATAAGCTTTTTTCATTAAAATTGGTGCAGCTATAATGATTTTATAACCTTTAATATACTTAGATCCAACCTGCTCGTTAAGTCATAGGGGTCTGATTCTCATATTCAGTCACTGCTGGCGCCGCCCATGTATTTGAATATTGCTTCCGGCGAGCACTATTACTGTGGGGCGCAGGCGCATTTGTCCATGTCAGGCCTCTGGTCCCGCGCCTGTGCAGTGAGGCTGCATGATTACCAGTGTGTGCACAGTGAAGCTATGTTCCCGCGCTTGCGCAGTGAGGCTGTGCAGTTTGCAGCTTCACTGCGCATGCGCTATAACGCTCTGTTCCCCGCGCGTTGAGGCAGTGTGATGACCAGCTTTACTGCTCATGCGCTTGCGCAGTGAGGCTGTGTAGTTCGCAGCTTCACTGCGCACGCGCAGGGAATATAGTGCGTGCGCAGTGAAGCTGGTAATCACACAGCCTCACTGCGCAGGACCAGCGGCCTGACATGGACAAATGCGCCTGCACCCCACAATAATAGCGCTTGCCGGAAGAAATATTGAAATACATGGGCGGCGCCAGCAGTGACTGAATGCGGCGCCCTCCCATGACTGAATATGAGAATCACACCCCTGTGACTGAACGAGCCAGTAGGACTAAGTATATTAAAGGTTATAAAATCATTATACTACCACTAATTTTAATGAAAAAAGCTTTAGTGATGCACATTGCATCACTAACAACACTATGGGGGGCAGTGTAGAGGGTATCTAGGACGTGCCAGGTTCCCTTTTAAATCTTTCTTTTGGATCCACTCCTGGTGTAAATAAATCATTGAACGCCTGTTCCAGACAAGCCTATTACGGGTTGATTTGGCTACAGTGGTCTTGTGAGTGTGCGCACAATGGCTGGTCTCAGCTGTGACACTCGCATGTATAGCACATGACGTCTGATGAATGAAGCAATCCGCTCCGGTCCTTAGACCCTTTCTCAGTCCAGAACTTGCATCATGCCTGTGATATGGCTAGAAAAACTGCTGGGGGGGGGGAAGTCATGCCTAATTATTTCTGATTAGCCTCATTCAGTAGTGATTTTGAGGCCATATAGGAATTTTTTATTTTTTTGTAATACCATGTCTCCACTCTGCCCTCGTCCAAGCGTTATGTCTGGTGTTCAGACCTAAAAGGGATCCTGACCCACTGATACTAAGCAAAAATACCCACCGCAATGCTACGTCTGGTATTGTAGCTTCAGCCCTATTAAGTGGTTTTAGATGCACTGTTGTCTTTATAGCCGTGTGGTGACATTATATGTAGCATGACTTTCCAGGTCCGTACGATTAGAGATGCCAGACTTTTCTTCTTTTTTTTTTTTTTTTAAATTATGCAATTTTTGGGGTGTGTGTGACGTTTTGACTACTTTTCTATAGTATTTTTATGGGGGGAGGGGGAAGTGTAGTGACCAACAAAAACTCCAAATTTTGGCTGTTCAATTCTTTTTTAATTTTTTATTTTTTTTTCAATTCCACATGTTTTATTTTTAATACTTTTTCACTATTTTTCGCTTGGGTAAAAGCAAATTTGAGACTCACTCAACTTTTTTTTTTATTTTTTTTTATAGTAGTCTCTTCAGGGGACTTGAAAGTATTCAGTACTCTACAATGCTGTAGCTGTGCAGTGTATGACACGGGGTGCCGATGGCCATTAGAAGTGATGGTCACCTTCTTGGAAGCCTTTTAACCGCTTCCCAACCGCCCACTGTAGATAAAGTTCGGTGCTTGTTGGGCTCTGTGCAGCGCCGATGTTTGTCTACTGCCAGCGGTCTAGCAGCGCTCAGGATCCCCAGGGTCCTGCAAGCATGGCGATTCCTGAGCAGAGCGACCACTCTTGACAGATGTCATCATCGGGACCTGATAGGAATGGGTTAAAATCATGGGGACCTGATCCAATCTTCTAGATGCCGTGATCCATAGATAGAGATAGAGGGGTCGTCCACTCACCTATCCGGCGCCCCCATGATGAAATCTGGCATTGTCATGGCAGCCGGAGGTCACATGATCACCTCTGGGTCTGCCATGGCCTGTTGGGCTCAGCCAGTAGCTGAGTCTAACTGGCGATCTGACAGTTTATAACTGACAGGTCTCATGCAATACATTTGTGTATTGCATTGCATGAGACCAGTGCTCAGAAAAATAAAAATTGAAGTCACATACAGGGACTAAGTGAAAAAAAAACAAAAAGAAAAAACAGCTATTAAACCAATAAATACGTATATTTATATAAAAGGTACACATTTGGTATCTTCTCGTCCGGAAAAACTGTCACACTAGTTAACCCCTTCTGTGCGCATTGTAAAAAAAATTTTAATTAAAAACGGAGCAAAAAAGTGGAATAAAACGCAATCAAAAAACTTGTTTTTGTAAAAAACAGAGGAAAAAAAAGCGTTTTTTAGTGTGTGACAGCAGCCAAACATAAAAACCCGATCTAAATCTGTAATCGCACCAACCCGAAGAATAAAGACGCCTAATCACTTATACCGCACAAGGAAAGGCGTAAAAAATAAATAAAACCAATTCTTCACCTGCTGCTGATTTGTTCGTTCTGCCTCCCAAAGATCGCAGTAAGGCTTGGCTCACATTTATCCTGCACTCTGCGTTTACACCGGGGTTTCCGTGTAAATCTTTGAAATACGTGATTCAGACGGAACCCTGACAAAAGATTACATCTAATGAGGCAGGTAGAGGCACCGTGGATGCCGTCTGGCCTATGATCCGGCGTTGTCCGTCTATTAGCCGTGAATAAAAGCGCGGTCCGCCATATTTTTGTCCACTTCTGAAAAAAAGAACACCACTGAACAGAGGCCAGATGGAGTCCAGAGTAACTCCGCTGTCTCATTATAGTGAATGGATCCATCGGGGGTTTCATCTGAATCACGTCATTCAGAGATTTAAGCCACGGCCCCGCTATCAGTACTCAGTCAGTATTTTTTCTCAGGAGTGGGAGCCAAAACCAGGTGAGGAACAATCAGAGAAAAGGTGTAATAGAAACGAGTGCAACAATTCTGCATTTATCACCACTCCTGAGAAAAAATACTGACCAAATACTGATAGTGGAGCCGTGGCCTTAGATGGAAACTCCGATGTAAGTGCTCAGCGTAGAGCGCAGGATAAATGTTATGTAAAATGTTCCTAACAAAAGCTTCAACTCAATCCACAAAAAAGCCCCCACTCAGGTCCGTCATCTGTTAATGGAAATATAGGGGGCTTCCACGTTACTGGTAGTACAAGGGCTCTGGAAAAGCACTATGGCTACTCACCCACAGAAAGAAATCAAACAAATTCTAATATACGGGTGCATGTCTCCAGAAACATGAGCTGGGCACAATGTACTGGTCACTACAACGTACTGGTCACTACAACGGCAGTTTGCAATTTTCACTCGGCAACATCCACTACTGCTTGTTTCTGGAAAACACCCATGGAGTCAAAATCATCATCACTACACCTGTAGATAAATTCCCAAAGGGGTATGATTTCCAAAATGGGGTCACTTTAGGGGGAATTCGGCTCTTCTTGTACTCAGGGGCTCTGTTTATGGAGTCCGCAAACTATTCTAGGAAAATCTGCACTCCAGGAGGCAAATAGCGCTCATTCCCTCCCGAGTCTCGCCGTATGGCTAAGCAGTACTGTACAGCCACATGTGGGGTATTACCACGTTCAGCAGAAATTGTGTGACACATTTTGGCACTATTTTGCCCATTGCCCAGTGTGAAAATGTAAAATCTTGGGCCAAAAACAATTTATTTATTTATTTTTTTTTCTTCACAGCCCAGTGGTATAAATTTCTGAGAGTCACATGTGGTGTGAATGATTCCTGCACCCAGAGATGAATTTCTTGAGTGGTGTGATATGTCACATGGTGTCTGCAAGCTATTCCAGCCAAAATAGCACTCCTTCCCAAATTGTGGGTTCCAGTTTCTCCTGTTACCCACATACCAAATATGTGTATCGCCGAGTTCAGAATCGCCCGATCTATCAATATAAAAAAGAAATTAATCCGATCGGTAAACGGCGTAATGAGAAAAAAAATTCTAAACCCCAGAATTAAGTTTTTTGGTCGCCGCAACATTGCAATAAAATGCAATAACTGGCGATCAAAACATCAGATCTACCCTAAAATGGAATCCATAAAAACGACAGCTCGGCGTGCAAAAAATAAGCCCTCACCCGGCCCCAGATCCTGAAAAATGGAGACGCTACGGGTCTCGGAAAGTGGCGCCATTTTTTTTTTTTTTATAGCAAACTTTGGACATTTTTTTCACCACGTAAATAAAAAAAAAAACTATACATGTTTGGTGTCTACGAACTTGTAATGACCTGGAAAATAATAATGGCAGGTCAGTTTTAGCATTCAGTGAACGTGGTAAAAAAAACCCAAACAACTGAGGTATTGCACTTTTTTGCAGTTGCACCGCACTTGGAATTTATTTCCCGTTTTACAGTACACGATATGGCGAAACCAGTAATGTCGATCAAAAGTACAACTTTTCCTGCAAAAAATAAGCCCTCACACTGCCATATTGACCAAAAACAAAAACGCTATGGCTCTGGGAACAAGCAAAAAACAAAAACGGAAAATCCCAAGGTCCTTAAGGGGTTAAAGGAGGTATGCTTAGGTATATACCATGTGTATGGCCATTGTCCAACGCATAAGCTCAGTTGATATACTCCCAATAGTGGAGTAATAGCGCACACTTTTGGCCTACGTCTAGTGAATTGGGACCCATGTGAACAGTAAAGTATATTTTGGGAAAGCGCCCGCAGTCTACTTTAGGCTAGTTCACAGGCGCAGTGTGCACTTAGTCCAATGTGCGTTTTGAACCGTTTCCTACCAGAAGCTGCTACACTTCTGTCTATGGGCTGTGTCTGGTGTTGCAGATGAGCCTCAGAAGTGGCGCTGCTTTTGGCAGACACAAACTCATAACCCCTGTTAAGGTTGTCTGATTTATTGATTTTATAAAGTCTAGAAGCTTTTGATTTCCGTTGGCTGTACAAGTGATTGTAATTCCACATGTTGAACTGTTTTAGGCCCTTTGAACGCACCATCACACTGCACAAAGACAGCAGCGGTCACGTTGGCTTCATTTTCAAAAATGGCAAAATATCTTCCATAGTTAAGGACAGCTCCGCTGCAAGAAATGGCCTTCTAACCGAACACAACCTGTGCGAAATTAACGGCCAGAATGTCATCGGATTAAAGGTGGGTCGTGCTCCCTGTGGAGTGTCGCCATAATATCGCATTCAGCTCATTGAAATCAGGCATCTGTATCCACCAGGACACATATGTAGAAGCACGTTTCTTCTGATAGATCAGACCCTGCTTAATACACCTTCATACTAAACTAGAACCTGTGTGCCAGGAAAGATTCTGTGCAATTTCACAAAGTGCCCATATAATGAGACCAGCAATGTAGTTCATTAATGCACCATAGTTATGGTTTTAGCCTAAAGTTATGAAGTTGTTAAAAAAGAGTTCTCTTGGGAAAGAAAAAAAATAAATCATAATAGAAGAAGTTGTGAACTGCTTTATTGTGTAACAGATTTCTTGTTTTTTCTCGGGGTTTAATGGGGTAAAATCTGGTGAGTGACAATGGCAGCCGTCCTCGTGCAATATGAGAAATGCGTCCTAGAATTTAAATGGGCTGGGATGCACGCAGCGCGCTCCCCAGTAGGATGGGGGTGTAAAAATTTCCCATCACTAGTAGTCCAGACACAATGGATCTGACTGCTGCTGGAGGAATAACACAAGATTTCTCCTGCTCCGCTCTCGGCCTCTGATACTGCTGCATGGTCTGTGAACCTACATTTTTCCTGGAGAAGCATTTAAGATTAAAGCCTTTCTGAAAGCTTAAAATACATATTTTCTGTAAACTTGATGTCTCCATTTACGGTCTACCCTTGTTCTGCTGGCCTTCTTGAGGATGTATCTGTAGGACATGGCATAATCTGTCTTTTATTGTTGCATCATCTATGGTAAAATGCCTTTCAATGGGGCTGTTCCCATGTAGTAAAATGTTAATGTCTTTGCGCAGGATTCCCAAGTTGCTGACCTGCTTGCCGGCTCTGCTAACGTGGTTACCCTGACTGTAATGCCAGCTTACATTTTTGAGCACATGGTGAAAAGGTGAGTGAGACCCCCGAAATGTTTAAATGATTCATAGGTCAAGCGCAGGTTTCTAGTTTTTCCATCAATATGGCATATGCCGGGTGAAGTTGGGCCTCTGCTCTGTAGTCATGGCACAGTATACAGCAATGTAATGAAACCGCCAAAAAAGCCCATATGGTAGTGTCCTAGAACCAATTATATTGTATTGTAAAGGTGAGATCCAAAAAATCAAGTTAGGTTGCTGCTCTCTGGAGGTCTGAACACCCCCACAATTTTGATATTGGGTCTTTGGAACCCCGTAGGGCTGCAGCCCAGTCCTGAATGGCGTTTAGGCCGAGCATGCACCTCCACTCCATTCAGGACTGGGCTGTGCAGTCCCATGCTTGGGGCTCCAAAGCCCCGATCTAAGTATTGCTGGGGGTTTCAGTGGTCACTGATCAGCAATTTATTCCCTACACTATGGATTTTTTTGATAGTCTTAACCCTTTAAAAGCGTATGCTCACAAAGGATGTAAAGCTGTAAAAACCACTGTGGATTTGGCTCTGGCTTTGTCCTACACCTGACACTTTGTGTTACAATGCTGAACTGTTCAGTATAAATTAGTGTGCTGCAAATTTCAAATCCACATGTCCCATTTAGTTTACACTGCTGATTTTAGATTGAAAGTATGGTCAGACATGGTGTACTTGATATAAATGGTGCATGGTAAATGTGTATGTTGGAAATCCGCAACTAAACACATTCGGAGTTTTGCACAGTACACATGGGCTCCGATTCATATAGACCGTCGATTTTTCTCGTCGGTCTAGATGAGGGAGCATTGCAGAGTCGGACGCTCCTGATTCAAGGGGGTGTATGTCTCTTTGTGAATCTGGAGCGAGTGGTGTGTACTGTGTTACTCTAGGAATCTTCAGTCAGGGACTGGAGTGCGATTTCTAGCTTACAGAACCCCACCACTTGCGATGAGCGCAAGTCCTTGTTGTTCGGGTATGCACAGAGTATCGTGGGTGCTCGAGTGACATGTTACACTCCCCACGGCCAAGTTTCATGGCTGTTTTAAGACAGCCACAAAACATGCGGGGATTGCCTAACAAACAATTGGTACCCAATGGAGCAGCTCACCCTGGCATAGGAAATGAGCAGGACAAATGTATAGTATTGCACTGTCCTATGTAGAGACGCAACTAAACGGCCATTTTGGTACTACATGTGTTTTACCAATAAAATGCCCATGCTGATTGGCAGGATTGTTACAATTACATGTCACATATCAGCAGTGTATACAGCGTTACTGTAGGAAAGAGCATTGTATGGTGTAAAATATTGTAACCCCACGCCCGTGGTAACCTGCGGCTTCTGGACATCTATTTTATCACCAGACTGAATGCATTTCCTTCTCTCCTGCAGAATGGCTTCCAGCGTGCTGAAGAGCTTGATGGATCACTCTGTGCCAGAGGTGTAATAGTATCGTTTGCCTTTCATCCCAGTCTTGAGACCTTGGCAGAGCTAGGACTGGCTTTACAATAAGCAGACAGCAGGGTATCCTCTGCGAGAGCAAGGTTTCTTCTTCTGCATGTTACCCTTTTTTGCATTGTATAAAATGGCAAATCCTTTTGCTGTCAATTCTATCCAATATCCACTAATTCACCTTTACCAGGTAGAAATCTGTGCAACTTCCATTTAATCCAGAACATGTTTACAGCCTGTCGTATCTAGTCCTGTACAAGCCCCATGAGAGGTATACAGTATATTTTGATTACGATTTAGTTTCATAATGATTTTTTTGCCTATAGATTCTTGCTGTCGGCCATAACTGCACCATTTGTTTAATGAAAGAGGAAATGCACTATATTCATGGAGGGCTGGAGTAGGTTTCTGATAAATGCTGTAATTTTATATCCACAAAAGCTATTTTCCTATGTACGGATCATGTTATTTGCATGGCAGTTTTTGGTATAGATAATGCTATTTATGTTGCAAAATGATTAAAATATTAAAACTGTTGCACAATGTAAACCATTTTTTTTAATTGTAACCTTTATCATTTTAAGAGTATTTTCACCAACTGTTAATCAGAAGCCAGCTTTTGCCTACTTATTAGTGGAGGACTTTACAAAAAAAAGTGGAGATTTGTTTTAAAGTTTTAGAATTCTTTGCTAATTTCTAGTGATGAGCGAGCATGCTCATTACTCGAGATTTCCAAGCATGCTCGGGGGTGTTTTCCGAGTATCTTCACCGTGCTCGGGTGTTATGTTTCAGTCACTCCTGTGTGCATGATTTGCGACGGACAGCTTTAATGCATGTGAAGAATGCCTAACAGTCGCAAATCATGCACACAGGAGTGACTGAAACACAACACCCGAGCACGGTGAAGATACTCGGCGAGCAGCCGAGCATGCTCACCAAAAGAGTTAACAGAACAAGCTCGCTCATCACTAATTTCCTAATATCTCTATCAGAAAAATAAAGCTCTGACTGCTTTACTCTGTATTACCATAGATTGTAAAGGGAACGTGCCCTCAGAATGACACATTGTACAAGTCAAGCTTGTATGTTGTTTTTTTTTTATATGGATGACACGAAAATATAAAAAAAATAAAATCTGTCATCACAGGCAGGATTACTAAGATGCATATCTCTAACACACTCCACAATAAGTCATTATCACAGCTCACGTCTTTCTTGCACAATGACCTCTGCACGGGTCAGAGTATGCCTTATAAACTCTGCAGTAGAAGTCAATGAACATCTCCTGTCTATTGCTTTTTATTTGGCTGCTGTAATGCTTTTAGCAGCTTGGGCAAGGTGGCTGCCCCCATAATAATGTACAGAAAAATACAAAAAAAAACTGTTAGAATAAGGGAATCTGTCAGAAAAATCAACCCTCCTATACAATCTATATGGCCATGCAGGTCCTAGGAAGCTGAGTAAAATGACGCCTTGATATCTGTGATCTGATGTTTTATTCCTGAGAAATCCACATTTTCATATATATAATATATATATCTATCTATCTATCTATATATATATATCTCTATATCTCTATAACCGCTTCCAGGCTCTGGGGAGGACGCTGTCTGGAAGATAACTGCCTCCAGAGATTAGTTTACATGAAGGGGGAGTTATCAGTGTGAGACATGTAACTAACACAGAACAGGAGAAATGAAGTTTACAAGAAGACATATTTTTTGCAGCTGTCTGAGCTCTGCTGTATTGTAACAATATTACACCCTGTCTGCCTGTGAGATGGAAGCTGAGAGGAACCTGCAGATGTGTCAGGTATAATCACACACAGCTCTGCAGTGAGATCAGGAGAGCAGAGAGCGGTCATTACATGTCTCACACTGGTAACTCCCCCTTCATGTAACAATCTCTGGAGGCAGAGTTATCTACCAGGCAGCGTCCTCCCCAGAGCCTGGAAGAGGTCATTTACATATAAGAAAAATGTGGATTTCTCTGGCATAAGACATCAATCAGATCACAGATATCAAGGTATCATTTTATTCAGCTTCCTATGACCTCCATGCCCATATAGACTGCTTAGGAGGGTTGATCCTACTGACAGATTCCCTTTAAAGCAGAAAGCCATAATCCATAAAAAGTTTTACATTCTTTAATGAGAATATGCAGCCATCCATAGAGCGAATATGGGAGCTTTCTGCATAATGGTTATATATAACAGAATAAATCAGCCCAGAGGCAAGTTTGGGTAAAACTAGACCAAGTTAAGCAGTTTCTTCCCATCTAGAGTAGTACACACCATATAATAAATTAGGCTCATCTGGTTTAAATTAGACCTTTTATTTTTTTCTTCTTAGCTGCTGCACTTTACATCATCAAAAGTATGGCACGCCATAATCTAATCTAGCACGTCTAGCTCCTATTGGTATGCAATAAGCGCCCTCTAGTGGCAAATGTTGGCAGTCAGCACCATGTTGTCACTAAAAAGGGATCAGTACAGAACTTTATCCCTTTTATATATTGAAAAAGAGCTGGCATTTGAGGGGACATTGACTTGAACTTTCCATTATGAAGGTATTACATCCATGCTGTTGCTTTGTCTTTGAGTGCTGTGGCAAGGTGTTACAATTGTACCGTTATACTTTAGCAACATTAAAAGGGGTTGTTCCACGAACAGAGTACATATAATTCCAAGCGCTATTGATAAGTTCCACAATTAGGACTTTTTTTTTAAAAAAAAAAAAGTGCTGACTTTTTTTTATAGATGTGCCCCCTGCTATGTACTGTGTAATGGCTGTGTCTGACCATACAGAGCTCCTCCAGTTCATAGTCTGCACATACCACACAACTCATGGCCAGAGGAGGAGGCATACGTCACTTATGACAAGTATTCAGATGAAAGAGCAGGAGCTCACAGCACATTTTCCTGCCAGTTATCACAGAAGTGAGTGTTTCTGCAGTGTATCCAGCCCTCTGAGCTCATCATTAATGAAGTCAGTGACATAGGAGCACCAGCAGGCGCTGAGCTTACAGGTCACTGACTTGTATTATGATGTGCTCACAGCGTCATGTACTGGAGCAGTTGTGCATGTTGAGACACTATCATTACTCAGTACACAGCATGAGGCACAGGAACATTCTCGGCACAGAAAAAAAAAAAAAAATGTTCAAGTTCCACAACTGGATGTGGTTTTATTATCCCAAGATCTGGTAATTTTAATGTACATGGTTGTGGGACAACCCCTTTAAGCACTTTTTGATTGGCACAAAAGTCAGTGTGGAGTCCATGATGGGGTTTAATCTTGTTTATGCCATAAATATAGGACATTAAGCCTGTATTGTGCTATGGCTGTATAGAAAAGTAAAAAGGAAACCCACCTGTGGTGCTCTTGCCTCCTTGTACTTCTATTTGTGTATATCTTACTGTAATGAATCTACTGGGAACAGTCAGTGTTTTAAGCAATACTGCACAATTACCTTTGCTTTGTACACATGAATGGTTATGGTCCTAGTTCAGTAGTTTTATATTAACGGTCCAATGTTGTCCCATTAATAGATTGGTCAGATATAGTATTGACCCTTTACCAGCCTGATGAAGCCATTCTTTGTTGCACTGTGAACTTTTCAAAGGCCCTTAACTGTGGAATGTACCGCTGCTAAAATCATGTGCTCACCAGTCACCGCAGGTTCTCTACTTCTGTGTCACTGTTCTCCAGTTCACCTCAATGTATGTACTGTGATTTAGCAATATGTATGACTAACGATGCAGATTGTATTTAACCCTTTCTTAACATTTCAGGTCTGTATATTTTGTATACAAGAAACATACTTAAATAAATATTGGAAAAAGTTTTTTTTTTATTGTAATATGATGTAGGATAGAGATTGTGCTCTATAAGAGCTGGAATATTTCACATTGCATCTTACAAGAAGAAAATTCAAGACAGATCTGGGTAATGTTTGCTGAGAAAACCAAACCTCGACCATGAGACAAAACCCACTGCCAGCTCCCATATATAAAAGGAAAGTGCATTTTCTTCAGATGTTTTCTACTGACAATATTCTGGGTTAAAAAATGAAAAAGACAGAACTCCACAGAAAATACTTCTGTTAAAATCAATGGGAATGTCTTCAGTACATCACGGTTTCATAAGATGTTCATAGTGGTGCTTTTATAACACAGGAAATTGACTGATTTTATTTAAAGGGAATCTGTCAGGTTTTTTTTCTATGTAGTCCGAGCACGATGATGGAGGGCAAGAAATTGATTCCAGCAATTGAATCACTTACTGGGTTGTTTTTGCTTTTCCAATACAAATCCGTGTTATCAGCAGGAGATCATCACTACAGGACAACTCGTCTCATGCCTCCTTGTCCAACCAGACCTCCACTGCTGATTAGCAGTTCTAGTCACTATACAAATAGTCAGTGGTGTGGGTGGATTATACACAGCTCAGGGACAAAAAAATTAACAATGTCTGCACCCAATAAAATAAGGAATTGGAGGTCTCTATCCCTACCTCATGATACTGTCAGATTACATAGCAAAAAGTTGCTGACAGGGTCCCATTAAAGAGGACCTGGGGGCTCCTGACATATCTATATTAGCCAAACAATGTTGGACAACGTTTCTTTGAACTTTGCTTTGTTTTTCTACTATTCCTCCTGAATGTTTTACATTGGCAAAAAAATGTATCTGAACATGGTTGCATTATGAGCTGCAAATTGCAATATAAAAAAAACTGATTTTTGGGACTTGCGTGTTGCAATGTATCCATTTTCACTAACAGTGCAATTTTTGTCTACATCACAAGTGTTGCAGCCAAAGACACAGTGTAGCCCTAGCCTAGCTCAACAAGACGCTTTGGCTAATGACAACAGTCCAGTAATTGGACAGGGTCAAGGTTGTGTAGGCTTGAACCCAGTCAATGTGAAGAATGGTGACACTGCGTTAGTTTATTCCTCCATCTCCAGGAGAAACAGTACAACGGCGTTCTAGTAATAAAATAAAAGACCCACAAGTAGCAAATGCAAAATGTTAGAGCTTATAGGTCCTGGTTAAAGGAAAGCTACCAGAACTAATGTCCTTAGGCCATCACCTCCTGTTCTAGAATGTGCAGAAGCACGTCACAAATCTTTCTGAGATGGCCAGAGATCGCTGTGCACCTCAGGGCTACTGCCATGGAGTCAATTGGTCACTTGCCAGGTATCGCAAGACTTGGCCGATGGACAGCAGGAGTTATGACACTTGCATACACATTTAATCTTTGATCTATGGGCCATTTATTGACTAGTTTAATATTTGGTCATCTTACATATGTTCTTAACAGTACCTTCACTTTTTTTTTCTAGTATGGGACAAGGCCTGGAATGTGCTGCAGATCAGCGAGGGCCCTGCTCTTGGGACTTACATCAATCACACAAAACATTTGCCCCACACACAGAGCGGTGTACAGGAACAAAGACTTTCTATTGAGTCTAAACACAGCTCTGTGTGTGCTACCGTAGGAGCAATGCCGTGGGTGGGAGATATGCTTTATGGGATCTGCACTGGCGACTTTGCTTATTTGGGGTCTATACTACGTGTAGATAGACTGGGCACTTCATTTTCAGGTCCACTTTCAAATTAGGACATCCTTCATAGGTATGTGGTCGGTACACAAGGACACATCACAGGAAAGCACACAGTAAATATACAGCATTGTAGAAGGGCCTGCCCTCAGAGCGAAGCAAACAAAATCAGCTGGTAAAGTGTACAAAAATTGTTTGTCCACTACTTTTTCATTGATGACGTATCCTAAGGATGTCATCAATGTCTGATCAGTTAAGGTCCAACACCCATCACCACCGCCAATCAGCTGCTCTCTGGCGGTGGCCGGCCAAAACTGCTAGATTGCAGAGCTACTCAGTTTTCTGCTAGTGGCTGCAGCAGGGTACTGCACATCCACCTCCTATTCAAATCAATAGCCTCTGATATGCAGTACCCCAGCCACGACCACTACCAGAAGACGGAGCAGATCCGCAATCTAGCAGTTCCAGAGAAAAGCTGATCAGCGGGGCTGCAGGGTGTCAGACCCCGGCCCATCAGACATTGATAACCTATCCTAAGAATAAATCATTGATGAAAAAGTAGTAGACCACCTCTTTAAAGGCTGGAGTTCAACCTTCTGACCTACCAAGAACCCTAGATAAGCCAGAACTGAACTTAAATCACATTAGTAAGGTCCTGTTCCAAGTCTAATACTTGGGAATAACATGCACCCTCTTTAATCCAGCCCAGGATAGGAATAGGAGAGCAATTCCTCATATGAGCTAGACATATTTTGATGGGTAGGGGGATAATCTATTTTATCCAGTTCTACAATCCATGGATTGTATCACAGTTTGTATAACTAGAAGACAAAAGCCACATGACATGGACCGTATAGAATAGTAGGCGGACAAGGCACGTGTGTTGAAGCAGCGATGACATTGCACAATACATAAAAACAAAACTTTATAAAAAGAAATCTTCAAGTCTGGATCAGTGAAGTGGAAGGTAAAAGCTCAGTACTGCAGCTTCCAGAGAAAAATCTGTCTGTCTGCTGCTCCTGTGATGATCATATTGCACGGTTCATTCATCCACATACACGTCACAGCATCTGAGGAAAATAGAAAATGTAGGATTATAAAGGAAATCAGACAACGCAGCATATATTTCATACAGCTTTTAGAGGTGTATACCAGCCCTGATCACTTTTCTAACACACAATCACAAAGATGCTGATCAACATGTTCACTGGCCTTTATTCAGGAGGCAATTGCTCCCCATCGTATAGACATGATGGAAAATGAACATAAAAGTTTCAATTTGGTCACAAATGAGGTCACGTGATGCCGAAACAACATCTGAAATGGCAGAAGACTGCAACACGTGTGTGCTAGAATACTCTCTACACTCACATTGATAGCCAACAGGAAAAAATGGCTGGGGTGGTCCTTTAAGGCATTTTTAGTGGAGAAAGATACAATTTAGTTTAAACGCAGAATTCTGTTTTTATATGCATTTTATTCAGGCTTCTAGAGAAGCATTTTTTTTTCTCTCCAAACACCCAAAAAATGAACAGTATGCATCAGTTTTCATGAAATCACACACTTTGCTTGAACTTTTAAAAATGTAGCATTTACGCTACGTGTGGACATAGACTGGGGATACTAAGGCTAACAAAAAGGATAAATGTATTCATCCAACCAGAATCCCAAAGTCTATCCACTATTTCATCCTTTTTCTCTGCTCGATTTTTAAAACTTAACATGGACAAAACCGACTTCATCATCTTTCCGCCATATCACTCAACCTCCAACAGACTTCTCTATTAAAGCCAATGGCTGCTCACTCGCCCCAGTACTGCAAGCTCACTGCCTTGGGGTAACCCTGGACTCTAATCTCTCCTTCAAACCACATATCCAAGCCCTTTCCACTTCCTGCCAACTCCAACTCAGAAATATCTCCCGAATCCGCACATTCCTCAACCACGAATCTGCAAAAATCCTAGTGCACACACCCCATCATCTCTCACCTCGACTACTGCAACCTCCTGCTCTGTGGCCTCCCTTCTAACATATCCTAATTTCTGCTACCCAACTAATCCACCTGTCCCCCCGCTATTTCCCAGCCTCTCCTCTCTGTCAATCCCTCCACTGGCTCCGCATTGCCCAAAGACTCCAGTTCAAAACCCTAACCATGGAATACAAAGCCATCCACAACCTGTCTCCTCCATACATCTGTGACCTAGTCTCCCGGTACATACCCGCACGCTCCTTCTCTACTCCCCTCTAATCTCCTCCTCCCACAATCGCATAGAAGATTTCTCCCGTGCATCCCCCCTACTCTGGAACTCTCTACCCCAACACAACAGACTCTCGCCTACCGTGGAAACCTTCAAAAGGAATCTGCAGACCTACCTACAACTTACACCTACAACCTACAATAACCACCACTCCACCATACCACTGCACGACCAGCTCTACCCTCACCTACTGTATCCTCACCCATCCCTTGTAGACTGAGCCCTCGCGAGCAGGGTCCTCTCTCCTTCTGTGCCAGTCAGCGACTTGTATTGTTCAAGATTATTGTACTTTTTTTTATCATATATACCCCTTTTCACATGTAAAGTGTCATGGAATAAATGGCACTATAATAAATAATAATCTTACCTGCATGACCCGTCATTCTTTCCAGGATTCTTCCAGCAAGGAGGTCCCAGACTAGCAATTCTCCAGCGTCATTGCCTGCCAGGACAGTCTGACCATTCCAGCAGAAGCATCTATATAAAGACACCAGAAGGCTCAGCTTATACTTGGGAATAGTCTGAGAATTATTACACGTGTCCTTAGAAAGAGATGCAGTGAGCACCACAAAAGGTACAGTCAGAGTGCCAGAAAAGCATACCAAAAAAGTAAATAAGAGGCAAAATAGTATGTGCCAAAAACCCTGCACATCCCAAAATGAAGCTTTATTACACACAACACATTAAAAACACCAAAAAAGGTTTACATGAAAATATATAGGCCCAAGATAATGGAAAGTATAAACCATGTCCTCAAACCAAAATACTGGATCCAGATACAAGATGAAACAAACCGCATAATAATCCCACTATTTATGGTAAATATGTTATTATACATGTATGCCATATATTCAAATATGATCATATAAATTATGTAAGGAATAAACAGATAACATGTCCAATATGTAGTAGTATATAGACCTAAGAGAACAGGTAACATAGGAACCTCTGAAGAAGCCGCTGTCTGATACGACACGCGTTGGGCCCCTTTGTCCAATTCCTCTTTTACACATTTGTCCATTTACCCTTATTTTTTTTACTTATGGGTTGATGTCATTTATATTTACAGCGGTTCTATTACTTCAATTTTGACTGTGCCATTCATGTTTTTTTTTCTACCCCAATATCAGTGTCTCCACTCTACATCTTAAGTAGTTCCTATCTTTATCATATTTATGCCAAAGAAAGGAGCACTGAAAATAAAAAGCAAATAAGGCAAATGCATTGGAGAAAGAATGGAGGATATTGAATTTATCCTTATCGATACAATGTTTTGGCTCTATATCGTGATGAACCTCCGGAGTTAGGGTATGTGCACACATTAAGTATTTGCTACAGACATTTCTGTATCAAAAAACGTGTCTCTTGGCAGGAAGAACGCTGCATGAAAAATCATGTTTTTGTGCGTTTTTTACCCATTCATTAGAATGGGTAAAAAAACAAACATTGAAAGAATTGAAATGCTGCAGATATGGAAATGCAAATAAAAAAAAAATAAGCAAACATCTACAGCAGATCTGTGGATAACATCTTTATTCCATCAGGCTGATCACAGTAGCATGAGCAACACTGGCCTGGCATTGTCGTATTGAAATACAGCACCTGTGAAATTTCGGAGACGAGGACGTACCACTAGTTTGTCATTAGTCGGCAACTGCAAAGAGAGCTGCCAGCAGGCGATCTTGATGATTTGCTACTTAAGTGCATTCAGCCCAGCAGAACATTCCACAGACAACCATTAATAAACCTCATTGATAGCCGCCAAAGCTGTAAGTGCGGGGATTTCTGCGTGTGGAGCTCATACTCAATATTTGAAAAAATGTTAACGTTTTTAAAAAATATACATTTTTAATCATTTACATATCATTAATGTCTATCCATCCTGTGATTTTCATCACTCGTTGACTTTTCCTTCTTAATGTTGCAAGTTGAGGAGTGTATATGTATTGCGGAAGATTCTACTCCCCTCCTTTATTTAGGGTAATTGTACGCTCAGTGTACGGCCCGCTTTATGCGCACGTTAACAGGTATACATATATGTGACATATTACCTCTGCTTTTCTCCAGAGGACAGAGAAGAGATCAGCATTCCTGTCTGCACATCAATGATCTTCAGGCAGCCATCTTCTCCAGCAGAAAGAACATGTCTGGTATCTGCAAAAAGTTCCTCATTATTAACAGATTTGTGCCCCTGCAAGCCACATGTGCCACTCTGAAGCCTTACAGAGGGAACAGATCAGAAAACTGAAATAAAAAGGATATACAGGCATTCCCTCCATTCAGCCTCCTGATTCTCCGCATAGATAACGGCCAGAAAAAGCAGGAGACACAAGCCGTCCTGCTGCGCTTAGGAAGGGTTCTGTGTTCACTAATGTGACAGCAGCCACTTTACAAATCATCATACCTAACCCTAGGCAAGATGAGCATAAAAAAGTTGTAAATGAAAGAATACATTGTTACAGATAAATTGATAAAAACTTTACTCGTTTTCTTAATCCACCCCACATTTAAAGTCCAAAGCTGATCAATTTCATAACCGATGCAAACGACAGCAGAAGCAGCCCACTGATTATTATGGGGTCTTTCGGAGTTCTGTTATATTCCTAGAATGGAAGCAAAAGTGCAATGTGCAGAACTTTTTCCCCATTTTATGGTGGGATAAGACACAAAGCAAGTGTAGCGTGACTCCATTGCACTAGGAATCACACATCTAGGGGTTGCCTCACAATGACACCCGTCTATATGCCCCATTCATCTTTGAAAACTGAAATAAACCAAAGCTGAACATGTACCAGGACTCAGAGCAATGTCATGCACGGATCCATTGTGGCAAGGAAGCTGATGCAGCACACAGGACTCTGCGACATCCCAGATGCTGACAACACCTTCTTTAGTTCCAGACGTCAGCAGTGACCCATCAGGGCTCACGTTTATGGCGTTTACCTAGAAACAAATTATAACGCACTAATGGGTATTGGAAGATGAATACTGTATCTTGGACTATAGAAATTATTTGAGACTAGTCAAGCTTAAAGTGGATCTTCACGCATACGATACGGTAGATCTTTCTTTGTGATAAGTCATTATTAGTCCACCTGGCCGGATGTAAAGGCTGAACAGCACAGATTGGCTCAATGTGTAGTAGCTGCTGCCATGTACTGCAGATCAGCTCCTATTCTGTCAGCAGCTGCTCGGTAGGTGTGCTGCTGGGTGTCTGACATCCAAAGATCTGATGTGAATGACCTATCCTAAAGGACAATAAGGAGAACCTCTTTAAAATAGTGGTGTGGTGTGTGAAGTCACAACCCTTTTCAGCAAAGCCACCTACAAGGCAAAGAAAACGTCTAAAACACTCAAATATGGTACAAGTCATGAAAGACCAGTTTTTTTGGGCACAAATTGTGCCAAAATTCGGGCTTATTTAGGTTAATAAATCTCTCCCATTTCTCATTCCCTCTCTATGTAGAGGCTGGAGACTTCTCCCCTCGCTGTATACCAGCCAGAGACAATTCACCCATACAGGTTTCACATACAAAAACCAGCTCACTGCGTCAATGGCATTTTTTTTTTACAGCATTTCGTATTTACAGACATTATGCCAAATTAATTTTCTGCGTGACCTTTTTGTGACATTTAAAAAGCAAAAAGTCACACGCTTTTCAAAAGGTCGTAAAAATTGCTGTTATAGATCAAGTCTCTCTAGGAGCGACTGGAGTACATGTACGACAAGTTTAAAATATTTGGAAAAGTTGCAAATGATGAATCCGGCGGAAACCTTTGGAAACCCCAAACCACGTCCACGGTGGCAATACAAAAAAAAGAAACATGTGAACAGATACAAAATAAACCTTAAAACGGCAGAAACAGAAAAATAAATCTAGTGCAAACAAAACCCGGTGTAAAACGCCAGAAAACTAGACAAAAAAACCCAAGCGCAAATACAATAATGAATAGAGCCCAATGTAGTCGCAAAAAGAAAAAAAGTCATTTTCAAGTACAGGGTGATTCGAAAAGCACGGTGCCTGTAGCAAAGGCTTGCTGTACTTCAAGTAACATCAGTGGTCAATGGTCGGTGACTGAAAATCAAAGCAAAACTGGCTAGGTTGCCCATCGCAGCACGGTTTTCACTTTTGAAGCGCCGAAAAAAGAAAAAGCTTTTGGCATCTTGGAATTTGCAAGAACGGGGTCTGTAGTGACATGAGTACAGAATAAAGTTGGTACATCCCCTACCTTGGATTACAGGCTGGTGCTCAGCGATGAGGCTACCTTTCACCCTACTGAGAAAGTCAATCCCTACATTAAAATTTGGGGCTCAGAGAAACCATGTGCCCTTATTTGCTGAGCATACCATCACTGGCCTCTCTTACCTGGGCATATTAAAGGAATGGCTTATGCCGCATATAGTAGATGATTTACTAAACAGTCTATTAGCCGTGTGGTGCACCTCCACATTTCCATTTGAAAGTTGGCTAAAACTTTAATGAAACTCTCCTGGAACGTTGACTCCACTGCACAAAAACCGATTCACCAATGTTGCACTGGCTTCCACGATCGCAAAATCTAACACCCTGTAACATCTTTCTGTGGGGCTACATCAAGGACCCTAGAGAGGACTTAGTGTATCTGCCTCCCCCCCCCCAGTCACAAGATTTGAACGACCCGTGACAACGCATCACAGAAAGTCTATATCTGAGGATATGCTGGCACGTGGCTGGATGGAAGTGGACGACCGCCTAGACGTTAGCCATGTCTCCAATGGAAATCACTTTGAACATTTGTAGTGTGCAGATAAATTTGGATAGTGTGTCTTCTCATGTTAATAAATGTGTTATTCTCTCAGTTATGAATACTGAGAATCATTAGCCCACCCTTTTTGAATCATCCTGTATATGTACATGTTGGGCTCAGCAGTGGGCTCCACTGTTGTGGGCACATGAGCCAAAGTCCCCTATTTACACAAAACACTGGCTTTACCGAATTGCATCGAATACCAATTGACATTACATAATAATTTATGCAACACTCAGATTTATATTAGATTCTGGTCTTCGCAGCTATAATATGGACACTGAAATGCAGCCATGCCAGGACAGATACAAGTGGGTACTTGGTCATATACATCAGTGACTTATAAATAGCAGGTAAACAATAAATGGTAAACCGGCAAATAAAAGGGTCTCGGCAATATTGTCTTCCAAAAACTCACACCAGCGTCATGCTCCAATTCTGCCAGCAATTCAAAGCTGTTTCTCTTGGTCCCACACACATCAGTGGGTACACACCGCCACACCTAGAGGAGAAAAGGTGCAATTACACGACCGCTTACTCCAAAATGTTACCTGAAAAATCTTTGAGACAAACCAAGAGAAGCTGAACTGCAAACTAAGATTTCCACCTAAAACATCAGAATATGATACAAAATGTCTTCACATCTGTGTGGATACTTAAGACTTGACAGGAATACAAAATAAGTGAATTATTTTAAGACTATCCTTATGCACAGCTTATGCCCCCTGCTAATATAACTAAACGGGACGAACACTGAACCAGCAGCGGAAACTGGGAGAGACGAGCTCAGACATTGGCACATAGAAAGTCTGCAGGGAATTCTGCATGCAGCCATCTTATAACAAAGCATCTGTTTGTTGTAAGTCCGTTCAGCTAAGTGATGGGAGATCTTCCTCAGCATTAAAAGGGTTGTCCGAAACTTTTATACCGATGGCCTATCCTTAAGATAAGTCATCCATATCAGATCGGTGGTGGTGCGACACCCGGCAGCCCCACCAGTCAGGCGGCCAGATGGGCTCAGTTGTGGCAGCATAGCACAGCTCAGTCAACTCCATTATATTGGCCACTGCCGGGTACTGTACACTGGCCCCCTATCAATCAATGGACGTGCAGTACCTGTGTGTGACCACTATACAGTTGACAGAGCTGTGTAACTCTACAACAGAGCATATCCAGCCACAGTTGGCTCCAGGAACAGCTGATATACGGGGGTGCCAGGGGACACTCCCCCCACTGATCAGATATCGATGACTTATCCTAAGGATAGGCCTTCAATATTAAAGTTCCAGAAAACCCTTTAATTGCAGGTAACTGCTTAGCCCACAACAGTATTAAAGGGAATCTGTCCCCAGGTTTTTGTTTTCTGAGAGCAGCATGATGTAGGGGCAGAGACCCTGATTCCTGAGATATATCACTTACTGGGCTGCTTGCTGCAGTTTTCATAACTCACTTTACTGTTTTGCAGATCTACCAGCTCTCTGAATGCTGACCTCTGTAAAAAAAACCTGACACACCACTAATTGGCAGCTTTCTGCCTATGCACAGTAAACACAGAAATCAGTGGTGGGGCTGGGGTTATACAAAGCTAATAAATATGGAGGTCATCATGGTGGTACGTTTATCAAAACTACAGCAAACAGCCTAATAAGTGACATCGCTGGAATCCGTGTCTCTGTCTCTACATTATGCTGCTCTTAGATTAGGTGGCAAAATTCTAGTGACAGATTCCTTTTAAAGGGTGTGTCTCATGAAAACAACCCGTTTACCTATGCAAGTAGGGCACATGGGCATCAGAGAAGGAAGCTCCCTGTATAAGCCAGTATGGTGAGCCCCTAATCAACCCAGGCAAAATGGACCTCGTCATATATTACACAGTCGCCCATTCATATGAATTAGTAAAATGTGACGGTACATTTCCCTGCTGCAGGCAAAACGCGTGACTGGATTCAATTTTGCCTTGGGTTTCAGAAGCTAGATCCCCGGTGATCAACTGATGGGAAAATGGGATTGTGGTGGTGAGACAACCCCTTTAACAAGGAGCAATGAACTTTAAGTGTTGGTGGTGTCTAATTGCAGGCATGACACGGCTGTTTAGATCAATTTACTAAGTCTACACGGTATTGTATATTATCTGTTTCTTATGTGTTTGAAGTCTAAGGCCATGTTCACATGTTGCGTTTTTGCAGCGAAAAAGCGTAGCATTTTACTAGCAAAGTTAATGAGATTAATGAAATCTCATGCATATGTTACTTATTTTGTCCTTGCCGATTTGAAGTAGTCAATTGTTTCTACAGGGTTTCCCACCTTTAAAATGAACATGGAAAGAAAGCAAGAAAGAAAAAAAAAAAAAAAGAAAAAAATCACATGCAGGCCCCATGTCAATGCCACATTTAAAGACACGTAACACAAATAAGTCACTGCTTTACTATACCAAACCCTACCTGAATCCCGTGCAGTCCTCACAAGGGCACTATGAGGTCTATGAGGTACGCACCTTTACTGTAGAATCCCAAGACGCGGTGAAGAGTTTGTTGTTGTTCCAGAGAATTTTACTAACGGCATCATCATGTCCCATCAGCGTGTCTTGTCTTCTTCCAAAAGCGATAGAGTAAAAATATCTGGACACAGAGGAAAGATTCAGTCTACAACGTTCTGATGAGGATTGGTGTATCAGAATACAGGCAGAAATACGCACACATTATTATCCCACGAGGAGCACATCACTGTGGTATCCCCAGGCAAGAGGACGCAGGATGACAGTGCCTGAGGGAAAGACGAAAAAGAGAATCACTGCAATACGTCTGCTGAGAAAAGTCAGGAAAAAATTAACTCACAAGAGGACAAGTTACTTAGTCTGTTCTTTATGACAACAGATCAATGCCAAGTAAGGTCGGAGCAAGGCTCTAAGCTTTTTGGCTGCATCAGATGAATCCTTACACCGCCAACATATCCATGGGCCCCTGATGCATTTAAAAAAAATTAAGGGGTTTTCCCATGAACTTTTTTTCATGGGAAACCCCCTTAATTTTTTTAAAATAGATCTTGGAATAATAACTTTCACAATTGGATGTGTTTTTTTTAAATCAGATATTTTTTATTAAAAGACTTTTTATAACATTATACATAAACAACAGTGAAGCATCACTAAACTAGCAGTGCCTCTCAAGACCCACCCGTTCCCCTTCCCCCCACCCATAACAGCCCCAAGAACCATATGGCAAAAAACAAATTTTGTTACAAACCGTATACCATCATAAAGCTTATCCGACTGTTAAAGCATTACTAGTTTGATCCATGGGTACAGAGCTTAGTATCTGATAATCAGTAATTAGTTACACAGAACATGAGAGACCACAACATTTCAAACTCAAGTGATATTTAAAATAGACATAATATGATAACCATGAAACATATTCCATTTACCCCAGATTTTATCGAATTTACGTATAGCCTTCTGCTTTTTGTACACTCCCTCTTCTAATCTCAATAAAAGACACATTCTATCCAAGAATTCCTGGAGCCTGAGAGGGGAGGGATCCAGCTTATGTGCAGCTATAAGCTTTCTGACCTGGTATAGAGTCCTCTGAACAGCTATTATTTCATCCTCTTCACATCCTATTATTTCTACAAGGCCTAATACACACACTTTAGAATATAGGGGTAAATTACACTCAAACACATCATTAATGTATTGTACACACTCATTCCAGAATACAGCGACCCTTCTACACGTCCACATCATATGCATAAGATCTGCTCCTTCCTCTCCACATTTTGGACACGCACTGTCATTCCTTGCCCCAATGCGCTGTAGAAATTTGGGGGTTCTATATACCCTATGTAATAAATACAACTGTGAGAGTCTATGTGCCTCACATGTAGATAGTATCGGAACGCTCCCCACCACATCTTCCCACTCCTCTGAGGATATAGTACCAATGTCGCGTTCTCACCTCTCCTTAACATTTAAGGGTCTGTCCCACTGAAATTGCTGCATAAGTATCCCGTAAATTCTGGAAATCAATCCCTTCCCACCTCTATGGCATAATAATGTGTTAAACAGTAGATGATGTTGGATTTTACTTTGCATATGTCGCGGCTGTACAAACCATGCGTGCCTCAATTGGAGATAAAAATAAAAACTAGTTTGTGGAATACAATATTCTTCTTTTATCTGTTGGAACGATTTAAAATATTTCCCCCTCTAATATTTGCGCCACATTAGTGATTCCCAATTTTTTCCATATTCCAAATCCTTTCAGTTTATGGATCTCTGGAAGGCCCGCATTATGCCACAGTGGAGTAAACGGGGTAAAGCCTTTTATTCCCAACAACAATTTGATTTTCTGCCACGTTTTCCCCATAAGTGTTAGGGTCGGGAGGTGTCTCCTAGCATCCCACCCCGAGATTCCTGTTTCTAGAAAGGAGGTAATTGGCAGATTGTGTGATAATAGACGTATCAGTTTATCTAGGTTCCCCTGGATTAACCAGAGCTGTTGCATTTGAGAAGCTAGAAAATATATCCATGGATTAGGTGCGGCTAGTCCCCCCTGATCTTTGGGCCTTTGAAGTGTATCCAAGCTGATTCTGGCCACCCCTTTTTTCAAGATCAATTCCCAAAACAGTGCCTGAAATTTATAAAATATTCTCATGGGGATCCAAACCGGTGAATTATGAAGGATATATAATAATTGGGGCATTAACACCATTTTAATTAAGTTAGTTCGACCTACCATTGATAGGGGAAGTTTGCTCCAAGTATTGGCCTTTTGTTGAAATTTAGTAAGCAGTTCAAGTAAATTTAAAGAAATATAATCTCCGATAGATGCGGTCACTCTAACTCCGAGATATTTAAATTCTCGCACCACCTTCAAGCAAGTACTGCCTACCCTAGTATTCTGAGACAAACCATCAACCGGCATAAGAACTGATTTGTCCCAATTAATCCGTAAGCCGGAATGATCTCCAAACTCCCTTATTAAATTCATAGCTGTCGTCAGAGATTGCTCCGTGTCACCCAAAAACAACAGAAGGTCGTCAGCATATAGGGCCACCCGCTCCTCCAGTGTTTTGTAGCGGAAACCCTGAATTTCACTGCTGGAACGAAGCTTAACAGCCAATGGCTCCACAGCCAGGGCGAACAGTAGGGGAGACAACGGGCAGCCTTGACGCGTGCCCCTGCCCATTTCGATGCTACCAGAAAGACTACCATTAATTCTAATCCGAGCTAGCGGATTGTTATATAGAAGCCGTACCCAGGCCCGAAATCCAGTACCGAACCCCATTTTTCGCAAAACAGCCCATAAATACTCCCATTCGACACTATCAAAAGCCTTAGCGGCATCAAGTGATAGTACTGCCCTACCACCCGTATTTTGTGACTGCATTTGTAGATTAAGAAAAAGCCGACGCAAGTTAATTGCCGTCGACTTGGCCGGTATAAACCCAGTTTAGTCTTCTGCAACCAGATGTGTAATAACCGCCACCAATCTGGTAGCCAAGACCTTAGCTAAAATTTTAACATCTACCGAGAGTAAGGATATTGGCCTATATGATTCGGGGTTTAGTGCATCCTTTCCAGGTTTTGGCAAAAGAACTACGTTAGCCTCCCTCATTGAAGTCGGCAAGGCCCCCCCCTCCCTCGCTTCCTTAAACACTTCCAGTAACCTGGGAAGTAAAACCCCCCCAGCCTCCTTATAAATTTCCGCGGGGATCCCGTCAGCACCAGGGGCTTTGTTATTTTGAAAATCTTTTAAAGCTTCCTGCATCTCCTCCAGGGTGATTGGTGCATCTAGTTGCTCTCTCTGGCTATCTGTTAGGCATGGTATTTGCTTATCATGAAGGTATAGATCTATGTCCCTTTGCACCTTAGTCAGTTTGGACGCATATAATTGTCTATAGAACTGAAAAAATTCTTCCATTATAGCCTTTGAATCAGTAATTACCACACCCTTAGTATCCCTGATGGCTGCAATCATAGGAGCCCCAGTTTGGGCCTTAGCTATAGTGGCCAGCAAGTGCCCTGCACTCTCTCCCTCCACATAAAACTGTTGTTTAAGAAAGAATCGTTTATGTTCTGCTTGTTTCAATATATGGTCATTTAGTGTAGCCTGTGCCCGTGTCCAGTGTTCCCTATTCTCTATGATTGGAGACTCAACATACCTCTGTTCCAATATGTCTACTTCCCTCCGCAACTCCTGAGTACGAGCCCTATTTTTGGATTTGATCATGGAAATTTCCTTAATCAGGATCCCCCTTAAGAACGCCTTCATGGCTTCCCATACCGTATCTAAAGGAGCAGAGCCTATATTGTCTTTAAAGAAATGCTCCAATTTACCTGCTAAATCTAACTGTTCCCCGAATACGTCCAGCCAGTAGGGATTAAACCGCCACAGTGCCCTTCTGTTTATGATGCCAGGATCTATCCCCAGAACAACCAATAATGGAGAATGATCAGATAACAATCTTGTGCAGTATTCTACTTTAGTGACTAGAGGGACCAGATGACTATTTCCCAGAGCCAGGTCAATTCTGGACAGAGAGGAATAGGATGCTGAATAACACAAATACTGTTTAACATTAGGGAAACGAACCCGCCACACATCTACCAGACTGATTTCCTGTAGGACCCTTGCCAACGATGTCTCTTGAGCAGCCCCTTCCCCCACATTACCCCTATACTTATCAAGCTCAGCGTGTAGATACATATTAAAATCACCGATAACTAACAGGGGTATAGTAGCAAATTCCGTTATCCACGGGAATAGTTGGCGCAAAGTCTGTATAGAGAAAGGTGGAGGAACATATAGAGCAATTAGGCAAATTCTAAGCCCAGCCACTCTGCACACTAGACATACATACCTACCCTCCCTGTCACAAATACTTCTCTCACATTCAAAGGGTAAATTCGGATGAATCAATATACTAACCCCCCTAGAGTAAGTACTATGTGTAGAATGATAGGCCGGCCCCCTCCAAAGCTTGCTCAGTGCCGCAGCGGCCTCCGTATTGCAATGCGTTTCTTGCAGACAGATTATCGACTCCCGATATTCCTTAAGATATTTAAGTGCCGCAAATCTTTTGTTGTGATCTCCCATACCTCTAATATTCCAGGATACTGCATTAATCAGCTTAACCATGTTTTAACGATTAAAGATGAACTGTCACATGCATCCCTCCGCACCCACTCGTGTGTCTGATCATCAAGATTATGGTATTGTAATAATACACAGTCTGCACCAAGCAAAGTAAATTCTGTTCTTTTACCCCCCCTCACTACCTCATTTAACATCCCCCCCTTGATCAAATGAATACCAACAGCCGTAACATGAAGAGTCTGGTGTTTAGCCTCATGCAGCCTAGTAGGCCTTAAGCACACGAGGCGCCCCGACATGAGTTGCATCAGAGACTCCCTCATTTCCCCCCCACACAACGTTCCCAGAACATTCAGACGGCAGAGTGTCTTAACCCTGCTTATACATTGTAGGTGAAACCAGCACCTCAACAACCATATAAGTATATTGGCCTGCCCGAGGTATATATGAGAGCCAAGTTATAAGCAGTATACAAAAACTGAAAAATAATAATCATAACATTTATAAACAGAGATTCATTAGCCAACAGCGGAGTATTATCCACTAGAATTCAAATTTCTTGAATTATTATATTATAATCTGTCAAGAATCTTCTCAAAATTGGTGTCAGCCCGCCTGGATTTGTCTCTCTTTTAAGTCCATCCACTTTGCAGCCTCCTTTGGTGAATCAAAGAAATGAGTTTCACCCAGTGCTGTGATCCGCAGCCGTGCAGGATATAGCATTGCATAGGGTACTTGAAGTGTTCTCAGTCTGCGCTTGATATCTTGAAATTGGGCGCGTCTCCTTTGAACCTCCACAGAAAAATCAGGATAAAAGGACACTCTCGCCCCCTCTATACATAAGTCATTAGCAGACCGCGCCAATTGTAGGATTTTATCTCTGTCACGAAAATGCAGCATTTTGATTAGAACTGTATGCGGCATTGCCCCAGGCGGCGGAGGTCTGGTGGGGACCCTGTGTGCCCTCTCAATAGCGAACATTCTAGAGAATTTATCCTTTCCAAAGGATTGCAGCAGCCATTTCTCAAAAAAGTCCACCACCTCCCTGCCCTCCGCCTTCTCAGGCACACCCACAATACGCACGTTATTTCTTCTCAGACGATTTTCAAGATCATCCGCTTTATTGAGTAAATAGTTAATAGAGTCAGTAGCTGTTTTAAGCGTTTTAGTCATAGGAGACACAGTATCCTCCAAATCCCCCACTCGGCCTTCTGTTGCAGTGAGGCGCTCCCTCATTTTCTGCATGTCATGGCGTATATGAGATATGTCCACTTTCACAGACCCTATGTGTTCAGTAAGATCTGCCTTACTATGTGAGATGGCCAGCAGCACGTCTTTTAAAGTAGGCTCATCATCCTTGGCCAGTGAGTCAGCACCACTGGTAACCTGAGCCTCTCTGCTGGGGGGAGTTGTTGTTTTAGCAGCCTGCACATTCCTCTGTGTCTCCCCCGCTGCCCTCTCCACATCCCCTTCAGTTACCGTGCTCTTCAATGTCTGCACATTCCGGTCGGGTGTAAGCTCCTCAGCTCCTCCGCCATGCGCATATTTGGAGAGCCTGTTCACCACCTCCATGCGCTTCTCCCGCTGTCTTGGAGTTTCAGCTCCCGCCTCAGAGGCCACGGCTCCATTTTGGCCCTCGTGCTGTGATGAGCCAGCCGCCTGCCTCTGCTTGCTATCTCGCCGGGTCATCTCGTTCTGCACCACCGACTGCTCCCCGCACTCCTGAGACCCCAGGCCACCTGGTGAGATCTTTTAGAAGCAATGATTCCCTCGGGCAGGAAGGATTATAGGACAGGGTTATAGGAGCTCTTCTGCCTCACGTCTTCTCACATGCCCGGCCAGGCCACGCCCCACAATTGGATGTGTTTAAATAAAATGTTCCTGTGCTGCGATAATCATATAAATGTGCCCCTGCTGTGTACTGTGTAATGGCTGTGTCTGACTGTACAGGAACATGGTCTGATCATACCACAGCTCCTGGGCAGGGGAGGAAGGAAGAGAGTATACAGACATTACAGCATGGGATTGCAAATGATTCTTTGAAGTAAAACATTGTTTAAAAACAGGCAGGGAAATGTTTTACCTCATAGAAAGAATCAGCTGTGAACCCGTGCTGTAATGTTTGTATATTCCCCCCACCTCCACCACCCAGGAGCTGTGGTATGACACAAAAAAAATTGATAAACAGTCCCAATATGTCTTGTTTGCATCAGCATGATTTTTCAAGTGTCCTTTTATTTTGCTAGGATGTTGAAAGTATAAAAAGTTTAGCAGCAATTTTTCATTTCAGTCAAGGAAATTAAATTTTTTTTTTTTATTTATTTATTTTTTTTTTTTTAGGTAAAATCACTTCAAAACTGAATAGTTAAAGGGGCCCATAAACTGGAAAAAAAAATGTAGAAGATTTTAAAAAGAGCGCCCCTCAATGTATTTAAAAGGGCTGTGAGAAAGTTTGATAGCCCCTAAGGGACGTCACAAGGAAGTAACACAACGTAAAATTTCATTTTTTTTTCCCAGTATAATGTTGCTACTATGTAGGGTTGAGCGAGTATGTTCTGTCTGAGTATGCTCGGGCCGAGCTCCGAGTATTTACAGCTGCTCGGTGATGAGGTTAAATCGCTCCCGTGTGCATGATTTGCAACTGTTAGACATTCCTCACATGTAATAAAACTGTCAAACAGTTGCAAATCATGCACACGGGAGCGATTTAACCATATCATCGAGCAGCTGTAAATACTCGAAGCTCAGCCCGAGCATACTCGGACAGAACATACTCGCTTAACCCTACTACTATCCTAACAGGACATCATAGCTGGCAGACCTAGAGTCCATTCCTTGACCTCAGGTTACCATTACAACCATAGAGGCCACACAAATGAGATTGCGGGGTACCTATACAGTAAATGAGGGAGCCTCCTCCATCTAGATGCTGCTGTTGCCTTTGATAGCAACATGTGAGGAGTTTAACTTCCTTGGTCGGTGCCAACACAGATTAGTGATGCAACAGGAGATCTGTTATTAGTATACAGCCGGCACCCGCTGTATTTTTGCTAGTCGGGGGGCGCTAATCTATTATTCCTAAAATCAGTAAAAGGGTGTATCTGGAGGGCCATTTGTCTGAAGTCCCGTTTGCCAAAACATACAGTAGCTTACCATGTAAAATGTTACCCAATAGGTTTCCTGGATTGTTGGATCATAAGAGAAAGGTATATACAGAGTGCCCTGGAACACAGAGTGCCCTGGAACACAGAGTGCCCTGGCACACACAGTGCCCTGGCACACAGAGTGCACTGAAACACAGAGTGCACTGGAATGGTGTTATCAAACACAAACCTTTTATAGAAAAAACACCACTGCACTGCCGATATATGCTCGTTTTAAAAACACTTCTCTCAAAATACGCTTTGTGTAAATCCATCCTAAAAATGGATGATCTCGAGACAAAATAGAATCTGCTGCTGGATCATTATTTTCAGAATTCAGATTTAGAGCAACAATCATTTTCATTTTTACTTCAGAAATCAATAGTACACATGAAAAGATCCTAGTTACTCACCGGTAACGAGATTTTACAGAGCCCACGACAGCACCACCTGAGAGAGGGTATCCGCCCACCAAGGACAGGAACCTACTGAATATAAAGGCGGTACCTCTCTTCCGCATCAGTTTTTGTTTCAGAGCATGAGAGGGCCTCCGAAAAATAGGTTAATACATAACCGCCACCTCAACATTTGTAATAAAACACCTTAAAAAGTGCACACCATAGTGATAAAGGGGAGGGAATTAATAGGGTGCTGTCATGGGCTCTGTAAAATCTCGTTACCGGTGAGTAACTAGGATCTTTTCCCCTTCTTCCATGACAGCACCACCTGAGAGATTTATAGACATCAGACACCAGAGGGAGGGATCAACGCTTGCAACACCTTCCTTCCAAAGGATAGATCAGTAGAAGAGGAAAGATCAAGACTGTAATGTTTGTAAAATGTAGCGGGGGATGACCAAGTTGCCGCCTTACATATGATGTCGATGGGCACATCCGCCTTCTCAGCCCAGGAAGCATCTACCGCTCTGGTGGAGTGGGCCTTCAGGTTCTCTGGAATCGGCAGATTGCTAGAAGAGTATGCTAAGGTAATGGTATCCCTGACCCATCTAGCTATGGTCCCTCTTGTAACCTTAAGCCCTTTCCTAGCCCCCTGAAAGGAGATAAATAAGGCGTCACTTTTCCTCCAGGCCTTCGTCACCTCCAAATACTGGACCAATACCCTCTTAACATCTAAGGTGTGAAGCTTATGTTTCTCAGAATCCCTAGGGTTAGGATAGAAGGAAGGGAGAGTGATTACTTGCGTCCTATGGAATTTGAAGGCTACCTTCGGAAGCTAGGCCGGGTCTGGTCTTAAGATTACTCTATCCATACACACTTGAGTGAATGGATGGTTAACAGATAGTGACTTACACGCACTAATTCTACGAGCTGATGTCAGAGCTACCAGTATGGCTGTCTTTAAAGTTAGAATTTTTTCTGAAACTTTCTCTAAGGGCTCGAAGGGAGGTTTGGTTAGTGCCTCTAGAACCAAATTAAGGTCCCAATGAGGCATCCTTGGAGTAGGAATAGGCCTGGATCTACCACAAGCTTTAATGAATCTGATGATCCACCTATTTGCCGCCAAGTCGTAATTATATAGTGCCCCCAGAGCTGATACTTGTACCTTAAGAGTACTGGTGGCTAGTCCCATGCTTAACCCCTTTTGGAGGAATTCTAGTATGGCCCCAATAGGAACCCTCCCTTCGGCGGACTGACCCGAGGTAGACAGAAACTTAGCCCAGGTTCTACCATAGATCCTAGTCGTTACCGGCTTTCTACTCACCAGTAGAGTAGTAACCAGATCCGGAGAAAATCCCTCTTGCATCAGTAGTGACCTTTCAAAATCCAGGCCGTCAAATGCAGGCCCGATATTTGGGGATGGCAGACTGGGCCCTGTCTGAGGTGTCCGGAAAAACCCATGGATCCGCTTGGGACATTCTCTTCATCCAAGTGAACCATGGTCTCTTGGGCCAGAGAGGGGCGATCAATATAACCCTCGCCTGCTCTTCTCGGATCTTTCTTAGGATAGTAGGGATCAGCATTAAAGGGGAAAGGCATAGGCCAGAGTAAAATGCCAAGGAATCTGCAGCGCGTCCACCGCAAAAGGCCTCTCTTTTGGATTTAGGGAGCAAAAGATTTCGGTCTTTCGATTGTGTCTGTTTGCAAACAGATCTATTTGAGGCTGTCCCCATCAGCCCACAATCTGCGGAAATACGGCTGGATTCAACTCCCACTCTCCCTGTTTTAAGATGTGACGACTCAGGAAATCGGCCTTTATGTTCTCCTCTCCTCTTATATGCAGCGCTGAGAGCGTGAACAGCTGACTCTCGGCAAAATGAAAGATCTGATCAACTACTAACGTCAGAGGAAGAGACCTGGTACCCCCCTGATGATTGATGTAGGCGACTGTCGTTATCCGACATTATCCGGATGTGATGACCCCGGAGAAAAGAATTGAACTTTACTAGAGCGTTTCTGGCTGCCAACAGCTCCCTCATGTTGGAGGAGAGACCAGTCTTGCTGTCCGACCAGAGGCCTTGTACAGAATGATGTTTTAGGTGAGCACCCCAGCCTTCTGCACTTGTGTCTGTCGTAATTGTATCCGACACCTGGGAGGACCAAGGAACCCACAAAGATAGATTGACCGGAGATCTCCACCAGTCCAGCGAGTTGATTACTATATCCGGAAGAGATATTCTTCCATTCAGGCAACCTCTGAGCCGCCTGTCTGCTGTCAGGATCTCCTGTTGAAGACGTCTAGAATGGAACTGGGCCCACTGAACCGCCGGGATGCAAGATGTCATTGTACCCAATAGAGACATTGCACTCCTCAAGGTCATGGTTGGATTGCTGATAACCCGGGATCTGATCTTCAGCTTCTTGTCCTCTGGTAGAACACAGGTTTGATTTTCTGAGTCCAAAATGAGACCCAGAAAAGATTGAACCCTCCTTGGTTCCAGTCTTGACTTCTCTAAATTTAAACAGCCAACCCAGGCCCTTTAGACTGGCCATGACGTCCGCCAGAGCCAGAGCACAGAGTTGTTTTGATCTGCCCACCACTAAGAAATCGTCCAGATAAGGGATGACCAGGATATCTTTTTCCCTTAAATGTGCTGTGATTTCCAGGATAATTTTTGTGAAAACTCTTGGAGCCATGGAGATGCCAAAGGGAAGAGCTGCAAACTGAAAATGCCTTACACGCTTGCCGAACTGTACAGCTACCCTCAGAAACTGTTGATGTGCTGCAAAGATTGGAACATGGTAATAAGCGTCCTTCAGATTGAGGACGCACATATAACAGGCCGGAAACAACATCTTTATGGCCGACTTTATTGATTCCATCTTGAACGGCCTGTAGATCAAATGGTCGTTCAGCTTCTTCAAGTTGGCAATGGTTCTGAAGGAGCCATCCGGCTTCTTTACTAGGAAGAGAGTTGAGTAAAACCCTCTTCCCTGCTCGGGTACAGGTGTTTCCACTAGAACTCCCTTCACAACCAGTGAGAGAACTTCCTGCTGCAGGGCTATCTGCTCCGTTAGGCCTCTGGGGGCTGAAATCCTGACGGTATTCCTGGGCATGTTCTTGAACTCCAATTTGAGCCCCCTCCTGATTATCCCTAAAATCCAAGTACTGGACGAAATTTTTTCCCAGGCAGGCAGGAAGTGGGACAACCTTCCTCCCACCTGGGGAGGACTGTCACTTAGGGGCTCTCTTATTCTCGGAGGATGGACCCCCGAACATGAAGCCTCTGTTATATGGCTTCCTGTCTCTCCAGCTACTCGTCTCTGGGAGCTTTGCTGCGACTGTACTTCCTCTTCCGAAAGGAGCTTTTAAAATCGGGGAACAGACACAGTGGGAAACCCATGTTTCTTGTCTGCGGCCTTATCCAGGATATCATCTAGGCCCTTGCCGAACAGGAAGTCCCCCTCACAAGGGATTGAGCACAGTTTAGTCTTTGACTGCACATCCCCTGGCCAGCTCTTGAGCCATAATGCCCTACGGGCTGCATTAGAGAGATTTGCAGACCGGGCAGCCAGCCTAACAATCTGCCAGGAATGCAGCCGCCCCCTGCACAAGAGGAAGGTCCAACAGAATCTTCTCCCTCGAGACATTCCCCTTAATCTGGTCTTCCAACTGTTGAAGCCAGATCATCATAGACCTGGCGGTGCAGGTGGCTGCCACTGCCGGTTTAAAGAGCCCCTGCTGACGACTCCCAGGCCTGTTTAAGGAAAGACTCCGCCTTTTTATCAAGCGGGTCTTTTAAGGCCCCCAAATCCTTCAAGGGCAGTGTGGATTTTTTTGAGGACTTTGCGAAGGCCACATCAATCTTAGGGGTTTTGTCCCATCTAGCTGCATCCTCTTCTTCAAAGGGGTATCTCCGCTTAGAGGAAGAAGGCAGCTGACCCTTCCTCTCCGTTTTTTTCCATTCCCTATCTATAAGAGATTTGATTCTTTCATTAACCGGGAACGTGCATCTCCTCTTCTGGTCTAAGCCCCCGAACATGACATCCTGAACTGTTCTGGGAGCTTTGGTATCAGTAATACCCATAGTCACTCTAATGGCCTTAACCAGTCTCTCAGTATTATCTACCGAAAAACAAGGCCTACCCCCACCATCATCATCTGAAGACGCCGATGACGATGATGAGGAGAGATCAGAGGAGGAAGGAAATTCTTTTGTAAAACGGGACTGTACGGATTCCTCTGAGTCCGAGGAAACCAGTTTCTGCGTGAGGTTAAGCCTTTTAAAGAATCCCTGACCTCCGTTTGGATTAGATTTTTTAACTCCATAGAAAACCTGGGGGACTCCTCTGCTATGGTTCTCTGGATACAGTCTGAGCACAGGTTTTTGGCGTAGGAGGTGGGAAGGCTGATTTTACATAATGCACACTCCTTGTTTTTACTCTTAGAACTACACTTCTTTGGCTCCTAACACCCCCAAGAATTGAAGGGAGAGAAAGAGAGGAAAACAGAGAAGAGCACATTACTTAAGGTGAGACTTTCACAAAGATCACTCACCACACTGCCATTCAGACTAGGGTACCGGAGGCGGTGGTTGCCGTTCACATGAGGGCTCCCATCTGGCGGAGGTGGACTGACTAGGTCTTTTCTGACCGGTTCTGCCGGCACTCGCACGCCCCCCACTGCTGTGGCTTTGATGATGGGAAGATTCGATGTTTCGGTTGCTTCAGCTGCTTAGGCTGCTTTGGCGGCTGTGGCTGCTGCTGTTCCTCCTGCGGCGGTGACAGCTGCTGCCCAGGTGACTGCGGCTCCTCACTCATTATGACAGGGATGCAGACACCGCCATCTTGATCGCTTCCCATCCTTAAGAAGCATTAGGGCTCCACTTCCTCTAGGCTCCTTCCCTTCCGGCAGCATGCTCTCTCTCTTTTTTTTTTCTTTTTTTTTCTCTACCAGCTGGCACGCTCCGCCGCAGGACCCCCCCTGCGCGTGCGCAGCCCAGCGGTACCCGGCGCGCTTGCAGCGGGGATGACCCGAGCATCGCACCCTACGCAAGCGCAGACCCGGCTTCCGGCGCGCTACGTAATAGGGCGCCCCACGACCCCGCGTGTGCGCAGCCCGGACTTCCGGCGCGCTACGTCATAGGCCATGACGCAACCCTACACGTGCGCAGACCCAGAAGACCTGCCGGCCGGCGCGCTCAGCCATGCCACCATGTGAGCGCAGACCCGGCGCACGCGGGAGAGGACCTCAGAAGGCAGCCCCCCCGCACACAGACCCAGGTAGCAGCAAGATGGGGCTGGGAACAGAGGACCAACTGCTGCCTCTTCATGGCCTCCAGGCCGCATCAATCCCGGGATCCACGGTCCAGACCCCATGATCAGGTAGGCGAGGTACCACCTAGAGAGGCTCCCATCAAGGACAGGAACCAAAACTGATGCGGAAGAGAGGTACCGCCTTTTTATTCAGTAGGTTCCTGTCCTTGGTGGGCGGATACCGTCTCTCAGGTGGTGCTGTCATGGGAGAAGGGGAAAATCAGCCATTTTGTAAAATATCAGAAACCGTTGCTTCTGTCGCCTTCTGGACGGGTCTTTCACTCGCGACCGAGAATTGTGAGTTTTGAGAATGAAAGATCTATCTAGGAGGAGAAAGAAGGTGGTTTCTTTTAATAAGATATATTACAAAAGTCACTTATTTTAATGTGCGCTATTGATTTAAGAAAAACAAATATATAAAACAATCCTTAGTCTGTAAGCTTTTAGATCTTCACCATAAAAAAAAAAAAAAAAATTTTTTTTTTTGCTTTTTTGATTCTATCCATTCAGTATTGAACTTCTGAGCAGATTAACCCTTTAAAGACCAGCTCAATTTTGTCCTAAAACAAAAAATGTTTTGCCTTTGCCTCTCAGCATTCTGGCAGTCATAGCTTTACTATTAATAGGTCAATGGCTGCTAGAATTAATGTTGACTGAGAAATCTAAGCAGTAAGGCTGCATGCCCACTATGCGTTTTTCAAGTGTTTTTGCCACAGAATTTCCGCAGAGAAAACGCTTAAAAAAAGCTTGGTAATACGTGCCCCATGGTCCCCAATGATAATCCGCATGTGCTGTGCACATGCTGCGGAAATTTCAGCGATGCGTCCGGTCTGTTGTATGGGTCGTGGTGGTGTGAGGACCTGCCATGACGTCATTTAGTCATGTGACAGGTCACGCGACCGCCGACGTCAGCGGTCGTGTGACCTGTCACATGACTCAATGACGTCATGGCAGGTCCTTTCAGACCACCGCGAGACACCGGGGAGACCGGATGGAGTGGAGAAAATACCAGGGGCCATCGGAAGGCAAGCATAATATCTTTATTTTTTACCATTTTATTATTTTTTTTTAACTATTACTTGGTCACACTATATAAATCCATGCCGGTTGCGGATTTATATAGTATGACCAAGTTGTCAAGCACTTTTCCTAGTGATGCTAAAATCGCTTGGAAAGCGCTTGATAACCCGCATGCAGAAATGCATGTGAAGAACGCTTGACAAACGCTTCTACCGGGCAGGAAAAACACATGTAAAAACCGCATGCGTTTTTTCTGCCAGGGAGAAGCGGAAAAAATATGCAGCATTTCTGCATCGTGGGCACATAGCCTCAAATGGCTCAGAGAAAAGGGTCCATCAGTGAGGGGCTCCGGCTGAATCTGTGCCCTTGTGATCCCACAATGTAGATGTACATCATGACGTTTTAAGCCTTCCCTTATACAGTACTTCTTACAAAGGGTTAACCTGATGCCAGCTGTATCTTACCATATTTGAGAATGAAATGCTTCTTTGCAGAGACCTCTGACTTGTAGAGAACATCTTCAAAGTTGAATCTGCAAAAAAAAATAAATGTACAGTGTTCATACATTAAATGTTAAAATACAATTAGTATTCATGATGTAATTGGGGGGTGGGGATATCAAAAGAAAACATGGGAGCTCCAAGCTCATCATCACAGACAGACTAACCTTGTGATGTTGTGAAGACTGACGATCCACTTGAAGACACAGCAATACCAGTTATAGCCCTGCAAGTAATCAACAACACACACATTAATAATGGGGAAACCCCATACGTAGAACATTTTTCCCCACACGCCATTACCATGTGGGTAGCAACATAAATTTATTTGATAGAGATTAACATAGAAATAAGTTGCAAAAGTGCAATAAGTAAATAAACTATAAACTTTTTTTTTTTTTTCTTGTTTTCATGCTCTTAAAGTTAATATCTATGTTATAAGCTGACAGCTGACCAAAGGTGGACAAAATCAGGATAAAAACAGGCGGCGCTGCTGGAAATAACTCCTCTTGCCGTGGTTAATAATGAAACGCATAGTGTCGATAAAAACAAACACCGAACTAGTGAAAAAACAAGTTAGCAGATCTAATACAGAGTAAATTTGTAGTTTAGTTAGCTGAACTTTTTCGGTAGATACAGTTGGCCATTTATCCTGCACCCCCTACTGTGCATTGTGTATATAGTCACAACACATCTGGGAAGACTTGGGTGTTACAATGGTGATAAAGGAGATGTCTAGTTTAGAAAACAGGATTTTCACAAAGCCCCATCAATGCATTATTAGTTAATAGAGGTTTCCTCTGTTAAGGATCAGTCGGGGCCTTTCAAATGGATCTTAAAACTCGGGAACCCATTTAAAAGAATTCCTTGATCCATATGCTTATAGTTACTGAGATGTAAAAAAAATCTTTATTAGCATCAACCTATGAAATAGATCAATGATATGCTTGTGGCACCTGCACAAGTCACTACACAGCAAAGGCTCCATGTGGATATCACGTAGTTACTGTCATCATCCTATGGAATATTTGACATTACTTCTTGTAATAATGTACAATCCATGATGTATCCTATCAGACAGGACTAAGGCCATAAACACACGTGAGATTGTTATGCATCAGCATAAAAGCAAACCATCCTCCATGTAATCACCGGTGCAACCAGTCTACCTGATGCCATCCGTGTGCGCTTTGCTTTTCCTTTGCAGACCGATTCAATTAGCCGGGTAATTTGCCAGCAAATAGGTCCAGAGTATCACAGGTCTCGATCGTTCTGTATGGACTGGACCATCGGTTGCAAATAAAGACGTGTGCATAAAACATACGAGGTCTGTGCAGTGACCATAGGAAACACAGGCAGCGCACAGATGACTGAATGAGGTCTAAACATTCATTTTACAATTCCCAGCAGATGCAGATGTCACATTATCAGGTCACTCACTCTTTGTGAATCTTGTGTCTGCTCTCTATCTGGAATTTGGTGATATTGCTCCAAGCAAGAGTTTTACTTTCTTCCGTTAAGTCTTCAAAAGAATCTTCACTGGGAGAAACTGCAAGAAATAAAATCAGAAGAGCCATTATTATTATTACTACTTTTTATGGCCTCATGATCATCTGGGTTTTACAGAGCACAATATTGGGGGACCACACTAATAGACGGCGTGCTTACATGTTGCGTTACGTAGGTGCCAACCGATATAAATTTACAATCAATAAAGGACTAGTTACGGGGAATATGTCAGCAGGATTTTGCCATGTAACCTGAGAGCAGCCTGATGTAGGGGCAGAGACCTAGATTCCAGCAATGTGTCACTTACTAAGCTGTGTTGTTGAGGTTTCAATAAATCAGTGGTTTATCAGCAAGAGATTATCATTATAGGACTAGGGGTCTTGTGCCATGTAGTCATCGTGCTGTGTAACCCCGCCCCTACTACCGATTTGCAGCTCTCTGTGTACGTGATGCATAGGCAGAAAGCTGCTAATTAGTGGTGCTAAATCTGCAGGAGAGTGAACAGTGATTTTATTAAAACCATACTAAGCAGCCCAGTAAGTGATACATTGCTGGCATCAGCGTTTCTGCCTCTATATCACGCAGCTCCCACATTACAGAGCAAAAAACTGGTGACAGAATCTCTTTAATAGGCACAATAGGGCAGGAAATAGCATAAGCAATTCCACACGCCATATGTACGCAGGTCAAAACATTTGCTTGCCAGAAAAGATACGTTTATAGCGAGCGTTTGAGGAATTAGCGAGTCCCACCGAGAGGGAGAAGGCATGAGACAAGCCTTGTATGGGACCATGAGATGGGAAAAGAAGGACAGAAAGGAGGTTGTCACTGGCAGCGTCCAGGGTGGCACTTGTCAATTTGAGAAGATCTGAAAGATGGAGAATTACATAGGAATTCGTAAGTTATAGTGAGGGGTCTGAATTGGATGGTCTGTGTGATGGTGGCACGGACAGAGGGATGGCATTATAAGAGGATTGCAGAGGTGTCAGTCTCAGTGACACAAAGGAGGGTTACAATCATCTATACTGGATATTATAAGTGCAGATATTATGCAGAAGAGAACTAGCAGGTGCTTTCATCTATGAATAATACACTTATATGATCATTTAATCTGTGCTGCCAGTCACAAAGATGCTCGTTATGTAACTAAATATCCAGCTAGAAAAAGGCAAGAAAGAAATGTCATCCAGTCCTAAGTCTGTTAAATACAAGTCATAAGATTAGGCTCACCAACAGAAAAGTGAGAATATATATAAAAAAAACAAAAACGAACACTCAGTAAATGGCTTTGAAAGCCTGCCTTGTTCTAAATATCGTGTAAAGTATTATCATTTAAAGGGGTTGCCCAGCCTTTGGGATCCTTGCAGAGCGCACACTGCATGCTGCAGGGTTCTCCGGCATCAGGCGGTCATGTGACTGCAAGGATGTGCTTAGCATTCTTCTGGCCACATTCCAACTAAACGTGTCCGGCCTCATTCAATACACTTGCACTGAGCGAGGTCGCTCACATCTAGTCGGCAGGTGACAGCATGTATGCTCTGGTGCGGGCACTGAAGAATCCTCGCAGCGAAGTGAGGATTTAGAAGTCTCCAAGGCCGGACAACCCCTATAAGCTACATTTAGGTATCCACATGGCTGATTTTTTTTTGTGTGTGTTTTTATTTTAAATCAAAATTAGGACAAACCTCCAGGACATTGGGGACTTTTTTTTCTCTAAGGATATGCTAGGGCATGGTTTTCCCTGTTTCTTGTGTTGGGATCCAGTCCTACATTTATATATAAAAAAAAAGGGATGGTAGGTTTCCTGAACATGGTGTTATACCAGCCATATAACACAGGAATATTGATCTAATAAAACACTGGTTTCAGACCTGCATGGGTACAATGCATAGCCATTAACATTGCTTCCTTACTTAGGCTTAAAAAGAACCTGTACATGCTCTCCAGTCCTGATTATTTTAACCCCTTCACCCTGGATTTTCTGTTTTTTTGTTTTTTCCTGGCCTTCTTACAAGAGCCATTAGCTTTTTTATTTTTAGGTCCACTAAATCATATGAGGGCTTGTCTTTTTGTGGGATGAGTTGTAGTTTTGAATGACACCATCCATTTTATCATGTGATGACTGGAAAGCGGGAAAAAAAAATTCCAAGTGCACTGAAATTACGAAAAAAAAGTGGAACTCCACAACTGTTGGGTTTCTTATTTCCCATGTTCATTATATGGTAAAACTGACCTGCTGTTATGATTCTCTAGTTCAGTACGAGTACACAGATACCAAACATGTATAGTTTTTTTTATTTTTTTTTTATTTAAAGTTGTGAAAAAAAAATTCAGAAATTTGTAAGAAAAAAAAAATAAACAACTTGCCATTTTCGCCATTTTCCAAGATTCATAACATTTTCATTTTTTGGGATATGGGGCTGGATGATAGTTCCCTTCTTTGCATGCAGAGCTGACATTTTTCACGGATATCATTTTTGGAGTAGATACGATGTTTTGATCGCCTCTTATTGCAATGTTGTGACAGCGGAAAAAAAAAGTAATTATGGCGTTTTTTTTTTTGTTAGGCAGTTTACAGATCGGATTAATTTACTTTATATTTTGATACATTGGACTTTTACGAACGCAGCGATAAGTGTATTTTTTGTTTTATTTTTAATGGGGCAAAAAAGGGGGTGATTTGAACTTGGGTTTTTTCTCCCACCATTTACTGTATTTGATGGTCCCCTTAGGGGACTTGAAGCTGCGATCTTCTAATTGCATGTGCTATATATAGCAGTGCATCATTATCTCCTATGAACGCCAACTCTGTGCTGGCTTTCACAAGAGGATCGTAATGACACGCGCCCATCGGCGCCCCGCGATCACGTCACAGACACGCCGATGGGAGCGTAGAACGACACACGCCCCCTGCCAGCGAGTGTTAAATGAAGATGTCAGAGATCCGCCTGCTGTTATGATTAAATCACCCATCATGTGCGGGGAAAGATGTGGGCTCGGCATGTGAGCCCGTATCAAAGTCAGGGGCACTACTTTTGACATACATGTACGTCAAAAGTCGCGAAGGGGTTAATAACCAGTTGTCTTCTACATTAAATAACCATTCTGGATCATCGTTCTCTATGTAATGCTGTTCCTTTATAATCCCTTCTAGAAATTTGGGAACCAGTTGACAACTGGGCAGTACCTGTTTAGGGGCGTGTTCCTAAACACCCAGACATTATCCAATCATTGCAGCCAGTATCACACTGTGTAAGGACACACCTTGCTCACAAGAGAAATGGTAACACCTAGTTGTTACTTCATACATTTTCAGGAGGAATAAAAAGAACATCACAAGGCAGAGTTGTAAGAAATTGTACAAAGGTGTCAGGAGAGCAGTCAGGTCCTCTTTAACCATTCCCAGCTCCATGACGTACTATTATATCATGGATCGTGTCCGGGTGTGTATGGAGAGGGCTCAGCAGCTAAGCCTACTTCCATACAGGGCAGGTGTCGGCTGTGTTACACAACCAGCACCTGCCTCTAACAGCAGCAATAGGAGATTGCTCCTATTGATGTTGTTTAACCACTTAATCCTGACAGGTTATAATGTCAGCTGGGTACTGATGGCCACCCCCTTCTTTATACAAAGATCCGAAATTGTTTTAAGCCACCAAAAACAAAATAAAAAACAAGATTGGTATTGCCATAATATTGATATCAAGAATGAAATTTCCAGATCACTTCTAATCACACTATGAACACACTAAACACAAAACCAAAGAATTGCAGCTTTTTTTTTTTTTTTAAATAAAAGCATTTCACCTCCCTTGGAATTTTTTCAATTTTTTTGTATATTATTATGTGGTGAACTGAATAGGCCACTCAAAATTACAACTCATCTTTCAAAAATAATAAGCCCTCATGTGGCTGAGTGGATGGAAAAATAAAGTTATGGCTCTTGAGAGAGGACAAAAAAATAAAAAAAATGAAAATTAGCTGCGTCATTAAAGAGGTTGTCCACTACTTTTTCATTGATGAACCCTCCCTGGGATAGGTCATCGATGTCTGATCGGCCGGGGTCCGGCACCCCCGCCGATCAGATGTTATCCGTGTCAGCGGCGGCCGGCCAGAAGTGCTCACTTGATGAGCTGGCCATCTCCTGGTAGAGGCTGAGGCTGGGTACTGCACATCCACCAGCTGATCGCCAGGGGTGCAGTTTTTAGGACCCCGGCCGATCAGACACTGATGACCTATCTTAAAGATAGGTCATCAATGAAAAAGTAGTGGACAACCTCTTTAAAGTTTAACTGTGGTTTCAATAGAACTTGCAGCAGAAAGTCTGTGTCTGCCTCTAGTTCTTCCCTCTCCATAGAATCTTGTAGGCACCAATGGGCATTTCCTATCTCAGCAATGGGAAAATCTGTCTTCACCGAATCCAGATAACTGAAGGATTTGAGAATGAATTATCAGTGCAGGAGGAAAAGCAGATTTCTCTGATACAGTAAGATATGTTATAACTTTTCTTATTTTGATGTGTACAGTTGATTTAATACATAAATAAATCTATGTTTGTGCTTTAAGGGGTAAATAACAACTACCAGTTACCTTGTGTCTGTACCATACCTGGTGACTCTACTGTAGATAGATTCTGGCTGGATGATCGTGAAAAACTTTTAGACTTTGAGAAAATCCTCTTTGGATGGGGTTTTGTAAACAGCTGTTTCGGCGTTTGACCAAATTCCAAAATTTGAGTGAGCATTGCAATTTTGTGATCAGGATCTTCAATACTAAAAATGAAATTAAAAACAAAAAAAACAAAAACACAGGTTCGCTAACATTAGGGTCCAAATAGATAAGTGCAACATATTGTATTGTTAGATTCTGTAAAACAGCAGGATGAATCTCCCCTAAAAATAACGGCTGTCTAAAAATAACAAACCCAAAATAGTTCCTGTTCACATCACATTTTACTGTTTTCCTTTTAAATTTTTTTTATTTTTTTTTTTAAACATTTTTAATGGATCTGTTAAAAAACAAAACCGATTCTGAACTTTTAACACGACAAATTGAAGACCGTCATTTTTCTTTCACTTTGAACAATAGGATCCTCATGGATATGTTTTTTTGGGCAACAAGATGTTTACATACCCATTTCTTTTTTTTTTACATGATAGAAAGAAAAAAAGATTCAACAGGATGGAAAGGAGAAAAAAAAAAGAGCCAATGAGAACATAATGTTAGAACAATTAGCTTTAAGTCATTTTATGCTTTAAAGAGCAAAGTTGTGCAGCTAAAAATGCTTACTAAGTATTACAGGTTTTCACAAAACGGCTGCTGACCTGTCCATTGTATCCTCCAATTGAAAAATAACTAACTCTTTAAGGACCTGCACATTTTTCATTTTTGTGCTTTTGGATTTTTATTCTTCACTTTCTTCCAAGAGCCATAACTTTTTTTTTATTTTTCTATCAACAATGCTGAGGCTAGTTTTCTACATGACGAGTGGTATTTTTGAATGACACCATTCATTTTACAATATAAATTACTCAAACACTATGAAAAATAAATTTCATGTGGGATGAGATGGTGAAAAAAAAAAAGAAATTCGGCTATTATTTTCTGGGTTTCGTTTTTATGGCTTTCATTGTGCAGTATGATCCTCCTAATCAGTACAATTATGGTGTATACTCTAGAGGTTATAAAAATCAAGAACCTTGTAAAGAAAATATTATTGTGTTAACGTGTTCTGAGACTCGTTCTGTGTAGAAGGGTGAGGGCTTGCTTTTTCCGATACTATTTTAGGGTATTTATGATAATCTGATCGCTTATGTTATTGTATTTTTTTTTAGGGAAGTGTGGTAATAAAAAAGCAGAAATTCGGAAATTTCCATTTGGTCTTTTCCTTTCAGTGTTTATTGTACGGTTTAAATCATTTAAATTTATATTTTGATAGATTTAGCTTTTATGGACTCGACAATACCAAATATTTATATATTTTATTTTTACACATTTGCATTTTTTTTTTTTTTTTTTTTTAAAGGTCACTTGAACCTGTGATCGTTTGATCACTTATACTATATACTCCAATACCACAGTATATAGTGTCATTGCTGTTCTCCTATGAAGCCAAGCTTCTAGATGAGCTTTACAGGAGGATTTAAATTGGAGCCATATGGGCATTCAGCAGGTCTCCAGCTGCCATGCTAATCCTTTGGCTCCCAGTGATCCTGTGGTGCACAGGGTTGGGATAGGGGGAAACAAACTGAAAAACAGGCCATTTAAATGCTGCCATCAGCGATTGACAGCAGTAACTAAATGGTTAACAGCAGCAATCGGAGCTAGCTCTGGCCTTTGCAGTTAAAGGCAGATGCTGGCCATGTACCATAGCCAGCATCTGCCACATATAAAGCAGGCTTAGCTCCTGAGCCTGCTCCATATACCAAACTGCAACTTGTGATGAAAATTTACACCACAGGTCATTAAGGCGTTGATAATGTGTTGTAGTATTCAACTGGAGGAGGCTGATGGACTGGTCACATGCTCCTCCACCAGCAGACTCTTTAAAGAACAGAAGAGCTATTCAGTCTGTAAGGAAGGCTGCAAATACAGGAGGATAAACGGTAATACTAAAATTATAAGTAAGTGCCACCAAATCATGTCCAACACATTTGATAAAATACTCAAAGTTAACAACCGCATTAAAACGAGAATTATGAGAATATATATATAAAAAAAATTACTGCACAAAGAAGTCACATTGACTGCATGATAAAAAAGGAAAGAAAACATAAGGGATGAGCACTTCATTCATAGATAGGAAATAACAGATGTAACAGATGGAAAAATGCTCTTCTGGTCCTATCCCAAGTTGACTTTAAGTACAAGATGTCATGTGTCACAAATCCAAAAGTGTATTATTCCCCATGTAATGGAGACCACATTCACCAACTGGCCAGAACTGTCAGAAAGAATAGCCAACAGTTCTCACTGATCTGGAACCATTTGTAGATTGAAATCCCAAAGCCAAAAGCCTTCCCTCAACAGTGGTCAGCAGTTACTGTAAGAACTGGGGCCCATATACCTTCCATTAGATGAGACAACAGGGTTCTAGTTCTTACAGTCACTCCGACAGCAATAGAAAAAAAAAATAGCACTGCACCTTTTTAAGTCAATTTCTCCTTCATATGTCACTGGATGGAACACTAAAAAAAGAAGAAAAAGTAAGCACAACTTTAATACAAGAAAGTAACAGCGGGATATTTCTAAGCACAGTTTTTCCCGATCCACCATCTGCACACCTTTAAAAAGTTCCTCTTTTCATCAAGTGTTTGGCAGGTCAGTCAGGACCTCTATCAGACCTAAGGAGACTTATGTGCCAATATAGTCTTCGACAAGCAATAACTGCTCACTGAAAAGTATCCACTGTATTGAGTCATTACTAGTGTTGATCGAGCACTAAAATGCTCGGGTGCTCGAAGCTCGGGCCGAGCTCGCAGTGATACTCGGGTGCTCGACCCGAGCAACGAGCCCAATGTTAGTCTATGGGAGACTCGAGCATTTTTGCGGTGGCACCCCCGGCAGTCTTTTAAAAGCCTAACAAGTGCCCAAAACGATAGTGACAGTGCTCAAATGACATGGGGACAGCATGGGGATCGCCCCAGGAAGCATTTCTGACCCCCAGGTCACTGCTGTCAACAACGTGGTCAGAGGTATTAAGCCACTTTTACAGGCTCACAATAAAACGTTCAAAAAAAGAAACTGAAACTTTTTTCCTGTGAAATATGTTAAAGAATTTCTTTTCCAGGGTAAAGACTTGTGTAGAAGGTAAAATAAATAACCAAAAACAAAAATACTCCTCCACACCTTGGGCTATGTTCACAAGTAGCATTTTTTTATGCGTTTTTGCACTTTTGTATTGCTTTCAACTGTGACAAATGCATTAACCGGGAAATGTCATTTTAACAATTTACAACCTTATCTGGCCATGTGCTGTGTGACACATGCATACAGTGCTGAAAAGACATGGGAACAGCATGGGGAAGACCCCTTGGAGCATCTCTGACACCCAGGTCACTGCCTAAAAGTGTGCCCATCATAAGTCATCCTTGCCGCATCAGAAGATGCAGACTTGCAACTATCCCCGTGCAAGTTCTAGTCCCAGGGCAGTGTTCAATTGTACCTCCCCCATTCCTTGCAATACAAGCGCAAGTATGCAGCCTGCCACCCACCCACCCCCAGGCTGCAATACTATACTGCTTGCTTGCACTTGAAATTGGGCCTTTTAGGCATGTGGAGGTGGAATCTGGCCTCCACGTCATGGCTGCGTTGGCGGCCTGGAATCCATACTCAGTCCCCAGCCGCCCGGGTGTCCATGCTCGGTCCCCAGCCGCCCCACGGCCAGGTGTCCATGCTCGGTCCCCAGCCGCCCCGCGGCCGGGTGTCCATGCTCGGTCCCCAGCCGCCCCTATTTCTCCTTGGAACATCCCCCCACACACTTTTCTTAGCCCGGCCTGCTTTAGGGCAGCATTGGACGAGCCCACCAGAGAACCAGACTCCTCCGGTGGGCCCTGGCTTCTCCATCAGGGGAGTTGAGAGTGCCAAGGTGAGGAGCATGATGATCATGACAGAAGTTAGCATCTGCTTTGTTTTCTTTTAATGCAAGTGTAAGTGTGCAGCCTGCCACCCACCCACCCCCAGGCTGCAAAACCATACTGCTTGCTTGCTTGCACTTTAAATTGGGCCTTTTAGGCATGTGGAGGCGGAATCTGGCCACCACGCCATGGCTGCGTCGGCGGCCTGGTATCCATACTCAGTCCCCAGCCGCCCGGATGTCCCCGCTTGCTCCCCAGCCTCCAGGGGGCGGCCGGGTGTCCATACTCGGTCCCCAGCCACCCCTATATGTCCCGGTAACCTTTCCCACACTTCTTAGCCTGGCCTGCTTTAGGGAAGCATTGGCCGAGCCCACCAGACAACCAGACTCCTCCGGTGGGCCCTGGCTTCTCCATCAGGGGAGTTGAGAGTGCCAAGGTGAGGAGCATGATGATCATGACAGAAGTTAGCATCTGCTTTGTTTTCTTTTAATGCAAGTGTAAGTGCGCAGCCTGCCACCCACCCACCCCCAGACTGTAATGCCATACTGCTAGCTTGCACTTGAAATGGGGCCTTTTAGTTTGGAGGAGGCCAAAGCTGGCCACTACCTCATGGTTGCTTCGGCAGCGAGGTATCCATACTCAGTCCCCAGCCGCCCCTATTTGTCCTGGTGTGCCTTATACATAAGATTAAGCGCGTATACCAAAACATTACCTGTGCCCTCCCCAGTGCATTTAGTGGGAAGGAGAGCCTATTCCGCTGTAGTGTGTGCATGCCAACCCCCTGTTCATGGTACATGCGAAGATGCCTCCCACCCTGCACCTGTCGTTGCAGACTTGCAACTATCCCCGTTCAAGTCCTTGTCCCAGGGCAGTGTTCAATTGTACCTCTCCCATTCCTTGCAATGCAAGCGCAAGTATGCAGCCTGCCACCCACCCACCCCCAGGCTGCAAAACCATACTGCTTGCTTGCACTTTAAATTGGGCCTTTTAGGCATGTGGAGGCGGAATCTGGCCACCACGCCATGGCTGCGTCGGCGGCCTGGTATCCATACTCAGTCCCCAGCCGCCCGGAGGCCGGATGTCCCCGCTTGCTCCCCAGCCTCCAGGGGGCGGCCGGGTGTCCATACTCGGTCCCCAGCCACCCCTATATGTCCCGGTAACCTTTCCCACACTTTTCTTAGCCTGGCCTGCTTTAGGGCAGCATTGGCCGAGCCCACCAGACAACCAGACTCCTCCGGTGGGCCCTGGCTTCTCCATCAGGGGAGTTGAGAGTGCCAAGGTGAGGAGCATGATGAGGATGATAGAAGTTAGCATCTGCTTTGTTTTGTTGGAATGCAAGCGCATGTATGTAGTAGCGGCTAGGCCTGAGGTGGTCAGCGTTTTGGCGCATATCCTACCTCCTCCGAGGATTGCTGGATGTTTTCCTGCTACTATCCAAGTTCTATGACTCTCGTTAAAACAAAGCTTCAGGTGATAAATGATGGATGAGGTGGTGGCAAAGGAGAAAGAGCAGGAGGAACAGGGACCATTCACATCAATATCAGGCCAGTCAACCAGATATGTCTTGTAGGATATGTTTCTGTAACAAAAGGAGCGGTTCGGCTACACAGTTATAGGGCATACAGTGAGTGCAATGCCTACCAAAAATTTCGAGGCACTCCAATGCCCCTTGGAAATGACATGGAGGTCAGAGGGCGTTAACTAAACCTTTTTTTCCATTTATAGCAACTGGGTCTCCTGTGCACTGTTGGCCTAAGCAGTGAATGGAAGGCTTTCCAAAAATTATGAGGAACTGCAATGCCCCTTACAAGAGCCATGCAGTACAGCATATTACAAACATAAGTCCCATTATTGGGGAGTGGGTCTCCCATAGTATTTGTTTATGCCTTCCAAGCAAAAGCTTCCAAAAATTAGGACGGAGCAACTTGCAATGCCCCTTACAAGAACCATGCAGTACAGCATATTACAAACATAAGTCCCAGTATTGCGGAGTGGGTCTCCCATAGGATTTGCTTATGCCTTCCAAGCTAAAGCTTCCAAAAATTAGGACGGAGTAGCTTGCAATGCTGGCACCCTGGTGGTATAGTGGTGGTGGAGGCTGAGGATAAGGAGAAGAACATAAAACAGCCGAAATGAGGAAGCGTATACCCATGTGTGGGTGTGAAGCGGTGCATGTGAATACACCTCCCGAAATAACACAGTGGATTTGACTTTATGTTACTCTGCTGTCATTTGGTGGTGATGAGAAGTCTGGCCCAATCCAGCCCTTGTTCATTTTGATAAGGGTCAGCTTGTCAGCATTGTCAGTTGACAGGCGAGTGCGCTTATCAGTTATAATTCCCCCAGCGGCACTAAAAACACGCTCAGATAACATGCTAGCGGCAGGGCAGGCCAGGACCTCCAAGGCGTACAGAGCGAGTTCATTCCAAGTGTCCAGCTTGGATACCCAATAATTAAAAGGCACAGAGAAATCACGGAGGACGCTGGTACGGTCGGCAAGGTACTCCCTCACCATCTTTTGAAACTTTCCACTCCTTGTGAGATTACCCCGCGCCTCAGGGCCTGTAAGCTGGGCGGATGTCAGAAAACTGTCCCAGAACGTTGACAGTGTTCCCCTGCCTCTGCTGGATTGGAGTTGCATCTCTCTTGCCTGTACGCCTTGGTTGGGCAACGAACTGTGACCTCTGCCGCTAGCTTGTTCAGATGGGAATTTTTTTAAGAGTTCTGCAGCAAGGGCCTTCTGGTACTGCCCCATTTTTGTAGACCTCTCCACCTCAGGAATAAGAGGGTGAAAGTTCTCCTTGTAGCGGGGGTCTACAAGTGTCACCAACCAGTAATGACTGTCACCCAACATTTTGACAAAGCGAGGGTCACGGTTAAGGCAGCGTAACAAAGTCAGCCATGCGTGCCAGACTGGTAACGGGCAAGATTTCCGTGTCCTCACCAAGATGACGACTGACCATGCTCTCCTCCTCCTCCTCCCCCCTGTCCTCAGGCCACCCACGCTGAACCGACGGTATGACACTTGTACAGGTACTACCGTCTACAGCGCATGATAGCAGCTCCTGTTCTTCCTCCTCCTCCTCTCCCTCATTGTCCCCCAATGCACGATGGGATGAGATGAGGCTGGGCTGTGTGTAATCGCCCACTACGGCTTCTTGATCCATCTCATCATACTCTGGCTGCAATGCCTCCTCTTTAATTCTCTGCAGAGAGCGTTGCAAAAGACAGACAAGTGGTGGGATGCTGACACTAATGATGGTGTCATCGCCACTCACCATCTTGGTGGCCTCCTCAAAGTTTGTCAGGATGGTACATATGTCAGACATCCAGGTCCACTCCTGAGGTCTTATGTGTGGAGTCGGACCTGAATATCGACGGCCTTGTTGCAGCTGGTACTCCACAACTGCTCTCTTCTGCTCACAAATCCTTTGCAACATGTGGAGGGTAGAGATCCAACGTGTGGGGACATGACACACCAGTCGGTGTGCCGGAAGCTGCAAACGCTGCTGCAACACAGCAAGGGCGGCGGAAGCTGTAGCCGACTTGCTTAAATGAGCTGACAGGCGGCGTACTTTCACGAGCAGATCTGGCAACTCGGGGTACGATTTAAGAAACCGCTGAACCACGAGGTTAAGCACATGAGCCAGGCATGGTACGTTTGTGATCTCACCTCGCCTCAGAGCCGCCACCAGGTTACGGCCATTGTCACACACGACCATGCCGGGATGTAGGTTCAGCGGTCTCAGCCACAGATCTGCCTGCTCTTTCACAGCTGTCCACAACTCACAAGCAGTGTGAGGTTTATCACCTAAGCTTATGAGTTTCAGCACAGCCTGTTGCCGCTTGGCGGAGGCAGTACTGCAGTGCTTCCAGCTTGTAACTGATGTGGTGATATCCGAGATGGAGGAGGAGGCGGAGGAGCTATACACTGTGGGGGCAACTATGACGGACATAGGGCCCGCTATCCTCGGTGTGGGGAGGACGTGTTCCGTCCCAAGGTCCGACTGGGTCCCGGCTTCCACTATGTTTACCCAGTGTGCCGTCAGAGAGATGTACCGTCCCTGGCCACAATCACTTGTCCACGTGTCCGTTGTCCGGTGGACTCTCCCAGTAACTGCATTGTTGAGGGCACGGCAGATGCTTTGGGACACGTGCTTGTGTAGTGCGGGGATGGCACTAAGGGGCAAAATAGTGTCGGCTGGGGACCGAGTACCGAGGGACGGCCACCGCCATAAGATTGCGGAAGGATTCCGTCTCCACCAGCCTAAAAGGCAGCATTTCCAACGCAAGCAGTCGTGAAATGTGCGAATTTAGGACTGTGGCCTGTGGGGCTTTAGCTGCGAATTTCCGCTTTCGTTCAAAGGTCTGGGATATGGACAATTGAACGCTGCGGTGGGACGTGGACGTTGATGCTGTTTCTTGAGAAACTGCCATAACAAGTGAAGACTGAGAGGAGGGGGCATCTTTACATGCAGTATGGACAGGGGATTGCCTTGCACACACAACAGGGGGTTCTATAGCACGCACAACAGTGGAAGAAGCAGTGGTGGAACATATGGCCTTTTTGGGGTTATCAGCAGAGTCTTTAAAAAAATTCCAGACTCTGGAAGACCTACCACTTGTACTGGCAACGTCCCTCGTGTTGTTGTTACGGGGAACGGTTGCCCGCCTTCTGTCTGCGGCCACCACACTGCTTCTTCCTGCCTGTTGGGGTACTCTGCCTCCCTCCCCCTGTGTGCTGCTGGCCTCACTCTGCATGTCCTCCTTCCACATTGGGTCAGTTACTAGATCATCCACCACCTCCTCCTCTTCCACTTGCGCACCACGATCCTGCTCCTCACTTCCTGGCAATTGTGTCTCGTCATCGTCCACCTCTTGCGACAGATTGCCAACGTCGACTTCCTGTGGCTGTGGCTGTTCAAATATTTGGGCATCGCAACATGGGATCTCCTCTTCCACCACTTCAAGCGTATCAGGCGAGGGGCCCAAATATGGAAATGGACCAGTGAACAGCTCTTCAGAGTGTCCAAGTGTGGGATCACTTGCTGTCTGACGACACTCGGCATGGTGGGAGAAAGGAGCATCAGGGTGAGGAGGAGTATGCGGTCGAGACTCACGGCTACTAAGAGTTGACTGTGTGGAAGACAGACCGGAGGTGGTGGTGCCCAGGTAACTGGAAGTATTATCTGCTATCCAATTAATAACCTGTTCACACTGATCAGTTCTCAATACTGGTGTTGTTCTGTGCTTCCCTAGTAATTCGGTCAAGAAGTGGGAGCGAGAAGATGTGGCACATTTTCACCTTGGCCACGGCCCCGTCCTCTGCACAAACCATCACCAGAACGTCCACTTCCACGTCCCTTGCCACGCACCTTGCCCATTGTAAAGGAAGTAAAATAGCTTGCACTATCAATGGAAAAAGGGTAATAAAGAGTAGATTAGAACCGTGGAAGAGGAAAACCACAGTTCTATTTCTCTGGCCTACACCCGACTCTTTTAAACAATCTGAACAATCAGGGAGAAACTATTACTGTTTTTCTTTACGTAAAATATACCAAAACCTGAATAATAGAGATTTTTTACCGTGGGATGGCAAAACCACAGTTATTGTTTTCTGGGGTATACCACACTTTTTTAAATAGATATAATTGCGGCTGAACAGTGAGCGACACACTCAAACTGTGTTTTTTTTAGATACCAAATGGCCCAAAAGTGGATAGTACAGAGGTTTGAACCGTGGAAGTGCAAAACAACAGTTCTGTTTCTCTAGCCTACACCTGACTATTTTCAACAGATATATTTGTGTCTGAAAAATCAGAGACACGCTTTTTTTTTTTTTTTGGGGGGGGGCACCAAAAGGTTAATAAGACAGGTATTTGTACAGTGTGAAGGAGGAAGAAAAAAAAAGAGGATTTAGATGAAAAAAAAAAAAAGGATTTTTCCTGTCCCCTGAGACCAGGAGCTAAGTCCAGCAATTTCAGCAACAGGAGCAGCACACAGGACTGTAATGCAGCGTTTGCTGGTATAACCACTGCGTCTCCTATACAGCCTGCCTGCCTGATATCTGGGATGGATATTAGTCCTGAGAAGGACTGTTTGTTTGATCTGGCAGCCTTTACAGACCCTACACTAACTATTTCGCAGTTTATATCTCTCCCTAAATCAGCAGCGCTGTCCCTACACTGTCTGATCCGGAGCGACTGTGTCCAAGATGGCGGCGCCCGGTTTTAAATACTCGAGGTGACGCTGTGCGGCCAGTCAATCACTGTAATGCCCACAAACAACATGGCTGCGGCATTACAGTGACTGGCTGGCAATCCCTGCATGTTCATTGGCTCTGTAAAGAGCGCCAAACATGCAGGACAGAGACCCGAGCTCCCGCCAGAGTAACCCGGAAATGCTCTGTGCTCGCCGAACATCCCGAGTAGCGTGATGCTCAGGCGAGTACCGAGCAGTGTCGAGCATGTTCGCTCAACACTAGTCATTACCAGTAAATGAAGGTCACAGCACTGTGACTTCAATTATCCCTTTAATTTGGACATTAAAAATAGACTGGGCTTTTACAGATGTGGTGATACCAATCTTTTTTTATTTTATTTCTAATAGTGATTATTGGGGTGACTTGAATTTTTTTTCCTCTTTACTTTTTTAGTATGAACACTTACTGAGCTCGGCTGTCAGTGTAACCTCTGCAGAGGGCAGCAGACGAGCCGCCTGTCACTGCCTAAAGCACTGAAGATCAATATGCAGAGCGCAGTAGCCGATGACAAAGGCAACTCGTCTGCTTCGCTCAGCAAGTGTTCAACGTCCAGAATAAACAAAATAATCCACTCAGTGGGGAAGCTCGGAAAGCACGCCACTACATGGTGTTTTACGTAGATATGTCCAAGACAGGTTCCAGTATGTTATATTATAATATAATACACACACCAAATGTAAAATGAACACATTAAAAAGTGAAAAAAATATACATACTTTGCAAAAGCTATGGAACGCTACAGCGTTCTTAGTCCTCTGTACCAAAGTATGTATATTTTTTCACTTTTTTTATGCCCAATCTGTTCTCACCGCTGGAAGAAGTCACTGCGCGGCAGGGAGTGTGCACAGTGCATGTCTGATGCAGCCGCAGCATAGGAGATGGGTCACAGACTGACCGGATTGTGCTATGGCTTATGTCTGCTGTAAAAGCGATCGATCGTCTTTAACAGGCTTACCATTATGTGCAGCTACAGCCTCACTTCCTCTCTGCTTACAGCCAAATATCAAGTCAATCCATTCATGTAGATGGTCGGACACATACTGGCTTTCTAAAGCCTCTCTATTCTTCCGCAGAAAGTCATCTACATCTATTAAAAAAAAAAAAATGTACTTAGATTCTAATGCACATGATACACTTTTCACAGAAGCCGTACTGATCTGTACTCTTGTATGACAATATTTGGTTCTCATACCTGATGCCCACGGAGGAATATCTACATCATCAACTAATTTCCCCCCTTGTCTTTTTCCAAGGTCCAGGTTCAAACTGTTCAGCAAGAATGTGCCATCACTTCCATAAAACTCTGGAATTAACTAAAATAAAACTGAAATTAACAGAAAAAGAAAAACAAAAAAACAAAAAATAAGTCCTGACCATATGTAAGCCTCAATTACCTCTTTGAAGTCAGTTACTCCTTCTAAGCAGTTCCTCCAGGTTTCTGCAATACTGGAAAAGTGAAAGGGTCATTATTTTAGTTATTTTTTGCATGGCCATGGAGCTTACGTTGCTTAATTTTACACTGCAGTGCTGGCTTTTTACCTTAAAGGAGTTGTCGACTACTCCAAGAACCACTTCTTAAATACTATATTCCCCCTTGTAAAATAAAAATACCCTACATACTCACATCCTGTACCAGTAGCCCAATATTTTATCTTACAAGGGGGGACAAAGTATTTAAGAAAGGGGTGCCCGAGCAGTGGACAGAATTTTTAAAGGGAAGCAATCATCAGAAAATGACCTATTGTTTAAATCAGGTTTTAATCGCTAAAATGTTTTTGTTACATATCACAATCTCAATTAAGAATAAAAAATAAAAATCCTGCAATCTTCACACTGACCACTGGGGTTTTTTTTTCTTAGACTCTAGGGCTGTGTGCACAAGTCGCGTTTTTGCAGCGCGGATGTCACAAAACCTGAAGGGATTCCGGATGCCAGTGAATGAGAATTCTGAAGTGCCATGCACACTTTGCAAATTTGTGTCTTGCAGATTTAAATCTGCAGAATGTCAATTTTTCAGCGTTTTTATGCAGTGTTTTTTCACCCATCCACTTCAGTGAAGGTAGTCAAAATAGGATTGTGGATTTGCTGCATATTTGCATGCATTTTTAGACAACAGTGAATGCGACAGATTGACATAATAAAATTGCACCCTGCCGAGCTTATTGGACAGCTTTTTATGATTAAATAAATGAAAAAAAAACAATGAGGTGCCCCCCCTCCCCCCTCCATTTTTTGTAACCAGCAAAGTTAAAGCAGACAGTGGTGGGCTTGTATTACCAGGCTGGAAAGGTCCATGACTATTGGGTCCTTCCCAGCCTAAATATGCCAGCCTGCAGCCACCCCAGAAGTAGTGCCAATTCTGGCACTTTGCCTTAGCAACTGAGATAGTGGTGTTTGGAGTTGATGTCAGCTGACATCAAGCCCTGGTGCTAGTAATGCAGAGGTGTCTATCATACACCCTCATTACTAGCTCAAACACACAAATACTTTATTTCAATAAACACTCCCTCACATTATCATTCATTCACCAATTTATTAAAAAAAAAGTTCCCACGCAGGTCCGCTGTGGTCCACCGAATCGGACGTAGTCCAGAGCACAAAGTTACCGGGAACATCTTAAGAGCAATGACGTTGCTGACGTTACTGGTGTCACTGCTTTTCAGACGTTCCTGGTCACTCAGCGCTCGGGACTAATGTTAGATTCAGTGAACCTGCGTGGGAACTTTTATTAAAAAAAATACATATATTGGTAAATGAAGGACAGTGTGGGGGAGTGTTTATTTCCAGAAAGTATATTTGTGTGTGTTTTTCTTACTGGGCTAGTAATGGTTATGTCTGATAGACCCCTCTCCATTACTAACACAAAAGACAAAGGCTTGATGCCAGCTGTGTTTTTGGACACAGCTGACATCAACCCCAAGCACCTTTACTCAGTTTGCCACTGCACCAGGGCAATACGCCAGAATTGGTGCATCTAATGTGATGTGTCAATTCTGGCGTGGCTGCGCGTTGGTATTTTTAGGCTGGGAAGGTCCCAATACACAGGGACCTTCCCAGACTGATAATATTAGATCACAGCTGTCTGCTTTACCTTTGTTGGTTACAAAAAATGGGGGGGAACCCATGTTATTGCTTTCATTTGATCATAAAAAGCGGTCCAATAAGGTCCACAGGGTGCAATTTTATTATAGGTCAGGGGGTTGTGCAATTACATGTCTATATGTCTGTCCATATATTATCTCTCTCTCTATTATCCATCTCAATAGCATTGATTGCTGTTCAAAAACCAGCAAAAAAGGGCATTTTTGTGCAGCGTTTTTCCTGCCAAGAAATGCAGAAATGTCTGCATCCTAATACTCCACGTGTGCACATAGCTTAACTCCATTTCAGGAAATATGAAATAAAAATGCCACAGTGGCCAGCGTGAAAAGTGCAGCATTTCTAATCGTGATATGTTTGAAAAATAAAAGAATTACATTTAACCAAAGAACACGATTTAAACAATAGGTAATTTTCTGATGATAACCTCCCTTTATATGTACAGCATAACTAAAGACCCCATTTAAAAAACATTTCTGATTTGCACATCAGTGCAAAAGGAAGGTTCAAATCCATAATTAATAAAATGCGTGTTCTGTGCTGTTAATTAGCTCTATTCCAGTGCAGGCCACACCACATTCATTACAGTATGGAACAGATTAAAAGGAAAACAGCATTTGTGACACCCTTTAAACCTCCCTGCTAATTTCAGCTGCAGCAGCAGATAGAAACATGAGATATACAGGTGCATCTCACTAAATTAGAATTTCATCAAAGAGTTAAATTTATTTTAGTTCTTCAATACAAAAAGTGAAACTCATTATATAGAGTCATTACAAACAGAGTGATCTATTTCAAGTGTTTATTTCTGTTAATGTTGATGATTATGGCTTACAGCCAATGAAAACACAAAAGTCATTATCTCAGTAAATTACAATAATTAACAAAAAAACACCTGTAGATTACATAACTTGAATATCTGAGCCAAACCGGTAAATTATCAGTGATATGTGTGTCTGCAGAGAAAGCTCGCCAAGGCCTCATTCACATGTCAGTATTTTTCATCAGTATTTTTATGCCAAAACCAAGAGTGGCACTTAAACAGAAAGACTAATTGAAAGACTGTCACCTGTTTTGTGTTTTGGAGACACTCCTCGTTTTGGCATACAAATACTGATGAAAAATACTGAGGTGTGAATAAAGCCTAACACAACGTTCTGTGATTACAGTAGTCTTGGCATGGATTAAAGAAGGTAGTGCTCTCCTGTGGTCATCACATTTTCACAGGCAGAGGCTAAAGCTGGCCATAAATATTAAATGGCTGTCAAATATACGATACTTCAGCCAATCTCTCGGTTGACAGCCATCTCAGACAACACTCCCATACACAGGACTGCCCCTTTGTTCTCTATGAAAAAGCCGCCAACTGACAGGCTGGCCGGCGTCTTATCTCATGCAGAACAATGATCGGCAGTCCAGTCCGAATTTGGATATGAGTGATCGGCATCTCTCCTGACCATCGGTCAGGCAGTGACCCTATACACATTAGACTGTCGGCCAAACCGTTGATATCGGTGGGTTCGGCCGACATTAGTCTAATGTGTATGGGGGCTTTACCAACGGAGAGAAAAAGTACTGTTCGACTAATGTGAATCTGCAGACAAGTGTCTGATGACCGGGCTGCAGTACTACTGTATTTTTAACCTTGGTGACCATGAAATTTTTTTGTTGCATTAAGAAAATAGCTCAAACTGTCCTGAACATGATGTCCTACAAGCACTAAAGTTAGTACGGTCACTGACGGCATATTTATTTATTATTGCAAGAACAAAAAATACAGTTGAAGAGGGCATACAATATACATCAGACCTGAGATACTAATCCTAAAACATTTCTAGACAGGACCAAACTTGACCACTGAGCCTAGTGACCCCTGCACAGCAGATCACTAACCTGTTGAACATTCGATCAGCATGGTCAAACTTTCCATTTTGGATGCAAAGCATGTGCTCTGGTGCTGGAAAAAAAAAAGACCATCATATAGGATAAAATAGCTATAATAAGGAACCAACACAACCATTTCATGTTATACTTTCTTTCGTGGGAAGTTTTCAAAAATAAAATGAAAACAATTTCACTGAATCTGAAATATTCCTAAATTTCAGCAATAGGAATAAAGGGTTTTCTGCTCTGTACAATCTCATTATTTTACAAAAAGGGTCACGTCCGCTCCAATCTGTGAGGGCATCAAGCAAGTGTCAAAGTTCACTGTGGAACCACCTCAGGAGAAATGAAGCAGTACACCATTATTTTCATGCTTGTATCATAGGAGAACACAGAAGGCTGTGGGTATAAGCTGCTTCTACTATGAAGCAGACACTTACACTAGTCGCCAAAATTGAGACAACAACACCCTCAAGATTTTAGACATTTTTAGCATTTTGCCAATACAAATCCAAATTTCATGAATGTTTTTGATTTCACAGTAAAGTTTTTAAGTAGAAATAACACAATCTCATATAGAAACGCAATATTAGCAGGAAATTTGTTCATTTGTCAACAAACTGGACACTATTGTCACTCAGATGACTGTGGGAGAAAAGCCATTTATTTGTCCTATTTTCATATCTAACACTAAAATGTTAATACTTAGTTGGATAGCCCTTGGCCTTGATGACTGCCTGGCATCTTCTTGGCATGCTATCTACCAGTTTGTGTAAATCAGATGGTGTGATGATATGAAACCATGATTTGATGATGGCTGCAATGAGCTCCTGCTTGTGTGAAGCCCGCTGTTTTGACACCTCTCTTGAGCCGAGCCCAGAGATTCTCAATAGGATTGAGATCTGGGCTGTTTCTTGGTTAATTCAATAGCTGGACATTTTTGTCCTTGAACCAAGAGAGACATTTTTTAGCTGTATGGCATGGGGCTCCATCTTACTGAAAAATAAACGGTGTCCCTTCACCAAATACATCACGTGCCGAGGAATGAGTTTAGGCTGAAGGACTTCCTTGATGTACTTTTCAGCATTAACTGTTCCTTCAATTACCTGCTGCCTACCAACTGCATCTCTGGACACACAGCCCCATACCATAACACTCAGAGGATGCTTCATGGTGGGTACTGTACACTCTGGCAACCAATCCTCTTCAGGTCATGGTCCCACGTAGCAGACACCGTCGCTGCCAAAGATGGATACGCGTGTCTCATCGCTCCATAAAACATTTCTCCATTGTTCCATTGTTCAGTTGTCCATTTAGAATGTTCTTTGGCCACTGCAGATGTTTCGGACGCTGTGAGGCGTTCAAAAAATGGCTTTTTATGTGGTATTCTGGCTCTTAATCCCGCGTTTACCAATAGTCGTCAAACTGTCCGATCGGACACTGTCACTCCGGTGTTGACAATTCCTTGTTGATGTCAACAGCAGTTGATTTCCTGTTATTTAGGGCGATTCTAACAATTCTTCTATCAGTCTGAGGAGTTGTAGCCTTCTTCCTTCCTCTACCTGGTGTATTCTTTACCAAACCAGTCTCTTAAAACCGCTTACACACTTTGAGAACGCTGGCCGGTGAGATCCCTTTTTCCAATTCGAGCTGCAATTTCCCGGTAACTCTACCCTTCTTCTCTTAAAGTAAAAGCTTTGGCTCTCTTCTTAGGTGACCACTCCGGTCTAGGTTTCGTACACGGTCAGACACAGACAATTTTTAAAATTAACTTTTGTTTTGGGAAAACCCTTTTAATGCTGCACGTGAAATAAAAGTTAAGCAAATGCCTGTCAATTTTATATCATAAACTTCAGAGACAGTATAACAGAATAAAAACATGTAATTGCTTACCTTTTGATAACAAACTGGCTTTAAAATATAAAAAAAGCCTTTTAATCGCACAATATCGGTCTTAACTCACACCCAGGTCACTATAAACAAACATAGAATACATATCGCAGAAGAGGGCGTGTGTACAAGTAAGTATGTCAGTGAAAACGTTCTTAAATATTGGTGATGGTGAAAAACTGCAGGTGTTGCCTCAATTTTGGCCACTAGTGTATAAGGGAGTCTGCCAAGACAGAATGACGCTCAAACCAAGTGCAGGCGCTCCACAGCTCTCCACCTATTAGTTTTCCATCCATCTCCGCCTTTCTCTGCCACTATAAAGCCAGAGCGGGCAAGCAAAAAAAAAAAAAAAAGGAGGAGGTAGTGGGGGAGGGAGCAGTGGTGGAAATCATGGGAAAGTGCACTTCAAGGACAATAAATTATGAGCATCATTCTTTTATTTTTTGTAATGTGTGAAATAATGATATATTGTACTTTTGAGTATAGAAAAAAAATCCGGGATGGAAACCAAGCAAGTGGAAATGAGAACTTAAATGTTTGGCCACTCCAAGGGTGCACCAAGCACCTGCACTTGGTTTGATCAGTAATCCTGTGCTGACCGGGTCCCTTTAACCCCTTAATAACATCTGACGTACTAATACGCGTCTGTGCCCTGGGACTTAAGAGCCAGACCCGTATTAGTACGTCATGGCGATCGCGCGCGCACACAGGCTGTGCGGGCGCGATCGCCGCCGGGTGTCAGCTGATTGTCACAGCTGACACCCGGTACTATGTGCAGGGAGCGGTCCTGCACCGCTCCCAGCACATTAACCCCCGCGATGCTGCAATCGAAGTCGATCGCGGCATTGCGGGGGCAAGGGGAGGTGATCGGCGATACTCACCTCCTCTTCCGGCTTCCAGCGCAGTCTGCAAAGGCTTCCCGGGTGTTGCCATGACGACCCGATGTCATCATGACAACATCTGGGTCACCAGAGAGCAGGAAGATTGCTTGGGCATGCGCAGTGCATCTCCAAGCAATCTTCACACTGTGCACTTCTGACAGCCTTCATGGCATAGGGATGGTGCTTCATTCCTGTGCCATGCAGGCGATCAGAAAAAAAAAAGTGAAAGTCCCAGAGTGGGACAAAGTAATAAAGTGTATAAACTGTGTGAAAGTGGAAAAAAAAAATGTGCAAAAATATTATAAAAAAATAAAAAATATACACCAAAAATAAAAATATAATGTACCCATCAATAAATATTATTATAAAAAAAAAAAAAAAAAAACAATAAAAGTACACATATTTGGTATCGCCGCGTCCGGAACAACCTGACCTATAAAACTGTCCCACTAGTTAACCCCTTCAGTGAACACGGTAAAAAAAAAAAAAAAACGAAGCAAAAAACAATGCTTTATCACCATACCGCCAAACAAAAAGTGGAATAACACGCGATCAAAAAGACGCATATAAATAAAAATGATACCGCTGAAAACGTCATCTCGTCCTGCAAAAAACAAGCTGCCATACAGCTCCATCAGCCGAAAAATAAAAAAGTTATAGCTCTCAGAATAAAGCGATGCTAAAAATTTTTTTCTATAAAATAGCTTTTATTGTGTATAAGCGCCAAAACATAGAAAAATGATACAAATGTGGTACCGCTGTAAACGTACTGACCCGAAGAATAAAGCTACCTCATCAATTTTACCACACGCGGAACAGAATAAAAAAAAAAAAAAAAAAATATTCCTGAATTGTTGGTTTTTGTTTATTCTGCCTCCCAAAAATCGGAATAGAAAGCGATCAAAAAATGTCACGTGCCTGAAAATGGCACCAATAACAACGTCAAGTCATCCCGCAAAAAACGAGCCGTCACATGACTGTCTGCCAAAATCTGGAAAAATTATAGCTCTCAAAATATGGCGATGCAAAAACTAGATTTTACAAAAAATGCGTCTTTTAGTGTGTGACAGCTGTCAGTCATAAAACCCCCATATGATTCTGGCATTGCTGTAATCACACCGACCCGAAGAATAAAGTCGTCTAATCACTTATACCGCACAAGGAACGGCGTCAAAAATAAACTCTTGGGTTAGGATTGGGCTAGGGGCTAGGGTTGTGCTGGGGCTAGGGTTGTGCTGGGGCTAGGGTTGTGCTGGGGCTAGGGTTGTGCTGGGGCTAGGGTTGTGCTGGGGCTAGGGTTGTGCTGGGGCTAGGGTTGTGCTGGGGCTAGGGTTGTGCTGGGGCTAGGGTTGTGCTGGGGCTAGGGTTGTGCTGGGGCTAGGGTTGTGCTGGGGCTAGGGTTGTGCTGGGGCTAGGGTCGTGCTGGGGCTAGGGTCGTGCTGGGGCTAGGGTCGTGCTGGGGCTAGGGTCGTGCTGGGGCTAGGGTCGTGCTGGGGCTAGGGTCGTGCTGGGGCTAGGGTCGTGCTGGGGCTAGGGTCGTGCTGGGGCTAGGGTCGTGCTGGGGCTAGGGTCGTGCTGGGGCTAGGGTCGTGCTGGGGCTAGGGTCGTGCTGGGGCTAGGGTCGTGCTGGGGCTAGGGTCGTGCTGGGGCTAGGGTCGTGCTGGGGCTAGGGTCGTGCTGGGGCTAGGGTCGTGCTGGGGCTAGGGTCGTGCTAGGGCTAGGGTCGTGCTAGGGCTAGGGTCGTGCTAGGGCTAGGGTCGTGCTAGGGCTAGGGTTGTGCTAGGGCTAGGGTTGTGCTAGGGCTAGGGTTGTGCTAGGGTTAGGATTTTTTTCAAAAGTAAGAAAAAAAGATGACGATATGGCGACTAGTGTTGAGCGCAAGTGCTCGCTACTTGAGTTTGCATCGGGTGCTCTGGTATGCATTGAGTATCGTGGGTATTTGAGTGACATGCTCGAGTCTCTGCCCCATATGCTTCGCGGCCAAAAAACTTTACGGGGATTGCCTGCCATGCACGAGCAATCCCCGCATGTTTTTTTTTGGGTGTCTAATAACCGTGAAACATGCGGAGCAGGGACTCGAGCATGTCACTCGAGCACACGCTGTACATGGTGCATACCCGAGTACCCGATGCAAACTCAAGTAGCGAGCACTTGCGCTCAAGAATGATGACAACTTATTCAATATGATGACCTAATGTAAACAAATTCTGTGCCGTACCTCTGGGTTCAAAATGTTCACTATACACCTTAATAAAATCCTTGAGGGGTATAGTTTCCAAAATGGGGACACTTGTGGGGGAGCTCCACGGTTTAGGCACATCACGGGCTCTCCAAACGCGACATGGTGTCCGCTAACAAATTGAATGGAAAATCGGCTCAAATTGTTAGCGGATATCATGTTGCATTTGGAGAGTCCCTGTGTGCCCAAACATTGGAGCTCCCCCACAAGTGACCCCATTTTGGAAACTAGACCCCCCAAGGCACCTATCTAGATGCATAGTGAGCACTTGGAACCCCAGGTGTTTCACAAATTGATTCATAAAAATGAAAAAGTGTTTTTTTTTTCACTTTTTCATTTTTACGAATCAATTTGTGAAGCACCTGGGGGTTCCAAGTGCTCACTATGCATCTAGAAAGGTGCCTTGGGGGGTCTAGTTTCCAAAATGGGGTCACTTGTGGGGGAGCTCCAAAGTTTGGGCACAGAGGGGCTCTCCAAACGCAATGTGGTGTCCGCTAACAATTTGAGCCGATTTTCCATTCAATTTGTTAGCGGATACCATGTTGTATTTAGAGAGTCCCTGTGTGTCCAAACATTGGAGCTCCCCCACAAGTGACCCCATTTTGGAAACTAGACCCCCCAAGGCACCTATCTAGATGCATAGTGAGCACTTGGAACCCCTAGGTGCTTCACAAATTGATTCGTAAAAATGAAAGTGTTTTTTTTTTTTCACTTTTTCATTTTTACGAATCAATTTGTGAAGCACCTGGGGGTTCCAAGTGCTCACTATGCATCTAGATAGGTGCCTTGGGGGGTCTAGTTTCCAAAATGGGGTCACTTGTGGGGGAGCTCCAATGTTTGGACACACAGGGACTCTCTAAATACAACATGGTATCCGCTAATTATTCAAGCAAATTTTACAATCAAAAAGTCAAATGGCGCACCTTCCCTTCCGAGCCCTGCCGTGCGCCCAAACAGTGTTTTTTCCCCAAATATTGGGTATCTGCGTGCCCAGGGGAAATTGCACAACAAATTTTGGGGTCCATTTTTTCTTGTTACCCCTGTGAAAATTAAAAAAATTGGGTCTAAAGTAACATTTTTGTGAAAAAAGTTAAATGTTCATTTTTTTCTTCCACATTCAAAAAATTCCTGTGAAGCACCTGAAGGGTTAATAAAGTTCTTGAATGTGGTTTTGAGCACCTTGAGGGGTGCAGTTTTTAGAATGGTGTCACTTTTGGGTATTTTCTGTCAAAAAGACCTCTCAAAGTGACTTCAAATGTGATGTGGTCCCTAAAAAAATGGTTTTGTAAATTTTGTTGGAAAAATGAGAAATCGCTGGTCAACTTTTAACCCTTATAGCTCCCTAACAAAAAAAAATTTTGGTTCCAAAATTGTGCTGATGTAAAGTAGACATGTGGGAAATGTTATTTATTAACTCTTTTGTGTGACAAATCGCTCTGATTTCAGGGCTTAAAAAATCAAATTTTGAAAATTGCAAAATTTTCACCAAATTTCCGTTTTTTTCACAAATAAACGCAAGTGATATCGAAGAAATTTTTCCACAATCATGAAGTACAATATGTCACGAAAAAACATTCTCAGAATCAGGGGGATCCGTTGAAGCGTTCCAGAGTAATTACCTCATAAAGTGACAGTGGTCAGAATTGTAAAAATTGGCCCGTCATTAACGTGCAAACCACCCGCGGGGCTTAAGGGGTTAAAGGACATCTCCTTTTCTGACTCGCAGCCAATTCTACTAGACACTACTCAGCCTACTCTGTTCTATATATATGAAGGGCTCTTGCAAACTCTGATGATTTTCCTGTCAGCAAGATTCTGCAGGTAATTCTGCTTCTTGGGTGAATAGCTCAACAGGCCGAAAAATTCAGAAACTGATCGCAGCAAGGAGCTCCGGTCACTGCTGGATGCCAACTGTACAAAACAGCCGGCTATGGTGTGAACTGAGCTGCTGAGCCATCTCCTACACCGGCCCCAGATGTGTGACGTACATGCAAGTCAGATGTCGGGAAGGTGTTAAAGAGGACCTGTCACTTGCCATAAATATGTAATTTTTTTAACCTGACCTCACGGCGGTTGTTCTCCTAAATCTGCAGTTTTTTCTACTGTTGTTCTTGTGTCTTTCTGTTCCTCAGATATGGCCTCCTCTTCCCGTTTTGCATTTTTAAATGTGTTGTTGGGCAAGGAGGTGTGTCCCTAGAGAAGACATCCATAAACAATTGCCCCCTTGGCTAAGACAAGAGTTACACACCGGGCACAAAAAGGAAGAGAGGGCTTTAGCTCAAGAATAGGCTGGCAAAGAAAGAAAAAAAAATAAACTACAATGGCACAGTCAGGAGAACAGAGGGACCCACTGGGTAAAACAATTACTGATTACATATTTTTGGAAATTGGCAGGTCCTCTTATAAAGAATATTTTTCTAAAGAAGGCAACCCTTGTGAGGTTACATAAAGCCCTACAAATACTGTGCATGTTCTTTTAGTGTGAACACACATTACACCCTACAACCTGAGTGAGTGGAGCATGTACAACCATCTGCATACATAACAGCTTTTATGCAGAAATGTGATCTCTGAATGGGTTTTTATATTATAGAAGGAACCATAAAAAGACATTGCCCCAGCTGTCTGTATGACACCACTACGAGCACAATGACCAGGTGTTAGCTGTCACCATCTCTGATAAACCACAAAAGAGGAACTTGCCTCAAACACCGGCAGATTCACACCTATTCATTGTAGAAATCAGCCACCCAGTAATAATAAAAAAAATAATAAAATGAAAGGACGGGGTCTTACCAACTCTAACCAAGTAGAAGAGAACGTATCCTGGAGAGGAATAGTGACTCCCGTATATAAACTTAGGGTCTGGCATTTCCCGATACCGCTTCTGAAAGGCATTAGAATAAATCCCATTATAGTCACGTTCACTGTTCACCATTATTCATCAGAGACTCTGCAATAAATCGCAATAAAAAAAAAAAAACACTAATATTTCATAAAGATCTTTATATTCACAAAAGTAATGCAAAAAAAGTTAAAGGTGTTTTCCCACGAACAAAACTTAATTTTAAATCAATGGCTGCGCCTCACTGTGCAGGAACACGGTCTGATCATACCACAGCTCCTGGGCATGGGAGGAAGCAAAAGAGTATACAGACAGGACAGCAGGGGATCACAGCTGATTCTTTCTTTGAAGTAAAACAGTGTTTTTAAAAAACAGGCAAGGAAATGTTTTACCTCACAAAAAGGATCAGCTGCGATCCTCTGCTGTAATGTCTGTATACTCTTTTGCTTACCCCACTGCCCAGGAGCTGTGGTATGATCAGATACAGCCATTGATTAAAATAAACTTTTGATCATGGGAAAACTCCTTTGTTTGGCCTTTACACCCTTATTCCCTCCTGCACAACCACATACTGCTGCAACATAGGGAAAGGTTGTGTCCACGGGCACAACCTGTATACCACTGTCAGAGTCTGATTTAGGCGAAGAGAAGCTGAATCCAACGATGTATCACTTAGATTACTTGGTGCAGCCATTCTGACACAATCAGAGCTTTTAGATTCCGCAATGAAGCAAAGCTGAGAAAGCTAACCACGCCCACACCACAGCAAACCCCGCCCACACCAGGCTCTCCATGTACAAAGTCCATCCACAGTGAGGTGCTTATCACAGGAGGGGACATGTCAGACCAGGGCTCACTGACCAGCTAGTCACAGCAATGATAATCTCCTGGTGCTAAAACAATCATTGTAAGCAAACAAAACCTGAAGTTTCATAAGAGAGGCATCCCTGAAATCTGTGCGTTAACCCCTACCTCATGCGGTCTGCAGATTACATAGCAAAAACCTGCTGACAGATTCCCTTTAAACTATGTATTCAGCAGTAATCAAGAATGGAAGATCAGAAGTCTGAGACATGCGAAGTTCCACTATGAATATTCTATTCACTCGGCAGATTTGCAACAGAAGAGAAATTATATATTTAGGCTACATTCTCACGATCAGTATTTGGAGAGTTTTTGACGCTGCAGAATTTCCTCTCCGTTTCTGCACCTATTATGTAAATTAGGTTACTGGCACTTTTATTGTGCTTTTTGTCTCTGTTTGGTGTGTCATGCTTTAAATAAAGTTGCTTTGTTTTTGAAACTTCCTGGTATGACACTCAGGTGAGGATTACATGCGTTTTTGATGAGTTTCCATCGCGGAAATATACTAAAAATGCATGTGCGGTTTTTTTTGCCATGGATTTTTCACATCTAATGAAAGTCTATGAGGAAATTCCGCACATAAAACTCAGCGAACCCGCCAGGTCTGTGGAGTCAGAGTCGTGGAGTCGGTATAAAATGGACCGACTCCAACTCCTAAAATATATAATAAATTGGGCACAGTACTTCAATGGAGTTTGTGGGGAATATTTTTTCATAAGAATTTGGGAAAGTTATGAAATGTCCTATAAATGTCTGTCCTATTCCTGATCTAAGGGTCTAGACTTTTAGCGGAGATGAATCTGTGCTGCAGTAAATTTATCACTTAAACATGAGCCATGTATGAGGGAGTCTGAGTCGTGGAGTCGGAGTTGAAGTCGGAGTCATGGAAATTGAGGAGTCGGAGGTTTGTCTTGCCGACTCCACAGCCCTGGTACCCGCAAGAGAAATTTCCATGCTGTGGCTTTGAAACTCGCATCGCAGGTCAGTTTAGGCAGCGTAAAAAAGAAGCGCAGTGGGCATGAGATTTCTATAAATCCCATCCACTTTGCTGGTACTGTAAACCGTCGTATTTTTCGCCACAGCGAAAATATGCAGCGTAAAAAAAAAACACAATAAAAGCTCATTGTGGGCACATAGCCAAAAAAATCATGCCGTGAATGGGGATAGGAAAGTGAGCCACTGCCAGGCAGCTCTAAGGCAAATCGAGCTAACAATGATTGTTTTTATTGAGAAAAACAGAAAATCACCCACATTTTGTTTTTGTTCTACAAACATTGCGACAAAAACCATATAGGAAACAGTAAAGTATACGAAGGCCAGTTTACATTGTTTTATAAGTCAAAGTTTGAGATTTATACCAGTGTTTATGAATTACAAATGTCACTTAAAAATAAAGAAATGTATGAATAACTCCTAACTGCCTACTTATTCTATCAAGAAAAATAGTGGAATAATATATTATTCATTATCCGATACCTTGAATAAATGAAAAAAGGGTCGAGTTCAGAGTCAGAAGGCGCACAGAAACATCAGCTGATCAACTCAATTTGGCGGTTTTGACAGTCGTTAATCTAATGCATCAGGGCTTTAAAGGACTCATGTCAGATATTGAGAAAAATAGAATTAGACTTACCGGTAATTCGGTTTCTAATAACCCTCCATGACAGCACCAAAGGAGGATGTCACCCCACCCTAAGAGGGACAGGAAACACAAATAGGTCAAATAGCCCCTCCTTCATCCTCCCTCCAGTGTTTTATAAAGGACCACACAAGTATGGATGCTTAAAATTATATTTATTCTTGTTCAAACGAGATGATTTTTTGGCTAACCAAGCCTGGGAGGGAATTACCAGTGCTGTCGTGGAGGGTTATTAGAAACCGAAGCACCGGTAAGTCTAATTCTATTTTCTCAAATACCCCCCCACGACAGCACCAAAGGAGGAGTACCAAAGACTCATGTTTAGGGAGGGACAATGGCCTGAAGCACTTTCCGCCCAAAGGCCAAGTCTTTAATGGACATTAAATTAAGTTTGTAATGCTTGGTGAAGGTATGGACAGAGGACCATGTAGCTGCTCTACATATCTGCTCGAGGGAAGCGCTAGCCTTTTCTGCCCAGAAGACGGACATGGCTCTAGTAGAGTGTGCTTTCAGTTTTTTTGGTGGTGAGAGATTTTGGATCTGATATGATTCCACAATTGCTTTCTTGATCCAAGTAGCGATGGTAACCTTTGAGACTTTCTTTCCTCTGTTCTGACCAGATGGCTGAATAAAGTTTCTGGTCCTTCCTCCAGGCCTCTGTCTTTTGGATGTAGTGAAGAACAACCCGCCTCACGTCCAAAGTATGGAATTCTTCTTCCTTTTTATTTTTTGGGTCCTGACAGAAAGAAGGCAGAATTATCTCCTGTGATCTATGAAAGTCTGAGACAACCTTTGGCAAGAAAGATGGGTCCAATTGTAGAATAATCCTATCATCCAGGATTCTCAAATATGGGTCATTCACCGAGAAGGCCTGGATTTCTCCCACTCTCCTGGCAGTGGTAATTGCTAGTAAAAAAGTTGTTTTCCAGGCTAATTTATCCAGCTCTATTGAGGCCAAAAGGTTCAAACTGCGGTAGTGTCAGACCTTTAAGGACGATATTAAGATCCCAGGAGGGAACGTGGTTGATTATTCTGGGACGCAGACGAGTAGCTGCGGTCATGAATCTTTTTATTCATCGGTGTTCGGCTAGGCTCTGGTCAAAATAGGTACTCAGCGCCGCGATCTGTACCTTGAGGGTGCTGGGTCTAAGGCCCTTCTCCAGCCCCTCTTGTAGAAAATCCAAGATCTGGGTCATGTCAGGATGCCGAAGATCTGGTATATTCGGTTTATACCATGTTAGGAAGGTCTTCCATATCTTGCTGTATATGGAGTTTGTGATTTGTTTCCTACTTCTTTGTAGGGTATGAATTACTCGGTCTGAGAGTCCCTTGACTTTCAGGATTGTGAACTCAGAAGCCAGGCCGCTAGATGGAGGTTCTCTGGATCTGGATGGAGTATTGGACCTTGTTTTGACTGCTGGCAGAATGAAGGTCCTTCTATGCTTAGACTGTTTAAGTGCACAGAACCAGCTCCTTTTGGGCCAAAGTGGGGCTATCAAGATTATCTTGACCTCCTCGGTCCTTACTTTCTGTAAGGTCCTGGGTAGCAATGGAATTTGGGGAAAAGTGTAAGCTAGATGGAAACGCCACGGGTGAGTGAACGCATCTATCCCCAGGCATACGTCGTCTGGATCTAGGGAAAAGTATTTTTCTGCCTTGGTGTTCTGGCGACTTGCAAAGAGGTCCACCTCCGGACAACCCCATTGTCTGGTCAGCATGTGAAAAAATGTCTGAGTCCAGCTCCCATTCCCCCGGATGGATTTTCTTTCTGCTCAGAAGATCGGCCTGGATGTTGTCTGAGCCCTTTATGTGTAGACCTGATAAGGAACGAAGATATCCTTCTGCCCAGAAGAATATTCTTGTTGAGATACTTTTTAGATTCTCGTACTTTGTACTCCCTTGATGGGACAGGTGAGTTACGGTAGTCATGTTGTCTGAATAGACTTTTACGTGTTTGCCCGTAATGATTGGAGCCGATATTTTGAGTGCCTCCTCCACGGCCTTTAACTCGCGGAAGTTGGAGGATCTCCTGCTGGTCTCTTCTGTCCAGACCCCTTGGAAGGGGGTTTGAGCGACGACGGCTCCCCATACCGTCTTGCTGGCATCTACCGTGACTGTTATCAGAGGGAACTGAGACGATGGAACCCCTGTTCTTAGGTTTCCTGGGCTGAGCCACCATGACAGGGATGTCTTCACATAGTGAGGGATCACGATCTTCCGGTTTAGGGAGTCTGGGGATCCGTCCGACTATGCTAGAATATGGGTTTGTAATACCCTGGTGTGAGCCGGAGCACAAGCTACGGATTGAATGCAGGCTGTCATGGAGCCAAGGACTGACATGGCAAATCTTAGGGACACCCTGTTCAGGGTCTTCAGATTCGATATCTTGGATCTCAAAAGTATCTGTATGTCCTTTGGTAGGAAGGAGGTTTGTCTGGCGGAGTCTAGTAGAACACCCAGGAACGTTTTTTTCTGTGGCAGGGACCAAGTCTGACTTTTGATGATTTATCAGCCACCCTAGAGTGGTCATGATCTGGATTGTTCTTTGCAGATCTTCCTGGAGTGATGCCACGGAGGGACCTACTAGTAAGAAGTCGTCGAGATAGGAGAAAATCTGCATTATTCCCTTTCTGATAAAAGCCACTACATCTGACATAATTTTGGTAAATATTCTTGGCGCTGAGGATATCCTGAACGGCAATACGTTGAATTGAAAATGTAACAGTTGATCCTCTTGAACCACCGCAAACCTTAGAAATTTCCGTTATGTTGGATGTATAGGGACGTGATAGTATGCGTCCTGTAAGTCGATGGTTACCATCACATATCCTTGTCCTATCAAGGGAACCGCTGATCTGATGGACTCCATTTTGAATCTTTGGTAGATGATGTATTGGTTTAAGGGTTTCAGATTTATTATTATTCTGGAAGTGCAGTTTGGTTTTCTTATCATAAACAGGCGTGAATAGTGGCCTGTGTGTCTTTCTGTTTTTGGGACTGGTGAAATAGCCCAAGGATAGTAGGTCTCTTAGGCCGGACATCAGTGCGGTTTTTAATCTCGGGGAGGTTAGACGAGTTATCCTTACTTTCCTTGGAGGATATGAGGAGAATTCAAGCTTCACCCCTTCTTGAATTACCTTCAAGACCCATTGACTGGAGAAGATCTTTTGCCATTGGGGAAGGTATTTCATGATTCGTCCCCCCACTGCTCTGGAGTCACCGCTTCTGTTGTCGCTGTCCTTTTGGGAAAAATATTCCTATCTTTCCCTCCTTTGGGGTAGCTCCACCGACCAGACTTCCCTTTCCCCCTTGTACTGGGGATTCTGCTCCCGCGGGGGGCGAAAGGGGGTCTTCTTGTAGTGTCTGGGTTCTGGCAAGGACTTCTTTTTATCAGCCGCCTTCTCCAGGAGGTCGTCAAGGGCCTGGCCAAACATATATTCCCCCCTGAAGGGAATGGAACATAGTTTTATTTTGGAGTCCACATCACCGTTCCACGATTTCAGCCATAGTGCCAGCCTTGTGGAGTTCGATAGGGCTGCTGCCCTGGCGGTTACTCTAACAGATTCCGCTGAAGCATCTGCCAGAAAGTCAGTGGCCTTCTGCAGCAAGGGTAGGGAAGCTTGCATCTCTTCTCTGGATGTGCCTATAGCCAGATGCTCTTAAAGTTGAATGAGCCATCTCGACATGGATCGTGCAACACACGTGGAGACTACATTAGTGTTCAGAAGGGCTGCTGATGTCACCCAGGATTTCCTGAGAAGGCTGTCCATCTTGCGATCCAGAGGATCCTTCAGTTGCGACGAATCCTTGAATGGTAATATTGTTCTTTTAGCGACTCTTGCCACTTGAATATCGACCTTAGGTATCTCGGTCCAACATTTTGAGGTTTCTTCATCTACCAGAAACCTGTCTTTCAATTCTGCTGGTGTATTCAGTCCTTCTTTCAGGATTTTCCCATTCGTCCAGGATTAAGTCCTGGATGTTTTTATGCATCGGAAACACCATCTTTTTCTTTGAACGGAGACCACCGAACATCTCTTCCAGGACTGATCTAGTGGGCTTCTCTTCTTCCACCTCGATCGTTCTTCTTACAGCTATGAGCAGGTCTTCCATAAATTCCGTTGAGAAATAATATTTCTTATTTTCCGGACCTTCCTCTGCTGGGCTGAGTTCACCTTCCTCTATGAGGTCTTCTGGAAGGGATATTTGGTCCTGGGAGTCCGAGTCTCTTCTTTTTTCCAGGGAAACTTTCCTCTTCTTAGCCTTTGGAGGCAAGTCAGAAGTGGATCAGGAAAAGGAGGCCAATGAAGATTGAACTTCCTGACGGACTATACCCTTGATTTCATCTATGAGGGATGGCTGCTCTTCCCTAATAATGTTCTCCGTACATTTCTGCCATAAATATTTCTTGTTTGAAGAAGATAGTTTTTTTTTTTTGCATATAGCACACTTCCGGCTAGACTTATTTCCTGGTGCAGGATCCTTGTCCCCCTAAAAAAAGAGGGAGAAGGGTAATTAATGTATCAATTCTAACCTGCACCTAGGAAAGGACCCCCAGTGCCAGACTTACTGGGGCTGGAATCGCGCTAGGCTCCGTAGACATGGAGAAGATCGATTACTGACCATCCAGTGTATAAATATACAAAACGGATTAGGTCCTACCTTTGATATCTTCTGTCCAGGGCTCTTGTATAGGCGACTGGACACAGCGCTTTCCCTCATTCCCTGGGGAGGAGGGTGGGAAGGCTCCTCCCCCTTGGTCCAATTGGTGAAGCAGGAACACCTGCGATCACCTGCAGGTTTTTTTTAATTATTATTTTTTTTTTTTATTATTATCCCTTTCAGAGGCCAGATTGTCCTAAACGGACAGGAAGTAACGAAAGGGACCCTGTTTCGGCGTCCCCCGTCACTCTCCGGTCGTTTTTAGGTAACTGCGTTCCAGGGTGGAATGCAGACCGGAAGTGACGTTTATCCAGCGGTCCGCGTCACTTCCGGGTGCGCGTCTCTCCCGCTATGGAGAACGCCTGAGAGGGGGGAGGAGCTGGGCTTGAGAGCTCGAGGAGGCCTCCAGCCAGACACCCACCGGACCTTACACGCAGGCGCGGACTCGGTGGGGATGGGGGTCCCGAGTCCCAGAGGAGACGAGAGCAGCATAAGGGGAGGAAGAGAACACCGCTCGGTCCCAGCTGCCAGGCTTAAAAGATATGCTGGGTCTCTGCCGCCGGCACAGAGCACCCTGGATGACCTCTTCATCCCAATAGGGACAGGAAAAACACGGGAGGGAGGATGAGGGAGGGGCTATTTGACCTCTTTGTGTTTCCTGTCCCTATTAGGGTGGGGTGATATCCTCCTTTGGTGCTGTCGTGGGGGGTTATTGGAGAAAACATGCATATGTGTCTTTTTATATAGTGTATGTAAACTTCTGGTTTCAACTGTACATGTATGGATGGGGTTACAAAACTTCATTACAATTAAAGGGGTTTTGCCAGCAGTTCTAGTACAGCAAAATTGCAGACCATACAAGATAGGAAAGATACCTGAAAAAAAGCATACATTTATAGGATCAAAAAGATAAAAGTAGAACTTTTAATCCCTCTTGCACCTTTATGACGAGCAACTAAAAAATGGTCCCTTCATGGCCAGGGCCCTGGCGCCTATGATGATTTTTTATATTAAGAAATCCATCAAACTGATCCATCATGGATCTTGTAAAACTGGAGTATATGACAATAGAACAGAGCCTAATCTATACCTATTGTATAGTACAGCTGAAAGATATTTTAAGGCCATGTTCACACGTTCAGTATTTTACATCAATATTTGTAAGCTAAAAAAGTGGCGACATGTTTCTATACTTTTCCTCTGATTGTTCCAATCCTGGTTTTGGTTTACAAATAGTGAGGAAAAATACTGACCAAATACTGAACATGGCCTAAAGGGTCATTTCCAACAAATAAAATGACCAAATACCTTAGGATCAGTTGCAGCCACCACCATATTTCAATGGGGAATTTTAGAGCTCCGTTCTCGGGATTTTTGATATATCCATTAGATAGGTGGGAATTTTAAAATGTTGGGAAAAGCCGTTTAAGACCACACACACACTTTAGAGGAATATTGCCTGAGCTCACCAATATCGGACACCAACCATTCAACGTCCTCTCCTGATTGAATCTCTATTCCAGATTCTTGCTTCAAGTGGACAAGCAGCCACCAAAAGTGTTGGCAAGATCTGACTCCACTCTCCCATTCACACTTGATAAAAATGAGTATGCATGCGTCTCAGGAATCAGGCATTATAGCTGTTGGCTGAGCGAGGAATCAGACAACAGTTATTTAAAGGTATATGGGCACCTTTAGGCTGGAGAGAGCACGATTCGATAAAGTCACTGAAAATACTTCCACGGGGCACACATCTCCCATTCTAAGAACCTTCAGAAAAACTGTTTGGATACATGTAAATTATAGCAGCTGTTCTTACAATAAACCTCACTTTCCATGACTGCCGCCATGTTGAGTACTGGTGATGTCTATTAGAAAATACAACTAGATGATACCAGGTGAGCACTACAGTCAGCTGGAGAAGATTAGTAAAACGATCGACTATAAAGGAGAAGCAGAACATTTTTTGTGCATAACAAATCAACCTTACAAGTATACAGCAGAAAAGCAAGAACACACATGGGTTATTTCTACAAACTGCAGTGTGTACAGTGTTCATGACATACATACCAGTAGCCGTTCAAGCCGGTCTTTATTTAGAGCACCCACCGGTTTTCTCAGATCTCGGAAGGTTTCAGAAAAGGTTAAATCTGAAGAAATCAAATTGCTGTATTAGAGGAAAGCTTCCTGCACTGTGCTCTGGTGACCCATACTGCATTTCCCCATAATCATGGCCAACATTTTACACGGAAAATGTGACATCGAGTGGTCATTCTATGAATGATTAATCCACATACAGTGAGATTTTTTCAAGGGCATTAAAGGGGTGGTCCGGAGGCAAACCATTTTTTTCTCCATTTAGTCCCATATTCTAAGCTATTTTCTAATATACTTGCATTAAAAATTCCCTACCATTCTTTAACTACACTATCTAACTGCTTTTCTATTTTTTTCTCCACTTCTTGTCTGAAGACTATTCATTTGGTTATCCCCAGTCCATGCTGGGATACTCAGATACTCAAACGAAGCATCATGAAGGAGGAATGGGGGCGGAGGCTGCGCTCATTGTCACAGGCCCTGCCCCCTCCTTGAAACAAAGCGTCAGTGACCTTCGTTTCAGGGGCTGGTCTGTTCTGTCCCAGACTGACTCCCTTATGAAGAGTCTCCCCCTACGAGCTGTGTGATGAGCGGTGTCACTATACCCAGCGTGCAAGAGGACTAGCGCCACCTCTGCAGGTGACATCACTGATCTCCCAAAAATATGTGATTTTTTTATCTGCCACGTGAAATCCAATAAGGCCAAGTTACAGCTTCTAGTATTGCCTAAATAACAAATTAGCCTCAGCATGTAGTCAGAGGTCCCATATTGGTACAGAGCTAAGTAGATTAGCCACTTAGGATTCTAGCAGAACAGTGTGACAGCCCCACTGTGAAACATACCATGCTGGTGGATTTGAAGTGGTGATCAGACACAACTTACTGTCTTCCAGAAATACAATAAAGTCAATCATTTATGTTTATCATTTCTTTACAGGGGTTGTCCAGTGAAAGAGGGATTTTTGGTACTCACCGTAAAATCTCTTTCTTAGAACCTTCATTGGGGGACACAGGACCATGGGTGTATGCTGCTGTCGCTAGGAGGTTGACACTAGGCAAAAAAAGGAAAATAGCTCCTCCTCTGCAGTATGCACCCGCCTACAGGCACCAAGCTCACCAGTTAGTGGCTAGAGCAGTAGGAGAAGCACAAAATAACCAACTATGCAATGCCCAATGGGGCACAACCGTGAAAACTAAATGAGATGCCCAACTGGACATATGTCCAAAAACAGGGAGGGTGCCGTGTCCCCCAATGAAGGCTCCAAGAAAGAAATTTTACGGTGAGTACCAAAAATCCCTCTTTCTCCATCGCTTCATTGGGGGACACAGGACCATGGGACGTCCCAAAGCAGTCCCCTGGGTGGGAGAACAGAAGATAGTCACAGACTAGGTCAGACTGCGGCAACTGCCGCCTGCAGGACCTTCCGTCCAAGACTGGCATCAGCCGAAGAATAAGTGTGGACCTTGTAAAACCTTGAAAAGGTGTGAAGTGAAGACCACGTTGCGGCCTTACAGATTTGAGAGGCAGAAGCCTGATGACGGACCGCCCAAGAGGCCCCCACCGCCCAGGTGGAGTGAGGCCTTACTCTGGGAGGGGGAGGTTTGCCCGAGATGCGATGTGCCTCCAACATGGTCGAACGTATCCAACGGGCGATGGTCGACTTGGAAGCAGGGAGACCCTTGCGATGCCCCTCAGGGATGACAAGAAAAGGCATCAGAGCGCCGAAGGGAGGCCATTCTAGAAAGGTACACACGTAGAGCTCTGACCAGGTCCAGTTTGTGCAGGGACTTCTCCCGTGGATGCACTGGAGCAGGGCAAAAGGAAGGCAAAACGATGTCCTCATTAATGTGAAAAGCGGAAACCACCTTTGGCAAAAAGGAAGGCACCGGCCTGAGCACTACTTTGTCTTGATGGAATACCAGAAAAGGCGACCGACAAGAGAGGGCTGCGAGTTCTGCGACCCTTCTAATAGAGGTAACAGCCACCAGAAAAGCCACCTTCCAGGAAAGGAGAGAGGCTGGAATGTCCTGAATGGGTTCAAACGAAGGCTGTTGTAGGACGCTTAAGACCATATTAAAGGTCCCATGGTTCCACTGGAGGGCGATAGGAGGGCGCCAGGTGGGCCACCCCTTGTAGAAACGTCTTGACCTGAGGTCGGCTAGCTAAGTTACGTTGGAATAGAATGGACAAGGCCGAAACTTGGCCCTTGAGAGTGCTGAGAGAGAGTCCCGCCTCTAGGCCAGACTGAAGAAAAGCCAAAATGACTGGCAAAGAAAAAGACATAGGAGCCAGCTGATCCTGTTCGCAGTGACGAAAAAAGGCTCTCCAAGTTCTGTGGTATATGCGCGAGGTAGCGGGTTTTCTGGCATTAATTAGGGTCTGAATGACATGGTCAGTAAAGCCCGCCGTCTTCAACACCGCGGCCTCAACGGTCATACCATTAAATTCAGAGAACGAGAACTCTGATGAAGAATAGGACCCGGAGAGAGGAGGTCCGGACGGTCTGGTAGTCTCCAGGGGGAGTCGACAAGCAGATTTACCAGATCTGCGTACCAGACGCGTCTGGGCCAATCTGGGGCTACTAGGAGAACTGGTATTCCCTCTGTCTTGACCTTTTTGATGACTCGAGGGATCAAAAAGGTAGAGGTGGAAAGAGATAGGGCAGTTGGAACTCTGACCATGATATGACTAGCACGTCCTGGGCGATTGCTAGCGGATCGCGGGACCGAGCTACAAAGGACGGAACCTTGTGGTTTAATCGGGACGCCATGAGGTTGACGTCCGGCGTGCCCCACCGTAAGCAGATTTGGTGAAACACCTCGGGATGGAGAGACCATTCTCCTGAGGCGAGGCCCTGCCGACTGAGGAAGTCGGCCGCCCAATTGTCGACCCATGGAATGTGGACTGCTGAGATTGCCGGGACAGTCTTCTCGGCCCAAAGTAGCACTCTTGCCACCTCTTTTAAAACGGGCTTGCTGCGCGTTACTCCCTGATGGTTTATGTATGCCTTTGATTAACAGGTCGTCGAGGTAGGGGATGATTACAATTCCCCTTGTTCGAAGAATGGCCATAACTGTCGCCATCACCTTCGTGAAAACCCTCGGGGCTGTGGTGAGGCCGAAGGGGAGGGCAGTGAATTGGTAATGCGCGTTCCTGAAGGAAAAGCGAAGGAACTTCTGATGTGACGCGCAGATTGGGATGTGAAGGTATGCATCCTGAATGTCCACTGAACATAGATATTCCTCGGTTTCCATCGAGGCTATTACCGACCTGAGGGACTCCATCCTGAACTGTCGGATGCGTACAAGTCGGTTTATCTGTTTGAGGTCGAGAATCGGACGCAGTGAGCCGTCCTTTTTTGGGACGACAACGAGATTTCAGTAAAAACCGGAAAACCTTTCCTGAAAGGGAACTGGGACTATGACTCCTGAGCGCAGAAGGGAGGCGATGGCTTGAAGGAAACCGGGGAGCAGAGATGGTTGCGGGGGGCGGGACCTGAGAAAACGTGAGGGTGGGCTGGAGCCGAACTCCATTTTGTAGCCGGAAGTAACAATTTCTTTGACCCAGGCATCTTCTTTTGCCAAGAGCCAAGAATCTGTGAACAGAAGGAGACAGCCGCCCACCCTGGGAGAAGTCCCAGGTGGGAGTGACCAGTCATGCTGAGGAAAACCTGTTGGATCGTGATCCAGAGGACTTGGAGGAGCAACTCTTTGGGCGCCAGTTAGGCGTGGGCCTAAAGGGGGGCTTACGACTGTCCCGCTGTGCTGGAGTACGGTCCAGTTGAGAGGAGGGGTTCGGTTGAGCGAACTGATGAAAGGGCCGGAACTGAAGGGGGCGTCTCCTAGGAAAAGGGCGTTTGGGTCTGGGCTGGGGAAGAGAGGTGCTCTTACCCCCAGTAGCATCAGAGATGATCTGGTCTAGCTTGGATCCAAACAGCCTGGAACCATGAAAAGGAAGATTAGTTAGAGATCTTTTGGAAGCCGGGTCGGTGTTCCAGGCTTTAAGCCAAAGAATTCTACGTAAGGCAACGAGATTACTGGAAACCCGGGCTGAGCATGCAGCGGAGTCGAGGGACGCCGTAAGTAGATATTTTCCAGCGTGGCCGATTTGATCAGCTAAGTCGGCCAGATCGTCCGGGGAGGCCCCAGCTAGGATGCCCTGTCTGAGCTGTTTGGCCCATGCAGACACCGCTTTTGATACCCAAGTTGAGGCGAAGGAAGGGCAAAGGGAGGTGCTCGCGTCCTCAAAGGCTGACTTAGTGAGGGCCTCAACCTGTCTATCCGTGGTATCCTTAAGGGAGGAACCATCCGGAAGAGACAGTACAGTCTTGGCGGAAAGGCGAGAGACGGGAGGGTCCACAGATGGGGACTCCGTCCATTTGCTGACAAGGTCATGGTTAAAGGGGTATAGGACGTTTAACTGTTTCTTTCCTGTAAAGCGCTTTTCTGGATGCTCCCACTGCTTTTGAAAAACACTGTCAAATTCTGCATGGTTAAAAAAAAGTGCATGCAGGACGCTTAATCTTTTTGAAGGAAACTGAGTAGTCCCGGGAAGGGCTCTCGTCTTCTGTTACATGCAGAGTCTGATTGACAGCAGTTATAAGGCTGTCTATCATGTCCTGGATCTTGGAATACTGGTCTGTGTCGGAACCAGAGTCTGAATCTGAAGCAGAGTTAGATCCTGGCGCGACCTCCGGGGAAGAGGTGTGAGACGCAGGGAGCATCTTGGAGTCTGGAGAGCTGGAGGATGAGCTTGTGCGAGTCCGTTTCTGAGAACGTGCCGTCAGTCTGCCCCTGTGAGGAGGGGGCAGGGGTGCCTGCGAATCGTCTGTGGGGACGTTCGGAGCGCTGGTGGCCGTGGATAACATAGGCAAACATTCTGGCAAGCGTTCTAAGACCTGCACCAGAGATTGAGAAACCTTGGTGAGGTCAGAGACAGACTGTGACATAGCAACAGCCCACTCCGGAGGGGGTTATCTCGTCCTGAGCGGCGGGGGTATCTTGGGGTGCCAGCATGTCGGGAGGTTTGCAGGTCGAGCAGAAGGCCGTAGTGAGACCCGCGGGCCACTTAGTACCGCAAAGAGCACAGGCGTAGTATGTGACAATGTGAGAGGGACAGACAGAGCTCCCTGGGTTTGGGCATATGTGCCTGACCAGGGATACTGCAGAGGAGGGCGCTGTGGGCAGGAAAGGGTGGGGGTCTGTGTCAGGACACAGCCTACCCGATCCTGCAGAGAAGCGGTCCCGTGTCCCCCTGAAAGGCTCCGAAGGTGAGGCTGGAGCGGGTCACAGTAGGTGCCGACGGAGTAGGGAGCTGCATGCGGCAGAGTGATGGCGTCGGTGTAGGGGGAGGAGCAGAGGACGCTGCGTTGATGACGAAGCGCGTCGAGGCTCCGCTAGGCGGATGGGAAGGGGGGCGGGCTTGAAAGGCCCCCCCGTTGATAGGTCCGCGTAAGGCTCGAGGGCGTGACGGAAGCGTCATTATGCTCCTGGGCCCTGGTTGGTCAAATAGGAGGGGGCGTATAGCCGTCGGAGTGTGACCGCCCACCGGACACGCCCCCCCGACGGAGGAAAGCGCGGCAGATTTGCCGCGCATAATGAAGAAGAAGGAGGAAGTGGCCCAGGGAAGCGCTGTTAAGCGCCATGTTTGGTGAGAGGGGGAGGGGGGAGGAGGGCAGGTAACGCCGGGGGACTGGGACCTACAGCTGAGAGAGAGGGAAGTACCTGTCTTAGTGGGTCCGGGAATCGTCTCTTCCTTTCTCCTTCTGAGGATGTTCTCAGGATGCCTTCCTGGATAGGGGGGATCCTAGTTTTTCCTCCTTCCCGCACTGTCCGGTCCTGGACAGTGCAGGAGACGGTGTCAACCCCAGAAAAATGGGGGAAGGTCACCCGCAGGGACCACAGTCTCCCTCCCAGGCCGCTCCGAGGAGGGGGGCTGGGGTGGGGAACAGGCTAGGACTGGCCACTGAAATCACCCTGACACACCCTAAGGTGACAGGGGATAAGTCCTGCCCGGCGGGTGCGAGAGTGGGCGATATGGGGGTAGCCACACTGCTCTCTCGGTCGCTTGTGGGTTAACAGGGGACGCAGTGTTCCCTGTTAGCCTGAAGAGCTGTATCTGAAAGAGAAAAAACAAAGGTTAATAAACACAACAGGGTTGGATCTGTGAAGATCCATGTCTACCTCCTACAGACACTAAGCTTAAACTGGTGAGCTTGGTGCCTGTAGGCAGGTGCATACTGCAGAGGAGGAGCTATTTTCCTTTTTTTGCCTAGTGTCAACCTCCTAGCGACAGCAGCATACACCCATGGTCCTGTGTCCCCCAATGAAGCGATAGAGAAAAGAAATTAACACCTATCCAAAGGTGATCCCTTGTTGATCAGTAGGGGTCCGACTACTGGGCCCCAAGAGATTGGCAGAACAGAGAACTTTTATTCTCGTTGCACATGCACATGCTCGACCACTGCATTCGACTTTTTTCGGCAACCGCAGAGAGAATGAATGGGTGGGCGATTGATTTGCTGCGCCAATTTTGTAATTGGGTAATTTATATCCCCAATCTGCCAATTTGCATGGATCCAATCAGTGGGAAAACCACCGATCAGCTAGTTATGATCTATCCTGCAGATAAGGGACAACTGTTTTTCACTGGACAACCACTTTAAACATCTGGAAAAATCAAGCAAAAAGTTTTTGTTTTTTTAATGTGGTTATGGACAGGGGGAATCTAAATGCGTCAATGAGGATTAAATGCGTTGTGCAGGGCTTCTCATATTTGCATTGGGCATGGAGAAATACTGCTGCTTGCTGGACAGGTCAGTCACAGAGGTAACTGGTCTGACAATGAGGAGTTATTGTGCTTGTGTCCATGAAAAAGAAAGATTTCAATAAAATCTCTCAAAAGTAAGAAGTGGACACAAGTATGCCCATTGGAGGCAACTGTCCCACAGAGGGCGCAGCAGCGTCTTTTCACACTCAACGTTTAAATGAGAGAAGAAATGCTGTGCAAACGCCTTAAAAATATTAATAATGTGAAAAAAAAAAAAAAAGGTTATACCCAAATGACAACTAGTGTAGTCGGCGATGATCCATGGAAATACAGGATACTGGGAAAGGTCATTGCAGCTCCGATCTGCCAGGTTATTGAGATGTAAAAGATACTGGTAATTGGATATTTGACCCATCTGCCACTGAAGCATGTAGCTGTCTGCCGTGTGCTCCGTCACATGATTTTCTGCAGGAAATGAGAGACAACTATTAGTCTCAATGTCATCTCCTTTCATAGGCTTCTACACCGAACACTGAGGAAAAAAAATCCATCAGCATATAAAAGAAATTCTAGAATATAAAACATGATAAAGGAAGTAAACTAGCCTGCAATACTAATTTAACATTAAGCAAAATCGTGTGAATCATGTAAAGAGTTCAACAGTCTCTAAAAAACTAATCTACACATTACATTATAGTTATACGGGACAATTGTGATAATCTGATTCCATTAAATAAAAGAGGAGAAGAGAAATAAACATAAAACACACCAACCTATATATGAAGCAATATAGTAGTAGACGTCATCTCGATCTTTAGGGTTGTAAAATTTAAGGTATATATCTGAGCACAGGTCATTTTCAGTACAAAATACTTCCAGTCCCTAAGAGACATTACAACATGAGGTCAAGTAGTGTTAAATTATCTGGTACTACATTATAGATCAGCATAACAGTGCCACACTGCACTACATCAAGAGAAAGAAACATGGTAGTGAGACAAGACTGATCACAGTGCATGACAAAGGTACGCAACGGAACGTGCGTCGGGGTGAGCGCCACACACTGCAGGACCGCACCAGATCCAGGTATGACTCCATTACGCCCCTTGATCATGGCACACTTATGTATTATACATCAACTCTGGTGATGGGATGTGCAATACCGTATACGAGCATGTGCAATACACTATAAACACTTTTTGAGGATTTATAAGGATGTGTGCAATTACTTATATCATATTACAGGCCTATACATTATTGGCCATATATACCTGAATTAATATTTTTTTTCACACTCCCTGTTACCAAAAACTGTTCATCATACTTATCTGAGGCACCCCCTGCACATTATACCCCATGCATGGGGTATGTCTTGTTAGAGCAAGTGGACCTTGGTAGCATGTGGCCTCTGTAAACAATCATTGCTGGGAGAGGGATCAGCAGCCAGACTGTGCCAAGGCATCTTTATTATTATTATTAGGTATGTAGGTGGACCAAGCAACCTCTTAAATCTACTGTGTAATAGGACCATACTTAAGGGGTTGTCCACTTCCTGAAAGTAGTCCCCCTTGTAAAATAAAAACAACAGCACCTTCCGCAATGGCGCCATTCCAGTAATGTCTGCACCAGGTCTCCCCAGACGAGAGTCCTGGAGCCAATCAGTGGTTGCTACACTTGCAATTTTTTTCCGCTTGTGTGAAGGGAGTGAAAGTAATGCAACCCAATAGGGGCCGCTATTTGTCTGCAGGGTTTATGAGGCATAACAATGCCACAGGAGCCCCAGAGCAGACATCGCGGGAATGGTGCTTCTGCAGGAGGAGTCTATAAATTATTTCCATTTTACAAGGTGGAAAACTTCATTAAAAAGGGATTTGTGCATGTAGTGACAACCCTTTTCAAGTGTTATTCTTTTATTGTTTGCTGCTGTTCACCAATGGGACCTGACACTGCTGCTGTCTGGTAGCAGTGACCGAACATGTGCAGAGCTTACAAGCTTTTACTTAAATCTTAGTTAAGTAAATACTTAGTTATCGGGCACCTGAAAGATCCTCTTTAAAAGGGAACCTGCCATCCGATTCATGCTTTAACAGGAGGCATGAATCAGATATTGGCAGCACTACTACACTGCGACGTTTCAGAAAAAACACTCTTTGGAAAGTCGGTCTCGGCTGTCTAGTCCTAGGCGGTCCTTGGTGGCTACTCCCTGCACTGATCCCTTTGACTGGAAAGTCTCTCCATTGTATCCACATAGGGAAACATCTTCGGGGCAAGGAGAATCAGACAGAGACTACTTCATGACCAGTTTTTCTAGCTACATTTTCTATGCAACGCTGCAGTGTTTCAGCGTTAAACATAAATGTCTGCAATAACATAGTCACTCAGATTCATGCTGACCGTGGTTGGGGCAGCATGAATTAGATGATAGGTTCCCTTTAAGACAATTGGTTCATATAGCTTATGATCCAATCATTAAAATGTTTTCCTTTGAGTCTTAAAGTCCAATTCTAATCATCTACCAGTTAATTAGGACTCATCTTACCAGAGGCATCAGCATATGTCTCCTTTTATATATTCGACGAATGTCAGCCAGGCTAATATAGACTACATGCTTCTGTTAAAAAATAAAAAAAATGTAAACGTAAATTGTGAATTAGTATGGTTTACAAATGTACAAATACACAGGAATTTCCTTGGAAGCTCGGCACATTACAAAAACAAATCAAACTAAATTTATTAGCTTAACATAACTTTTTGTTTGTTTGTTTCATCGCTGTTGCTGTATGAGAGCTTGGCTTGTTTTTGCATAACGAGTTGTAACACTTTATACATAAAACATGAAAATTAAAGCGATGGTCATTCTTTCTCATGCATCGAGAAAACACATAAAAATAAGAAACTTTGTTATATATCTTAATCAGAGAAATTTGGTTCCGTTTTCTCCTGGACTGATCTTTCATTCTTAGTTTATATGTAAAATCTGCATTAAATTAAGACAGATTCTCCCATTCATAAAATATGAGGTGGCAGTTGGTGCTTTTAAAATTCTATGGAGGGAGGAACTAGAGGCGACATTCTGCTGCAAGTTCTCACCCTAGAACTTTATAAGTACCAACTGTCATCGCCTATCTCTGTAATTCACTGAATAAAAATTTTACTTGAGCATTGAGAATTTTAAGAATGAATGGTCAGTCCAGAAAAAGGAAGAAAAAAATTTGATTTCACCAATAAGATATATTATAAAGAACAAATGGTCACTTTTTTTTTTTTTTTTTAAACAATTCTGCTGTTTATTTCTACAGCAAATGAAAAGCATAAAATGTAAAAGCATTAGTGTCAACTCTAGTTTGTAGGTCAACAGGATTGTGACATCAAATTTATACAGTTGTATGTTTTACTACTTTTGTGGAATATGTACACTTGAGGAAAAACATTAATTTTTGTGTCGCCATATTCTGGAGCTGTATAAGGGATTAGCTTTTGCAAGACAACATGTAGTTTTCATTTATACCATCTTGGGGTACATATGATTTATTCATCACTTATTACACTTTTTAAGAGGTGGAATGAACTAAACAAAAAAATTCTGGAGTTTTTTTTTTAGTTTTAAACACAATTTAGCATTCAGTATAATTAAGAAATAAGTATAATTAATTTTGACATTTATTTAAATGTCAATAATAAAATAAAGAGTCTCCATATTCCAAGGCTCATAGCATTTATTATTTTTCTTTAGACAAAGGGCTTGGCTTTTTTGTGGTACAAGCTTCAGTTTTCATTGGTGCCACTTTTGATCACGATTCTGATTCTTTTTTTTTTTTTGTGATGTAGGATGTACAAACACAGCAATTCTTGCACGTCCTCGTTTTTTCCGAGGTGTTCACGGTGTGGAATAAATAATTATATAGTTTTAGGGTACGGTTCACTAGGAATATGAAGACATATTCCTATACATACAGTGGTGGCCAAAAGTATTGGCACCCCTGCAATTCTGTCAGATAATACTCAGTTTCTTCCTGAAAATTATTGCAATCACAAATTCTTTGGTATTATTATCTTCATTTAATTTGCTTGCAAGGAAAAAACACAAAAGAGAATGAAGCAAAAATCAAATCATTGATCATTTCACACAAAACTCCAAAAATGGGCCAGACAAAAGTATTGGCACTCTCAGCCTAATACTTGGTTGCACAACCTTTAGCCAAAATAACTGCGAACAACCGCTTCCGGTAACCATCAATGAGTTTCTTATAATGCTCTGCTGGAATTGTAGACCATTCTTCTTTGGCAAACTGCTCCAGGTCCCTGATATTTGAAGGGTGCCTTCTCCAAACTGCCATTTTGAGATCTCTCCACAGGTGTTCTATGGGATTCAGGTCTGGACTCATTGCTGGCCACCTTAGAAGTCTCCAGTGCTTACTCTCAAACCATTTTATAGTGCTTTTGGAAGTGTGTTTTGGGTCATTGTCCTGCTGGAAGACCCATGACCTCTGAGGAAGACCCAGCTTTCTCACACTGGGCCCTACATTATGCTGCAAAACTTGTTGGTAGTCTTCAGACTTCATAATGCCATGCACACGGTCAAGCAGTCCAGTGCCAGAGGCAGCAAAGCAACCCCCAAAACATCAGGGAACCTCCGCCATGTTTGACTGTAGGGACTGTGTTCTTTTCTTTGAATGCCTCTTTTTTTTTTCCTGTACACTCTATGTTGATGCTTTTTCCCAAAAAGCTCTACTTTTGTCTCATCTGACCAGAGAACATTCTTCCAAAACGTTTTAGGCTTTCTCAGGTAAGTTTTGGCAAACTCCAGCCTGGCTTTTTTAGGTCTCGGGGTAAGAAGTGGGGTCTTCCTGGGTATCCTACCATACAGTCCCTTTTCATTCAGACGCCGATGGATAGTATGGATTGACACTGTTGTACCCTCGGACTGCAGGGCAGCTTGAACTTGTTTGGATGTTAGTCGAGGTTCTTTATCCACCATCCGCACAATCTTGCGTTGAAATCTCTCGTCAATTTTTCTTTTCCGTCCACATCTAGGGAGGTTAGCCACAGTGCCATGGGCTTTAAACTACTTGATGACACTGCGCACGGAAGACACAGGAACATTCAGGTCTTTGGAGATGGATTTGTAGCCTTGAGATTGCTCATGCTTCCTCACAATTTGGTTTCTCAAGTCCTCAGACAGTTCTTTGGTCTTCTTTCTTTTCTCCATGCTCAATGTGGTACACACAAGGACACAGGACAGAGGTTGAGTCAACTTTAATCCATGTTAACTGGCTGCAAGTGTGATTTAGTTATTGCCAACACCTGTTAGGTGCCACAGGTAAGTTACAGGTGCTGTTAATTACACGAATTAGAGAAGCATCACATGATTTTTCAAACAGTGCCAATACTTTTGTCCACCCCCTTTTTTAGGTTTGGTGTGGAATTGTATCCAATTTGGCTTTAGGACAATTCTTTTTGTGTTTTTTCATTGAAGACAAATTAAATGAAGATAATAATACCAAAGAATTTGTGATTGCAATCATTTTCAGGAAGAAACTGAGTATTATCTGACAGAATTGCAGGGGTGCCAATACTTTTGGCCACCACTGTATATACACACATACACATTAGTAGTGCCAAGAGGCAAATTGAACATGCTACTATTTGATAAAAAAAAAATAATAATGTAAAAAAAACAAAGCAATTTCTTACTGGGTATCCATTTAAAGGCTGGAAATAGAGGTATTTATCTGTGATGCAGACATGGCCCGGATTGGAGACTAGCGGCGTTATCATCTCAGCTTCACATTCCATTATCCATTTTTCACACAAACTCTGAAAGCTAAGAGATTTAAGAAAAGCATCACAAAATTGATCTTACTTGATAAAAAGAATGGAGTTAAATACCTTGTGCTCCCCCTGATTCTGCTGTTTTCTTCCTCTTTGTACTACACTGTTCCATTACAGGATATTCATATTTGTTTCTTCTGGGGAGCAATATGTGAAATCTCAGCATTGCAGTCCAACTGGGCATTTCTTCAGAGTCTTCTCTATGGACACGCACAATCACCCTACCCATATGCTGCCAATCACAGCTTAGCAGTTACTAGACTGCTAAACTCCTAGATCAGCTGCCGAGCTGTGATTGGCAATGTGTGAGAGAGGGGTAGAAGTGCACGCCCCAGAAAAGACTTTGAAGACACGACCAGTTGGACTGCAAAGCAGAGATTTCACATACTGCACCACAGAGAAAACAAATGGGAACACATAAAATATATATGTTATTCCCATTTGTTTTCTCTGTGGTGCAGTATGTGAATATATATATATTTTAACAATAGTAATAAAAACTGCAGAAACCAGGGAGCTCAAGGAACTTTTCTAAGGTATTTTAAATCAATTGATTTTTTTTTTTTTTTTTTTTTTTTACACGTCCTCTAAGAATCAGATCATACATTATGTTTTACAAATGCATCAGCATGCAATAATTATATCTAAATATACAAAAATATCTATTTTGCATCCACTACAACTACTATTTCCTATAGACACAACCCCAATCTGTCAGTCCAGCTCTTAGGAGATAATGCAGGTTATAAATGGCGGCTATGATCTGTTCTGTTTCTGCACAAAAGACAACAGATCTAACAAGGTTCTGCCACAGAGATCCAATAAGGAAACCGTGGGAATCCCAGGATTAACGAGTGGCAGGAAACAGCCCCATGGAGAGCTAATATGGCTGACAATAGTAGCTATAAGCAGGTTACTTCCTATACTAGACACTGGCAGGGAATGTCTATGGTACTGATCTTACCAGAGAAGTATTCAGGAGTCTTTTTGGCTGGGAGCATGATAGAAACATAATCATAATTCCTATGGTACCAAAATCATCATGTTCAACTAATTCTTAAATCTTAAAATAAGACGGGTTCTTGTTATACTGGAGAACCTATGAATCTAAAAACCTTCAGGTCCAGGTAACTTAACTAATGCTCATCCAACCGGATTCTGCCTATATTATTCAAACCTAATTGTATTGTTTCTCCTTCTAGCTATCATCCAACTTGCTTAGCCCTCTAAAGCTGGAAACCTCCCCTACATATTCTGATCCGCAGGCACAATCAAGGTTTTTTAACCGCTATCCTTTGAACCAATACTCAAATCTAGTAATCCACTTCCTTCTCCTTTTCTCCCTAGGGGATGACCGTTGCCCCAATTCACACTGTAACACTCTATAGTGCCATTTGGGTGATCCAACTCTCAAACAGGACCCTGACTCCAAATATCAGGACCACATCATTTTTTTTATTTTTTTTTATAATTGAATTTTTTTTTTTTTTTTTATTATTTATTTTTTTTAACAGAGTTTTACTTTGTATTTTAGCTTATATTAAATTACTTATTTATTTTATTCTACCTTATCTTTTTAATTATTCCATCTTTTAGCCCAGCGCAAATTATTCCTATTTTATATTTTAGATGATATCTTCCCATTGATATCTTTGGACAATTAGTGGTTATTGTCCCAATTTGTTGCAGGCCTACTAGACCACCTACCAGCGCCACTGTTCTCTTCATTTTAGGCAATTCTTAAATCTTGTATAATGCAGACCACAGGCAGTCCTATCTTCCGGGCAGTCTACGCCCCATAGCCTGGAAGATCGACGCTATAAAAGATGACTTTTACTGAACAAAGCATCATCCAGGAGGCATACAGGTATGACTAATTTCACCTGTATACAACCTGTATGCCCATATTATTAACAAAGAGGGTAACAGATTCCCCTTAAAAAACAAGCAAAAAAAAAAAAAAACACACGAGTTGGCCACATACACATTACTGTCACACGGTGCATTCTTATGGTATTGTGAAATGTGTATGGTATCCTTATCATAGACATCAAGACCACTGTATTTGCCATGATGGAGAGTAGCTAACAGACAGCAGATCTCCATGTGTCAGACGTCTGAACGACAGCAGGTAATACTACATCTCCTCTGCAATGCAGGGAAAACATAGCCGAGAAGGTGTCAGAAATGCATCGACTGCAATCTGAAAAGTGGCTGCCTTGGTGAAACAATCCCTTTAAAAAGGGATCTGTCAGCAGATTCATGCTGCACAAAGCACAGGCAGCAACAATATCCACAGGCCTTATCTTACAATAAGCTACACTTTCTCTGAAAATGCTGCCGACACAGAAAAACCAGAAGGGGTCGCTCAGCAGACATCTCCCTTTGCCCGGCCTTGTCCTAATTAATCTCATAGTTTATACCACTAATGTAAAACTGTTAAAATGTTGCAAAAAGTGTTGCAACGTTTTTACTTTAGCCCTGTTCAGTTCTGTTCACTTTTTGAAAAGCAGGCAAAGTTTAACGGGGAGGGGAATGAATGACTAATTCATCGTAATTTGTGGCACAAAAGTGGAGTCAATTATGATGGAAATGTACGCCCCCCCCCCTGAAACATGCATCTTACTAGTGCACCCTTTCGCAAGACTGGAATGCAAAACGCAAATCTTGGTAAATTGGGGGCCTCAGATTTCTCTAATTAGCAAAAACTTGGCACTCAAATGGATAGAAACTTTTGAAATTTTAATAGTCCAAATTAGTACAATAGTGCAGACGTTTTGGTCTATAATATCATCAGTGTACCGACTCATTACGAACCAGTGGTGGATACCGCGTTCAACACGCTGCCTCTATTCCTGGCACATATGAACTTAGATGATATGGTTTTCTGGATACTGTGTCCTTCTTTCTATTTTGCTGAGCAGTCGGTACACTGATGAAGGTCTTATAGACCGAAACGTCTGCACTATTGTACTATTTTGGACTGCTAGTAACATTTCAAAACTTTCTATCTACCTGAGTGAAAGCTTTTGCCAATTACCGTAAGTTTACGGTTTTGGCCCCTACTTAAACCTTTCCCAAGAGTCCCGTGATTTTTTTCAATTGGATTTCTCTAAGACGCTGAAACACTTTATTATAAGGAGGACATCTGGAGATTTGTCATGCGCCCTGCAGATAGCGAAGCATGAATCTGCTGACAGGTCCCCTTTGAATAATGGTTTTGAGGGCACCGGTTGTTGCATCTGCTTTATAGAATGTAGAAAAAATATTTGCACTTTTTTTTTTATTTGAAATACAATTTTATAGCACTTAGAAGCAATAAATGATCTCATACTTATGATCAATGTTGTTCCTTATGTGGATGGTGTAATGGACTCTTCAGCTGCTTTTTTAGATGAATCAGGTAAGTGCCTATACTTTCACTAACCTGTTTTTATCAAATGATGCCCTTGCCAAACGAGACTGCAGAATAGCAGTAATCTAGAATCAAAAAGAGAAAATATTATATAAAGCAAAACTAGAGAAAGCATTGAAGTTAAAAAGAAAATGAATCCAGTACCATCGCTGTCTGATCTCCAAGTTTTTCTAGACGAGAAGCTCTTTGAAGCTGTAAAAAGAAAAAATAATCAGACTAGATGTTCCTAAGAACATGCAGAGACTTCCTGTGCGCAGTCACTCACAGATCTAATGATATGGACAATTACAAAATGAAAAATATCAGTGTCTCAGTTACTATTGCAAACTGGAAAGAAACATTCCCTGTCTCAGAAGTACATTCGATTTTTGTTGGCCGATCCTGATAATACAATAAGAATGAAACGGGAGAGCTACCATCAAGCAGGTTTTATTTCACCGCCTTTTTTTTTTTTACCCGGAGCAAAGAATGGTATAAAAGAAAAAAAAAAAGTATTATTTACCTCCTAACTCCTTACCTGTATAGTTCTCACATTTTGGTGGTCCCTGGTTATTTTGCTGTATGTCCACATGACTACTGCAGCCAATCACAGGACGTAGTGGTTAAGCCTATATGTGTGGCTCAAGACCACTGATGCAAGTGATTGGCAGCAGTGGTCACGTGGATGTACAGCATGTAATCATTGCAGCAAATTAAACAATCACCTGTAGGGAACGCTGGGAATCAAAAGGGAATAGTTTATTTTATTTCATGCAGTTCCATGGTTCAAGAAAAAAAAAAAAATTAATTGTTTCTTCACATGATTGCAAATAGTATACCAGCCACATACATCCCAGATATCCATAGATACGCTAGCTCCCGGCGATCACAACTATGCTTCTCATTACAGAGCAATTGTTATCACCTAGTACCTACAGAAACTTTTAGGTTATACCTGTAGAAGGTTCTGTACAACATCATCCACCTTTCTAGAATCCTCCAGCTGAAAGAAAAAATGGCCTCCACCCTGAAAAAGGAACAGTGAATTAATTATTGGCACCATACATTACACATTAGCATAGCAGGCTCAGGTTTATGAGGATTTGCATGTAATCTGGGAGCGCTCCAGTCCCAAGCCAAAATAATGAAGAGCAGTGATGGAAGAAGAAGGAATATGGGAGGTCCTCACTACTGCTCTCGTCTTCTTGGCTCCACTCCTACTAGTGAAGGTGGTAATGCTGTTAATACAAATACCCGACAGCAAGGTGCCTCCAATATGAAGATTAATCTTTATTTTAGGGTTAATGAGATCCTGTGAAATTTTTATTTTTGACTCCCAAACCTTGCGGTTTCTAAAAGGTGTCCTCAGTAGTCCAATTTAATTTATTTTGCAAAGCAACAGTTTTAATGCAACCTCACATCACACACCAATTAGTTGTCTCAAGCCACAGAGGTGGAGACACTATGCACTAAGCTCTCCACGATTTATTTCCCAACTATCTGGTTCAATTGAGTTTCCTGAGGACAGGGCATTTAATGAAGAGTCCCATCTTTAGGGGACGTCAATCAAGCTTTATTTGGAAGGGAAAGGATGTAGAGAGGTTGCTTTACTTTACTCATGAGTATTTGACCACCTCCTTGATCAGATACAACTAATTAGCATATGGTACGAATGAACATTAAGTCTATTTTTACGGAAAGGTCATATCAAATCGGGCTACTGAGAACACCATTGTGGAGACGGCAGGAAAAGAACTACGATGAATGACGGTTCTGTAGGCCAAAACAAGTTCATTTAAAGTTAAGGATCCACAGAGCTGAAAATCTCCTTAGTTTTATGCACACAAGAGTAATTTGCTGAGGAAAGATTCAAAGCAAATCTGACTCAATATCCACACCACGACATAAAAACAAAAGCGACTTACACGCTGAAGGTTATACGGAGTAACAATGTTTTGTTCCTTGATGAGGTTAACCTAGAAGAACAAACAATTTATGATTAGTCCCATCACAAACAACAAAGCAAATCAACTGCATCATTCATGAAGCAGAACTTCCTGCGTTAGTAGTCAGCTCTCCCGACAAGTCTACTTTAGTAAATGCTGCTCTTCTTTTTAACATTAATAAATAGACAAGTCATCACTTGAAGAACAGTGTCAGACTGTAGATCTCCCCCACTTGGTTACACAATTTATTCATACATTGCCAGAGTAACACAAGGAATTAGATTGTGGTCACATTAGATGGGATGTGAACTACTGCTGGTGGTAAAAACTAAAACAGTTCAGTTAAAAATGTTTTTCCATTATTGGACAACCTCTAAGTAATTCAGTGCCACCCAGGAAATAAAAGCAATCTATACTCCCACATCCAGCAGCGAGCCTTTTCAACAATGTTGGCACCAATGTTCCCATTGGGCGAGTGACACTCCTGTATCAGAAGCTGACTGGCTTTATTCTTTGCAAATTGTCAGAGTGGACGTCTACTCTAATGGACTATTGATTGGCTGCAGTGGTCACGTGACACAAAAATATCACGCCAAATACCAGGAACATTGGCGCCGCTGCAGGAGGCTCAGACATACAGTACAGACCAAAAGTTTGGACACACCTCATTTAAAGATTTTTCTGGATTTTCATGACTTTGAAAATGGTACATTCACACTGAAGGCATCAAAACTATGAATTAACACATGTGAAATTATATACTTAACAAAAAAGTGTGAAACAACTGAAAATATGTCTTATATTCTAGTTTCTTCAAAGTAGCCACCTTTTGCTTTGATGACTGCTTTGCACACTCTTGGCATTCTCTTGATGAGCTTCAAGAGGTAGTCACCGGAAATGGTTTTCACTTCACAGGTGTGCCCTGTCAGGTTTAATAAGTGGGATTTCTTGCCTTATAAATGGGGTTGGGACCATCAGTTGTGTTGTGCAGAAGTCAGATGGATACACAGCTGATAGTCCTACTGAATAGACTGCTAGAATTTGTATTATGGCAAGAAAAAAACAGCTAAGTAAAGAAAAATGAGTGGCCATCATCACTTGAAAGAAATGAAGGTCAGTCAGTGCAAAAAATTGGGAAAACTTTGAAAGTGTCCCCAAGTGCAGTTGCAAAAACCATCAAGCGCTACAAAGAAACTGGCTCACATGAGGACCGCCCCAGGAAAGGAAGACCAAGAGTCACCTCTGCTTCTAAGGATAAGTTTATCCGAGTCACCAGCCTCAGAAATCGCAGGTTAACCGCAGCTCCAATTAGAGACCAGGTCAATGCCACACAGAGTTCTAGCAGCAGACACATCTCTACAACAACTGTTAAGAGGAGACTTTGTGCAGCAGGCCTTCATGGTTAAATAGCTGCTAGGAAACCACTGCAAAGGACAGGCAACAAGCAGAAGAGACTTGTTTGGGCTAAAGAACACAAGGAATGGACATTAGACCAGTGGAAATCTGTGCTTTGGTCTGATGAGTCCAAATTTGAGATCTTTGGTTCCAACCACCGTGTCTTTGTGCGACGCAGAAAAGGTGAACGAATGGACTCTACATGCCTGGTTCCCACCGTGAAGCATGGAGAAGGAGGTGTGATGGTGTGGGGGTGCTTTGCTGGTGACACTGTTGGGGATTTATTCAAAATTGAAGGCATACTGAACCAGCATGGCTACCACAGCATCTTGCAGCGGCATGCTATTCCATCCGGTTTGCATTTAGTTGGACCATCATTTATTTTACAACAGGACAATGACCCCAAACACACCTCCAGGCTGTGTAAGGGCTATTTGACCAAGAAAGAGAGTGATGTTGTGCTACGCCAGATGACCTGGCCTCCACAGTCACCAGACCTGAACCCAATCGAGATTGTTTGGGGTGAGCTGGACCGCAGAGTGAAGGCAAAAGGGCCAACAAGTGCTAAGCATCTCTGGGAACTCCTTCAAGATTGTTGGAAGACCATTTCCGGTGACTACCTCTTGAATCTCATCAAGAGAATACCAAGAGTGTGCAAAGCAGTCATCAAAGCAAAAAGGTGGCTACTTTGAAGAACCTAGAATATAAGACATATTTTCAGTTGTTTCACACTTTTTTGTTAAGTATATAATTCCACATGTGTTAATTCATAGTTTTGATGCCTTCAGTGTGAATGTACAATTTTCATAGTCAAGAAAATACAGAAAAATCTTTAAATGAGAAGGTGTGTCCAAACTTTTGGTCTGTACTGTATATTGATCATCAAAAAGACATGGAATGGTTGAGATCAAGCAGTAAACTGAATATGTAGCAAATTCTGCTCTTATAGGGTTTTTCTGAGACTATAAAATTGAGGGCATGTTCTTATTAGCGCATTATATGGAGGATCACGCTTATACTTCTATGTGAGGCTTTGCTTGTCAGCACATAATCCTTACCTGGCTGAATACAACAGAAAATCTTTTGTGCTTGTTGCTAAATATCGAGAGGAAAAAAAAAGGGGGGGGGGGTGGCAATGATGTAACATAGCATTCACATACAGAATAAAAGGCGTTCAGAGAAAGAAGATTCTAAAGCCCATACTTCCTGAACAGATTGTCACCATCTTCCGCTTCAATTTTTGAGCAATCCCGCAATGCGATCTGTAACAGCCAGTGAAAGAGTTTAATGTGACATTATCTTTACATAAAACTCATCCTGGGATCACCTGGAAACTCTTACCTTCAGTATGGGCTCTTCAATTTTATCAGGTTCAAATATAAGGGATTTTGAACATACTTTCAGGGATCCACTTATACTTCTAAGTAAAAATAAAGATATTAAGTCAACGACTAGAGAATTAAGCTCACATCTCAGAGTCCTTATCATACAATTCTTATTTCATATAGCTTGTCCCGAATTGCTTTGTTACATTCCATGTGGGACTGTACTTCTATAATGCTGCCCATTCATAAGCCGGCAGCAACACTCAAAAGGAAAGAACACGCAGCCACTATAGCTAAGAGCAGTTTTCTCAGTTTGAGGTCACGTTCACAAGTTCAGTATTTTACATCAGTATTTGTTCCACTCCTGGTTTTGGCTTACAATCAGAGGAAAAGTATAATAGAAACACGTCACCACTTCTGTATTTATCACCCACTCCTGGTTTTGGCTTACAAATACTGATGTAAAATACTGAAGGTGTCCTTACATGTATAATGACAGACAGCCTGATCTCCCACATGAAGCACAGAAGCAATATGTCAGAGAAGGTCCCAGTGCCATTGAGTTTAACTGTGTCACATTACAAACAGTTCTATCAGATCTCCTCCTCTCATAGCACTGTCACCTCTGCTGCACTTCCCACACTGCCTGTCCGGATAGGAGAGTTCAAAGCATCAATATCACACTTATGTCTGCTATGCTCAACTTCTAATTGCTCTGCAGTGAGATCAGAGCAGGGTGTTATTATAGCTCACACAGGAGTAGCCCAGAACAGGCAGGTTACTACTATATGAGATGTAATGGCAGCCTTGATCTCACAGAGCCTTTACAGGATGCTTGAGAACAGCAGACATGGGAGTGTATTAGTAATCAAACTTATCAGCTCTCTGGATTATGAAGGGTTTGTTATGTGACACAGCTAAACTCAGCTGCAGTGCCCCTCCCCCCACACTGACTCATGGAGAAAATTAGAGCAGAGCTGTATCACTACATCTTACACACTGAGAAACCTGCTCCAAGCTATGGTGGGGGTGCCGTTATCCTGCTTTGTTGGGGTCTGTGTCATACAGGGAGAAGTACAAGCCCACAGTGAAAACAACCACTTGGACTCTATCCGTAGGTTCTCGTAATGTAAAAGCGGCAAAAGTGCACCATCAGATGTACAGAGTCACTGGAAGCACCTGAATCCTTGCTGCCCGTACGGTGTGTAGAAGTCCATGGGGCTGAGGAGGTTATTTTAGGTTGCGGGAGCGTCCTCCCGTTTTGCCTGCGGCAAAGTGCGCTCCGTCTGGCAGCGCTAGCAGGACATGTGATCAAACCAAGTGATGATGGCGTGTGACGCCACAGTCGACGGAGTACCAAAAGAGCCAGAATGTTTACATCCGATGGTGCACTTCTGTCGCCTTTGCATTAAGAGAACCTACGGATAGACATTGCTGCTTTACCCAGCAGTTATCTTAATTTATATGGACTTGAGTATTTTACCAGTGTACCTTACCTGTACTTGACTTGGCATTTATTGTTTTATATGTAAATTACTCAATTTTTTTGTATACATTTTTAAAAATTATTAAATATTACCCATGACTAAAATGATCACTTCATTAGCACAGGGCAAACTGCACCTTACGTCATACCGTGCATAGTGTCCACCCAATAATAGACTTCTCTCTCAGGACTATTAATAGAGGTATTTTGGTTTCTAAACAACAAGCTATTGGGGTAACCACGAGATCAATCAAATTTTAAGCAAGATAGTTAAAATATAACATTTATTAGATATATATTAAAATTTTCCACGTTTTAAATAAAAAAAGACCCTAATGGGCCAAATAATGAACCCTGGGTCTTCTGATACCATACATAGTTTATAATTGTGTATACATGCAAACCACATCTCAAAATGCCAAATACCAAGTATGTAGGGTTTAGAAAAGACAACCTCAATTCATCCAGAGCATTGAGGATCATACAATTAAATATTACCCTTACTAGTATTGGTTAACATTTCTAATAACAATCATCTAGAGATACCATGTATGCGCTCCGAACATTAGGTATATAATGAAATCCCACATGCCCTTAAACAAAAAAGGTACCATGGACTATACAGTAAAAATCCCACATGACCTCAATTCAAAAAGGTATCGTGAACTATATCAGGGAAAATCAACAAATCCTCACTGAAAGAATCCTTCGGGTTGTTGTAATACCAAGCAAAATGAAACAATCTCACCCAATCCTAAAGTGCATCATGGCTTAATTCATCCTGGTGTAATATCATTATATTCTTCATGACCAAAACATATTTGAGGTATCCTGCTCCCAACACGTTTCATCCTAAAATAGATTCATCAGGGGAGACTGAAAAAGGGGCTGAGGGTCTCCACCATTCCAAACAGCCCATATCCTCCTCTCAAAAGACCCAGGATTCCACCTGTCGCCTCCTACACAGTGTCGCCTTTAAACTGCCGCGCCGAACACCACGCCGTTACGTCACTTCCGGTCACGTGGGCTAGTATATCCGGTATCTGGAACGCAAACCATCGGGTGGACCGCATACGGGATCCCGCCGACGTCACATCCGGTGACGTTCTTCCCGTTTCCGGTTACTGGAACGCATGTATGCATCAATGAGGCACTCACACTAGCGCTTCAATAAGACCAAAACCGCCGATCCTAAGCTAGACTCCACACAGCGGTGGTTAGGGAGGGAGGAACAAAGTAATCCACTACCACAGTCCACTACCACTAGCTAAACATGTCAACACCATGCATGAGGGCAAAGTTGATTCGGTCAGATTCATAGGTATTGATAAGGTCAAGTTTCCACGGAGAGGAGGGAATTGGGATAAGGCTCTACTTCAAAGAGAGGCCAAATGGATACATTATCTATGTACACTGGCACCTAGTGGACTGAATGAACAAATCTCGTATAAATGTTTCCTATAGGTCGAGGGACTATCTAGGGAAAGGAGTGTAGGGACAGCCGACGCTGAGTGGGGGCGCCACTGCGCAGGTCTAGGGTGATAACCTCCGCTGTCATGTAGGGATTGGGGCCTAGGGCCAGTGTAGAAAAGATTGTGTGCCATGCCGTATCCTTTTGGCCTTTTTTATGGGGTCTTTTTTCGCCAGGGTTTCCTTCATTCAATTTTAGAAATATACCATTTATTTGTCTACCCTATGGTGTGTGTTGTTCTCTCTACCCCGTATTTCAGATGCTGACCCTTGGTTTAGTCTTTTGGGCAATGTTCCAAATGGTTTGTTGCGGACAAATATGTGTTGGTCTTAGCCCCCTATTCATGCCTGCTTAGCTGTCTGGTGAAGATAGCCCTATGGTGGGAGACCATGCTTAACCCTTAAGGGGTGGGACGATGGATGCTTCCTTTTTGTTTAAAGAGTTGAATTGCTATAGATAATTTGGTCCCATCATCTAATATGTTGCTGCATGATTATAGTGGCGAATATATCTGAATATGGAGGTGAGGAGGTATATTATACCTCCCAGTTTTTTGTTGTTTTTTTTTGACTGTGGTAGTGGATTACTTTGTTCCTCCCTCCCTAACCACCGCTGTGTGGAGTCCAGTTTAGGATCGGTGGTTTTGGTCTTATTGAAGCGCTAGTGTGAGTGCCTGAGATGCGCCTCATTGATGCATACATGCGTTCCAGTAACCGGAAACAGGAAGGACGTCACCGGATGTGACGTCGGCGGGATCCCGTATGCAGTCCACCCGATGGTTTGCGTTCCAGATACCGGATATACCAGTCCACGTGACCGGAAGTGACGTAACGGTGTGGTGTTCGGCGCGGCAATTTAAAGGAGACAGGGTGTAGGAGGCGACAGGTGGAATCCTGGGTCTTTTGAGAGGAGGATATGGGCTGTTTGGAATGGTGGAGACCCTCAGCCCCTTTTTCAGTCTCCCCTGATGAATCTATTTTAGGAGGAAACGCGTTGGGAGCAGGATACCTCAAATATGTTTTGGTCATGAAGAATATAAGGATATTACACCAGGATGAATTAAGCCATGATGCACTTTAGGATTGGGTGAGATTGTTTCATTTTGCTTGGTATAACAACAACCCGAAGGATTCTTTCAGTGAGGCTTTGTTGATTTTCCCTGATATAGTCCACGATACCTTTTTGAATTAAGGTCATGTGGGATTTCATTACAGTCATATGAAAAAGTTTGGGCACCCCTATTAATCTTAAGCTTAATGTTTTATAAAAATTGGTGTTTTTGCAACAGCTATTTCAGTTTGATATATGTAATAACTGTTGGACACAGTAATGTTTCTGCCTTGAAATGAGGTTTATTGTACTAACAGAAAATGTGCAATCTGCATTCAAACAAAATTTGACAGGTGCATAAGTATGGGCACCTCACCAGAAAAGTGACATTAATATTTAGTAGATCCTCCTTTTGCAAAAATAACAGCCTCTAGTCGCTTCCTGTAGCTTTTAATGAGTTCCTGGAACCTGGATTAAGGTATTTTTGACCATTCCTCTTTACAAAACAATTCCAGTTCAGTTAAGTTTGATGGTCGCCGAGCATGGATAGCCCTCTTCGAATGATCCCACAGATGTTCAATGATATTCAGGTCTGGGGACTGGGATGGCCATTCCAGAACATTGTAATTGTTCCTCTGCATGAATGCCTGAGTAGATTTGGAGCGGTGTTTTGGATCATTGTCTTGCTGAAAGATCCATCCCCTGCGTAGCTTCAACTTTATCACTGATTCTTGAACATTATTGCCAAGAATCTGCTGATACTGAGTGGAATCCATGCGTCCCTCAACTTTAACAAGATTCCTGGTGCCGGCATTGGCCACACAGCCCCAAAGCATGATGGAACCTCCACCAAATTTTACTGTGGGTAGCAAGTGTTTGTCTTGGAATGCTGTGTTTTTTTGCCACCATGCATAACGCCTTTTTGTATGACCAAACAACTCAATCTTGGTTTCATCAGTCCACAGGACCTTCTTCCAAAAAGAAATTGGCTTCTCCAAATGTGTTTTTGCATACCTCAGCCGACTCTGTTTGTGGCGTGCTTGCAGAAACGGCTTCTTTCGCATCACTCTCCCATACAGCTTCTCCTTGTGCAAAGTGCATTGTATAGTTGACCGATGCACAGTGACACCATCTGCAGCAAATTGATGCTGCAGCTCTCTGGAGGTGGTCTGAGGATTGTCCTTGACTGATCTCACCATTCTTCTTCTCTGCCTTTCTGATGTTTTTCTTGGCCTGCCATTTCTGGCCTTAACAAGAACAGTCCCTGTGTTCTTCCATTTCCTTACTATGATCCTCACAGTGGAAACTGACAGGTTAAATCTCTGAGACAGCTTTTTGTATCCTTCCCCTGAACAACTATGTTGAATAATCGTTGTTTTCAGATCATTTGACAGTTGTTTTGAGGAGCCCATGATGCCACTCTTCACAGGAGATTCAAACAGGAGAACAACTTGCAAGTGGCCACTTTAAGTAGCTTTTCTCATGATTGCATACACCCGGCTATGAAGTTCAAAGCTCAATGAGGTTACAAAACCAAAAAAAGTGCTTTAGTAAGTCAGTAAAAAGTAGGTAGGAGTATTTAAAACAAGAAAATGATAAGGGTGCCCATACTTATGCACCTGTCAAATTTTGTTTGAATGCAGATTGCACATTTTCTGTTAGTACAATAAACCTCATTTCAAGGCAGAAACATTACTGTGTCCAACAGTTATTACATATATCAAACTGAAATAGCTGTTGCAAAAACACCAATTTTTATAAAACATTAAGCTCAAGATTAATAGGGGTGCCCAAACTTTTTCATATGACTGTATATACCTAATGTTAGGAGCGCATACATGGTATCTCTAGATGATTGTTATTAGAAATGTTAACCAATACTAGTAAGGGTAATATTTAATTGTATGATCCTCAATGCTCTGGATGAATTGAGGTTGTCTTTTCTAAACCCTACATACTTGGTATTTGGCATTTTGAGGTGTGGTTTGCATGTATACACAATTATAAACTATGTATGGTATCAGAAGACCCAGGGTTCATTATTTGGCCCATTAGGGTCTTTTTTATTTAAAAAGGTGGAAAATTTTAATATATATCTAATAAATGTTATATTATAACTAGTTTTGGTTTCTATCTGCACATGTGTTACTGGATACAGTGTCCTTATATACAGTGGTAATTGCAAGCGCGGTAGTGATAGAAATAAATAGCTACCTAATTGTGTAACGGTCAGCGCACAAATCCGTTTTTTTTCCTACCTGCAGCCTCTCCTGAGGACCAAGAAGAAGCGCCAGTGTTTATACCTCATGCATTTTGTTACCACTTATGCACAGGTGCTGGACCTATTCACTGCCAGCGCAGAATTTGTAAAAAAGACGTCCATCTTCATTACATAGACATGGAGATTGCCCCATTCATTATTTGCCCATTAAAAAGATGTAAGAACTTCTGCACTTCCCAGGTTAATGGCACAAGTTAATTCAATTGCTACATTTTTGCCTATGAAGTGAGCAAAACCTTTTAAGAGCATGGTCTGCTCTGTCCAGACTATGCACTGACTATCACTGATCTTGTTTTTGGACACTGAGGTATTAGTTAGAAATATATGTTGGGGAATACTGCTATCAGAAACCTCCATTTTCAATTTTTATTGATCCCCAGTTTTTATAGACTATACTTTCTAATACAGTGGTAAAAAAAAAAAAAAAAAAAAAATCACATATGCCCATGCATAGTGTCACAATTTAAAGGGGCCGATGGACAAATAAGAGGTAATCAATCTGCAGTCCTCTATAGCTTTTGTCATTTCCAATGTTAATACCGCCTTACCTTTCTATCGCATCCCCTGCTTTAGTAATGTGATGTGCTAGATGCTGCTCAAAAAAGTATTCCTCCAAGTCCAAAAGTAACAAAGAAAACCTGCAAAATGTAGAGAATACACAATATATCATGAGACCTATATTATATATTATTCATTACACTTCAGAACTAGTAAGACACTGACAATATACACCTATACCGAAGAAACCATCCTTCGAACCGACCTCTAAATTCAGCTATCGTCCCATATTGCTGCTCCCATTCGCCTCCAAACTCCTTGAACAGCATGTTCATGCTGAACTTTCCTCCCATTTCTCATCTAACCCACTCTTTTACAACCTATAGTCTGGCTTCCGTCCGTTCCGTCTGGCTTCACTCCACTGAAACTGCCATAACCAAAATTACTAACGACTTACTCCCAAAGCTAACAGACACTTCTCTATACTCATCATTCCAGACCTGTCCTCTGCCTTTGACACAGTCGACCACTCACTTTTACTACAAATCCTCTCTTCCCTTGGTGTCAAAGACCTTTCCCTCTCCTGGATTTTCTCATACCTTTCTAAATTGCACATTTAGCGTCAACCAGTCCCATACTACCTCGTCATCCTACCCGCTTGTCAGTGTCCCTCAAGGCTCTGTCCTGGGACCCCTACTCTTCTCAATCTATACCTTTGGCAGCTCAAAGTCCCATGGCTTCCAGTACCACCTATATGCGGAAGACACTCAGATCTACCTCTCTGGCCCAGACGTGACCTCTCTGCTGTTCAGAATCCCAGAGTGTCCATCAGCCATTTCCTTCTCATTCTCCTCTTGATTCCTAAAACCTAGCTGATCCAGCCATCACAAGAAATGAAATCACACTTTCTCCTGTACAGGAAGCCCGCTATCTTGGACTAACCTTCGACTCTGCCCTGTCCTTCAAACCGCACATCCAAGCTCTTGCCGCCTTCAACTCAAAAATATTTCCAAAATCCGTCCTTTCCTCAACTCTCAATCTACCAAAATATTAGTGCATGTCCTCATCATCTCCTGCGATATCCTCATCTGTGACCTCCCTGCTAACACTCTCGCACCTCTCCAGTCCGTCCTTAACTCAGCTTCCCGACTAATCCACTTCTACATTTTGGGCATCCCTTCATTGGCTCCCAATTTCCCAACGTATCCAGTTCAAGCTACTGACATTGACCTACAAAGCCATCTATAATTTGTCTCCTCCATATATCTCCACACTAATGCCCAACATGTTATCTCTGGTCCCCCTTCAAGACCTCTGTCTCCTCTACACTCGGATGTTCCTCACCCAATTGCCACAAAAACTTTTCCCAAATATCTCCCATCCTCTGGAATTTTGTGCCCCAACATGTTCGATTAATTATCTGCCATACTCAGAACTTTCAGACAGATCTTGAAAACGTATCTCTTCAAGAAAGCTTACAGCCTGCAATGACCCTCCTCACCACCACAGCAGCTGCCACAATCTCCCTAAACTTCTGTCTCCTTCCTCATGAGAGGATGATAGGAGTTATACTTCACCCAAGACTACGATGTAAGACACAGATGAAGTTATTCTTCCCTTATCTGGACATTTGGACTGACGCCCAGAAATTAGATTGCAACTTGTTTTTAGCTGTCTCAGCAACCTTCTACTGCTATGAACTATCACTTTTCTGTTTATGAAACTTTCTTATCAACATTCCACTGTTATGAATCATCACTTCACTGTTTGTGAAACAAAGGCATTTTACTGCGCATGTGTGACAAAAAAACTAAGATTATTAGTATAAATAAAGGGACAGCACCTATAGAGGCAGACGCGCTCAGGGGCTTCCCAGTACTTGATTATACACTACGTGTCTGTGTATTTCTTGTTACGGGGATACCCCGACTCCAACAAGGACCCTCCATGGCTGAATGATCCTAACATTTCCTGGCGCCCGAAACAGGGACCCGAGGTCTGCGTATTCCTTCAAGTTCATCGACCGGCACGAGTAACCGCTGAGATTGGGACATCGGAACAGCAGATGACAAACCTGGCCAGGTAAGAGACACTGTTAGTTCTCTTACATCTGCTCTGCGATAGTCCGTAAATTTCATGCATATCTTGTGTTGGGATTGAGGAACTAGTAGAGAAGGATACCTATAGCTCGGGTCATTCATGTATATACTGTAGGATCTGCCGAAGGAGAGGTCAGAGAAGGTTATGAAACGGATGGTATGAAAGAGATGTGGATGTCGGGAATAGCCTCATAAGCCGCACTAAGGTAGATGACATAAGTATTACGGAGATTGCCTAACTGAGTCATAAGGTTGTGTCCTTTCGGGGAAACCTTCGCTCACGCTTAACTCCCAAACCTTTGTCCTCCTTTTTGACGGATAAGAGATTGACAGAATGAGCCCATGGAAGTAATGATAATACTCCAGGGACACGATATATAATGGAGACTGTATGGTTCATTTTATGTATTGTTGGTCTTGCCCTTGTTGCCATATATATATGTGTGTTAGAATTACTCTACACTTCAGACAAAACGGTCCAGAGAAACCGTTTCAGATACTGGCTCCTTAGGACAGAATAGGTAACGAGGAAAGGTAAAATATAGAATATATTTTATCTAACCCAAAAAGCCTCCTAAGGTAGGAATAGTCAGGAAAAATGGGCAACAATGGCTCCTTAGGACAGAATAGGTAACGAGGAAAGGTAAAATATAGAATATATTTTATCTAACCCAAAAAGCCTCCTAAGGTAAGAATAGTCAGGAAAAATGGGCAACAAACAGACTAAGACCACAAATGATGAACAAGATGTCTATACAATCGTGAAAGAAAGGTGTGGTGTAGAAGCAACTAAGAATTTAGGGAAAGTTTGCAAAACTTTTCAGGTAGCAAGGCATGACAGGTTTAACAGGAAACTATGGGAGGACATTGGATTAGAGAATGCAGGAAAAAAGCCAGGGATATAGAAGATGGTACCTATGTCCCAAGAGAATCACAAGAAAAGACAGTACAGGCTTCTGCTCCTGCAGCAAGCGAGTGACTAGACGTGATGCAAACCACTTTGACTGGAAGGCGCCCAATAATTCAGGTAAAAGTAGCAGGAAAACAATGCCCTTTTCTAATAGATACCGGAGCAACTTCCTCCGTCCTCAATGAAGACGCCTTACCAAATGCTGATTGTTTATCAGATGATGTAACCTATACCGAAGGGTATGATGGAGGAATCAGGCCACTCCCATATAGTATTCCCCTTGAAACAAAGATAGGATCTAAAATATTTTTATCTAAATTTCTTTTTGTCAAAGGGGCACCTACTTGTCTTCTAGGTACAGACCTATTAAAGCAGACAGAAATGAATATCCAATTTTTGGAGGATGGTAGAGTCCAAATTTTGGTGCCTGATGACCAAGAGTCTCTAGAAAACATTGTAAAAGTCCAAGCCTTAGAGGATGAGAAAGATCCTGCCCCTACCCAAATTATTTTAGATCTTTCTGAGGTACCAGAAAAATTATGGGCACAACATGACACCGATGTAGGACTAATGCCAATAGCTCCAGTAAAAGTCACTCCTGTTCCAGGTGTGACACTACCCCAATTGAGACAGTATCCTATTAGTGCCCAACAAGAACACGCCATAGGAGAACAGATAAAAGATTATCTAAAAACTGGAGTACTGATAGAAGTAAAGTCACCAGCCAATACACCGTTGTACCCCGTAAAAAAGAAATCTACTGAGGGGTCAGCTGCTAGGTACCGGATGGTACATGATTTAAGAGAGATAAATAAAATTTTGGAACCTATTACTCCTGTTGTGCCAAATCCACACACGTTGCTATCACAGATCCCAGCAACAGCACAAGTATTTTCTGTCATAGACTTATCAAATGCATTTTTTTCAGTACCATTACACCCAGACTGTTACAAACTGTTTGCATTTACATTTAAGAATAGACAGTTAGCATGGACAAGATTACCACAGGGTATGATACATTCACCTACCTTGTACTCAGAAGCTATGAGATCAGTTCTTCAAAATTTCAAACCTACGGATGAGGTTGTAATTCTTCAATATGTTGATGACCTATTATTATGTGCCCCTGCTCAAGAGTCCGCAAACAGCAACACAATAAGATTGTTAATATTTCTAGCAGACATGGGCTGTAAAGTTAACAAGAAAAAAGTACAACTTTGTATGACTACGGTAGTATTTCTAGGACACTGCATTTCACAAGGTATTCGGCACCTCACCGCCAACAGACTAAAAATCATTAGAGATCTTGTTCCTCCCAAGAACTACAAAACATTAAGAGCATTTTTGGGAATAGTATCACACTGCAGACAATGGGTTATACATGCTAGTCAGCTTATGCAACCTCTATATGATTGTTTAAAAATCGAGCCTTTTCAGTTAACTGAATCAGCGCTCATAGCCTTTCAAGACCTCAAGAAAGGTCTCATGTCAGCCCCGGCCTTGGGAATCCCAGACTACGCCAAACCATTCCAATTAATGGCTGCGGAAATGTCTAACTCATGCTACAGGAGTACTAACACAGAAACATGAAAATAAACAAAGACCTGTCGCATACTATTCTGCTCAATTAGATAATGTTACCAAAGCTGCACCATCATGTGTCAGAGTAGTAGCAGCTGTCTCTCTTTTGGTAGAAAAAGCCTCAGAAATAGTACTAGACCATGCCTTAATAGTACAAACTACACATGATGTACATGGCATACTGAATCAGGTATTGCCAAAACACATTTCAATGGCTAGACATCTTAGATTACAATGCTCCTTACTAATGCCACCAAACCTCACTTTTCGCCGCATATTGTCTCTAAATTTAGCCACTGACAAATGATTAGACAAATCCTAGAATCAGCTGCCTCAACCAAACAAGTAGCAGTAATAAAAGTACCTGCACATGTAAGACTCGACACCGAGATAGCTAGGGGTAATGACCGAGCCGACAAGGCTGCTAAGCGAGCTGCAGTAAAACCTCTGACAACTGACCACACTATTAGTGCAGTATCAGAATTTGACTTAATTACACGGCTCAAAGAAGCCCACCAGCAGGTGAGTAGAGAAGAAAAAGAAGAGTGGCAGAAACAGGGGGCAGAAGAAAAAGAAGGACTATGGAGAAAAGGAGATGAGCTTTGTCTCCCCCGAGCGTGGTACCCTGTTGTGGTCAGTGAAGCCCACGGACCTACACATGTGTCTGCAAACGGTATGATACAGAGGGTCAGACAGAAGTGGTTAGCCCCAGGGTTCGGCCAGGTAGCTCGAGCAAAATGTGGTTCTTGTGAAATCTGTTTAGCCCACAATCCAGGACAGACTGTTAAGACCCCCCAGAAGCACCATGTAAGACCACTATATCCGTTCCAGAGACTTCAGATCGATTACATCCAGATGCCTAAGCATGGACACTATGAGTATGTACTGGTATGTGTGGACATGTTTTCGGGGTGGCCAGAGGCTTATCCAGTTCATACAGCCACGGCTAAAGTCACTGCAGTAAAAATAGCACATGAACTGGTACCCCGTTATGGTATCCCAGAAGTGATCGAGTCAGATAGAGGTACACATTTTACTGGAGAGATCTTTCAGAATGTAATGAAAATGTTGTGTATAAAAAGTGAACTACACACCCCTTACCACCCACAGAGTTCTGGTAAGGTTGAGAGAATGAATGGAACACTTAAGTTAAAAATACAGAAAGCCATGGCAGAAACACAGAAACCATGGACTGAGTGTCTCCCAATAGCATTGTATTCAGTCAGAAACACCCCCCAGGGAAAGAGCAAACTCACCCCCCATGAAATATTGTTTGGTAGAGTTGCCAATACAGGATTGTATTTCCCACAGACTTTAATGTTAGAAACTGAAAGCTTAACTGCTTATGTACAAAATTTATGTAAGCATGTGTCTAAAATACACTCTTTAGTGTTCTCTTCCATTCCAGATCCAGATTCCATCGAGGGAACGCACAAGCTGCAACCAGGAGACGAAGTTTACGTAAAAAGACATAACAGAAGAACGCTAGAACCCAGATTTGAGGGTCCATATCAGGTGTTATTGACAACTCCAACTGCAGTAAAATTGGAAGGAAAATCAGCATGGGTACATGCAAGCCATTGCAAAAAGAAATAGTGGTGATTGTACTTGTGTTAGCTATAACGATAGATCAGGGAGACCTGTGGGATAAACTAAGTTCCCCAAAACCTGCAGATAATAAATTTATAAAACATCATGAGACATTGGTAAACGGGCTGCTCGATGGCGGACAGAAAATAGCAGACTGTTGGATTTGTACGCATTCTCCAATATCAGCCACGAGCATACCCTTCCTGGCCGTACCCATGACCCCTGAGGAAGTGTTTACATGGACTAATTGCTCAGACAAATTAGCAAATAACCAAACCGTTAATTCTAGATTATGGAACACCACTGTTGCCATCCCAGTTGTGGGGTGGGTGGGATTTCCCTGGTGGCAAGGTAATATGACCGGAAAAATAAACAACTTACAATATTTAGCGTTTAAAGGAGGTGTATGGGTTCCTAGAAATAAGACGGGACTAACAGACTTAGGGTTAATTCCTACAGAAAATATACAACTCAGTTTTAGTAGCACAGTATCTTCTTCTCAACCTTTAAACCTGATATAGTAGAAAAATACATACACAATAATGGTTGGAAATATTCACAATTATTCCCCGATGGAAACAATGATACATGTTCAAAGATACCAGGTAATATATTATGTAATGAGTCAAGTGCATATGACCCAGGTACACCGACTTGTGAAAATCCAGATGCAGGATACTGTAGTCCATTAGGTCAAAAACCCCCTTGGTGTATACTTCAGAATGTATCTAAATTTTTAGATTTGGTACATAGGTTGGTGCTCCAACACTCTGCAATATGGGATCTGCCTGAAGGAACCTTCTGGATTTGTGGAAATGGAGCATACAAATGGCTCCCAGTAGGAATAAAAGGTGCATGTACTCTAGGACGCTTAACACCGGCCACATTTATAGTTCAGAATCAGCAGGTAGATATGCAAGCAGTACCTAAACACACACTATACAAAAGAGCAGCCGACAACTCGCCTAGACCTTCAGGTAGGCCACATGTGGTCCAAATGGGAATTCCTAATAAAATATTCAGCACTTTCTTTGTGTATCCAATGTTGATGCAGATGTGGGATAAATTAGTTCAGGCCACCGACTATCTAGATGATCAGATATGGGATATTATGGATATACTTAATACTAGTATAGCTGTCCAAAATCAACTTATAATTGTTACTAATCAACATACTGTAGTGTTAGACTACCTAACTGCGGCCCAGGGAGGAATGTGTCAAATTATTGGTCCAACCTGTTGTCATTACATAGATCCAAACAGTACAATGAGTATGAGGTTCAAGCTGGCAGATATACAACGATTACGGGATGAATATGACAGACACAATGACCAAAATAAAGATAGCTGGTGGTCAGACACCTTCTCCTTTCTCAACCCAAAGAACTGGTTTAAGGGTATTGGAGGTTGGGTGGCTGGAATTCTGCAAGGTATATTACAGATTGTGCTAATTATAGTAGTCATATATGTAGTGTTTAAAATAGGATTAAAAATTATTTTAATATGCATAAATAAGCTTTGTAACACGGACTCAAGAATATGAAAGAAAAGAACTCCCGGACCAGGTTTTCTACCAAAAGTCCATAAGGAAGAATCAAAGGGGGGACTGAGAGGATGATAGGAGTTATACTTCACCCAAGACTACGATGTAAGACACAGATGAAGTTATTCTTCCCTTATCTGGACATTTGGACTGACGCCCAGAAATTAGATTGTAACTTGTTTTTAGCTGTCTCAGCAACCTTCTACTGCTATGAACTATCACTTTTCTGTTTATGAAACTTTCTTATCAACATTCCACTGTTATGAATCATCACTTCACTGCTTGTGAAACAAAGGCATTTTACTGCGCATGTGTGACAAAAAAACTAAGATTATTAGTATAAATAAAGGGACAGCACCTATAGAGGCAGACGCGCTCAGGGGCTTCCCAGTACTTGATTATACACTACGTGTCTGTGTATTTCTTGTTACGGGGATACCCCGACTCCAACAAGGACCCTCCATGGCTGAATGATCCTAACACTCATTACCCTGTATACTGTGAGCCCAAAAAGGAAGGGCCCTCTCCTTTCTGTACCAGTCTGCTATTGTTAGTTTATTGACCAATTTATATTGGTATTTTGTATGCAACCCCCTTCTCATGTACAGCAACATGGAATCAATGGTGCTTTAAAAATAAATATTATTCACTATCATTTACATTACTTTATAAAAAAAATTACTGCAAAAGAACAAAGATTCTAACATCTCATGCATGTGGTTGGATCATTTGTCTCATAAAATCCACAATACTCCACTTCCTTTTGTGCTGCTGAATGTAGCTAGAGGGGGTGTAGTAAATACAGACTTAATTTAATGGAACCAGTAAGAATGGTCTTCACTACAAATCCCGTACTGAGGGCCATGGCCTGCCAGCAGGGAGGTGGGAACGCACCATTGATGGCTGTTGTCCAAGTGGTAACTTAGCCGACAGCTTTACCTCCCATTCACCATTCGAGCCAATAGGAAGACAGGCTGCCTGATAGACTTTAGATGGATGTTGGCTATGACTAGATTAACATTTACGTATGTGAACTATGCAGGGGATTTATCGTACATTATGTCATAAAATGGGCTTGACCAGACAAATTATCAGCATCATTCTTTTACAATGTGTAATGTTTTATGAAATAATGATGTACTTTTGATCATAGCTGTTATGGGTCATTAACAGATTCCTTTTACCTGGTTATTGTCACCTAATGTGAGATCAGCATAAGGTAGAAACAGAGACCCTGATTCCAGTGATGTCATTTACTGGGCTGATTGCTGTAGTGCACATAAAAAGCACTATTTTAGCAGCAGATTTTCACTAGTGGATGAGTAAACGTGCTGCCATGTAGTTCTCCATATTCGTGAGCTCTGTATAACCCCACCCCCACCACTAATTGGCAGCTTTCTGCCTATGCAGAGTGTACACAGAAAGCTGCCAATCAGTGGTGGGGACGGGGTTATAGAGAGCTCAGCATCCAGAGAACTGATGGCTCTGTAGCAGAGAAAACAGTGATCTTATCAAATCGACATTAAGCAGCGAAGTAAGTGAAGCAGAGACCCTGATCTCAGCGATAAATATGTTGATCGCAGATGCGTTTATGGATAGCAATTGTTAATATACAGATCAATACAGTGATATATATATATATATCTCCATCTTCCTCTCTTATATTTATTTTTCTCTCTCTCTGTATATATCTAGAGAAAAATATATATAATCTATTGTTTCTGTATCGATCCTCTTTATTTAGAATTAGCAGCTTCTATTGGTTCCTTATTCAATATTTATACCTATACATTTTAATATTCTGTTTTATTATGATAGATGCACACAAACTATTTTATGAGGTTGATCAAGGGATTTTGCCCACCAACAATATATAAAATGATGTAATTACATACATTTTGTACATACAAACATATGAATTGCATCTGGTGGATATTCCGTGAATTATCCTTATGTGGTAACATATACATTTGAGGTTTTCCCTCAAAGAAAAAAAAAACAAATTGTGTAAATGTGTCATATGGGGTCCCACAAGTTATACAACCCCCCCCCCCAAAAAAAAAACAACATCTTAAAAATAACTTATTATTTAAACACTTAAAAGTATATGAATACATACAACACTCTGAAAAGCAAAAGTTGGACATTGAAGGGTTTTATACAGGGAAAAATACGTTTAGGCTAACAGACCATAGTCGGCCCTAACCGTGGAGGTTAGCACCCTAAATAGTAGACATGGCGTCCCCATTATTTATTTATTTTTTTTTATGTCCTGCACGAGGAATACAAAACAAAGCGAACCCTGGACAGAGTGCTGGGGACTACTGCTTTTGTTATTCCAAGTCTATTCTTAATTTCCCTGGGTTTATTTCTGGCTCAGAAGCCTGACCTTATACATGCGACATGAGAGACTGGTCTTTCTCACACAAGGTCAGCCTTTAATTCAACAATAATTGATGATCTGAGCCAGAGAAGCCGATGGGATCTAAAAGCACACAGTTTATTACTGGAAAGAAAAATTACATCCGGAGACAGCCATTTAATGCAAACATTTGCTCACACTTCTCAAAGTTCATTGCCATTAGCAAATGAGCAAAGGAAGAAACAAATGTAATGGTGAATCACATATCGGGTGCCTCACGCCGGATACACACATCTGTCTTTCGCAGTCCATTCATTGAACAGTAATACATGGAGCGGCCGCTGGGCTCCTGAGTCAAATTTGACAGTCTCATAGGCTTAGGAGGCAGTTGGGTTCAGGTCAGGAGACCCTCAGCCAGTACATGTCTTGCTGTTTGAGTACAGATCGCGAAACACGGAGGCGTGAATCCAGCCTTCTCAAGTAAGCTGACCAAGTGAGAGCAGCCACTAGTCATTGTACGAGGCCACCGCTGTACCTGGCTCTGTACATTGATACATCTGGCCACTGCTGGAGGAGATAACAGCTGATCAATGGGGGTGCCGGACCCCTACGATCAGATATTGATGGACTATCCTACGGATATGTCATCAATATCTTAGCCCTGGAAAACCCCTTTAAGGGTATATTTACATAACGCCTTTTAACTGGGTGTTTGTTTTTTTCCTGCGCCAAAAACGCTGTGTTTCTACAGTATTAGCAAAGTGAGTGAGAATTAAAAAATTCTCACACGCCTGTTTTTTTCCTTGAGTTTTTTTGAGCTGCGGGGCGGTTTTTGAATTCTGCAGCATGTCAATTGTTTCAGCAATTTTCACCCATTCTAATGAATGGAAAAAGAAAAAAAAAAATGCATAAAAATGTAGCAAAAACACGCATACTTTATGCAACAATTTTCCTGGAGAAAAAAAAATGCTGCAAAAACATCACATATGAACATCGCTCTTAGACTAAGTGCCTTCCCCAATACATGTATATTTGTAAGAGGCAAAAATATTTGTGTTCAAGGTATCAATGTATACAGTGGAAGGAAGGAAGGTTCATTGGCACATCCGACCAGTATATGTATAAAAAAAATGTCTTTATTGAAAAAAATAGTTTAACCCCTTTACCCCCCAAGGTGGTTTGCACGTTAATGACCAGGCCAATTTTTACAATTCTGACCACTGTCACTTTATGAGGTAATTACTCTGGAACGCTTCAACGGATCCCGCTGATTCTGAGAATGTTTTTTCATGACATGTTGTACTTCATGATTGTGGTAAAATTTCTTCGATATCACTTGCGTTTATTTGTGAAAAAAACGGAAATTTGGTGAAAATTTTGCAATTTTCAAAATTTGAATTTTTATGCCCTTAAATCAGAGCGATTTGTCACACAAAAGAGTTAATAAATAACATTTCCCACATGTCTACTTTACATCAGCACAATTTTGGAACCAAAATTTTTTTTTATTATTGGGGAGCTATAAGGGTTAAAAGTTGACCAGTGATGTCTCATTTTTCCAACAAAATTTACAAAACAATTTTTTTTTTTTTTAGGGACCACATCATATTTGAAGTCACTTTGAGGGGTCTTTATGACAGAAAATACCCAAAAGTGACACCATTCTAAAAACTGCACCCCTCAAGGTGCTCAAAACCACATTCAAGAACTTTATTAACCCTTCAGGTGCTTCACAGGAATTTTTGGAATGTGGAAGAAAAAAAATGAACATTTAACTTTTTTCACAAAAATGTTACTTTAGACCCAATTTTTATTTATTTATTTTCGCAGGGGTAACAGGAAAAAATGGACCCCAAAATTTGTTGTGCAATTTCCCCTGGGAACGCAGATACTCCATATGTGGGGAAAAACCACTGTTTGGGCGCACGGCAGGGTTCGGAAAGGAAGGAGCGCCATTTGACTTTTTGAATGTAAAATTTGCTTGAATAATTAGTGGACGCCATGTTGCATTTGGAGAGACCCTGATGTGCCTAAACAGTGGAAATCTCCCACAAGTGACACCATTTTGGAAACTACAACCCTCAGGGAACTTATCTAGATGTGTGGTGAGCACCTTGAACCCCCAAGTCCTTTACAGAAGTTTATAACATGAAGCCGTGAAAAAAAAAAAAAACTTTTTCCACAAAAATTATGTTTTAGCCCCAATTCTTTTATTTTCACAAGGGTAAGAGGAGAAAATGGACCGCAAAAACTTTTGTACAATTTCTCCTGAGTACGCCAATACCCCATATGTGAGGAAAATACAGTGTTTGAGCGCACGGCAGAGTTCAGAAGGGAAGGAGCACTGTGCGAATTTTTGAACGCAAAATCGGCTGGAATCAAGAACGGACGCCATTTCGCGTTTGGAGAGCCCCTGATGTGCCTAAATAGTGGAAACCCCCCACAAGTGACCCCATTTTGGAAATTACACCTCTCAAGGATTTTATCAAGGGGTATAGTGAACATTTTGAACCCAGAGGTACGACACAGAATTTGAGAACATTAGGTCATCATATTGAATAAACGTATATTACTTACCGGTAATGTGTTTTTTCGGAACCCAAGACGGCACAACGAGAGAGGGGATCCGCCCTTCAAGGACAGGAAACCTTCAAGATAAAAAGGGCGGCGCCTCTCCCCGCTTCAGTGGATTACAGAGCATGAGAAGACTCTCCGGTTAGAGCACATAATTTTAATAACTATAACGAATTTCACCCATGTGAACACTCAACACCCACCCACCCACGGGAAGGTGTACACCACAGTGACCGGGAGGGAATATAAAGGTGCCGTCATGGGTTCCGAAAAAACACATTACCGGTAAGTAATATACGTGTTTTTCTGTCACTCATGATGGCACAACGAGAGAATTACAGAGAACTAAGTATGTGAGGGAGGGACCACAGCCTGCAGAACCCTTCTCCCAAACGTGAGATCAGAGGAGGCAGAAAGGTCAAGTCTATAGTGATTATAGAAAGTGGACGGAGATTACCATGTGGCCGCCTTACATATTTGCTCAATGGGCACGTCCGCCCTTTCTGCCCAGGAAGCAGCCATGCCCCGAGTAGAGTGGGCTTTCAAATTGTCAGGGGGATCTCTGCCTGACCCCGTGTAGGCCCTCGCAATGGCTTCCCGGATCCACCTTGACAGAGTGCCTTTTGAGACCCTCAATTCCTTTCGGGAGCCCTGGAAGGAGATAAAGAGAGACCTATCCGTCCTCCATGAGCTTGTGGATGCTAAATAATGTATAAGGCATCTCCTGACATCCAAGGTATGAAACCTTTCCTCCTTGCTATTTTTGGGTTCAGGACAGAAGGATGGTAGGGCTATCTCCTGAGACATATGAAACCTAGAAACCACTTTAGGTAGGAAAGCAGGGTCTGGTCTCAAAACTACCCTATCGTCTAGTACTAGGGTAAAAGGTGGATCTGCCGACAAAGCCTGTAACTCACTAACCCTCCGTGCTGATTTTAAGGCCACCAGAAGTATTGTTTTTAGGGTAGTTTTATGGACCCTGAGCTAAGGGGCTCAAAGGGAGAACCTGTTAATGCGTTTAGCACCAAGTTTAAAACCCAAGAAGGGACCCTTACTGTAGGGACTGGATTGGCTCTACTGCATGCCCTCACGCACCTGGAAATCCACTTGTTACCGGCCAGATTATAACTGTATAAGGCTCCCAAGGCAGAGATTTGGACCTTTAAAAAGGTGCTCACCGCTAGCCCCTTTTCTAGCCCCTTTTGGAGAAACTCTAAAATGGCTGTAATGGGAAACCCCCCCCCAGGGAAACTCCCTGAGATGACGACAAAAACTTCTTCCAGACTCTACTGTAAATCTTGGTAGTGATTGGCTTCCTACTCTTTAGAAGAGTAGTGACTAAATTTGATGAGAAACCCCGACCTTCTAGCAACGACCTCTCAAGTTCCAGGCCGCTAAGTGCAATCCTTTCACCTGAGGATGGAATATAGGCCCTTGAGCAAGAAGGTCGGGAATCTCTGGAAGAAACCAGGGGTTCGTGATGGACATGTTTCTTAGCCAGAAAAACCACGGCCTCTTGGGCCAGAAGGGGGCTATGAGGACCACTCGAGCCTGATCCTCCCGAATTTTCCTCAACACCGCTGGAATTAGGCACGTTGGGGGAAAGGCATAGGCCAGACTGAAATCCCACCTGCACTGGAAGGCGTCTACTACTAGCGAGTTCTCTAAGGGATTCAGTGAGCAGAACTTCTTTGCCTTGCTGTTCTGACGGGTTGCAAACAGGTCGACCTCTGGAGACCCCCACATGGCTACTAGCTGGCGGAAGATCAAGAGATTTAAAGCCCATTCTCCCTGTAATAATGGCCTGCGACTTAGAAAGTCTGCCTTCATGTTGTCCTCACCTCTTATATGAAGGGCCCTTAACGAGAGAACTTTTCCCTCTACCAGCGAAAATATTCTCCCCGCAACCTGCATTAGTGACCTTGAACGGGTTCCCCCCTGATGGTTCACATAAGCCACCGCAACCTGGTTGTCGGACAGAATCTTCACGTGATGACCTCCTAGTAGGGGCAAGAAGCTGATCAGTGCTTCCTCTATCGCCCGTAACTCCCACAAATTGGAGGACTCCAGACTCTCCTCCTGTGACCAAGTTCCCTGTATCGGGCAGTTGTCCAAGTGCGCCCCCCACCCCCTGGGGCTGGCGTCTGTAGTAATCACCCTGGTGAATTGGGGAACCCAAGAAACGCCTGTCTGGAACGTGCTTGTCTCCAACCACCAATACAGAGACTGAATCACATTCCGGGGGAGAATTAGCCTGCTTTCTAGATGTCCCCTCAGGATCACTTCGTTTCTTAGTACGTCCCATTGGAACTCTCTTGAATGATATTGGGCCCAGGGTACCGCGGGGATGCAGGAGGAGAGGGATCCCAACAGAGACATTGCCCCCCTGAGAGTCATGACTGGGTCCGCTATTGCTGCTGAAACTAGATTCTTTATTTTCTCCCTCTTTTGGTCGGGGAGGCGGCATTCTTGCCGAATCGAATCCAGCGTAAGGCCCAAAAAGATCTGAGTAGTGAGAGGGATCAATTTGGATTTTTCTAGGTTTAAACACCATCCCAAGTCTTTTAAGATGGTGCATAACTGATCGACCTGGCCCAGACAGTGATCGTATGTTTTGTCCACTATCAGGAAGTCGTCCATATACGGAATGACCAGTCTGTCTTCCTCCCTGAGATGGGCTGTAACCTCCGCTATCAGTTTTGTGAATATGCGGGGCGCCACTGCCAGTCCAAAGGGAAGCGCTCTGTATTGGAAGTGCTTGATAATTCCCTGCATATTTACGGCTACCCTGAGGTATTTCTGAAAATTGCGATGGATCGGCACATGATCGTATGCGTCCTTTAGGTCCAATACTGCCATGTAGCAGCCGGGAAATAGAAGGGTTATAGCTGATTTTATTGTCTCCATCTTGAATGACGGAATGTTCAGGAACGCATTTAGCCTTCTCAGATTGAGGATAACTCTGTATGACTTGTCCGGCTTTTTTATAAGGAATAAGGGGGAATAAAACCCCCCCCTCTTTCTTCTTGTGGAGACACCTCTAGCAGGACATTCTTTTGTAGGAGAACTGATATTTCTTCCTCTAGTGCCCGTTGTTCTGGTAGAGAGGATCTTAGGGCAGTCAGAGTAAACTTGTTTGGTGGATTCCTCCGAAACTCTAGCTTTAGCCCTGATTTCACTAAGTTGAGGATCCACCTGCTGGAAGAGATCTTTTCCCAGGCTGGAAGGAAGAGAGAGAGCCTCCCCCCCACCTGGGATAGAGTGTCACTTCGGCGGCTTGCGACTATCCTGGGAGGGCCCGCCGAACAAAAATCCTTTCCCTTTCCTGGAACGATCCTCCCATCTAGGTTGTTCCCCGGACGCCCTCCTGCGGCCAAATTTCTTCCTCCGAAAGGACTGCTTGAAGGATGGGATGGATGGAAGGCTTAGGGAACCCTTTCTTACTGTCCCCCGCTTGCTCTAGGATTGAGTCCAGAGAGGTACCAAACAGAAAATCCCCCTCACATGGAAGAGAGCATAGTCTTCCTTTTGCCTGTATGTCCCCTGGGCAACACTTCAGCCAGACCGCTCTATGACCGGCGTTAGACAGGGCCGCAGATCTTGCCGCTAGTCTGGCGGAATCTGCCGAGGCGTCTGATAAGAAGGCCGCTGCTCCCTTCAATACCGGCAGAGAGGCCAGAATGGAGTCCTGTGACTCATTGTTTTTAATCTGGTCCTCCAACCTATCCAACCATACCATAAGGGACCTCGCTGTACAAGTTGCCGCTATGGCTGGCTTCAATGCCCCCGCCGCCGACTCCCAAGTACCCTTAAGGAAGGCATCTACCTTCCGGTCCAGCGGGTCTCTCAGCATCCCCGAGTCCGCAAAAGGGAGGGAAGATCTCCTAGAAGCTTTGGATACTGCCACATCCAGCTTCGGGGCCTTACTCCAGGAAGCGGTATCCTCCTCACTAAACGGATATTTCCTTTTGAAGGAGGATGGAAGGGGGCCCTTTTTATCCGGCCTATCCCACTCTTTCCTGATAAGACCCTGCACCTTATCATTAACAGGAAAAACTCGTTGTCTCTTGAGATCCAAGGTGCCAAACATAATATCCTGCACGGACTTCTTTGTTTTCTGGTCAACCAACCCCATTGTGGATCTGACGGCTTTAACTAAGCCATCCACACTTTCCAGTGGAAAACAATGACCTGGCCCTGCTCCGTTATCCGAGGAGGAAGAGTCAGTGGAGTCATCCAACATTCCCTCGTCGGACTCAGATTCTGAAAGTGGGGGTGGAGTTTCTGCTCTATGGGCCTGGGATGGTTGGGAAAGGGATTTTAACGATCTCTCTACCTCAGACCTAATCAAAGTCCTTAAATTTGAAGAAAAAGTTGGGGCTTCCTCCGCAATTGTCTCTTCAATACAGGACTAGCATAACCTCTTGGGCCAATGACTCGTTAGGCCCCGTTCACACAGGGCATATACTCTATGTTTGGACTTCTCTTTACACTTCTTAGGGACATCCTGCCCATTACCGGAGGAAGGAGAGGGAGAGACCAAACAGAAAAAGTCTACATTAATACGTCGACTTTCACGTAGCTCACTCACCACCCAGTAGATAAAGACAAGGTACCGGAAAGGGAGGCAGGACGGTATCCGATACTTCTCCTCTGGAGACCGCGGAATCATCAACCCTGCTGGAGCTATGCCGGCTGGATCTGGAATCCTTGGCGCTGCGTGTCCCAGAACGTCCACTGCTCCTACTCTGCGCTGGACGCTGCTCCTGGGTACGCCTCTGGCGCCGATGCTGCTGTGGCTGCTCTGTCTCCTCGTGCTGCTGCAGCATGGTCTGCTCTTGCTGCTGATGTGGTGGGGAGGGCTGCTGTGAGGCCATTACGCTGCACTGGCCGGTGATCTACCCTTAAGTACCTCATTGCGCCAGGGAGATCACCGCCGGCATCCCCGCAGCTTCCGGTACCGCCCCCGCCGGGGGTCAGGAGGTCCCGTCATGCGTCATCGGGGCGCGACTTCCGGTTTCGTCATCTCCTGTCGCGCCCCGTGACGTCACATCCCGGACGCAGGGTTGCCGGCCACCATGCTGTGCAGTTGCCGCAAAACCACCGCCCGCACGCTGGGAGACCACATGTTGGCACCCCCCGCGGCGCTTCCAGGATACATGGGACCGGCCGCAGCAGAGACTTGCCCTGCCAAACCCGACCGGCCCCGGCAAGACGATCCTGATTGTCATCCTTGCGCCTGACGAGAAGGAAGGTCCCCCATCAAGGACAGGAAACCACTGAAGCGGGGAGAGGCGCCGCCCTTTTTATCTTGAAGGTTTCCTGTCCTTGAAGGGCGGATCCCCTCTCTCGTTGTGCCGTCATGGGTGACAGAAAAAAGTTGTCATTAATCTTGAGCGCAAGTGCTCACTACTTGAGTTTGCATCGGGTATTCAGGTATGCACCATGTATCACGGGTGCTCAAGTGAAATGCTCGAGTCCCCGCCCGCATGTTTCACGGTTATTAGACACCCCCCCAAAAAAAAAACAACATGCGGGGGATCGCTCGTGCATGGCAGGCAATCCCCGCGAGGTTTTTTTGGCCGCGAAGCATATGGGACGGAGACTCGAGCACCCGATGCAAACTCAAGTAGCGAGCACTTGCGTTCAACACTAGTTGCCATATCGTCATCTTTTTTTTTTTTTAACTTTTGAAAAAAAACAAAAAAACAACCCTAACATTAGCACAACCCTAACCCCAGCGTTTATTTTTTATGCCGTTCCTAGTGCGGTATAAGTGATTAGACGACCTTATTCTTCGGGACGGTGCAACTACAGAGATACCAGAATCATATCGGGTTTTTATGATTGACAGCTGTCACACACTAAAAGACACATATTTTGTAAAATCTAGTTTTTTGCATCGCCATATTTTGAGAGCTATAATTTTTCCATATTTTGGCCGACAGTCATGTGACTGCTTGTTTTTTGCGGGATGAGTTGACTTTTTTATTGGTGCCATTTTCAGGCAAAAGACATTTTTTGATCACTTTCTATTCCAGCTTTTGGGAGGCAGAATAAACAAAAACCAACAATTCAGGAATTGTTATTTTTAAAAAAAATTTATTCTACTCCACGTGTGGTAAAATTGATAAGGTAGCTTTATTCTTCGGGTCAGTACGTTTACAGCGGTATCACATTTATATCGTTTTTCTATGTTTTGGTGCTTTTACACAATAAAAGCTATTTTATAGAAAAAAAAAATTTTTTGCATCGCTTTATTCTGAGAGCTATAATGTTTTGATTTTTCGGATGATGGAGCTGTATGGCTTGTATTTTGCGGGACAAAATGACGTTTTTCAGCGGTACCATTTTTAACTAGTAAGACAATTTTATAGGTCAGGTCGTTCCGGAAGCGGCGATACCAAATATGTGTACTTTTATTGTTTGTTGTTTTTTTTTTTCCATAATAATTGATGGGTACATTATATTTTTATTTTTGGTGGACTATTTTTTTATTTTTTTTTTAAATATTTTACAGTTGTTTTCTTTTTTTAAAAATTTCTCACTTTCTGACAGTTTTTTTTATTTGTTTACTTTTCCCCACTATGGGACTTTCACTTTTTTTATTCTGATCGCCTGCATAGCATAGGGATGGAGCACCATCCCTGTGCTATGTAGGCTGTCAGCGCTGCACAGTGAGAAGATAGTTTAGTCATGTACTGCGCATGACCAAAAAAAAAAAAAAAAAAATCTTCCTGCTGTCTGCTGACCCGGATGTTGTCATGACAACACCCGGGAAACCGCGGCAGACAGCGCTGGAGGCCGGAAGAGGAGGCGAGTATCCCGATTACCTCCCCTTAGCCACCGCAATGCTGCGATCGACTTTGCAGGGGTTAATGTGCCGGGAGCGGTGCGGGACTGCTCCCTGCACATAGTACCGGGTGTCAGCTGTGACAATTAGCTGACACCCGGCGGTGATCGCGCCCGCACAGCCTGTGTGCGCAAGCGATCGCCATGACGTACTAATACGGGTCAGGCTCTTAAGTCCCAGGGCACAGATGCGTATTAGTACGTCATGGGCTTTAAAGGGGTTAAAACATGATAAAAAGTGAAACCTCAAGAAACCTGATGCGTTTCTGGCACATAAGAGCAACGCTTGTTCATAGAGTAAGTCATGTCCTATGAACTAGTTTGTTCTCATTCACTGACAGACAACAAAGATCTAAATTTGGTGACCCACTGTAACAGAAAGTAGATTAGAAAAGTGAACTTTCATTACACAATGATTAAGTCATTTGCATAAAACTGAAAACCCCCAATAATAAAGGTGACTCGATAAGACAATCTTTATTAAAGTGCCCTATAGAAGCATTTGGAAAATTTTGCATAAAACCCCCTAAAATTTACAACAGAAACTATTGCATTCTGTACTCCTTTTTAACACCTTCCCATTGATTTAATGTTTGGTTTTGCGCCTTACTTCTTTCCTCCCCTTCTTCCAAGGCTCATAACTTTGCATTTTTCCATCCACATAGCCGTAAGAGAGCGGTAGGGTGGAGGAAATGCAGCATTTAAATGGTTAACCTCTGACAACTGTCATTACAGCATCTAACATGTACGGTGCGGGCTCAGCTCCTGAAGCCGCTCCAGACGTATGACATACACACATGTCATGTGTGGAAAGGGTTAAAGCAGGGACTTTATAATAGACCGTATGCTACACTGGGTAATGTTTTAGCAGCTTAATCATCAGGATATCATTATACATCGAGCTACGCCTAGGTTAACAAATAGTATTGTGCTGTCTATTCCGACTTGCAAAACAATAACCGCACAAAAATCTGTATCGGATGGGATAATACTTTCTATGATGACACCAAAAAGGAATATTTCCTCATATAGGAAGTGTATCATGACCAGGTTATAGCACATGTAATTCTGCATTGTAATTTGCTCTCCCTATTCTGATTCCCTTTTGCTGGCACCTGCTCGGGAAGATTTTGATAGAGGTCAAATTGTGATTACCCGGTCGCAGCACCTCTAAAATGTCAGGGCTGATACGTCACGGATAAAATCTACTAATCATCACTATCAAATCAATGGGGGCCTGACACCTCCACAACTCAGCTGTTGTCAGATGTAAACCGCGCCATTCACTGGGTAGTGGCCATTCTCAGGTACTGCAGCTCAGCTCCTATTGAGGTGAATAGTTCCCACATAGCTGTATATACACAGCCAGCACACATCGGCATTGTGGACTGGTATAGGCTAGTGGTCTCCAATCTATGGCTCTCTATTGATGCGTTATTTTACATTGAGCTTGGGATATTTGAAGCTTTTTGCACATGGAAGCTACCTAAAAAAAAGCCACGGAAACAGATTTAAAAAAAGCTATTTGTCACCCTAGACCACACAAATTCTGGCCCACAGGGTGAGAGTATTTGGCCCACGACGCCTCTGCCCGGCATCACACTTTCAATTTATCAGCATCCTGAATGCCGATACAGCTGAAGCAATGATGAAAGATGGAGCCGTCAGCTGACGCTCCCTGCCCCATCATTCTACCTCTGCATCTGACGGAGGACTAGGGGTGGAGGGCCCCCATTATACTGCATGGAGGACTAGGGGTGGAGGGCCCCCATTATACTGCATGGAGGACTAGGGGTGGAGGGCCCCCATTATACTGCATGGAGGACTAGGGGTGGAGGGCCCCCATTATACTGCATGGAGGACTAGGGGTGGAGGGCCCCCATTATACTGCATGGAGGACTAGGGGTGGAGGGCCCCCATTATACTGCATGGAGGACTAGGGGTGGAGGGCCCCCATTATACTGCATGGAGGACTAGGGGTGGAGGGCCCCCATTATACTGCATGGAGGACTAGGGGTGGAGGGCCCCCATTATACTGCATGGAGGACTAGGGGTGGAGGGCCCCCATTATACTGCATGGAGGACTAGGGGTGGAGGGCCCCCATTATACTGTATGGAAGGCTATGTAGGGCGATTATACTGTATGGAAGTCAATACTGTGATGGGGTCATCATACTTTGCCAAGGGCGGTATAGTAGGGTCATTATACAGTGTGTGTGGAGGGTACTGAGGAGGAATCTTACTGTGTTTGGGGCACTTTTGTTCGCATCATACTTTATTACCTGTATTATTCAAGGTTTGTTATACTTTGTTATTACATATTTAAATTAGGTCTTGGGCCATATGCTTTTAGTGCTCTTACATAACACATTATTCCAGTACGCCCCATTTGTGATTAAGTGTTTATTTTATTCTAAGATCTATTGATTAAAAAGTACTTTGTTCATGGGACAACCCCTTTAAAGTTTGTTTCCATATGAAAAGGTTCATTGTTATATTTGATAATTAGAAAAACGTCCTCAATTGTAGACATTTTTTAAATAAATACCAAGGTTGGCATGCAACTAACTTTGTGCAAGTTTTTAATTTTGGCCTTCTATGTATTTTAGTTTGACATCCCTGGTCTAGACACAGTGTCTATTGGAGCCCATGCTAGTTTATAGTGCTTTTTAACCAAATTAAAAGAGGTTCGTCAAGATTAAAGGAAATCTGTCAGTAGGATCAACCCTCCTAATCCGTCTATATGGGCATGTAGGTTATAGGATGCTGAATAAATTGATATCTACGATCTCATGTCTTATTCCAGAGAAATCCACACTTCTCTTATAAGTAACTGAATTGTCAAGATCTATGGGCCGGACACTGATTTCCCAAAGCTTAATTTAAATGAAAAGAGGAGTTACCAGTGTGACACATGTAATGACTGACAGTCTGCTCTCCTGCTCTAAATGTCTCACACCCCACCTACTGACAGATTCCCTTTAAAGTACTTCGTAAAATGAATAGCTGGAATGGAGGAGGTCCACTATCATCAATAGACCCATCAGTGCGATCATTTGACTTTCTTCCCTAAGTTGTACTACTAGTGATGAGCGAGCACTAAAATGCTCGATGCTCGAGAATATTGGAATACTTGGGTGCTTGAACCCAGCAACGAGCCCAATGTAAGTCTATGGGAAACTCAAGCATTTTTCAGGCGGCTCCCCCCGGCGGTCTGCAGAGGGCCTAAAAATTGCCCAAATCGATGGCAACAGTGCTCAAATGACATGGGGACAGTATGAGGAAGACCCATGGAAGCATTTCTGACTCTCAGGTCACTACTATCAACAACGTTGTCAGAGGTATTACGCCACTTTTACGGACTCACAATAAAACATACAAAAACGAAACCAAAATGGAATTTCCTGGGAAATATGCTAAGGAACATCCTTTCCAGAGTAATGACTTGTATATAAAGCAAAATAAATAACCAGAAAGGCTCCTCCACACCTTGGACTATGTTCACACGTAGCGTTTTTGATGCGTTTTTTGCACTTTTGCATTGCTTTCAACCGTGACAAATGCATTCACCAGGAAATGTCATTTTAACATTTTCCAACCTTATCTGGCCATGTGGTGTGTGAGATATCATCAGACACATCCTGTTTCATTTATGAAGGAGGGACTCAGCGTCACAAAGCCTATTTTTATAGGGCCATCAGGCGGCCTTTACTATTCTTAGAGAGCCATCAGCCGGCTATGTTTTATTGTTCCCATTACTAAAGAGTCGGTCTCCTATGCTGTTATTGCATATGCAGTGAGTGCCAGGGCTGCCCAAAATTTGGATGCACCCCAGTACCCCTTTGAAGAGACTTAGAGGAGGGCCTCCTGAAAACAATATTCCCATCATTAGGAAGTGGGTCTCCCATTGTGGTTGCCTATGCAGTGAATGCAAGGGTTGCCAAGAATTGGGAGGCACTTCAATGCACCTTGGAAGAGACGTGGAGGAGGGACTCATAAAAAAAATGTTCCCATTAGAAAGGAGCGGGCCTCCTATACTTGTAATGCCCATGCACTAAGCGTATGGGCTGACAAACATTTATCCCTGGGGGGTATACATACTGTATAAAATTTTTTTTTGTTTTTTTTATGGGCATCATAAACACCCTTTAAAAAAATTATGTGGGTGTTGCATCACGGACCACGGTCACCCTGCTGATATGGTGGTGGAGGATGAGGAGAATGAGGAGGACAAGAGCAAATAGACAAACTCAGGAAGAGTATACCCATGGGTGGGTGTGAAAAGGTGCATGGGAATACACCTCCCAAGAAAAGACACTGGATTGGAGTTTGTTACGCTGCCATCATTCGGTGGTGTTGAGAAGTCTGGCCCAATCCAGCCCTTGTTCATTTTTATAAGAGTCAGCCTGTCAGCATTTTCAGTTGACAGGTGGATGCGCTTATCAGTTATAATTCCACCAGCGGCACTAAAAACCCGCTCTGATAAAAAGCTGGTGGCAGGGCAGGCCAGGACCTCCAAGGCATAGAGAGCAAGTTTATTCCACGTATCCAGCTTGGATACCCAATAATTATAAGGCACAGAGGAATCACGGAGGATGTTGGTACGGTCGGCAAGGTACTCCCTCAGCATCTTCCCAAACGTTGCACTCCTTGTGAGTATCCCGCGCCTCAGGGCTTGTGCGATGGGAGGGACTGAGAAAACTCTCCCAGAACTTTGACAGTGTTCCCCTGCCTCTGCTGGATTGAAGTTGTGTCTCTCTCACCTGTACTCCTTGGTTGTCCAACGAAGTGTGCCCTCTGCCGCCAGCGTTTTCAGATGGGATTTTTTTTTTAATAGTTACGTAACAAGGGCCTTCTGGTACTGCCCCATTTTTGTAGACCTGTCCGCTTCAGGAATAAGAGATATAAAGTTCTCCTTGTAGCGTGGGTCTAGAAGTGTCACCAACCAGTAATGACTGTCACCCAAAATTTTGAGAACTTGAGTGTCATGGGAAAGGCAGCATAAACGCAGCCATGCGTGCCAGACTGATAACAGGCAAGACTTCCATGCCCTCACCAAGAGGATGACTGACCATGCTCTCCTCCTCCTCCTCTCTGTCCTCTGGCCATCCACGCTGAACAGACGGTATGACAGCTGTGCAGGTAGTACCGTCTATAGCGCATGAAAGTAGCTCCTGTCCTTTCTCCTCCTCTTCCTCATTGTCCCCCCAATCCAAGTTGGGATGAGATGAGGCTTGGCTGTGTGTAATCACCCTGTATGGTTCCTTGCTCCATCTCATCGAGCTCTGCCTGCAATGCATCCTCTATGATTGTGAGCAGAGAGCGTTTCAGAAGACAGAGAAGCGGGATGGTGACGCTAATTATGGCGTTATCATCGCTCACCATCTTGGTGGAGTCCTCAAAGTTTTGGAGGATGGTACATATGTCTGACATCCATGTCCACTCCTGAGGTCTTATGTGTGGAGTCTGAACTGAATACCGACGGCCTTGTTGATGCTGGTACTCAACAACTGCCCTCTTCTGCTCACAAAACCTTCCCAACATCTGCAGTGTAGAGTTCCAACGCGTGGGGACATCACACACCAGTCTGTGAGCCGGAAGCTGCAAACGCTGCTGAAACACGGCAAGGGCTGCGGAAGCTGTAGATGACTTTCTAAAATGGGCACACAGGCGTCGTACTTTAACAAGCAGATCTGGCAGCTCCGGGTAGGATTTGAGAAACCGCTGAACCACGAGGTTAAGCACATGGGTCAGGCATGGTACGTGTGTAAGCTTGCCTCGCCTCAGAGCCGCCACCAGGTTCCGGCCATTGTCACACACGACCATGCCTGGCTGTAGGTTTAGCGGTGTGAGCCACAGATCTGCCTGCTCTTTCAGAGCTGTCCCCAACTCTTCAGCATTGTGCGGTTTGTCACCTAAGCATATTAGCTTCAGCACAGCCTGTTGCCGCTTGGCCGAGGCAGTGCTGCCAGCTTGTGACTGATGTGGTCATTTCAGAGATGGAGGCTGAAGAGGAGGCGGCTGAGGTGCAGGAGCTGTAGACCGTGGGGGCAACCCTGATTGACCTAGGGCCCGCAATCCTTGGCGTCGGGAGGACGTGTTCCATCCCAAGGTCCGACTGGGTCGAGGCTTCCACTATGTTAACCCAGTGTGCCGTCAGCGAGATGTACCATCCCTGGCCACGTGTCCGTGGTTAGGTGGACTTTCCCGGTAACTGCATTGTTGAGGGCACGGCTAATGTTTTGGGACACGTGCTTGTGTTATGAGGGGACGGCACACCAGGAGAAATAGTGGCGTCTGGGGACCGAGTACCGAGGGACAGCCGCCGCCATCAGGTTGCGGAATGCTTCCGTCTCCATGAGCCTAAAAGGCAACATTTCGAGCGCAATGTGAGGATTTAGTAGTGCGGCCTGTGGGGCGTTGGCTGCGTATTTGCGCTTGCGTTCCAAGGACTGGAGTATGGACAACTGAACGCTGCGCTGGGACAAGGACGTGCTTCCTGATGCGGCTACTTGAGAGTGTGCAATGACAGGTGTAGGGCAGGAGGCATCTTTGCATGCACGACAGCGGAAGAAGCAATGGTGCAACCCGCAGACACTGTTCCTGGACCCTGGGATTCGGCCCACAAAGTCGGGTGCTTTGCTGCCATGTGCCTGATCATGCTGGTGGTGGTCAGGGTGGTCGTTTTGCCACCCCTGCTGATGCTGGCCTGGCAGGTGGTGCAAATGGCCTTTTTGGGGTTATCGGCAAAGTCTTTAAAAAACAACCAGACTCGGGAAGACCTGACAGTTGTACTGGCAACTTCCTTCATGTTGGTGCTACGGGGAACGGTTGCCTTCCTTCTGTCTGCAGCCACCACACTGTTTCTTCCTGCCTGTTGGGGTGCTCTGCCTCCCTCCCCGTCTGCTGCTCTCCCCGCTTTGCATGTCCTCCTGCCAGGTTGGGTCAGTCACTATATCATCCACCACCTCGTCTTCCACTTCTGCACCCTGGTCCTCCTCCTGACTTTCTGGCAATTGTGTCTCATCATCGTCCACCTCTTGTGACACTTTCCCACCGTCTCCTTTGTGTGACCGTGACTGCTCAAATATTTGGGCATCGCTACATGCGATCTCCTCTTGCCCCGCTTCAAGTGGACCGGGCGAGAGGCCCGCATCTATAAATGGAAAAGTGAACAGCTCTTCAGAATGTCCAAGTGTGGGATCAGTTGTCTCCGGGGACTCTGCATGGTGGGAGGAAGGAGAATCAGGGTGAGGAATATGCGGTCCAGACTCACGGCTACTGAGACTTGACCATGTGGAAGATAGGGTGGTGGTGGTGGCGGCGGCTAAGTGACTGGAAGCATTATCCGCTATCCAACCAACAACCTTTTGACATTGCTCTGGGTTCAATAGTGGTGTGCAGCGGTCCCCTAGGAATTGGGACAGGAAGGTCGGGCGAGAAGATGTGGGTGTTTGTTGTGGCACAATTTCAGCTTGCCCACAGCCTTGTCCTCTGCATGCACCGTCACCATCACGTCCAGTTCCCTGTCCCTTGCCACGTGCCTTGCCCATTTTAAATGGAGGACAGTATCTTCCACGCTCACTGCAAATAATGGAGTTTGGAGCGAACTTATATGTGATCCATGTGCTGGAGAAAACAGTTTTAAATGCCTGGCCTGTAGGCAAGTAGTTTGAACAGCAAACTGGTGTGAATTGCTTCACTAACACACTGAAAAAAAATTTTAATGGAGGCCAGAAATGGCAGTTTTTTCTGAAAACATATATGTGATCCGTGTGACGGAGAAAACACAGTTTTAAATAGCTGGATTTCTAGCGCTATAATATGGAAAGGACCTGGCTGTATTCTGCAGTGTCAACAAGCAAATGGCACAGAAAATGATGTTCTCTGGATTGTTTTTTAAGCAAATAATGAGGATTAAGATCCAAAAAAAAGTATTCCTGGCCCCTGAGACCTGGGCCTTTGTATAGAAATATCTAACAGCAGCAGAAGGCAGAATTGGAATGGAGCCTCTTGTGCTATATGCACTGCAGTCTGCTATATACCCTGCCTGCCTGATATCTCTGCAGATGGATTAGTCCTCAGAAGGACTGTTTGTCAAGATGGATATGTGTAATGTATGATTTTTCTCCCTACACTACCTAATACACAAGCAAATCTCTCCCTGACACAGCAGCACCTCTCCCTACTCTGCCTGCTTCCGGAGTGACTGTGACGAGCAGGGCGGCGCCAGGTCTGATATAGAACTGATGACGCTGTGCGGTCAGCCAATCACTGTAATGCCACAACCACCATGGCTGCGGCATTACAATGAGTGGCAGGCAATCCCTGCATGTTGATTGGTGCTTGAAAGAGCGCCAAACATGCAGTGAGAGGACCCGAGCATCTGCCTGAGCATCTCGCAAGTACTCGGCGAGCTCCGAGGATCTCAAGTACTGAGATGCTCAGGCGAGTAGAGTACTTGCGAGTATGCTCGCTCATCACTATGTACTACCCTTTTGATAAACGACATTGTCTGATAGTCCTGGGCTACGGAGACCAGTCTATTTTGCTGTAAGCTGTTTCAATTTAAAGGTTTTCGGGAAGTCACAGAAATGAGGATAAACGCAGCAAATGGTAAAAAAATAAATAAATAAAACCACCATTACCTACCTGACAAATCCCCTGTCACTCCAGTTCTCCTGCCAGTCTAGTGCTGTTTTACCTACGAGACCGCTGCTGCCAGTCACCAACCCATGTGGTCACCACCTGAGGTCAGTAATCAGCTATAGCCATCATGTGTGTAGACAGCACACGCTGAGCCCGCTGCAGATTCCGGGGAGCAGTGAAGTAGCAGCCATGAGGCGTCAAGCAATGGTTAAGGTATTTACCCTCCTCAGTCTAATTTCTCTGCTTGATTATCTGACCTCATTTAAAGCCATGTCACTGTGGCCCCTCGCTCTTGTAAAGAAGGGGCCTCCATATGGGGTAAAATAAGCAGTACTCATGTGCAGGGCTGTGGAGTCGGAGTCATAGCCGGTATAAAGTCAACCTACTCCAACTCCTAAAATATATAATAAATTGGGTACAGTAGTTCAATGCAGTTTGTGGGAATATTTTTTCATAAGTATTTGGGAACATTATGAAACGTCCTATAAATGTCTGTCCTATTCCTGATCTAAGGGTCTAGACTTTTAGCTGAGATGAATCTGGGCTACAGTAAATTTATCACTTAAACATGAGCCGAGTATGAGGGAGTCGGAGGTTTGGCTTACTGACTCCACAGCCCTGTTCCTGTGTGACTGCTCTCCCATCAGTCACAATGGCCCAGCATGGAAACCCCACTGGTGTCACTGGGAAGCAGTACAAGTGCGCCCAATGAGATGATGCCCACTAATAACTAACTACACCTCATAACCAGCTTATAGCATCAGTCAGTAAGATCGTGACATGTATGTACATTATATATATATATATATATATATATATATATATATATATAATTATATATATTACACACAATGCAGCACATGAGCACAATGCATCCTTTGTAGTAGCAGCAGCAGCCTTCTGACTGCAGCAGTATGACAGTGTCAGCTCTCACCTCTCCTTGCAGGAATGCTGCAGAGAGTCCGCTCTCCTCCAGGAGGCCATGGAGCAGCCGTCCGTCCAGCAGAGCTGGGGCTAGAGCAGTGACCACGTCTGACGCCGGGAGGTGCCGGACACTCATCAGTCGCCGCAGTCGGGGCTTTGACTTGCTAGGAAGCTGAGTGATGAGAACGGTCACCTGATTGGCTGGAAGTTCCCGTAGCGCCGTCTACGTAACGCCCATGTTCGTGAATAACAAATAGCGTAGGATTGGTTGCCGAGTTACTTCCTCATCGGATCCGAGCGCTGTGATTGGTTGACCGGAGCAGATGCCGGTGTTTACGGAAGAACACAAATCCGCGGCTCTGCGCTGACCACGTGACCAGACAGGCTCTACAGTCACAATGGTTGACACGTTATGGAGTGATCCTACTTCTCCTTTTGTGTTTTCTGGGTGATGGTGGAAACATTTCGATGTAAAAGGCATGAACTAGCTGCTTCTAATATTTTTTTTTTACAATTTTCATTTAAAGGGGTTTTCCAGGTTTACATGTCTGTTATTGCTTAGGGTTAAGCAATAACAGACATTAACTTATGTAAAAATAAGTGAATCTGCATTACTGACCCCCTGTTGGTTCCTTGCTGTCTTTGCCTAAATGGCAGCAGCTGTGACATCAGGACTACAGCATGTGACCGCTGCAGCCAATCAGTTGCCTCAGCGGTCATGCTGAACGGGGTGAACAGTGACAATGCAGGACATCTGCCCCCTCATCATGCCCCACCCGCTTAGAGAAAAATATGCACGTTAATACGTTACACAAACATTTACACATTACACATATATAGATAGTACACACATGCACAAAACCATGTATACAATGCACACATACACATATTATACACATCGTACACACATATACATAGTACACACATATACATAGTGTACACATATAGTACACACGTATACATTATGCACACAACCATGTATACATTGCACACATACATACAGTAGTACACACATATATATAGTACACACATATACATAGTGTACACATATACATAGTACACACATATACATAGTGTACACATATACATAGTATACACATATACATAGTACACACATACATTATGCACACAACCATGTATACAATGCACACATACATACAGTAGTACACACATATATAGTACACACATATACATAGTGTACACATATACATAGTACACACATACATAGTGCACACAATCATGTTTACAATTCACACTTACACATAGTACACACATATACACAGTACACATATACATAGTGCACAAATGAATATAACCATGTATACAATGCACACATATATATACAGTGGTGTGAAAAAGTGTTTTCTTCCTTCCTGATTTCTTATTCTTTTGCGTGTTTATCACTCTTAAAAGTTTCAGATCACAAAACAAATGTAAAAATAGACAAAGATAACACAAGTAAACACACAATGAAGTTTTTAAATGAAGGTCTTTATTATTAAGGGAAAAAGAAATCCAAACCTACAGGGCCCTGTGTGAAAAAGTGATTGCCCCCTCCCCCCCCCCCCCCCCAAAAACATAAATTAACTGTGGTTCATCACATCTTTGGGAAGCTTAGTTCAATTTCCCAAGCCACACAAAGGCCTGATTACTGCCACATCTGTTCTCAATCAAGAAATCACTTAAATAGGGCCTGCCTGACAAAGTGAAGTAGACCAAAAGATCCTCAAAAGCTAGACATCATGCTGCGATCCAAAGAAATTCAGGAACAAATGAGAAACAAAGTAATTGAGATCTATCAGTCAGGAAAAGGTTATAAAACAATTTATATAGCTTTGGGAAGCAAGCAAACCACAGGGAGAGTCATCCACAAATGGCGAAAACATGGAACACTGGTGACCTTCCCAGGAGTGTCCGACCGACCAAAATTACCCCAAGAGGTCACAAAAGACCCCACAACAAGATCCAAAGAACTTCAGGCCTCACTTGCCTCAGTTAAGGTCAGTGTTCATGACTCCACCATAAGAAAGAGACTGGGTAAAAATGGCATGCATGGCAGAGTTTCAAGATGAAAACCACTGCTGAGCAAAAAGAACATAAAGTCTCGTCTCAGTTTTGCCAGAAAACATTTTGATGATTGCCAAGACTTTTGGAAGAATACTCTGTGGACTGTGAATGAGACAAAAGGTGACATTTTTGGAAGGTGTATTTCCCATTACATCTGGCTTAGAAGTAACACAGTAAAAGACTCATTGCCAGTTATCGCAAACACTTGATTGCAGTTGTTGCTGCTGAGGGTGGCCCAACTAGTTAATAGGTTTAGGGGGCAACCACTTTTTCACACAAGGCTCTGTAGGTTTGGATTTCTTTTTCCCTTAATAATAAAGGCCTTCATTTAAAAACTGAATTTTGTGTTTACTTGTGTTATCTTTGTCTAATATTTAAATTTGTTTTGTGATCTGAAATATTTAAGTGTGACAAACATGTAAAAGAATAAGAAATCAGGAAGGGGGCAAATACTTTTTCACACCACTCTAGTACACACACACATATACATAGTACACTCATATACATAGTAAGCACATATAGATAGTGCACACATAGAGTGATGAGCAAAAGGGTAACAATGTTTTGAACTTTTGACTTTCAGGCTCCATATCTCACCATCCACTACTACTTCAAATGTGAGACTACCATCACTTTATAGACAATCATCTTGGCTACCTCATAAATAAATTTGACTTGCAACTATTTTGCATATGATCCGTTATGCAGATTCTTGTCATGTCAATGCATTGTTACTGTTTTGCTCCTAACAAATCTAAATTTTTATTTTGTTAGTATTTTTAAATCCACCTTTGTCTTTCAACACTGCCTGAATCCTTCTGGGCATGCTCTCAATAAGATTCAAACATGTCTCGACCAAAATCTGATCCCAGGTCTCTTCTACACATTGCCAAAGATGGTGCATACTGGTCACCTCTTTTTCTTCAACTCTAACCACAAGTGTTTGATTGGGTTGAGGTCTGGGGACTGGGGGGGAGCCAATCCAGCACCTCTACTTTATTGTAATTGAACCATTTCTTCACCAATCTTGACGTATGCTTTGGGTTGTTGTCCTGCTGGAACACTATGTCGTCCTTTTCATACCCATAGTACTCGAGTGTACAAGTAATTTGTCTTGCAGGATACTCACATATTGCACAGTATTGAGACCACCATCGATCCTGGTCAAGTATCCAAAGACTTTCGCTCTGAAACAACCCCAAATCATCAGGCTTCCTTCACCAAATTTAGATACCTAATATATCTATTTTATTTACTGGTTTGCGACATTTATTTAAAAAAATTAATTACAAAAAATGTGATTATTGTTTTTTGTGACATTCTTTTTTTAGTAACTACAATGGCTTGTGAAAGTATTCACCCCCTTGGCATTTTTCGTGTTTTGCTACCGCACAACCTGGAATTTTACAGTTTTTTTGAGAGTTTGCATCAGTTTATGAAAAGAACGTGTCTACAACTGTGAACATTTGGTTTTCTTTTTATTGTGAAGCGAACAACAAGTACGAAAAAATAACTGAAAACTTCAGAGTGAATAGCTATTCAACCCCCTAAAGTCAGTACCTTGTAGAGCCTCCTTTTGCGGCAATTACAGCCGCAAGTCGCTTTGGATAAGTCTCTATGAGCTTTCCACATCTTGCCACTGAAATTTTTGCCCATTCCTCAAGGCAAAACTGCTCTAACTCCTTCAAGTTAGATGTTTCCTCTGGTGAACAGCAATTTTCAAGTCTGACCACAGATTCTAAATTGGATTAAGGTCTGGGCTTTCACTAGGCCACTCCAAAACATTTACATGCTTCCGCTTAAACCAGTCGAGTGTTGCTTTAGCAGTATACTTTGGATCATTGTCTTATTGGAAGGTGAACCTCCGTCTCAAATCACTGGCAGACTAAAACAGGTTTTGCTCAAGAATGTCCCTGTATTTAGCACCATCCATCTTCCCCTCGACTCGGACCATTTACCTGTCACTGCTGCCAATAAACATGCCCACAGCATGATGCTGCCACCACCATGTTTCACTATGAAGATGGTGCTCTTGGAAAGAGAAAATTCTCTTATACATAACAGTGTAGATTGAGGCTCACTGTTAAAGAGGTACTCCGGGGAAATTCAAATTTTTTGTATAGTCCCTGCCCTCATAAACTATAAGGCTGTGTGCCCACGATGCGTTTTTTAAGTGTTTCCGCAGCGGCAAAAACACTGCAGAAACGCTTAAAAAATGCATGGTAGAAGGCCTGCCATGTTCCCCAATGATAATCCGCATGTGCTGTGCACATGCTGCGGAAATTTCCGCTGCGGATTATCATTGGGGAAAAAAACGCAGCACTACCAATTATTTTGCGGAAGCGCGGCGTTTTCGCCACCATTGACTTGCATTGAATCGCTTGGATTACGCATCACTGCATCTGTACATGCGGAATCCAAGTGTTTCAATGTGCGGATGGTACCCGGTGTGGAGAAGAGGAGACTCTCCTCCAGACCCGGGTACCATAGAACCTGTAAAAAAAGAATAAAATAAAAAATAAATATGATATTTACCTTCTGATGGCCCGCGGTCTCCTTGTCTTCGCTTGCCGGCAGCTCGCGGTGGACTGAAGGACCTGCGCTGACGTCATAGTCATGTGACGGCAGGTCCTTCAGTGTACCGCGATCTGCCGGCAGCCAGGACGGAGCGAATAAAGACTCCGGGGGCCATCGGAAGTTAAGTATAGATTTATTTTTTAGCATTCTTTCAGTCACAGTATATAAATCCATGCTGGTTGGATGGATTTATATAGTGTGACCAAGTTGACAAGCACTTTCCAAGTGATGCTAAAATCGCCTGGAAAGCGCTTGTCAACCCGCATGCGGAAATGCATGAGAAGAACGCTTCACATCCGCATGTCCCCGGCTAGAAAAACGCATGTACAATCCACATGCGTTCTTTCTGCCAGAGAGATGCAGAAGCGCTCAGGAAAAAATCTGGAGCATTTCTGCATTGTGGGCACATAGCCTTAAGAAGAGATGCCCAGTTCACTTTTATTATCTTTAGAACACTTGTAATTGTCTCTTGATAATAGCTGTTTCTCTGTAGAGGACAGGAGGTGTGGCCACACCCCATCTTCTCTGTTACAGGGGGAGCTTCACACTGCTGTGTGACTTATTGTCGGAGACAGTAGGGGGAAGCAGTGAGGAGCGGCACCTGTCACACAGAATTACAAGTGTTCTACAGATACTGTAATAGAACTGCACTTGGCATCTCACTTTATAGTTTATGAGGGCAGGGACAGTACAAATTTTTTTTATCTCCTCGGAGTACCCCTTTAATGTTTCTACCTTCCATGCTGTAACTTTTGAGTTTAATTCCTGGGTAGGAATAATTTGAAGAAAAAGCAAATTAATTAATCATATAAATGAATCTACTGAGCACAGATGCCCGAAGGAGACAGATAACAGATAGCAAAGAGGACAGTGAACTGTCATTGCTTTGACACAGTATATTGATGAAATCAACTATCGGCCCAGATCACCTGCGCCCCCTTTCCCTACAGGCCAATGTGCATCTGCCCCTGATTACTGGATAGATACTTAATACAGGATGCAGTTTTTTGAACCTTAAAGGGAATCTATCACAAGGTTTTTGCTATGTAATTTGAGAGCCTGATGTAGAGGCAGAGACCCCCCAATTCCAGCGATGTGTCACTTACTGGTCTGCATACTGTCATTTTGATACTATCTCTGTTTTCTCTGCTGCATCTCTTGCAGTGCTCAGAGTGCTGAGCTCAGTGTAACACCGCCCCTAACCACTGATTGGCAACTTTCTGTATATTGACATAAATCTGCTAATTGGTGGAGGGGGTGTGGTTGGATTAGGAGGCACGAGGCACCTAGTCTTGTACTGATAATCTTCTGCTGATAAAACACTGATCTTATTGAAACAGCAAAACTCAGCCCAGTAAGTGACACATGAAAACCTATCAGCCAACCATATGATATATGGTCCGTAATCCCTATATAGCTAGAAAAACCGACATATGATCCATTTTGGAAAGAGGAGATTAGGTGTGAGGGAAAGCCAACCCTGATTACACCTATAATCTCTGCCCACTAGTCAGTAGCCCAAAATGACAGAGAGGGATTAAGTATCATAAAATATATACATTTTATTAGACAATATTTATAAGATCATACATATACAAAAGATAAGATATGAAAAGTATAAAAAGAGTGGGGAAGGGGGTTTGAAAAGAGAGGACAGCTATAAAGCAGGATGAGATGAAAAAAATCCTGCAAAGAGACTACATCCCTAATCAGCATAAATATAATATCTGGTGTAAATATCAGTAGCCAACTAGGAAATGCAAAATAAGAAAGTCCTAGCAAAGACCATATCAATCCATGTATTAAAGATCTATGACATGAAAGAGCAAAAGAGAAATAATCAGTTTAGAATAAATGCTAGAAAGAATTTATTCTCATGTCATTAGGGTAACAGCTCTATGAGGTAAATCATTTGCAATAGGAAATCTGTATGTTAATAGAGTTTGGGTTACCTTGGGTCATGTTAGATGTGGTCAGGAGCGGCACAAACAGAAATGCTGGGGATGTGAAGCGGCCTCGACGCGCGTTTCACCTGGAATGGCTTCGTCACGTGCACGCCTCCTGACGAAGCCATTCCAGGTGAAACGCGCGTCGAGGCCGCTTCACATCCCCAGCATTTCTGTTTGTGCCGCTCCTGACCACATCTAACATGACCCAAGGTAACCCAAACTCTATTAACATACAGATTTCCTATTGCAAATGATTTACCTCATAGAGCTGTTACCCTAATGACATGAGAATAAATTCTTTCTAGCATTTATTCTAAACTGATTATTTCTCTTTTGCTCTTTCATATCTTATCTTTTGTATATGTGACGCGCCCCTGGGCCTGTGTCGCGCTGCGTTGCGCACGCGGGAGCTTACCCGGAGCCGGATCTCTTGAGGGTTGTAGTCTCGTGGCGGCGACCCGGTCCGTGCCCAGGGAGTCAAACTGAGCGGCGATGTACTAGCAGTAGATGGTTGGTGACTACGCCACCCGTTGAATGCAGCTATGGAGCTGCCGCTGCAGGGCAGACCGCTGAGGCCGGTGGAAGGATGGTGCAGCGTGGATGGTATAACCCCCAACGGGAGGGGTATGGCCTCAGGGCAGCCGACGTGGATGATGGGGGTAGCAGGAACCACTCAGAGACGGTGCGGTGTAGTTCAGGGTCTTTACTGGTGACAAAGATAGACCCTCCCGGAGTACTTGCTAGTGATAGGGGCCTGGTCAGTCCTTGAGCAGATGGGATCTCCCCTGGCCAGGCGGAGTTGTAGGCCTTCCCAACTAACTGTACTCTTCTGGCTACCTTGCTAGAGGCGGGAATAAGTAGCCCACGTCCCTGAGTGTACCGTGTGGTGCTCACCCGTATGGCCGGTGACTCGGGGCCTTCTAATGGCTTCCGCTCCACGATGGCGGTGCTGGTCCCACGCGTGTGACCGTGCCTTCGGGCTTCTGGGCCAGAGGACCTGAAATCCTCTGCCGGACGGTTTCTGCTGCTGGGTAGGAGTTAGTCCCCACAGCCTCGGACTCCGGGTCCGGTAAGAAATCTTCTCAGTCAGGGCGAGCTCTGCAGCTGCCAGCCCCTGACTCGTTGTAACACTGCTCCCCACAGAGCTCCTGATGTTTCTTGCTATGCTACTTCTCTTCTCTACTCTTGTTCTGTCTTCTTTCTCACTAACTCTGCCTCAGCCCCGGGTTTATATAGGGGAAGTCCTTCCCCTCCCAAGACTGGGCAGGAGGTGTGGCATGCACAGGATCCCTGACCAAAGGACCTCCCACCTGCTCTCAGACGTAATATCTCTATCACTGTGGCAACCAGACCCCTGGGGTGTCACATTCCCCCCTAGTGAAATTTAGTACTCCGGGACTAAACAATTTTTTTTTTTTTTAGAAAAACATAACAAGGTATAACAATAACAATACAATAAGAAAAACACATAAGATGGTTACGGCGTGTCCGCAACCGGGTGCAGTTTTGAAAAGCAAGGTGTCCATTTCACCAAAACAGGGAGACGTAACCAGGTAGGGGCCTGTCCTGCCCCGAGTCCTTAACAGTCTTTAGTCCATCCTGGGTTACGCTCCAACTATGTACAAGGATTCCCGGTAAATCCACCAAGGACTCCTAAAAAGAACTAGAAACACAAAATTATACACAAGCAACTATAAACAAGTAAACATTATAAGATAGCTTAAACATTTAGATCCTCCAACGTGCCGGTAGCTGGCCTCTAGTGGCCCTAGTGGACCTACGGAGCTGACTGTCTGGCCCTGAACTGCAGGGTGTAGGAGCTGTCAAGGGTAAACTGGGCAGCTGTCTATGGGCCCTCTGGCTCACTAGGGGTATGGCAGGCTCACTATAAGCAGAGGGTTGATTTTCCGGGTCTGCTTGTGTAGAGTCTTCTGCCTCCTGGACCGGCTGTTCTTCCAGCTCTACCGGTTGCTCCGTAGGTTCTTGGGATGATGGTTGGAGGAAAGTGAGTACGGGTACCACAACTGCACCATTGACTTGAGTCCAAGACCGAGGGAAGTCCCCGAGCACGGTACTAACCATATCTTCCCTTTCCTCTACGGGTCGATGGTCTTCTTGTTCCTCTTCAGGGTTCCTCAGTTGTTCGGGACACTTCTTCAGGTGGTCCCGGGATACAATGGCTGTGGTTTCCCCTCCGTCTTTACTGATGGTACAGACCTTCGGGTTTTCGTGGCTTGAGGGCAGTACGGTGTACGGGTCCTTCTCCCACTGGTCGTCCAACTTGTGGAGCCGTCTCTTCCTCTTCAAGACCTGCTCTCCGGGTACCAGGGGAACAGCGGGAGCATACTGGTTGTAAGTTTTCTCTTGTCTTTCCCTAGCCTGACAGAGACTTCGCTCCACGCTCTCCTGTACTCTCCGGTACTGCTGCTGCCTCTCTGTGTCCCAATCTGTTTCTGGTGAAGTGTCCTCGGGTATCAGGACTCCCATTTCCAGGTCAACAGGTAACTTACCAGGTCTTGCCCTCATTAGGTAAGCCGGGGTACAGTTGGTGGAACCTACCGGGATGTGGTTGTATAGGTCCACCAGATCGGGCAACTTTTCAGGCCACAGACTGCGTTCTTCCAGGGGCAACGTTTTTAGAAGATCCATTACCACCTGGTTCATTTTTTCACAAAGTCCATTAGTCTGCGGATGGTAGGGTGTCGTCCTTATCTTCCGGCAGCCATACAGATTGCAGAATTCCTGGAAGACTTCCGCTTCAAAGGCAGGTCCCTGGTCCGTCAGCACTTGGTCCGGGTACCCGTGTGGACGGCAAAAGTGCTGCTGGAAGGCTCTAGCTGCTGTTTGAGCCGTTAAGTCCTTGACGGGGACGACAACCAGAAACCGGGAGTAATGATCCACGATGGTTAACGCGTAGACGTAGCCACTTCTGCTTGGGGTCAGTTTTACATGATCCAAGGCTACCAGTTCCAACGGTTGCCGGGTGACGATGGACTGCAGGGGAGTCTTCTGGCTGGCGCGGTCCTTCCTTCTCAGGTTGCACGGGCCACAGTCTCTGCACCACTTCTCAATGGTTCCCCTCATGCCTACCCAGTGGAATCGCTCGCGCAGCAGGAACTCCAGCTTCTTCCACCCGAAGTGTCCAGCTCCGTCGTGGTATGCCTCCATCACCATGGCTGCGTCTCTTCGTGGCACCACTACTTGCCAGAGTAATTCATGCGTCCGGGAGTTAACCATTCTGCGGCACAACTTCCCTTTGTAAAGGAACAGTCGACTCTTCTCTGCCCATAGTTGTTTGGCTTCCTCCGGAGCGTCTGGTTCAAGGCGAGCCTCCGGCCGAGTCAGCATCTCCTTCACCAGTCGGACGGCAGGGTCGCTGTCTTGCGTTTCCGCCCAGTTGTAGTGAGGTAAGGGGTTCAACGTAGCAGCCTGCTTACTCCTTACCCGGTGGGAATACTGGATAGTCCCATGACGGTGGAACGCAGGGAGTTCAATTTCTTCCAGTCCCTCCGGATCTTCTCCTTCGTCCGGCAGGTTGGGCATCCTGGACAGGGCGTCCGCGTTAGTATTGGAGCGCCCTGCCCGGTATTTGATTATGAACTCGTAGTTGGACAGACGGGCCATCCACCTCTGCTCCAGGGCACCGAGTCTTGCCGTGTCCAGGTGTGTCAACGGGTTGTTATCCGTGTACACGGTGAACCGGGAAGAAGCAAGGTAATGCTTAAAGCGCTCAGTGACTGCCCATACCACGGCCAGGAACTCTAGCTTAAATGAGCTATAATTCTCGGGGTTCCTTTCGGTGGGTCGCAGTTTTCGGCTGGCGTAGGCGATTACTCGTTCTTTCCCCTGCTGGATCTGGGACAGTACGGCTCCTAGCCCGATGTTACTGGCGTCGGTGTAGAGGATGAAGGGCTGGCTATAATCCGGGTACGCCAAGATTTCATCCCCCGTGAGGGCCATCTTCAGCTGGCGGAAGGACTCTTCTTCTAGCTCTTCCCATTTGAAGGGCGGCTTCTGGTTCTTGGCCTTCCGGGACTGGCCTATCAGGAGGTCCTGCATAGGCGCTGCCTTTTTGGTAAAACCGGGAATAAACCTTCGGTAGTAGCCTACCAACCCGAGGAACTGCCGCACTTCTTTTACGCTGGAGGGGCTTGGCCATCCCTTAATTGCGGTGATCTTATCGGGGTCGGGAGCCACTCCGTCAGCGCTCACCACGTGTCCCAGGTACTGCACCTTTGGTTTCAGGAGGTGACACTTGGAGGGTTTCACCTTTAGGCCGTAACTCGCCAGAGCTTCGAACACCTCCGCCAGGTGTTTCAGGTGGTCCTCATAAGTTTTGGAGTATACGATGACATCGTCCAGGTACAACAGGACCGTCTCGAAGTTTCTGTGGCCCAGACAGCACTCCATTAATCGTTGGAAGGTTCCTGGGGCGTTGCAGAGTCCGAACGGCATGCAGGTGAACTCGCTAAGTCCCATCGGGGTGGTGAATGCGGTCTTCTCCCGGTCCGCCTCTGCTACAGGAACCTGCCAGTACCCGCTAGTGAGATCCAAGGTAGAGAAGAAGTTAGCAGACCTTAAAGCAGCCAATGACTCCTCTATCCTTGGTAAGGGGTACGCATCCTTGTGTGTGATACGGTTGATTTTCCGGTAATCTACACACATCCTCATAGTGTTGTCTTTCTTTTTGACTAAAACTAGCGGGGCTGCCCAGGGGCTACAACTATCCCGGATTACCCCAGCCTCCTTCATGTCTCTAAGCATCCCCTTGGCGTGTTGGTAATGTGCAGGGGGTACGGGTCGATACCTCTCTTTTATGGGAGGATGATCTCCCGTGGGGATGCGGTGTTCTATCCCCTTGACTCGCCCGAAGTCTAACGGGTGTTTACTAAACACTCTCTCATACTCTTGAACCACCCGGTAGACTCCCTGTTTCTGGTGGGAGGGAGTGGAGTCAGTTCCCAAGTGTAGTTGCTGACACCAATCCTCCATTACTTTCTTAGAGCCGTTACCTCCCTCCGGGTGAGATGGAGGCAAGGGTTCCACAGACTGTATAGAGTTTTGGTTGATGGTATATAATTTTGCTAGCGTGGCATACCGGGGCAGGTACACTTCCCTCTCCCCGATATTGATTATGCGAACGGGCACCCTCCCATGGCGTACATTGACCACCCCCCGTGCTGTCAAAATGGTGGGCCTACTGTCTGAGTAAACTGGTTCTACCATTGCCTGGTAATCTCTACCTCTCAGACCAATAGCTGCCCGGCACCAAATCATCATTTCACTTTTTGGGGGCATGGCAATAGGGAAAGGATCACACATTCTTACGCTACCAATCTCACCGCCGGAGAGTTCCACCTGTTGCCGTCGCATCAGTGCCCGGATCTCTTTCTGGAGCACTCGCTGCTCGCCGGAGCTGGCGTTCTTGGCAACCTGCTGTAGAAGGAAAATCACCTCTGCAAGACAATTTTCAATTACATTAGTTCCTAGAGTTATTTTTGGGTGGCTCTCATGTTTGTCAATGTCTACAATGATCAGTCCCTGTGCTGCCAGTTCGACTCTACCGATTTTGATGGTCACCTCTTTAAATCCGATCTGTGGCACGGGCTGGCCATTGCTGGCGATGATACTCAAGTCGTCGTCAGGGTAGCGGGTAATATCCGAGTCATTCCAGTACTGCTTAAAGAGCACGTACGGGATGGTGGTGACCTGTGACCCGGTGTCCAGTAGGGCACTCATGGGAATGCCATCCAGTACCACAGGCAAGACTGGACGTCCTCCCACATATCTGTCGCGCCAGTTCGATGGGCCTGGTGATCTTTTTCCTGGGGGTTGGCCCTCTACCCCAGGTTGTGCCCGTTTAAAGAACAGTACCTTTCCATATGTCCGGGTTGATTGCAGCGGCGGCAGATGGGTCGTCCGTCCTCGCTGTATCAGTCACTGGGTCTTCCTCTGGCCGGTGGGGTCCTCCTTGGTCGACGCCACGGGATGTCCTCCGGTCCGGATGCCAGCTGGATCTTCCCTGGGGTGGAAACCTGTAAAGACTGCACAGTTCGGGTTAGCGCAGCAACGCTCTTAGCTAGCTCTTGGACCTGATGGCGTAGGTCTGGAGCCGGGTCATTGTCCAAAGCCTGCGCATCAGCTCCCACAGGCCCTGCCGACAAGGGCGCCACCTCCTGGTGGTAAGTGATAGCTGGGCGCCTGTGGGTCACAACGCCACCCGGTGCCGGTTCTCGAAGCACCCGGATGGCTCTGTCCTTGAACTGTGCAAAGTCTAGATGGGGATCCTGTAAGGCCATTGCCCGCAACTGGGTTCGGTGGGCATTGCAATATAAACCCTCTATAAATTGTTCAGTCAACAGCCTGTCCTCGCTTCCCACCCCATCAGGGTCGGTCTGCTTTATGGCCCTCAGGGCCTCTTGTAGGTTTAGTGCATAGTCCCTTATACTCTCATGCGCTCGCTGCTTGCACCCGTAGAATCTAAGCTTAATCTCGGCTGAGGTGCGGGTATCAAAGGTGTCCTTCAGCCGGGTTAGTATCCCTGCGACAGTCTTCCTCCCAGGTGGCCAGGATTTTACTTCCCTTTTGGCTGCCCCAGTTAGTTGGGCCACCAGGATGCTCACTTTTTGCTCTTCTGTGAGGGGGTACACCTGGAAGAGGCTATCCAGCTTTTCTCTAAAGTCATGCAGGGTATGTGACTCCCCTGAGTACTGGGGTAGCCAAGCTGCTCCCGGGATATAGGGCATGGTGAAGGGCATAACTGCAGCAGCGGTGGCGCTGGCGGGGGTTGAGGCAGTGAAGCTCTCCTCCGTATCCGACATCTTCCTCCCCCCTAGTGGACCGTGGCCTACCTTGCGATGATCCTGTTCCGTAGGCCGCGGCTCCGCAGTGGATCGTCAGGGTTGAGGACCTTCCGTCGCGCTCCGGTGACGTCGGCGTCTGCTGGGCTCCTTCCAGGACCTTACGCAACGTCCGGACGTGAGGCGGGGCTTCAGTTCTCGCGCGCTTTCGGAGTCCACGCCCCTCTTCTTCCCGCGCGGCGTCCTCAAGATGGCGTCCAATGGCGGGAAAACTCCACGGATGGCGGGAAGAAGGTCGAAGATGGCGCCGGATGGCGGGAAAACTTCGCGGATGGCGGGAAGAAGGTAGAAGATGGCGCCGGATGGCGGGAAACCTCCACGGATAGCGGGAATCTTCACCACTGGTAAGTTTGAACAGTCTTTGCTTTTCAGGCACGCAGTACCCGGTGGTTGCGGGCACGAGATCCTGCCGACTACGCCAAAGTTGACGCGCCCCTGGGCCTGTGTCGCGCTGCGTTGCGCACGCGGGAGCTTACCCGGAGCCGGATCTCTTGAGGGTTGTAGTCTCGTGGCGGCGACCCGGTCCGTGCCCAGGGAGTCAAACTGAGCGGCGATGTACTAGCAGTAGATGGTTGGTGACTACGCCACCCGTTGAATGCAGCTATGGAGCTGCCGCTCCAGGGCAGACCGCTGAGGCCGGTGGAAGGATGGTGCAGCGTGGATGGTATAACCCCCAACGGGAGGGGTATGGCCTCAGGGCAGCCGACGTGGATGATGGGGGTAGCAGGAACCACTCAGAGACGGTGCGGTGTAGTTCAGGGTCTTTACTGGTGACAAAGATAGACCCTCCCGGAGTACTTGCTAGTGATAGGGGCCTGGTCAGTCCTTGAGCAGATGGGATCTCCCCTGGCCAGGCGGAGTTGTAGGCCTTCCCAACTAACTGTACTCTTCTGGCTACCTTGCTAGAGGCGGGAATAAGTAGCCCACGTCCCTGAGTGTACCGTGTGGTGCTCACCCGTATGGCCGGTGACTCGGGGCCTTCTAATGGCTTCCGCTCCACGATGGCGGTGCTGGTCCCACGCGTGTGACCGTGCCTTCGGGCTTCTGGGCCAGAGGACCTGAAATCCTCTGCCGGACGGTTTCTGCTGCTGGGTAGGAGTTAGTCCCCACAGCCTCGGACTCCGGGTCCGGTAAGAAATCTTCTCAGTCAGGGCGAGCTCTGCAGCTGCCAGCCCCTGACTCGTTGTAACACTGCTCCCCACAGAGCTCCTGATGTTTCTTGCTATGCTACTTCTCTTCTCTACTCTTGTTCTGTCTTCTTTCTCACTAACTCTGCCTCAGCCCCGGGTTTATATAGGGGAAGTCCTTCCCCTCCCAAGACTGGGCAGGAGGTGTGGCATGCACAGGATCCCTGACCAAAGGACCTCCCACCTGCTCTCAGACGTAATATCTCTATCACTGTGGCAACCAGACCCCTGGGGTGTCACATATGTATGATCTTATAAATATTGTCTAATAAAATTTATATATTTTATGATACTTAATCCCTCTCTGTCATTTTGGGCTACTGACTAGTGGGCAGAGATTATAGGTGTAATCAGGGTTGGCTTTCCCTCACACCTAATCTCCTCTTTCCAAAATGGATCATATGTCGGTTTTTCCAGTAAGTGACACATTCCTGTAATCAGGATCTCAGCCCCTATTCTATACTGTGCTCAGATTACATAACAAACACCTGATGACAAATTCACTTCAAGAACATGTTCCAATTATGTAGCCTCTCATTTTCAGTCTGTCTTTGATCAGACTTTCATTGAAAAAAAGTTTTTTTCATCAGAGCAGATGCATTTTGCTTTGATGAATTCCCATAGGGGGTAGATTCAATGGTGTGCGATAGTGACAACTATCTGTATGTAATGTAGTGCCACCTCAGACAGGTTTGCGAAAATAGGCCATTGTATAGTGGGCGTTTTTGTTCACAGCCATCATCAGACTGTGGACCACAATCACAAATATACATTTACAGCAGGTACCTTATAGATGGCATCTTTTCTGGTTGGAGTTGTTCCCTTTTTTTTCTCTTCATCTTGTCCAGACACCATGATGACATTTCACATCCATAACTCGTCTCTGCAGACTTCTCTCTTCTCTGGTCTTCTGCAATACAACCTGTCAGGGTGCTCTTAAGTGTGTGTCATAATGCTCCTGGATAGAAATATCTGCCTTGGCTGTGCCTCTGAAAAGTTGCCCCTCACTGGGCTCCCTGCACAAAATATGACCCCCACACTGTCCATCTTATTGTACATGACCTCCACATTGTCCTCTCCTTTCTATACTGAGCCTGCTCTTTACACCGCCCCCCTAAACTGCCCAGTCTCTATACTGTGCCACTGCATACTGTCACCTCCATGCTGTGTCCTCACACTGTTCCCCTACTCTGTGCCCTCTCTCTACTGCCCCTCATACCCTATTTTTATTTTGTGTGCTCTCACACTTGTCTCTCCCCATACTCACCCTCTCACTTTTTCTCCCTCAAAATGTCCCCTCAAACTTTTCTCCCATATTGTCCCTTCACACTTTCCCCCATACTTAATTACTCACTCCCCCAATACTGCCTCTTACACTTTATTTCATACTTTCCCCTCACACTTCTCTCCCCGCACTGTTCCCTAACACTTTTCCCATGTACTCTCCCCTCACATTATTCCCGCCATACTGTACCCTCACACTTTTCTTTCCCTGACTATCCCTCACACATTTCTGCACTCATCCTGTCCCCTCACTCTTTCCACCCCATACTATCCTTTCACACTCCCCCCATCCTGTCCCCTGACACTGCCCCTATAATGTCCCCCCATACTGTCCCCTCACACTTCACCCCTTGTTGTCCCTTCACGTTTTTCTCCCCTATACTGTCCCCTCACATTTTTCTCACCTGTTCCCTCACAAGATTACCACCATCATCCTCCCCAAAAACACTCATTTCCTTATCTCCATTGGAGTGCTGTTGACATACTCTGGTGCAGGAGTGATGTCAGCAGCCTGATCAGCTGTCCTGATCATGCTGCTGACATCGTCCTGACCTAGAAGTGCCAGCAATCAGAGCATCAATTGTTTTCTCGCCTGAAAGATTCAAGTACAATTGAAAGCAGAAGAGCTGTTTTTTTAACATGTTTCTGTGTCAGCTGTTAACTTGACAACCGGCTTGGAGAATGCTGAATCCTACTTCTGGGGGAATGCCGCTGCCTGGGAGACACCTTGGACTACCGCATTAGGCAATCCTACAGCGCCACCCTGCTTGCTGCACCAAAGGCAAATGTCTCCCATGTCCCTCCCCTGCTAAAAGAAAAATGTCTCCTTTAAGCACCCATGAAGTACTAATACCTCCTTTGTGCCTCAAAACAATAATGCACCCATACACAGGCACTTTGCTATGTATACCACCCACATAGTAAAGGCTTGAACACATGTAGTCTTTTTGATAATTTTTTTATATATGTGTTTTTTGTGTAAAAAAATGCAGCATTTTACAATAACACCCCTGGCAGATTTAACAGATAAGTATTACATATTTTTTGTTTTATCATCTTTTTTGCTGTTGGCCATTTTGTTTTAAATCCTCGATAACCTCTTAAATGAAGGGGTATGATTCATATCTTACTATGTTCCTACATTGCTTTCTAGCTTTGAGCTATTATATTTAATAATTCTACGTTGCCACCTTGTGTCCATAAGAGAAATTACAAGTGCTGGTCACATTTGAAAAAATTATTTGAATATTCTGTGCGATGTGAAATCAGTATGGAAAAAACTTCATCGAAAGAGGCAATTTCTTCTTTGGAGGTGAAGCATTACAATCATACCAAGAAATAAACAATGTGTGATAGGAAAGCAAGAACAGAAGAAAGATGAAGGTACTTAGAGTACAGGGAATATTCTTTAAATTTTTTTAACCATAGAAATTAATTTTTAGAGTCCAAAAGTACAATCAGCAGTTTTCAGAATATGCTTTTGTTTGACAGTTTTGTTAAAGATTTACTGCAGTATCTATATATGAAAATTGAAATATTTAGCAAAATGTTTTACGATGGCAGATAATTGTACATTAACTCATGGGTAATTTTCTGGGAGTGTATGTCACCCAATAGCTCACAATAGCCGCTGCACCTTGCAGCTCCATTCAATGTGTCTACAACCTCCAGAGCTGATAACAGATGATCGGGGGGGGTATCGGACCCTAAGTTATCGGATATTACTTATTTTATGAGAGGTCATCAATATCTTGTGACCAAAAAAACACAAAATTTAAGCTTCGTTTAAGTTGGTATGCATGCAGCACATAAATTCATGTTTCACAATGGCCATGAGTCAGAAAAATCTACAAATAGCAAATGAACATAAACCCTGCTGTAAATAAATAAAAAGCAAGTGCATTTAAATAAAATAGGGTTCTTAGTAACACTGTTTTTGATTAAAAATAGTATACAAGCCATCCCACCACGACAAGGTGAACCTGTTCGGGATAGTCCTACACTGTCTAATATTAAAAACCTTACCATGTGTCAAAGTTGACCTAAATGTGTGAATAAGGGCAGAAAAAGGACTGGGTCCCAAACTGTGAACACCAGCCTAGGGAAGCTTTAAATGTACTATCCAGCTCTATTAAGGGAGGCCTCACCCAGGTTTGCACAGAATGCAAAAAATGCCAAAAAAAAAAAATTTAGGCTTGGTTTAAGTTGGTATACATGCAGCACATAAATGCATGTTTCACAATTTGCCATGAATCAGAAAAACCTGCAAGAAGCAAATGAACATAAACCCTGCTGTAAATAAATAAAAAGCCAGTGCATTTAAATAAAATAGGGTTCTTAGTAACACTGTTTTCGATCAAAAATAGTATATAAGCTATCCCACCAGCGACAAGGTGAACCGTTCAGGACAACCCCCTTAAAGGTGTTTTGGGTACTCCAATATTGGCCATCTATATCAGATTGTTTGGGGCACTCCCACTGATCAGCTGAATGAAGGTTTAGCAGTACCCCTGCTTTGTAGTTTTAGTAATATGTGTTGGAGTTAGGGCTCATTCAGACGTCAGTGATTTTTCTCATAAGCAAAAAAAAAAGTCTGAATTTCATCAATGTTTTTTTCCATTGTGTCATGAGAGTTTGGACATTGTGTCAGTTTTACCATCAGAGTTTGGTCATTTTTGGATGAAAACAAAAAATAACTGCCGGAGGTTTCTCAAGCTTCTCAAATCAAATAGTCCTTAAAAAACGAACAGCACAAGGATGGTATCTGAGCGTTGTCTGATTTTTTCACACATCCATAGATTTGCATCAGCTAATTTTATCCACTAATTGAATCAATATTGGACAAGTCTTCATGCTTTTGTGCGAACCACTCGGTGAAAGAAAAAAAATCAGATGTGTGAACTAACCCATAAACTTTCACAGGTAAGCACTGAAAAACTTATACGGGAAAACTGAAAAATGAACGTCTGAACAAGCCCTTAGAACGAGCATCAGGCCATATGACTGTATGTGGGCTCAGCATGGCACACGGTAAGTGCTATTATAGGAACATTGCTTGTCACTATTATTGGCAATAATATTGGGAAAAGTAGAGTAGTAGCCGCAAGAAAGATCGAAACACAATTAATACGTTAACACATCCGTATTTGCTTCTGGTACCACAGTGCCTAAAATAAATTTGTATAGTCTGTGAAAATTAGAGCAGAATCTGGTAAGTTGGAATAGACTTATGAGTCTTTGAGACTTTCATGGTATTATTATTATTTGGATTGTGTTACTTTTCTTTTAGGCAATGTACATTAGGTGTTAGAAATTGATAATATAGAGTGGGATTGGATGCTTGGATGATATATTCAGTAACGTTAGGATGACTAGAGTCAAGATATTGGAACTTTATACCATTATTACCAAATAAAAAAGAAGAATTATTCTTAGTTATTATGTATTAGGGCTTCATTTCACATCATTTCTGTCAAGATTCCTACAAAAACTGCTGAATTATTACGATACTTGATCAATATCTTGGTAGCCGTTTTCTCAGAGAAGACCTCCGTTATGACCCCGACTCTTTCCTGCCCGGCTGCAGAAGGTAACAGCTCGATTGTTTTTTACATTGTTTCTGATCCTTTAAGGCAAAAAAGATCAAGATCTAATTCATATATAGTTTGTTAACACAACTTCAGCCATTTCAAGTATGACATCCATCACTAAAGTAAATTCATTTACATTATTTTCGATTTTTTGTTTTTGATATCAAATATTCATGGCATCAATGGGAAAAAAATCTCATTTAGGCTTTGCAGAGAATTTGCTGTGATATTCCTAGCACCCAATCTATGCAGAATCACAATGACTGCAGTCATTATGAGTTTTTTATGAGTTTTCCACTAGGCAGGTCAAAAGAGCAACAATATTACTGGGGAGAGAACAGCATTTTGAAGAAAGTACAACAGATCAACCAGTTTTGTTTCTTATGCACATACTGAAAATAAGGTTTTGTAGATTTGTTTTCTTAATGTTCAGAAAGTGAGTTTAAAGAGTTTGTTCATGAGTTAAAAAAACAACGGCGTAACAAAAAATAAATAAGCATCACACAGCTCTGGTGGTTCCCTCTGGTCTTGCAACGGAGACAGCTGCTGAGCATCGTTGACATTATATACATAACAAAACACTTCCAAACAGAAAACTGGTGTGTACAGGTGCATACTAAGAGTAGCCATAATTTGGCCAATTCATGCATGCCCAGTAGCCAACAACAAGGCGATCTCCTTTTGCTGGGGACCTCTCTAATGTGAATCCTCTCCTAGGCTGAAGCCTACATTTATATGGGTAGGTAGGATGCTGCTGTAATTAAAACCGCCATGGATTGATGGGTGGAGTGCTCAGAGAGCCTATGTATAAAATTTAAAAGACTGACCTTCACTTCCTAACATAACACTGATGTGTACAGGTGCAAACTAAGAGTGACTATCTCTATACATGTCCGTGGTTTTAATCACAACAGGATCCTACCTACTCATATAAATGTAGGCTTAAGCCTAGGAAAGCATTCACATTAGGATAGGTCCCCAGCAAAAGTAGATCACCTTGTCGTTGGCTACTGGGCATGCATGAATTGGCCAAATTATGTGCTAAGTATCTTAATTTTTCCTGTTTTCTAGAGCAGTAATGTAAGTTAAATTTCATATAATTTATCACTGTCTTTATGCTACGCTTGCAGGTGATGCACTTGGTTCGTGGACCCACTGTGCCACGGGGCCGGGCTTACCTAGGAGGGGTGTAGCTAAGCGGCTACCTGGTTTTCACTGGAGCTCCTGATGGTGGAGTCAGACTTGAGCTGCAGGTAGCTGCCAAGTACCACTTCTAGGCAGTCCCTGGTACTGTACCTGCTGACCCCAATGGTCAGGTACACTGACACAGACTGGACGTGGACTAACTTGGAAAGACGGGATGCGTTACAGTACCCCCTCTTACGCCCTCTCTTTCTCAAGTCCACGAGGACTCTCTGCAGAAGAAGTGGAGCCAGACTATTCTTCATGGACTCCCATGACTTCTCTTCAGGACCACATTCACTTCAATCTACAAGAAAAAAGGTTACTTCTCTCACCTTCTTCATGATTAGAATACTTCTCACTATCAAGACATCCTCCGAGTAGGACAAAGTGGGCATAATATCAGGAACTTTGAATGGTGAAGTCTCTCTTTGCCGGGCAAGACCAGCTACCACCTTGAAAGATACAAAGACAAACTGAAGTTCTTTCTCCTGGTCAGTGGAAAGTTGAAACTTGGATGATGCCTCCGCCTAGACGTTCTTGTCATCCGACCACCTAAAAACTGAAGATACCATCTATGGGTCCACCTTCACACTGGTGTCCAAGAAGATACATTCTCGAGGCGGGGAGGTTCCTGGGAACAGATCATTGGAACAATCATCGGGACTTTGTGGAGATATCGCTTCCTCTTCCCTTCTTTCAGAGATGTCAGTACACAATGAGTCGGCGACTAGCAGATCTGGCGGAGAAGATGGCAACATTTGCGAACGAACTGGATGTACAGAGACCAGACATCTCTTGTGACACGACTGTCTCCAAAGAAGCACTTCACAGAACCTCCAGTCTAGAATGGACACTTGATTTCTCAGACCGGAAGACCTAGAGACGTGGTTGAAATAAACCAGACAGCACATGGAAGGCGAACTTCTCCATATCCAATGCTTCTATCTGGAGCTTAACTTGCTCAGAAACTACCTGTTTTCAGATAAGGCTTTTCCTTGCTGATTTCGCTGGTGAGAAAACTGTTGATACAACTCTGAGCGCAAAGAGCCATGGGATCAGCGGAGTCCATGGCCTGAGCAAACTGTCACGCTTGCAGGTGGTGCACATGGTTCGTGGACCTACAGGGCCGGGCTTACCTAGGAGGGGCGTAGCTAAGCAACTACCTGGTTTTCTCTGGAGCTCCTGATGGTGGAATCAGACTTGAACTTCAGGTAGCTAACAGGTACCAATTTTAGGCAGCCCCTGGTACTTCAGTTGCTGACCCCAAGGGTTAGGTAAGAGGACACAGACTGGGCTCGGGGTAACTTGGCAAGACAGGATACAGACTCTGTTCAGACTGCACAGGTTCTGGATCCTTGGGCAGAATGGATACTGACATGGAGTCACAGTCAGGGCTGGAGTCGGATCCTAGAACAGGCTTCGACAATACGGACTCAGGAACACTAACCAGGACTAACACAAGTGCAGGTTCTAGTACTGACGGAATGGTTACAGGTTTGGATACCGGTGTGGCTTCAGGGTTCAGGCACCACTAGATGCGGTTTCAGGTTCGGGCCCTGGCCACACAAGGATCAGGGATTCGGTTCAAGCTGTGGCCACACAAAGACCAGAGCATTCAGGTACAGGGACTGGGACCTGGCAATTCACTAGTTGCACAAACACACACTAGAACGTTGCTCAGATACCTCCCTATTGGGGAGGGTGCCTTTTACACAAGATGGGTATGAGTGGGTCCCAAGATGGCAGAGATTTGCGGTAAAAGACTGACCTTTCATGGGTGGAGCCAGTGTATAAAGGCGTGAAAATACCCCCAACCCACTCAGAGGCCGGCCTGGAGAAGAGGACGTCCGGAAGCCATGGTTCGGCTCAGAAGAGGAGGCGTCTACCTGAAGAGGGCGCGATTCAAAATGAAGACCGGGTAAGCGAAGACGCGGGCAGTGGGCGCGGCCGAGGGCGGAACCGCTCGGAGTGATGGCTGATGCGTCAGCCAGCTGGCCCAGAAAGAGGCGCGGTTATCGCAGGTAGAAGAGCTCATCGCCCAGGACACCGCCATTCCTGTTCAAGTCTGCAAGGGAGAAGGAGCGCAGCCAGATTGTGAGGGACAAATGGCGCACCACATCCAGTCTGTGATGATGGAGTTCGCAGTCGAGTGCCCGGCCCCCGATCATTAACCAATGCTCTGTCGCGAGACTCCCGGAGTGAGGCCGGGAGCCAAGCCAGAGGAACCGCAGGACGAGGCCATGAAGTGATGCTGGTGGTGCAAGGATATCAAATGTACCGGTGGGACAAACAAGAAGGTCCCAGAAGGTTCTGGTTCACACCCGCCTTGGGAGAACAGATGAGGACCGGTGAGTGGGAAGAAATCCAGCTTCTCCCAGCACCCAGTGATGTGATGGAACCCGAAAGTGTGACTAGGCCGGAGGCGTTCCACGGTCAGAGAAGTGTAGTGTCCCCGAGCCTGACTAGAGTGCCAGAGAGGGAGGAGGGGCCACAGCCCACAGAGGCCTGCCCTGGGCAAGAAAACATAGCGCCCCCAAGCCAATGCGAGTACCTGAGAAGGAGGAGGGGCCACAGGTCACAGAAAACAGACAGGCAGCCTGCGTGGACACACAGCCGCAAGAGATCTGGGATGAAGACCCCCGTCACTTGTCTATGAAGTGGTGGTGGTTTGGCGATGAGCCTGACCTATGCTAACCCATCTATTCCCTGAACTTGACCCACCCAAGTCCTGGCCGTTCGGTCCCAAAACACCTGGGGCACAGGGGAGAGCCCGCGTCCCTCGATTAGGGCTGTGGTCTACTCAAGGCGAAGGCAGGGGTAGGATCCAGGAAAATGGGAGAGGGACCATAGGAATGAGCTTTGCTACCATTTTTCCCGCTACATCCACATGCATTCCTCTTCATCCCACCACATGGGGGTCGATATGAGTAACATTGACTTTGACAGGTTGGAGTGGCTTTCAGGTTTCAGGTTCTTTGCTCGCACACTGGCTTTGTATAGTTATATATGTGTTATATGAGCCATTAAATAGGTGCTATACTGAGGTTAAATATTTTTTCCAGGGACGCCTGGCTTTGAGTTCTATATCTTTATTATACTATATACCTATATGTTTCTGCCTATATGATCCTCTATACCTGCCATTTTGTTCAACCAAACTGCAGTATTTGATGTATTGTGGTTATTTGTAACATGTTCTTATGGGAGAGTGTACCTAGCAATTGATCTATGTCATTATTTGTACCTTCAGGTTATTGATTACTTGTGGACATGGTCTTTCTGTATGGTTTCTGTTTTTAATTGGTTTTAGCATGTTTGTGTCAGTGCACATTAATAAATTTTGGAATTTTTTGATTTAACACTATTGACTCATAGGTGTGCATTTCCATATTACATTGTCTCTTTCTTCTTTTTTTGCTTCAGATTATCTGGTCAATGTAGGTATTTTGCACCTGGTCATTTTTTGCCCTATGATTGGCACTGGTGCACCCCCATTTACATATATCTATCATTATTATTATGCCTATCACTTGCAAAGCTACACATAGGCTTTCATAAAGCCATCTTCCGCTACTCTTGATCCAGTTCGCTGACTTTAACCAGGACAACCAACAGTATAACATTATATGTGATAACCATCACAGTTTCACTAAGCACAGAAGTTGTCAAACCAACCTGATAAGTTTTTATGAAGAAATGAGTAGAAACCTGGACAGAGAGGTAGCTGTGGATATAGTGTTTTTGGACATTGCAGGAAATTGTCAAGTATTAAAAGAGGAATGAACTTGCGAGACATGGACTTAATACTATAACTTTACAAAGTGTTAGTGCAACCTCATCTGGAACATGCAGGTCTGTTCTGGGCACCAGGTCACAGGATGCCCAAGAGTTAGAAAACATACAAAGTAGAGCCACAAAACTGATAAGAGGCATAGAGGAATGAGGAAAGATTAAAAGAATCACATTTTAGTCTTGAGAAGAAACAACTAAGGGAGGACATAATTAACTGGTACAAGTAAATAAATGGCTGTTGCAAAAAGTATGGTCAAAAGCTATTTTACGTAAAACCCCCTAAAAAGAAAAGATGATTATCTGTCCTTTTGGAGAAAGGTGCAATTTCCAAAGGAGACAGGTAATAATATAATAATAATTTTTTATTTATATAGCGCCAACATATTCTGCAACACTTTACAATTAAGCGGGGACATATACAGACAATAAATTCAATACAAGGAAAGACAGTTTAAACCGTTACATTAGGAGTGAGGGTCCTGCCCGCAAGCTTACAATCTACAAGGGCATAGGGGGAGACAATAGGCGAAAAGTGCTTGTTATTTCAGGTCTAGCAATTACTGTATAATAATTAGGGATTTTCATTTTAAGCTGCAAGATCCGGTCATCAGCCCGTATGTTTAAGTGCAATTATCAAGTATCAAGTGCAGTTATCGTGTGCATGAAGGATGTGGAGACCGATGAATAGGAGGGTGCAGATTCTGAATAATATTTAGAGGAAGGGAACGGGGGAAAGTTAGTTTACTGAGTTGAGGTGGTCGGCTTGTTCAAAGAGATGGGTTTTTAAAGGGCGCTTGAACATGCCGGGACTAGGTATCAGTCGGATCGTCTGGAGTTGTGCATTCCAGAGAACTGGTGCAGCACGAGAAAAGTCTTGAATACGGAGGTGCGAGGTTCGGATTATGGGGAATGTTAGTCTTATGTCATTTGTAGAACAGAGGGCACTTGTAGGGCGATAGACAGAGATGAGAGAGGAGATATAAGGCAGTGCAGAACTGTGGAGAGCTTTGTAGGTGAGAGCGATGAGTTTATATTGGACCCTGTAGCGAATGGGTAACCAGTGTAATGACTGGCACAAGATGGAGGCATCAGTGAAGCGGTTGGACAGAAATATGACCCTGGCTGCTGCATTCAGGATGGATTGGAGAGGGGAAAGTTTGGTAAGAAGGAGACCGATCAGAAGAGAGTTGCAGTAGTCCAGTCGAGAGTGAATAAGAGAGACAGTAAGAGTTTTAGCAGTTTCAAAGGTGAGAAAAGGTCAGATTCTGGAGATGTTTTTAAGATGCAGGTGACAAGAGCGGGTGAGTGATCCGATATAGGGAATAAAGGAAAGTTTAGTGTCGAAGATGACCCCAAGGCAGCGGGCGTGCTGCATGGGAGTTATGGTTGAACCCTCCAAGGTAATTTCAATGTTAGTTAGAGTTAGGTTATTAGAGGGGAGAAACACAAGAAGTTCAGTTTTGGAGAGATTCAGTTTAAGATAGCGGGAGGACATGATGTTAGAGACAGCAGACAAACAATCCTTGGTATTCTTCTTTACCATAAGAACTATTAGTCTGGGATAGTTTACCTCAGTAGCTGGTCTGAGCGGGAACCATTGGTGGTTTCAAACATGTCTTAGATGCTTTTTTTTTTAGAAGAAAACAACATAAATAATTATGTCAATGTGTAAAGTTTTTTTCTGAATGATTGGTGCAATGGATCAATAATTGAGATTAGACAGTAAATATTAGTTCTTCTGGGGCTAAATGGATCATGCATTGTAGTTGTACACATACCACAGTCCCTTTATGATTTTCATCCCTCAGTTGAACTCGATAGACGTGGGTTTTTTTCAACCGTATTAATTATGTCACGGAACACATATCTCATATGTTGCTGACAAGTAGTCTAAAACGATCATATGTTGATTGGTTAGTAAAGCTAATTACTCATTAACAACAGAGATTATATCAAGGGCATCAAAAACATATTCAGTGATATTATCAAACAGTTCTGCAATGACTTGTGTGCATTCAGGTGAGTTTTCATTCAAGCTTGAATGAGGTAGGCGTCACAAAATGTACTTGGTAAGGATCGTCAAAGCATAGTTCCAGACTCTTTCTCATGAATCTCTTGAGAACCACGGTCTCTCCTGATTTGAGGGAATCGGTTCCTTTTAATGATTGTGGTTCTGAGACTGAATCAAAAACATGTTTTTGTGGTCAATTGATTCCGCAGTAAACCTACTTAAGCTGTTAGGTCTGATTGCAAAGATTGAAACTGTTGAAGACTATATCCTACTCTCGGGGCCTGCCTGAGAAGTTTCTCATACAGGCCGAGGCCCATTTTTCCTATTCAGAGTTGTCCAGAGTACAGATCAATGGGTAAATACTCAGTCCAGGGTCCTTCTATCTCACTCGTAGCTTTCTGAATCTTTCATTTGTAGAGTACCATTTAACCTCTATGCTTTACCACTGATCTGAGGATGGAATGCTTGGGAAACTCCCAAGACTGTCACGATCTTGTCATAATGTTTTCAGTGAAGTTTGTAACCCTATAACTTTCAGTTACCTCAGGTACTCCATACCTACAGACCACTTAGTTCAATAACTTTTTGGTTGTAATCTTGATAGTAGCTGAGGTTGCAGGCTAAATGTCTGGTGATTCTGAAAAGAGATCAATACAGACCAGGAAAGCTCTTGTCCACCAAGCTTTGGCAGCTGCATGTAGTCTATTTGTAGTCTTTGAAATGTAGAGTTGGTGCGAATCACCTCTAACCTGATGGCATCTGTGGCACTTTTTTTTTAGCCTGGCACGACGTCACATCTATCACGCTGGCATAATGACATTGCACTAGGCTGGGTAATCAAAATAAGAACTGTAGATGCCATCAGGTAAGAGGTGGTTCTAAGGGCTCACATAGAGATTACTGAAGTGGCCAGTGGATTGGGTCCTGCTAATCAATTCACACGATTTTTAGGAATCTGACCAGGATCTACATGGGGAGGCACCATTACACTGTAACCTAGGTAATGACAAGCACATACAGTATCATACAACCTTGCACAAACCTTGTTGTTGCATTGTTGAATCCAAGAGCAATAAAACTTGAAAACACTATACTACACATTACATTCTTAGACTGGTGGGCAGATATGGTCATGGCTGTGAAAAAAAATGCAAGGTAATCCCATGTCAATCACTGTGCACTGCTGGCAGGGGGGGTTTACAGAGCTCTACATATGTTAGGCTATGTGCCCACATAGCAGATTTGATGCAGAGCGTTTTTGCCTCTCTCTGGCAGAAAAAACGCATGCAGATTTACATGCGTTTTTTCTGCCAGAGAGAAGCGTTTTTACGTGCGTTTTTGCATGCGTTTTTTCAAGCACTTTTCCAAGCGATTTTGAGCATCACTTGGAAAAGTGCTTGACAAGTTGATCACACAATATAAATCCATGCAACCGACATGGATTTATAATGTGTGAACAACTTAGATGCTTTAAATGCAGCATCTATAGTAAAAAAAAAAAGAATTAAAACATTAAAAATAAAAAAACCCTGTATATTCACCTCTCCGGCGGCCCCCGGTCTGCTCTCCGGTCTCCTCCGGTCTGCTCCCGGCCACGTCTTCTCTCTTAAGCGTCCCGCAGTGTACTGTCAGGACCTGCGGTGACATCAGTCGGCTGATGGTCACGCGACCATCACCTGACCGCCGACGTCAGCGGTCGCGTGACCATCAGGTGACTAAATGACATGACCGCAGGTCCTGACAGTACACTGCGGGACGCTGAAGAGAGAAGACGCGGCCGGGAGCAGACCGGAGGAGACCGGGGGCCGCCGGAGAGGTGAATATACAGGTTTTGTTTATTTTTAATTTTTTTATTTCTTTTTTCACCGCGTGGTAGCCGGGATGAAGAGGAGTTGTAGTCTCCTCTTCATCCCGGGTACCACACGCACCGCGATTACGCTGCAGCGTAATCGCGGTAGAAATGGTCATGCTGCGTTTTGCAAAGCAATGCGAATTCGGCGCACAAATTAGCGCATCATGTGCACAGCACATCCGAATTCACATTGCTTTGCATGGCAGACTGTTTTACAAGCGTTTTCGCGGCGTTTTTGCGGCCGTAAATACGCCGCAAAAACGCTACAAAAACGCTACGTGGGCACATAGCCTAAATCCGACACTACTGCAGCTCAAGCAGAGAGGAGGGGGCTGAGAAGCAGGAGTGAGATCCCTCACAGCAGCTGTGAGTGGCACAGGACGGCCCATCCTCTGGCCATGTGCTCTCTTTGTTCAAGAAATATAATTCAACAGTAGTTATGGGAAAACGATATATCCGAGTGATAAACAAGATAGATTTTTGGAAACTGGAAGGAAGGGAGAATCCCACAAGCCCTTTCTCCACCGCCCAGCTAGCAAGGATAGGGAGATATGCAGCACAGCCTTTCAGAAGCCCCTAGAGCCGCTGTGTTTGGTCTCCACGCGTAGCAGGGGCCCTTAGGGGTAAGGCCCTGGAAATCTTTGGGTACCTGCCCAGTGAGACCACCCGGAGCTATGAGGACATCAAACATGCTCTGGTCCGGCAGTACAACCTGACCCCTGAGACGTACCAGAAGAAGCTCCGGAGTCTGCAGCGGGGTCCTTCAGACAGCTGGGTCGATCACATGTGGGCCCTACTGAAAGCCGTTGATCAATGGACCGCAGGATTGGAGGTAACCAACGTCCAGCAGCTGAAGGAGCTCATCGCGACTGAGCAGTTTTTGTGGAACTGCCCGAAGGACCTCCAACAGTACCTCCGTGACCGAAAGCCTCAGGGGGCCTGTGCAACAGCGACACTTTCCGACGAGTATTCCAACAACCGGGCTTCAGAGGCCAAGAAACTTGCTGGCTGGAGAGAGAGTAAGTCAAACGCGGTGCCTGCTGTCTCTGCCCCCAAGCCCAAGGGGGCAACTACCCATGCTTCCCTCTCCACACCGGTAGGGGAACTGCGTCACCTTTGCCGACAGCCGGACTACTTCAAAGCCATATGTCCCTAGCCCCAGAAGGGCCCTTCCCAGAGACCGGCCACTGTTTTGTGTGTGGGTGGGGGTGGTGGGAGGTCCCTTGACAACCTGCAGACTGTCAGCATAGGCCAGGCCAGGGCCGTGGGACTACGAGACATTGGAGCTGAGATGACTCTGGTGCGGCCTGAACTGGTGTCATCCCAGGATTTGATACCTGGAAAAACTCTCGCCGTCTCCAGGATTGGAGGCATCGAGCCGGCGCTGCCCGTCGCCAAGGTGTATTTGGACTGGGGCGCCGGGAGGGGAGTGCGGGAGGTGGGGGTAACTCTGAACATTCCCGCAAGTGTTTTACTTAGGAGGGACTTGGGGCGGCTAGTGTCCCACTATGTGGCCACTGAACCCCCAAGGCCTGACTCCCCGGTCAACATCACGTCCATCCCTATTGATTCCAGTGTTATGAACATGCCTGATGGGGATGCAGGGGTGAGTGATGTACTGTGTCCCTCTCCCCTAGGGGAGAGGAGATTGATCAAGTGGGCTGTGATAAAGCCTTAGAGTTCAGCTAGCCGGCCGGCTGGAACAGTTTGTCCTGTGAGGGTGTCACAGAGGTGACCAACAGGGGGCAAATAGCTGCGGAGGAGGAGCATGCCATGGAGGGCTGGACAGTCCCAGGAGCGGTAGGGCTCCCAGGTAAGGCCACATGGCAGGGTTCCCCCACAACCGGGATGTCTAAGGGCCAGAGTAGTCCATTTAGACCGGAGGCTTGGCCAGAAGCAGAGGAGAAGCCGGCGCTACCCGTGAACACAGTGGCAGTGGCCGCTGTGACGCGCAGTGGTGGCATCCGGGCCCCAGGGGCCCCTTGGGAGTCCGACAGCTTCTCCCCTTTCAACCAAGTGGCTGCCAGGTCAGACTGAGGTCAGGAGACAGGTCCCGGGGAACTGGCAGAAGACGTGGCAGTTTCGTCTATTCTGGTCACATCCAGTCAGGGGTGTCAGGCAGTGTTAGAGACTGACGTTAGCCTGAAAGCTTTTAAGGAGCAGGCAGCACAGCCTCCCTCGGACTCAGACCTTGAGCGGGTGGTCTGGGACCAAGGACAGCTGTACTGGGTAATGGTCCAGCAAGGTTCACCAGATGTGTGGCCCAGGGACCGACAGTTAGTGGTACCCTATGCGTTCGGGGCGGAGTTATTGCACATGGCACACGAGATTCCGATGGCCGGACACCTAGGGATCCATAAGAACAAAGCCAGGTTAGCCCAGCATTTCTACTGGCCAAGGATGGGGGCCGAGGTGGCTGCCTACTGCCGTTCGTGTGACACCTGTCAGAGGGTGGGGAAGGCGGTGCGGCGTCCCAAAGCCCCACTGGTAACCCTGTCCATCATTAAAGAGCCTTTCAGGAGAGAAGCTGTGGATTTGGTTGGTTTGGTTGGCCCGATGGCCACTCCCAGCAGCTCTGGGAAACGCTTCATACTGACGGTAGTAGACTATACCACCCGGTATCCTGAAAGCGGTAGCCCTGTCGTCCATTCGGGCCGACAAGGTGGCTACCGCTTTACTGGAGATTTTCTCCCGAGTGGGTTTTCCCCTGGAAATGCTCACCAACCGAGGGACCCAGTTCATGTCGCAGCTGATGGAGTCCCTCTGTAAGCAAATACAGGTGCAATATCTGGTGACCAGCCCGTACCACCCATAGACCAATGGCCTGTGCGAATGGTTCAATGGCACCCTGAAGCAGATGCTTAAGATGTTGGTCGACTCCCGCAGGCGCGACTGGGAGCGGTACATCGAACACCTACTATGTGCCTACCAGGAGGTTCCACAGGCCTCAACGGGGTTCTCCCCCTTTGAGCTCCTGTAAGGCCGGCATGCGCAGGACCCTCTGGCTCTGGTGAAGGAGGTCTGGGAAGGGGACTTAGCCACCCCTGGAGTGTCGGTCATCGAATATGTTGTGCGCTTCCGTGACAAAATGCAGACATTGGCAAAGCTGGTGCATGACAATATGACGCGAGCCCAGGCCGACCAGAAGCGATGGTATGACCAGAATGCTTGTGAGAGGACCTACCAGGTGGGTCAAAAGGTGTGAGTACTGGTCCACGTACCCCAGGACAAGCTTCAGGTGGCCTAGGAAGGCCCGTACCTCGTGCACCAGCAGCTCAATGCTGTGACGTACCTGGTCACCCTGGACCACACCCGGGGAAGGTGGAAGGCCTTTCACGTGAAAATGATGAAGGCACATCATGAACGGGAGGCCTGCGCCCTTCCCGTGTGCAACCTGCCAGAGGAGGGAGAGACAGAGACCCTCCCAGACATGCTCGCCCAGGCGGGTGGGACCATCGAGGACATGGAGGTTTGCCACCAGCTGTTGTCGGACCAAAGGTCCCAGCTGTGGGCAACCTTGCACCCCTTCCGGGATTTGTTCAACAACAAGCCCGGAAGGACAGAGTCAGCTGTCCATCACGTGGACACTGGTGATCATCCCCCAATCCGGCGTTCAGTATATCGGGTCTCTCTGGAAGTGCAGCAGCACATGCGCCAGGAGATTGACGAGATGCTGAAGCTGGGGGTCATCCAACCCTCCAGCAGTGCTTGGGCCTCGCCTGTGGTCCTTGTTCCAAAGAAGGACCGGACAACCCGGTTCTGCGTGGACTTCAGGGGGCTCAACGCTGTCACAGTCACCGATGCATACCCAATGCTGCGCATCGATGACCTGCTCGATCAGCTGGTCGGGGCTAAGCACCTGACCATCATAGATCTGAGCCGGGGATATTGGCAGATTCCCCTGATCCCTGAGGCACGGAAACGCTCTGCCTTTATCACCCCATTTGGACTCTTTGAGTCCACGGTGATGCCCTTCGGCATGAAGAATGCCCCTGCCACTTTTCAGCGGATGGTCAACGCGCTGCTCAAGGACTCGAGGGGTATGCGGCCACGTACCTGGATGACATTGCCATCTTCAGTCCCACCTGGGAAGATCACCTAAAGCATCTGGCACAGGTGCTCGGGCGGATCCAACGAGCAGGCTTGACCATTAAGTGGCAGCTGGGTATGAGTGAGGTCCACTACCTGGGACACCGGGTAGGTATGGGAGCTCTGAAGCTAGATCCCGGGAAGGTGGATGCCATCGCATCCTGGCCCACCCCCAGGACCAAGAAAGAGGTGATGTCCTTCCTGGGCACCGCCGGGTACTATAGGAGGTTCGTCCCTCACTATAGTAGCCTGGCAAAGCTCCTGACGGACCTCATCAAGAAGAAGCTGCCCTCCGCAGTCCATTGGCCTTCCTGGCACTGAAGACCACCCTTTCTAGCTCCCCTGTACCACAGACAGCCGACTTTACGTGGCCGTTTGTAGTGCAGACCGACGCCAGTGACTTTGGCCTCATTGCGGTGCTCAGCCAGGTCGACACTACGGGGCATGAACACCCCGTTTTGTACCTGAGCCGGAAGCTCCTGCCGAGGGAAGTGGCCTATTCCTTGATGGAGAAGGAATGTCTGGCAATTGTATGGGCCCTGCGGCGTCTGCAGCCATACTTGTACGGACACCAGTTCACTGTGGAAACAGACCTCAACCCCCTCAGCTGGTTACACACCGTATCCGGGATGAATGGGAGGCTGCTACTCTGGAGCCTCGTGCTCCAGCAGTACCACTTCGCCATTTGCAACAAAAAGGGCCGCGAGCATGGGAATGCCGACGGCTTATCCCAACAAGGGGGGGTTGCGGATGAGGGCGCGGGGGAGCACCGAATGGTGCTGCCCCCTAGCGCCCTCTAAAGGGGGAGGTTTGAAGAAAATGCAAGTTAATCCCATGTCAATCACTGTGCACTGCTGGCAGGGGGGGTTTTACAGAGCTCTACATATGTAAATCCGACACCACTGCGGCTCAAGCAGAGGGGAGGGGGGCTGAGAAGCAAGAGTGAGATCCCTCGCAGCAGCTGTGAGTGGCACAGGACGGCCCATCCCCCGGCTATGTGCTCTCTTTGTTCAAGAAACATAATTCAACAGTACTTATGGGAAAACGATATATCCGAGTGATACACAAGATTCATTTTTGGAAACTGGAAGGAAGGGAGAATCCCACCAGCCCTTTCTCCACTGCCCAGCTAGCAAGGGTAGGGAGATATGCAGCACAGCCTTTCAGAAGCCCCTAGAGCCACTGGTCTCCTCGTGTAGCAGGGGCCCGGCTGGGTCCGTTGACACCAGAACCGGTTCCCTGGGACCATCCAGTAAGGAGATATAGCCCTTTTTAGTTTTGGAGTCTCTTAGCTAAGAGGGAACAGGGGCAGAGACTTGGGCTTGAGTTGGGGGAGTAACCCAGATAGTTTAAAAACACTTGCAGGTCTCCTCCCACCTGTCTTTTCCCGGGGTGCTCATGACATCAAGACGTGTGGGAGAAGTCCAGCAACCAAGCAGGGCCCGCAACCTCCCCCATGTGGCCACCCATCCCACAAGTTACCATCTAAACTGGTAACTGACTTTAAATTCTGCTTACTTCTTGTACCTTGCTTTTGTATTTGTAACTCTGACCACTGTATATGTAACCCTTATGTATATAGTAGATTGTTTAGTGAGCCCTTATGGCGATTAAATATATAATTTAATATTGGTCTGTTTTTTTAACTCGACTCCCAAACCCTACGTCTTTTCTTCGGTCCAACGAACAAACTACTGGGCTGGTTTCTAGCCTAATATAAGTCTGTTCTATCAAATAGGAACTGGCGACAGCTCTATCCAGGCTGACAAGGCTCAGCTTCACTGGATTAGTGAAAGAGCTTCTCAGCCTGTCAAGGGTGTGAATGAGTGTGGGGGCCACGTCAATGTTTGCGTGGACCACCTTTTCTCACTCCCTGGTGCCTCTCTGTACCTCTGTGGACAGGAGGTGATGGTGTAGAACTGTACCAATCTGACCTCAAAAGTCCTTAAGGGGGGTGCATAACGTCACGTTGGTGCAAAAGGGTAGTGTCACGCCAGGTGTGAGTGCAACACAGAGAGTCACGCCAGGTGTGAGGTGCAACACAGAGGGAAAAGGGAAAGGGAGCCCAGACACTAGGGAAAGAGGGAAGAGGTGACCTCCTAATCTGGACTAGTGTCACCCTGTCTCCCCCTAACGTCCCTATACAGCCTCTAAAGCTGTCGCCAATCACGTGCCTCACCTTACTATCCCTGGTGTAAGCCTATAGCTGGGGGTGGAAGGAGATGAGCACTAGTCAACCTCCGCTAGCACTCTAAAGGCAAAAGGGGAAGACAACACAGGGGAATAAGAACTTAGCTTTAGAAGAAACTCCAACAGTGCACATAGCCTCCAGACTCCAGAGAGGACATGATGCTGCTTCAGCCAAGTTCCAAGTAGAAATGAGTATAACCGGCGACGCCCACCTGGAGAGATCAGGTATATATACACCCAGGCCAGAAGGAGGTAGTTGCTGGGTCCTAAAGACATCCTCCTATCTAGGCAGCTGTCTGCATTGCCAAACGTGGAGATCTCCTGCCAATCACTGCAGGATTACTGTCTGTCACCTCTGACACACTCGTGACAGTACCCCCCTCTACGAGTGGCCTTCGGACATTCAGGACCGGGTTTCTCAGGAAAAGAGGTGTGAAAAGAGCGAACCAATCAGGGAGCGTTTACCTCTGATGCTGAAACCCACCTCCTCTCCTCTGGACCATAGCCTTTCCAGTGCACCGAGTATTGTACAGTCATGGCCAAAAGTTTTGAGAATGACACCAAAATTATATTTTCACATGATCTGCTGGCCTCTGGTTTTTATTAGTGTTTGTCTGATGTTTATATCACATACAGAAATATAATTGCAATCATATTGCGATTCGGTCAGGGTCATCATAGATGAGGGCAAGAGCTCCAAAAAAAACCTCCACAGATTGGAGACAAACCGCTTCCTGTGGTAACGAAAGCGCCCTCGACTGAGGATCTCCCTGCAGTAGAGAGATCTCAATGCCAACCTGTTGCTCCTCATTACCGGAGGAGTAGGGATGAAGCTTGAAATATAATTTGCATGCCTCCTTAAACACAAAAAACCTGTCCCTTCCTCCTGAAAACCTGTCCGGGAGGGCAACCTTGGGTTCAGGCTGGACAGGCCTACCTGCAGAGACCCCCACATTGGCGGCCTGTAACCGCTGATATTGCTGCTGAACCTCACAGCGGAGGTCATTCACCTCCAGAAACAGACAGCGGAACTGCTCTACGAGCTCTGCAACTGATCCCATACTAAAGGGAGTAAGAAAAAAAAAGGTGCACGCCCAAAAACACACAAAGAAAAACAAAACAAAATGTTAATCTTGTGTCGTCTTTTTTTTTTTTCCAAAATGTGCTCGGCCGGAAACAAAGGATTCTTAATCATAGGTTTGGTTCGAAACGCATAAGGTTTTGTAGAATCGTTCTCTCTGCCTCCTGCCGTGCAGAGACGCTATTCCCCTCACTGCCGCGGTCCAGGTCCGGCGTCTTACTGCGCTCCTGCTGCTGTGCGCGTGCAGCTTCCCGGGCACTGTGCTTAGGGTGCGCGCGCTCCCTCCCTCTTAAAGGGGCCGTGCGCGCCGTCCTATAGAGTCCCCGGCCAATGGCTGGAGGACTTCTCCTATATAAGGCACCTCTTCCAAAATGTAGGTGCCTGTGCTAGGTTGTTGTTCTATGTGCTAATACTTGCTTCAGCCCTCAGGTCCCGCTGCCTGGCAGTCCAGCCCGCCAGTCTGTCTAACAGTCCAGCCCGCCTGTCTGTCTACAGTTCAGCCCGCCAGCCTGCTTACCTGGAGCACCTGTCTGTAACCTGTTGTGCTCGCCAGCCTGCCTTCCCGGAGTACTTACCAGTTATCTGACATGTCCACCTCCTTGCCTACCCGGAGCACCTGTCTCTGCCAGTTACCTGCCGTGCCCACCTGCTTGCCTACCCGGAGCACCTGTCTGGCTATCTGCCGTACCAGCCTGCTTATCTACCCGGACCACCCGTCTGCCTTCCTGCAGTGCTCATCCGCTGTACTGTCAGCTCCTGTCATCTGACCCGTGGGAGTCACCTGCTCTCACACAAGGTCGGTCCCAGAGTGGCATCTGGTCCACCTGCCTGGTCCCTCCCTGGTTCACGGAGTCGACTGAGCTGCCGTGTGAACTGAGTCGGTCCGAGTAGGCACTTAGTTACGCCCCTCTGGTCCCTCCTTGCACCGCAGCACAAAGGTTCCACCACCCGGACCCCTAAGTGTTTGCACAGGCCATGGAACCCGGTGGCCCCCAGGCTCCTTCGCTCTCTGACCTGTACCAGGAGGTCTCACGTCAGAGATCCAAACAGGAGACTATCCTATCCTATCTTCGGACTGTCAACTCCCGCCTGGACACGCTGTCCACCCTGTCTGTGTCCATCTCTTGCCGTGCGGCACCCGCTCCAGCGGTACCTCAACCCAGTGGTGCTGTGGCACCCGGCTCTGGACCCAGGCTCTCTGCGCCTCCACGTTTTGGTGGTGACCCTGTCTTATGTCGGGGCTTCTTAAATCAGTGCACTCTGCACTTTGAACTCCTGGCACACCAGTTCCCCTCTGACTGGGCCAAGGTGGCGTTCATCATGTCTCACCTCTCCGGGGAGGCATTGGCATGGCTAAAACCTCTCTGGGAAAGAGGGGATCCCCTGGTGTCCGATCTTCTGGCTTTCCTCATTGCCTTCCGGAAGGTCTTCGATGAGCCCGGACAAAAATCTTCTACTGCCTCCTCACTTCTCCGTCTCCACCAAGAGAGTCTCACCATGGGCCAGTATGCCGTTTCTGGACCCTCGCATCTGAGCTTGCCTGAAACAACGAGGCCCTGGTGTCCACCTTCTGGGAGGGTCTTTCCGGACGGATCAAGGATGAGCTAGCCGATCGTGACATCCCTTCCACCCTGGACGACCTGGTGTCATTAGCTACCCGGATTGACATCCGTTTTCTGGAACGTGCTAAGGAGACTACCCGGGAGAGAAGACTTCCACGTCTTGCTCCTGTATTCCAAAGGCCAGCCTCACAACCAGCAATTCCCAGGGCATGTTCGCCTGATCCTATGCAAATTGACCAAACCAAGATGGTCAAGTCTCGCCTGGAGGCGCGCCGAGCCGAGGGGAGTTGCTTCTACTGTGGCAGTAAAGAGCATCTGATCCGTTCCTGCCCAGTGAGGTCGGGACACTCCTGTGTCTAGGACCGCTCGGAGAGGTCATCCTAGGCAAGAGTAAATCCTCTCTGTCCTTGACTCTGTCTGTTTCTATTCCCAGTGGTGAGACCCGCTTCTTCGAGACTGCCCATCTGGATTCCGGAGCCGCTGGGAATCTCATTCAACAGGCTGTTGTGGAGCAGTATCAGATTCCTACCGTACGTCTGGCTGAACCATTGGCGGTTGCCTCCATAGATGGGAGGCTTCTTCCGGAGACCATCTTGCTCGTCACAGAGCCTGTAACCCTTCAGGTGGGAATGCTGCACTCGGAGAAGATCTCCTTTCATGTGCTGTCCGGTCTCTCTCACCCCCTCTTGCTTGGTCTACCCTGGTTATAAAGACATGAACCCGTCCTGAATTGGAGATCTGGTGTAGTGCTCCGTTGGGGTCAGGAATGCCATGAGTCTTGTCTGTTTCCTGTTCGTCTAGCTCGACCCCCGTGTACTCCGGCTAATCTACCTGGTCTGCCTGCACCCTACTGGTCCTATGTGGACGTCTTCGACAAAAGGAAGCAGAGACACTACCACCTCATAGGCCGTATGATTGCCCCATCGACCTGGTACCTGGGGCTTCTCCTCCCCGTGGGCATATCTACCCCTTGTCGCTGGCTGAGACCCGGGCCATGTCTGAGTACATAGAAGAGAATCTTGCTAGGGGATTTATCCAGAAATCCACCTCTCTGGCTGGAGCAGGATTCTTCTTTATCAAGAAGGAAGATGGCTCTCTACGTCCCTGTATCGATTACAGTGGCCTTAACCAGATTACCATCAAAAATAATTACCCCCAGCCTCTCATCTCGGAGCTGTTCGACCGCTTTAAAGGCGTGAAGATCTTCACCAAGCTCGATCTTTGTGGAGCGTACAATTTGGTCTAGATCCGCCAGGGAGACGAGTGGAAGACGGCATTCAACACCCGGGACGGTCACTACAAATACCGCGTGATGCCCTTTGGTATCTGTAATGCTCCAGCCATCTTCCAGGAGCTGGTTAACTACATCTTCCGTGATCTCCTGTATTCTTGCGTGGTGGTGTACCTGGACGATATCTTGGTCTTCTCTCCGGATCTGCCCTCACACCGGAGGGATGTTTGTCAGGTTCTGCTAAGGCCCCGACAGAATCGCCTATACGCTAAATTCGAGAAATGCCTCTTTGAGCAGACCTCTCTACCATTCCTGGGCTATATTATCTCCGAGACTGGTCTGCGGATGGATCCCGAGAAGGTGTCTGCCGTCTTAAAGTGTCCCCGACCGGAGGGGTTAAAGGCGATTTAGCGATTCCTGGGCTTCGCAAACTATTACTGCCTCTTCATTCCCCATTTCTCCTCCCAGACTGCTCCCATCTCCGCGCTCACCCGTAAAGGAGCAAATCCCAGGGAATGGACTTCCGAAGCGGAGGAGTCTTTTGTCTCCCTAAAACAAGCCTTCTCTTCCGCTCCTGTGCTACACCGTCCGGATTGCAGCAAGCTGTTCTACCTAGAGGTTGATGCATCCTCCTCCGGAGCCGGAGCTATGCTCACCCAGAAATTCTCGTCCGGGAGAATGGTAACCTGCGGCTTCTTCTCCAAGCTCTTCTCCTCGTCCGAGCACAACTACTCCATAGGAGATCGTGAGCTGCTGGCCATTAAATTAGCGCTGGAGGAGTGGCGCTACTTGATGGAGGGGGGTCTGCACCCGGTGGTCATCTACACTGACCACAAAAACCTCGCTTATTTACAGAACGCCCAAAGACTAAATTCGCGTCAGGCCAGGTGGTCTCTATTCTTTGCTCGATTCTGTTTCACTCTGCATTACCGCCCGGCGGACAAGAACATTAAGGCTGATGCTTTATCCCGCTCATTCCTGTCTTCCGACCAGGAGGAGGAGCCTCTACATATCATTGACCCCTCCAAAGTAATGACTGTGGCTCTGTTTGACCTGTCTTATCTTCCACCCGGTAAGACCTTTGTAGCGGTTCCGGATCGAAAGAAGGTTCTACTCTGGGGCCATTCATCCAAACTAGCCGGTCATGCTGGGAGGAGGAAGACCTTTCTGTTCATCACCTGACATTACTGGTGGCCTACCCGGTGCAAGGATGTTGCGGACTTTGTCACGGCTTGTTCCTCCTGTGCCCGTAACAAGGTTCCCAGGCACCTTCCATCCATCCGTCTCCTTCCTCCTCCCGTGCCTTCCGCTCCGTGTCAACACATTGCAATGGACTTCATCATGGATCTCCCTGTTTCTGCTGGTTGTACTGTCATTTGGGTGGTCGCTGACTGATTTTCTAAAATGGCCCACTTCATCCCTCTGCCTGGTATTCCGTCTGCATCTGTGCTGGCTAAGGACTTCATCCATCACATCTTTCGTCTTCACGGCCTACCCCTGCACATTGTGTCTGATCGCGGGGTTCAGTTCACTTCGCGCTTCTGGAGAGCTACGTGCAAGCTGCTGGATGTCTCCTTGGATTTCTCCTCTGCGTATCATCCTCATTCCAATGGTCAAGTGGAACGTATCAATCAGATCCTTACCAGCTTTCTTCGGCACTTTGTCAACGCTCACCATAACGATTGCGTTGAGCTCCTGCCCTGGGCCGAGTTCTCCTATAACAACCATGAGAGCGAGTCTTCTTCTAAATCCCCATTCTTTGTGGTCTACGGTCAACACCCCCGGATTCCATTTCCCATCTCCTCTTCAGAGGACAATCCTGCCGCTGAGTCTCTTGTCAGTGAATTTTCGGCTATTTGGGAGGACACTAGATCGGCACTTCTTCAGTCCTCTGAGATGATGAAGAGACATGCTGATAAGAGACGTCTGGATCCGCCTCGATTCCATCCGGGAGACAAGGTCTGGCTTTCCTCCAAATATGTTCGTCTCAAGATACCTTCCTATAAGTTGGGTCCGCGGTTCATCAGTCCGTTCGAGGTTCTGAACCAAATCAATCCCGTGGCTTGCAAACTGAAACTCCCGGTCACCTTCCCAACTCCTTCCATGTATCCCTCCTCAAACCTGTTATCCTTAATTCTTTCTCTGATGATCCAGGTACCGCCCCAGCTCCAGTCTCCACTGAGGACGTCTTTGAGGTAGAGAACATTTTGGCCACCAAGAGGGTAAGAGGAAAGACCTTCTTTCTTGTGGATTGGAAGGGGTTTGGCCCTGAGGAGAGGTCTTGGGAACCCAGGGAGAACATTCATGCCCCTCATCTTCTTAAAAAATTTCTCACGGGCCTACAGAAGAAGGGGCGTAAAGGGGGGGTACTGTAGCATCGGCGTCTCTGCCTCCTGCCGGGCAGAGACGCCATTCCTCTCACAACCGCAGTCCAGGTCCGGCATCTTCCTGTGCCTCTGCTGCTGTGGTGCGCACCACGCGCAGCTTCCCGGGCACTGTGCTTAGGGCTTGCGCACTCCCTCCCTCTTAAAGTGGCCGCTCGCCATCCTATAGAGTCCCCGGCCAATGGCCGGAGGACTTCTCCTATATAAGGCACCTCCTCCAAAATGGAGGTGCCTGTGCAAGGTTGTTGTTCCATGTGCTAATGCTTCAGCCCTCAGGTCCCGCTGCCTGTCAGTCCAGCCCGCCCGTGTGTCTAACAGTCCAGCCCGCCTGTCTGTCTACAGTTCAGCCCGCCAACCTGCTTACCTGGAGCACCTGTCTGTAACCTGTCATGCTCGCCACCCTGCCATCCCGGAGCACTTACCAGTTATCTACCATGTCCACCTGCTTGCCTACCCGGAGCACCTGTCTCTGCCAGTTACCTGCCGTGCCCGCCTGCTTGCCTACCCGGAGCACCTGTCTGTCTATCTGCCGTACCAGCCTGCTTATCTACCCGGACCACCCGTCTGCCTTCCTGCAGTGCTCATCCGCTGTACCGTCACCTCCTGTCATCTGACCCGTGGGAGTCACCTGCTCTCACACAAGGTCGGTCCCAGAGTGGCACCTGGTCCACCTGCCCAGTCCCTCCCTGGTTCACGGAGTTGACTGAGCCGCCGTGTGACCTGGGTTGGTCTGAGTAGGCACTTAGTTACGCCCCTCTGGTCCCTCCTTACACCGCAGCACAGAGGTTTCACCACCCGGACCAGTAACAGGTTTGCCTTACACATGGTGTTTTTTTAATGGAATCAATAAAATGGACGTTTTAACTTTATATTTCTTGTGATGGATATGGAAAAGTTGCTGGAGTTTTTTTCATCAATTACTTACTTCTTATCCCTGGATTTGCTACCAAGGATTTCCGTGCACCACTGGACCCTCATGGCATATGTATGGTAGGCTGAATTTCCTTTTCCATTTTTATATACTAGGGAAAGGGGGAAGAGGTGACCTCCTAATCTGGACTAGCTTCACCCTGTCTCCCCCTAACGTCCCTATACAGCCTCCGCAGCTGTTGCTGATCACGTGCCTCGCCCTACTATCCCTGGTGTAAGGCTATAGCTGGGGGTGGAAGGAGATGAGCACTAGTCAACCATCGCTAGCACTCTAAAGACAAAAGGGGAAGCCAACACAGGGGAATAAGAACTTAGCTTTAGAAGAAACTCCCAACAGGGCATACTGCCTCCAGACTCCAGACAGGATGTGATGCTGCTTCAGCCACGTTCCAAGTAGAAGTGAGTATAGCGGCGATGCCCACCTGGAGAGATCAGGTATATATACACCCAGGCCAGAGAGAGGTAGTCACTGGGTCCTAAAGTTAGCCTTCTATCTAGGTAGCTGTCTGCATTGCCAAACGTGGAGATCTCCTGCCAACCAATGCAGGACGACTGTCTGTCACCTCTGACACACCCATGACAGGTAGATCCGTATCACGTGCTGTGTCTGGTGTAGTGTGACGTCAGCGGGGGGTGGGGTGTGTTTACACCGGAAGAAGTGGCAATAGCGGGACTCTGCGGGGCCCCCCTGGTGCCGTTTCTTCACGATGGCCAAAAGAAGTGTTGGCACTCTTGAAATTGTTCCAGAAAATGAAGTCTTTTTCCCAGAAAATTATTGCAATTACATATGTTTTGTTATATACATGTTTATTTCCTTTGTGTGTATTGGAATGACACAAAAAAAACGAGAAAAAAAGGCAAACTGGACATCATTTCACACAAAACCCCAAAAATAGGCTGGACAAAATTGTTGGCACCTGTCCAAAATTGTGGGTAAATAACTTTGTTTCAAGCATGTGATGCTTGTTCATACTCACCTGTGGCAAGTAACAGGTGTGGGCAATATGAATATCACACCTGAAGCTAAATAAAAAGGTGTGTAAATATGTTAAATGCGTGTCATTGAATACAAGCTCTTGGCAGACAGCTTCTCTTACCATTCCTTCATATTGTGTCATAAACTTGTCTAGTTCCTTTCTTCCTCCATTCTAACTTTTTAGTATAGGGAGCTTGTATCTGTAAAATACGCATCATAGACATGTCCACCCCATTTTCTGGTATCTGCATGATTTGTATAGGCACAGCCTGGAGAGGCAAAAGGGCGGCAGCCTTGGCCTCCTCATCCATGCTCCTGTTATCTTCAACTTCAGAGGTGGTTTCCTTACTGTGGGCTACTTTTTTAGGAAGCTTAAGAGCATAAAACAACTTAGTTGATTTGTCCTAGGATCCACAAATTCACTTCTAAGCCAAGTGTGCCCATAATTATGGGCAATTCAAAAAGCTTACCTCGAGTCTGTGTACTTATTGGCAGTCTTCTCTTCAGCTGGTTTACACGTACCAGTCAGCACCATCAGCTCCGCTTTCTACGCTGATTGTCCAGGAGAAACAAAAAACACTGAATGTAGAAGCACAGGTCACAGACCATAATTAAACCCGCAAAATTGCGGGGTCTTAACAATACCAAGTGCTTAATGTATGGACCAATGAGGAATGGCAGACCATTTGGTAAAGCACACGAAAAAAGAGAGAAACCCCGAATGATAGGTCCAATTAGACAAAGGAATTGAATAAATAGCCTTTATTAGTGTTGTGGTAAAAAGTGGCACTACATGCAGAAGGAGGGCCGCACTGAAGTGTCCAGACACAATGATATACAACATCATAGTAGTTACATTTTGTGCTGCACTGTGAAATCTATACAATATAATGAGACAACAGGTACATATACTTAGCAGCATTAATGGATATATATATCACATATGGTAAAGGTCACCTGAAGGTCTAGAATACATGGCAGGTGAATGGCCAGCTAATATGAGTAAAGAAAAAAATGCCATGTGCACAATGATTGTGACCATTCCTGTGCTGAGTACATCTGGACCACCGGTGCTACATGCCAAGAGTGACAACAAACAATCAATCGGTAGATGAATTACATACCTGTGTGCTAAGCACCATAAGTGAGTGGCACCACGCGGCCAACCCCGACGCGTGTTTCGGACACACGTCCTTCGTCAGGGAGTACACCAAACGCTGCCTGGATACACCGACTGTTATACAGCTGTGCGCACTTGTCCCTGCAGTATTGTGATTGGGGGACACGTTAATTATGCACGCCCTGGGTAAAACTGATTGGTCACGTCAACATTTATATACGAGGTGGTCCATATGGATGGTACCCCCTGACGAAGGACGTGTGTCCGAAACGCGCGTCGGGGTTGGCCGCGTGGTGCCACTCACTTATGCTGCTTAGCACATAGGTATGCAATTCATCTACCGATTGATTGTTTGTTGTTACTCTTGGCATGTAGCACCGGTGGTCCAGATGTACTCGGCACAGGAATGGTCACAATCATTGTACACATGGCATTTTTTTCTTTACTCATATTAGCTGGCCATTCACCTGCCATGTATTCTAGACCTTCAGGTGACCTTTACCATATGTGATATATATATCCATTAATGCTGCTAAGTACTGTATATGTACCTGTTGTCTCATTATATTGTATAGATTTCACAGTGCAGCACAAAATGTAACTACTATGATGTTGTATATCATTGTGTCTGGACACTACAGTGCGGCCCTCCTTCTGCATGTAGTGCCACTTTTTACCACAACACTAATAAAGGCTATTTATTCAATTCCTTTGTCTAATTGGATCTATCATTCGCTGGTTCTCTCTTTTTTTGATTGTCCAGGAGGAAGTAGTTGTCAAATTATCATTAGGGGAAACCATGTCATACCCTGTCCTATATTTTACATTTTGGTGATATTTGAATATAAAAAACCCTCAAAATCTGCATTATAAATTGGATCCTCATTGACATTTTCTAAACCTTACGTTTCTCTGCAAATTTTAAGGGGAGTCAAAAGTTTGTATGTCCATTTTTCTGTGTTCCCTTTTTTTACTATGTATAAGCAATGTAGCTGGATTCAAAACGATACTGTTAAACGTGCAACATTTAAAGGTAGAAGAAGTGAGACCTCATACTTGGTGAGCTGAGCTGAGGGCAGATGCCTAGTTTTATTTTGATGCAGGATATTCCTTACTGAATGTAGTACCATTATGATGTGATTCAGAATTATATCATAATGTCATGAAGGCACCCAAGGCCACTTGTAAAACCCAACTTGGAGCACAGCAAAGAGCAGTGGCCATAGGGGAAGGAGGCGGAGCTCTGCCAAACCAAGCCAGTTTCGTAACAGCTTAGCCACTTCAATATGGAACACGATCACACATACACTAACATTGAAATCAACACATAGTGATAGAAACATAGACAATTATGAGACCATACATCCATCATTCACACTAAGGATTTCTTATGTCCTTGGGAAATTCAGAAGAATTCCAGTACATGAGAGTATAAATGCACGTTTCAAAATAAAATATCGTAAAAAATTAGTATTCCAATCTAAATAATAGGCACTGAAAACATTACTCTCTAATCCAATTATTAAAGATGTTCATGATAGTACAGCTCATAACAGTTTTCACTTCACACATTCCACACATTCTTCAATTATTATTGTTATTCTGTCCATACATAAAACCTTGATGAAATTCTTCTGAGTTAATCTTGTGAATGTGCTCTTCAAAATGGATGGTGTTTTCTCAGGCTGGATGATCTTTTCTTCTATCTGCATATTCTGTCACATAATGTGCCTGGCTTTATTAACAATTTGAAACACATTTGCTAACTTTAGATATTTTCTGTTCAGGTTATCAAAATTAAAACACAGCCATAACCAACTCTATACAATACTTAATGTAGAACATATCATTACAACACTTAGGTATGGCATAAACACCAGGAAGAGGCATGGAATCGCTCCATTTATACTTCACAAAACTTCATCCCACACCGACAGACCTTGAAATTCTTATTGCTCATTAATAATCACAAGCGAGCGTATATATCATACATCCTTCACAGACAAGGACAGGAGCTCACAAAATATTACCCATTGTACTTGCAAAGACAAACATCTCAATTGTCATAAGAATTCTCACACTTTTTTTCCCATCAATTCATAGAGAACATCACCATATTTCCCAATTAACAGATTCCTTTCTATTAGACTAACCACTTGTCACATTTCAGCACCGTTCTACAAGTACAAAACATTATTTGGCTGGATTATCAGTGAACATTATGCAGTCCATCATACTGAAGGACACATTCCATTATAATCTACTTTTTTTCACTTACTCAGACTATCTTTACATTTAGCAATCCATCTTTAAGCATTCCTACTCTCTTTGTTAACCCATATTAAGGTTTCTGAGAGCCACTAACCCTTCTGCTTTGCGATCACTTTTCTGAACTCACTTTTGCTTGAATTGGAACCATTTACACTCGACAGAACGATTCAGGTTGAAGAAACCAGTGAGATATCCTTCTAACCCAGGACGCTTTGTATCCCACCACAGCAGACCACACCCAGACCCCTGTCCGGAGACAGTAAGGTGCCGACCCTACAAAGTGGTCCGTGCCTGTTGCTCCATCATATACACAACAAAATTGTCTGTATTCGGTCTCGTTATGGCATGGACACAAAAAGCTGGTGTGAAGACTGCACAAAAGCCTAGTCTCGGTGAAAACAGGCTCCTCAAAAGATGATAGGGGACAACACAAAACCACTCAATCACAAACACACACCAACAGGAGTGAACTTATTTGGGAAGGAATGAGTGCATACCAATTGTTCTTAGGACACAGACAAAAAATAGCCCCTGTGTAAGAACATTATATGGACTCTTTACAGTCCAATAGTCCTGTCTATGACAGAAGCTGCATGCTGCTTAGGAAATGGGAGTGGCCCCCTTACCTCGTGGCTTCACAGGTTACATCAATGATATGTCCGCCCCTGATGAGAGGAACCGTCATGGTGAGAGACAAAAGTCTTACCTTGCCGGCTCTTGCAGTTTCCCTTTGTCATTCCCTCCAGTCCTGTCTGTCTTCTTGGCGACATCACTTTCCGGGTTTACTGTAGCATAAATGTTGGAGTAATGCTTCTTAATTTGGATTGTACAGGCAAAACCCCGTGTACATTTCTTCAGTTCACTCCCAATGGTTCCTAAATGTTTTTGTAAACACTGTTCACTGGAGATGACAAAATCGCACAGCCAACTACACTGTGTTCCAAATTATTATGCAAATAATATTTTCGCAGATTTTCCCAAATTACCTATATGAATTGCAGTCATTGTAATTTTCCAGTCAAATAACTATTTGGTACAATTGAAAGGTTTTTGTACAAACTGCCTATGATAACAGTATATTTTTAAAAAAATAAAAAACTCAAACTGCACTCAAAATGCATGTTCCAAATTATTATGCACAGCAGAGTTTTCAACCTTTTCATTTTAATAAAGAACAAAAAAATGGTCATTTTTGAAATTATAAGCATTAGCAGGTTATTACAAACTGAAATCAAACAGTTTTCAACTCAAAACTTTATTCTAGGTGATGTTACATTTGCACATAGGACCCCTTGTTCGAAAGGAGCTTCTGAACTCTCTCGTCCATTGAATTTGTCAGGTTTTGGATGGTTTCTGCTTTAATTGTTTTGCATGAGGACAGAATACCCTCCCAGAGCTGTTGCTTAGATGTGAACTGCCACCCGCCATCATAGACACTCCTTTTGATGATGCTCCAGAGGTTCTCAATGGGGTTGAGGTCAGGGGAGCATGGGTGCCACACCATAAGTTTGTCCCCTTTTATGCCCATAGCAGCCAGAGATGCAGATGTGTTATGTGCAGCATGAGACGGAACAAATCATGCAGCAGAGTTGAGGATGGACTGGAGGGGTGCGAGAGTGTTAGCAGGTAGGCCACAGAGGAGGATGTTGCAATAGTCGAGGCGGGAGATGATGAGGGCATGCACAAGCAGTTTAGTAGAGTTAGGGTTGAGGAAAGGACGGATTCTGGAAATATTTATGAGCTGGAGGCGACAGGAGGTGGCGAGAGCTTGGATGTGGGGTTTGAAGGACAGGGCAGAGTCAAGGGTTACTCCGAGGCAGCGAATTGTCGGTACAGCGGAAAGAGTGATGTCATTTATTGTGATAGAATGATCAGGTGGGAAAGATATGCGAGATGGGGGAAAGATAATGAGTTCAGTTTTGTCCACATTGAGCTTGAGGTAGCGGGAGGAGAAGAAGGAGGATATGGCTGATAGACACACTGGGATTCTGGACAGCAGAGAGGTGACGTCTGGGCCGGAGAGGTAGATCTGAGTGTCATCAGCGTACAGATAGTACTGGAAGCCATGGGATTTTATGAGCTGTCCCAGGCCGAGGGTATAGATTGAGAAGAGTAGGGGTCCTAGGACAGAGCCTTGAGGGACTCCAACAGAGAGGGGGCGGGGTGAGGAGGAAGTGTGGGAGTGGGAGACGCTAAATGTGCGGTTAGAAAGGTATGAGGAGATCCAGGATAGGGCAAGGTCTTTGAACCCAAAGGAAGAGAGGATCTGTAGTAGGAGGCAGTGGTCGACTGTATTGAAAGCAGAGGACAGGTCAAGAAGAAGGAGTACAGAGAACTGTCTGTTAGCTTTGGCTGTAAGTAGGTCATTGGTGACTTTGGTAAGGGCAGTTTCGGTGGAATGGTGGGGGCGGAAGCCGGATTGTCGGTTGTCGAAGAGAGAGTTAGATGAAAAGTGGGAGGAAAGTTCAGCGTGAACGTGTTGCTCAAAGAGTTTGGAGGCAAATGGGAGCAGCGATATGGGGTGATAGCTGGACAGGGCGGATGGGTCGAGGGATGGCTTTTTGAGGATGGGCGTGATTGTGGCATGTTTGAAGGCAGCAGGGAAAGTACCAGAGGATAGTGATAGGTTGAAGAGATGGGTTAGGGATGGGATGAGTGTGGGGGTGAGGTTGGGAAGGAGGTGGGATGGGATGGGGTCGAGTGCACATGTGGTGAGGTGTGATTTGGAGAGGAGATGAGTAAGGTCTCTTTCCGTGATGTTGGGAAGGGAGGTTATAGGGGTAGGGAAATGGTGTGGAAAACAAAGAGGTTGTGGTGGTCGGACAGTAAAGACTTGCCGTGTTTGGTCAATCTTGTTTTTGAAGTGTGTGGAAAACTCCTCAGCAGAGATGAGGGAGGTCGGAGGGGACAGTGGAGGGCAAAGGAGAGAGTTAAAAGTGTTGAATAGCTGTTTGGGGTTGTAGGATAGGGAGTTGAGCCACCCTCGTAGTGTTCGGGTTCGGTTCGGTTCGTCGAACACCGGTGTGTTCGCCGAACTGTTCGTCGAACTGTTCGTAGAACACCGTCGAACACAGTTAAAACCAATGGCAGACAAACAAAAACACATAGAAACACATAGAAAACACCTTCAAAGGTGTCCAAACTGCTCAGAAGACACAACTAACACATGGAAAAGTGACAAGTACATATAGTCATGCGAAAAGAAAAGAGGTGGAGGAGTAAAAGGAGGGGGAGACACAGATATAGGCATGTCATGCCCTTCTAAAATCAAGAAAGGCTGGAGTAAAAATCTAAAATCAGCCTACCAACACCCAGACGTCGTGACAAGAAAATTAAAAAAAGAAATATCTTTAGGTAGAATGGCGGTTCCATTCAGAACACTTTCCTTACAAGACGTAGTGGTATCCCTGTTTCCCTGTTGTGAGTTGTGCCAAAAACGGAACCCAATAGATTCGGACTAATCCACCATTTGTCATATCCAAGGGGCAGGTCAGTAAACGACAACATCGACGCGGAACCAAGTACAGTAGTATATACTGTACATCCTTTGACAAGGCAGTCAGGCGGGTCAAGAAGTTGGGAAGGGTCACCCTAATGGCCAAAACAGACATTGATGCGGTGTTCTGGTTACTTACTACCTGTGCCTCCGAATAGTGTCCACCTATTGGGCTGCTTCTGGGAAGGAGCATACTATATAGATCGCTGTTTGCCCATGGGGTGCTCCAGATCCTGCTCACTATTTGAGGCGTTTAGTTGCTTCCTCGAATGGGTTGTCATGGACGTTTCTAAGGGGGCACATATTATCCATTACCTCGACAACTTCTTATGCCTGGGCCCAAAAGATTCGCTACAGTGTGAATACATGCGGTAGTCCACCTGTGAGAAGGAGAGAGCTGGAGGGAGAGCGGACACCACAGAGCCGAGGGGTTAGATGGAGAACGGAAGAAGGAAAGAGGGCGAGGGAGGTAAGGGAGTACAGTGGAAGGCTGACCTGAGCTCCCCCACGTTCCTGCTGGGCGGGGAACAGCCCTGGGAAGAAAAGCCGCTTGCGCATCCCTTTGAGGTTACGGGCGCGAGTGGGCAGAGGGACTACGCTGGAGTGTGAAGCCAACACGGCCAGTCCGTTCCTGCCCATGCGACCTCCGTGTCGCCGGGTTTGTGCCAGAGAGCGCGGTGGACCCTGATGGCCAGCCCCCCTCTCCCAATACTGGTGCCTGTCCGCTGGTGGGTCGAGCCCCCCCGCGGTGGGGGGGAGTAACATCTGCAGAATAAAGACCATCTTCCAGCCAAACTAAGATGTCTACTTCTTTTCGTGGGCAATGTGATGTGATCCCTTTCTTACCAACATGCCCATCGCTACAAATTCCAGATGAGGCACAAAAACAGCAGGTACTTCAACGGATATCAAGTGCTCCTTCAAGTGGGCTCTCCTCCACCTCAACTTCAACATCACAAATACTCCAGTCCTCAGAGGTGTCACCCGAATCGCACTTGCTTCCTCACAGCTCCTAAGTCTCCAGCTGCCCGTCTGAGTATGGGGTAACACAGATGGTTGAATCTGCACAGATGTTTACTCATACTATAGCCTGGGAAATGGAGGTCTGCTCCAGAGCTTCTGTTAATCCAGACGAGGAAATGATCTGCACTGATGCCCAGAATCTTTGAGTCGGATCCAGGACCAGATGAAGAAGGTTCTGAGCATAATGTAGACCCTCGTTCCCAAACTGTAACTCCTGTTGATGGAAACAATGATGAAGACGATGATGAGACTCAAATACCTGATTGGAGCGACAACTTGACTTTTCGGTCAGGGCAGGAAGAGGTTGGCTCTGAGGATGACAGGTGTGAGAACACACAGGGTGATGATGACGAGGTTGGAGATCCCACTTACTGTCAACCCACAGTCAGCCAGTCGATGAGGTCAGCAGAGGAGGTGGAGGAGGATGCTATTGACGACGAGGTTAGGTTGCGCCTTCCTGGACAGAGACAGAGTACTGGAAGCACATCAACAACTGCATCCTCAACCACAACTCTGCCTCTGACCACAAGTCGTGGTGGCTCTTCAGGTCGCATGGGCTCTAAGCCTTGCATAGCCTGGGCATTTTTTTCAGATCGATAAGGATGACCCAACTCGTGTTATCTGTAATATTTGTCACCAAAAGCTAAGTGGAGGCCAAAAAATCCATAGTTTGAGTACTTCATGCATGAACCGTCACATGGATATGAAGCATAAGTTGCAGTGGGAAGCTCACTGTGCTACAATGTGGCCTAGCGGGCCGGGCCAACCACAGTCTGCCCCATCTTGTGCATCCGTGGCCTCTTCATCCTCTGTGACTGGGGGCACTGCAGTCACACATGTTTTTGGACGCAGACCTGCCACTTCTTTACCCGCAACAGCCAGTGTGATTGGCAGGTCATCATTTCATTTGGAAGTGGAAACACCAGCTGGTGTTGAGCGCTCTCCGGCATCGAGAGCACCACCTTTGGATCAAGGCAACCTAACTTTTCCGCCTGCATCTTCCTCACAGACCATCAGTTTGCCGGAGACACCCTACTCCACCCCGTCTAAGCACAACAGCCAGCCCTGGGTCCCTCAGATGTGGACAAGTAAAAGACCATTTCCTCCTAGTCATGACAAAGCTAAGAGGTTGAATTTCACCATCTGCAAGCTGTTGGCTACAGAAATGCTGCCTTTCCGCCTGGTGGACACAGAGGATTTTCGAGACCTTATGTCCGTCGCAGTGCCCCAGTACCAGATGTCCAGTCGGCACTACTTCTCAAAGAAAGGTGTGCCTGCACTACACCAGCATGTCGCACACAACATCGCCGCTTCTTTTAGAAACTCTGTGTGTGACATGGTGCATTTCACAACAGACACTTGGACGAGTAGGCATGGACAGGGGCGTTACATGTCGCTGACTGGGCACTGGGTAACTATGGTGACAGCAGGACAAGGGGCTGCTGTCCAAGTCTTGCCGTCCCTACGAGTTGTGCGTCAATCCTCTTTATCTAGAAGTTCCTCCACTGCTTCTGCCTCCTCAACCTCCTCTCGGTCCTCCACCTGCACCCAAAGCCTGTCTGGTAATACCACCCGCTTTCAAACTGCGCAGAAGGAATCCTGCACACCTCCTTACTATGCTGGCAGCAGGGCGGTGTTTACTTTGAAATGTCTGGGAAATGTGAGTCACACAGCTGAGGAGTTGTGGTCAGCTCTGGAGACCCAGTTTCATGAATGGTTGTCTCCACTGGATCTGCAACCAGGGAAGGCCGTGTGCGACAATGCTGCAAACCTGGGTGCGGGCCTTCGCCGGGGCAATGTCACACACGTGCCTTGTATGGCTCACGTGTTGAACCTGGTTGTCCAGCAATTTTTAGCTCACTATCCTGGACTAGATGGCCTTCTGCAGAGGGCACGGTCGCTGTGTGCTCACTTCCGCCATTCGCATCCCACAGCTCAACGACTTACATCTCTACAGAAGTCGTTGGGCCTGCCAGTTCACCGGCTGAAATGCGATGTGCCGACACGGTGGAATTCAACTCTGCACATGTTGCAGCGACTGTGGCAGCACCGACAAGCCCTGGTGCAATACGTTCTGACGTATAGCCTGGGCCAACGAGATCCAGAGGTGGGGCAAATCACGCTGCAGGAGTGGTCTCAGATCAGGGACCTATGCACCCTTCTGCACAGTTTTGAAATGGCGACGAAGATGTTTAGTGCTGACGATGCCATTATCAGCATGACTATTCCAGTGATTTACATGCTGGAGCACACGTTAAACAGAATTCGGAGTCAGGTGGTGGGACAAGAGGAGGTGGAGGACGTAGAGAAGGAGTCATATGCGGAAGGGATAACATCTCCAAGGTCCAGACGGTCAGCAGCACCAAGGCGGCAGGCATGGGAGGGTGGGGGAGAGGGATTAATCAGGGCGCATGGTAGCAGCCAAACTGTTGAGGAAGGTGCAGGAGCTGAGGAAGAAGTGGAGGACGAACTGGCGATGGGCATGGAAGACTCATCAGATGAGCGAGACCTTGATCACATTTCTGTTGTGTGAGGTTGGGGGGAGAGGGCAGAGGAAGGAAGCATGATTCTTACCTCGCTACCAACACAACAAGGACTTGGTCCTCCTGGATGCGCAAGACACATGAGTGCCTTCTTGCTGCACTACCTGCAACATGACCCTCGGATTGTCAGAATTCGAAGTGATCCCGACTACTGGGTTGCCACACTCTTAGATCCCTGGTACAAAAGTAAATTTGCCAAAATAATTCCTGCCATAGAAAGGGATTCACGCATGCAGGAGTATCAGCAGAGGCTGTTGCAGAATCTTACATGTGCTTTTCCACAAAACACCAGTGGTGCACTTAGTGAATCTCACAGTTCTAACTTGCCAACCATGGGACTGTCGAGTCTTCATCACTCAAACCGTAACAGTAACACAGTATCTGCTGGTAACAGCAATTTTGTGGAATCGTTTCACCACTTTTTTAGACCATCCTTTGCAAGGCCACAGGAGACAAGAAGTCTGACACATAGTCAACGCCTAGAGAGGATGGTACAGGAGTATCTCCAAGTGAACATCGAAGCCATGATTGTGTCACTGGACCCATTTTGGGCTTCCAATCTGGAAAAATGTCCGGAGCTCGCCACTCACGCCTTGGAGATCTCGTCATGCCCTGCAATCCACCATTTGTCATATCCAAGGGGCAGGTCAGTAAACGACAACATCGACACGGAACCAAGTACAGTAGTATATACTGTACATCCTTTGACAAGGCAGTCAGGCTGGTCAAGAAGTTGGGAAGGGTCACCCTAATGGCCAAAACAGACATTGATGCGGTGTTCTGGTTACTTACTACCTGTGCCTCCGAATAGTGTCCACCTATTGGGCTGCTTCTGGGAAGGAGCATACTATATAGATCGCTGTTTGCCCATGGGGTGCTCCAGATCCTGCTCACTATTTGAGGCGTTTAGTTGCTTCCTCGAATGGGTTGTCATGGACGTTTCTAAGGGGGCACATATTATCCATTACCTCGACAACTTCTTATGCCTGGGCCCAAAAGATTCGCTACAGTGTGAATACATGCGGTAGTCCACCTGTGAGAAGGAGAGAGCTGGAGGGAGAGCGGACACCACAGAGCCGAGGGGTTAGATGGAGAACGGAAGAAGGAAAGAGGGCGAGGGAGGTAAGGGAGTACAGTGGAAGGCTGACCTGAGCTCCCCCACGTTCCTGCTGGGCGGGGAACAGCCCTGGGAAGAAAAGCCGCTTGCGCATCCCTTTGAGGTTACGGGCGCGAGTGGGAAGAGGGACTACGCTGGAGTGTGAAGCCAACACGGCCAGTCCGTTCCTGCCCATGCGACCTCCGTGTCGCCGGGTTTGTGCCAGAGAGCGCGGTGGACCCTGATGGCCAGCCCCCCTCTCCCAATACTGGTGCCTGTCCGCTGGTGGGTCGAGCCCCCCCGCGGTGGGGGGGAGTAACATCTGCAGAAGAAAGACCATCTTCCAGCCAAACTAAGATGTCTACTTCTTTTCGTGGACAATGTGATATGATCCCTTTCTTACCAACATGCCCATCGCTACAAATTCCAGATGAGGCACAAAAACAGTAGGTGCTTCAACAGATATCAAGTGCTCCTTCAAGTGGGCTCTCCTCCACCTCAACTTCAACATCACAAATACTCCAGTCCTCAGAGGTGTCACCCGAATCGCACTTGCTTCCTCACAGCTCCTAAGTCTCCAGCTGCCCGTCTGAGTATGGGGTAACACAGATGGTTGAATCTGCACAGATGTTTACTCATACTATAGCCTGGGAAATGGAGGTCTGCTCCAGAGCTTCTGTTAATCCAGACGAGGAAATGATCTGCACTACCTGCTACATGACCCTCGGATTGTCAGAATTCGAAGTGATCCCGACTACTGGGTTGCCACACTCTTAGATCCCTGGTACAAAAGTAAATTTGCCAAAATAATTCCTGCCATAGAAAGGGATTCACGCATGCAGGAGTATCAGCAGAGGCTGTTGCAGAATCTTACATGTGCTTTTCCACAAAACACCAGTGGTGCACGTAGTGAATCTCACAGTTCTAACTTGCCAACCGTGGGACTGTCGAGTCTTCATCACTCAAACCGTAACAGTAACACAGTATCTGCTGGTAACAGCAATTTTGTGGAATCGTTTCACCACTTTTTTAGACCATCCTTTGCAAGGCCACAGGAGACAAGAAGTCTGACACATAGTCAACGCCTAGAGAGGATGGTACAGGAGTATCTCCAAGTGAACATCGAAGCCATGACTGTGTCACTGGACCCATTTTGGGCTTCCAATCTGGAAATATGTCCGGAGCTCGCCACTCACGCCTTGGAGATCTCGTCATGCCCTGCAGCCAGCGTTCTCTCTGAACGTGTGTTCAGCGCTGCTGGTGGTGTGCTGACAGATAAGCGCACGCGGCTGTCCACTGAGAATGTAGACAGACTCACGTTCATAAAGAAGAACAAATCATGGATCCGCAAGGACTTTTCTACCCCTGTGTCATCCTGGGGAGACTAAAAGCTTGAGGATTTGGTAAAATCACCTCACCAACCATTTTAAGCAACTCTGGGGCAATTGATGCCACTTAAGTGGTGTCTGTGCCACAATTTTTGGAAAAAATGGAGACTCTTTTTGGAGTCCCCTTGCTGTGTTTTACGTGACGTTGGCATCGTCAATTCCAGGTGGGTTGGATCGCTCCCTTCCCCTTTTAACCATAAGAAACTACATACACTATGGCTTGGGGTAACACAGATGGTTGAGTCTGAAGAGCTGTTTACTCAGAGGTCTGCTCCAAAGCTTCAGTGTCTGCTAGTCAGCGTAGTAGCCCAGCTCTGAAGCAAGCTACACCGCCTGTGTATCTAATAAGAATTTTTAACTGCATCTAGCCTAGGCAGACTGTGGGGACCCCCAACCAAACCCAGACTCTCAACCCCCCTACCGCTCCCCTTTCTTTGACAATACAATAATGTAACTCTTACAACTGGATGGGTGAGGATCGGTCACAGCTTTATTAACTCTTTATACTCATTCCATTAGAAAGGCATTTTTTTCTAAAATAATTCAGCTTGTTGCAGCATGCCCTGTGTCTCCACACCGGCAAGTTGGCCAACAAGTGTAACTCTCCAACATGTCCTTTCTATTTCCAGGCCACGGAGAATCCTGCGTACTCGTATGCAGGACTCTGACCCCCATCCATCACTCTTAACGCTTGTTCCACTCCGTCCTGGAGTCCTGACAGGAATATGTCCAGTCCAATATCCATTAAGTGAACACCGTCGGGCCGTATGAGGCCTGCTTTATCTCCTTCCAGTTGTCGGTGTCGTATCACTACACCACCTCTGTCTCTTCTAAATTTTGCCATCTGAATATTTATTACCCGCCTTGTCCGTTCGATGGCCGTGGTGTCTCGCGCACCTTGCCATACCACTATCGACACAATCTCTGACCATACTATAGTTAGTTTTGTGAAAAATTCTCTGAAGTGCTCAGTGTCTAGTTTAATTATTGCCATTAGTAATGCGCTCTTGTGATGACCTAGGTCGTTTCCCCTGGCCTGTATAACTAAGATGACCGGACCTCTTGCCTCTCTCCCTACCTTGATTACCTCCATTAGTACCTGTGGCCATTGCAGGCCTCTAATACCTCTCCAGTTGAAATATGTGTTATGAAACTCTAATTTCCTCCCGCCTGGACGGACTTTCGCCCTTTTTTCTGCCCAATATATATATACGAGTGGCCTATCACCCACACTGTTGGCTTAGCGTCACCTGTAAGAGAAACAAACCATGTTAGGATAACAAGTCCGGTCTTATGTATCTCACCAAACATGTGGATCGCCATCTCCCTATCTTCTGAACTTCTGTTTCTGACAGTCCTGCTCTTGCTGCTTCCGTGGCCGCGCCTATGCGGAATGAGTGTGTCCCGTAATCTTTGGGGTGGTTCCCTGCCGATGTTAGGCATTTATTAAATATAGCTTGGAACTGGTATCTTGATAATGGCGTTCCATCAATGTGTGATAGGAAGAAATTACTTTGTGATCTGATGGTTATATATGTTTTTACTATTGTTACCCGACTCAGTGTACCGTTTGTGGGTTGTAGAAGTACTCAAGTGCCCCTGCCCGCTGGAACCGTTTTCGATTTGCGTATGCGTAGACATATTGCATTATTGGCTATGACTATGTCCTGGTGTAATAAGCCTCCACTGGTGGTAATTTTGGATTGAGGGACTAATTCACTTATGCATAGCGCCCCGAAGAAGGCGATCGCAAATGCAGTAGACAGTAGTGTTGCTTTCAATTGTGAGTGTCATGTTAATGGTGTTAGGGATATGATGTGAGAAATCAGTTTTAGTGACACGGGATGGGACGTCTACACTCCTGACTTGGCTGACCCCTTTTCCACCCTTTTATGGATTGTCTGATGATGAATCTCTTTGTCACATCTCCCCAATTCAGTAGTTGGAAGTGAAATGCTACTCCGGTCAGACACCGCTGCGCTGACGCCCCTGATATGCCCCTCATCATTAGCTGGTGGAGAAATTCTATGGTGACTTGTAATCTGGCTTGTTCACATTGGTCAACCCGTCTGCCTGCTATTAGTCGTGTCCACTCTTCCCATGCCTTACCGTATGCTTGCCACGTCGACGGGGCAACTGACGCTCTGATTAATGGCATCAACTATTCGCCACTAGATCCCATAGGGAGAGTGGGCAACTGTTGCCCGATGGGTGGGTGATGGGGAGGAGCTCTGTGAAAATCTGCCAAGTGAATTGTGATAAAGCGTTAGCAGCAGTGTTAGACCCCTCAGCATCGTGGCTAGCGCGGACCCATACATTGTGTTTTAGGCACAGGAATGCTAGCCGGCGTAGTAGGCCTAGCACTGGGAGAGACGATGATGCCATCTTATTAATGCAGTGTGCTAGGCTGGTGTTTTTTGTTATGAAGCGTATATTTTTGTTAGCCAGGCGCGCGCCCCCTATTTCTATTGCTACCACTATTGGGAAGAGTTCCAGGAGTGTCTGTTTTTTTGTCAGCACTTGTTCTGCCCAATACGGAGGCCATAAGCTTGTGCACCATTGGTTATTTAGTATCGCTGCATATCCGTACAGACGGGCTACTCCAATGAGTAGCAGACACTGCTACAGGCCCAAAAGTATTTACTGGGCTAGATGCAGTAAAAAATTGTTATTAAATACAAAGGTGGTGTAGCTTGGTACAGATGGGCTACTCCACTGACTACCAGATACTGCTACTATGCCCAAAAGGTTTTACTTGGCTAGATGCAGTAAAAAATTGTTATTAAATACAAAGGTGGTTTAGCTTGGTACAGATGGGCTACTACAATGAGTAACAGACACTGCTACAGGCCCAAAAGGATTTAATGGGCTAGATGCAGTAAAAAATTGTTATTAAATACAAAGGTGGTGTAGCTTGGCACAGATGGGCTACTACAATGAGTAACAGACACTGCTACAGGCCCAAAAGTATTTACTGGGTTAGATGCAGTAAAAAATTGTTATTAAATACAAAGGTGGTGTAGCTTGGTACAGATGGGCTACTCCACTGACTACCAGATACTGCTACTATGCCCAAAAGGTTTTACTTGGCTAGATGCAGTAAAAAATTGTTATTAAATACAAAGGTGGTTTAGCTTGGTACAGATGGGCTACTACAATGAGTAACAGACACTGCTACAGGCCCAAAAGGATTTAATGGGCTAGATGCAGTAAAAAATTGTTATTAAATACAAAGGTGGTGTAGCTTGGCACAGATGGGCTACTACAATGAGTAACAGACACTGCTACAGGCCCAAAAGTATTTACTGGGTTAGATGCAGTAAAAAATTGTTATTAAATACAAAGGTGGTGTAGCTTGGTACAGATGGGCTACTACAATGAGTAACAGACACTGCTACAGGCCCAAAAGGATTTAATGGGCTAGATGCAGTAAAAAATTGTTATTAAATACAAAGGTGGTGTAGCTTGGTACAGATGGGCTACTACAATGAGTAACAGACACTGCTACTATGCCAAAAAGTATTTACTGGGCTAGATGCAGTAAAAAATTGTTATTAAATACAAAGGTGGTGTAGCTTGGTACAGATGGGCTACTCCACTGACTACCAGATACTGCTACTATGCCCAAAAGGTTTTACTTGGCTAGATGCAGTAAAAAATTGTTATTAAATACAAAGGTGGTGTAGCTTGGTACAGATGGGCTACTACAATGAGTAACAGACACTGCTACAGGCCCAAAAGGATTTAATGGGCTAGATGCAGTAAAAAATTGTTATTAAATACAAAGGTGGTGTAGCTTGGCACAGATGGGCTACTACAATGAGTAACAGACACTGCTACAGGCCCAAAAGTATTTACTGGGTTAGATGCAGTAAAAAATTGTTATTAAATACAAAGGTGGTGTAGCTTGGTACAGATGGGCTACTACAATGAGTAACAGACACTGCTACAGGCCCAAAAGTATTTACTGGGCTAGATGCAGTAAAAAATTGTTATTAAATACAAAGGTGGTGTAGCTTGGTACAGATGGGCTACTCCACTGACTACCAGATACTGCTACTATGCCCAAAAGGTTTTACTTGGCTAGATGCAGTAAAAAATTGTTATTAAATACAAAGGTGGTTTAGCTTGGTACAGATGGGCTACTACAATGAGTAACAGACACTGCTACAGGCCCAAAAGGATTTAATGGGCTAGATGCAGTAAAAAATTGTTATTAAATACAAAGGTGGTGTAGCTTGGCACAGATGGGCTACTACAATGAGTAACAGACACTGCTACAGGCCCAAAAGTATTTACTGGGTTAGATGCAGTAAAAAATTGTTATTAAATACAAAGGTGGTGTAGCTTGGTACAGATGGGCTACTACAATGAGTAACAGACACTGCTACAGGCCCAAAAGGATTTATTGGGCTAGATGCAGTAAAAAATTGTTATTAAATACAAAGGTGGTGTAGCTTGGTACAGATGGGCTACTACAATGAGTAACAGACACTGCTACTATGCCAAAAAGTATTTACTGGGCTAGATGCAGTAAAAAATGTTATTAAATACAAAGGTGGTGTAGCTTGGTACAGATGGGCTACTCCACTGACTACCAGATACTGCTACTATGCCCAAAAGGTTTTACTTGGCTAGATGCAGTAAAAAATTGTTATTAAATACAAAGGTGGTGTAGCTTGGTACAGATGGGCTACTACAATGAGTAACAGACACTGCTACAGGCCCAAAAGGATTTAATGGGCTAGATGCAGTAAAAAATTGTTATTAAATACAAAGGTGGTGTAGCTTGGTACAGATGGGCTACTACAATGAGTAACAGACACTGCTACAGGCCCAAAAGGATTTAATGGGCTAGATGCAGTAAAAAATTGTTATTAAATACAAAGGTGGTGTAGCTTGGCACAGATGGGCTACTACAATGAGTAACAGACACTGCTACAGGCCCAAAAGTATTTACTGGGTTAGATGCAGTAAAAAATTGTTATTAAATACAAAGGTGGTGTAGCTTGGTACAGATGGGCTACTACAATGAGTAACAGACACTGCTACAGGCCCAAAAGGATTTAATGGGCTAGATGCAGTAAAAAATTGTCATTAAATACAAAGGTGGTGTAGCTTGGTACAGATGGGCTACTACAATGAGTAACAGACACTGCTACTATGCCAAAAGGTATTTACTGGGCTAGATGCAGTAAAAAATTGTTATTAAATACAAAGGTGGTGTAGCTTGGTACAGATTGGCTACTCCATTGACTACCAGACTCTGCTACTATGCCTAAAAGGTTTTACTTGGCTAGATGCAGTAAAAAATTGTTATTAAATACAAAGGTGGTGTAGCTTGGTACAGATGGGCTACTACAATGAGTAACAGACACTGCTACAGGCCCAAAAGGATTTAATGGGCTAGATGCATTAAAAAATTGTTATTAAATACAAAGGTGGTGTAGCTTGGTACAGATGGGCTACTACAATGAGTAACAGACACTGCTACAGGCCCAAAAGTATTTACTGGGTTAGATGCAGTAAAAAATTGTTATTAAATACAAAGGTGGTGTAGCTTGGTACAGATGGGCTACTACAATGAGTAACAGACACTGCTACTATGCCCAAAAGTATTTACTGGGCTAGATGCAGGAAAAAATTGTTATTAAATACAAAGGTGGTCTAGCTTGTTAAAGATGGGCTACTCCACTGACTACCAGACACTGCTACTATGCCCAAAAGGTTTTACTTGGCTAGATGCAGTAAAAAATTCTTATTAAATACAAAGGTGGTGTAGCTTGGTACAGATGGGCTACTACAATGAGTAACAGACACTGCTACAGGCCCAAAAGTATTTACTGGGCTAGATGCAGTAACAAATTGTTTTTAAATACAAAGGTGGTGTAGCTTGGTACAGATGGCCTACTACAATGCGTAACAGACACTGCTACAGTCCCAAAAGGATTTACTTGGCTAGATGCAGTAAAAAATTGTTTTTAAATACAAAGGTGGTGTAGCTTGGTACAGATGGGCTACTCCGCTGACTACCAGACACTGCTACTAGGTCCAAAAAGATTTCCTGGGTTAGATGCAGTAAAAAATTAGAATTAGATACACAGGCGGTGTAGCTTAATTCACAGGTGGGCTACTCCGCTGACTACGAGACACTGCTACTATGCCCAAAAGGATTTACTGGGTTAGATGCAGTAAAAAATTGTTATTAGATACACAGGTGGTGTAGCTTGGTACAGATGGGCTACTCCACTGACCACCATTTACTGCTACTATGCCCAAAAGGTTTTACTTGGCTAGATGCTGTAAAAATTGTTATTAAATACAAAGGTGGTGTAGCTTGGTACAGATGGGCTACTACAATGAGTAACAGACACTGCTACTATGCCGAAAAGTATTTACTGGGCTAGATGCAGTAAAAAATTGTTATTAAATACAAAGGTGGTGTAGCTTGGTACAGATGGGCTACTCCACTGACTACCAGATACTGCTACTATGCCCAAAAGGTTTTACTTGGCTAGATGCAGTAAAAAATTGTTATTAAATACAAAGGTGGTGTAGCTTGGTACAGATGGGCTACTACAATGAGTAACAGACACTGCTACAGGCCCAAAAGGATTTAATGGGCTAGATGCAGTAAAAAATTGTTATTAAATACAAAGGTGGTGTAGCTTGGTACAGATGTGCTACTACAATGAGTAACAGACTCTGCTACAGGCCCAAAAGTATTTACTGGGTTAGATGCAGTAAAAAATTGTTATTAAATACAAAGGTGGTGTAGCTTGGTACAGATGGGCTACTACAATGAGTAACAGACACTGCTACAGGCCCAAAAGGATTTATGGGCTAGATGCAGTAAAAAATTGTTATTAAATACAAAGGTGGTGTAGCTTGGTACAGATGGGCTACTACAATGAGTAACAGACACTCCTACTATGCCGAAAAGTTTTTACTGGGCTAAATGCAGTAAAAAATTGTTATTAAATACAAAGGTGGTGTAGCTTGGTACAGATGGGCTACTCCATTGACTACCAGACTCTGCTACTATGCCCAAAAGGTTTTTTCTTGGCTAGATGCAGTAAAAAATTGTTATTAAATACAAAGGTGATTTAGCTTGGTACAGATGGGCTACTACAATGAGTAACAGACACTGCTACAGGCCCAAAAGGATTTAATGGGCTAGATGCAGTAAAAAATTGTTATTAAATACAAAGGTGGTGTAGCTTGGTACAGATGGGCTACTACAATGAGTAACAGACACTGCTACAGGCCCAAAAGGATTTAATGGGCTAGATGCAGTAAAAAATTGTTATTAAATACAAAGGTGGTGTAGCTTGGTACAGATGGGCTACTCCGCTGACTACCAGACACTGCTACTAGGTCCAAAAAGATTTCCTGGGTTAGATGCAGTAAAAAATTAGAACTAGATACACAGGCGGTGTAGCTTACTTCACAGGTGGGCTACTCCACTGACTACGAGACACTGCTACTATGCCCAAAAGGATTTACTGGGTTAGATGCAGTAAAAAATTGTTATTAGATACACAGGTGGTGTAGCTTGGTACAGATGGGCTACTCCACTGACCACCAGATACTGCTACTATGCCCAAAAGGTTTTACTTGGCTAGATGCTGTAAAAATTGTTATTAAATACAAAGGTGGTGTAGCTTGGTACAGATGGGCTACTACAATGAGTAACAGACACTGCTACAGGCCCAAAAGGATTTAATGGGCTAGATGCAGTAAAAAATTGTTATTAAATACAAAGGTGGTGTAGCTTGGTACAGATGGGCTACTACAATGAGTAACAGACACTGCTGCTATGCCGAAAAGTATTTACTCGGCTAGATGCAGTAAAAAATTGTTATTAAATACAAAGGTGGAGTAGCTTGGTACAGATGGGCTACTCCATTGACTACCAGACTCTGCTACTATGCCCAAAAGGTTTTACTTGGCTAGATGCAGTAAAAAATTGTTATTAAATACAAAGGTGGTGTAGCTTGGTACAGATGGGCTACTCCAATGAGTAACAGACACTGCTGCTATGCCCAAAAGTATTTACTGGGCTAGATGCAGTAAAAAATTGTTATTAAATACAAAGGTGGTGTAGCTTGGTACAGATGGGCTACTCCACTGACTACCAGACACTGCTACTATGCCCAAAAGGTTTTACTTGGCTAGATGCAGTAAAAAATTGTTATTAAATAAAAGGTGGTGTAGCTTGGTACAGATGGGCTACTACAATGAGTAACAGACACTGCTACAGGCCCAAAAGTATTTACAGGGCTAGATGCAGTAAAAAAATTGTTATTAAATACAAAGGTGGTGTAGCTTGGTACAGATGGGCTACTACAATGAGTAACAGACACTGCTACAGGCCCAAAAGGATTTAATGGGCTAGATGCAGTAAAAAATTGTTATTAAATACAAAGGTGGTGTAGCTTGGTACAGATGGGCTACTACAATGAGTAACAGACACTGCTACAGGCCCAAAAGTATTTACTGGGTTAGATGCAGTAAAAAATTGTTATTAAATACAAAGGTGGTGTAGCTTGGTACAGATGGGCTACTACAATGAGTAACAGACACTGCTACAGGCCCAAAAGGATTTAATGGGCTAGATGCAGTAAAAAATTGTTATTAAATACAAAGGTGGTGTAGCTTGGTACAGATGGGCTACTACAATGAGTAACAGACACTGCTACTATGCCCAAAAGTATTTACTGGGCTAGATGCAGGAAAAAATTGTTATTAAATACAAAGGTGGTCTAGCTTGTTACAGATGGGCTACTCCACTGACTACCAGACACTGCTACTATGCCCAAAAGGTTTTACTTGGCTAGATGCAGTAAAAAATTGTTATTAAATACAAAGGTGGTGTAGCTTGGTACAGATGGGCTACTACAATGAGTAACAGACACTGCTACAGGCCCAAAAGTATTTACTGGGCTAGATGCAGTAACAAATTATTTTTAAATACAAAGGTGGTGTAGCTTGGTACAGATGGGCTACTACAATGCGTAACAGACTCTGCTACAGGCCCAAAAGGATTTACTGGGCTAGATGCAGTAAAAAATTGTTATTAAATACAAAGGTGGTGTAGCTTGGTACAGATGGGCTACTCCGCTGACTACCAGACACTGCTACTAGGTCCAAAAAGATTTCCTGGGTTAGATGCAGTAAAAAATCAGAATTAGATACACAGGCGGTGTAGCTTACTTCACAGGTGGGCTACTCCGCTGACTACGAGACACTGCTACTATGCCCAAAATGATTTACTGGGTTAGATGCAGTAAAAAATTGTTATTAGATACACAGGTGGTGTAGCTTGGTACAGATGGGCTACTCCACTGACCACCAGATACTGCTACTATGCCCAAAAGGTTTTACTTGGCTAGATGCTGTAAAAATTGTTATTAAATACAAAGGTGGTGTAGCTTGGTACAGATGGGCTACTACAATGAGTAACAGACACTGCTACAGGCCCAAAAGGATTTAATGGGCTAGATGCAGTAAAAAATTGTTATTAAATACAAAGGTGGTGTAGCTTGGTACAGATGGGCTACTACAATGAGTAACAGACACTGCTACTATGCCCAAAAGTATTTACTGGGCTAGATGCAGTAAAAAATTGTTATTAAATACAAAGGTGGTGTAGCTTGGTACAGATGGGCTACTCCATTGACTACCAGACTCTGCTACTATGCCCAAAAGGTTTTACTTGGCTAGATGCAGTAAAAAATTGTTATTAAATACAAAGGTGGTGTAGCTTGGTACAGATGGGCTACTCCAATGAGTAACAGACACTGCTACTATGCCCAAAAGTATTTACTGGGCTAGATGCAGTAAAAAATTGTTATTAAATACAAAGGTGGTGTAGCTTGGTACAGATGGGCTACTCCACTGACTACCAGACACTGCTACTATGCCCAAAAGGTTTTACTTGGCTAGATGCAGTAAAAAATTGTTATTAAATACAAAGGTGGTGTAGCTTGGTACAGATGGGCTACTACAATGAGTAACAGACACTGCTACAGGCCCAAAAGTATTTACTGGGCTAGATGCAGTAAAAAATTGTTATTAAATACAAAGGTGGTGTAGCTTGGCACAGATGGGCTACTACAATGCGTAACAGACACTGCTACAGGCCCAAAAGTATTTACTGGGCTAGATGCAGTAAAAAATTGTTATTAAATACAAAGGTGGTGTAGCTTGGTACAGATGGGCTACTACAATGCGTAACAGACACTGCTACAGGCCCAAAAGGATTTACTGGGCTAGATGCAGTAAAAAATTGTTATTAAATACAAAGGTGGTGTAGCTTGGTACAGATGGGCTACTCCACTGACTACCAGACACTGCTACTATGCCCAAAAAGTTTTACTTGGCTAGATGCAGTAAAAAAATGGTATTAAATACAAAGGTGGTGTAGCTTGGTACAGATGGGCTACTCCAATGAGTAACAGACACTGCTAGAGGCCCAAAAGGATTGGCTTAGCTAGATTTAGCCAAATGCTGTGAAAAACACTTGCACAGTCCTAGCGCAGACCTGCCTGGCAAAAAGTGCTAGGAACTGCTGTAACCTAGCCCTCAAAAGGGCTGCAATTACAACTAGTCCCTACTCCCTAAACCTATCTGTCTATTTAAGAGCAAATTCGCTTGCAATTCACTCATTTACAAAGTATAGCGCCCACAGCAGCAGCGGTGCCGTCTAACACTCAGCTGCAGCAGTGAGAAAATGGTGGCGACGGGGAAAATGGCTGGGTCTTATAGGGCAAGAACATGTGACATACACAGCCAATGACACATGCCCTTGCTTGTGTGAAAAAAAAGCACTTCGCTGCGTGTGTGCGCTGCTGATAGGCTGACAGACTGCACCTCCCCACTGTAAATGCGGGAAATAAAAAAAAAATGGAGATTGGCATTATTTCTGCAGAGATCCATCCCCGCCCACTCTACACTGAAACTGTCTATTAACATTGACTAACAGTATTACTGTGAAAAAATCCAGTTACGATTTTGGTGCACGAACAGTTATCGAACATAACCTCGAACAGCCGTATTTTTTGCAAATCGTTCGGGTTCGTCGAGCGGCTCGAACATCGCCCAAAACAGCTCGAATTTGAGATTGGCGAACAGTTCGAGTCGAACACCGCTCATCTCTAGGGAGGATATGAGGGTTGTGAAGTAGGCCTGTTTAGCAGAGGTGAGTGCTGATTTGAATGCGAGCGTTGCCTGTTTGAATGCAGTGAAGTCATCTTGAGTATGTGTTTTCTTCCAACGCCGCTCCGCAACCCTGGACGCTTGTCGAAGCTGTTTAGTGAGGTTGTTGTGCCAGGGTTGCCTGTTGGCTCTTCGCACTCTGCCATGCGTAAGAGGGGCGACCGAGTCAATAGCTGATGCGAGAGTGGCATTGTAGAAAGCAGTGGCGCTGTCTGTGTCATGGAGTAAGGATATGGATATCAGTGGTAGAACAGAGTCAGAGAGTGTGTGAGTGTCTAGATGTGCAAGGTTTCTGCGGGGGTGTGCTAGCTGCTGGACGTGGGTGACAGGTGAGGAGGACAGGGATGAGAATGTGAGTAGATGGTGGTCAGATAGGGGTAGGGGGGAGGTTGTGAGGTTAGATAGGGAGCAGAGTCGGGTGAAGATGAGGTCTAGTGTGTTTCCGTCTGTGTGGGTGGCTGAGGAGGACCACTGAGTAAGTCCAAAGGATGAAGTAAGCGACAAGAGTTTTGATGCTGCTGACTGGCGAGTGTCAGTGGGGATGTTAAAATCACCCATGATGATGGTGGGAATGTCAGCCGAGAGAAAGTAAAGAAGCCAGGTGGAGAATTGGTCGATAAAGGCAGTGATTGGGCCCGAGGGTCGGTATATGACAGCCACTTGGAGGTTGGAGGGAGAGTAAATGCGGACAGAGTGGACTTCAAAAGAAGGGAGAATAAGGGAGGGAAGAGGAGGAGTAGGGCTAAAGGTGCAATTGTTAGAGAGGAGAAGACCCACTCCTCCACTGTGTCTGTTTCCAGGGTGAGGAGTGTGGGTGAAGGGGAGGCAGTGTCAGAGGGTGTCAGCCATGTCTCTGTGATGCCCAGGAAGGAGAGATGACGAGAGGTAAAGAGGTCGTGGACAAAATGGAGCTTGTTGCAGACAGAGCGTGCATTCCACAGTGCTCCAGAAAGAGGGAGCAGCAGGGTGGGCGTCAGGGGGACAGGTTTTGCGTAAGAGGGGTTGTGGTAGTTTACAGTTGGTTTGATGTGACAGGTGGGGGAATTGGTGGAAGGTGCAAGCTGTGGGGGTCCAGGATTGGGAGATATGTCGCCAGCAGTGAGGAGAAGCAGAGAGAGGGAGAGCAGGTGGGAGAAAGAGAGTGTCCGGCTTGTTTTATGTTTTGGGAGGATTGATCTGAGGTTGAGGAGCAGGTCTGTAGATGAGGTTAGGTGGGGAGGTAGGAGGGAAGGAGAGATGATAATTTGGTTAGAGAGTGCTGGGGTGTGGGGATAGTGAAGGAGAGTGAGGATTAGTGGGGCAAAAACAGTAAGGGCGTATGTAAGCATGATGAAAGTGTAAGGGAGAATGAGAAAGAGAATCTAAGTACAAATAGCAATAGTTATTCATACCTTCTGGTCACTTCTGGCCTATTTCTGGCATATTTCATTTCTAGCCCCTTAAAAAGCAACCCTTTAAAAGCCAGACTGTCTCTGCCAGACCTGGTTCCTTTGATTTATGTAGTAGCCACCTTTTGCTTTGATGACTGCTTTGCACACTTTTGGCATTCTCTTGATGAGCTTCAAGAGGTAGTCACCGGAAATGGTCTTCCAACAATCTTGAAGGAGTTCCCAGAGATGTTTAGCACTTGTTGGCCCTTTTGCCTTCACTCTACGGTCCAGCTCACCCCAAACCATCTCGATTGGGTTCAGGTCTGGTGACTGTGGAGGCCAGGTCATCTGGCGTAGCACCCCATCACTCTCCTTCTGGGTCAAATAGCCCTTACACAGCCTGGAGGTCTGTTTGGGGTCATTGTCCTGTTGAAAAATAAATGATGGTCCAACTAAACGCAAACCGGATGGAATAGCATGCCGCTGCAAGATGCTGTGGTAGCCATGCTGGTTCAGTATGCCTTCAATTTTGAATAAATCCCCAACAGTGTCACCAGCAAAGCACCCCCACACCATCACACCTCCTCCTCCATGCTTCACGGTGGGAACCAGGCATGTAGAGTCCATCCGTTCACCTTTTCTGCGTCGCACAAAGACACGGTGGTTGGAACCAAAGATCTCAAATTTGGACTCATCAGACTAAAGCACAGATTTCCACTGGTCTAATGTCCATTCCTTGTGTTCTTTAGCCCAAACAAGTCTCTTTTGCTTGTTGCCTGTCCTTAGCAGTGGTTTCCTAGCAGCTATTTTACCATGAAGGCCTGCTGCACAAAGTCTCCTCTTAACAGTTGTTGTAGAGATGTGTCTGCTGCTAGAACTCTGTGTGGCATTGACCTGGTCTCTAATCTGAGCTGCTGTTAACCTGCGATTTCTGAGGCTGGTGACTTGGATAAACTTATCCTCAGAAGCAGAGGTGACTCTTGGTCTTCCTTTCCTGGGGCGGTCCTCATGTGCGCCAGTTTCTTTGTAGCGCTTGATGGTTTTTGCAACTGCACTTGGGGACACTTTCAAAGTTTGCCCAATTTTTTGGACTGACTGACCTTCATTTCTTAAAGTAATTATGGCCACTCGTTTTTCTTTACTTAGCTGCTTTTTTCTTGCCATAATACAAATTCTAACAGTCTATTCAGTAGGACTATCAGCTGTGTATCCACCTGACTTCTGCACAACACAACTGATGGTCCCAACCCCATTTATAAGGCAAGAAATCCCACTTATTAAACCTGACGGGGCACACCTGTGAAGTGAAAACCATTTCCGGTGACTACCTCTTGAAGCTCATCAAGAGAATGCCAAGAGTGTGCAAAGCAGTCATCAAAGCAAAAGGTGGCTACTTTGAAGAACCTAGAATATAAGACATATTTTCAGTTGTTTCACACTTTTTTGTTAAGCATATAATTCCACATATGTTAATTCATAGTTTGGATGCCTTCAGTGTGAATGTACAATTTTCAAAGTCATGAAAATACAGAAAAATCTTTAAATGAGAAGGTGTGTCCAAACTTTTGGTCTGTATTGTAGGTCGGGAATGAGTGGAAGGGGGTATGTATTTTTACACGTAGGTGGACGGAGGCCACCATATTTTTAACAATGAAAAATCCAGCCACTACTGGTGAGGAGGAGGGACAGATTTGACCTTTCCGTAAGCTTTCATCCTTCATGGCAGTACATTCAGGCCCAGACAAATTGTACAGGTGAGCCTTAGGTAATTTGGCATTAGGGATAAGATTAATAGAACAATCATAAGACTGATGGGGAGGTTATATCTCTGCCTCTTTTTCTGAAAATACATCTCCAAAGTCTTTTAGGTACCCCAGCAGACCCTCCAGACTAACAGAGCAAATTTGTACAGAACTAATGCATCTTTTATGAAAATTGAGGCTCCACTTAACAATATTCTTCTGACACCAATCAATAACAGGATTATAAGAAGTAGCCATGGAAACCCCAATACTAACCCAGCAGGTAAATTATCCAAAACAAAGCAGGAAATGGATTCCCACTCTTAGCAAACTCCACTGTTACCAGTTTAACAAGATTTTGAAGTAATGGGGCTCTGTCAATGGCAAAAATTTGAGTGGGTCTTTCCAAACGAACTATCCCCAATCTTAATTTCAGAACCAGTCCCCAATCAATAAAGTTGGCTGCCGACCTGACGGTCTGGTAACGGTAATGGTAACGCACTAAAGACTGCAACTGACCCTGCCAGTCCCTGTGCAGACTAGAGATCCTGACCCTGCAGTCCTTAGTGATTCCTGCATGAGCTGAGATAACCCTAACCACAGATTAGACGATGGCAACTCGGACCTATACTGCCTGTGAGGCTGTCGAGCTCTACAGTTTCCTCCTAAAGAACCGGAGGCAGAGCAGACTGTAAATTACCTGCAGAATGGAAATTGTACTGAAATAGAAAGAGATCCCAGAGTGAGTAGAACAAACCATGAAGTAAAAAATAAAGGATTATGTATGTACTGTTAGAAAATATGCCTACTTCCTAAAAGAAACAGAAGATAGGTGCAGGGTAAAGAACATAAACAGCGAAGAGTTAAACCCTAGCTGTTCTTTCACTTACTGGCTTAAACTACAGCAGTATGGCTGGACATCCAAATGAGACTATCACCAGAAGGAAATACCAGCAGGAGGAAAGTATATAAAGCCGCACCCGAAATGTGATAGGGCAGACAAATGAGTAAATGAAAACACATGTTACTCTAAAAAAACTGGAGCAAGGATAACAGAAGCTAAATACCCGGAGAAAAGGTGTATGTGCTGTGGCTCGGTGGACAAAGAAGTTGACCACAAAGCACAGGCTCAAGGGTTCGATTTACCGCATCATTCCACAGAACTTCACTGGACCATTGCTGGAACTCTGTACAATAGTGCTCAGCTTTGCGGCCCTCCCTGTGTCAAGTTCATGAACTTTACCTTAGTGACCTGGATCCTGTCGGGTTCATCATAGATCAAACCTAAGGCATCAAAAAAGGCATCAACAGCAGACCATTCTGTGGATTGTAGGGACAAAGAAAATGCCCCCTCGAAGTAGGGACATGATTATCCCCCCCTGCTGGAACTCATCCTCTGAAGACTGAGGTCGCAGGGTAAAAAATAGCCTACAGCTCTCCCTGAACATGCTAAACTGTTTTTTCTCCCCTGAAAATTTATCAACGAAGGCCACTACAGAAGGTACAGTCGTCACAGCCACTGTGAAAGCTATGAGAAGCATTCATCATGCTAGACAACTAACCCTGCAACTATAACTGTGATGATTCTAGGTTCAGGTTCTCCTTGGCCAGATTCTGTATCATCTGAGTCAAATAAAAAAAAAAAAGAAAGAAGTATGCGGCCAGTCGTAATGTGATGCTTATAAACATCACTTCTCAAGGACAAACCGTGAGGCAGGGAAGTCAAGAGGTCCGGGGTCAAGTACCAAGACAGTTCGTTATAAACAACAGAGGGGCAAGACAAAGGAGTAAACAGGTCACAGTCTGAGGTCAGAATTCAGGGGAGGTAGCGGATCAAGACAAAGAGGTTAGCCAAATGGATGATCAAAGGCAAGGTTCAAGGTTGGGCAACAAAAAAATCTGAATAATAGAGCACTAGAAAACAAGGCGCACACACACCACTTAGCTAAAGCTGCGACTGGCAATGATATAACCATTGGCAGCTAACTATATAGCCAGGCAATCATTCAGAATGAGAGACACCTGGAAGAAACCCAGCAGGCCTGACTTAAATGGAGAGCTGGTCTGTCACACTCTATACTGACAACCCAGCATGGCCCGACCACTGAATGGGCGACCGGGCAGCCACTAACAACACTGACATCCAAGCACACCCCTGCCACTTATTGGGCGGCTGGGCTATCATTCACAAAACTGACAGCCCTGCATGCCCCTGCATTCTATAGAGCGGCTGAGCTATCACTCACTGCGTCCCTATGACCACATGAATGGCAGGATCACAAATGGAGGAATTTTTCTACAACTAATTTAATTTATGAGTTCACTTTGATTAAGGTAGCAAAATCCTAATGTATTGAATACAGATATTAATGTACATTGGTGTGATTCAGAGCGGCTATCACACCTATTCATTGGTGGGGTTAACCAGAGACAAATTACAACATAATTGAAATGCTGCATATGTACAAAAATCTTAAAGGGGTTTTCTGATACCTATAACATCCCTTATTAAAGATGAGTGGATCGATCCGCAGAGGTTTGCGTTCCAAGTCGAATTTCCAAAAATTTGTATTTTCGCGCAAATTCAAACATTTTATGATTCAGTTAGCAGTTCACAAAAAAAAATATTAATTTGCTCGGCAACATTTCCCACACCGCTGAAGAACCAGAGAGTGGCCTAATGTCTTTTTGCATGGCGTGCAGGCCTCCCCATAATGCCCTGCAGCTATAGCATTTAGTGGATTATCATGCCTTTTACAGTGGTGGTCAGTATCTGGGCGATCACAGATCAGCGGTTCCAGTCATTTTCCATCCCCAGAGTCACTGATTAAACCTCTCTCTCTCCCGCAGAGTGTAAGCTCTTATGGTCAGCGGAGTCCTCTCTCTCTTGCCTGTAGAGTGTAAGCTCGTATGGTCAGCGGGGTCCTCTCTCTCTCCTGTAGAGTGTAAGCTTTGATGGTCAGCGGGGTCCTCTCTCTCCTGTGGAGTGTAAGCTCTTATGGTCAGCAGAGTCCTCTCGCCTGTAGAGTGTAAGCTCTTATGGTCAGTGGGGTCCTCTCTCTCTCTCGTCTGTAGAGTGTAAGCTCTTATGGTCAGTGGAGTTCTCTATCTCTTTCTCTCTCTCTCCCCTTCCCCATGTATATTTTCTGAGCAATTACAAGCTTTCTAGTATTGAGATTTGGCGAAGTTGATGAATTCAAAAGATCCACTCATCTCCACCCTTTGTAAATATCTATCTTTAACCCCTAACCACTTTTGTAATTTGCTTTATTACAAAATTGTCTACCATTCTCCCTATACAGCTATTTCGTATATGTGCTTTTTTAAATTTTCTTCCTGTGATGTTTTTTTTTGACTAGTGTCCCAAACGGGACATCACAGGAGGATGGTCCTGCAGTCCCATTTCCGCAACTTTTATCACCCTTACTGAAACAGGACGTCATCAGGGAGTGGCGTTGCAGTCACTTGTCTCAGCTTCTGTCACCGGTGTCCCCTCATGACGTCCTGTTTCACAGGGGAGTGATGGAGAAGTTACCACAGCTTCTGTCTCCACTGCCCCATCTTCAATGGCCGCCGCAACACTTCTTTTGCCACTGCCACAGTCACTGCTTCTGTAACGCCACCTCTTTCCATGAAACAAATCATCAGGGGGCGATGATAGAAGCAGAATGAGTGACAGCAGTGCCGCACACACAGATTCTGTCACCGTCATCATTATCTGGAAGTGGCATTGGTGTCACTCTTCCTGCTTCTTTCACAGCCCCCTAATAGCAATTCGTTTGAGGGCGGTGATAGAAGCTGTTGATGGTGCTGTGGTAACTCTCCTAAACTGCTTCTATCACATCCCCCTTATGGTGATTCATTTCAGGGAAAGAGGCGGTGGTGTCAGAAGTAGGGACTGTGGCGGCGGCAGCCATGGAATATGCGGGTGGCCGAGACGGAAGAAGCTGTGGTCATTTCTCCATCATCCCCCCTGAATCAGGCTGTCATCAAGGCATGGTGGTGACAGAAGCTGTGGAAAGTGTCCTCAGTGCTGCCCTCTGCTGCTCGTTCAATCGGAGTGATAGAAGTTGCGGAGAAAGAACTGCAGGGCTATCCCCGTGTGACTTCCTGTTTGAGTAAAAGTACATATGAGGTATAGCAGGATAAAGAGAATAGTTGGGAATTTTCTAACAAAGCGAATTGCAAAAGTGGTAAGGGGGTAAAGATAGATATTTATAAACAGCATTACAGGTATCAGGCCACTCCTTTAACCACTTTGCGCCAGAGCCTGTTTTTGCCTTCGTGACCGGGCCAATTTTTTCAATTCTGACCACTGTCACTTTATGAGGTAATTACTCTGGAACGCTTCAACGGATCCCCCTGATTCTGAGATTGTTTTTTTGTGACATATTGTACTTCATGATAGTGGTAAAATTTCTTTGATATCACTTGCGTTTGATTGTGAAAAAATCGGAAATTTGGCGAAAATTTTGAAAATTTTGCAATTTTCAAACTTTGAATTTTCATGCCCTTTAATCAGAGAGATATATCACACAAAATAGTTAATAAATAACATTGCCCACATGTCTACTTCACATCAGCACAATTTTGGAACCAAAATTTTTTTTTGTTAGGAAGCTATAAGGGTTAAAAGTTGACCAGCGATTTCTCATTTTTACAACAAAATTTACAAAAACATTTTTTTTAGGGACCACATCTTATTTGAAGTGACTTTGAGGAGCCTTTATGACAGAAAATACCCAAAAGTGATACCATTCTAAAAACTGCATCCCTCAAGGTGCTCAAAACCACATTCAAGAAGTTTATTAACCCTTCAGGTGCTTCACAGGAATTTTTGGAATGTGGAAGAAAACAATGAACATTTAACTTTTTTTCACAAAACTGCTACTTTAACCTCAAATTTTTAATTTTCACAAGGGCAGCCAGAAAAAATAGACCCCAAAATGTGTTGTGTAATTTCTCCTGAGCACGCTGATACCCCATATGTGGTGCAAAGCCACTGTTTGGGTGCACGGCATGGCTTGGAAGGTAAGGAGCGCCATTTGACTTTTGGAATGGAAATTTGACTGGAATGGATAGCGGACGCCATGTTGCATTTGGAGAGCCCCAGAGGTGTCTAAACAGAGGAAACCCCCAACAAGTGACCCCATTTTGGAAACTAGACCCCTCAAGGAACTTATCTAGATGTGTGGTGAGCACCTTGAACCCCCAGGGGCTTCACAGAATTTTATAATGTTGAAGTGTGAAAATAAAAAAACACATTTTTAACACAAAACTGCTACTTTAGCCCCAAATTTTTAATTTTCACAAGGGCAGCCAGAAAAAATGGACCCCAAAATGTGTTGTGCAATTTCTCCTGAGCACGCTGATACCCCATATGTGGTGCAAAGCCACTGTTTGGGCGCACGGCATGGCTTGGAAGGTAAGGAACGCCATTTGACTTTTGGAATGGAAATTTGACTGGAATGGATAGCGGACGCCATGTTGCATTTGGAGAGCCCCTGAGGTGCCTAAACAGAGGAAACCCCCAACAAGTGACCCCATTTTGGAAACTAGACCCCTCAAGGAACTTATCTAGATGTGTGGTGAGCACCTTGAACCCCCAGGGGCTTCACAGAATTTTATAATGTTGAAGTGTGAAAATAAAAAAACACATTTTTAACACAAAACTGCTACTTTAGCCTCAAATTTTTAATTTTCACAAGGGCAGCCAGAAAAAATGGACCCCAAAATGTGTTGTGCAATTTCTCCTGAGCACGCTGATACCCCATATGTGGTGCAAAGCCACTGTTTGGGCACACGGCATGGCTTGGAAGGTAAGGAGCGCCATTTGACTTTTGGAATGGAAATTTGACTGGAATGGATAGCGGACGCCATGTTGCATTTGGAGAGCCCCTGAGGTGCCTAAACAGAGGAAACCCACAACAAGTGACCGAATTTTACAATCTACTCCTCTGTATAAATTAATCTAGTGGTGGGAAAATAAGTAGATAGGTAAATGGTCACTAAACCCATAGATGAATTCCCACAGAGGTGTCATTTCTAAAATGGGGTCACTTCAGGGGGGGATTATGCTGTTCTGGCACTTTTCAGAGTACCAGAGCTAAAGAATCCCCCCTGAAGTGACCCCATTTTGGAAATGAAACCCCTCTGGGAATTCATCTATGGGTTTAGTGACCATTTTAACTCAATGGATGATTTCCAGAAACAAGCACGCAATGGAAGGTTTAGATTCTGGAGAACCCCCCCTGGAAATTAAGTGAGCTCTACTCGAATGTGTCATTCACTAAATGAACCAAATGTTTGAATGACAAATTGGGATACATTTTTACAGTTTAAAAACGTGGTTCTGTGTGGAAGATTTTAAAGCAGTCAGTGACGCATAAGGCTGGCAATGATGGGCATTGTGGGCAATAGTAGCGGGTATCACGCCTCATTCCTCTCTTAGTACATACACGACATCTTTTCTGGGGGTTCCTTCTTGTTTCCGTTGCTGGAATAAGTGCAATAAAATGTCGCTCAGTGAGTCTTTTCACATCCTCAGATTCTAATGGATGAGCGGGGCTAACACTTTGAAAGACAAGATTTTCAATTACCTTTTCTTGATAATCAAGAAAAGGATCTGAATTTCCTGCTTTTTTGTACAACACAAAAGAATTGTATGTGGCCACCTGAAACAAATAAATAACCAACTTTTTATACCAGGTATAGGACTTTTTTGATACCTGGTATGGCTGTAGAACCTGGTCTGCAAGGTCCACACCCCCCATGTGTTTGTTGTAGTCAATGACTGACACAGGTTTTTGCTTCGGAGTGGTGGATCCTAGTTCTACAGTGGCCCTTGTGGCATCTGTGTGGATCGAGCTGAGGACAAAAATATCCCTCTTATCCCTATATTTCAGGGCAAGCAGCTCTCCGTTGCGTACAGCCCCTGACTGCCCCTTTTGAAACTTTTGGTTGACCAATGGTTGTGGAAACCCCTGACGGTTTTTACGGATGGTCCCACAAGCCCCGATGTTGTGTTCAACCAGACTTTTAAATAGGGGTATGCTGGTGTAATAATTGTCCACATATAGATTGTAGCCTTTTTGAAAAAATGGACTTATCAGCTCCCAAACAATTTTTCCAGATGTCCCCAGATAAGTAGGGCATCCTGGTGGGTTTAGTTGGCTATCTTTCCCCTCATATATGCGAAAAGCGGATGTGTATCCGGTTGAACTTTCGCACATTTTATAGAGCTTTATTCCAAACCTTGCCCTTTTAGATGGGATAAATTGCTTGAGGTGCAGTCTTCCTTTGAATTTTACAAGGGACTCGTCTATAGAAATATTTTGTGTTGGGGTGTAGAGGCTTAAGAATTTTTCTGACAAATTTTCAATGATGGGTCTAATTTTATATAACCTGTCATGTTCTGGGGCATTTCTGGGCAGGCATTGACTATTGTCGTTAAAATGCCAAAACCGCATGAGCATTTCATAACGGGTCCTAGGCAGAATGACTGAAAACATAGGGGTGGCTTGAACAGGGTGGTTGGACCAGTAGGATCGAATGCTCGGTTTTTTAACAAGCCCCATGGCAAATGTAAGTCCTAAAAATTTTTTTATTTCCGGGACATTAGTTGGTGTCCATAAATTTGCCCTAGCATAGTAAGATCGGGGATTCTGGCTTATGAATTGGGACGCGTATAAATTTGTTTGCACGACAATATGCTCTAGCAAGCTGTCTGTAAAAAACAAATTAAAAAAATGAATTGGTCCAAAATCTTCCACCTCCACATTTATACCAGGAGTGGCGTTGAAATCAGGGCTGAATGGAGCAGCCGAATCTGAAGCCTCCCATCTGGGAAATGCTAGATCATGTGGCAACGCCCCTTGTACACTGGCGTGCGCCAATTCACTAGTAGCAGGGACAGCGCTTGTACTGGGCAGTGTTCCCTGATTTGGAGACGTTTCTCCAGTAGCGCTATTTGCCCCTATTGCTGTACTGGTCCTTGGGCTTGAGGATGGAACAGAATCACTGCTCATTTCTGGGCTCTCAGTGTCGCCGCTACTAAAGCCCTCAAAATCCATATCTCCATCTGAGATTGCGCTGTCATCAGTGTCAGAACACAGCAGGGCATACACCTCCTCTGCGGTATAAGTCTGACGGGCCATTTTATTTTTATATTTTTTGACTGGACTGGACTGACCGGACTGATCTGACAGGACTGACTGACTGATGTGACAGGACTGACTGACTGATCTGACAGGACTGACTTACTGACAGATCTGACAGGACTGACTGACTGACAGATCTGACTGACTGACAGATCTGACAGGACTGACTGACTGACAGATCTGACAGGACTGACTGACTGACAGATCTGACAGGACTGACAGATCTGACAGGACTGACTGACTGACAGGACTGACTGACTGACAGATCTGACAGGACTGACTGACTGACAGATCTGACAGGACTGACTGACTGACAGATCTGACAGGACTGACTGACTGACAGATCTGACAGGACTGACAGGACTGACTGACAGATCTGACAGGACTGACTGACAGATCTGACAGGACTGACTGACAGATCTGACAGGACTGACAGATCTGACTGACCGGGAAAGTTTGTTGCTAAAACAAACTTCCCTGGTGATCTCTCTGATTGGCTGGTGTGACGCTGACATCATCGAGACCTGAGCCAATCAGGTCTCGATGATGTCAGAGGTCACAGCACCGGGATCCCCGCCGCTGACAGGTATGTGGGGGGTCCCGATCGCCGACCACCGGCTGTTCCTATCTTTTAAATGCCGCGATCGCTATGGATCTGAACCGGTACCGCAGCGCTAGCAGGACCCTGGGGGTCCTGAGCGCTGCGGGACCACCCACCGTTTTTAAACGTCGGCGCTGCACAGAGCCCAGGCAGCGCCGACGTTTATGTACAGTGGGCGGTCCTGAACCGGTTAAAAAACTTGTAGCACATTTGGTGAGCTTTCAGTATGACTTTTTTTTGCCAGAGTTATGGTTAATCCCTTCCCAACATGGCCAATTTCCATTTCTGCATTTTAATTTTTTTCCTCCCCTTCTTCTAAGAACAATAACTTTTTTACTCTTCTGTCATAGACGTTTGAGGGCTTGTTTTTTGTGGGCCAAGTTTGAATGACATTAGTTTTACCGCATAGTGCACTGGAAAGAAAATGAAAAAAAATTCCAAGCGCAGTCGAATTCCGAAAAAAATGCAGCTCTGACATTGTTTTTTGGAAATTGTTTTTACGGCACTCATTGTGTGTTTATAATGTCCTGGAAATATGATTCTCCTCATCAGTAGTGTTGAGCCACCCCCGTAGTGTTCGAGTTCGGTTCGGTTCGTCGAACACCCGTGTGTTCGCCGAACTGTTCGTCGAACTGTTCGTCGAACACCTTCGAACACCGTTAAAACCAATGGCAGGCAAACAAAAACACATAGAAACACATAGAAAACACCTTCAAAGGTGTCCAAAAGCTGACAAACTGCTCAGAAGACACAACTAACACATGGAAAAGTGACAAGTACATATAGTCATGCGAAAAGAAAAGAGGTGGAGGAGTAAAAGGAGGGGGAGACACAGATATAGGCATGTCATGCCCTTCTAAAATCCAAAAGTGAGAAGCCGACACGTTCAGTCCGCTCCTGCCCGTGCCACCTCCGTGTCGCCGGGTTTGTGCCAGAGCCGCGGTGAACCCTGACGGCCAGCCCCCCTCTCCCAATACTGGTGCCTGTCCGCTGGTGGGTCGAGCGAGCCCCCCTGTGGTGGAGGCAGCTCTAAGCTTTTTAATTTAAATTGTCTCTCTAATTTGAATGAATACACTTTAAATCCATTTACAAGGATCTATTGGAGGGCAAGTCTCATGCCAGCAGCCGCGTAATTCCAGCTCCAGTAGCGTCCACTAAAGCTGCTGCAGTTAAAAAGCTTTTATAAGGATCGAGCTCGGCTGTCCACCGCAAGGCATCCTACTGCCAGTCCCAGCCCCTATGCCTTGGGGTGCCTCCTGATGCTCTTCACTGAGTATCCCGTGGTCCCGAAGCATTTCCTTTGAAAAAATTAAGTGTCCAAACTACAGGTGGTGTAGCTTGCTTAACAGCCGGGATAATCCGCTGACTAGCAGACACTGCTACTAGGCACAAAGTATTTCCTGGGCTAGATGCAGTTAAAAATTTGTAATTAGATACTCTCGTTGGATGCTGAGAAAGCATTCCATAGAGTCTCCTGGCACGCCATATATGATTCTCTTAAAAAGCTTGGGGTAGTGGTCTAGGGGACCCTTTTATAGCCAAAATCACGGCCCTGTATCACAATACATCACCTAGGCTGAAGATAAATGGAACTGTAGCACCCTGAGGGCTCGGTTGCTACAGAGGTATTGCACCTCACCCAGAGGTGTGATATCTCACTCTCAGGTAAGGATGGAGTGTGGATCAGGACCCGACACCTGCATGCATTACACCACATTGCCGTGGGGCAGGGCGACCAATATGCCTCTGAGATGGGCACGACAGTCCCTGTCCCTGGCTGGAGTGGGGGGAGGGAACACTGAGGAAGGGGAACCCTGTAGTGCAGGAGCAGGGAGGAAGCAGTTCCTGGGTGCATTGAGAAGGGAGTATAAAAGGTGGGCACCAGAGAAGTCTGAGCAGAAGTGGCAGGGAGCAGGGGCTCTGCATGAGCTCTGCTCCGGAGGCGGGCCTAGTAACAGAGGCCCAGGCCTGGAAGAGGGAGAAGGAAGGAAGAGGAGCGGAGAAGGCTCCAGGAACGAGGAATGAAGGGATCCCAGGGGTGCGGACGGGTGAGTCGCCACCGCACGCCCGAATCCACCTGCGTGGAGGGGTCAGGCCAAAGGGGGAGACCGGTCCCCGAAACTAGTGGAGGCAGGAAACGACCCTCAGCTAGAAACCGGAGGCTGTGACATTTTATGTGGCGCAGCCCCTCGCTACACCCGCTAGGAAGGCACCACATAGGGTCAGGGAAACTGGCGCCAAGTTTACCAAGAGTAGGCCCGAGGCAGCCGGACAGAAGGGTTGGTAAGAAAGGCCAGACAAAGGACACACAAAGGGGGTCCTGTGAAGCACTCCAAAGTTATCTGGGAGTTGTCTGAGCCCCTCACCTGGTGAGCACAGTACGACGTGGGCAGCCGTTACCTGCAGACGTGGTCTGGATAATAAGAACTGTGAGTAAAGGCCCTGGACTGCATCACTGACTCCGTGTCGTTACTGCTGCTGCCCTGCACCATCACCCCCATCCTCCGCATACACTGCCCTGAGGCTATACTCCTCCCGTGGGGAGTTATGCTACGCTCTGCTGCACCCACAACACCAGCCTCAGCGGTCTGCCTTGTAGCGGCGGTTCACTCTGACCGCAATCCACGGGTGGCGTAGTCGGACATTTAAACATCAAAACCACATAAATAGTTCCGCCACTGGTTTGACCGCCCTGAGCCACGGAACCGGGTCGCCGCCACGAAGACTACAACCACCAGCATCCACCAAAAAGGGTCCGGCTCCGGGTGTCCCAAGGCCCAGGGGGTGCATCAGAACATTTTCATCACCTTTCACAATCACCAATGGGACAAGGCAGGGATGTCCTCTGTCCCCTCTCTTATACATCCTAGTGACGGAGCACCTGCTCTCATCAATTCGCCATAACCCCAATATTAGGTGGATTGAGGTGGGAGGCACCGATTACAAGTGCTCTCTATTTGCTGATGATGTCCTAGTATATATCACTCAATCACATATATCCATCCATGCTGTTATGGCTGAAATAGATCACTTTGTTACATGGTCAAATTTTAAAATCAATGCAGCGAAGTCTGAGGCCCTCGATGTCTCCCTCCCCAAATCCATATAGGATTCCATCCAGTCCAACTTTCCCTTTGCCTGGCCCTCACAGGGTATCAAATACTTAGGAATTCCTATTCATAGAGACCTCTCCCATCTATGTTATCTTAATTTTGGGCCCTTTATTGAACAATTCCATACAGACCACGGTTGGCAAGTTAGAACTGTAAGATTCACTACGTGAACCACTGGTGTTTTGTGGAAAAGCACATGTACACTGTGTTCCAAATTATTATGCAAAAAGTGTTTAGGAGTGATAAGGGAAGAATTTGTTTGTTTGTCAGTTAAACTCATTGATGGTGATGTGTGTCAGGGCTCTTTATATCACTGTAAGCAATTGCAGACACCTGTGCTAATTAGTTTGGCAGGTGTGTCCAATGAAAGGCAAGACTACTTAAGAAGGCTGTCTCACATTATTAAGCAGCCTACATTTGCTACCAAAATGGGAAAGAAAAAGGATGTGTCGGCTGCTGAGAAGCAACAAATTGTGGAGTGTTTAGGTCAAGGCATGACTACAATCAACATTGTACGATGATCAGGATGAAGTGTCTTGGCAATCAAGAAGTATGTAGCTGATTCACAGTACACACGTGTGCGTGCTGATAAGGGCAAATTGAGGACTCTTTCCTACAGGCAATTACGTCAGGTTAAAAGAGCAGCGGCAAAAAAGCCTTGTCATAGCAGCAGACAAGTTTTTGAAGCTGCTGGTGCCTCCAATGCCCCCCGAACAACAAGATGCAGGGTCCTTCAGAGGTTTGCAGCTGTGCATACGCCATCCTGTCGACCTCCTCTATCCACTTCACACAAGCAGAAACGGCTCCAGTGGGCCAAATATTACATGAAGACTGATTTCAAAACTGTTTTGTTCACGGATGAGTGCCGTGCAGCGCTCGATGGTCCAGATGGATGGAGTGGAGGATGGCTGGTTGATGGACACCCCACGCAAACACGGCTACAGCGCCAACAAGGAGGAGGTGGAGTAATGTTTTGGGCTGGAATCATGGGGAGAGAGATTGTCGGCCCCTTTAGGATCCCTGAAGGCGCTAAAGATGAACTCCATAATGTATGTGGATTTTCTCAAACAGCACTTCCTGCCATGGTTCAAGAAGAAGAACCGTGTATTTCACAGCAAGATCATTTTTTTGCATGATAATGCACCATCTCATGCTGCACATAAAACATCTGCATCTCTGGCTGATATGGGCATAAGGCTATGTGCCCACGATGCAGAAATGAAGCAGAAAATTTCTGCAGCATTTCTGCATCTCCCTGGCCGAAAAAAACGCATGCAGATTGTGCATGCGTTTTTCCTGCAGAATACATGCGGATCCACATGCGGGTTCACATGCGTTTCCGCATGCAGATTGACAAGCACTTTCCAGGCGATAGCATCACTTGGAAAGTGCTTGACAACTAGGTCACACTGTATAAATCCATGCAAACAGCATGGATTTATACAGTGTGAACCGTAAAAATTAAAACAAATAAAGCTATACTCACCCCCGAGGCCCCGGCGTGGCTGCAGCGCTCGTTCCTGTCTGGTTCCCGGCTGCCGGCATATCGCGAGACAGAGCGGTGAAGGGCCTGCGGTCACATGACTGTGACGTCACCGAAGGTCCTTCAGCGCTGCTGGCATTCAGAGAGAAGACGCCGGACAGGTGAGTATAAACTTTATTTGTTATTTTATTCTTTTTTTACAGGTACAATGGTACCCAGGTCTGGAGGAGAGTCTCCTCTCCTCCAGAACTGGGTACCATACGCACATAGAGACGCATAGAAGCCGCTTGTAAAAATGTACAGTCGCGGTTTCTGTGCGTCTCAATGCAAGTCAATGGCGGGAGTTCCGCTGCACTTCCGCAAAATTAAATGACATGCTGCGGATTTTTGTACGCAGCATAAACGCTGCGGAAAAATCCGCAGCATGTGCATAGAACATGCGGAATCCCCTTGGGGACCATGGGGTGCGGTTTACCTAGCGTTTCACAAGTGTTTCCACTGCGGAAATTCCGCAGCATAAATGCTTGAAAAACGCTACGTGGGCACACAGCCTAAAGGATTTTTGTACGCAGCATAAACGCTGCGGAAAAATCCGCAGCATGTGCATAGAACATGCGGAATCCCCTTGGGGACCATGGGGTGCGGATTACCTAGCGTTTCACAAGCGTTTCCACTGCGGAAATTCCGCAGCATAAACGCTTGAAAAACGCTACGTGGGCACACAGCCTAAAGCCTAAAGGCTGTGTGCCCACGTAGCATTTTTCAAGCGTTTATGCTGCGGAATTTCCGCAGCGGAAACGCTTGTGAAACGCTAGGTAATCCGCACCCCATGGTCCCCAAGGGGATTCCGCATGTTCTATGCACATGCTGTGGATTTTTCCGCAGCGTTTATGCTGCGTACAAAAATTCGCAGCATGTCATTTAATTTTGCGGAAGTGCAGCGGAACTCCCGCCATTGACTTGCATTGAGACACACTGAAACCGCGACTGTACATTTTTACAAGCGGCTTCTATGCGTCTCTATGTGCGGATGGTACCCAGTTCTGGAGGAGAGGAGACTCTCATCCAGACCTGGGTACCATTGTACCTGTAAAAAAAGAATAAAATAACAAATAAAGTTTATACTCACCTGTCCGGCGTCTTCTCTCTGAATGCCAGCAGCGCTGAAGGACCTTCGGTGACGTCACAGTCATGTGACCGCAGGCCCTTCACCGCTCTGTCTCGCGATATGCCGGCAGCCGGGAACCAGACAGGAACGAGCGCTGCAGCCACGCCGGGGCCTCGGGGTTGAGTATAGCTTTATTTGTTTTAATTTTTACGGTTCACACTGTATAAATCCATGCTGTTTGCATGGATTTATACAGTGTGACCTAGTTGTCAAGCACTTTCCAAGTGATGCTATCGCCTGGAAAGTGCTTGTCAATCTGCATGCGGAAACGCATGTGAACCCGCATGTGGATCCGCATGTATTCTGCAGGAAAAACGCATGCACAATCTGCATGCGTTTTTTTCTGCCAGGGAGATGCAGAAATGCTGCAGAAATTTTCTGCTTCATTTCTGCATCGTGGGCACATAGTCAAAAGGGGACAAACTTATGGTGTGACCCCCATGCTCCCCTGACCTCTACCCCATTCAGAACCTCTGGAGCATCATCAAAAGGAGTGTCTATGATGGCGGGAGGCAGTTCACATCTAAGCAACAGCTCTGGGAGGGTATTCTGTCCTCATGCAAAACAATTGATGCAGAAACCATCCAAAACCTCACAAATTCAAAGGACGAGAGAGTTCAGAAGCTCCTTTCGAACAAGGGGTCCTATGTGAAAATGTAACATCACCTAGAATAAAGTTTTGAGTTGAAAACTGTTTGATTTCAGTTTCTAATAACCTGCTAATGCTTATAATTTCAAAAATGACCATTTTTTTGGTCTTTATTAAAATGAAAAGGTTGATCGAAAAGTTTGGGGGATCTAAGAGTGTGGCAACCCAGTAGTCATGATTACTTCGAATTCTGACAATATGAGGGTCATGTTGCAGGTAGTGCAGCAAGAAGGCACTTAGGTGTCTTGTGCATCTCGGAGCCCCAAAATTATTTTCCGGGCTAGATGCAGCTAAAAATTATTATTAATTTTAAATCTGGTGGAGCTTAGTATAGATGGCCTAATAGGATCAGTGCTGCACACTGCTAGAAAGCCCAAATTATTTTCCAGTCAAGATACAGATAAACATGATTAGTAATTTTAAATCTGGTGGAGCTTATTATAGATGGCCTAATAGAATCAGTGCTGCACACTGCTACAAAGCGCAAATTATTTTCAAGCCAAGATACAGATAAACATGATTAGTAATTTGAAAGCTTAAAACGGTTGGTAGGGTGATTTTAACCAATCATCAAGCTTTTACTCTCCCCAGGATGACACAGGGGTAGAAAAGTCGTTTCGGATCCATGATTTGTTCATCTTTATGAACGTGAATCTGTCTACATTATCAGTGGAGAGCCGCGTGCGCTTATCTGTCAGCACACCACCAGCAGCGCTGAACACACGTTCAGACAGAACGCTGGCTGCGGGGCATGACAAGATCTCCAAGGCGTAAGTGGCTAGCTCCGGCCATTTATCCAGATTGGAAGCCCCAAAAGAGCAAGGGTCCAGTGACACAGTCATGGTTTCAATGTTTACTTGGAGATACTCCTGTACCATCGTCTCTAGGCGTTGACTATGTGTCAGACTTCTTGTCTCCTGTGGCCTTGCAAAGGATGGGCTAAAAAAGTGGTGAAATGATTCCGCAAAATTGATGTTACCAGCAGATACTGTGGTTCTGTTACGGTTTGAGTGCTGAACACTTGACGGTCCCACGGTTGGCAAGTTGGAACTGTGAGATTCACTACATGCACCACTGGTGTTTTGTGGAAAAGCACATGTAAGATTCTGCAACAGTCTCTGCTGATACTCCTGCATGCGTGCATCCCTTTCAATGGCAGGAATAATTTCTGCAAATTTACTTTTGTACCGGGGATCTAACAGTGTGGCAACCCAGTAGTCAGGATTATTTCTAATTCTCACAATTCGAGGGTCATGTTGCAGGTAGTGCAGCAAGAAGGCACTCATGTGTGTTGCGCATCCAGGAGCACCAAGTCCCTGTTGTGTTGGTGGCGAGGTAACAATCATGCTTCCTTCCTCTGTCCTCTCCCCCCAACCTCGCACAACAGAAATGTGATCAAGGTCTCCCTCATCTGATGAGTCTTCCATCAGTTCGTCCTCCACTTCTTCCTGGGCTCCTGCACCTTCCTCACTAGTTTGGCTGCTACCATGCGCCCTGGTAAAACCATCTCCCCCACCCTCACATGCCTGCCGCCTTGGTGCTGCCGACCGTCTGGACCTTGCAGATGTTAGCCCTTCCGCATACAACTCCTCCTCCTCTACTTCCTCCACCTCCTCTTGTGCCACCACCTGACTCCGAATTCTGTTTAACATGTGCTCCAGCATGTAAATCACCGGAATAGTCATGCTGATAATGGCATCGTCAGCACTAAACATCTTCGTCGCCATTTCAAAACTGTGCAGAAGGGTGCATAGGTCCCTGATCTGAGACCACTCCTCCAGCGTGATTTGCCCCACCTCTGGATCTCGTTGGCCCAGGCTATACGTCAGAACGTATTGCACCAGGGCTTGTCGGTGCTGCCACAGTCGCTGCAACATGTGCAGAGTTGAATTCCACCGGGTAGGCACATCGCATTTTAGCCGGTGAAGTGGCAGGCCCAATGACTTCTGTAGAGATGTAAGTCGCTGAGCTGCGGGATGCGAACGGCGGAAGTGAGCACACAGCGACCGTGCCCTCTGCAGAAGGCCATCTAGTCTGGGATAGTGGGCTAAAAATTGCTGGACAACCAGGTTCAACACGTGAGCCATACAAGGCACGTGTGTGACATTGCCCCGGCGAAGGGCCGCACCCAGGTTTGCAGCAATGTCGCACACGGCCTTCCCTGGTTTCAGGTCCAGTGGAGACAACCATTCATGAAATTGGTTCTCCAGAGCTGACCACAACTCCTCAGCTGTGTGACTCACATTTCCCAGACATTTCAAAGTAAAAACCGCCTGATAACGTTGAGCCCTACTGCCAGAATAGTAAGGAGGTGTGCAGGATCCCTTCTGCGCAGTTAGAAAGCTTGTGGCATGACCAGACAGGCTTTGGGTGCAGGTGGAAGACCGAGAGGAGGTTGAGGAGGCAGAAGCAGTGGAGGAACTTTGACATAAAGAGGATTGACGCACAACTCGTGGGGACGGCAAGACTTGGACAGCAGCTCCTTGTCCTGCTGTCACCATAGTTACCCAGTGCCCAGTCAGCGACATGTAACGCCCCTGTCCATGCCTACTCGTCCAAGTGTCTGTGGTGAAATGCACCCTGTCACACACAGAGTTTCTCAAAGAAGCGGTGATGTTGTGTGCGACATGCTGGTGGAGCGCAGGCACACCTTTCTTTGAGAAGTAGTGCCGACTGGGCATCTGGTACTGGGGCACTGCGACGGACATAAGGTCTCGAAAATCCTCTGTGTCCACCAGGCGGAAAGGCAGCATTTCTGTAACCAAGAGCTTGCAGATGGTGAAATTCAACCTCTTAGCTTTCTCATGGCTAGGAGGAAATGGTCTTTTACTTGTCCACATCTGAGGGACCGAGGGCTGGCTATTGTGCTTAGACGGGGTTGATAAGGGTGTCCCCGGCAAACTGCCGGTCTGTGAGGAAGATGCAGGCGGACATGTTAGGTTGCCTTGATCCAAAGGTGGTGCTATCGATGTCGGACAGCGCTCAACACCAGCTGGTGTTACCACCTGCAAAGAAAATGATGACCTGCCAATCACGCTGGCTGTTGCGGGTAAAGAGGTGGCAGGTCTGCACCCCAAAACAGGTGTGACTGCTGTCCCCCCAGTCACAGAGGATGAAGAGGCCGCGGATGCACAAGATATGGCAGACGGTGGTTGGCCCGGCCGGCTAGTCCGCATTGTAGCACACTGAGCTTCCCACTGCAACTTATGCTTCATGTCCATGTGCCGGTTCATGCATGAAGTACTCAAACTATGTATTTTTTGGCCTCTACTTAGCTTTTGCTGACAAATGTTACAGATAACACGAGTTGGGTCATCTTTATCGATCTGAAAAAATGCCCAGGCTATGCAAGGCTTAGCACCCATGCGACCTGAAGAGCCACCACGACTTGTGGTGAGAGGCAGAATTGTGTTTGAGGATGCAGTTGTTGACGTGCTTCCAGTACTACGTCTCTGTCCAGGAAGGCGCAACCTGACCTCGTCGTCACTAGCATCTTCCTCCACCTCCTCTGCTGACCTCATCTCTTGGCTGACTGTGGGTTGACAGTAAGTGGGATCTCCAACCTCATCATCATCACCCTGTGCGTTATCACACCCGTCATCCTCAGAGCCAACCTGTTCCTGCCCTGACAAAAAACTAAAGTTGTCGCTGCAATCAGGTATTTGAGTCTCATCATCGTCTTCCTCATTGTCTCCACCAACAGGAGTTACAGTTTGGGAACGAGGGTCTACATTATGGTCAGAACCTTCTGCGTCTGGTCCTGGATCCGACTCATAAAGATTCTGGGCATCAGTGCAGATCATTTCCTCGTCTGGATTCACAGAAGCGCTGGAGTCGACCTCTGATTCCCAGGCTATAGTATGAGTAAACAGCTCTGCAGACTCAACCATCTGTTCTACCTCATACTCAGACGGGCAGCTGGAGATTTGGGAGCTGTGAGGAAGCAAGTGCGATTGGGGTGACACCTTTGAGGACTGGAGTATTTGTGATGTTGAAGTTGATGTGGAGGAGAGCCCACTTAAAGGAGCACTTGATATCCGTTGAAGCACCTGCTGTTTTTGTGCCTCATCTGGAATTTGTAGCGATTGGCGTGGCCGTAAGAAAGGGATCTTATCACATTGTCCGCTAAAAGAAGTAGACATTTTAGTTTGGCTGGAAGATGGTCTTTCTTCTGCAGATGTTACTGTTGCTTTAACACCTACCCCATGGACACAACCTTTTTTCCCCTTCCCAACACGCCTATTCCCCTTTCCACCAGCAGCAGGCCTTTTTCCACTCATTTTGGTGGTTAACTAATTCACAACTCTGGAGTTGTTTGCACAAAAAAACAATGGATGGGAACCGAGCAGAGCTGAGTGGCAAAACTGTGGTATTAGGCCAAAACTATTGGCTGGGTTAGATGCAGAAAAAAATTATATTCAATTTGCAACCTGATGGAGGTCAGTATAGATGGACTAATAGAGAAAGTCCCACACACTGCTAGAAGGCCAAATATTTTTTCAGAGCTAGATGCAGACAAAAAATTATTTTTAATTTGCAACCTGATGGAGGTCAGTATAGATGGACTAATAGAGAAAGTCCCACACACTGCTAGAAGGCCAAATATTTTTTCAGAGCTAGATGCAGATATAAATTATTTTTAATTTGCAACCTGATGGAGGTCAATATAGATGGACTAATAGAGAAAGTCCCAAACACTGCTAGAAGGCCAAATATTTTTTCAGAGGTAGATGCAGATAAAAATTATTTTTAATTTGCAGCCTGATGGAGGTCAGTATAGATGGACTAATAGAGAAAGTCCCACACACTGCTAGAAGGCCAAATATTTTTTCAGAGCTAGATGCAGACAAAAATTATTTTTAATTTGCAACCTGATGGAGGTCAGTATAGATGGACTAATAGAGAAAGTCCCACACACTGCTAGAAGGCCAAATATTTTTCAGAGCTAGATGCAGATATAAATTATTTTTAATTTGCAACCTGATGGAGGTCAGTATAGATGGACTAATAGAGAAAGTCCCACACACTGCTAGAAGGCCAAATATTTTTTCAGAGCTAGATGCAGAAAAAAATTATATTCAGTTTGCAACCTGATGGAGGTCAGTATAGATGGACTAATAGAACAAGTCCCACACACAGCTAGAAGCCCAAATATTTTTTCAGAGGTAGATGCAGAAAAAAATTATATTCAGTTTGCAACCTGATGGAGGTCTGTATAGATGGATTAATAGAACAAGTCCCACACACAGCTAGAAGCCCAATATTTTTTCAGAGGTAGATGCAGAAAAAAAATATATTCAGTTTGCAACCTGATGGAGGTCAGTATAGATGGACTAATAGAGAAAGTCCCACACACTGCTAGAAGGCCAAATATTTTTTCAGAGCTAGATGCAGACAAAAAATTATTTTTAATTTGCAACCTGATGGAGGTCAGTATAGATGGACTAATAGAGAAAGTCCCACACACTGCTAGAAGGCCAAATATTTTTTCATAGCTAGATGCAGATATAAATTATTTTCAATTTGCAACCTGATGGAGGTCAGTATAGATGGACTAATAGAGAAAGTCCCACACACTGCTAGAAGGCCAAATATTTTTTCAGAGCTAGATGCAGATAAAAATTATTTTTAATTTGCAACCTGATGGAGGTCAGTATAGATGGACTAATAGAGAAAGTCCCACACACTGCTAGAAGGCCAAATATTTTTTCAGAGCTAGATGCAGAAAAAAATTATATTCAGTTTGCAACCTGATGGAGGTCAGTATAGATGGACTAATAGAACAAGTCCCACACACAGCTAGAAGCCCAAATATTTTTTCAGAGGTAGTTGCAGATTCAAATTATTTTTAATTTGCAACCTGATGGAGGTCAGTATAGATGGACTAATAGAGAAAGTCCCACACACTGCTAGAAGGCCAAATATTTTTTCAGAGCTAGATGCAGACAAAAAATTATTTTGAATTTGCAGCATGATGGAGGTCAGTATAGATGGACTAATAGAGCAAGTCCCACACACTGCTAGAAGGCCAAATATTTTTTCAGAGCTAGATGCAGAAAAAAATTATATTCAGTTTGCAACCAGATGGAGGTCAGTATAGATGGACTAATAGAACAAGTCCCACACACTGCTAGAAGCCCAAATATTTTTTCAGAGCTAGATGCAGAAAAAAATTATATTCAATTTGCAACCTGATGGAGGTCAGTATAGATGGACTAATAGAATGATGCTATGCCCAAAAGATTTTACTTCACTAGGTGCAGTAAAAAAATTGGTATTCTATACACAGGTGGTATATCTTGCAACACAGATAGGCTACTCCACTGACTAACACACTCTGCAATAGGCCAAAAAGGATTAGCTTTGCTAGATTCAGCCAAATGCTGTGAAAAAAACTTACACAGCACTGGCACAGACATGCCTGGCAAAAACTGATAGGAACTGATGTAGCCTAGTCCTGAAAAGGACTGCAATTACAATTAGTCTTTACTCCCACAATCTATCTATTTAAGAGCACAGACCTGCCTGATAAAAGTCGTAGGAAATGCTGTAACCTAGTCCTTAAAAGGACTGCAATCACAACTATTCCCTACTCCCAAGCTATCTGTAGATTTGTGCGAAAATTGGCTTGAAATTAACAAGGTATAGCGCACACAGCAACAGCGGTGCCGTCTAACACGCAGCTGCAGCAGTGAGAAAATGGTGGCGACGGGGAAAATGGCTTGGTCTTATATAGCAAGGACATGTGACATACACTGCCAATGACACATGCCCTTGCTTGTGTGAAAAAAAGCACTTCGCTCCGTGTGTGCGCTGCTGATAGGCTGACAGATTGCACCTCCCCACTGTAAATGCGGGAAAGAGAAAAAAAAATGGAGATCTTCATTATTCCTGCAGAGATCCATCCTCTGCCCCTCCCCCCACCCCGCTGTACACTCAAACTGCGTATTAACATTAATTTTCATCATTACTGAGAAAAAATCCAGTTATGATTTTGGTGCACGAACAGTTATCGAACATAACCTCGAACAGCCGAATTTTTCTCAAATCGTTCGTGTTCGCCGAACGGCTCGAACACCGCCCAAAACAGCTCGAATTTGAGATTGGCGAACAGTTCGAGTCGAACAACGCTCATCTCTACTCATCAGTACAATTACAACGAACATTGTGGTGGTGGTGACATTTTTTTTTTAAATTCATAAAAAAATATTTTTTTGGATTGTTTTACCATTTTCCTTAAACCGTAATGTACAACATTTTTTATTGATATCATTTTGGGATAGATATGACATTTTGATTGTTTCCTTTGGCATTTGCGACCAAAAAAAATAAAATGTTGGCATTTGGATTATTTTTTCTGTTTACTCTTACTGTTTATTGGGTTAATTATTTTTATTTTTTGATGAATCGGAGTTTTATGGACACAATAGTAACAGATATGTGTTTTTTTTATTTTATATTATCTTTATTTTTAATGGGGGAAAGAGAGGGGATTTGAATTTGTTTTTTTTATTTTTTCATATTTTTTTTAACTTTTTCTTTTTTACTTTTTACGGTATTTATTAGTCCCCTTGGGGGACTTGAACCTGTGATCGCCTGTACTAGTGTACAGTGCCAGCCAAAAGTATTGACACCCCTGCAATTCTGTCAGATAATACTCAGTTTCTTCCTGAAAATGATTGCAATCACAAATTGTTTGGTATTATTCTCCTCATTTAATTTGTCTTCAATGAAAAAACACAAAAAGAATTGTCCTAAAGCCAAATTGGATATAATTCCACACCAAACCTAAAAAAGGGGCTGGACAAAAGTATTGGCACCCTTTGAAAAATCACGTGATGCTTCTCTAATTCGTGTAATTAACAGCACCTGTAACTTACCTGTGGCACCTAACAGGTGTTGGCAATAACTAAATCACACTTGCAGCCAGTTAACATGGATTAAAGTTGACTCAACCTCTGTCCTGTGTCCTTGTGTGTACCACATTGAGCATGGAGAAAAGAAAGAAGACCAAAAAACTGTCTGAGGACTTGAGAAACCAAATTGTGAGGAAGCATGAGCAATCTCAAGGCTACGAGTCCATCTCCAAAGAGCTGAATGTTCCTGTGTCTTCCGTACGCAGTGTCATCAAGAAGTTTAAAGCCCATGGCACTGTGGCTAACCTCCCTAGATGTGGACGGAAAAGAAAAATTGACGAGAGATTTCAACGCAAGATTGTGCAGATGGTGGATAAAGAACCTCGACTAACATCCAAACAAGTTCAAGCTGCCCTGCAGTCCGAGGGTACAACAGTGTCATCCCGTACTATCTGTCGACGTCTGAATGAAAAGGGACTGTATGGTAGGATACCCAGGAAGACACCACTTCTTACCCAGAGGCATAAAAAAGCCAGGCTGGAGTTTGCCAAAACTTACCTGAGAAAGCCTAAAACATAAGAATGTTCTCTGGTCAGATGAGACAAAAGTAGAGATTTTTGGGAAAAAGCATCAACATAGAGTGTACAGGAAAAAAAAAAGAGGCATTCAAAGAAAAGAACACGGTCCCTACAGTCAAACATGGCGGAGGTTCCCTGATGTTTTGGGGGTTGCTTTGCTGCCTCTGGCACTGGACTGCTTGACCGTGTGCATGGCATTATGAAGACTGAAGACTACCAACAAATTTTGCAGCATAATGTAGGGCCCAGTGTGAGAAAGCTGGGTCTCCCTCAGAGGTCATGGGTCTTCCAGCAGGACAATGACCCAAAACACACTTCCAAAAGCACTATAAAATGGTTTTAGAGAAAGCACTGGAGACTTCTAAGGTGGCCAGCAATGAGTCCAGACCTGAATCCCATAGAACACCTGTGGAGAGATCTCAAAATGGCAGTTTGGAGAAGGCACCCTTCAAATATCAGGGACCTGGAGCAGTTTGCCAAAGAAGAATGTAAGAAACTCATTGATGGTTACCGGAAGCGGTTGTTTGCAGTTATTTTGGCTAAAGGTTGTGCAACCAAGTATTAGGCTGAGGGTGCCAATACTTTTGTCCGGCCCTTTTTTGGAGTTTTGTGTGAAATGATCAATGATTTGATTTTTGCTTCATTCTCTTTTGTGTTTTTTCCTTGCAAGCAAATTAAATGAAGAGAATAATACCAAAGAATTTGTGATTGCAATCATTTTCAGGAAGAAACTGAGTATTATCTGACAGAATTGCAGGGGTGCCAATACTTTTGGCCAGCACTGTATATGCAACAATTGAAAAACGAGATGGTTTGTTCCAGCACCTTAAGTAAAAATTCCAATACTTTATTAATGCATTATTAGAAATTCAATGGCACTTCAGAGGCAAAAAATCACATGAACAGGAGGGAAAAGTGACACTTTTCGACCGTAGACTGCAATCTTAATCTGAGCTCACAAGGGTGGTGATGGGCCCATAGCATGACATGCTCTCATTCTGGCAAGTTGTTAATGGCACTGTGAAGTTTTACCCGTGCTTGTGCCACAGGCATTATCTGCTGATTATGGGTCGATCCCGCTCCATACAATCGCTACCGACTTGCGCCGTACATATATAGCAGATGTTGCAAATGGTTAAACATTGTTAAAAAAGTATATGTATATATGTACTTGACATTGTGGTGCATAAACATCACTTATTTGGATTTTGGGGTGTACTTGACTTTTAGAAACACTGTCTGCTTGGATTATCTGTAATATTTCTAGCTAAGAGGAACATATTTAGTTTAAACCAGCAGAGGGCACTACAATAACATTTACAACCAAACCAAGAAAAAGTCACATGAACGTGCTCGCTTCATTGTAATTTAATACTTACTGAACAAAGAAAAAACTTCAGAATCTGTCAGAACTGAAATATGAGAAACTGCAAAGTATACTGTTTGTAGAGTGTGACTGATAGCTTCAACAATGCAGCATATAAACTCTACATCGATATTCTCGTACAGTGCAGCAGCATTTTTAACATTTGTAGACGTTAAATAGTATATAAGGTTTATTCAGTCATAGATGCGAAGTAAGGTAATGTATTCTTAAAAATAATATTTATACAGATGAGAGAAAAACGAATTATGTGTCTTTTAATAAAGTCTTGATTGTTCACGATTAGAAATCAGCTGATTGTAGATTCAGATGTAGCCTCCGGACAAACATCAACTGCCCTTTTCCGATTTTGCGCTTTCATTGTTTGCTCCCCTTCTCAGAGACATAACTTTTTTTATTTTTCGGTCAATATGGCCATGTGAGGGCTTGTTTTTTGCTGGACGAGTTGTACTTTTGAACGACACCATTGGTTTTACCATATCATGTACTGGAAAACGAGAAAAAAATTCCAAGTGTGGTGAAATTGCAAAAAAAATGCAATTCCACACTTGTTTTTTTTCATTTTTTTACCATGTTCACTAAATTCAAAAACAGACCTGCCATTATTATTCTCCAGGTCATTACGAGTTTGTAGAGTTTTTTGGAAAAAAGTCCAAAAGTTTGTTTAAAAAAAAAAAGTCACCATTTTCAGAGACCCGTAGCTTCTCTATTTTTTGGGATCTGGGGCCGGATGAGGGCTTATTTTTTGCACGCTGAGCTGATGTTTTTATTGATGCCATTTTGGGGTAGATACAATGTTTTTATCTCCCGTTATTGCATTTTATTGCAACATTGCCGCGACCAAAAAAACGTAATTCTGGCATTTTGATTTTTTCTCCTTACGTTGTTTACCGATCAGATTAATTCTTTTTATATATTGATAGATCAGACGATTCTGAACACGGCGATACCAAAAATGTGTATTTTTTATTTTTTTTTATTTTTTTTATTTTGAATGGGGCAAAAGGGGGGTGATTTGAACTTTTAGATTTTTTAAATCCCTGCTGTGTGTAGCAAAAACGCTCACTTACTAATGATCGCTGAACACTGGGTGGCGGTCATAACATCCCAGCAATGACATCCGCAGGGGTCTCCTGCAGACCCCAGGTTGTCATGCCAACTCATCGGCGACCCACAGTCATGTGACACGGGTGCCGGTGGGCGAGATTAGTGACGCTCTCCCAGTGAAGCCATGTTAAATGCTGCTGTCAGAGATTGACAGTGGCATTTAACATGGTAACAGCTGCAGGTGGATCGCTGATCTGATCAGCTGTCATGTGCCAGGAAAGATGTGGGCTCACCGCTGGAGCCCGCATCAAAGGGGGAGACACGCCATGTGCCATACATATACAGTTATATGAAAAAGTTTGGGCACCCCTATTAATCTTAAGCTTAATGTTTTATAAAAATTGGTGTTTTTGCAACAGCTATTTCAGTTTGATATATGTAATAACTGTTGGACACAGTAATGTTTCTGCCTTGAAATGAGGTTTATTGTACTAACAGAAAATGTGCAATCTGCATTCAAACAAAATTTGACTGCTGATACTGAGTGGAATCCATGCGTTCCTCAACTTTAACAAGATTCCTGATGCCGGCATTGGCCACACAGCCCCAAAGCATGATGGAACCTCCACCAAATTTTACTGTGGGTAGCAAGTGTTTTTCTTGGAATGCTGTGTTTTTTTGCCGCCATGCATAAGCCTTTTTGTATGACCAAACAACTCAATCTTGGTTTCATCAGTCCACAGGACCTTCTTCCAAAAAGAAATTGGCTTCTCCAAATGTCCTTTTGCATACCTCAGCCGACTCTGCTTGTGGCGTGCTTGCAGAAACAGCTTCTTTCGCATCACTCTCCCATACAGCTTCTCCTTGTGCAAAGTGCATTGTATAGTTAACCGATGCACAGTGACACCATCTGCAGCAAGTTGATGCTGCAGCTCTCTGGAGGTGGTCTGAGGATTGTCCTTGACTGATCTCACCATTCTTCTTCTCTGCCTTTCTGATGTTTTTCTTGGCCTGCCACTTCTGGCCTTAACAAGAACTGTCCCTGTGTTCTTCCATTTCCTTACTATGTTCCTCACAGTGGAAACTGACAGGTTAAATCTCTGAGACAACTTTTTGTATCCTTCCCCTGAACAACTATGTTGAATAATCTTTGTTTTCAGATCATTTGACAGTTGTTTTGAGGAGCCCATGATGCCACTCTTCAGGGGAGATTCAAACAGGAGAACAACTTGCAAGTGGCCACTTTAAGTAGCTTTTCTCATGATTGCATACACCTGGCTATGAAATTCAAAGCTCAATGAGGTTACAAAACAAAAAAAAGTGCTTTAGTAAGTCAGTAAAAAGTAGGTAGGAGCATTTAAAACAAGAAAATGATAAGGGTGCCCATACTTATGCACCTGTCAAATTTTGTTTGAATGCAGATTGCACATTTTCTGTTAGTACAATAAACCTCATTTCAAGGCAGAAACATTACTGTGTCCAACAGTTATTACATATATCAAACTGAAATAGCTGTTGCAAAAACACCAATTTTTATAAAACATTAAGCTTAAGATTAATAGGGGTGCCCAAACTTTTCCATATAACTGTATGGCGCATGTCCTGAAGGGGTTTCAAGAGTACCTACAACCAATCTGGAGCTGCCACTTTTATTTAATAAAACAGTGGACAGAACCAGACTGATGATTTTTCTAAATATCACCTGTTAACAAAAGTGCTTAGAAGTAGCCGTAATGCTCCTCAAAAGGGACTGACTTTCTGCAAAAGTCAGACCTGAAATTCTAGATTGTTTGGTAGAGAAGGACCCCACAACCCTCTACGGCACCTCTTCCAGTGAAAAAGCAAGATTTCACTATTTGTACTAACTTAGCACTGCTGCATACTTTACTAACTTGTTACTGAATGGTTACATCATTAGAGCGGTTACTCTTCGGCAACAGATTAATACAGTAAAGTGTCAGTGCTTGGTAAGTGCAAAGAGCCAGATCCTGCAAGATCTCATTCTTTAACAGTGAGAGGTGCTGTGAAGGGTTGTGGGATCTAACACTGCTTGCCAGGATCCCACAATCAGAAAGATGGGACCTGGCTTTTGATAGAATGTCAGACCCTTTTGGGGGGAGGGGATATTAGAGTTATCGCTGAGCAGTTTTGTGAATTGGAGAATTTGTCAGGAACGACATCGGCGAGATCATACAATATCACACCTCTGCTACCAATTTGTCAGGGCGACACCAGCAGTACCATACAATAGCACAACGCTGCCACCAATTTGTCAGGGATTATGCACTCGCACGATCCCGATTTCTCACTATCGGCAAGCAACCAGTGAGCGTATAGCGTACACACGTCCGAATTCCAGCGCATGGAATATGTGTATATGCCCCTGTATGATCACCGCCAGCTTCATGATAATTGAATTAAAATTATCCGCTACCACCACCAATCAGTTTTCTTTTTTAAAAGATATAAAATCCAATACAGACCTGATTGGACACCTGCTTTCTGGTAGTGTATATGGCTTCGGGGGAGGAACGATTACAGAGCAAAAGAAACAGGACTATTACATTTTATTTTTAATCCAAAAGGGAGGCAGTGTTTATGAAAAAATATACAAAAGTTTTTACAAAGTGGGACAAGACAATACAGCATATACAGTTACACAAAATATAAGGGATTAACAGAAGAAACTTACTAGACCGATCACAGAGATGATTCAGTTTAGCTGGAGGAAAGCACTCCAATTCTAGCCGTTATGGAACGGGACCCCTGCTTATACAAATGTGTATCTCCCGGCATGAGTATAAATAAATATTCGGCTTGATCTTTTATGCTGAACGGGGGGCCCTGCCCAAACACTCCCCTGTGATGCCCTCACATGGGCTGGTCTCCGCCCTTAATGGTTTTATTAAACTTCTAGTTTCTGCGAGAACTCCTCGCTGGTTGATCACAGAAGTTAGCAAGTGATGTCATATTTTTTATTGCAATTTTAAAAATATGCATATTGTCCCTTAGCTAACCCCGCCACTAAAAATATGTGTCCCATTGCAATTGGAATTATAGAAATTCCGATATTTCATATTGGTGCCTAAAAGTCTGCCTAATGTCTGGTGATTGCAGCTTGGAACATCCTGGCTATTGTGGCGAGTGAGATAGATTTCCTTTGAGGCTTTAACAAGCTGTTTCCTCTTTACTCAGGTGTCTATTCATCAAAGGTCTCCTCTGGCAGGAGCTCAATTTGTATGGTAATTAGCCTGGATAATTGAGTTTGTGGCTTCTTTTGTACCCTGCTATTTGCATAGAAGCAGCTTCTTAGAGTGTTAGCTCTTTCTCACTGTGAGTGGGTGGGATAAGGGAGGAGGGAAGAGGAGTTTGGAGGGAGAGAGGGATTTTTAATAATTTCTATGACAGAGATGTTTAGAAAAATTATCAATATAAGGCTGCCTACATTTTAATTAAGCTGAAAGGGCAGCCCCAGATTGGTGATGGGTCATTTTTAAGGGGAATCTGTTAGTAGGATCAACCCTCCTAAGCTGTCTATATGGGCATGTAGGTCATATGAAGATGAATTAAATGATACCTTGATATCTGCGATCAGATGTCTTATTCCAGAAAAATCCAAGTTTTTCTTATGTGTAAATAAGCTGTTAAGATCTAGGGGACGGACATAGATCTCCCAGGGAATCTGTCTCCAGAGCTTAAAAGGGGACATTATCAGTGTGAGACATGTAGTGACTGACAGTCTGCTCTCATAATCACATTTACAAAAGATCAATAAAAAAACAGGATATAAAATATCAAGTAAAGCTTGACTTGAGTTTCACTACTGCAGCTTCTTCTGGGGCTAACATTGAACTCTACCTCATATTTATACTAATCATCCATCTCTACCCCAAACACATTCTGTACATAAAAAGATTTTTTTGTAAATAAAAAAAATGACTAAATGACATCCATTTTTATTCTGTCTGAACGCAAACACCATATATTAGAATAAAAATGTATGGATGAATAATGACAATCTAAAAAATTTAGACAGGCTCATATGAAACCAAATCACATGGCCAAAAAAATAGCACAATCATGAAAAATGACAAACAATAGAGAAGAAAGCATAATATGAAAAAAACTGATAAATTGAAATAAAAAAAGTTTAAACAAAATAATGTGCAGTAAATTGATAATAAACTAAAAAAAAATGATTGGACTAACTCCTACTATATTTAAAATCTATGTCGATATTCAGATGCTTTTGTGACAAAGTCACTCTCTAGGGACTTTGCCACTTAAGGGTCTGAACATCAATATAGATTTTAAATATAGTTGGAGTTAGTCCAATCTATTAATTTTTAGCTTATGATGGATTTATTTCACATTATTTGTACATTTTCCTTCCGTTTCAACAAAACATGATCATAATCTTTATATCAGTTTAGTAATTTAAAGAGGTTGTCCACTACTTTTACATTGATGGCCTATCCCCATGATAGGCCATCAATGTCTAATTCGCCGGGGTCCCACACCTGGCACCCCCGCCGATCAGCTGTTATCATTTGCCGCCGGCCGGAAGTACTCACTTGCAGAGCTGACCATCTACTTGAAATGACTGCCACAGGGTACTGCACATCCGCCTCCTATTCAGGTCAATAGGAGGCAGATGTGCAGTACCAAGCCCTGGCCACTACAATTAGATGGCCAACTCGGCATGTAAGTACTTCCGGCCAGCGGCCGCTGCCGACACTGATAACAGCTGATCGATGGAGGTGCCAGGTGTCGGACCCCGGCCGATCAGACATTGATGGCCTATCATGGGGATAGGCCATCAATGTAAAAGTAGTGGACAACCTCTTTAAATTACTAAACTGATATAAAAATTATGATCATGTTTTGTTGAAACGGAAGGAAAATGTACAAATAATGTGAAATAAATCCATCATAAGCTAAAAAAGAATAGATTGGACTAACTCCAACTATATTTAAAATCTATGTTGATGTTCAGACCCTTAAGTGGCAAAGTCCCTAGACTCACATGGTTCCATATGAGCCAAATTTCACATGGCTATAATTATTTTTTAGATTATCATTATTCATTGATAAAGTTTGATTCTACTTGGTGTTTGTGTTCAGACAGAGTAAAGATAGTGAATTTTTTTATATAAAGAAAAACCTGTTTATGTATGTGTTTGGGTAGGTGGACCCAGATGATTAATATAAATATAAGGTGGAGTTCAAAGCAAAAAATGCTGCGGAAGAAGCCACATTGGTGAAACGTGATTCGGCCTTTACTTGATGTTTTATATCCTGTCTTTTATGGATCTTTTCTAAGTACAATAAAATGCCTTGCAGAAGGAAGTTGTGTATTTCAGTATTTCACTATTGTTGGTCATTTTGGTTTATGCTTCTACATCTGTTTTAGAACGATAACAATGCAAAACTGAATAATTTTACCCCCAGAAGAAGTACAATAGTAAAAAATATAACCTGTTCTGGGAATTTACAAGACGCTACTTTACTACTGCAGCTTTTAAAGCACACTCTGTTACTTATGTCTGTTGCCTAACCCTAATAAAATACTTGCCAGTCTGCTCTTCCCAGCACCACTCCAGTCCCGTTCCGCCATCTTGTGACCACAGTTCCTGAATGACTGGGAGCTGGACCTAACGATCACAAGCTTTCAATGTAAGTCTATGAGAGCCACCTTCTGACCTCGTTCTGCCTCTCATAGGTTTACATTGAGAAGGGGTTTCTTTCCGCCCAGCAAATACTGGAGCGAACTGGCAGGTCAAAAACTGCAGAAGACCGACCAGAGCAGCGCCGGGAACAGAAGAAGATGGCGGTCTACTACACGCAGGGAACATACATTATTTATACCACTCCAGCGGTGAAATACAAACAACACCAGAGTGGTCCTTTAAAAGCTATCAAATACATTATCTGTACCCCAGAATAGTTCCCATAGTAATATATTCCATCTTACAGAAAACAAACCCTTATATGACTATAAATAGAAAAATGTATAAAAAAAATGTAATAATGAAAAAAAAAATTCAATAAAATAGATCTGGCATGATGTGAAATGTCTTTTTATTGAACAAATGAAACACTGTCTAGGTTTTCTTAAAGCACATTTCTATATACATGATTTTCCTTTAGCCCCCTAGGACATAGCTAGTTTGGGCCTTTAAAAGGCATGTCTGGTTTCTGAAAATAAATAAAAGAAGCTGCAAATGTTCATAAAAAAAAAAAAAAAACACCACTCACCCTTTCAATCTCCCTCTGTTCCATCTCCATTAGTATTTATAAAATTTGAAAGTATAAAACAGATGTTGCATGAATGTTCTTTCATAATTTTTGCAAGCACATGCTTTAGTAAATGATTATGAATTATTTATACAGCACCATTAACTTTCTTAGCTCTTTATATACAGTAGCAGAATGTCAGGGTAAGATATTATAAAAAGTGTGGTATAGACAAATAAAATGTTTTTACAACATATGTGAGGTAGGAGCCTTTCCCCTTTTAGGGCAGATGCATGTCATGGCTGGTAGGTATTGAGATAACTGAAGTCATTGACTGATCTCACATATTAAAGGGGTTTATCCAAATTTCAAGTTTGCCCTTAGGATGGGGAGCAGCTTGCTGATCCTTTTGTTTTTGACTGCTGGGACCCCCAGCGATACAAGAAGAGAGTCCCTTCATTGTCGATGGGACTGCTGGAAAAAGCTGAGTACTGTGCTCATCTAGTTGCAGAAATCTCATTGTCAATATGGAAAGCGTCCTCCGCTGCTTTTACGACTGGTCTTTTTAGAGCCCCATTCTCTGGGTTCCAGAGACTCATTTTTGGGATCACTAGTGGTCCCAGTGGTAGGATCACCAAGCCATCCTTTATCCTGTAAATTTTAGGAAAACCAGTTTAAAGGAATTGGGAGAAAACCCCATTGAGTGTGAATGTTACATACAACAATCTTCCACATCTTCCTGTATGCAACCCTTCAAATATGATACTTTCCATTTCTGATCACTTTATGCAATTTTTTTGCACCAAAAAGACCCAAATGTGAATGTAACATTTAAAAACTCCTTTCAGAGACCACCATTATTGGCAAGATAACAGTTGTAATGCTTATAATGTAAGAACATCAATACACTGTCACATTATAAGGTAGAAAACTGGAAAGTGCTGAAACTGAAGTTTATGTTACTTTTATTATGATGGCCATTTCCAGTAGGCAACACAATATATTAAATCCAAATTGTCTCCTACAAAATTACAGGCAGATTTAGATTTATAATCCCAGTAGATTACCTATCGAGGTGATGAGGATCGTTGAGCAAAAACAATGAGAAGGGTTCTTAAATAGTGTAATTTCTTATGCCTTTTTATACATTTCTATAACTTGATTTTACAAATAGCAAAAGTACCCAGTGGACGACTACTTCAACAATGAAAACTTCAGCCGCTCTTTTCATGCCCTCGATGTCCTCAAACGAAACAATATGGTAATGGATTGTTGCATAAATGTTTTGCATATACACAATATTTTACTTGAAGCCGCGTACCTCCTTTGAACTTGTTTACTAGATTTTTTACTTTGTGTCTTCTTCTTTAGGGCTTCTGTCTAGGGATCTATAAACTGTGTAAGCAAAACGCACCCTGGAACTGCTTCCAATTCAGCTTTGTTCTTTCATTAGATCACACCAGAATAAGTATGAGCTCTGTTACAGCCATCCCTCTGGCCCTTAATGAAACTTTGGGCTTTTGTTTGTCAGCACATATTAGTGTCACATATCCTATTAGGCTGGCTACATTTTTATCTTTTACCATTTTTCAGAAAGAAAATGAATATGTAACAAAAAACTAAGCTTCTCTCAGGTAAACAGAAAACTGAAATTATTGCAGTTGTTCCTAAATATCATTGCTAGAATCGGCTTAAGATGATTATATTCAGCTCTATGAGAATAGATATTATCACCATCAGTGTGTTTTTATTATACATATATTTCTTATTTTTTCATTTAGTTTTTGCATAGTATGATTAAAAAAACACATCCATCTAGTGCTACTAGCGGTGGAGAACGGATGTGGATGTGGTTTCTATTATTGGTCCAATGAAGGAAAAAAAGACTCCAAGAGAGCAAAAAATTCTTGCTGACCCCAAATAGTGAACAGACTGGATTAACATTTCCAGTGTTGCCATAACTCTTTGGAGGACATATGTGTCTCGATGGTAATAGACAACATACTTTATACAGTCTAATCCAGCTTCCTATTTAAATGTCCTGCCCCATGCAGTTCCGGTGGTCCCCACATTACTGTTCATTATGACGTCCTTTACATCAGTCACTTGAAATCAGTAGCCAATTGGACTCAGCGGTGATGTTTGCATGCATAGTTCATGTGTTCAGCTCATGTCTTGACTTCATGACTTGGCTCCGCTCCCTTCCCTTATGGCTGCCAGCCTTTGTTGTGTTCTATGTCGGACTTTACAAGGGGCCTGGCGATCCTCAGTGACCTTATCTCCCAAAACCTTTTAAAGCACACCTCTTAGACACACCATTGTGTCTGAGTGTTAAAACTGTAATGATTTCAGCTGCCTTTTTGTTTGGAGTTTTCCACCATCCAGTTTCTTCTGTTGCTATCATCTCCTGAGACTCCTGTGTTTCTACAATTTGCACATACTGCTCCATAAGACCTGCTGATTGACCCATCGTTTGCTGTAAGCATTATGAACTGTTTTCAGAGGATAAATTGCTGATCATTGGGAGTCCAACCACTGCGACCCCCAGTGATGCTGAGGTTGGGGCTTTAGAATCCTAAGAATAAGGCTTTATGGCCCTGTCTTGAATGGAGTAGAGGTGCGCATGTGCATCCTCTGACCCATTTATTGTCTACAGGACATTGAATGGAGCAGAGGTCCCTCATGCACACTTGCACTCTATTCAGGACTCTACAGCCCCGATCTTAGGGTCCTGAGGATCCCACTGGTCGAACCCCCAGTGATCAGCAAGTTAGTCCTTATCCGTGAATAACTCTTTAACCCTAGAACGCATGGACATAAAAATCTACACTTTCACATACCTGGGGCCTTTTAGGCCCGTGTGCAAATAATAAATAAATGACCAACTGGAAATGACAAACAACTATATACCTGAGGAATACCTAGAGTTTCAAAATTCTAACTAAAGAAATCTTGCAGAAAATAGAAAACAATTAACAGGGCGGGCCTGCGAGGCCCCAGGTATGCGTTCTAGGGTTAATCTGATACCCAATAAACAATAAATGAGCTGAAAGTTGCAAACTTTCCATGCAGTTTTCGTTTTATTGAGAAAAGGTGGGAACATAAAATAATTGGTGTATGAAAGTTCAGTCTAAATCTTTTTGAGAAGAAATAATTGACAGAAATTACTTATCCTAATTCCTAAGTGTTTAGGTGGCATTACATAAAAGAAAATGCTAATGTGTATGCTGAGATTTATTATCTCCAGTTTTAAATAATTTTTTTTTTTAAAGAAATTCAGATCTTCTTGAAGTATGTCCCTTGATTAAATATTATTTTACTCTGTTAGATACTTAACATAATTTTTTATTGAATTTTTTTACAAACTGGTTTGTTTACTTAGTAAACAGTATAGTATTTAAAAATGTTGGTGCCTTTTGATGTTCTTTTGATTTCCTCTTAGAATATTTACCTAATATGTTCTGGTCTGGGGAGAAAATTACACTTCTAGATGTGCTGATTCTTATTGGTTGTCCCACATGATTTTATGTAAAGGCAGATTAAGGGAAGCCAGAGTCCCTGGCAATATAGACTGTATGGGCCTCTCCCAATTACCCGATGTGTCATGTGACATATCACATAATAATGGGGGTGTCATGTGTAAGGTCGCATGATGAACACATACATGCTTTGGTGCAAATTTGGCAGATGTTTGTGGATGGAGATGGTGGTGTGCCAATTTTTTCCCTTATGGACAGGACTATACCAGATAAAAAACCTGTAATAATAGACAGCTTTATATATAATAAGAGAGGACACTATGTAATAAGGGACAGTGCTATACATAATAAGAAAGAGCACTATGTAACAATGGGTAGCACTATACTTTATAAAGGAGGACATTATGTAACAATAAATAGCAATATACATACCGTATTAAGGAAAGACAGTTTGTAATGAGGGATGGCGCTATACATAAATATGAGAGGACACTATGTAATATGGGACAGTATTATACATAATAGGAGAGTACATTTTATGGTAAGAGACATAATAAAAAAGGACATTATGTTATAAGGGCACCACACATAATAAGGAAGGTTGTTTTACCAGCAAGACTACAGCTCTCATCATATCTCTTCAGGCTATACAGTTGAGATACAGTACTAAATAAATGTTTGCATTCAGTAACTTACCGGTAGTGTCTCATCTCATTAGAGTTGTTTGGTTTATTTTTTTCTATCTGGTCAGACCTTTATATTGACTGGTTCCAGCAACAGTATAACTCGTCAATGCAAAGTTTGCTGTACAGCTCACCGCACTCCTGAAAATAACAAGGCCGCATATATATACATACAGTGCATATATGTGACCTTATTATTTTCAGGTACGCAGTGAACTGTGCAACAAACTATGTAGTAAAATATATATATATATATATATATATATATATATATATATATATATATATATATATATTCAGGGTATATAATGTTATTTAGGAAGCAAAATGTATAACAATGTAAATGTTTATTTAGGAGTGTGACTCCCATGCCAGTACTTGTCCCCCCCTATTTCTGCTTCAATTGTCAGCCGGTGTAAAGTGACTATTCAGTAGCCCTGTTTCACTCCTGGGATTTGTGGCTCTGGCCAGTCCAGGAGCTTTGGGGTGAAATTCTGATAGTTTGTGTTTCTTCCTGTTGTCAGCCTTGGGTGGGGCTGCTCACTATTTAAACCACTGAGAATCAGTTCCCACTGCCAATTATAACCTAACTACAGGTGCATCTCACTAAATTAGAATATCATCAAAAAGTTAATTTATTTCAGTTCTTCAATACAAAAAGTGAAACTCATATATTATATAGAGTCATTACAAGCAGAGTGATCTATTTCAAGTGTTTATTTCTGTTAATGTTGATGATTATGACTTACAGCCAATGAAAACACAAAAGTTATTATCTCAGTAAAAGAAAATAATTAACAAAAAACACCTGCAAAGGCTTCATAAGCATTTAAAAAGGTCCCTTAGTCTGTTTCAGTAGGCTCCACAATCATGGGGAAGACTGCTCACTTGACAGATGTGCAGAAGGCAGTCATTGACACACTCCACAAGGTCCCAGTGTTCCAATTTTCATTTGGAAATCAAGGTCCCAGAGTCTGGAGGAAGACTGGAGAGGCCACAATCCAAGCTGCTGGAGGTCTAGTGTGAAGTTTCCACAATCAGTGATGGTTTGGGGAGCCATGTCATCTGCTGGTGTAGGTCCACTGTGTTTTATCAAGACCAAAGTCAGCGCAGCCGTCTACCTGGAAATTTTAGAGCACTTCATGCTTCCCTCTGCCGACAAGCTTTTTGGAGAAGGAGATTTCATTCTCCAGCAGGACTTGGCACCTGTCCACACGGCCAAAAGTACCAATACCTGGTTTAAAAACAACAGTATCACTGTGCTTGATTGGCCAGCAAACTCGCCTGACCATAACCCCATAGTTCTCTATGGGGTATTGTCAAGAGGAAGATGAGAGACACCAGATCCAACAATGCAGACGAGCTGAAAGCTGCAATCAAAGCAACCTGGGCTTCCATAACACCTCAGCAGTGCCACAGGCTGATCGCCTCCATGCCATGCCACATTGATGCAGTAATTGATGCAAAAGGAGCCCCAACCAAGTATTGAGTGTATTTATTGAACATACATTTCAGTAGGCCAACATTTCGGATTTTAAAATAATTTTTCAAGCTGTTGTTATAAAGTATTCTATTTTACTGAAATAATAACTTTTGTGTTTTCATTGGTTGTAAGCCATAATTATCAACATTAACAGAATTAATGCTTGAAATAGATCACTCTGTAATGACTCTATATAATATACGAGTTTCACTTTTTGTATTGAAGAACTGAAATAAATTAACTTTTTGATGATATTCTAATTTAGTGAAATGCACCTGTAGCTCTGATTGTGTGTATCACAGATCCTGTGTCTTTATGGACAGTCCTGATTTTGAATTTGGCTTGTTTACTTAAATTTCTCCTGCCTGACAACTAAGAACCTACCTGTACCTGTATTCTTCTTGCCACCTTGCATCACTGAACTGCAGCTTAATCTGTGATCCCAGATTAGGGGTCCTTATGTAAGTCCAGATCCCTGCACAGGGTTTAAAGGGTGAAGACCAGGATAACCCCTGAGATCTAGAAAATGAAGTAGGTAGCACGAAGCCGGTTTGCGGTAGCCATCTTCAGAGCTGCCAGGTGACCACAAATAATGCCCCCCCGTGACAAGGATATATATATTCATGGCTGAAAGTGTTGACACCCTTGAAATTGTTCCAGAAAATGAAGTATTTTTCCCAGAAAATTATTGAAATTACACATGTTTTGTTATACACATGTTTATTTCCTTTGTGTGTATTGGAAATACACAAAAACTGAGAAAAAAAAGCAAATTGGACATAATTTCACACAAAACCCCCAAAATGGGAATGACAAAATTGTTCGCACCATTCCAAAATTATGGGTAAACAAAACTGCATTTTGTGTTTACTTGTGTTATCTTTGTCTAATATTTAAATTTGTTTTGTGATCTGAAACATTTAAGTGTGACAAACATGCAAAAGAATAAGAAATCAGGAAGGGGGCAAATACTTTTTCACACCACTATAAATCCCATTGAACACCTGTGGGAGAGATCTTAAAATTGCTGTTGGGAGAAGGCACCCATCAGATATGAGAGATCTGAAGCAGTTTGCAAAAGAAGAGTGGGCAAAAATTCCAGTTGAGAGGAGAGGTTTATAAGAAGTGTATTAAAAGCTTGTTGATGGTTATAGGATGTGATTGATATCATTTATTTATTCCAAAGGGTGTGCAACCAAATATTAAGTTGCGGGTGCCAACAATTTTGTCCGGACCATTTTTGGGGTTTTGTATGAAATTATGTCCAATTTATCAGCAACTGCTTCTGTCCAGCACACAGCGCACTGAGCCAAATTGGTGGTAAAACGTACTATGCTGCAATGTTTGTGTTCTGCTCACTCCTGCTAGCGACAACAATTCTAAAAAGTAACACTCACATATTACATATGAAATATAATTCCTGAACCATGGTTCACATTATTTGCTAATACATGATGTGAGATACTGCATTATGATTCATCCACATATTTTTGTAGTCTTTTATCCCACACTGATTTTAATGAGGAAAATGTGGACACAATATAAACGTGTGCAGTTTTCTATATAGTGTCTCGTTGCTTTTCGCTACCACGCTGAACATTTTATATTATATGTTTTATTTTTCTTTCGGCTTTATGATCTTTGCTGGACCCTGTTCATACCAGTTTTAAAGAATTTCCCTTGTATGTTTGTACAAAATTGGATGAATTGTGCAATTTCTCACTGAACTGAGGATTTTTAGCAAAGCAACAACATAAAAATATGAGTCCTTGCTAATTAAAATTGTGCTTTTCTGTTGTTGTTATTATCTCAGGTTGAATAATTCAGGATTGTTATAAAGAAAACTAATGCCTTTTCTAGAATTTTATTAACCATTAAAGCAAAGAGAATAAAATGTGTTTGGATGCATAGAATAATTATTATTTGCACTATCCGCATTAAGAAAAACAGATCTATCTTCAGAGAATACATCTGGTTTCCTGAGCCATTCTCACTGCTGATGAGACAGATGGTATTTAAAAGACAGCAGAAGGTAGTACGTGTGATAAAACTGTAGGCTTCTTTCCAAGTAGAATTTAATTTGGACCATTTGATGGAAGGGTGGGGTGATTGAGTTATATTAAGCTTACCAATGCACATAGTTTAAATATAATGTTCTTTGTTTATTATAAATGTATCATTAATGGGAGCAGATGGACCACATGCAGTAAGCCCTGCTTAGTATCATCAAATCTGGTCGATATCAAATAGAAAGGTGATTACACAAAAATGATTTGCAATAGCGACTGCAGCTAGGTTTGGATGGACACAGCAAAAACAACCATGGAAGCATACAGGCCAACCTGAAATGTAAACTTTAGAGACGAGAAAGTCTTTTGAAATCCGAATTTGCCCGCTTCATTGATTTAAAAAAAAAAAAATTGACTCACAGCCCATCGGAAATGATGCAAAGCCGCCTCCAATTGCTCTGAAAGCATGTGTAATAGTATGACATCTGATAGAATTTCATTGAACATTTTTCATGCTCTTTAACTTAAACACAGCCATTGTAATGTCCAAGTGACCTCAACATATATGGCTATGGGTAAACTGATGGTAGCTGTTCTTCACTGCTGTCCTGTCACACACACACTATCTGTAATGTTCATTCAGTTTTAAAGCTTTTCCTCCCTATTAGAGATGGGTGGATCGATTCGCATGACTCTGGTCCATCAGCCAGGTCAGTAGTCTTTGGCCGCTTGATGAGAGGCTCACGAATCTGTTATGTTCTGGGATCCTCGGTGATGCTTTTTATTAGTAGTGCTGGTAAGACATGATCTGTGCATCACATCGCAATTATGACTTTGTGCCAGCCTTGCAATTCAAAACAAGATTGCAGAAGCTAAGAAATTTGTGGGCCTCCTATTTAGTGCTCAGAGACTACTGACCTGGCCAATGGACCAGAGTCCAGCAAATCGATCCGTCCATCTCTGCTCTCTATCTCTGTTGCTAAGGTGTGAGCTCTGACATCTTCTCACTATTCAAATTCACTACAAAATGGCTGCTGCATTCCATGCCTCCACTTTTATACAGTCTATTGAGGAGTAAAAGGAGATGGACATTTCTAGTGGACCGCACTGGTTGTCTGTGCTGCTGCTGGAAAAGTAATTGTTCCATGCTGTGGTTAGTATTCAATAGTAACTTTATTTTGCGTTTCAAGTTCATACCGTAATCTTTTTCAAAGAATGTAGTCTATTTTTTTTTAAAAGAGCTCGGTATGAACTTAAAACATGTAATAAAGCTGCTATTAACCCCTTAGTGACCAAGCCAATTAGGTCCTTAATGACCAAGCCAAACTTTACACTTCTGTCCAGTGTCATTTTATGTGGAAATTACTTTGGAGCCCTTCAACGGGTCCCACTGATTCTGAGATTGTTTTTTTGTGACATATTGTACTTCATGATAGTTGTAAAATTTCTTCGATATGAATTGGGTTTATTTGTGAAAAAAATGGAAATTTGGTGAAAATTTTGCAATTGTGCATATGTGGTAATAGTACGTCCCTGTGCCCTGGGCCTATTAGGCCAGGGCTGTACTATTACAGCATAATTGGATTGCACCCGCACATAAGCGGTGCGGGGCGATCGCCGCCGGGTTTCAGTTGATTGTCACAGCTGACACCCGGTACTATGTGCAAGGAGCAGTCCCGTGCTGCTCCCTGCACATTAACCCCTGAAATGCTGCAATCGAAGTCGATCACAGCATTCTGAGAGCAAGGGGAGGTAAGCGCCGATACTTACCTCCTCTCCGGCGTCCTGCGCTGTCTGAGCCGGGTCCCGGTGGTTGTCATGGTGACCCGTATGTTGTCATGAAGACATCCGGGTCACAAGACAGGAGGAAGTAACTTCTCTCTGTGCAGCGCTGACAGGCTGTATAGCACAGGGATGCTGGTGCATCCCTATGCTATACAGCCGATCAGACAGCAAAAAGTGAAAGTCCCACAGTGGGACAATGTGTAAAAGTTAGAAAAGTGTCAGAAAGTGAAAAAAAATTGTAAAAATATAAAAAAATAAAAAAAATCCAAAAAAATAAAAATATACTGTACCCATAAATAAATATTATTATGAAAATAAAATAAATAAAAGTACACATATTTGGTATCGCCGTGTCCGTAACGACCTGACCTATAAAACTGTCCCACTAGTTAACCCCTTTAGTAAACACGGTAAAAATAAAAACAAAGCAAAAAACAATGCTTTATCATCATAACGCCAACAAAAAATGGAATAAAACGCGATCAAAAAGACACATGTAAATAGAAATGGTACCACTGAAAACGTCATCTTGTCCCGCAAAAATCAAGCCACCATACAGCTCCATCAGCCGAAAAATAAAAAAGTTATTGCTCACAAAATAAAGCAATGCAAAAAAAATTCTTTCTTCTATAAAATACTTTTTATAAATGTGCTACCACTGTAAACGTACTGACCCGAACAATAAAGCTGCCTTATCAATTTTACCACACGCAGAATGGCATAAAAAAAAAAAAAAAACAATTTCTGAATTGTTATTTTTTGTTTATTCTGCCTCCCAAAAATCGGAATAGAGAGCGATCAAAAAATGTCACCTGCCTGAAAATGGTACCAATAAAAACGTCAACTTGTCCCGCAAAAAAACAAGCCATCACATGACTGTTGGCCGAAATCTGTAAAAATTATAGCTCTCAAAATATGTCGATGCAAAAACTAGTCTTTGCAAAAAAAAACTTTTTTTTTAGTGTGTGACAGCTGTCAATCATAAAAACCCGATATCAATCTGGTATCGCTGTAATCGAACCGACCCGAAGAATAAAAGCGTCTAATCACTTATACCACACAAGGAACGGCGTAAAAAAAGAAACTCTAGGGTTAGGGTTGTGTTAGGTTTAAGGTTGTGTTAGGGCAAGGGTTAGGGTTGGGCAAGGGTTAGGGTTGTGCTAGGGTTAGGGTTGTGCTAGGGTTAGAGTTGTGCTAGGGTTAGAGTTGTGCTAGGGTTAGAGTTGTGCTAGGGTTAGGGTTCTGCTAGGGTTAGGGATAGTGTTGTGCTAGGGTTAGGGTTGTGCTAGGGTTAGGGTTGGGCTAGAGTTAAGGTTGGGCTAGGGTTAGGTTTAGGGTTGTGCCAGGGTTAGGGTTGTGCTAGTGTTAGGGTTGTTCTAGTGTTAGGGTTGTGCTAGGGTTAGGCTTATGCTAGGGTTAGGCTTATGCTAGGGTTAGCCTAGGGTTAGGTTTGGGCTAGGGTTAGGGTTATGCTAGGGTTAGGGTAGGTTTAGGGTTGGACTAGGGTTAAGGTTGTGCTAGGGTTAGGGTTGTGCTAGGGTTAGGGTTGTGCTAGGGTTAGGGATAGGGTTGTGCTAGGGTTAGGGTTGGGCTAGGGTTAGGTTTAAGCTTGTGCTAGGGTTAGGGTTGGGCTATGTTTAGGGTTGGGCTAGTGTTAGGGTTGTGCTAGGGTTAGGGTTGTTCTAGGGTTAGGGTTAGGGTTGGGCTAGGGTTAGGGTTGGGGTTGTATTAGGGTTGGGGTTAGGATTGTGTTGGGGTTGGAATTTTTTCAAAAGTAAAGAAAAATAATGATGGCGATATGGCAACTAGTGTTGAGCGCAAGTGCTCACTACTTGAGTTTGCATCGGGTACTCGGGTATGCACCAAGAATCGTGGGTGCTCGAGTGACATGCTCGAGTCTCCGCCCCATATGTTTTGCAGCTGTTATACAGCCAAAAAAACCTCACGGGGATTGCCTGCCATGCACGGCCGATCCCCGCATGTTTTTTTTTGGGTGTCTAACAACCGTGAAACATGCAGGCGGGGACTCGAGCATGTCACTTGAGCACCCGCGGTACTTGGTGCATACCCGAGTATCCGATGCAAACTCAAGTAGCGAGCACTTGCGCTCAAGACTAATGACAACTTATTCAATATGATGACCTAATGTTATCAAATTCTGTGTCGTACTTCTGGGTTCAAAATGTTCATTATACCCCTTGATAAAATCCTTGAGGGGTCTAGCTTCCAAAATGGTGTCACTTGTTGGGGGTTTCCACTAATTAGTCACATCAGGGGCTCCCCAAAAGCAACATGGCATCCGCTAATTATTCAAGCAAATTTTACATTCAAAAAGTCAAATGGCGCCCCTTCCCTTCCGAACCCTGCCGTGCACTCAAACAGTGGTTTTCCCCCACATATGGGGTATCGGCTTATTCAGGAAAAATTGCACAACTAATTGCATTTTTGTGGGAAAAATGTGAAAATTTTATTTTTATGGCTCCATGTTATAAACTTCTGTGAAGCACCTAGGGGTTGAAGGTGCTCACCACACACCTAGATAAGTTCCCTGAGGGGTCTAGCTTCCAAAATGGTGTCACTTGTGGGGGGTTTCCACTGTTTAGGCACATCAAGGGCTCACCAAATGCAACATGGCATCCGCTAATTATTCGAGCAAATTTTACATTCAAAAAGTCAAATGGCGCTCCCACATATGGGGTATCGGCGTGCTCAGGAGGAATTCGTTGAAGCGTTCCAGAGTTATTACCTCATAAAGTGACAGTGGTCAGAATTGTAAAAATTGGCCCGGTCATTAACGTGCAAACCACCCTCGGGGTAAAGGGGTAAAATCAGAGAGTTAAGTCACACAAAATAGTTAATAAATTAAATTTCCCACATGTCTACTTTACATTAGCACAATTTTTTAAACCAAAATTTGACCAGCGATTTCTCATTTTTACACCAAAATTTGCAAAATCATTTATAGGGACCACATCACATTTGAAATTACTTTGGAGGGTCTATATGACAGAAAATACCCAAAAGTGACACCATTGTAAAAACTGCACCCCTCAAGGTGCTCACAACCACATTCAAGAAGTTTATTAACCCTTCAGGTGCTTCACAGGTACTAAAGCAATGTGGAAGGAAAAAATGAACATTTTACTTTTCTTCACAAAAATTTAACTTTAGCCCCCCAAAAAAGGACCACAAAATTTGTTGGCCAATTTCTCCTAAGTACGCCAATACCCAATATGTGGGGTAAAACTAATGTTTGGACACACCTCAGGCCTCGGAAGGGAATGAGCACTGTTTGACTTTTTGAGTGCAGAAATGGCTGGAATCAAGATCGGACGCCATGCCGCGTTTGGAGGACCCCTGATGTGCCTAAACAGTGGAAACCCCCCACAAGTGACCCCATTTTGGAATCTAGACCCCTCAAGGAATGTATCTAGATGTATGGAGAGCACCTTGAACCCCCAGGCGCTTCATACAACTTAATAACGTAGAGTCGTGAAAATAAAAAATATTTTTTTTTCCCCAAAAATGTACTTTTAGCCCCAAATATTTTATTTTTACAAGCGTAACAGGAGAAAATGGACCCCATAACGTGTTATGCAATTTCTCCTGAGTATGCTGATACCCCGTATGTGGGGTAAAACTACTGTTTGGGTGCACGACAGGGTTTGGAAAGGAAGGAGCACTGATTGACTTTTGAATGCAAAAATGGCTTGAATCGAGAGCGGACGCCATGTCACGTTTGGAGAGCCCCAGATGTGCCTAAACAGTGGAAACCCCCACAATTTACCCCATTTTGGAAACTACACCCCTCAAAGATTGTGAATACCATGTGGCATTTGGAGAGCCCTTGACATGCGAAAACAACAGAAACCCCCCCATAAGTGACTCCATTTTGCAAACTAGCCTCCTCAAGAAATTCATTTAGGGGTGTATTGAGAATTTTTAACCAATAGATGATTCACAAAACTTTATAACTTCCAGATGTGAGGGAAAAATTTTTTTTTTCACCAAAATACTGTTTTAGCACCAAATTTATAATTTACATGAGGGGTAATAGGAGAAAATGGACTTTATAATTTGTTATGCAATTTTTACCGAACACAGTGATATCCCATATGTGGTTGAATCCCAATGTTTGAGCACACAGCAGGGGTCAGATAGGAAGGAGCGCTACTTGGCTTTTAGAACACAGATTTCGTGTTAATAGATTGTGGGCTCCATTAGCTGAGCCCCTGAGGTGACAGAACAGCAGAACCCCCTCAGGTTACCCCATATTAGAATATTCACTGCCTATGGAATTCATCTAGGGGTGTAGTGAGTATTTTGAACCCATAGGTGCCTCACAGAATTGTATTATATTGGGACATGGAAATATGACATTTTAGTGGTAAAAATGTAATTTTTGTATTTGCTGCAAATTTGTCAGGTACACAAGGGTTAATAGGTGAAACTGGACCCTATAATTTATTGCACAATTTCTCTCGAACGCGGTGATGCCCCATATGTTGTCAGAAATTACTGTTGGGGCTGAGAGGGAAGGAGTGCTATTTGGCTTTTGGAGCACAGATTTTTGTAGAATAGTTTGCGGGCAACATTTGTGGAGCCCTGAAGGTGCCAGAACGGCAGAAAAATCCCAAAAGTGACCCCATTGTGGAAATTACACCTCTCAATGAATTCATCTATGGCTGCAGTGACTATTTTGTAACATCCACGCCAGGCTTTTTTTCTGGAGAATTGCAAATATGCCAGTTTAGTGCCCATACATTGTGCCCCCATACAGTGTAGTGCCCCCATATATTGTAGCGCCCCCATACATTGTGCCAAGCTTTCGCTTCTGGAGACACGCACCCCATAAATTGTTAAATGTGCACTTCCCACTACAATAATGTCAAACATGTGGCTACTTACTGCGGTTTAGGCACAGTGGGGCTCAGAAGGAGGGGCATTTGGATTTTGGAGTGCAGAATTCACTGGATGTTGTTTGATTGGGTGGGAACCATCAGTTTTCCAGAGTCTTTGTTCTATCAGTAACGTGGGACCCCCTATAGTTCCAGTGATAGATGATGGACCCGAGTGGGGGCTAAATTAGGGGTTTTATTGGTAATATTTTGGTGTACATAATATTTTTCGATCGCTGCCAGAATAAGGCTGGATCACATTCTTGTGTTCTGCGATGGGCACTTACATCGGGGTAAATCCCACAAAAATGCGATTCAGACGAAAACACCAACAGAACCACCCACCATAATGAGGCAACTGGAGACCCTTTGGGCTCCGTTTGGTGTCTGCTCTGGTGGTCTCCATCTTTTTAGATATGCCAGATCTGTGGTCGCCCACACCTGTGTGCTAAAAAGGCGCCTAAAACGATGGGACAATGCTAGAACAGAAACAATGTGAACCACGAGGGAGTTGCGACCCAAAAAACAGTCAATACAGCAATGATGCATATAAAACATAATGACATTTATTTAATCAGTTAAAAGACAGAAATAGTTATTATCATGATGGTGGAAAATAAATAATAAAAGACACAAATGTGTGACAAAATTGGCACTTATATGTAATAAGATATAGTGTTGCACATGGGGTGTCTAGACACCTAAGAGAATCAAAAGGGACATATTCCATATATAGAGGATAGTCAGGGTATATAGATAGAGATAGTCATAAAGTCCCTACAACAATAAATGTTAATAGAACCCCAATAATACCCAACAATGGCCATGTGTCCAGAAAAGCACAGTGGCATATAAAGTCAATAGACTCACCCATAAAGTGCTACAGTGCCAAGTTGGTCAAAAACAGGAGCCCCTACGCGCGTTTCACGTAGGCTTCGTCGGGGGGCCTGTGTGTTCTGTGTGCCAGGCGGGTTTTTATATCTGCCGCCAAAAGGATGTGTGCGATAGCCATCACTAACACGGCGCATGGTGGCGGAGTCTCCAACGTCACTTCCGTCCCGTTCGGTAGATCACGTGAGCAGTGCGTGTCAGGAAGAATACTTCCCATGACGTCAAAGACACGCATCGCACTGTACTGATGCCATTGGGGGCGGGACGTGTGGAGGACACCGTGCACATGCGCACCTTGGTGATATCGCACATAAAGATACAGTGTGTCTGACAGGGTTTTTTAATTGTATATTGCAAATACATTATGAGGGCGCCTTTATACTAAGGAATTTCGGGATAGTATGTAAGTAAAATACAGTACAATATATACTACCGAATTGTGCATACCAAAAAGGAAATATGAGTTTAATACATATAATCAGCACAAGCTAATGTACAGCATACACATAATATCAAATCATAAGAAGTGGAGTGCTGCCGCAGATGGTATTGAAAAGGCTTTTCCACGATGGACACGAAAAAATCAGACACAGGGAAGCTGGGTTGATGGCGGATAACATAAAGAAAAGAAACTTATAGATGAAATAAAACACAAAACATACAAAACTAATTAATTAAAAAGCAATACCAGGGTGGTAAATCAAAATAGCCATGAGAAATGCTAGAACAGAGACCAGTTCAAAGTGACCCCATCTGCCTCTTATGTAAGTGGTTTCGTCTGGGGTTTTGTCTGAATCACGGTTTTGTGGAATTTACACGGAATCCCTGATGAAAGCGCTCAGCGGAGAGCGCAAGATAAATGTGAGCCAAGTCTTATTCCGATTTTTGGGGGGCAGAATGAACATAAAGGCAGCAGTACAAGAATAATCCGTACTTTTATTTTTGCCCTGTTCACCGTTTGATCGCTTTTTATTCAGATTTCTCAGACACAGCATGAACAAAAACCAGCAATTCAGTTATTGTTTTTATTTTTTGCGCCCTTCACTGTGCGGTAAAAGTAATAAGACCGATTTGTTCTTCGGGCAGGTACGATTACAGCGATACCAGATTTATATAGTTTTTTTTAATGTTTTGCTATTTTTCAGACTAAAAACAATATTTTACAAAAATGAATTTGTTTTTGCATCGCCATATTCTGAGAGCTGTAACTTTTTTATTTTTTGCCGAATGAGCCATATTAAAACTTGTTTTTTTGTGGGACGGTTTGACATTTTTATTTATGCAATTTTTCTTTACATATGAATTTTTGATCACTTTTTATTCACTTTTTTGTGAGTCAGTATGATGAAAAAGCGTTATTTTTAGCGTGTTTTTTATTATTATTATTTTTTACGGCTTTCACCATATGGAATAAATAACGTGCTGGTTTTATAGAGAGAGTCGTTCCGGACACGGCGATACCAATTATGTGTACTTTTTTGTTTATTTTTGTTTTATCACAAATGCTGTGTTTTGAATGGCGAAATGGATTTTAGTGATTTGTTTGCGCCTTTTTTTGCGTTTTTTTTAACTTTTTTACATACTTATGGTAAATACTTTTTTGACAGCGATATTTAAGGGATTAATCGGTCCCAATTGGCTTCAAAACTGGCTGGGGCCGGTACTGCAGGGTATCAGCTGTCACATACAGCTGACACCCCTGGGAATTGCCGCCGCCCGGCCGTGCAATTCCCTTATTCCTAAGCGCCGTGAAAGAGCGGCGCTGAGGAATAAGTACCCTTGATGACCGCCGTGAAAAGGTCTATCAGCGGTCGTTAAGGGGTTAAATACTACCACAGCATGGAACGACTATTTTTCCAGCAACTGCACGGTCAACCGCAAACTTCTATCTCCTTTTACTCTTCAATACATCTGCAGATGAAGATTTCCTTCAATCCGCGGGCGTGACTGCAGCAGCTGTATGCTCTACGGACATACAATGGGGTCGTGACATTCACAGCCCCCTCACCTCCCCCTAACTTCCTCTACCCTATAATGTATCACCCTATGTGTACTTGTCTCTCTTTTTTTTTCTTTTATGCAGGCTATGATAGTCCCTCCTGATTGGCAGTATTATAGCTTGTAATGTCATAGTTGCAAGGCCTTAAGGGAAAGCCTGCGCGGCCACACCTAAGCTCATGTGAACCTTCTCTGGCTCATGCAATCTTCTGCTCTGTGTTAACCCATCACAAATTGTTTTAATTTATCAAGTGCAGCAAATTTCCACAAATTCAACATAGGGAAAATATATATTCTTGTACCGTGTTAGCCAGTAGATAGAAAAACATTTAGATTTGAGAGTCTTCATTAGTTGATACCTTTTAATGGCTAACTGAAAAGATGGTAACAAATTTTAAGCTTTCGAGACTACTCAGGTCTCTTCATCAGGCTAGTATAACACAAAATCTGAAGAGTCACATATTTATACACAATAAGACACACAAGAGAAGAAAAAAAAATGCAATAGGTAAGACAGGTGATGAAAAGTAGAGTTATTATGGAAGAAATAAACAGTTCTGGCTATAAATATTTTAGCAGTTAATAGATAAGGAGTGTGAAGGTTTTATTGTCCTGTGTCCAGTGTTGTGATGACCTCACAGGTCTGAGAGTCTGAGGAGCACATTCCTTAGTTGATGTAGAATGACATAAATCCATGCGACACATTCATTCCTGCTCTGAAAGTGTTAAAGGTCATCATCAGTTTATATTCTGAGACTCTTCTTTCTCTTTGAGATTTGAAGTTACCTTTTAATACTAGTAATTTCATATCTTTTATGCTGTGATCAGGGGAACAAAAATGCTTGGCTACAGGCAGATCTATTCTTTTTTCTTTTATTGTGTGGCGATGATGATTCATCCTTGTTCTAAGTTTTTGCCCTGTCTCCCCTACATAAAGACCCCCAGCTGGACATTTGGTGCATATAATTAAGTACACTACATTAGATGTGATACAGCTGAACGTACCTGGGATCTTATAGTCCTGATGTGAATTGGGGATCTTTATCTTGTCTGTGGTCGTTATACATGGACAGGTTTTACATTTTTTCTGGTTGCAAGGAAAGGTTCCTGTAGCTGGTGGAGATGACAGGGAGCTTCTGACAATGATGCTTCTTAGATTTGGGGGCTGCCTGAAACACAGAAGTGGGGGGTCTGGAAATATGGATTGTAATCGGCATCTTTTTGTAGTAAGGGTTGTAGTTTCCGTGCAGCTCTTCTTAGCGCCTCCAGATTTGGATTGTAGGTGACTACTAGAGGCACCCGGTTGTTTTCTTGTTTAGTTTTGTAATGTAGGAGATGATTCCTCGATATTCTGGTGGCTCTTGTAATCTGGTTCTCAATTGTTCTCGGATGGTAGCCCTGTTTCAAAAAGGTCTTTCTGAGGCCATCAAGAGTGACTGTAACCATTCCCTGCACTGTCCTGATGACTGGAAGCAAATGATGGCAGGAATCATATAAATATATGTTTGCTTTCTCCCTGTGGCCATTGTAACAGTAAGGGTGCTTTCACATTGCGTTCAGGCACCCATTCAGTGGTCCCATCAGGGCTTACGTCCGAACCCCCCGCAAAACGGGATTCAGGCATATGCGCCGACGGGGCCATAGACTATAATGGTGCTGGCGAACGTGATCTCTGAGAAGCATCATTTTTGGGCGTGTATGCCTACAGTAGGCGGACAGTCAGACGCACTCTACTACATCTCAGTGTCCGCCTCCAGTAAGCATATACAGACAGGTGAGAAATATGGTGGTTTATTATTTTTCCGTAATAAATGGGTAAAAGAGGGATGGGGAGTGTTTATTTCAATAAAGGAGTCTGTGTAATTATTTCAAATAAAGAACTTTATTCTGGGTGTTTTTTATTTACAATATGACTGTGGGGTTAGTAATGGGGGCGTCTTATAGACTCCCTTCCAAGTCCCCATTACTAACCCCTGGGCTTGATGTCAGCTGCAAATGCAAAGCTGACACTAACCCCAACCCTATTACTCCACTTGCCACTGCACCATGGCAAGTGAGAGAAATGGAGGCTAAGTGCCAGAATTGGCGCATCTTATGGATGGGCCATTTCTGGGGCGGCTGAGAGCTGATCTTCTTAGTCTAGGAGGGGTCCAATATCCATGGCCCCCTCCTAGCCTATTAATATCAGCCCAGAGCTGTCTGCCTAGCCTTTGCTGGTTATTAATTTTAGGGGGGACCCCACATCATTGTTTTTGGGGAGGGCCCCATTTCATTAACCAGTAAAGGCTAAGTTTACAGCTGTGAGCTGATATTAATGGCCTGAAAACCTCCATGTGTATTAACCCCTTCCCAGGCTATAAACATCAGCCCCCAGCTGTCAGCTTTCCCTCAGCTGGTTAATAAATATTATGGGGGACCACACGCCATTATTTTTCATTTATTTATATATTACTTAAATACATGTACAGTAAGCAACACAAGCAAAGCACTGATTATATATCTCACTCACATGTTTCTATGTATTGAAGAATATTAACTTTGAAAACTATCTTTAAATGTCAGAGAATATGTGACGCTAGTCACTAACTCACGGAGCAACCGTGAGGCAGATAGTCAGACGTTCCGGTGTCAATACCAAGAGAGCACGTAGATACCAAGAGAAAAGACAAAAGCATTAGTCAGGTCACAGTCCAGGGTCAATACCAAGAGAGCACATAGATACCAAGGGAAAAGACAAAGGCGTAAGTCAGGTCACAGTCCAGGGTCAGGCAGCAGAAGATCAGAACAGAGAACACAAGGCACAGAGAAACAAACCTCACACTAGCTGAATGTACGTCTGACAGAGGTCTGGGAGAAACAGCTCAATTAAGTAGCCTGACAGTCACCTGGAAAAATGAACACCTGGAAACAGCCAGCACCTCCCAATCTCAGATTGGACAGCCGAGCTGTCAATCAACACACTGACAGCTTCAGCACGCCCCCGCACCTGATTGGACGGCTGAGCTGTCATTAACTGCATCCCAGACACACTGAGGGGTGAACCGTGACAGAATAACTATGTAAAAGCTAATGCTAAAATTGCATTGCATACTGATTGTATTCGCATGTCATTCGGATGTCATTCGGATGCTAGGTGATAAAAATCGCATTGTACTCACATGACACTCGCACTCAAATGACACTCGCATGACACTCATCTGACTTTTCAGGAACAACATTGGGCCAATTTTTTTTAACGGTGATGGGTATGAGCCCTAAGGAGAAGGGCCTAGGGGTTATTTATTCCTTTTAAAATCGGCCCTAAATGAGGTTGTACTTTACTGTGCTTCTGGAGCTTATTATGTCAGATTGTAGGATTTACTGGATTATCACCTTATTCCTGAGGGCCAGTTTTACCCCTTATATTGATATGCAACCAATGAATAATTGAAGTAGAGTTCAATTCAATCTATCTAGAGGTGTTATAATAATGTTGGGTTATGGTTGTTCATTTTTTTCAGTAATTGTAATGAACCTAGTTCTCACGTTTTTTAAGGGAATGTGCCTTTAAGACATTGCCTATTGTTTAAATCAGGTTTTATTGTTCATTTTTTCATTATTATTATTTATTTACTTTTTCATATCAATATCTATAATAAAAAAAGTTAAAAAGCTTGCAACTTTCACACTGACCACTATGCCTCATCTTAGGCCACGGCCCCACTATCAGTATTTGGTCAGTATTTTTTCTCAGGAGTGGGAGCCAAAACCAAGTGAGGAACAATCAGAGAAAAGGTATAATAGAAACAAGTCACCAATTCTGTATTTATCACCCACTCCTGGTTTTGGCTCCCACTCCTGAGAAAAAGTACTGATTGAATACTGACCAAATACTGATAGTGGGGCCATGACTTTAATCTTATGCTCCCTGTTCTGTTTAGCAGTCATGTAGACACAGGCAGCAAAAGACTGGCTATTAACAGGATGATCTAGGGAAAAGTTATTGTGAAGGGATATGGAACAGGTGAGTGTGATCGTTACTTATTATGAATGGTGGATCCTGTGTTATCTTCGTATGGAGGTGTTACCTGTCATTGTAATTCTGTCTATGATGATAATGAGACTGCTGTCAACTTTTCTGTAAATACCAAGAATTGTAAGTCTAGCATTGGGCTTAGTGACCAGTGTGAAAATTGCAAGATTTCAGGTTTAATATAGATAATGATATGGAAAATTGAAAAAAAATCAACAAAAATGAAAAAAAAAAATAGAAATAAAAAAATGATATTAAATAATAAATCAATTTCTAATGACACATTCCCTTTAAAGAAGCTTTTCTATTGATCATTGTCAAAATAATAGCAAGATGAAAGCACTGTAAATGCGTAAATGTCTCCTGGCACATTCGGCCACATGGCAGCTAATGAAGGTAAAAAAAATTAATTACAGGTGAAATACAGTGTTGAACAGTAGAGCGTGTTTAACACTTTAGATACATGATTATGTTTGCTCAGAACTGCATGAGAGTCTATGTTCTGTACTTAGATTTTCTCAAAAAGGATTTAAAGGAGGAGCATTGCAAGACAAGCCCTGTCAATTAGTCACTCTCAGCCATCACTGCTGCTCATGCACATGGCTGAATTATTGATCTGTACCACTCTGAGAGTTTTCTGTCTTATAATTTTTCTAAGCTTCAATGTGTCTTAATGTATGGTGTCTCATTGAGCATCATATGGCAGCACATGGCACATGGATGTAATATCTGTTTGGTGACCATATTACTAGATTACGGTATATAATGATAACCTTCTGTAGGTGGTACATTTTGTTAGTGCTTTATCGCTGGGTTTCCATTTATCCTTGCCATAAGGAACAGTTTTCTTGTGTCTCATCTATTCATAACCAATGTCTAAATGGCATCATTTGTCAGCAGTTTTTTTATCGATTTCCGTCATTAAGCTGGTGAGCTGGGTATAAAAACGTAACATGCAGCGGTTTCTTATCCAGCTCATTAAAGGGTCAGGCACAACAGCTAATATACTGGATGAATGCAAACCATCACATAAAAACTGTGGATAAGTTCTTGCATCAATTCCCTGTGACATTTAAAAAAAAAAAGCAAGTTGGCCGGATAGGTAGAAATGAGGCCTAAGTGCGGAACCGTCCACATGGTATCAACTACTAACACTATCATTTGCTTATATAGCACCATTAATTACGCAGCACTTTACAGACATCATCATCACTGAGGAGGCTCACAATCTACATTCCCTATCAGTATGTCTTTGGAGTGGGGAGGAAACTGGAGAACCGGGAGGAAACCCACGCAAACACGTGGAGAACATACAAACTCCTTGCAGATGTTGTCCTTGATAGAATTTGAACTCAGGTGTCCAGCGCTGGGAGAATACAGTGCTAACCAGTGAGGCACCATGCTGCCTATGTTCATTATCAGTTAAAATTCCAAAGTGCTTGTAAAATCATGTAATTTTCAATTTACTTATTTTAAAAAATTTCTCAAGAACATAGGGATTTTTAATACTATAGTTTATTGCTTATTGTCAAAGGTTCCTGGCAACCTCCAAGAGGATCCAATCTGTCTCAGTCCCCCTGTATTTCTCCCATGCTGCAGAGACAAATGTGCCAGTGCTTGCATCATTAAAGAGTGCATAGTTCAGACCAATGGTAAATTCATGCTGCTGGTCTGCACTGTCAATCCTCAGGAGCACACCGCCCCCCGGTAAGTAGAAAGCCAGGAAGTAGAGGAGCAGAGTGCTCCTGAAAACAGAAAATTATTATTATTTATTATTATAGAGCCATTAATTCCATGGCGCTTTACCTGTTTAAAAGGGGTATGCAGAGCAAGCAACAAGTACAAATGATTCAGCGACTGGTACAGGAGGAGAGAGGACCCTGCTCGCGAGGGCTCACAGTCTACAAGGGATGGGTGAGGATAGAGTAGATGAGGGTAGAGCTGGTTATGCAGCGGTATGGTGGAGCGAGGGTTACTGCAGGTTGTAGGCTTGATGGAAGAGGTGGGTCTTCAGGTTCCTTTTGAAGGTTTCCACAGTAGGCGAGAGTCTGATGTTTTGGGGTAGAAAGTTCCAGAGTATGGGGGATGCACGGGAGAAATCTTGTATGCGATTGTGGGAAGAGGAGATAAGAGGGGAGTAGAGAAGAAGATCTTGTGAGGATCGGAGTTTGCGTGCAGGTAAGTACTGGGAGACTAGGTCACAGCCATGGTTAGGGTTTTGAATTGGAGTCTCTGGCCAATGGGGAGCTAGTGAAGGGAATGATAGAGAGGAGAGGCCGTGGAATAGCTGGGGGACAGGTGTATTAGTCGGGCAGCAGAGTTTAGGATAGATTGGAGGGGTGCGAGAGTGGTAGAAGGGAGGCCACAGAGCAGGAGGTTGCAGTAGTCAAGGCGAGAGATGATGAGGGCATGCACTAGTGTTTTTGCAGATTCGTGGTTGAGGAGTGTGGGAAATATTTTTGAGCTGGAGTCAGTAGGAAGTGGAAAGCGCTTGGATATGTGGTTTGAAGGAGAGATTAGAGTCCAGGGTTACCCCGAGGCAGCGAGCTTGCGGGACTGGGGAGAGTGGACAGCCATTGACTTTGATAGATAGGTCAGATGGGGGGGTTGAGCAAGATGGTAGAAAGATGATGAATTCAGTTTTATACATATTAAGTTTTAGGAATTTAGCAGAGAAGAAAGATGAAATAGCGGACAGGCAGTGTGGGATTCTGGTTAGTAAGGAGGTGATATCAGGTCCAGAGAGGTAGATCTGTGTGTCATCAGCATAGAGGTGATACTGAAAGCTGTGAGACTCTATGAGCTGTCCCAAGCCGAAGGTGTAGATGGAGAAGAGCAGGGGTCCTAGAACTGAGCCTTGGGGAACAGCGACAGATAGAGGTCGAGGTGAGGAGTTGGTGTGAGACGCTGAATGTTTGGACTGTTAGGAATGAGGAGATCCAAGATAGGGCCAAGTCTGTGATGCCGAGAGATGAGAGAGTCTGTAGTAGGAGGGATTAGTCTACTGTGTCAAAGGCGGATGACAGGTCCAGAAGGAGAAGGACAGAGTAGTGTCACTTGGTGACTTTAGTCAGGGAAGTTTCATTAGAATGGTGCGGTGAGAAACCAGATTAGAGGCAGTCAAAGAGGAAGCAGGAGGAGTGGTGGGAGGACAGCTCAAGATGGACGTGTTGTTCCAGTAGTTTTGAACCATAGGGGAGAAGTGATATGGGGCGATATCTAGACAGACAGGATGGGTCAAGGGATGGCTTTTTGAGGATGGGTGTGCTCGAGGCATGTTTGAAGCATGAGGGGAAGATGAGCATATACCTTTAAAACTACATTATTTTAAACCTTGTTAACGGCAAACCTGTTACAGCATGTAATACATCACAATCAAATATTAATCAAATGTTCATGGCAAGATTTTCTTTCTAGCAACAACATAAGGGAGACGTGGTGAGTAATTTAACACCCCAGCTTGATAACAAAGTAATAAAACGTGTGGATGATAGAAAGCAGATGTTTCTATTACACTCTATTAAAATGGACATAGAAGTATAGAGATAATAAAGCTTTCCTATAGGGGGCAAATACAGTTTACATATAAACTAGATCACCGAGCTGTTAATAATAAAATGCTTAGGTCCCAGCTCATACTTTGGGGGTTAAAACTGATGTATTTTTTTCTGTGGATTTTAACGCAAATATAGAGCAAAAATGCAGTAAATTCTACATTGCAAGGCCAGGGCCCCACTATCAGTATTTGGTAAGTATTTTTTTCTCAGGAGTGGGAGCCAAAACCAGGAGTGGGTGATAAATGCAGAATTGGTGACTTGTTTCTATTATACCTTTTTCTCTGATTGTTCCTCACCAGGTTTTGGTTCCCACTCATGAGAAAAAATACTGACCGAATACTGATAGTGGGGTCGTGGCCTAAAGGTGAGATCTGTGACAGAATAGGCAAGCTGAGAACTGAGGGCATGCTCCTAAATTTACAGTTTTGGGACACAGAGGTACAGAACAATATTATTATTATATTTAAGCACTAGTATATTCTGATAAATGTTCAATGTTTCTAGTGTTAGATTTTTATGTTAATGCTACAATTAATCTTTATTACACTTTTTCCAAACTAAGTAGTAGTGATCCACTCATCTCACTGTGCTCTAGATTCCCCTCCCTATCAAAATTAGAGGCGCCGTATACAAACCATCAATACACAGGCCCCAGTCCCGTTATGGATGATTTGGTAGTTTGCTGGTTTCCTCTGCGGTTGTACCCTGCCTGACGGTTATGACCTTAAAGTAAAAGATAAACCGCTGCACTGCTGGACACTGGTACTCGAGTAAGGGCCAAACCCATATGATCATAGAAAATAGCCTCGGCACTCACAAAGTTTTCAATTATATTGACTATATCTTTCGCATATGGGGGGGTCCATTGGAGTCCCTGGAATCCTTCTTTGACATAATGAACTCAGCATGGCCCGATATGGGCTTCACCATGACCCATGATCACTTGAAAGTGAGTTTCCTTGACACGATAGTAATAAAAAATGAACACGGTTACCTGACAACTGATCTCTACACTAAACCCACAGACCGAAATAGCCTGTTACATTTCTCCAGTAACCACCTGTTACCCATGAAAAAAGCTATACCCAAATCACAATTTCACAGGGTAAGAAGAATTGTGACCAATGAATCTATTTGTGAAACGAGACTACCAGAGATGTATTCAAAATTCAGGGAACGGGGATACCCTACCTCCACATTACAACAACAGACTGGCAACCCTAGGACTGTTCATCCCGATTACAAAAAACGTATTCCATTCATCCATACGTTTAACCCCTATGCCTACATTTTACATAACACCTTACGAAAATATTGGAATATTCTACAAATAGGGTACACTACCATCACTGCTTTTCAACAACCTTTAATGCCTTGTTTCAAGAGAGCACCCAATATTAGAGACTCCCTAGTACGTGCTGACATTGGCACGATACATCAGGGACCTAAATAAAGATTTCTTCACAATCCCAGAATGGGAACTTTCCCGTGCCTCCAATGTCAACAATGCAATAACGTTTAGAAGGGCAGTGTTATCCACCACCCTCATACAGGCAGGAGATACAACATTAAGGACTATTTCACCTGTGACAGTGCCTTTGTTGTATATCTCATCAAATGCCCATGCGGCTTGATCTATGTGGGAGAGACCACCCAGCCCGTTAAAGACAGAATTTACAAACATAAATCTACCATCCACTGCAAGAATTTACTGCTACCTATCCCCCTTCATTTTATCACTTCTGGCCACAATATTTCCCAACTTAAATACCAGGTTCTTGAACAAGTACTGCCACCACGCCGGGGGGGTGACCAGGTCTGTATCCTGAAAAGAAGAGAGGCCTACTGGATCCACGAATTACAGTCCCTATCACCGAGCGGACTTAATAGAGAGTATGATTTACTTTCATTTTTATAGGGTTTCAAGTATGTTGTATGAGGTCGTATTTCTCCTCAGGCTTCGGGACTGTTATAGCATGCTGCCGCTCTGTTTTTTTTCAATATTTGACGCAACATGTCAGTATCATCATTGTAACGGAGTTCAGTTTGTTCCTATACCTGTGGTCATTTTAATCTATTTTCCCTCCTTTTTATTTCAGATATTCCATCTTTTGGTATTCCCCTCCTCTCTCCCCTCTGGGTCCTACTACATTCCCATGCCAAGCTGTCTCTCCATTAAGAATTTATGCTCAAGCATACTCCTTCCCTGGAATATATGCCTCCCAGTGCGCACACTCAGTTCCGGGTCTGTGGAATGCACTCTTCCTAGTGTGTGGAACGCATGGAATCCTCCCTTCTGCATAGCGATACGTCACTTCCGGTGACGTCACAGGGGCACTTCCGGCCAGCGCGCACAGATGCATCTTCCCTTTCCGCGATTGGCCGAGCACAGCTGATAGTCTCACCCTTTCCCTTTAGATAGGACCCACTTCACCACCATCTGTAGCTAGCGGTGGATACCGCATTCTGCTATGGACTTTATTTTCCTATACACTCCCATCGGGTTTAAGGTATGACAGCCATGTTATCGATCTTCTGCCATGTAATATGCAAATTACACACACATATATATATATATACTTAGCCCCATGTCTTTCTCAATATAGATACATAAAACTAGGGACAATGGGTCCTTCCTATTTCTACCATTTGACAAGCAGTCTGGTTGGAGGTGCTTATTCTATATCGATTGTTGCCCCATACGTCTATATCTCTGCATCCTCTAAGTATATACTTTGTTATCATATATGTGACACCATTTTTGCTGAGAAACCTTACCTCTTATGTTTTGACTCTATGTTATGTTTAATTTTTAATTTTTTGATTATTTTTTTCTTCTTTGTCTATGTCCAACAGTTTACTGAGTTTACTGATAAAGGTCTGTATGACCGAAACGTTTATGTTTTTTTGTGGACTGCATTAAAATCCTTGAATATTGAAAACTTTGTGAGTGCCGAGGCTATTTTCTATGATGGTTATGACCTGGCATAGCTGACTACGCTCCAGCACGCTCCGTTTTGCTTTACCATCATTACTTAAACCTTGGCTTTCAGACGCCTGTATTGCCTCTACGGAACCTAATGCCCTTCTTGGCTTTATCTGCATAATTAGTTATTTGGCTTTACTCACGAGCTTTACTTTTAAGCCGGGGTCACAAGAGCGTTGATGCTCTCTTCCAAGAGAAATGGATCGATTCTCTAAAGTACAAGGGGACTTTCTCCACCTTTAATGAAGTCCGATATTAATTATTAATGTCAGCTTTGACTTGAACAATTAATAATAATAATAATAATAATCTTTATTTTTTATATAGCGCTAACATATTCCGCAGCGCTTTACATACATTATCGTCGCTGTCCCCATCGGGGCTCACAATCTAGATTCCCTATCAGTATGTCTTTTGGAGTGTGGGAGGAAACCGGAGAACCCGGAGGAAACCCACGCAAACACGGGGAGAACATACAAACTCCTTGCAGATGTTGTCCTTGGTGGGATTTGAACCCAGGACCCCAGCGCTGCAAGGCTGCAGTGCTAACCACTGTGCCACCGTGCGGCCTGCGACCTCGACCAATCAGCGTCGTATTAGTGAGGACCGGGGAGCGGCGCTGCTTGTGCGGCTACTTCCGCTGCGAGAAGCCGGGAGATGATCGGCTGCTCGCAGCAGAAGCATCCCGACCGGCGGCGCCGCTGCCCGGTCCTCCGTTCACACTTGCCGTCCAGACATCAGTGGGCCAAGCCGCTGATCTTCCGACGTTAGCCGCATGGAGGTGAGCGGCGCCGCCTGTCGGGGTACTTGTGCTGCCAGCAGCGGGTAGATGAGCGGCTGCTCCCCGGTCCTCCCTTGACAACCTAGCCGCATGGAGGTCAGCGGCGCCTCTGGCCGGGGTCCTTCTGCTGCTAGCGGCCGGGAGATGAGCGCCTCGCACCGGTCATCTCCCCGCTGCATCGCCGCTGACCTCCGTCCTGCAGATGAGCCGCTAACGACCGCCATCTTTTTCTGAAATCCCGCGTCGCTGATTGGCCGCGCCCGGACCAATCAGCGACACGGGATTTCCTGGATAGACAGACAGACAGACAGGATAAGACGATTATATATATATAGATACTAACTGAGGCAAAATTGTGTACTAATAAAGAATATTTATTACGCACACATAAGTCTACAGTCTATTACACACATATATATTTATACCCAATCTGGCAAATATATATATATATATATATATATATATATATATATCTATATACAGTGCCTACAAGTATTATTCAACCCCCTGCAGATTTAGCTGGTTTGATAAGATGCAAATAAGTTAGAGCCTTCAAACTGCAAACGAGAGTAGGTTTTATGAACAGAAGCATAAATCTTACAAACCAAAAAGTTATGTTGCTCAGTTGAATTTTATTAAATTTTAAACATAAAAGTGTGGGTCAATTATTATACAACCCCTATGTTTAATATTTTGTGGAATAACGCTTGTTTGCAATTACAGCTAATAATCGTCTTTTATAAGACCTGATCAGGCCGGCACAGGTCTGTGGAGTTATCTTGGCCCACTCCTCCATGCAGATCTTCTCCAAGTTATCTAGGTTCTTTGGGTGTCTCATGTGGACTTTATTCTTGAGCTCCTTCCACAAGTTTTCAATTGGGTTAAGGTCAGGAGACTGACTAGGCCACTCCAACACCTTGACTTTTTCCCTATTGAACCAGGCCTTGGTTTTCTTGGCTGTGTGCTTTGGGTCATTGTCTTGTTGGAAGATGAAATTACGACCCATCTTAAGATCCTTGATGGAGGAGCGGAGGTTCTTGGCCAAAATCTCCAGGTAGGCCGTGCTATCCATCTTCCCATGGATGCGGACCAGATGGCCAGGCCCCTTGGCAGAGAAACAGCCCCACAGCATGATGCTGCCACCACCATGCTTGACTGTAGGGATGGTATTCTTGGGGTCGTATGCAGTGCCATCCAGTCTCCAAACGTCACGTGTGTGGTTGGCACCAAAGATCTCGATCTTGGTCTCATCAGACCATAGAACCTTGAACCAGTCTGTCTCAGAGTCCTCCAAGTGATCATGAGCAAACTGTAGACGAGCCTTGACATGATGCTTTGAAAGTAAAGGTACCTTACGGGCTCGTCTGGAACGGAGACCATTGCGGTGGAGTACGTTACTTATGGTATTGACTGAAACCAATGTCCCCACTGCCATGAGATCTTCCCGGAGCTCCTTCCTTGTTGTCCTTGGGTTAGCCTTGACTCTTCGGACAAGCCTGGCCTCGGCACGGGAGGACACTTTCAAAGGCTGTCCTGGCCGTGGAAGGCTAACAGTAGTTCCATAAGCCTTCCACTTACGGATGATGCTCCCAACTGTGGAGACAGGTAGGCCCAACTCCTTGGAAAGGGTTTTGTACCCCTTGCCAGCCTTGTGACCCTCCACGATCTTGTCTCTGATGGCCTTGGAATGCTCCTTTGTCTTTCCCATGTTGACCATGTCTGAGTGCTGTTCACAAGTTGGGGGAGGGTCTTAAATAGTCAGAAAAGGCTGGCAAAAGAGATATTTAATCCACACATGTGAAGCTCATTATTCTTGGTGCCTGAACTACTTCTTAATACTTTAGGGGGACCAAACAGAATTCTTGTGGTTTGAGGAGTTGAATAATAAATGACACTCTGAATTAACTTTTTACGTTTAAAAAAAAAAAAAAATTGCTGCAGTGCATTTCCCACTTCCAGGCTGATCTACAGTACAAATGTCACAATGCCAAGTTAATTCCGCATGTGTCAACCAGCTAAATCTGCAGGGGGTTGAATACTACTTGTAGGCACTGTATGTATATATATATATATATATATATATGTCAAAAAAACTGACCAGCACATCCCAAATGTGAACAGGTGTAAGCTGCAGAAACTGCATAAGATATATAAAAAGAAAGCGCAGCAGCACTCCATTATGGCCAAGATACATAAAGACAATAAAACCATTTAATTTAAACTGTGTTATTACTCAATAAGCTTTACTTACAAAAAATGGAGGTTCTTAGCGCATAAATTAGCCAATTCATGTGTGCCCATCAACCGCTGCAAGGTGACCTCCCATCTGATGGGTACTACTCTGCCTACATGCCTCTCTTGGGCTACAAGCCTATAAGGCTGTGTGCCCACGTAGCGTTTTTCAAGCGTTTATGCTGCGGAATTTCCGCAGCGGAAACGCTTGTTAAACGCTAGGTAATCCGCACCCCATGGTCCCCAAGGGGATTCCGCATGTTCTATGCACATGCTGCGGATTTTTCCGCAGCGTTTATGCTGCGTACAAAAATCCGCAGCATGTCATTTAATTTTGCGGAAGTGCAGCGGAACTCCCGCCATTGACTTGCATTGAGACGCACAGAAACCGCGACTGTACATTTTTACAAGCGGCTTCTATGCGTCTCTATGTGCGGATGGTACCCAGTTCTGGAGGAGAGGAGACTCTCATCCAGACCTGGGTACCATTGTACCTGTAAAAAAAGAATAAAATAACAAATAAAGTTTATACTCACCTGTCCAGAGGCTTCTCTCTGAATGCCAGCAGCGCTGAAGGACCTGCGGTGACGTCACAGTCATGTGACCGCAGGCCCTTCACCGCTGTGTCTCGCGATATGCCGGCAGCCGGGAACCAGACAGGAACGAGTGCTGCAGCCACGCCGGGGCATCGGGGGTGAGTATAGCTTTATTTGTTTTAATTTTTACGGTTCACACTGTATAAATCCATGCCGGTTGCATGGATTTATATAGTGTGACCTAGTTGACAAGCACTTTCCAAGTGATGCTATCGCCTGGAAAGCGCTTGTCAATCTGCATGCAGAAACGCATGTGAATCCGCATGTGGATCCGCATGTATTCTGCAGGAAAAACGCATGCACAATCTGCATGCGTTTTTTTCTGCCAGGGAGATGCAGAAATGCTGCAGAAATTTTCTGCTTCATTTCTGCATCGTGGGCACATAGCCTAACTCTGGACAGAACATGTCACTTCTGGGCTAAAACACCTACAATTTAAATATTTAAATGGGCTGGTAGAATAGAATATACATCACCTGTTGGTTAAATGGGGGGATTGCAAGGTCAAACAGGAGGCAGTTCCCACCTCCTATAGTAATATGTCAAAAAAACTGACCAGCACATCCCAAATGTGAACAGGTGCAAGCTGCAGAAACTCCTATAGGAGGTGGGAACTGCCTCCTGTTTGACCTTGCACTCCCCCCATTTAACCAGCAGGTGATGTATATTCTATTCTACCAGCCCATTTAAATTGTAGGTGTTTTAGCCCAGAAGTGACATGTTCTGTCCAGAGTTATAGGCTTGTAGCCCAAGAGAGGCATGTAGGCAGAGTAGTACCCATCAGATGGGAGGTCACCTTGCAGCGATTGATGGGCACACATGAATTGGCCAATTTATGCGCTAAGAACCTCCATTTTTTGTAAGTAAAGCTTATTGAGTAATAACACAGTTTAAATTAAATGGTTTTATTGTCTTTATGTATCTTAGCCATAATGGAGTGCTGCTGCGCTTTCTTTATATATATATATATATATATATATATATATATATATATATATATATATATACATACATACATACACTTACATTGATACTACAACACTAATACAGTAATATAACAACAATACCACACATTCAAACCCACAATTACCTAATCACACACTTCCAATAATCAGCCCTCTCATCTAACATTACAAATTGTCCCAATATACATATAAATCAATGGGTTATATATATATACAGTGGTGGCCAAAAGTATTGGCACCCCTGCAATTCTGTCAGATAATGCTCAGTTTCTTCCTGAAAATGATTGCAATCACAAATTCTTTGGTATTGTTATCTTCATTTAATTTGCTTGCAAGGAAAAAACACAAAAGAGAATGAAGCAAAAATCAAATCATTGATCATTTTACACAAAACTCCAAAAATGGGCCAGACAAAAGTATTGGCACCCTCAGCCTAATACTTGGTTGCACAACCTTTAGCCAAAGTAACTGCGAACAACCGCTTCCGGTAACCATCAATGAGTTTCTTACAATGCTCTGCTGGAATTGTAGACCATTCTTCTTTGGCAAACTGCTCCAGGTCCCTGATATTTGAAGGGTGCCTTCTCCAAACTGCCATTTTGAGATCTCTCCACAGGTGTTCTATGGGATTCAGGTCTGGACTCATTGCTGGCCACCTTAGAAGTCTCCAGTGCTTTCTCTAAAACCATTTTATAGTGCTTTTGGAAGTGTGTTTTGGGTCATTGCCCTGCTGGAAGACCCTTGACCTCTGAGGGAGACACAGCTTTCTCACACTGGGCCCTACATTATGCTGCAAAATTTGTTGGTAGTCTTCAGACTTCATAATGCCATGCACACGGTCAAGCAGTCCAGTGCCAGAGGCAGCAAAGCAACCCCAAAATATCAGGGAACCTCCGCCATGTTTGACTGTAGGGACCGTGTTCTTTTCTTTGAATGCCTCTTTTTTTTCCTGTACACTCTATGTTGATGCTTTTTCCCAAAAAGCTCTACTTTTGTCTCATCTGACCAGAGAACATTCTTCCAAAACGTTTTAGGCTTTCTCAGGTAAGTTTTGGCAAACTCCAGCCTGGCTTTTTTTATGTCTCGGGTAAGAAGTGGGGTCTTCCTGGGTATCCTACCATACAGTCCCTTTTCATTCAGACGCCGACGGATAGTACGGGTTGACACTGTTGTACCCTCGGACTGCAGGGCAGCTTGAACTTGTTTGGATGTTAGTCGAGGTTCTTTATCCACCATACGCACAATCTTGCGTTGAAATCTCCCGTCAATTTTTCTTTTCCGTCCACATCTAGGGAGGTTAGCCACAGTGCCATGAGCTTTAAACTTCTTGATGACACTGCGCACGGAAGACACAGGAACATTCAGGTCTTTGGAGATGGACTTGTAGCCTTGAGATTGCTCATGCTTCCTCACAATTTGGTTTCTCAAGTCCTCAGACAGTTCTTTGCTCTTTTTTCTTTTCTCCATGCTCAATGTGGTACACACAAGGACACAGGACAGAGGTTGAGTCAACTTTAATCCATGTTAACTGGCTGCAAGTGAGATTTAGTTATTGCCAACACCTGTAAGGTGCCACAGGTAAGTTACAGGTGCTGTTAATTACACGAATTAGAGAAGCATCACATGATTTTTCAAACAGTGCCAATACTTTTGTCCACCCCCTTTTTTAGGTTAGCCACAGTGCCATGGGCTTTAAACTTCTTGATGACACTGCGCACAGAAGACACAGGAACATTCAGGTCTTTGGAGATGGACTTGTAGCCTTGAGATTGCTCATGCTTCCTCACAATTTGGATTCTCAAGTCCTCAGACAGTTCTTTGGTCTTTTTTCTTTTCTTCATGCTCAATGTGGTACACACAAGGACACAGGACAGAGGTTGAGTCAACTTTAATCCATGTTAACTGGCTGCAAGTGTGATTTAGTTATTGCCAACACCTGTTAGGTGCCACAGGTAAGTTACTGGTGCTGTTAATTACACGTATTAGAGAAGCATCACATGATTTTTCAAATAGTGCCAATACTTTTGTCCACCCCCATTTTTAGGTTAGCCACAGTGCCATGGGCTTTAAACTTCTTGATGACACTGCGCATGGAAGACACAGGAACATTCAGGTCTTTGGAGATGGACTTGTAGCCTTGAGATTCCTCATGCTTCCTCACAATTTGGTTTCTCAAGTCCTCAGACAGTTCTTTGGTCTTTTTTCTTTTCTCCATGCTCAATGTGGTACACACAAGGACACAGGACAGAGGTTGAGTCAACTTTAATCCATGTTAACTGGCTGCAAGTGTGATTTAGTTATTGCCAACATCTGTTAGGTGCCACAGGTAAGTTACAGGTGCTGTTAATTACACGAATTAGAGAAGCATCACATGATTTTTCAAACAGTGCCAATACTTTTGTCCACCCCCTTTTTTAGGTTTGGTGTGGAATTGTATCCAATTTGGCTTTAGGACAATTCTTTTTGTGTTTTTTCATTGAAGACAAATTAAATGAAGATAATAATACCAAAGAATTTGTGATTGCAATCATTTTCAGAAAGAAACTGAGTATTATCTGACAGAATTGCAGGGGTGCCAATACTTTTGGCCACCACTGTATGGGTAGAGAGGGTTAATGCAGTAGTACAGGGTATGCGGGGCTCAGTAAGTTATGGGTTACAGGGGATCAAGGGGTAAGTGGATACTAAGCCAGGTATGCTCCTCATGATGCCAGTGGAATAAGAGAAAGCATGTGGGCAGAGTTGGAGTTTTTAAGCCCACCACACAAGAGGAAGTGTCCATTTTCAGGTGTGAGGAAATGATGTCAGTCTATTGTATTATTCCCCACCCACTGGCTAAGGTTCATTCCTAGCTGACCATGTTTTTCAGCAATTGACTGGACATTCGTATTTTCTCCCCTCTTCCCCCCTAAACATCCACACTGTGGCACTATACATGAGGGGAATTATATCATGTCATTATATCATGTGGGGGGATTATATATAGAGATGAGCGGTGTTCGACTCGAACTGTTCGCCAATATCAAATTGGAGCTGTTTTGGGCGGTGTTCGAGCCGTTCGGCGAACACGAACGATTTGAAAAAAATTCGGCTGTTCGAGGTTATGTTCGATAACTGTTCGTGCACCAAAATCATAACTGGATTTTTTCTCAGTAATGATGAAAATTAATGTTAATACGCAGTTTGAGTGTACAGCGGGGCGGGGGGAGGGGCAGGGGATGGATCTCTGCAGGAATAATGAAGATCTCCATTTTTTTTTCTCTTTCCCGCATTTACAGTGGGGAGGTGCAATCTGTCAGCCTATCAGCAGCGCACACACGGAGCGAACTGCTTTTTTTCACACAAGCAAGGGCATGTGTCATTGGCAGTGTATGTCACATGTCCTTACCCTATAAGACCCAGCCATTTTCCCCGTCGCCACCATTTTCTCACTGCTGCAGCTGCCTGTTAGACGGCACCGCTGTTGCTGTGTGCGCAATACTTTGTTAATTTCAAGCCAATTTTCGCACAAATCTACAGATAGCTTGGGAGTAGGGAAGAGTTGTGATTGCAGTCCTTTTAAGGACTAGGTTACATCATTTCCTACGACTTTTATCAGGCAGGTCTGTGCTCTTAAATAGATAGGTTGTGGGAGTAAAGACTAATTATAATTGCAGTCCTTTTCAGGGCTAGGTTACATCAGTTCCTATCACTTTTTGCCAGGCAGGTCTGTACCAGTGTTGTGCAAGTTTTTTTCACAGCATTTGGCTAAATCTAGCAAAGCAAATACTTTTTGGCCTATTGCAGAGTGTGTTAGTCAGTGGAGTAGCCTATCTGTGTTGCAAGCTACACCACGTGTGTATAGAATACATTTTTTTTTACTGCACCTAGTGAAGTAAAACCTTTTGGGCATAGCATCATTCTATTAGTCCATCTATACTAACCTCCACCAGGTTGAAAATTCAATATAATTTTTTTCTGCATCTAGCTCTGAAAAAATATTTGGGCTTGTAGCAGTGTGTGGGACTTGGTCTATTAGTCCATCTATACTAACCTCCACCAGGTTGCAAATTAAAAATAATTTTTATCTGCATCTAGCACTGAAAAAATATTTAGGCTTCTAGCAGTGTGTGGGACTTGGTCTATTAGTCCATCTATACTGACCTCCATCAGGTTGCAAATTCAATCTAATTTTTATCTGCATCTAGCTCTGAAAAAATATTTAGGCTTGTAGCAGTGTGTGGGACTTGGTCTATTAGTCCATCTATACTGACCTCCATCAGGTTGCAAATTCAATCTAATTTTTTTCTGCATCTAGCTCTGAAAATATTTAGGCTTCTAGCAGTGTGTAGGACTTGGTCTATTAGTCCATCTATACTGACCTCCATCAGGTTGCAAATTCAATCTAATTTTTTTCTGCATCTAGCTCTGAAAAAATATTTCAGCTTGTAGCAGTGTGTGGGATTTGGTCTATTAGTCCATCTATACTGACCTCCATCAGGTTGCACATTCAATCTAATTTTTTTCTGCATCTAGCTCTGAAAAAATCTTTCAGCATGTAGCAGTGTGTGGGACTTGTTCTATTAGTCCATCTATACTGACCTCCATCAGGTTGCAAATTCAATCTAATTTTTTACTGCATCTTGCTCTGAAAAAATATTTAGGCTTCTAGCAGTGTGTGGGACTTGTTCTATTAGTCCATCTATACTGACCTCCATCAGGTTTCAAATTCAATCTAATTTTTTTTCTGCATCTAGCTCTGAAAAAATATTTCAGCTTGTAGCAGTGTGTGGGACTTGGTCTATTAGTCCATCTATACTGACCTCCATCAGGTTGCAAATTCAGTCTAATTTTTTTCTGCATCTAGCTCTGAAAATATTTAGGCTTCTAGCAGTGTGTGGGACTTGGTCTATTAGTCCATCTATACTGACCTCCTTCAGGTTGCAAATTCAATTTTAATTTTTTTCTGCATCTAGCTCTGAAAAAATATTTCAGCTTGTAGCAGTGTGTGGGACTTGGTCTATTAGTCCATCTATACTGACCTCCATCTGGTTGCAAATTCAATCTAATTTTTTTCTGCATCTAACCCAGCCAATAGTTTTGGCCTAATACCACAGTTTGGCCACTCAGCTCTGCTCGGTTCCCATCCATTGTTTTTTTGTGCAAACAACTCCAGAGTTGTGAATTAGTTAACCACCAAAATGAGTGGAAAAAGGCCTGCTGCTGGTGGAAAGGGGAATAGGCGTGTTGGGAAGGGGAAAAAAGGTTGTGTCCGTGGGGTAGGTGTTAAAGCAACAGTAACATCTGCAGAAGAAAGACCATCTTCCAGCCAAACTAAAATGTCTACTTCTTTTAGCGGACAATGTGATAAGATCCCTTTCTTACGGCCACGCCAATCGCTACAAATTCCAGATGAGGCACAAAAACAGCAGGTGCTTCAACAGATATCAAGTGCTCCTTTAAGTGGGCTCTCCTCCACCTCAACTTCAACATCACAAATACTCCAGTCCTCAGAGGTGTCACCCCAATCGCACTTGCTTCCTCACAGCTCCCAAGTGTCCAGCTGCCCGTCTGAGTATGGGGTAGAACAGATGGTTGAGTCTGCAGAGCTGTTTACTCATACTATAGCCTGGGAATCAGAGGTCGGCTCCAGAGCTTCTGTGAATCCAGACGAGGAAATGATCTGCACTGATGCCCAGAATCTTTATGAGTCGGATCCAGGACCAGATGCAGAAGGTTCTGACCATAATGTAGACCCTCGTTCCCAAACTGTAACTCCTGTTGGTGGAGACAATGAGGAAGACGATGATGAGACTCAAATACCTGATTGGAGCGACAATTTTAGTTTTTTGTCAGGGAAGGAACAGGTTGGCTCTGAGGACAACGGGTGTGATAACACACAGGGTGATGATGATGAGGTTGGAGATCCCACTTACTGTCAACCCACAGTCAGCCAGTCGATGAGGTCAGCAGAGGAGGTGGAGGAGGATGCTAGTGACGACGAGGTCAGGTTGCGCCTTCCTGGACAGAGACGTAGTACTGGAAGCACGTCAACAACTGCATCCTCAAACACAACTCTGCCTCTGACCACAAGTCGTGGTGGCTCTTCAGGTCGCATGGGTGCTAAGCCTTGTATAGCCTGGGCATTTATTCAGATCGATAAAGATGACCCAACTCGTGTTATCTGTAACATTTGTCAGCAAAAGCTAAGTAGAGGCCAAAAAATACATAGTTTGAGTACTTCATGCATGAACCGGCACATGGACATGAAGCATAAGTTGCAGTGGGAAGCTCACTGTGCTACAATGCGGCCTAGCCGGCCGGGCCAACCACCGTCTGCCCCATCTTGTGCATCCACTGCCTCTTCATCCTCTGTGACTGGGGGGACAGCAGTCACACCTGTTTTGGGACGCAGACCTGCCACCTCTTTACCCGCAACAGCCAGCGTGATTGGCAGGTCATCATTTGCTTTGGAGGTGGTAACACCAGCTGGTGTTGAGCGCTGTCCGACATCGATAGCACCACCTTTGGATCAAGGAAACCTAACATGTCCGCCTGCATCTTCCTCACAGACCGGCAGTTTGCCGGGGACACCCTTCTCAACCCCGTCTAAGCACAACAGCCAGCCCTCGGACCCTCAGATGTGGACAAGTAAAAGACCATTTCCTCCTAGCCATGAGAAAGCTAAGAGGTTGAATTTCACCATCTGCAAGCTCTTGGCTACAGAAATGCTGCCTTTCCGCCTGGTGGACACAGAGGATTTTCGAGACCTTATGTCCGTCGCAGTGCCCCAGTACCAGATGCCCAGTCGGCACTACTTCTCAAAGAAAGGTGTGCCTGCGCTCCACCAGCATGTCGCAAACAACATCGCCGCTTCTTTGAGAAACTCTGTGTGTGACAGGGTGCATTTCACCACAGACACTTGGACGAGTAGGCATGGACAGGGGCGTTACATGTCGCTGACTGGGCACTGGGTAACTATGGTGACAGCAGGACAAGGGGCTGCTGTCCAAGTCTTGCCGTGCCCACGAGTTGTGCGTCAATCCTCTTTATCTCAAAGTTCCTCCACTGCTTCTGCCTCCTCAACCTCCTCTCGGTCCTCCACCTGCACCCAAAGCCTGTCTGGTCATGCCACAAGGTTTCTAACTGTGCAGAAGGAATCCTGCAAACCTCCTTACTATGCTGGCAGCAGGGCTCAACGTCATCAGGCGGTTTTTACTTTGAAATGTCTGGGAAATGTGAGTCACACAGCTGAGGAGTTGTGGTCTGCTCTGGAGAACCAGTTTCATGAATGGTTGTCTCCACTGGACCTGAAACCAGGGAAGGCCGTGTGTGACAATGCTGCAAACCTGGGTGCGGCCCTTCGCCGGGGCAATGTCACACACGTGCCTTGTATGGCTCACGTGTTGAACCTGATTGTCCAGCAATTTTTAGCCCACTATCCCGGACTAGATGGCCTTCTGCAGAGGGCACGGTCGCTGTGTGCTCACTTCCGCTATTCGCATCCCGCAGCTAAGCGACTTACATCTCTACAGAAGTCGTTGGGCCTGCCACTTCACTGGCTAAAATGCGATGTGCCTACCCGGTGGAATTCAACTCTGCACATGTTGCAGCGACTGTGGCAGCACCGACAAGCCCTGGGGCAATACGTTCTGATGTATAGCCTGGGCCAACGAGATCCAGAGGTGGGGCAAATCACGCTGGAGGAGTGGTCTCAGATCAGGGACCTATGCACCCTTCTGCACAGTTTTGAAATTTGCGACGAAGATGTTTAGTGCTGATGATGCCATTATCAGCATGACTATTCGGAAGGGCTAACATCTGCAAGGTCCAGACGGTCGGCAGCACCAAGGCGGCAGGCATGTGAGGGTCGGGGAGATGGTTTTACCAGGGCGCATGGTAGCAGCCAAACTAGTGAGGAAGGTTCAGGAGCCCAGGAAGAAGTGGAGGACGAACTGATGGAAGACTCATCAGATGAGGGAGACCTTGATCACATTTCTGTTGTGCGAGGTTGGGGGGAGAGGACAGAGGAAGGAAGCATGATTGTTACCTCGCCACCAACACAACAGGGACTTGGTGCTCCTGGATGCTCAAGTCACATGAGTGCCTTCCTTCTGCACTACTTGCAACATGACCCTCGAATTGTGAGAATTAGAAATAATCCTGACTACTGGGTTGCCACACTGTTAGATCCCCGGTACAAAAGTAAATTTGCAGAAATTATTCCTGCCATAGAAAGGGATGCACGCATGCAGGAGTATCAGTAGAGACTGTTGCAGAATCTTACATGTGCTTTTCCACAAAACACCAGTGGTGCACGTAGTGAATCTCACAGTTCCAACTTGCCAACCGTGGGACCGTCAAGTGTTCAGCACTCAAACCGTAACAGAAACACAGTATCTGCTGGCAACATCAATTTTGCGGAATCATTTCACCACTTTTTTAGCCCATCCTTTGCAAGGCCACAGGAGACAAGAAGTCTGACACATAGTCAACGCCTAGAGACGATCGTACAGGAGTATCTCCAAGTAAACATTGAAGCCATGACTGTGTCACTAGACCCTTGCTCTTTTTGGGCTTCCAATCTGGATAAATGGCCGGAGCTCGCCACTTACGCCTTGGAGATCTTGTCATGCCCCGCAGCCAGCGTTCTGTCTGAACGTGTGTTCAGCGCTGCTGGTGGTGTGCTGACAGATAAGCGCACACGGCTCTCCACTGATAATGTAGACAGACTCACGTTCATACAGATGAGCAAATCATGGATCCGAAATGACTTTTCTACCCCTGTGTCATCCTGGGGAGAGTGAAAGCTTGATGATTTGTTAAAATCAACTCACCAACCGTTTTAAGCTTTAAAATTACTAAACATGTTTATCTGTATCTTGGCTGGAAAATAATTTGGGCTTTGTAGCAGTGTGCAGTACTGATTCTATTAGGCCATCTATACTAAGCTCCACCAGATTTAAAATTACTGATCATGTTTATCTGTATTTTGGCTGGAAAATAATTTGGGCTTTGTAGCAGTGTGCAGTACTGATTCTATTAGGCCATCTATACTAAGCTCCACCAGCTTTCAAATTAATAATAATTTTTAGCTGCATCTAGCCCGGAAAATAATTTTGGGTCTCCTAGATGCGCAAGACACATGAGTGCCTTCTTGCTGCACTACCTGCAACATGACCCTCAGATTGTCAGAATTCGAAGTAATCCTGACTACTGGGTTGCCACACTCTTAGATCCCCCACACTCTTAGATCAACCTTTTCATTTTAATAAAGAACAAAAAATGGTCATTTTTGAAATTATAAGCATTAGCAGGTTATTAGAAACTGAAATCAAACAGTTTTCAACTCAAAACTTTATTCTAGGTGATGTTACATTTGCACATAGGACCCCTTGTTCGAAAGGAGCTTCTGAACTGTCTCGTCCATTGTATTTGTCAGGTTTTGGATGGTTTCTGCTTCAATTGTTTTGCATAAGGACAGAATACCCTCCCAGAGCTGTTGCTTAGATGTGAACTGCCTCCCGCCATCATAGACACTCCTTTTGATGATGCTCCAGAGGTTCTCAATGGGGTTGAGGTCAGTGGAGCATGGGGGTCACACCATAAGTTTGTCCCCTTTTATGCCCATATCAGCCAGAGATGCAGATGTGTTATGTGCAGCATGAGACGGTGCATTATCATGCATGAAAATGATCTTGCTGCGGAATACACGGTTCTTCTTCTTGAACCATGGCAGGAAGTGCTGTTTGAGAAACTCCACATACATTATGGAGTTCATCTTTACCCCTTCAGGGATCCTAAAGGGGCCGACAATCTCTCTCCCCATGATTCCAGCCCAAAACATTACTCCACCTCCTCCTTGTTGGCGCTGTAGCCGTGTTTGCGTGGGGTGTCCATCAACCTGCCATCCTCCACTCCATCAATCTGGACCATCGAGCGTTGCACGGCACTCATCAGTGAACAAAACAGTTTTGAAGTCAGTCTTCATGTATTGTTTGGCCCACTGGAGCCGTTTCTGCTTGTGTGCAGTGGATAGAGGAGGTCGACAGGATGGCTTACACACAGCTGCAAATCTCTGAAGGACTCTGCATCTTGTTGTTCGGGGGACGTTGGAGGCACCAGCAGCTTCAAAAACTTGTCTGCTGCTATGACAAGGCTTTTTTGCCGCTGCTCTTTTAACCTGACGTAATTGCCTGTAGGAAAGAGTCCTCAATTTTCCCTTATCAGCACGCACACGTGTGTACTGTGAATCAGCTACATACTTCTTGATTGTGCGATGATCAGGATGAAGTGTCTTGGCAATGTTGATTGTAGTCATGCCTTGACCTAAACACTCCACACATCCTTTTTCTTTCCCATTTTGGCAGAAAATGTAGGCTGCTTAATAATGTGGGACAGCCTTCTTAAGTAGTCTTGCCTTTCATTGGACACACCTGCCAAACTAATTAGCACAGGTGTGTGCAACTGCTTACAGTGATATAAAGAGCCCTGACACACATCACCATCAATGAGTTTAACTGACAAACAAACAAATTCTTCCATTATCACTCCTAAACAGTTTTGGCATAATAATTTGGAACACAGTGTACATGTGCTTTTCCACAAAACACCAGTGGTTCACGTAGTGAATCTTACAGTTCTAACTTGCCAACCGTGGTCTGTATGGAGTTGTTCAATAAAGGGCCCAAAATTAAGATAACATAGACGGGAGAGGTCTCTATGAATAGGAATTCCTAAGTATTTGATACCCTGTGAGGGCCAGGCAAAGGGAAAGTTGGATTGGATCGAATCCTGTATGGATTTGGGGAGGGAGACATCGAGGGCCTCAGACTTCGCTGCATTGATTTTAAAATTTGACCATGTAACAAAGTGATCTATTTCAGCCATAACAGCAGGGATGGATATATGTGATTGAGTGATATATACTAGGACATCATCAGCAAACACAGAGCACTTGTACTCGGTGCCTCCCACCTCAATCCACCTAATATTTGGGTTATGGCGAATTGATGAGAGCAGGTGCTCCGTCACTAGGATGTATAAGAGAGGGGACAGAGGACATCCCTGCCTTGTCCCATTGGTGATTATGAAAGGTGATGAAAATGTTCTGACGTGCCCCCTGGGCCTTGGGACACCCGGAGCCAGACCCTTTTTGGTGGATGCTGGTGGTTGTAGTCTCCGTGGCGGCGACCCGGTTCCATGGCTCAGGGCGGTCAAACCAGTGGCAGAACTATTTATGTGGTTTTGATGTTTAAATGTCCGACTATGCCACCCGTGGATTGCGGTCAGAGTGAACCGCCGCAGCAGGGCAGACCGCTGAGGCTGGTGTTGTGGGTGCAGCAGAGCGTAGTATAACTCCCCACGGGAGGAGTATAGCCTCAGGGCAGTGTATGCGGAGGATGGGGGTGATGGTGCAGGGCAGCAGCAGTAATGACACGGAGTCAGTGATGCAGTCCAGGGCCTTTACTCACAGTTCTTAATATCCAGACCACTTCTGCAGGTAACGCTGCCCACGTCGTACTGTGCTCACCAGGTGAGGGGCTCAGACAACTCCCAGATAACTTTGGAGCACTTCACAGGACCCCCTTTGTGTGTCCTTTGTCTGGCCTTTCTTACCAACGCTTCTGTCCCGCTGCCTCGGGCCTCCTCTTGGTAAACTTGGCGCCAGTTTCCCTGACCCTATGTGGTGCCTTCCTAGCGGGTGTAGCGAGGGGCTGCGCCTCATAAAATGTCACAGCCTCCGGTTTCTAGCTGAGGGTCATTTCCCGCCTCCAGTAGTTTCGGGGACCGGTCTCCCCCTTTGGCCTGACCCCTCCACGCAGGTGGATTCGGGCGTGCGGTGGCGACTCGCCCGACCGCACCCCTGGGATCCCTTCGTTCCTCGTTCCTGGAGCCTTCTCCGCTCCTCTTCCTTCCTTCTCCCTCTTCCAGGCCTGGGCCTCTGTTACTAGGCCCGCCTCCGGAGCAGAGCTAATGCAGAGACCCTGCTCCCTATCGCTTCTGCTCAGACTTCTCTCCACTGTAGTTTGGACACTTAATTTTTTCAAAGGAAATGCTTCGGGACCCCGGGATACTCAGTGAAGAGCATCAGGAGGCACCCCAAGGCATAGGGGCTGGGACTGGAAATAGGCGGTAGGACGCGTTGCGGTGGACCACTGAGCTCGATCCTTATAAAAGCTTTTTAACTGCAGCAGCTTTAGTGGACACTACTGGTGCTAGAAATACCTGGCTGCTGGCATGAGACTTGCCCTCCAATAGATCCTTGTAAAAGGATTTAAAGTGTATTCATTCAAATTAGAGAGACAATTTAAATAAAAAAACTTAGAGCTGCCTCCACCACAGGGGGGCTCGCTCGACCCACCAGCGGACAGGCACCAGTATTGGGAGGGGGGGGCTGGCCATCAGGGTCCACCGCATTTCTGGCACAAAGCCGGCGACACGGAGGTCGCACGGGCAGGAACGGACTGGCCGTGTCGGCTTTGCACTTTTTTGGTTTTAGAAGGGCATGACATGCCTATATCTGTGTCTCCCCCTCCTTTTACTCCTCTACCTCTTTTCTTTTCGTATGACTATTTGTACTTGTCACTTTTCCATGTGTTAGTTGTGTCTTCTGAGCAGTTTGTCAGGTTTTGTACACCTTTTGAAGGTGTTTTCTATGTGTTTCTATGTGTTTTTGTTTGCCTGCCATTGGTTTTAACGGTGTTCGAAGGTGTTCGACGAACAGTTCGGCAAACATACGGGTGTTCGACGAACCGAACCGAACTCGAACACTACGGGGGTGGCTCAACACTAATTATATATACAGATATATAGATTTGCATACATGGGATAACATTCAATATATATATTTATATATATGTGTACATTTTAGGGCACTTCCCTTTTACAATTATGTTAATGACACTCCAATTAAACTCTGATCAGAATGTCAACTTAGTGTGATCTGATTCTCTCACAAGAGAGAATCGTACCACATGTGAGGAGAAGACGGAGAACAATATTTCTCCATCTTCTCCCTTGTGTGAGTCCGCGGATGTCATCCGCGCAACCATAGACTTGAATGGGTGAGAGGCATCCGATTTGCACTGCCGCTCACACTGTTGTCCACCCTGTCTATCTGATCTAATACTGGAGATAACAGGAGTGCTGAGGTAAGAAGAAGCTGCTCAGACTGCTGTCCACCCTGTATATCTGATCTAATACTGGAGATAACAGGAGTGCTGAGGTAAGAAGAAGCTGCTCAGACTGCTGTCCACCCTGAATATCTGATATAATACTGGAGATAAAAGGAGTGCTGAGGTAAGAAGAGGCTGCTCATACTGCTGTCCATCCTGTATATCTGATCTAATACTGGAGCTAACAGGAGTGCTGAGGTAAAAAGAAGCTGCTCAGACTGCTGTCCACCCTGTATATCTGATATAACAATGGAGATAACAGGAGTGCTGAGGTAAGAAGAAGCTGCTCTGACTGTTGTCCACCCTGTATATTTGATCTAATACTGGAGATAACAGGGGTGCTGAGGTAAGAAGAAGCTGCTCAGACTGTTGTCCACCCTGTATATTTGATCTAATACTGGAGATAACAGGGGCGCTGAGGTAAGAAGAAGCTGCTCAGACTGTTGTCCACCCTATATATTTGATCTAATACTGGAGATAACAGGGGTGCTGAGGAACAAGAAGCTGCTCAGACTGCTGTCCACCCTGTATATCTGATATAATACTGGAGATAACTTGGAGTTCTGAGGTAAGAAGAAGCTGCTCAGACTGCTGTCCACCCTGCATATATGATCTAATACTGGAGATAACAGGGGTGCTGAGGTAAGAAACTGCTCACACTGCTGTCCACCATGTCTTTCTGAATGACAATACATCATGTTGGTTATATCCAGGTCACAGCAGTGGAACTTCCTACTACACATGCTCACAGGCACCTGAACTAAGAGGCTTTGTTCAAAGTACCAGTAGAGGCTATTTTAATTCTATAGTGATTTCCGCGATAAAATAAACATTGTTATTTGTTAATTAAATGTATTTAGGAACTTTTCTTGTAATGATATTTCCTTTAGTTATTTATTTGTTTCTACTTCTAGAGAGCCCCTTTAAGCCTCTCTGTTATCTGCAAAAAATGTGATTTTATTTTAAGTAAATCTATTAGAGAATGTATTAAAATAAATCATCACCTTTGTACATTAAGATTTCTTCAGCTGCTTCTTAGCAACCACATGCAGTTTGCATTCACTTACCACTGTGAATAAGAGATAACTGCTGATCCATACTGATCAATAGTGTTCATGTGCACATAAACAGCCACTGCCGAGCACTGCTTTTGTCAAAGATTCTTGAACGTGACTTCAATTGTGGCTTCCTGCAAATTTTATATGGAAAAATATACACTGCTCAAAAAAATAAAGGGAACACTCAAATAACACATCCTAGATCTGAATGAATGAAATATTCTCATTGAATACTTTGTTCTGTACAAAGTTGAATGTGCTGACATCAAAATCACACAAAAATCATCAATGAAAATCAAATTTATTAACCAATGGACGCCTGGATTTGGAGTCACCCCCAAAATTAAAGTGGAAAAACACACTACAGGCTGATCCAACTTTGATGTAATATCCTTAAAACAAGTCAAAATGAGGCTCAGTATTGTGTGTGGCCTCCATGAGCCTGTATGACCCCCCTACAATGCCTGGGCATGCTCCTGATGAGGTTACGGATGGTCTCCTGTGGAATCTCCTCCCAGACCTGGACTAAAGCATCTGTCAACTCCTGGACAGTCTGTTGGTGGATGGAGCAAGACATGATGTCCCAGATGTGCTCAATCAGATTCAGGTCTGGGGAACGGGCGGGCCAGTCCATAGCTTCAATGCCTTCATCTTGCAGGAACTGCTGACACACTCCAGCCATATGAGGTCTGGCATTGTCCTGCATTAGGAGGAACCCAGGGCCAACCGCACCAGCATATGGTCTCACAAGGGGTCTGAGGATCTCATCTCGGTACCTAGTGGCAGTCAGGCTACCTCTGGCGAGCACATGGAGGGCTGTGCGACCCTCCAAAGAAATGCCATCCCACACCATTACTGACCCACTGCAAAAACGGTCATGCTGAAGGATGTTGCAGGCAGCAGATCGCTCTCCACGGCGTCTCCAGACTCTGTCACATCTGTCACATGTGCTCAGTGTGAACCTGCTTTCATCTGTGAAGAGCACAGGGCGCCAGTGGCGACTTTGCCAATCCTAGTGTTCTGTGGAAAATGCCAAGTGTCCTGCATGGTGTTGGGCTGTGAGCACAACTTCCATCTGTGGACGTCGGGCCCTCATACCACCATCATGGAGTCGGTTTCTAACCGTTTGTGCAGACACATGCGTATTTGTGGCCTGCTGGAGGTCATTTTGCAGGGCTCTGGCAGTGCTCCTCCTGTTCCTCCTTGCACAAAGGACGAGGTAATGGTCCTGCTGATGGGTTTCTGCCCTCCTATGGCTCCCTCCACATCTGGTATCTGCTCCATGCTCTGGACACTGTGCTGACAGACACAGCTACCCTTCTTGCCACAGCTCGCACTGATGTGCCATCCTGGATGAACTGCACTACCTGAGCAACTTATGTGGGTTGTATTGTAGACACCGCCTCATGCTACTGTACCTCTAGGGGTGAGAGCAATGGCAAAATGAAAAAGTGACCAAAACAACAGCAAAAAAGGATGAGAACAGAGAAATGGTCTGTGGTCACCACCTGCAGAACCACTCCTTTATAGGGGGTATCTTGCTAATTGCCTATCATTTCTACCAGTTGTCTGTTCCATTTGCACAACAGCAGGAGAAATTGATTGTCAATCAGTGTTGCTTCATAACTGGACAGGTAGATTTCACAGAAGTGTTATTGACTTGGAGTTACATTGTGTTGTTTAAGTGTTCCCTTTATTTTTTTGAGCAGTGTATTAAAATAAAACCTCTGCTTGATATTTTCTTAATGCTTTAAATAATTTCTAGGTTTGATTTGAATCATAACATCTGCATGGGGTCTGTATGTTCTTCCTGTGATTAAAGGGGTTTCTTCCAGGCACTCAGTTTACTCTATGGAATATTGGTTCACAAGTTCAGTATTTTACATCAGTATTTGTAAACCAAAACCAGGAGTGGAACAATCAGAGGAAAAGTATAATAGAAACACGTCACCATTACTGCATTCTTCACCCACTCCTGGTTTTGGTTTACAAATAATGATGTAAAATACTGACCAAATACTGAAAGTGGGAACGTGGCCTATCTCCATAAAGTCTATGATACAACATCACTTATGTGTATGATGACATCAACCATTCTGATCACTGCTGTGTGTGCAAATATGATGTGATAGCAAATACAATGCAGAGAATGAGAGCAGACTATGACATCAGTACTATATTGACGGCACATAAAGAGTAAGCTACTGGCACAACCGCAGACCATAAGACTCATACGACCTAGAAGGTGCTAAGACCTCTTTATAGCTTCTCACCTTTATCCTCTCTAAGTAGTAGGGCATATGACTCCCTCTGCCGATATTTAAATGTGTTGCACGTAGCATAAGGCGAGATTGTACCATTATATCTTCACATGTCCATGTGCTTGCTTGGAAACATGCCACACATCTATTTCTAGAAGGTTGTGTTGCCACCATTTTTAAAAAGACTGAGTATATATGGGAACAGTATTTGCCTAGAGTTCTATTGATTCCTTAAAATATTGGGATGTTTTACACCTTTTGCCCTTGTTCCCCCTTTTAAAATGAATAAATAAATAAGTAATAACAATAATAATAACATATTTGGTATCAGAAGAAGAATCGAAAGCTTTGAAATGTGGAGCTTCAGATTGTATCAATATCATGGATGGCAAGAAGAACAAACAAATCAATTTTGGAACAAATCAAGCCAGACATGTAACTCGAAGCAAGGATCACCAAGCTATGACTTGTCTATTTTGGACACATCATACAAAGAGAGCAATCACTAGAGAAGGACATCATGGTCAGAAGAATAGAAGGAACAAAGCGAAGAGGAAGACCAGCAACCCTATAGCTTGATACTATCAAGATCACAGTGGAGAAGACCCTGGTGGACCTATCTAGGCTTGCACAAGATCAATCTTCCTACAGTTTGCTCATCCATCAAGTCTCTATTGCTAGAGATCGAGCCGAAGGCCATTAAATAATAGTAATATTGGTATCACAGTATCCGTGAAAATCCCATCTATCAAAATATAAAAAGAATTAACATGATCAGTAAATGTCATAAAGAGAAAAAAAATCAAAATTCTAGAATTGGGTTTTTTTGGTCACTGAAACAAAGCAAAATTTGTTTTAATAAGAAGCTATCATAATGTTGTTTCAACCCCAAAATAGTATAAATAAAAACATCCTTTTTGCTCACATAAAAAAAAGCCCAGAGCTCCATTAACAAGTAACATTTTTTTTTACAAATTTCTGGGGGGTTTTTGCACCACGTAAATGGAAAAAAAAAACTATACAAATTTGGTATCACCATAATCATGCTGACTTGGAGAATCATACTGCTAATTCATTTTTACCACAAAATGAATGGCATAAAAAACAAAATCAAAAAAATAATTGCTTATTTGCTTTATTGGGTGCAATTTCACCACACTTGGAATTTTTTCCCCTTTTTCCAATACATTGAATGGTAAAATGGATGGTCTCATTCAAAAGTACAGTTCACGCTGAAAAAAAATAGGCCCCCATATGTTGATGTGGACAGAAAGTTATGATTCTTCGAAGAATAGGAAGAAAAACAAGAATGCAAAAAATCATGACTGTAATGGGTTAAATAGAGCAATATATTCTGTTTTAAAACCTTATGTTTTTGTAACATGTATTATAAAACATTCAGAATCCTAAATTACCTTAATTGTACAAGTTCTAAATTGTACCTGTTACTACTTGTGTGATGTAGTAGAAAATTAGAAAACAGGAAAGAATGAAATGTTAAAACAAGGCACAAACAGAAATACGCACATTTCGAAGTCTATCTGTATGAAGCCCATTATTTATGTGGTGCTTAGAAGGCAAGAAGGATTGTAAAAGAGTAATGATCATTTCTTGTTTAATAAATAAATACTAAGTAATTAAAGCGAGTGCTATAAATTGTGTTTGCGAAGATTTGAATTACATTACAATGCCATGTTTTATTTGATCGCAATTATACTGATTAAAGTTTTAAAGGTTTGGCAAACATTCTACACTCTTGCAGTTGTTCACTCCAGGCCCTTAGGCAATATGTTAATAACAGGCATCTCTGTATAAAAACATTTGCACTAATGAAACTAATAGATTTTATCCAAACCATCTGTTGGTAAAGACGGATTAAAATGTGAACTCACTTATGTCGATCCTTCGAGAACTATACACCATAAAATAGGCTGCAGAAGCTTATCTATAATATCCCTGCTAACAGAGAATTGCTAGTTAACTGGATAAAGCATTCCATATTGGGTATGAACAGTAATTGTAGAAGAAAAATGTTTTCAGAGATAACCGAATAGTGTGGAATATTTAGGTAACTGCTTATAAACTACAGATGGAGCGTGTTTTATTGAGATTAGAGGCATGATACAGCCACGATGAATGTGCTTTCAGCTAAAAACTCCCTATTGTCCTACTCTCACTCCTAAATTTAAAGGGGGCATTTACCTTAAAACATTTGTTGTTGCATTACAATGAGGTTTAAACAAAAAAATGTGTTCATGTTCATGTTTCTCTGCAATTTTTGGAACTCCCATAGAAACGAATATTGAGAGCTGCCCGTGAACTGCCACTTCCGCTTAGTGGCATAAACCTCAAAATTACATATTAGAATATTCTGTGCAGAAATAGTCAATATGGAGTCATGAAAAACAAGTCACGTCAAATTAACATGCTCACTTCTTATGAAGAATAAACATGGATGCTACCCAGTGTCGGACTGGGGAGCCAAGAGCCCACCAGTAACCAACTCCAGGGCCCCTCTTTTCAGCTACATACAAGTGTGACATTTTCTTCAATCATAAATTTATATAACAATGAACTGGGTAGATTGTTCAATGAATAAGATGCTGCATTTGTCTGTACATAGTGATTTATGTATATTGTGCCAAGTACTTCTCATATAACAGGGTGGTGGCCACTCCTGCACAGGGGCCCACCGGAGAATTCTCCTGTTCTCCTGTGGGCCAGTCCAAGCCTGATGCTACCTATAGTAAAACTATTGTGGACCAACAAACTGAATTGGAAATGTTAATAAATGTAAATGAATGGCCAGTGTCTTACATTAAGGGCTCGCTCACACATCGTGTAGATTCTCTCATGTGAGAGAATTGAGGCCGATTATGCTAATGACGCTAATGAGAGTCACCTTAGTGTGATCTGACTCTCTCGCATGAGAAAATCACAGCACATGTGTGGAGAAGATGGAGAATTTAATTTCTCCATCTTCTCCATGGTCTCTGTGCGCGTACATCGGACTGCATTCGGGTGTCATCTGAGTGCAGTTCAATGTTTCACTCGCACCCATAGACCTGTATGAGTGCGTATGATCCGATTATCAGAGGCACTCACAGCACGCTGTGTCTGTTTTCACATGTCGTATTAGCATGAGAAAAAATTGCAGATCGGCACTGCGCCATCGTGAAATATCTGGATAGCACTTGGCCGTGTTATATGCCAGTGTGAGTGAGCCCTTACTAATCAGTTTACACCAATTTTTAGCATAAACAGTTCACAAAATTCATACCTTGTGTGATGAAGTATAACAAATTTGCAGTAAAATCTGCAGCAAGAAAGATTTTTTTCTCCAACAAGACATTGGGGCCGATTCATCAAAATTGGCATAAGCTGTGTTCACACGCAGTGACCGGACAGCAACTGAAACCCGCAGCCATCTTTTGAGATCTTTTCACTGCTCTCATGCACAATTGCAGACAGCATGGTGGCTCAGTGGTTAGCACTGTTGCTTTGCAGCACTGGTGTCCTGTGTTCCAGTCCCTCCAAGGAAACATCTGCAGGAGTCTGTATGTTCTCTCTTGGGTTTCATCCCACACTTCAAAGACATATACTCATAGGGAATTTAGATTGTGAGCCCCAACAGGGACAATGATGATGATACCTGTAAATTGCTATGGAATATGATAGTGCTAGATAAGCAAAGCATAATACATTTACTTAATTTTTCAGGGAAACAGCTGTTTAATTTGCAAAGTTGCACTGCCATTATGATCAGCTCCACGGTTTTGCAGGTGCAAAATTAAGTGATTCACGGAATTAAAAGGGAAAAAGAGAAATAACATCAATGTCTCCCTTTATTCCCCCCCCTTTTCTTCATTCCCATATAGCCTGAAATAGCAATCAAACCGAGAAATTTACAATTATTCTATATCACAAATCAGAAATCCTAAATTAAGGTATAAAGTGACACAGCTGGGTTCATGAATTAAAATGTCTTAGACCTCATTCAGACATGGAGTTTTTTGCGTATTAAAAGACATTGATTTTGATCATTTTTTAAAATCTGAATTCCAATTATTTTTTGATATGTTGTTCTTTTTTCACCATCAGTGTGGCTTCCGCATATCTTGCATGCAAAAATAAGAGTAAAAATTCCAAGCTTCTCCTACTTATTAAACATTAAAAAACTAACTAGACTCAGATGCCCGTGTATGTCATCCGTGGACTCTCTGTTATTGTCACCGAACCATAGATTGTGCAATTTTGATTTGTGAATCAGAAAAATTGGACGAGACTTTATTTTTTTTGCAAACATTTGGTGTAAAAAAACAACAAAACACAAACACTTGAACATCCTTATATCTCTCTCACAAGTCCGGGTTGCCAGTACGTGTGGTATCCATTGTTTCTCACAGATATCACACATACCATTTATAACCTATGGGGCTGCTCACATGTCTGTGTTTATACACAACCTGTGTGTCCATGCAAAACACACGGAGACATGTCCAGCAAGGATGACAAGGGCCAATAAAAGTCTATGGGTCCATGAAAAACACATACAACACACGGGTGACATCCATGTGTCATCTATTTGCTGTCCGTGTTTAACATTGCAAAGTATAAGAGAAGCTTTGAAATGTGTTTATTTCTTTATCCATACCGGATCCATACACTGATGACACTCTGATGGTAAAAAATGACACACTGATGACACACTGATGGTAAAAAAGGACACACTGATGACAAAATGACGGTAAAAATGAACACACTGATGACACACTGATGGTAAAAAAGGACACACTGATGACATACTGATGGTAAAAAAGGACACACTGATGACAAAATGACGGTAAAAATGAACACAATGATGACACACTGATGGTAAAAAAGGACACACTGATGGTAAAAAAGGACACACTGATGACAAAATGACGGTAAAAATGGACACACTGATGACACACTGATGGTAAAAAAGGACACACTGATGACACAATGATGGTAAAAAGGTACACACTGATGACACACTGATGACACAATGATGGTAAAAAGGGACACACTGATGGTAAAAAAGGACACACTGATGACACAATGATGGTAAAAAAGGACACACTGATGACACACTGATGGTAAAAAAGGACACACTGATGACACTCTGATGGTAAAAAAGGACACATTGATGACACACTGATGGTAAGAAAGGACACACTGATGACAAAATGACGGTAAAAAGGGACACACTGATGACACACTGATGGTAAAAAAGGACACACTGATGACACACTGATGGTAAAAAAGGACACACTGATGACACAATGATGGTAAAAAGGGACACACTGATGACACACTGATGGTAAAAAAGGACACACTGATGAGACAATGATGGTTAAAAGGGACACACTGATGGTAAAAAAGGACACAGTGATGACACAATGATGGTAAAAAAGGACACACTGATGGTAAAAAAGGACACAATGATGACACACTGATGGTAAAAAAGGACACACTGATGACACACTGATGGTAAAAAGGACACACTGATGACACAATGATGGTAAAAAGGGACACACTGATGACACACTGATGGTAAAAAAGGACACACTGATGACACAATGATGGTAGAAATGGACACAGTGATGGTAAAAAAGGACACACTGATGACACAATGATGGTAAAAAAGGACACACTGATGGTAAAAAAGGACACACTGATGACACACTGATGGTAAAAAAGGACACACTGATGACACTCTGATGGTAAAAAAGGACACACTGATGACACACTGATGGTAAAAAAGGACACACTGATGACACAATGATGGCAAAAAGGGACACACTGATGGTAAAAAAGGACACACTGATGACACAATGATGGTAAAAAAAGACACACTGATGACACTGGTGGTAAGAAAGGACACACTGATGACACACTGATGGTAAAAAAGGACACACTGATGACACAATGATGGTAAAAAGGGACACATTGATGATAAAAAAGGACACACTGATGACACTCTGATGGTAAAAAGGACACACTGATGACACAATGATGGTAAAAAAGGACACACTGATGACACAATGATGGTAAAAAAGGGACACACTGATGACACACTGTGGGTAGAAAGGGACACACTGATGACATACTGATGGTAAAAAAGGACACACTGATGACACAATGATGGTAAAAAAGGACACACTGATGACACAATGATGGTAAAAAGGGACACATTGATGACACAATGATGGTAAAAAAGGACACACTGTTGACTCAATGATGGTAAAAAAGGACACACTGATGACACACTGATGGTAAAAAAGGACACACTGATGATAAAATGACGGTAAAAATGGACACACTGATGACACACTGATGGTAAAAAAGGACACACTGATGACATACTGATGGTAAAAAAGGACACACTGATGACACAATGATGGTAAAAAGGGACACACTGATGACACACTGATGACACAATGATGGTAAAAAGGGAGACACTGATGGTAAAAAAGGACACACTGATAGTAAAAAAGGACACACTGATGACAAAATGACGGTAAAAATGAACAGACTGATGACACACTGATGGTAAAAAAGGACACACTGATGACATACTGATGGTAAAAAAGGACACACTGATGACAAAATGACGGTAAAAATGAACACACTGATGACACACTGATGGTAAAAAAGGACACACTGATGACACACTGATGGTAAAAAAGGACACACTGATGACAAAATGACGATAAAAATGGACACACTGATGACACACTGATGGTAAAAAAGGACACACTGATGACATACTGATGGTAAAAAAGGACACACTGATGACACAATGATAGTAAAAAGGGACACACTGATGACACACTGATGACACAATGATGGTAAAAAGGGACACACTGATGGTAAAAAAGGACACACTGATGACACAATGATGGTAAAAAAGGACACACTGATGGTAAAAAAGGACACACTGATGACACTCTGATGGTAAGAAAGGACACACTGATGACAAAATGACGGTAAAAAGGGACACACTGATGACACTCTGATGGTAAAAAAGGACACACTGATGACACACTGATGGTATAAAAGGACACACTGATGACACAATGATGGTAAAAAGGGACACTGATGACACACTGATGGTAAAAAAGGACACACTGATGAGACAATGATGGTAAAAAGCGACACACTGATGGAAAAAAAGGACACACTGATGACACAATGATGGTAAAAAAGGACACACTGATGGTAAAAAAGGACACACTGATGACACACTGATGGTAAAAAAGGACACACTAATGACACACTGATGGTAAAAAGGACACACTGATGACACAATGATGGTAAAAAGGGACACACTGATGACACACTGATGGTAAAAAAGGACACACTGATGACACAATGATGGTAGAAAGGGACACACTGATGGTAAAAAAGGACACACTGATGACACAATGATGGTAAAAAAGGACACACTGATGGTAAAAAAGGACACACTGACACACTGATGGTAAAAAAGGACACACTGATGACACTCTGATGGTAAAAAAAGGACACACTGATGACACACTGATGGTAAAAAAGGACACACTGATGACACAATGATGGCAAAAAGGGACACACTGATGGTAAAAAAGGACACACTGATGACACAATGATGGTAAAAAAGACACAGTGATGACACTGGTGGTATGAAAGGACACACTGATGACACACTGATGGTAAAAAAGGACACACTGATGACACAATGATGGTAAAAAGGGACACATTGATGATAAAAAAGGACACACTGATGACACTCTGATGGTAAAAAGGACACACTGATGACACAATGATGGTAAAAAAGGACACACTGATGACACAATGATGGTAAAAAAGGGACACACTGATGACACACTGTGGGTAGAAAGGGACACACTGATGACATACTGATGGTAGAAAAGGACACACTGATGACACAATGATGGTAAAAAAGGACACACTGATGACACAATGATGGTAAAAAGGGATACATTGATGACACAATGATGGTAAAAAAGGACACACTGTTGACTCAATGATGGTAAAAAAGGACACACTGATGACACAATGATGGTAGAAAAGGACACACTGATGACACAATGATGGTAAAAACAGGCACACTGATGACACAATGATGGTAAAAACGGGCACACTGATGGTAGAAACGGACACACGGATGACACCCTGATGAAACAATGGGCACACTAATGACACAATGATGGTAAAAACGGGTACACTGATGACACAATGATGGTAAAAACAGACACACTGATGACACAATGATGGTAGAAACGGACACACTGATAACACAATGATGGTAAAAAAGGACACACTGATGGTAAAAAGGGACACACTGATGGTAAAAACAATATGCAAGAAGAGTTGTCCACAGGACCACAGGAGATAAGGTTCTTAAAACTTGACGTTTATTTAGCCATCATGTTAAAAAGCACAGACATGCAGAAGAGAGCAATCCCAGTGCAGGGAGCAAGTCCTACGCGTTTCAACCTTCACGGTCTTAGTCAATGTGTGATGGTAAAAAGGGACACACTGATGGTAAAAAAGGACACACTGATGACGCAATGATGGTAAAAAAGGACACACTGATGGTAAAAAAGGACACACTGATGACACACTGATGGTAAAAAGGACACACTGATGACACAATGATGGTAAAAAGGGACACACTGATGACACACTGATGGTAAAAAAGGACACACTGATGACACAATGGTGGTAGAAAGGGACACACTGATGGTAAAAAAGGACACACTGATGACACATTGATGGTAAAAAAGGACACACTGAAGGTAAAAAAGGACACACTGATGACACACTGATGGTAAAAAAGGACACACTGATGACACTCTGATGGTAAAAAAGGACACACTGATGACACACTGATGGTAAAAAAGGACACACTGATGACACAATGATGGCAAAAAGGGACACACTGATGGTAAAAAAGGACACACTGATGACACAATGATGGTAAAAAAAAGACACACTGATGACACTGGTGGTAAGAAAGGACACACTGATAGTTACATAGTTACATAGTTAGTAAAGCCGAATAAAGACTTGCGTCCATCAAGTTCGACCTGTTAGTTCTGTAATTGCTAAAGTTGATCCAGAGGAGGGCAAAAACCCCAAATGATTTGGCCAATCTTCACCTGAGGAAAAATTCCCTCCCGACTCTGAAACCAGCAGTCAGAATAAATCCCTGTATCAACCTACTATTTTATTTTATTTTTAAGTATATGCTGAAATCTGCCTGGTATCTAGAAAAGCATCCAGTCCCCGCTTGAACTGGTTTAGTGAATCCGACATTACCGTCTCCTCACTCAGTGAATTCCATATTCTCACTGCTCTTACCGTAAAGAACCCCTTCCTATGCTGGTGCTGAAACCTTTTCTCTTCCAGTCTTAGTGAATGCCCTCTTGTTACCGTAATATTCCTCCTTTTGAACAAATCCCGGGCAAGGTCTCTATACTGTCCCCTAACATATTTGTACACATTTATTATGTCCCCCCTCAACCTTCTCTTTTCCAGGCTGAATAGTCCTAGTTTTGCCAACCTCTCTGGGTATTGCAGTCCCTCCATTCCCTTTATTAATTTTGTTGCCCTCCTTTGTACCTTTTCAAGCTCATTTATATCCTTTCTATATATTGGGGCCCATAACTGAGCACAGTATTCCAAGTGTGGTCTGACCAGAGCTTTGTACAGTGGAAGAACAATGTTCTCCTCCTTTGCAGCTATACCTCTTCTGATACATCCCATTACCCTGTTTGCCCTTACAGCAGCCGCTTGACTTTGGGCACTCCAATTTAGTTTGCTATCAATCAAGATGCCCAAGTCCTTCTCCATCTCTGAATTCCCCAATGATTTCCCATTCAGTGAGTACTGGTGACTTCCATTTTTCCTTCCCATATGTATGACCTTACATTTCTCCTCGTTAAACCTCATTTGCCATTTAATGCTCCACCTACCCAGCTTATCCAAATCCCTCTGTAGGTCTGCACTGTCCTCTTTTGTATTAATTGTTTTACATAACTTTGTGTCATCTGCAAATATTGATATTTTACTATTTATCCCGTTGACTATGTCGTTAATAAAGATATTAAATAACATTGGGCCTAGTACAGACCCCTGTGGTACCCCACTAGTGACGCTTACCCAATCTGAGTATATTCCATTTATAACCACCCTCTGCCTTCTATCCTTTAGCCAGTTAGCTACCCACTTGCAGACATTTTCCCCCAGCCCCATCATTCTCATTTTGTATACCAACCTATTATGTGGCACGCTATCGAACGCTTTTGAGAAGTCGAGATACACGACATCCACTGGTTCCCCCTGATCTACTCGAGAGCTAACCTCCTCGTAGAAGTCAATCAGGTTAGTTTGGCAGGAGCGATTCCTCATGAATCCATGTTGGTTCGGGGTTAATAGATTATTAGCATCAAGATGCTCCGTAATTGCCTCATTAATAAAGCCTTCAAAAATTTTGCCCACAACGGACGTCAGACTCACCGGCCGATAGTTTCCGGCGTCACTTTTCGCTCCCTTTTTGAATATTGGCACTACATTCGCCTGTCGCCAATCAAGTTGCACAGACCTAGTCTCAACAGAGTCCTTAAATATAAGATATAACGGTCTGTCTATCACATTACTTAGTTCCCTTAGTACCCGTGGGTGTATGCCATCAGGTCCTGGTGATTTGTTTATTTTAATGTTACTGACGCGTTTCTGTACCCCAGCTTGGGTTAGATTTGTCATACTTAGTGGAGGATTAAGCTTGTCACTTCTCATTTCTCCTGTTAGTTCGATTTCCTTTGTGAAAGTTGACGAAAAAAATTTATTTAATAGATTAGCTTTATCCTCATCTTTCTCTATGATTTTGTCTTCATCACTTTTTATCGGTCCAATATTATCCGATTTAGTCCTTTTACTCTTTATATACGTAAAGAACAGTTTGGGATTTGATCTACTTTCCCTAGCAATACGTCTCTCTGTTTTCTCCTTCGCTATTTTTATTTGTTTTTTTGCAGGTTCTCGTTTTTTCCTTGTAACACATTAGTGCCTCCTTACTGTTTTCCTGTTTTAATCTCTTAAATGCCTCTTTTTTGCTATTTAACGCCCCTTTTACGTTCTTGTTCAACCATATTGGTTTCCTCTTATTTCTGGCCCTTTTATTCCCATACGGTATATACCTCTCGCACTGAGTATTCAGAATTATTTTGAAGGTTTCCCATTTACTATTCGTATTCCTTTGATTAAGAACTTTGTCCCAGTCTATAAGTTGAAGGTTTTCTTTCAGCTGATCAAACTTCGCCCTCCTAAAGTTTAATGTTTTAGTTGTTCCCTTATTGATAACCCTACTGAAGGGCATTTTGAAATTGATAATATTATGATCGCTATTACCTAGGTGCCCCCCTATCTGTACCTCAGTTATTCTATCAGGCCTATTAGTCAATATTAAGTCCAACACGGCCTTCCCTCTCGTTGGTTCCTGCACTAGTTGGGAGAGATAATTATCCTTGATATTTGTCAAGAACCTTTTTCCTTTCTGCGATCTACAGGTTTCTGTTTCCCAGTCAATATCCGGGTAGTTGAAGTCCCCCATTACAATCACCTCATTATGTTTTGCTACTTTGTCTATTTGTCCTAATAGCAGTTTCTCATTCTCCTCTGTTATATTGGGTGGCTTATAGCAGACCCCCAGTAATATTTTATTATTATTTTTTGCCCCCTCTATCTCTACCCACATGGACTCGACCCCCTCTTCTCCATCTCCTATATCTTCCCTTAGTCTGGGCTTTAGACGTGACTTTACATATAAGCAGTCTCCTCCGCCCTTCCCCTGTTTCCGGTCCCTTCTAAATAAACTATAATCTGTTAAATTTACCGCCCAGTCGTAGCTATCATCTAGCCAAGTCTCTGTTATACCTACGATGTCATACCTCTCCTCCGATATAAGCGCCCGCAGCTCATCCGCCTTATTGCTCAGGCTTCTTGCGTTGGTCAGCATGCAAGATAAAACTTTGGGGTTATTTAGCATCCTATTCTTCTCTAATGATCTAACTGTACTATCCCCACCCCCCTCTCCACCCTCATTATATTCACTTCTCCCCTTCCCCCTTGCTTGCCTCACATCCCACCTATTTCCTTGGTTCCCCCCCCCGTCTCTAGTTTAAAAACTCCTCCAACCTATTAGCCATCTTCTTCCCCAGCACCGCTGCACCCTCCCCATTGAGGTGCAGCCCGTCCCTACGGTAGAGCCTGTAGCCGACAGCGAAGTCGGCCCAGTTCTCCATGAACCCAAACCCTTCTGCCTTGCACCAACTCTTTAGCCACTTATTCACCTCCCTAACCTCCCGTTGGCGCTCCTGTGTGGCTCGCGGGATTGGTAGTATTTCTGAGAAAACTACCTTGGAGGTCCTTGCCCTAAGCTTCCTACCTAGATCCCTGAAATCATTTTTAAGGACCCTCCATCTACCACTCACTTTGTCATTGGTGCCAATGTGGACCATGACCGCTGGGTCTTCGCCAGCCCCACCCAGTAACCTGTCAATCCGATCCGCGATGTGCCGGACTCGAGCGCCAGGGAGGCAGCACACCGTTCGGCGATCCCGGTCTTTGTGACAGATTGCCCTGTCTGTCCCCCTAATAATAGAGTCACCCACTACCAGGACCTGTCTAGCCTGCCCTACACTTCCCCCCTCCCCCTCATTACTGGAGCATACACTCCCCCGGCGGTCAGAGGATCTGTCGTGCTCCAATAATGCCGGTTCTGAACCAGCCTTCCTATACTTCTTCCCTCTATCCCTTCTAACTGTTACCCAGCTCCCTGCCTGTTCAGCCTGCGCTTCCCCACTAAGCTCCACCCCCATTGTTGACCCATTGAGTGTCTGCTCGGTGAGCAGCAAACTCCGTTCCATGTTGTCGATGCTCCTCAGTACCGCTATCTGAGCACTTAGATCCAGGATTTGGGCTTCCAAGTGCACGATATGCTCACATCTCTCGCAGCAGTATGGATCCCTGAGCGGTAGCTCAGGGAATGCATACATTGCGCAAGATGTACACTGCACGGCTCCGGCCAACATGGACGTCATTCTAAATATGGGGATACAGTCAGTATATATGTACAAGTACAAAACACAATTATTTATATATAGGTGTATGGACGGGGATCAATTAGGGATGTGCAACTGTATCGATTAGATATCGACGCGGGATCCGTTAAGTATGGACGGGGGATCAATTAAGTATCAATTAAGTGTGGACGGGGGATCAGCTGAGTGGGTCAGGTGGATTAATTAAGTATGGACGGTGTGTCAATTAACTATGGACTGGGATCAATAAGTATGGACTGGGGAAATAATTAATTGTGGACAAGGGAATCAATCAATTAATTATGGACAGGGGGTTTAATTAAATAAACACACTGATGGTAAAAAAGGACACACTGATGACACAATGATGGTAAAAAGGCACACATTGATGATAAAAAAGGACACACTGATGACACTCTGATGGTAAAAAGGACACACTGATGACACAATGATGGTAAAAAAGGACACACTGATGACACAATGATGGTAAAAAAGGGACACACTGATGACACACTGTGGGTAGAAAGGGACACACTGATGATATACTGATGGTAAAAAAGGACACACTGATGACACAATGATGGTAAAAAAGGACACACTGATGACACAATGATGGTAAAAAGGGACACATTGATGACACAATGATGGTAAAAAAAAGGACACACTGTTGACTCAATGATGGTAAAAAAGGACACACTGATGACACAATGATGGTAAAAAAGGAAACACTGATGAGACAATGATGGTAAAAACAGGCACACTGATGACACAATGATGGTAAAAATGGGCACACTGATGGTAGAAACGGACACACGGATGACACCCTGATGAAAAAATGGGCACACTAATGACACAATGATGGTAAAAACGGGTACACTGATGACACAATGATGGTAAAAACAGACACACTGATGACACAATGATGGTAGAAACAGACACACTGATAACACAATGATGGTAAAAAAGGACACACTGATGGTAAAAAGGGACACATTGATGGTAAAAACAATATGCAAGAAGAGTTGTCCACAGGACCACAGGAGATAAGGTTCTTAAAACTTGACGTTTATTTAGCCATCATGTTAAAAAGCACAGACATGCAGAAGAGAGCAATGCCAGTGCAGGGAGCAAGTCCTACGCGTTTCAACCTACACGGTCTTAGTCAATGTCTGTGCTTTTTAACATGATGGCTAAATAAACATCAAGTTTTAAGAACCTTATCTCTTGTGGTCGCTGGAGACAACTCTTCTTGCATATTGGATTTCCTTACCGCTGGGACCAGGGCGGCTCCGTGTGCAGATGACCAGCCAAGGAACCAGGACTAGTGTTGAGCCACCCCCGTAGTGTTCGAGTTCGGTTCGGTTCGTCGAACACCCGTGTGTTCGCCGAACTGTTCGTCGAACTGTTCGTCGAACACCTTCGAACACCGTTAAAACCAATGGCAGGCAAACAAAAACACATAGAAACACATAGAAAACACCTTCAAAGGTGTCCAAAAGCTGACAAACTGCTCAGAAGACACAACTAACACATGGAAAAGTGACAAGTACATATAGTCATGCGAAAAGAAAAGAGGTGGAGGAGTAAAAGGAGAGGGAGACACAAATATAGGCATGTCATGCCCTTCTAAAATCCAAAAAGTGAGAAGCCGACACGTTCAGTCCGCTCCTGCCCGTGCCACCTCCGTGTCGCCGGGTTTGTGCCAGAGCCGCGGTGAACCCTGACGGCCAGCCCCCCTCTCCCAATACTGGTGCCTGTCCGCTGGTGGGTCGAGCGAGCCCCCCTGTGGTGGAGGCAGCTCTAAGCTTTTTAATTTAAATTGTCTCTCTAATTTGAATGAATACACTTTAAATCCATTTACAAGGTTCTATTGGAGGGCAAGTCTCATGCCAGCAGCCACGGTAGCAGGAAGTGGAGGAGGTGTGGCCTGTGTTCCTAGCTGAGTGAGAGCTGTGTGGAGGAGCTCCTGGGAAGCTCCAACTAGGACTTTTTTCTAAGCCCGACCCTTGCCTCTTCGTTTTCCCAGGACCGAGGCAGGGGTGTCGGGGGGTATCCCCGGGCTCCGGCCCTCCCGGTCTGGGCCGGGTGGGGTCGGAGGACTGAATATGGATCCATTGGAGGACTCTGTGAGGAGGTCTGGGAGGCTGTCCCAGCGTGAAACGGCTACGGTGAGCATGCCGGCATCGGCTAACAAGGTGACTGGCAAGCCCAAGGGAAGCAAGGGGAGTGCCCCATGGGCCGAGAGGGGCCCGGACGAGTCAGCGGAGGCTTTCTCCCAGCGGGTGGTGGAGATGTTGCGGTGCCACGAAAAGGGGAAGGTGGCACTGGCGAAACTCCTGCTGGACTTGCGGCAGGCCAAGGCGCTATATAATGCAGCAGCCCAGAGGAAGCGCCCGGCGATCGCCACGCAAATCCAGAGGGTCAAGGATAGGATCGCCGAGGTGGAGCAGAGGCAGGCAGAAATAGAGAGGGCTGCGGGTCCCTTTCTGGAGAAATTCTCTAATGATCGGCGGTTCTCGGGCCAGGAGGGGTTAACCACGCAGCAAGGAAGGGGGGCGTGTGAAGGGGGCCTGCCGGCCAGTGAAGGCACTCCCAGGACTACGCATGGCAGCCAGGAGCCTGGAAAGGAACGTTTGTCTGGAGCCCCGCCCCCTGTCCCACCCACCACAGCTCTGGGTGCTGCCCCGGGGGTTACCCCAGCCATGGAGGAGGAGAAGGTGGGGGGTGGAGGAAGTGGCGCGCTGTTAGTGCGAGCAGAGGATAGTGTGGGTGCGGGCACAAAGGCCGGGGGATCGCGGTCCGGGGCTCCGCCCCTTGACCCACCCACCTCAGCGCTCGGCGTGGCCACCATGAGAGACACACGTAGAACTGCAGAGCCCAGCGGCACCCGGTCTGCCGGCCCGCCCCTAGCCCCGCCCACCTTGGCAATCGGCGTGGCCACCATGCGAGACACACGTGGAACTGCAGAGCCCAGCGGCACCCGGTCTGCCAGCCCGCCCCTAGCCCCGCCCACCTCGGCGCTCAGCGCGGCCACCATGAGAGGCACACGTGGAACTACCGAGCCCAGCGGGCCCCAGTCTGCCAACCCGCCCCAAGCCCCGCCCACCTCGACATTCGGCGTGGCCACCATGAGAGAGACACGTGGAACTGCAGAGCCCAGCGGCACCCGGTCTACCAGTCCGCCCCTAGCCCCGCCCACCTCGGCACTCAGCGCGGCCACCATGAGAGGCACACATGGAACTACCGAGCCCAGCGGCCCCCAGTCTGCCAACCCGCCCCAAGCCCCGCCCACCTCAGCGCTCGGCGCAGCTACCATGAGAGCCGCGAGTGGAACTGCAGAGCCCAGCAGTTCCCGGTCTGCTGGTCCGCCTCTAGTCCTGCCCACCGCAGCTCTCTGCACTGCCTCTGTACAGTCTGTGGGCGGAGGGAAGGAGGGAGGCAGGAGGGACATGAAAGAAAAAGCAGCAAGCAATGCTTATAGTACCAGAAGGCTCAGCAAGCCTTGCGCCAGTGCCCCGCCCCTCGTCCTGCCCACCACAGCACCTGGAGTTACCCAGAAGAAACCTGCGGCTGGGAGGGAGGCAGCAGGGAAAACAGCAGGGAAGACAGAGACGGATCCAGGAACAGTGTCCCAGGAGGTGGCAGTAACCCCGGTCGAGCAGCCTGCCGGCATTACTGGGGAGCCTCCTAAATCTTCCGGTCTGCGTCCTGAGCAGGTGGCGCTGCCTGCCTCCAGCACATCAGAGGAGGAGGACATGGAGGCGTCTTCGGGGTCCGGGGGGCTCATGGCGGCCATCCGGTTGCTGGAGTACCCGGTGAACCTCCAGCATTTTTGTTTCGGGGACGAAGATCCGGGACCTGGAAAGAAGAAGGGGCGCAAGAAGAAGGCACAGGAGACGGTGAGTATGCGTTACGTGTTTAATGATGATACTGATGCTGCTGCTGTCTCCTGTGTAACCCCCACCGGTCAAGGGCGCCCGAATCATGAAGTTGGTCCTCGGCGCAGGTCCGGTGGGGAGAGTAAAGGCAAATGTAAGGCGAGTGGTGATGGTGTGGCGATCCCTACGGAGGACAGTAGGGATGGCAAAGGGTCATCGCTGGCAGTGGCGCCAGACATATTCAGTGTGGTGGAGTTCCCGTCTCTGTCTCCCATGGCCTCTGGGTCTCGGGCAGAGGAAGGTGGGGGTTGTGGCGGTGGAGCCGGAGCAGCTTTTTCAGAGATCTTGGCTGAGGTCCGGAGGATGGTGGGGGAGGAGAGAGACACTGCTTCCATATCTGGCCAGAGGGTTGAGGGGCCGCATGCTGGGGACAAGGCTGCCGGGGGTAAACCGGCTGGGGTGTCTGCACCTGTGAGGTTGGTAAAACCCGGCGCCCAAAATCCCGGCCCCTGTGATACCCAGCGCATGAATATTAGAGGGTCCAAGGTGGCAGAGGGGGAGAAGGGGAGTAAGGACAATGCTGCGGATGTGGTGAGTGTCCTGAAACCCCCCCCCAGTGATGCCAGGACCTTGGGTAAAGCGGTTAGTACCCCACCTGTTCTGGCTAGCATGGATGGGGTGCATGAGGTGGGGATGAATGGGGTACATGAAGGAGGTGAGGATGGAGGTGAGGATGCAGGTATGGAAGTGGTGAGTGGTACGGCTGGTGGTGATGGTAGTGGTGCAGGGGCGGTAGGTGAGGCTGTGAGGCAGAGTGTGAGTGTGAATGAGGGGCCAAGTGTGAGGCCAAGGAATCCCAGTTCGTTGGCGGCCTCGTTAGAGGGCGGTTCACATGTCCGCACCTTTGCGGCGGCCGCTGCCGCGGGTAGTGGAGGGTCCTTGTCAGGGGACACTGGGCAGGGTTACTTGCAATGGCGTCTCCTGGACGCCCTGAAGTGGGGAGAGCAGTCCATTACAGTGGAGGGTAGGGAGGTAGATTTATCGTTCTGGATAGACCGACATGGTCTGTCCGCCTTCCGAGAGTTAGGGGCAGAGAACGTTACGTGGTCTCTGCCGACAGCAGGGCAGGGTGGCGTCCGTAGGAATGTGGTCCGTCTCCGGTGGGAAGGCAATGAAACTTGCCCCTCTAGGGACAAGGTGGTGGAGCTTTTCCTGGGGATGGGCTTCAGGGCTGATGACATCTATGCCCTGATTCATCCATATGGTGCCACCTTTTTCGACGTCAGCTTTGTGAGATCGGAGGGCCTAGAGCTCTTCTGGTCTCAGTATGAGCTGGCTCGGATTTGCCCTGAATGGCGAGGGTTTATAGTCCAGGCTATCTCTCGCCAAAACTCAGTGAAGAAAGTGACCGTGCTCACCAGTAACGAGTCACTTTCTGAGATGGACATCATGACCTGGCTGAGCAGGTATGGGGAGGTGGTCCAGATTCCCAAAAAGAATCTGGACAAGCATGGCATCTGGTCAGGGGCCTGGACCTTTATGGTAAAACTGAAGGTCTCGGGTTACTCGGTTACCCACATTCCCACTTCAACATTCTTGGGAAGGGACCGAATCCTGATCTTTTACCAGGGGCAGCCGAAGTTGTGCCACAGGTGCGGCAGCCCCTCTCACTTCAGCGCGGGGTGTAAGGTGGAGAAGTGCGCAGTGTGTGGAGGGGTGGGTCATCTGGCCGCAACCTGTAGGGACATTCGGTGTAACCTGTGTGGTGTCTTGGGACACCCGTTTAGTCGCTGTCCGCGCTCCTATGCCAATGTTGGCCTGAATCCGGGAGGTGCTGGTAGGGAGGAGGCGAGGACCAGACCAGCCGGTGAAGGGACTAGCGGCGGCGTAGGAAGTAAGGGACCGGTGAGGAGCAGAACTCCCCCTGAGGCGGGAGGGAAAGAGCAGCGTCCGAGGAGAGTGGTGGAGAGGGACCAGGGGATTATGTCCCTGCCTCTGGTCCCTAGTTCGGGGGAGCTTGCAGCTGAGGTCCCGGACAGTGAGATAGACGAAGAGGTCAGGAGGATGGTCAGGGAGGATGGGGCCACCTCTCCCTTATCCTCATCCAGCGAAGGTGTGGATGAGGGGGGGAATGAAGAGTGGCAACAGCAAAAGAAAAGGGAGAAGAAAAGGGTGAGGAAGAAGGGTAACTCGAAGGAGAAGGCAACCCGGGGCCAGGTGCCAAAGGAAGGCTCTTCCTCCCTTCCTCCGGTGGAGCTCTCCAACCAGTACCAGGCCCTAAGCGAGTCTCCCTTGTCTTCAGATGGGGGGGAGGAGGGGGGTCTGGTGCTGGGGGTTGCGGACAAGGATGTAGGGGCTAAAGGGGGCGCCAGGCCCTCAACATCGGGGGTTGGGGAAACCGGGCCTCTGGTGGGGGGGGTCGACCCAGGGCCTCCTGACAAGGGCAAGGGTGCGCCTGAAACAGTTGTGCCCGTTAAAGTTGTGTGTGGAACAGCAGGTATGGATGTGTCGGTGTGCCTGAAACGTGCTATATCGTCCTCTGAGGAGGAAAATGGAGCACATGTAAAGGGTAAGGTGGGTGGGAAGAAGGTCGCTGTCCAACCTGATCACTCATGATGGCGGCACTCACCCCGTTGACGCTGGCGACCATTAATGTTGCCAGCATAAAGTCTGATGCGGCTAGGTTCACGGCCTTCCATTTTCTCGGCCAGCTTGATGCCGACATTTTGTTTTTGCAGGAGACCAGGTTGGTCGATCTCACGTCCCTTAAAAAAGCTAAGAGGGAGTGGGTACACGGGCCTTCCTATTGGTCTCTTGCGGCTGAGCCGTATAGCGGTGTGGCGGTCCTTTTCAAGACCGCAGATGTAGTATGCCGACGGGTTATTGAGTTGGAAATGGGGAGGTGCTTGATCTTGGATGTGTTCATAAGGGGACAAGAGCTTCGGCTCATAAACATCTATGGTCCCCAGACTAAGTGGGACCGCAAGTGTCTCTTTATGAGTATTAAACCCTTTTTGTTTTGTAGCCGACTGGTGGTCTTTGGAGGGGACTTCAACAATGTCTCGAGGCCCCAAGACAGAGGAGGTTCCAGAGACCGGTTGGCCTACGACAGCGTCGCCTTGAATAGCATAGTTAGTGAGACTCGCCTAGTGGATGTCCACATCCGGAACACCACGGGCCACGCGGGTTACACTTATTTCAGAGGTAGTCAGACTAGGTCTAGAATAGACAGGTTTTATTTGAAGGAGGAGGCAGTCTCTTCACCTTTATCGGTGGTAGAGGTTGAATTCTCCGACCACTGCCTGATTATGTTTTCTCTGAATGTTACAGAGACTCCTCGGATGGGAAGAGGTTTTTGGAAGCTGAATTCGTCACTCCTGAAGGAAGCAGCTGTAAGACAGTCCTTTGAGGATTTCTTTCAAAGTCAGGTACCGCTACTGGGCCTTGGTAACACTAAGTCAGAGTGGTGGGAGATCTTCAAACATCGGGTGGCGAGATTCTTCCGCCAGCTTTCTAACCTCAGAAGCCTGAACAGGGATCTCCTGTATCGGGGCCTGAGGAGGAAACTCGAGGAACTTGTCTCGACTGGGGGTGGCCGTGAGGACATCACCAGGGTGAAAGCCTTACTCAAGAGATGTCAGTATGATAGGCACACATCTTTGGTTTTTGAGAGGGACTTCGGGAAGTATCGCTCACCCGACCCCTACAGAAACTGCAAGATGTCAGTGAGTAGTAAGATAGTGGCGGGTCTGAGGGACAGTACAGGATCCCTGACCAGGTCCAGGTCAGGGATCTTGGAGGTCGTCAGATCCTTTTACTCACATCTCTTGGGGAGGAGGGAGCTGGATCGAGATGAGACGTCGGCTTTCCTGGCTGAGGCCATTCCTGAATCAGGGGTAGACCCCTCGCTCGATGTCTTGGTGGATGAGATCAAAGAAGAGGAAGTTAGACTGGCGATTGACGGGCTCCAGCTCAAAAAATCACCAGGTCCGGACGGCTTAACGTCGGAGTTCTACAAGACCTTTAAGGACCTTTTGGTCCCCTTATTGACTCAGGTTTTTAATGAGTGTCTCTCCTCGGGCACTCTTCCGAGATCAATGAGGAGGTCAGCTTTGATCCTTCTTTCTAAGGGAAAGGATCCGTCGCACATTGAGAACTGAAACCCATAGCGCTTCTCAATGTGGACAGGAAGGTTTTGGCTAAAGTACTCTTTAATAGGTTGGTGAAGTTTGCGCCACGGCTCCTTTCTGAGTCCCAGCACTGCTGTGTTCCTGGCCGTAGCACTTTTAGTGCTGTTCTCGGTGTCCGGGAGGCTGTGGAACAGGGTAGGGCTGGCCTCTGGAAGGGGTATCTGCTGTCCTTGGATCAGGCCAAAGCCTTTGACCGGGTTGATCACGAGTACCTGTGGTCCACTCTTCTGAGGTATGGTCTGCCAGGGAGGTTCGTGGACTGGCTGAAGACATTGTACAGAGGGGCGGAGAGTTTCCCACTTGTGAATGGTTGGATTGGACAGGCCTTTGCGGTGGGCTCCGGCGTTCGTCAGGGATGTCCTCTCAGTCCCCTGCTGTATGTGTTCGCGATTGATCCCTTCATAAGGAGGGTGGATCGTGGACCAATAGCGGGGGTGAGGATGGACCAGGCGGGCGAACGGGAGGCCGCCCTGAAGGTAGTGGCCTATGCTGATGATGTCTCTGTTTTTGTCTCCTCAAAAGAGGAGGTGCGGGCAGTGATGTCTGAGGTGGAGGGCTACTCCAGGGCCTCTGGTTCCATTGTCAATCGGAGCAAGTGTGGGAGTCTTTGGCTGGGGGGAGGAGATCCCAGGTTTGATCTCCCGGACACCCTCCCAGAGCCCCAAGAGTATGCCAAGATCCTAGGCGTTGAATTTGGCCAGGGTGATTACCCAACCAAAAACTGGGAAAGTAGACTTAAAACTGCCGCCCAGAGAGTGGACCAGTGGAAGGGTTGGTCTTTGACCCTGAGGGAAAGGGTGAGCTTGTGCAAAGGTTTCCTGCTCCCATTGTTAATGTATCTAGGCAGCATTTGCATTTTGCCAGAGCCTCTCTGGACGCGGGTCTATGGCCTGTTTTTCCAACTGTTATGGGGAAACAGGCTGAACCTAGTCAAGCGGGAGGTTACTTACCGTACGAGGAGACTAGGGGGGTTGAATATGGTCAACCCCGTGGTGTTCTTGGTTTGCACCTTTCTTAAGCTAAATATATCAAACCTCTGGAAAGAGAGGGCTCCTCTGTGGGTATTCTCCTGTAGGGGATGGTTGCAGTCCTTCTTCCAGGATTGGGAGACAGGAGGGCGTGTGAAGGATCTTCGCACACCGCACGGGCATCTCCCGGCTTATGTTACCCCGGTTTTGAAAGTAATACGCCGGTGGGGTTTGGGAGTGTGGGAGGTGAGGACTCTCACGAGGAAACTTCTCGAGGGGAGGATCTTATCGACCCATTTTCATAAGCCACTGGCACTCAGGGACTGCCCAAGTCGGGATCTGGAGGTGGGGTTGCGTCTTTTAAATTCAAAACGGATCCCCGCGAAGTATTGGGACTTGACTTGGCGCTGCTTTCAGGGTAAGCTGTATGTGAGGGACAACTTGAAGTACAGGAACTCCGAGGATAGGAATTGTCCTCGTGAGAGTTGTGCTGACACGCTTGAGAGCATGGAGCACTTCCTGCTTCAGTGTCCCTTTAATGCAGAGGTATGCAACAGGGTGGGCGCTTCCATTGACTGGCCTAGGCTGGCGGGCCTCTCCTACGCTGAGTGGGCCTATGGAGCGTTCAGAGACCTTGGTGGACGGGACCAGTGCACTCTTTTTCTAGTTAGCCTAGTGGTTAGGTTTTTCACATGGAATGCACGGTGTTTAGTGTCGACGGGCAGTAAAATCCTCCCAGTGGGTGAGGTATGTAGCAACATCCTTGGTGACCTGGTGAAGATGCGCTCCTTGGAGTATGAAAGGCTGGGTGCATCGGGGGCCTCCCGTCTCTGGAGGGGTTTCTCCTTCCAGGTGCCTTAGTTCTGGATTGCTCCAAGCCTCCTGGTGGTGGGCTAAGTTCTCACCGTAGCTTTTTGTTTTGAGAATGGTATCATGAAAAGGGTTTACAAGCACCGAACCGGTGCGGATGGTATTTTTGTTATTGTTCTTGTTGTTATTATTATTGTTGTCTTATTGTTCTTTTACTTTGGGGGTTAGTTAGGTGGGGTGGGGGTTTTGAGGGGGGTTAAGCATGAACTTGGACTGGCCCGGGCCCAAAACTGTCGGGGTTCGCCCTAAGTCCGGAAGGACTTTTTCGGAACTTAGAGGCCGGTTCGGGTTGGGGGTATAGTGAGAGTTGGGGTAGTGTATGTGTTATTATGTGTTACTCATGATTTAAGTGTTGTGTGTTATTTCATATGGTTTATGTGGTTTATATTTTGTTATATGTATTTTGCTTCTGCATCTCTGGTTTTTGTTACAGCAGAATCAGGTGTAAGTGTGGAGGAAGTTTGAGGTATGTTTGGATAGGCTGTGGTTGTATGGTGGTTGTCAGGCAGGTGGGGTCCCTTGTATATACATTGTTTATGTATCGGTTATATTGCTGGAAATTGTTTTCGTTACTTGTACTAGTTTGTGTTCTTACATTTATAATAAAATAGAGTTCCAGCTCCAGTAGCGTCCACTAAAGCTGCTGCAGTTAAAAAGCTTTTATAAGGATCGAGCTCGGCTGTCCACCGCAAGGCATCCTACTGCCAGTCCCAGCCCCTATGCCTTGGGGTGCCTCCTGATGCTCTTCACTGAGAATCCCATGGTCCCGAAGCATTTCCTTTGAAAAAATTAAGTGTCTAAACTACAGGTGGTGTAGCTTGCTTAACAGCCGGGATAATCCGCTGACTAGCAGACACTGCTACTAGGCACAAAGTATTTCCTGGGCTAGATGCAGTTAAAAATTTGTAATTAGATACTCTCGTTGGATGCTGAGAAAGCATTCCATAGAGTCTCCTGGCACGCCATATATGATTCTCTTAAAAAGCTTGGGGTAGGGGTCTAGGGGACCCTTTTATAGCCAAAATCATGGCCCTGTATCGCAATACGTCACCTAGGCTGAAGATAAATGGAACTGTAGCACCCTGAGGGCTCGGTTGCTACAGACGTATTGCACCTCACCCAGAGGTGTGATATCTCACTCTCAGGTAAGGATGGAGTGTGGATCAGGACCCGACACCTGCATGCATTACACCACATTGCCGTGGGGCAGGGCGACCAATATGCCTCTGAGATGGGCACGACAGTCCCTGTCCCTGGCTGGAGTGGGGGGAGGGAACACTGAGGAAGGGGAACCCTGTAGTGCAGGAGCAGGGAGGAAGCAGTTCCTGGGTGCATTGAGAAGGGAGTATAAAAGGTGGGCACCATCTTAGTTCAGTGCAGAGAAGTCTGAGCAGAAGTGGCAGGGAGCAGGGGCTCTGCATGAGCTCTGCTCCGGAGGCGGGCCTAGTAACAGAGGCCCAGGCCTGGAAGAGGGAGAAGGAAGGAAGAGGAGCGGAGAAGGCTCCAGGAACGAGGAATGAAGGGATCCCAGGGGTGCGGACGGGCGAGTCGCCACCGCACGCCCGAATCCACCTGCGTGGAGGGGTCAGGCCAAAGGGGGAGACCGGTCCCCGAACTAGTGGAGGCAGGAAACGACCCTCAGCTAGAAACCGGAGGCTCTGACATTTTATGTGGCGCAGCCCCTCGCTACACCCGCTAGGAAGGCACCACATAGGGTCAGGGAAACTGGCGCCAAGTTTACCAAGAGGAGGCCCGAGGCAGCCGGACAGAAGTGTTGGTAAGAAAGGCCATACAAAGGACACACAAAGGGGGTCCTGTGAAGTGCTCCAAAGTTATCTGGGAGTTGTCTGAGCCCCTCACCTGGTGAGCACAGTACGACGTGGGCAGCCGTTACCTGCAGACGTGGTCTGGATAATAAGAACTGTGAGTAAAGGCCCTGGACTGCATCACTGACTCCGTGTCGTTACTGCTGCTGCCCTGCACCATCACCCCCATCCTCCGCATACACTGCCCTGAGGCTATACTCCTCCCGTGGGGAGTTATGCTACGCTCTGCTGCACCCACAACACCAGCCTCAGCGGTCTGCCCTGTAGCGGCGGTTCACTCTGACCGCAATCCACGGGTGGCGTAGTCGGACATTTAAACATCAAAACCACATAAATAGTTCCGCCACTGGTTTGACCGCCCTGAGCCACGGAACCGGGTCGCCGCCACGAAGACTACAACCACCAGCATCCACCAAAAAGGGTCCGGCTCCGGGTGTCCCAAGGCCCAGGGGGTGCGTCAGAACATTTTCATCACCTTTCACAATCACCAATGGGACAAGGCAGGGATGTCCTCTGTCCCCTCTCTTATACATCCTAGTGACGGAGCACCTGCTCTCATCAATTCGCTATAACCCCAATATTAGGTGGATTGAGGTGGGAGGCACCGAGTACAAGTGCTCTCTATTTGCTGATGATGTCCTAGTATATATCACTCAATCACATATATCCATCCCTGCTGTTATGGCTGAAATAGATCACTTTGTTACATGGTAAAATTTTAAAATCAATGCAGCGAAGTCTGAGGCCCTCGATGTCTCCCTCCCCAAATCCATATAGGATTCCATCCAGTCCAACTTTCCCTTTGCCTGGCCCTCACAGGGTATCAAATACTTAGGAATTCCTATTCATAGAGACCTCTCCCATCTATGTTATCTTAATTTTGGGCCCTTTATTGAACAATTCCATACAGACCACGGTTGGCAAGTTAGAACTGTAAGATTCACTACGGGAACCACTGGTGTTTTGTGGAAAAGCACATGTACACTGCGTTCCAAATTATTATGCAAAAAGTGTTTAGGAGTGATAAGGGAAGAATTTGTTTGTTTGTCAGTTAAACTCATTGATGGTGATGTGTGTCAGGGCTCTTTATATCACTGTAAGCAATTGCAGACACCTGTGCTAATTAGTTTGGCAGGTGTGTCCAATGAAAGGCAAGACTACTTAAGAAGGCTCTCTCACATTATTAAGCAGCCTACATTTTCTGCCAAAATGGGAAAGAAAAAGGATGTGTCGGCTGCTGAGAAGCAACAAATTGTGGAGTGTTTAGGTCAAGGCATGACTACAATCAACATTGTGCGATGATCAGGATGAAGTGTCTTGGCAATCAAGAAGTATGTAGCTGATTCACAGTACACACGTGTGCGTGCTGATAAGGGCAAATTGAGGACTCTTTCCTACAGGCAATTACGTCAGGTTGAAAGAGCAGCGGCAAAAAAGCCTTGTCATAGCAGCAGACAAGTTTTTGAAGCTGCTTGTGCCTCCAACGTCCCCCGAACAACAAGATGCAGGGTCCTTCAGAGGTTTGCAGCTGTGCATACGCCATCCTGTCGACCTCCTCTGTCCACTTCACACAAGCAGAAACGGCTCCAGTGGGCCAAACATTACATGAAGACTGATTTCAAAACTGTTTTGTTCACGGATGAGTGCCGTGCAGCGCTCGATGGTCCAGATGGATGGAGTGGAGGATGGCTGGTTGATGGACACCCCATGCAAACACGGCTACAGCGCCAACAAGGAGGAGGTGGAGTAATGTTTTGGGCTGGAATCATGGGGAGAGAGATTGTCGGCCCCTTTAGGATCCCTGAAGGCGCTAAAGATGAACTCCATAATGTATGTGGATTTTCTCAAACAGCACTTCCTGCCATGGTTCAAGAAGAAGAACCGTGTATTTCACAGCAAGATCATTTTTCTGCATGATAATGCACCATCTCATGCTGCAAATAAAACATCTGCATCTCTGGCTGATATGGGCATAAAAGGGGACAAACTTATGGTGTGACCCCCATGCTCCCCTGACCTCTACCCCATTCAGAACCTTTGGAGCATCATTAAAAGGAGTGTCTATGATGGCGGGAGGCAGTTCACATCTAAGCAACAGCTCTGGGAGGGTATTCTGTCCTCATGCAAAACAATTGAAGCAGAAACCATCCAAAACCTGACAAATTCAATGGACGAGAGAGTTCAGAAGCTCCTTTCGAACAAGGGGTCCTATGTGAAAATGTAACATCACCTAGAATAAAGTTTTGAGTTGAAAACTGTTTGATTTCAGTTTCTAACAACCTGCTAATGCTTATAATTTCAAAAATGACCATTTTTTTGGTCTTTATTAAAATGAAAAGGTTGATCGAAAAGTTTGGGGGATCTAAGAGTGTGGCAACCCAGTAGTCATGATTACTTCGAATTCTGACAATATGAGGGTCATGCTGCAGGTAGTGCAGCAAGAAGGCACTTATGTGTCTTGCGCATCTCGGAGCCCCAAAATTATTTTCCGGGCTAGATGCAGCTAAAAATTATTTTTAATTTTAAATCTGGTGGAGCTTATTATAGATGGCCTAATAGGATCAGTGCTGCACACTGCTACAAAGCCCAAATTATTTTCCAGTCAAGATACAGATAAACATGATTAGTAATTTGAAAGCTTAAAACGGTTGGTAGGGTGATTTTAACCAATCATCAAGCTTTTACTCTCCCCAGGATGACACAGGGGTAGAAAAGTCGTTTCGGATCCATGATTTGTTCATCTTTATGAACGTGAGTCTGTCTACATTATCAGTGGAGAGCCGCGTGCGCTTATCTGTCAGCACACCACCAGCAGCGCTGAACACACGTTCAGACAGAACGCTGGCTGCGGGGCATGACAAGATCTCCAAGGCGTAAGTGGCTAGCTCCGGCCATTTATCCAGATTGGAAGCCCAAAAAGAGCAAGGGTCCAGTGACACAGTCGTGGCTTCAATGTTTACTTGGAGATACTCCTGTACCATCGTCTCTAGGCGTTGACTATGTGTCAGACTTCTTGTCTCCTGTGGCCTTGCAAAGGATGGGCTAAAAAAGTGGTGAAATGATTCAGAAAAATTGATGTTACCAGCAGATACTGTGGTTCTGTTACGGTTTGAGTGCTGAACACTTGACGGTCCCACGGTTGGCAAGTTGGAACTGTGAGATTCACTACGTGCACCACTGGTGTTTTGTGGAAAAGCACATGTAAGATTCTGCAACAGTCTCTGCTGATACTCCTGCATGCGTGCATCCCTTTCTATGGCAAGAATAATTTCTGCAAATTTACTTTTGTACCGGGGATCTAACAGTGTGGCAACCCAGTAGTCAGGATTATTTCTAATTCTCACAATTCGAGGGTCATGTTGCAGGTAGTGCAGCAAGAAGGCACTCATGTGTGTTGCGCATCCAGGAGCACCAAGTCCCTGTTGTGTTGGTGGCGAGGTAACAATCATGCTTCCTTCCTCTGTCCTCTCCCCCCAACCTCGCACAACAGAAATGTGATCAAGGTCTCCCTCATCTGATGAGTCTTCCATCAGTTCGTCCTCCACTTCTTCCTGGGCTCCTGCACCTTCCTCACTAGTTTGGCTGCTACCATGCGCCCTGGTAAAACCATCTCCCCCACCCTCACATGCCTGCCGCCTTGGTGCTGCCGACCGTCTGGACCTTGCAGATGTTAGCCCTTCCGCATACAACTCCTCCTCCTCTACTTCCTCCACCTCCTCTTGTGCCACCACCTGACTCCGAATTCTGTTTAACATGTGCTCCAGCATGTAAATCACCGGAATAGTCATGCTGATAATGGCATCATCAGCACTAAACATCTTCGTCGCCATTTCAAAACTGTGCAGAAGGGTGCATAGGTCCCTGATCTGAGACCACTCCTCCAGCGTGATTTGCCCCACCTCTGGATCTCGTTGGCCCAGGCTATACGTCAGAACGTATTGCACCAGGGCTTGTCGGTGCTGCCACAGTCGCTGCAACATGTGCAGAGTTGAATTCCACCGGGTAGGCACATCGCATTTTAGCCGGTGAAGTGGCAGGCCCAACGACTTCTGTAGAGATGTAAGTCGCTGAGCTGCGGGATGCGAACGGCGGAAGTGAGCACACAGCGACCGTGCCCTCTGCAGAAGGCCATCTAGTCTGGGATAGTGGGCTAAAAATTGCTGGACAACCAGGTTCAACACGTGAGCCATACAAGGCACGTGTGTGACATTGCCCCGGCGAAGGGCCGCACCCAGGTTTGCAGCATTGTCGGCCACGGCCTTCCCTGGTTTCAGGTCCAGTGGAGACAGCCATTCATGAAATTGGTTCTCCAGAGCTGACCACAACTCCTCAGCTGTGTGACTCACATTTCCCAGACATTTCAAAGTAAAAACCGCCTGATGACGTTGAGCCCTACTGCCAGCATAGTAAGGAGGTGTGCAGGATCCCTTCTGCGCAGTTAGAAAGCTTGTGGCATGACCAGACAGGCTTTGGGTGCAGGTGGAAGACCAAGAGGAGGTTGAGGAGGCAGAAGCAGTGGAGGAACTTTGACATAAAGAGGATTGACGCACAACTCGTGGGGATGGCAAGACTTGGACAGCAGCCCCTTGTCCTGCTGTCACCATAGTTACCCAGTGCCCAGTCAGCGACATGTAACGCCCCTGTCCATGCCTACTCGTCCAAGTGTCTGTGGTGAAATGCACCCTGTCACACACAGAGTTTCTCAAAGAAGCGGTGATGTTGTGTGCTACATGCTGGTGGAGCGCAGGCACACCTTTCTTTGAGAAGTAGTGCCGACTGGGCATCTGGTACTGGGGCACTGCGACGGACATAAGGTCTCGAAAATCCTCTGTGTCCACCAGGCGGAAAGGCAGCATTTCTGTAACCAAGAGCTTGCAGATGGTGAAATTCAACCTCTTAGCTTTCTCATGGCTAGGAGGAAATGGTCTTTTACTTGTCCACATCTGAGGGACCGAGGGCTGGCTATTGTGCTTAGACGGGGTTGATAAGGGTGTCCCCGGCAAACTGCCGGTCTGTGAGGAAGATGCAGGCGGACATGTTAGGTTGCCTTGATCCAAAGGTGGTGCTATCGATGTCGGACAGCGCTCAACACCAGCTGGTGTTACCACCTCCAAAGAAAATGATGACCTGCCAATCACGCTGGCTGTTGCGGGTAAAGAGGTGGCAGGTCTGCGCCCCAAAACAGGTGTGACTGCTGTCCCCCCAGTCACAGAGGATGAAGAGGCCGCGGATGCACAAGATATGGCAGACGGTGGTTGGCCCGGCCGGCTAGGCCGCATTGCAGCACACTGAGCTTCCCACTGCAACTTATGCTTCATGTCCATGTGCCGGTTCATGCATGAAGTACTCAAACTATGTATTTTTTGGCCTCTACTTAGCTTTTGCTGACAAATGTTACAGATAACACGAGTTGGGTCATCTTTATTGATCTGAAAAAATGCCCAGGCTATGCAAGGCTTAGCACCCATGCGACCTGAAGAGCCACCACGACTTGTGGTGAGAGGCAGAGTTGTGTTTGAGGATGCAGTTGTTGACGTGCTTCCAGTACTACGTCTCTGTCCAGGAAGGCGCAACCTGACCTCGTCGTCACTAGCATCTTCCTCCACCTCCTCTGCTGACCTCATCTCTTGGCTGACTGTGGTTTGACAGTAAGTGGGATCTCCAACCTCATCATCATCACCCTGTGTGTTATCACACCCGTCGTCCTCAGAGCCAACCTGTTCCTGCCCTGACAAAAAACTAAAGTTGTCGCTCCAATCAGGTATTTGAGTCTTATCATCGTCTTCCTCATTGTCTCCACCAACAGGAGTTACAGTTTGGGAATGAGGGTCTACATTATGGTCAGAACCTTCTGCGTCTGGTCCTGGATCTGACTCATAAAGATTCTGGGCATCAGTGCAGATCATTTCCTCGTCTGGATTCACAGAAGCGCTGGAGTCGACCTCTGATTCCCAGGCTATAGTATGAGTAAACAGCTCTGCAGACTCAACCATCTGTTCTACCTCATACTCAGATGGGCAGCTGGAGATTTGGGAGCTGTGAGGAAGCAAGTGCGATTTGGGTGACACCTTTGAGGACTGGAGTATTTGTGATGTTGAAGTTGATGTGGAGGAGAGCCCACTTAAAGGAGCACTTGATATCCGTTGAAGCTCCTGCTGTTTTTGTGCCTCATCTGGAATTTGTAGCGATTGGCGTGGCCGTAAGAAAGGGATCTTATCACATTGTCCGCTAAAAGAAGTAGACATTTTAGTTTGGCTGGAAGATGGTCTTTCTTCTGCAGATGTTACTGTTGCTTTAACACCTACCCCACGGACACAACCTTTTTTCCCCTTCCCAACACGCCTATTCCCCTTTCCACCAGCAGCAGGCCTTTTTCCACTCATTTTGGTGGTTAACTAATTCACAACTCTGGAGTTGTTTGCACAAAAAAACAATGGATGGTAACCGAGCAGAGCTGAGTGGCCAAACTGTGGTATTAGGCCAAAACTATTGGCTGGGTTAGATGCAGAAAAAAAATATATTCAATTTGCAACCTGATGGAGGTCAGTATAGATGGACTAATAGAGAAAGTCCGACACACTGCTAGAAGGCCAACTATTTTTTCAGAGCTAGATGCAGAAAAAAATTAGATTCAGTTTGCAACCTGATGGAGGTCAGTATAGATGGACTAACAGAGAAAGTCCCACACACTGCTAGAAGGCCAAATATTTTTTCAGAGCTAGATGCATACAAAAAATTATTTTGAATTTGCAACCTGATGGAGGTCAGTATAGGTGGACTAATAGAACAAGTCCCACACACTGCTAGAAGCCCAAATATTTTTTCAGAGGTACTGTAGATGCAGATAAAAATTATTTTTAATTTGCAACCTGATGGAGGTCAGTATAGATGGACTAATAGAGAAAGTCCGACACACTACTAGAAGGCCAAATATTTTTTCAGAGCTAGATGCAGAAAAAAATTATATTCAGTTTGCAACCTGATGGAGGTCAGTATAGATGGATTAATAGAACAAGACCCACACACAGCTAGAAGCCCAATATTTTTTCAGAGGTAGATGCAGAAAAAAATATATTCAGTTTGCAACCTGATGGAGGTCAGTATAGATGGACTAACAGAGAAAGTCCCACACACTACTAGAAGGCCAAATATTTTTTCAGAGCTAGATGCAGAAAAAAATTATATTCAGTTTGCAACCTGATGGAGGTCTGTATAGATGGATTAATAGAACAAGACCCACACACAGCTAGAAGCCCAATATTTTTTCAGAGGTAGATGCAGAAAAAAATATATTCAGTTTGCAACCTGATGGAGGTCAGTATAGATGGACTAATACAACAAGTCCCACACACAGCTAGAAGCCCAATATTTTTTCAGAGGTAGATGCAGAAAAAAATATATTCAGTTTGCAACCTGATGGAGGTCAGTATAGATGGACTAATACAACAAGTCCCACACACAGCTAGAAGCCCAAATATTTTTGCAGAGGTACTGTAGATGCAGATAAAAATTATTTTTAATTTGCAACCTGATGGAGGTCAGTATAGATGGACTAATAGAGAAAGTCCGACACACTGCTAGAAGGCCAAATATTTTTTCAGAGCTAGATGCAGAAAAAAATTATATTCAGTTTGCAACCTGATGGAGGTCTGTATAGATGGATTAATAGAACAAGACCCACACACAGCTAGAAGCCCAATATTTTTTCAGAGGTAGATGCAGAAAAAAATATATTCAGTTTGCAACCTGATGGAGGTCAGTATAGATGGACTAATACAACAAGTCCCACACACAGCTAGAAGCCCAATATTTTTTCAGAGGTAGATGCAGAAAAAAATATATTCAGTTTGCAACCTGATGGAGGTCAGTATAGATCGACTAATACAACAAGTCCCACACACAGCTAGAAGCCCAAATATTTTTTCAGAGGTACTGTAGATGCAGATAAAAATTATTTTTAATTTGCAACCTGATGGAGGTCAGTATAGATGGACTAATAGAGAAAGTCCGACACACTGCTAGAAGGCCAAATATTTTTTCAGAGCTAGATGCAGAAAAAAATTATATTCAGTTTGCAACCTGATGGAGGTCAGTATAGATGGATTAATAGAACAAGACCCACACACAGCTAGAAGCCCAATATTTTTTCAGAGGTAGATGCAGAAAAAAATATATTCAGTTTGCAACCTGATGGAGGTCAGTATAGATGGACTAACAGAGAAAGTCCCACACACTACTAGAAGGCCAAATATTTTTTCAGAGCTAGATGCAGAAAAAAATTATATTCAGTTTGCAACCTGATGGAGGTCTGTATAGATGGATTAATAGAACAAGACCCACACACAGCTAGAAGCCCAATATTTTTTCAGAGGTAGATGCAGAAAAAAATATATTCAGTTTGCAACCTGATGGAGGTCAGTATAGATGGACTAATACAACAAGTCCCACACACAGCTAGAAGCCCAATATTTTTTCAGAGGTAGATGCAGAAAAAAATATATTCAGTTTGCAACCTGATGGAGGTCAGTATAGATGGACTAATACAACAAGTCCCACACACAGCTAGAAGCCCAAATATTTTTTCAGAGGTACTGTAGATGCAGATAAAAATTATTTTTAATTTGCAACCTGATGGAGGTCAGTATAGATGGACTAATAGAGAAAGTCCGACACACTGCTAGAAGGCCAAATATTTTTTCAGAGCTAGATGCAGAAAAAAATTATATTCAGTTTGCAACCTGATGGAGGTCTGTATAGATGGATTAATAGAACAAGACCCACACACAGCTAGAAGCCCAATATTTTTTCAGAGGTAGATGCAGAAAAAAATATATTCAGTTTGCAACCTGATGGAGGTCAGTATAGATGGACTAATACAACAAGTCCCACACACAGCTAGAAGCCCAATATTTTTTCAGAGGTAGATGCAGAAAAAAATATATTCAGTTTGCAACCTGATGGAGGTCAGTATAGATGGACTAATACAACAAGTCCCACACACAGCTAGAAGCCCAAATATTTTTTCAGAGGTACTGTAGATGCAGATAAAAATTATTTTTAATTTGCAACCTGATGGAGGTCAGTATAGATGGACTAATAGAGAAAGTCCGACACACTACTAGAAGGCCAAATATTTTTTCAGAGCTAGATGCAGAAAAAAATTATATTCAGTTTGCAACCTGATGGAGGTCAGTATAGATGGATTAATAGAACAAGACCCACACACAGCTAGAAGCCCAATATTTTTTCAGAGGTAGATGCAGAAAAAAATATATTCAGTTTGCAACCTGATGGAGGTCAGTATAGATGGACTAACAGAGAAAGTCCCACACACTACTAGAAGGCCAAATATTTTTTCAGAGCTAGATGCAGAAAAAAATTATATTCAGTTTGCAACCTGATGGAGGTCTGTATAGATGGATTAATAGAACAAGACCCACACACAGCTAGAAGCCCAATATTTTTTCAGAGGTAGATGCAGAAAAAAATATATTCAGTTTACAACCTGATGGAGGTCAGTATAGATGGACTAATACAACAAGTCCCACACACAGCTAGAAGCCCAATATTTTTTCAGAGGTAGATGCAGAAAAAAATATATTCAGTTTACAACCTGATGGAGGTCAGTATAGATGGACTAATACAACAAGTCCCACACACAGCTAGAAGCCCAAATATTTTTTCAGAGGTACTGTAGATGCAGATAAAAATTATTTTTAATTTGCAACCTGATGGAGGTCAGTATAGATGGACTAATAGAGAAAGTCCGACACACTGCTAGAAGGCCAAATATTTTTTCAGAGCTAGATGCAGAAAAAAATTATATTCAGTTTGCAACCTGATGGAGGTCTGTATAGATGGATTAATAGAACAAGACCCACACACAGCTAGAAGCCCAATATTTTTTCAGAGGTAGATGCAGAAAAAAATATATTCAGTTTGCAACCTGATGGAGGTCAGTATAGATGGACTAATACAACAAGTCCCACACACAGCTAGAAGCCCAATATTTTTTCAGAGGTAGATGCAGAAAAAAATATATTCAGTTTGCAACCTGATGGAGGTCAGTATAGATGGACTAATACAACAAGTCCCACACACAGCTAGAAGCCCAAATATTTTTTCAGAGGTACTGTAGATGCAGATAAAAATTATTTTTAATTTGCAACCTGATGGAGGTCAGTATAGATGGACTAATAGAGAAAGTCCGACACACTACTAGAAGGCCAAATATTTTTTCAGAGCTAGATGCAGAAAAAAATTATATTCAGTTTGCAACCTGATGGAGGTCAGTATAGATGGATTAATAGAACAAGACCCACACACAGCTAGAAGCCCAATATTTTTTCAGAGGTAGATGCAGAAAAAAATATATTCAGTTTGCAACCTGATGGAGGTCAGTATAGATGGACTAACAGAGAAAGTCCCACACAATACTAGAAGGCCAAATATTTTTTCAGAGCTAGATGCAGAAAAAAATTATATTCAGTTTGCAACCTGATGGAGGTCTGTATAGATGGATTAATAGAACAAGACCCACACACAGCTAGAAGCCCAATATTTTTTCAGAGGTAGATGCAGAAAAAAATATATTCAGTTTGCAACCTGATGGAGGTCAGTATAGATGGACTAATACAACAAGTCCCACACACAGCTAGAAGCCCAAATATTTTTTCAGAGGTACTGTAGATGCAGATAAAAATTATTTTTAATTTGCAACCTGATGGAGGTCAGTATAGATGGACTAATAGAGAAAGTCCGACACACTGCTAGAAGGCCAAATATTTTTTCAGAGCTAGATGCAGAAAAAAATTATATTCAGTTTGCAACCTGATGGAGGTCTGTATAGATGGATTTATAGAACAAGACCCACACACAGCTAGAAGCCCAATATTTTTTCAGAGGTAGATGCAGAAAAAAATATATTCAGTTTGCAACCTGATGGAGGTCAGTATAGATGGACTAATACAACAAGTCCCACACACAGCTAGAAGCCCAATATTTTTTCAGAGGTAGATGCAGAAAAAAATATATTCAGTTTGCAACCTGATGGAGGTCAGTATAGATCGACTAATACAACAAGTGCCACACACAGCTAGAAGCCCAAATATTTTTTCAGAGGTACTGTAGATGCAGATAAAAATTATTTTTAATTTGCAACCTGATGGAGGTCAGTATAGATGGACTAATAGAGAAAGTCCGACACACTACTAGAAGGCCAAATATTTTTTCAGAGCTAGATGCAGAAAAAAATTATATTCAGTTTGCAACCTGATGGAGGTCAGTATAGATGGATTAATAGAACAAGACCCACACACAGCTAGAAGCCCAATATTTTTTCAGAGGTAGATGCAGAAAAAAATATATTCAGTTTGCAACCTGATGGAGGTCAGTATAGATGGACTAACAGAGAAAGTCCCACACACTACTAGAAGGCCAAATATTTTTTCAGAGCTAGATGCAGAAGAAAATTATATTCAGTTTGCAACCTGATGGAGGTCTGTATAGATGGATTAATAGAACAAGACCCACACACAGCTAGAAGCCCAATATTTTTTCAGAGGTAGATGCAGAAAAAAATATATTCAGTTTGCAACCTGATGGAGGTCAGTATAGATGGACTAATACAACAAGTCCCACACACAGCTAGAAGCCCAATATTTTTTCAGAGGTAGATGCAGAAAAAAATATATTCAGTTTGCAACCTGATGGAGGTCAGTATAGATCGACTAATACAACAAGTCCCACACACAGCTAGAAGCCCAAATATTTTTTCAGAGGTACTGTAGATGCAGATAAAAATTATTTTTAATTTGCAACCTGATGGAGGTCAGTATAGATGGACTAATAGAGAAAATCCGACACACTACTAGAAGGCCAAATATTTTTTCAGAGCTAGATGCAGAAAAAAATTATATTCAGTTTGCAACCTGATGGAGGTCAGTATCGATGGATTAATAGAACAAGACCCACACACAGCTAGAAGCCCAATATTTTTTCAGAGGTAGATGCAGAAAAAAATATATTCAGTTTGCAACCTGATGGAGGTCAGTATAGATGGACTAACAGAGAAAGTCCCACACACTACTAGAAGGCCAAATATTTTTTCAGAGCTAGATGCAGAAAAAAATTATATTCAGTTTGCAACCTGATGGAGGTCTGTATAGATGGATTAATAGAACAAGACCCACACACAGCTAGAAGCCCAATATTTTTTCAGAGGTAGATGCAGAAAAAAATATATTCAGTTTGCAACCTGATGGAGGTCTGTATAGATGGACTAATACAACAAGTCCCACACACAGCTAGATGCCCAATATTTTTTCAGAGGTAGATGCAGAAAAAAATATATTCAGTTTGCAACCTGATGGAGGTCAGTATAGATGGACTAATACAACAAGTCCCACACACAGCTAGAAGCCCAAATATTTTTTCAGAGGTACTGTAGATGCAGATAAAAATTATTTTTAATTTGCAACCTGATGGAGGTCAGTATAGATGGACTAATAGAGAAAGTCCGACACACTGCTAGAAGGCCAAATATTTTTTCAGAGCTAGATGCAGAAAAAAAATTATATTCAGTTTGCAACCTGATGGAGGTCAGTATAGATGGATTAATAGAACAAGACCCACACACAGCTAGAAGCCCAATATTTTTTCAGAGGTAGATGCAGAAAAAAATATATTCAGTTTGCAACCTGATGGAGGTCAGTATAGATGGACAAATACAACAAGTCCCACACTCAGCTAGAAGCCCAATATTTTTTCAGAGGTAGATGCAGAAAAAAATATATTCAGTTTGCAACCTGATGGAGGTCAGTATAGATGGACTAATACAACAAGTCCCACACACAGCTAGAAGCCCAATATTTTTTCAGAGGTAGATGCAGAAAAAAATATATTCAGTTTGCAACCTGATGGAGGTCAGTATAGATGGACTAATACAACAAGTCCCACACACAGCTAGAAGCCCAAATATTTTTTCAGAGGTACTGTAGATGCAGATAAAAATTATTTTTAATTTGCAACCTGATGGAGGTCAGTATAGATGGACTAATAGAGAAAGTCCGACACACTACTAGAAGGCCAAATATTTTTTCAGAGCTAGATGCAGAAAAAAATTATATTCAGTTTGCAACCTGATGGAGGTCAGTATAGATGGATTAATAGAACAAGACCCACACACAGCTAGAAGCAAAATATTTTTTCAGAGCTAGATGCAGAAAAAAATTAGATTCAGTTTGCAACCTGATGGAGGTCAGTATAGATGGACTAATAGAATGATGCTATGCCCAAAAGATTTTACTTCACTAGGTGCAGTAAAAAAATTGGTATTCTATACACAGGTGGTATATCTTGCAACACAGATAGGCTACTCCACTGACTAACACACTCTGCAATAGGCCAAAAAGGGTTAGCTTTGCTAGATTCAGCCAAATGCTGTGAAAAAAACTTGCACAGCACTGGCACAGACCTGCCTGGCAAAAACTGATAGGAACTGATGTAACCTAGTCCTGAAAAGGACTCCAATTACAATTAGTCTTTACTCCCACAACCTATCTATTTAAGAGCACAGACCTGCCTGATAAAAGTCGTAGGAAATGCTGTAACCTAGTCCTTAAAAGGACTGCAATCACAACTATTCCCTACTCCCAAGCTATCTGTATATTTGTGCGAAAATTGGCTTGAAATTAACAAGGTATAGCGCACACAGCAACAGCGGTGCCGTCTAACACGCAGCTGCAGCAGTGAGAAAATGGTGGCGACGGGGAAAATGGCTTGGTCTTATAGGGCAAGGACATGTGACATACACTGCCAATGACACATGCCCTTGCTTGTGTGAAAAAAAGCACTTCGCTCCGTGTGTGCGCTGCTGATAGGCTGACAGATTGCACCTCCCCACTGTAAATGCGGGAAAGAGAAAAAAAAATGGAGATCTTCATTGTTCCTGCAGAGATCCATCCCCTGCCCCTCCCCCCACCCCGCTGTACACTCAAACTGCGTATTAACATTAATTTTCATCATTACTGAGAAAAAATCCAGTTATGATTTTGGTGCACGAACAGTTATCGAACATAACCTCGAACAGCCGAATTTTTCTCAAATTGTTCGTGTTCGCCGAACGGCTCGAACACCGCCCAAAACAGCTCGAATTTGAGATTGGCGAACAGTTCGAGTAGAACAACGCTCATCTCTAACCAGGACATAACGGGGTGAGCTGAACATTTTTCTTTCTACACTGATGGTAAAAAGGGACACACTGATGATACACTGATGGTAAAAACAGGCACACTAATGACACACTGATGTTAAAAATGGACACACTGATGACACAATAATGGTAAAAAGGAACACACTGATGACACACTGATGGCAAAAAGGGACTCACTGATGGTAAAAAGGGACACACTGATGACACAATGATGGCAAAAACAGACACACTGATGACACACTGATGTTAAAAACGGACACACTGATGACACAATAATGGTAAAAAAGGACACACTGATGACACACTGATGGCAAAAAGGGACACACTGATGTTAAAAACGGGCACACTGATGACACACTGATGGTAAAAAAAGGACACACTGATGGTAAAAACGGGCACACTGATGACACACTAATGGTAAAAAAGGACACACTGATGGTAAAAATGGGCACACTGATGACACACTGATGGTAAAGAAGGACACACTGATGGTAAAAAGGGACACATTGATGACACACTGATGGTAAAAAAGGACACACTGATGGTAAAAACAGGCAGACTGATGACACACTGATGGTAAAAAAGGACACACTGATGACAATGATGGTAAACACAGACACACTGATGTTAAAAACGGACACAGTGATGACACAATAATGGTAAAAAGGGACACACTGATGACACACTGATGGTAAAAATGAACACACTGATGACAATGATGGTAAAAATGGACACACTGATGACAATGATGGTAAAAACAGACACACTGATGGTAAAAAGGGACACATTGATGACACACTAATGGCAAAAAGGGACACACTGATGACACCCTGATGGTAAAAACGGGCACACTAATGAGACACTGATGGTAAAAAGGGACACACAGATGACACACTGATGGTAAAAAGGGACACACTGATGGTAAAAACGGGCACACTGATGACACACTGATGGTAAAAAGGGACACACTGATGACAATGATGGTAAAAACAGACACACTGATGTTAAAAACGGACACAGTGATGACACAATAATGGTAAAAAGGGACACACTGATGACACACTGATGGTAAAAATGAACACACTGATGACAATGATGGTAAAAATGGACACACTGATAACACAATGATGGTAAAAACGAACACACTGATGACACATTGATGGTAAAAATGGACACACTGATGACACAATGATGGTAAAAACGGACACATGGATGACACCCTGATCGTAAAAATGGGCAAACTAATGACACACTGATGGTAAAACGGGACACACTGATGACACACTGATGGTAAAAAGGGACACACTGCTGACACACTGATGGTAAAAACAGACACATGGATGACACACTGATGGTAAAAAAGGACACACTGATGGTAAAAACAGACACACTGATGACACACTGATGGTTAAAACAAATACACTGATGACACAATGATGATAAAAAGGGACACACTGATGACACAATGATGGTAAAAACCGACACACTGATGACACACTAATGGTAAAAACAGGCACACTAATGACACACTGATCGTAAAAAGGGACACACTGATGACACAATGAACGTAAAAACGGGCACACTGATGGTAAAAACAAACAAACTGATGACACAATGATGGTAAAAACGGACACACTGATGACACCCTGATGGTAAAAACAGGCACACTGATGACACCTTGATGGTAAAAATGGGCACACTGATGACACACTGATGGTAAAAATAAACACACTTATGACACAATGCTGGTAAAAACGGACAAGAGGATGATACACTGATGGTAAAAACAAACAAAATGATGACACAATGTTGGTAAAAACGGACACACTGATGACACTCTGATGGTAAAAAGAGACACACTGATGACACCCTGATGGTAAAAAGGGGCACACTAATGACACCCTGATGCACAACACTGATGACATCAGTATCATGTTTTCACGTACAGTACAGACCAAAAGTTTGGACACACCTTCTCATTTAAAGATTTTTCTGTATTTTCATGACTATGAAAACTGTACATTCACACGCCTTCAAAACTATGAATTAACACATGTGGAATTATATACGTAACAAAAAAAGTGTGAAACAACCGAAAATATGTCTTTTATTCTAGGTTCTTCAAAGTAGCCACCTTTTGCTTTGATGACTGCTTTGCACACTCTTGGCATTCTCTTGATGAGCTTCAAGAGGTAGTCACCGGAAATGGTCTTCCAACAATCTTGAAGGAGTTCTCACAGATGCTTAGCACTTGTTGGCCCTTTTGCCTTCACTCTGCGGTCCAGCTCACCCCAAACCATCTCGATTGGGTTCAGGTCTGGTGACTGTGGAGACCAGGTCATCTGGCGTAGCACCACATCACTCTCCTTCTTGGTCAAATAGCCCTTACACAGCCTGGAGGTGTGTTTGGGGTCATTGTGCTGTTGAAAAATAAATGATGGTCCAACTAAACGCAAACCGGATGGAATAGCATGCCGCTGCAAGATGCTGTGGTAGCCATGCTGGTTCAGTATGCCTTCAATTTTGAATAAATCCCCAACAGTGTCACCAGCAAAGCACCCCCACACCATCACACCTCCTCCTCCATGCTTCACGGTGGGAACCAGGCATGTAGAGTCCATCCATTCACATTTTCTGCGTCGCACAAAGACACGGTGGTTGGAACCAAAGATCTCAAATTTGGACTCATCAGACCAAAGCACAGATTTCCGCTGGTCTAATGTCCATTCCTTGTGTTCTTTAGCCCAAATAAGTCTCTTCTGCTTGTTGCCTGTCCTTAGCAGTGGTTTCCTAGCAGCTATTTTACCATGAAGGCCTGCTGCACAAAGTCTTCTCTTAACAGTTGTTGAAGAGATGTTTCTGCTGCTAGAACTCTGTGTGACATTGACCTGGTTTCTAATCTGAGCTGCTGTTAACCTGCGATTTCTGAGGCTGGTGACTCGGATAAACTTATCCTCAGAAGCAGAGGTGAATCTTGGTCTTCCTTTCCTGGGGCGGTCCTCATGTGAGCCAGTTTCTTTGTAGCGCTTGATGCTTGATGGTTTTTGCAACTGCACTTGGGGACACTTTCAAAGTTTTCCCAATTTTTCGCACTGACTGACCTTCATTTCTTAAAGTATTGATGGTCACTCGTTTTTCTTTACTTAGCTGCTTTTTTCTTGCCATACTACAAATTCCAACAGTCTATTCAGTAGGACTATCAGCCGTGTATCCACCAGACTTCTGCACAACACAACTGATGGTCCCAACCCCATTTATAAGGCAAGAAATCCCACGTTTTAAACCTGACAGGGCACACCTGTGAAGTGAAAACCATTTCCGGTGACTACCTCTTGAAGCTCATCAAGAGAATGCCCAGAGTGTGCAAAGCAGTCATCAAAGCAAAAGGTAGCTACTTTGAAGAACCTAGAATATAAGACATATTTTCGGCTGTTTCACACTTTTTTGTTAAGTATATAATTCCACATGTGTTAATTCATAGTTTTGATGCCTTCAGTGAGAATGTACAATTTTCAAAGTCATGAAAATACAGAAAAATCTTTAAATGAGAAGGTGTGTCCAAACTTTTGGTCTGTACTGTACGTGTTTAAACACAGACGTCTAAATGAGGCTTTAAAGATCATAATGAGTACATGTTCTATCACGGAGAGAACACGTGTGTGGATGGCTGATTTCGGTGTATTTTTTGCTTATTATATGTGTATTGGAGACCTGCTACTGATTTTTTTAATTGCCTCTTTGAATAATTCATATCATTAATCTCTAGGTCTTAATGCCTGTAAAATATGCAGGAATCTTTGTGTCTTGCTTGGAATAGTTATAATGCACAGCTGTTCTCTTAGAGGTAGAAAATGTATGGAATGTAACAAAGCATATTAGTGCATGTAACAACAGTGCTTCTTCTGGGAATCCCTTTCATACCTAATGTGAATACACAACCTGGCTGATCTTCCCTATGTTATCACATCCAGCAGTTGAAAGCTGTGGTTTAATGGTCTTATCAGGTCAGCACCAGAAATACCACGTTCTAAAAAGTAGCTGTAAATGTTGGTCCTGCAGCATCTTTCCCACCACCTGTCTTTATTCCGGTCTGTCTTATCAGCCCAATCATCAGCTGCAAACTGCCATTTCAGTTTGTAATAATCTAAAAATTGACAGATGGGGGGGAAACAGGACATATTTGGCAACATTTTATACTTTTCTGTTCTGTTAGGAGTGAGACACACAAAGTGGTGTAAGATTGTTTAGTAACAGCTGGTAAGCACCAGGGTGTGTGAGTTTGATTTTCAGATATGACAAGCAGTTACAGGAATATTGCCAGATACAGCTGTTCAAAAGCCTTAATAAACAGCAAGTCAATACTAATCTTTGCCAAATTAATCTTTTCCCTGACAGCCCTTCAGAGCAATTATGCCTGCACTTATTATAAACACTCAATTGTTAAGCACATTTCGCTTTAATTTGCAATATAGTTTTGCATTTGCCCTGCCTTTCATTTGGCAAACTTTTCAATTGTTTTGCTGCTTGTTGTATATTCTTCTAGCCTTTTCTGTAATATGGATTAAAAAGAAAACCTATAATGAGCGGATTGCTCTCCTTGGAGAGAAATGACTTTATGATCCATGATTGCCACATACTTGGCTAGGTTTCTAAACAGATTCCAGCTTGTTAGGAAATAGAAGAGCGCCATTTTGTGTTTTTCACAGCATTATAGATAATCATGTCGTTTTTTATATTTTTCAATAACGCATGTTAAAAACGGCATTGCTGCATTTCCAAACAAATGCATTAAAAGAATGTATAAAATGGTCTTTTCATATAAGTAATACTCCGGATTACCTTGATGGCCAAGTGGACAACTGCATTTATATTATGTGTGTGGGTGAGCAAATACAGTCATAGCCAGGCTCGGACTGGCCCACAGGAGAACCGGTAAATCCCCCGGTAGGCCCCTCTGCAGGAGAAGGCCCCACAACTCTGTATAAAAGCAATATTTGACACAACTAACCGGCTCACAGTGTTCAATTGTGCTTGCGTCTTTCAGACCCAAGTACAATAGAAGCTCTGACCACCGGTTCAGAGCGACGTCAGCAGCGGGATCAGGTCATGTGATCACGCTGCTGATGTCACTCACCGGCGCAGCACATAGAGGCATACATTGGTAGTAAGTAGTGTTGAGCCACCCCCGTAGTGTTCGAGTTCGGTTCGGTTCGTCGAACACCCGTGTGTTCGCCGAACTGTTCGTCGAACTGTTCGTCGAACACCTTCGAACACCGTTAAAACCAATGGCAGGCAAACAAAAACACATAGAAACACATAGAAAACACCTTCAAAGGTGTCCAAAAGCTGACAAACTGCTCAGAAGACATAACTAACACATGGAAAAGTGACAAGTACATATAGTCATGCGAAAATAAAAGAGGTGGAGGAGTAAAAGGAGGGGGAGACACAGATATAGGCATGTCATGCCCTTCTAAAATCCAAAAAGTGAGAAGCCGACACGGCCAGTCCGCTCCTGCCCGTGCCACCTCCGTGTCGCCGGGTTTGTGCCAGAGCCACGGTGAACCCTGATGGCCAGCCCCCCTCTCCCAATACTGGTGCCTGTCCGCTGGTGGGTCGAGCGAGCCCCCCTGTGGTGGAGGCAGCTCTAAGCTTTTTAATTTAAATTGTCTCTCTAATTTGAATAAATACACTTTAAATCCATTTACAAGGATCTATTGGAGGGCAAGTCTCATGCCAGCAGCCGCGTAATTCCAGCTCCAGTAGCGTCCACTAAAGCTGCTGCAGTTAAAAAGCTTTTATAAGGATCGAGCTCGGCTGTCCACCGCAAGGCATCCTACTGCCAGTCCGAGCCCCTATGCCTTGGGGTGCCTCCTGATGCTCTTCACTGAGTATCCCGTGGTCCCGAAGCATTTCCTTTGAAAAAATTAAGTGTCCAAACTACAGGTGGTGTAGCTTGCTTAACAGCCGGGATAATCCGCTGACTAGCAGACACTGCTACTAGGCACAAAGTATTTCCTGGGCTAGATGCAGTTAAAAATTTGTAATTAGATACTCTCGTTGGATGCTGAGAAAGCATTCCATAGAGTCTCCTGGCACGCCATATATGATTCTCTTAAAAAGCTTGGGGTAGGGGTCTAGGGGACCCTTTTATAGCCAAATCACGGCCCTGTATCGCAATACGTCACCTAGGCTGAAGATAAATGGAACTGTAGCACCCTGAGGGCTCGGTTGCTACAGAGGTATTGCACCTCACCCAGAGGTGTGATATCTCATTCTCAGGTAAGGATGTAGTGTGGATCAGGACCCGACACCTGCATGCATTACACCACATTGCCGTGGGGCAGGGCGACCAATATGCCCCTGAGATGGGCACGACAGTCCCTGTCCCTGGCTGGAGTGGGGGGAGGGAACACTGAGGAAGGGGAACCCTGTAGTGCAGGAGCAGGGAGGAAGCAGTTCCTGGGTGCATTGAGAAGGGAGTATAAAAGGTGGGCACCATCTTAGTTCAGTGCAGAGAAGTCTGAGCAGAAGTGGCAGGGAGCAGGGGCTCTGCATGAGCTCTGCTCCGGAGGCGGGCCTAGTAACAGAGGCCCAGGCCTGGAAGAGGGAGAAGGAAGGAAGAGGAGCGGAGAAGGCTCCAGGAACGAGGAATGAAGGGATCCCAGGGGTGCGGACGGGCGAGTCGCCACCGCACGCCCGAATCCACCTGCGTGGAGGGGTCAGGCCAAAGGGGGAGACCGGTCCCCGAACTAGTGGAGGCAGGAAACGACCCTCAGCTAGAAACCGGAGGCTCTGACATTTTATGTGGCGCAGCCCCTCGCTACACCCGCTAGGAAGGCACCACATAGGGTCAGGGAAACTGGCGCCAAGTTTACCAAGAGGAGGCCCGAGGCAGCCGGACAGAAGTGTTGGTAAGAAAGGCCATACAAAGGACACACAAAGGGGGTCCTGTGAAGTGCTCCAAAGTTATCTGGGAGTTGTCTGAGCCCCTCACCTGGTGAGCACAGTACGACGTGGGCAGCCGTTACCTGCAGACGTGGTCTGGATAATAAGAACTGTGAGTAAAGGCCCTGAACTGCATCACTGACTCCGTGTCGTTACTGCTGCTGCCCTGCACCATCACCCCCATCCTCCGCATACACTGCCCTGAGGCTATACTCCTCCCGTGGGGAGTTATGCTACGCTCTGCTGCACCCACAACACCAGCCTCAGCGGTCTGCCCTGTAGCGGCGGTTCACTCTGACCGCAATCCACGGGTGGCGTAGTCGTACATTTAAACATCAAAACCACATAAATAGTTCCGCCACTGGTTTGACCGCCCTGAGCCACGGAACCGGGTCGCCGCCACGAAGACTACAACCACCAGCATCCACCAAAAAGGGTCCGCCTCCGGGTGTCCCAAGGCCCAGGGGGTGCGTCAGAACATTTTCATCACCTTTCACAATCAAAAATGGGACAAGGCAGGGATGTCCTCTGTCCCCTCTCTTATACATCCTAGTGACGGAGCACCTGCTCTCATCAATTCGCCATAACCCCAATATTAGGTGGATTGAGGTGGGAGGCACCGAGTACAAGTGCTCTCTATTTGCTGATGATGTCCTAGTATATATCACTCAATCACATATATCCATCCATGCTGTTATGGCTGAAATAGATCACTTTGTTACATGGTCAAATTTTAAAATCAATGCAGCGAAGTCTGAGGCCCTCGATGTCTCCCTCCCCAAATCCATATAGGATTCCATCCAGTCCAACTTTCCCTTTGCCTGGCCCTCACAGGGTATCAAATACTTAGGAATTCCTATTCATAGAGACCTCTCCCATCTATGTTATCTTAATTTTGGGCCCTTTATTGAACAACTCCATACAGACCACGGTTGGCAAGTTAGAACTGTAAGATTCACTACGTGAACCGCTGGTGTTTTGTGGAAAAGCACATGTACACTGCGTTCCAAATTATTATGCAAAAAGTGTTTAGGAGTGATAAGGGAAGAATTTTTTTGTTTGTCAGTTAAACTCATTGATGGTGATGTGTGTCAGGGCTCTTTATATCACTGTAAGCAATTGCAGACACCTGTGCTAATTAGTTTGGCAGGTGTGTCCAATGAAAGGCAAGACTACTTAAGAAGGCTCTCTCACATTATTAAGCAGCCTACATTTTCTGCCAAAATGGGAAAGAAAAAGGATGTGTCGGCTGCTGAGAAGCAACAAATTGTGGAGTGTTTAGGTCAAGGCATGACTACAATCAACATTGTGCGATGATCAGGATGAAGTGTCTTGGCAATCAAGAAGTATGTAGCTGATTCACAGTACACACGTGTGCGTGCTGATAAGGGCAAATTGAGGACTCTTTCCTACAGGCAATTACGTCAGGTTGAAAGAGCAGCGGCAAAAAAGCCTTGTCATAGCAGCAGACAAGTTTTTGAAGCTGCTTGTGCCTCCAACGTCCCCCGAACAACAAGATGCAGGGTCCTTCAGAGGTTTGCAGCTGTGCATACGCCATCCTGTCGACCTCCTCTATCCACTTCACACAAGCAGAAACGGCTCCAGTGGGCCAAACATTACATGAAGACTGATTTCAAAACAGTTTTGTTCACGGATGAGTGCCGTGCAGCGCTTGATGGTCCAGATGGATGGAGTGGAGGATGGCTGGTTGATGGACACCCCACGCAAACACGGCTACAGCGCCAACAAGGAGGAGGTGGAGTAATGTTTTGGGCTGGAATCATGGGGAGAGAGATTGTCGGCCCCTTTAGGATCCCTGAAGGCGCTAAAGATGAACTCCATAATGTATGTGGATTTTCTCAAACAGCACTTCCTGCCATGGTTCAAGAAGAAGAACCGTGTATTTCACAGCAAGATCATTTTTCTGCATGATAATGCACCATCTCATGCTGCACATAAAACATCTGCATCTCTGGCTGATATGGGCATAAAAGGGGACAAACTTATGGTGTGACCCCCATGCTCCCCTGACCTCTACCCCATTCAGAACCTTTGGAGCATCATTAAAAGGAGTGTCTATGATGGCGGGAGGCAGTTCACATCTAAGCAACAGCTCTGGGAGGGTATTCTGTCCTCATGCAAAACAATTGAAGCAGAAACCATCCAAAACCTGACAAATTCAATGGACGAGAGAGTTCAGAAGCTCCTTTCGAACAAGGGGTCCTATGTGAAAATGTAACATCACCTAGAATAAAGTTTTGAGTTGAAAACTGTTTGATTTCAGTTTCTAACAACCTGCTAATGCTTATAATTTCAAAAATGACCATTTTTTTGGTCTTTATTAAAATGAAAAGGTTGATCGAAAAGTTTGGGGGATCTAAGAGTGTGGCAACCCAGTAGTCATGATTACTTCGAATTCTGACAATATGAGGGTCATGCTGCAGGTAGTGCAGCAAGAAGGCACTTATGTGCCTTGCGCATCTCGGAGCCCCAAAATTATTTTCCGGGCTAGATGCAGCTAAAAATTATTTTTAATTTTAAATCTGGTGAAGCTTTACTATAGATGGCCTAATAGGATCAGTGCTGCACACTGCTACAAAGCCCAAATTATTTTCCAGCCAAGATACAGATAAACATGATTAGTAATTTGAAAGCTTAAAACGGTTGGTAGGGTGATTTTAACCAATCATCAAGCTTTTACTCTCCCCAGGATGACACAGGGGTAGAAAAGTCGTTTCGGATCCATGATTTGTTCATCTTTATGAACGTGAGTCTGTCTACATTATCAGTGGAGAGCCGCGTGCGCTTATCTGTCAGCACACCACCAGCAGCGCTGAACACACGTTCAGACAGAACGCTGGCTGCGGGGCATGACAAGATCTCCAAGGCGTAAGTGGTTAGCTCCGGCCATTTATCCAGATTGGAAGCCCAAAAAGAGCAAGGGTCCAGTGACACAGTCGTGGCTTCAATGTTTACTTGGAGATACTCCTGTACCATCGTCTCTAGGCGTTGACTATGTGTCAGACTTCTTGTCTCCTGTGGCCTTGCAAAGGATGGGCTAAAAAAGTGGTGAAATGATTCCGCAAAATTGATGTTACCAGCAGATACTGTGGTTCTGTTACGGTTTGAGTGCTGAACACTTGACGGTCCCACGGTTGGCAAGTTGGAACTGTGAGATTCACTATGTGCACCACTGGTATTTTGTGGAAAAGCACATGTAAGATTCTGCAACAGTCTCTGCTGATACTCCTGCATGCGTGCATCCCTTTCTATGGCAGGAATAATTTCTGCAAATTTACTTTTGTACCGGGGATCTAACAGTGTGGCAACCCAGTAGTCAGGATTATTTCTAATTCTCACAATTCGAGGGTCATGTTGCAGGTAGTGCAGCAAGAAGGCACTCATGTGTGTTGCGCATCCAGGAGCACCAAGTCCCTGTTGTGTTGGTGGCGAGGTAACAATCATGCTTCCTTCCTCTGTCCTCTCCCCCCAACCTCGCACAACACAAATGTGATCAAGGTCTCCCTCATCTGATGAGTCTTCCATCAGTTCGTCCTCCACTTCTTCCTGGGCTCCTGCACCTTCCTCACTAGTTTGGCTGCTACCATGCGCCCTGGTAAAACCATCTCCCCCACCCTCACATGCCTGCCGCCTTGGTGCTGCCGACCGTCTGGACCTTGCAGATGTTAGCCCTTCCGCATACAACTCCTCCTCCTCTACTTCCTCCACCTCCTCTTGTGCCACCACCTGACTCCGAATTCTGTTTAACATGTGCTCCAGCATGTAAATCACCGGAATAGTCATGCTGATAATGGCATCGTCAGCACTAAACATCTTCGTCGCCATTTCAAAACTGTGCAGAAGGGTGCATAGGTCCCTGATCTGAGACCACTCCTCCAGCGTGATTTGCCCCACCTCTGAATCTCGTTGGCCCAGGCTATACGTCAGAACGTATTGCACCAGGGCTTGTCGGTGCTGCCACAGTCGCTGCAGCATGTGCAGAGTTGAATTCCACCGGGTAGGCACATCGCATTTTAGCCGGTGAAGTGGCAGGCCCAACGACTTCTGTAGAGATGTAAGTCGCTAAGCTGCGGAATGCGAACGGCGGAAGTGAGCACACAGCGACCGTGCCCTCTGCAGAAGGCCATCTAGTCTGGGATAGTGGGCTAAAAATTGCTGGACAACCAGGTTCAACACGTGAGCCATACAAGGCACGTGTGTGACATTGCCCCGGCGAAGGGCCGCACCCAGGTTTGCAGCATTGTCGCACACGGCCTTCCCTGGTTTCAGGTCCAGTGGAGACAACCATTCATGAAATTGGTTCTCCAGAGCTGACCACAACTCCTCAGCTGTGTGACTCACATTTCCCAGACATTTCAATGTAAAAACCGCCTGATGATGTTGAGCCCTACTGCCAGCATAGTAAGGAGGTGTGCAGGATCCCTTCTGCGCAGTTAGAAAGCTTGTGGCATGACCAGACAGGCTTTGGGTGCAGGTGGAGGACCGAGAGGAGGTTGAGGAGGCAGAAGCAGTGGAGGAACTTTGACATAAAGAGGATTGACGCACAACTCGTGGGCACGGCAAGACTTGGACAGCAGCCCCTTGTCCTGCTGTCACCATAGTTACCCAGTGCCTAGTCAGCGACATGTAACGCCCCTGTCCATGCCTACTCGTCCAAGTGTCTGTGGTGAAATGCACCCTGTCACACACAGAGTTTCTCAAAGAAGCGGTGATGTTGTGTGCGACATGCTGGTGGAGCGCAGGCACACCTTTCTTTGAGAAGTAGTGCCGACTGGGCATCTGGTACTGGGGCACTGCGACGGACATAAGGTCTTGAAAATCCTCTGTGTCCACCAGGCGGAAAGGCAGCATTTCTGTAGCCAAGAGCTTGCAGATGGTGAAATTCAACCTCTTAGCTTTCTCATGGCTAGGAGGAAATGGTCTTTTACTTGTCCACATCTGAGGGACCGAGGGCTGGCTATTGTGCTTAGACGGGGTTGATAAGGGTGTCCCCGGCAAACTGCCGGTCTGTGAGGAAGATGCAGGCGGACATGTTAGGTTGCCTTGATCCAAAGGTGGTGCTATCGATGTCGGACAGCGCTCAACACCAGCTGGTGTTACCACCTCCAAAGAAAATGATGACCTGCCAATCACGCTGGCTGTTGCGGGTAAAGAGGTGGCAGGTCTGCGCCCCAAAACAGGTGTGACTGCTGTCCCCCCAGTCACAGAGGATGAAGAGGCCGCGGATGCACAAGATATGGCAGACGGTGGTTGGCCCGGCCGGCTAGGCCGCATTGTAGCACACTGAGCTTCCCACTACAACTTATGCTTCATGTCCATGTGCCGGTTCATGCATGAAGTACTCAAACTATGTATTTTTTGGCCTCTACTTAGCTTTTGCTGACAAATGTTACAGATAACACGAGTTGGGTCATCTTTATCGATCTGAAAAAATGCCCAGGCTATGCAAGGCTTAGCACCCATGCGACCTGAAGAGCCACCACGACTTGTGGTGAGAGGCAGAGTTGTGTTTGAGGATGCTGTTGTTGACGTGCTTCCAGTACTACGTCTCTGTCCAGGAAGGCGCAACCTGACCTCGTCGTCACTAGCATCTTCCTCCACCTCCTCTGCTGACCTCATCTCTTGGCTGACTGTGGGTTGACAGTAAGTGGGATCTCCAACCTCATCATCATCACCCTGTGCGTTATCACACCCGTCGTCCTCAGAGCCAACCTGTTCCTGCCCTGACAAAAAACTAAAGTTGTCGCTACAATCAGGTATTTGAGTCTTATCATCGTCTTCCTCATTGTCTCCACCAACAGGAGTTACAGTTTGGGAATGAGGGTCTACATTATGGTCAGAACCTTCTGCGTCTGGTCCTGGATCCGACTCATAAAGATTCTGGGCATCAGTGCAGATCATTTCCTCGTCTGGATTCACAGAAGCGCTGGAGCCGACCTCTGATTCCCAGGTATAGTATGAGTAAACAGCTCTGCAGACTCAACCATCTGTTCTACCTCATACTCAGACGGGCAGCTGGAGATTTGGGAGCTGTGAGGAAGCAAGTGCGATTGGGGTGACACCTTTGAGGACTGGAGTATTTGTGATGTTGAAGTTGATGTGGAGGAGAGCCCACTTAAAGGAGCACTTGATATCCGTTGAAGCACCTGCTGTTTTTGTGCCTCATCTGGAATTTGTAGCGATTGGCGTGGCCGTAAGAAAGGGATCTTATCACATTGTCCGCTAAAAGAAGTAGACATTTTAGTTTGGCTGGAAGATGGTCTTTCTTCTGCAGATGTTACTGTTGCTTTAACACCTACCCCACGGACACAACCTTTTTTCCCCTTCCCAACACGCCTATTCCCCTTTCCACCAGCAGCAGGCCTTTTTCCACTCATTTTGGTGGTTAACTAATTCACAACTCTGGAGTTGTTTGCACAAAAAAACAATGGATGGTAACCGAGCAGAGCTGAGTGGCCAAACTGTGGTATTAGGCCAAAACTATTGGCTGGGTTAGATGCAGAAAAAAATTATATTCAATTTGCAACCTGATGGAGGTCTGTATAGATGAAGTAATACAGCAAGTCCCACACACAGCTAGAAGCCCAATATTTTTTCAGAGGTAGATGCAGAAAAAAATATATTCAGTTTGCAACCTGATGGAGGTCTGTATAGATGGATTAATAGAACAAGTCCCACACACAGCTAGAAGCCCAATATTTTTTCAGAGGTAGATGCAGAAAAAAATTATATTCAGTTTGCAACCTTATGGAGGTCAGTATAGATGGACTAATAGAACAAGTCCCACACACAGCTAGAAGGCCAAATATTTTTTCAGAGGTAGATGCAGAAAAAAATTATATTCAGTTTGCAACCTTATGGAGGTCAGTATAGATGGACTAATAGAACAAGTCCCACACACAGCTAGAAGGCCAAATATTTTTTCAGAGGTAGATGCAGAAAAAAATTATATTCAGTTTGCAACCTTATGGAGGTCAGTATAGATGGACTAATAGAACAAGTCCCACACACAGCTAGAAGGCCAAATATTTTTTCAGAGGTAGATGCAGAAAAAAATTATATTCAGTTTGCAACCTTATGGAGGTCAGTATAGATGGACTAATACAACAAGTCCCACACACAGCTAGAAGCCCAAATATTTTTTCAGAGGTACTGTAGATGCAGATAAAAATTATTTTTAATTTGCAACCTGATGGAGGTCAGTATAGATGGACTAATAGAGAAATTCCGACACACTGCTAGAAGGCCAAATATTTTTTCAGAGCTAGATGCAGAAAAAAATTATATTCAGTTTGCAACTTGATGGAGGTCAGTATAGATGGACTAACAGAGAAAGTCCCACACACTGCTAGAAGGCCAAATATTTTTTCAGAGCTAGATGCAGAAAAAAAATTATATTCAGTTTGCAACCTGATGGAGGTCAGTATAGATGGACTAACAGAGAAAGTCCCACACACAGCTAGAAGCCCAATATTTTTTCAGAGGTAGATGCAGAAAAAAATATATTCAGTTTGCAACCTGATGGAGGTCAGTATAGATGGACTAATACAACAAGTCCCACACACAGCTAGAAGCCCAATATTTTTTCAGAGGTAGATGCAGAAAAAAATATATTCAGTTTGCAACCTGATGGAGGTCAGTATAGATGGACTAATACAACAAGTCCCACACACAGCTAGAAGCCCAATATTTTTTCAGATGTAGATGCAGAAAAAAATATATTCAGTTTGCAACCTGATGGAGGTCAGTATAGATGGACTAATACAACAAGTCCCACACACAGCTAGAAGCCCAATATTTTTTCAGAGGTAGATGCAGAAAAAAATATATTCAGTTTGCAACCTGATGGAGGTCAGTATAGATGGACTAATGCAACAAGTCCCACACACAGCTAGAACCCCAATATTTTTTCAGAGGTAGATGCAGAAAAAAATATATTCAGTTTGCAACCTGATGGAGGTCAGTATAGATGGACTAATACAACAAGTCCCACACACAGCTAGAAGCCCAAATATTTTTTCAGAGGTACTGTAGATGCAGATAAAAATTATTTTTAATTTGCAACCTGATGGAGGTCAGTATAGATGGACTAATAGAGAAAGTCCGACACACTGCTAGAAGGCCAAATATTTTTTCAGAGCTAGATGCAGAAAAAAATTATATTCAGTTTGCAACCTGATGGAGGTCTGTATAGATGGATTAATAGAACAAGACCCACACACAGCTAGAAGCCCAATATTTTTTCAGAGGTAGATGCAGAAAAAAATATATTCAGTTTGCAACCTCATGGAGGTCAGTATAGATGGACTAATACAACAAGTCCCACACACAGCTAGAAGCCCAAATATTTTTTCAGAGGTACTATAGATGCAGATAAAAATTATTTTTAATTTGCAACCTGATGGAGGTCAGTATAGATGGACTAATAGAGAAAGTCCGACACACTGCTAGAAGGCCAAATATTTTTTCAGAGCTAGATGCAGAAAAAAATTATATTCAGTTTGCAACCTGATGGAGGTCAGTATAGATGGACTAATAGAATGATGCTATGCCCAAAAGATTTTACTTCACTAGGTGCAGTAAAAAAAATTGGTATTCTATACACAGGTGGTATATCTTGCAACACAGATAGGCTACTCCACTGACTAACACACTCTGCAATAGGCCAAAAAGGATTAGCTTTGCTAGATTCAGCCAAATGCTGTGAAAAAAACTTGCACAGCACTGGCACAGACCAACCTGGCAAAAACTGATAGGAACTGATGTAACCTAGTCCTGAAAAGGACTCCAATTACAATTAGTCTTTACTCCCACAATCTATCTATTTAAGAGCACAGACCTCCCTGATAAAAGTCGTAGGAAATGCTGTAACCTAGTCCTTAAAAGGACTGCAATCACAACTATTCCCTACTCCCAAGCTATCTGTATATTTGTGCGAAAATTGGCTTGAAATTAACAAGGTATAGCGCACACAGCAACAGCGGTGCCGTCTAACACGCAGCTGCAGCAGTGAGAAAATGGTGGCGACGGGGAAAATGGCTTGGTCTTATAGGGCAAGGACATGTGACATACACTGCCAATGACACATGCCCTTGCTTGTGTGAAAAAAAGCACTTCGCTCCGTGTGTGCGCTGCTGATAGGCTGACAGATTGCACCTCCCCACTGCAAATGCGGGAAAGAGAAAAAAAAATGGAGATCTTCATTGTTCCTGCAGAGATCCATCCCCTGCCCCTCCCCCCACCCTGCTGTACACTCAAACTGCGTATTAACATTAATTTTCATCATTACTGAGAAAAAATCCAGTTATGATTTTGGTGCACGAACAGTTATCGAACATAACCTCGAACAGCCGAATTTTTCTCAAATTGTTCGTGTTCGCCGAACGGCTCGAACACCGCCCAAAACAGCTCGAATTTGAGATTGGCGAACAGTTCGAGTAGAACAACGCTCATCTCTAGTAGTAAGTGCTCCACATTAGTGGAGCTGAAGACACCGAAGATTAAATATAACGGGGGGATGGGGTTGATTTAGCGTGGGGGAGATTTAGTGTCATAGGGCTGGGGGAGATTTACTGTGTAGAGGTATTTATAGAGTGTAGGGGTATTTCCTCTGTGTGGGGGTTATTTATTCTGTGTGAGGGTATTTACTCTGTGTGGGGGAGATTTAGTGTAATGGGATGATTTGAGAACACAAGCTGGGGAGCAAGGGAGGGACAGGTGCCGACAGAATATGGGGAGCAGGAGAAATTTGAAGACACAATATGAAGAGCAAGGGGTGAGATGGGGGACATGTATAGGGGGATGGGTGCAGACACAGTATGGTGAGTGGGGGTATGGGTGCAGACACAGTATGAGGAGTGAAGGGAAAATGTATGCGGACACGGTATGAGGAGTGAGGGTGATGGGATGGGTGTGGACACAGTATGGGGAGTCGGAGGGATGTGTGAGGAGGCAGTATGGAAAGTGAGAGGGTAAATGTATGAGGAGGGAGGGGGAAATGTAAGAATAGTGTAAGGAGACAGTATGGGGTGGGAAAAGTGTGAGTGGGCACAGAATAAAGACTGAGTAGTGTGTGTTTGGGGGGGAAGGTTGCATGGGGGACAGTGTAAGGACACAGCCAGGAGGGGACAGTATGACAAGCAGGGGGAGTGTGATGAGGGGGCACAGTATAGAGACTGAGCCCTGTATGGGGGGACACAGTGTGAGAGGACAGTGTGAAGAGGGGGCCCAGTATGATAAGGAGGGGGCAGTGTGGAGGGCATGTATCATAAGCGGGGCAGTGTTGGGGTCATATTTTGTGCAGGGAATATAGTGAGGGGCAATTATTTATTTGTTATGGGCTCAGCATAGGGTGGATATTTTTATTCAGTAGCATTATAATGAAACTGCTATCTTTAATGGCATCATGTGGGGATGCGCTGCAGTAGACCGGAGAAGATGAAAATCTACAGAGACGAGCTGTGGATGAAAAAAGTCATCATGGTGTCTGGACAAGAGGAAGATGAAAAGAAAGATAACGACTCCGGAGACAATGTCCTCTATAAGGTACCTGAATGTAAAAAAAAATTTGTGACTAATTCTCAGATTTTTATTTATGTTAGGAACATTAAAGGTGTTATCCAAGTTGTCATTCTATGTGACTGCAAATTTCAGAATTTTCTCACTGAGCGCACTGCATGCTGTCAGAATTCTCTTGTGCCGGAGATTTGAATACAGGTGGCCACGGGCCGACTAGACATGTGTGGCCTCACTTAATGAAAATAAATTGAGTGAGGCTGGACACGTCTAGTCAGAATGTGGCCAGAAGTATACAAATCGCATACTTGTGTAAGGGAGAAGCCTAAAAGTGTGCAGTGCAAGCTCTGTGAGAATTCAGAAGTCAGCAGTCACCTAGTGACTGCAGACTTTGATCTCAAACCTGGACGAGCCCTTTAATTATAAATGAAGCCCTGTAGCATGCCGATCCTAACAGCGTGTAATATCCTCACTGTCAGGATTCAGCTCTGCTTGCAGGTTCCAGCAGTCATCACATGGTCACTTCACTCATATGCGATTTTCATAATTATGGTCATGTGACAACGAGCGTCTCTTCTTGCTTCTCTCTTTTTCACTGAACATTGAGAGAATTAGGAAGAGCAGCTCGTCGGCCTGTGACTAAGTGTGCAAATCTCATATGTGCTTGGGGAGGGACGCCAAACTTAATTTTTGCCCCCACTGCCAGAAAACCTAGATTTACATCTGTGTCTGTCATATGTTAAAGATGTATTATTGTCTCAGCACACATATTATTGTTAGGAATCGTGGTTCTCTGCTCCCACCTGGGAATGGTACAGGACCAGTGCTATGCTACACTGGTCGCAGGCGTTGCCATTGTCGTGGCGGAGGCGGAGCTACTACGCATGTTAGGAGACACTCCATAAGATTGGGACAATCAAATTCTGGTGTTGTAGGATGTGTGAGGATGCGGGACACCATGCCTCTCACTGATTTCTCTGATTGCCAGGCAATGCAGGACGCTGCTATGTCTGGTACTATGCAGTGGTGGGAGGTTGTCCATTCTGCTGTTCAAACTAGCAGGGAGTGACTGTCTGGGGATGATTGGGAGGTATTCAACACCTGATCATTACGCGGGTTATTTAATTATGCTCCCTGCTCTGTCCTTTGCTGTTAATTGCATTTCCTACGTGCTTGGTGGTGAGTGGTGCTAGCATTAGTAGTTGCTATCTTTTCACGGGTTTCTCTCATTTTCGCTGCTGGTTTCACTTTCAGGGGTTCTTGACTAGGCACTAGCTGTGTGACCAGACACCAGCTGTCTGGCGCCAGTGGTCCTGGGAAAGGCTCTGGCAAAGCCCCCCTTCCATTTACTGGGCGCTGGGTGAAGAGTATTCCCAGCCCTCAAGGGCTCGCCTAGCTGGGCAGCTTGTGCCAAGTGCGTCTGTGGTTGTGCCTTTGCTGATTTGGTGCCAGTCTTGCTGGGCCCCTCTGCAAAGCACATAATTATTAGATATTGTTAGATTATATTTAGCATTTTAAATAAGAATATTAAAAATATTTCATACATAATATATAATTATAGTGCATATTTTATATATATATATATATATATATATATATATATATATATACAGTACAGACCAAAAGTTTGGACACACCTTCTAATTTAAAGATTTTTCTGTATTTTCATGACTATGAAAATTGTACATTCACACGGAAGGCATCAAAACTATGAATTAACAAATGTAGAATTATATACTTAACAAAAAAGTGTGAAACAACTGAAAATATGTCTTATATTCTAGGTTCTTCAAAGTAACCACCTTTTGCTTTGATGACTGCTTTGCACACTCTTGACATTCTCTTGATGAGCTTCAAGAGGTAGTCACCGGAAATGGTCTTCCAACAATCTTGAAGGAGTTCGCAGAGATGCTTAGCACTTGTTGAGCCTTTTGCCTTCACTCTGCGGTCCAGCTCACCCCAAACCATCTCGATTGGGTTCAGGTCTGGTGACTGTGGAGGCCAGGTCATCTGGCGTAGCACTCCATCACTCTCCTTCTTGGTCAAATAGCCCTTACACAGCCTGGAGGTGTGTTTGGGGTTATTGTCCTGTTGAAAAATAAATGATGGTCCAACTAAACGCAAACTGGATGGAATAGCATGCCGCTGCAAGATGCTGTGGTAGCCATGCTGGTTCAGTATGCCTTCAATTTTGAATAAATCCCCAACAGTGTCACCAGCAAAGCACCCCCACACCATCACACCTCCTCCTCCATGCTTCACAGTGGGAACCAGTCATGTAGAGTCCATCCGTTCACCTTTTCTGCATCGCACAAAGACACGGTGGTTGGAACCAAAGATCTCAAATTTGGACTCATCAGACCAAAGCACAAAAATCCACTGGTCTAATGTCCATTTCTTGTGTTCTTTAGCCCAAACAAGTCTCTTCTGCTTGTTGCCTGTCCTTAGCAGTGGTTTCCTAGCAGCTATTTTACCATGAAGGCCTGCTGCACAAAATCTTCTCTTAATAGTTGTTGAAGAGATGTGTCTGCTGCTAGAACTCTGTGTGGCATTGACCTGGTCTCGAATCTGAGCTGCTGTTAACCTGTGATTTCTGAGGCTGGTGACTCGTATAAACTTATCCTCAGAAGTAGAGGTGACTCTTGGTCTTCCTTTCCTGGGGCGGTCCTCATGTGAGCCAGTTTCTTTGTAGCGCTTGATGGTTTTTGCAACTGCACTTGGGTACACTTTCAAAGTTTGCCCAATTTTTCACACTGACTGACCTTCATTTCTTAAAGTAATGATGGCCACTTATTTTGCTTTACTTAGCTGCTTTTTTCTTGCCATAATACAAATTCTAACAGTCTATTCAGTAGGACTATCAGCTGTGTATCCACCAGACTTCTGCACAACACAACTGATGGTCCCAACACCGTTTATAAGGCAAGAAATCCCACTTATTAAACTGACAGGGCACACCTGTGAAGTGAAAACCATTTCCGGTGACTACCTCTTGAAGCTCATCAAGAGAATGCCAAAAGTGTGCAAAGCAGTCATCAAAGCAAAAGGTGGCTACTTTGAAGAACCTAGAATATAAGACATATTTTCAGTTGTTTCATACTTTTTTGTTAAGTATATAATTCCACATGTATTAATTCATAGTTTTGATGCCTTCAGTGTGAATGTACAATTTTCAAAGTCATGAAAATGCAGAAAAATCTTTAATTGAGAAGGTGTGTCCAAACTTTTGGTCTGTACTGTATGTATATATATAAAATGTGTATGGTCATATATATCTTTATACTGAATATATTTAATAATATATAATATTTTATATTCTGTACTATTATACCACTATGACTAAGGGCCCTGCAGGGACTTGAAATGCGTAGGTCAAGTGTTTCTTTTGATTTATTTTTTAGTGTTTGAAATTTTAGAGTGTTGATTAGTGTTGAGCCACCCCCGTAGTGTTCGAGTTCGGTTCGGTTCGTCGAACACCTGTGTGTTCGCCGAACTGTTCGTCGAACTGTTCGTCGAACACCTTCGAACACCGTTAAAACCAATGGCAGGCAAACAAAAACACATAGAAACACATAGAAAACACCTTCAAAGGTGTCCAAAAGCTGACAAACTGCTCAGAAGACATAACTAACACATGGAAAAGTGACAAGTACATATAGTCATGCGAAAATAAAAGAGGTGGAGGAGTAAAAGGAGGGGTAGACACAGATATAGGCATGTCATGCCCTTCTAAAATCCAAAAAGTGAGAAGCCGACACGGCCAGTCCGCTCCTGCCCGTGCCACCTCCGTGTCGCCGGGTTTGTGCCAGAGCCGCGGTGAACCCTGACGGCCAGCCCCCCTCTCCCAATACTGGTGCCTGTCCGCTGGTGGGTCGAGCGAGCCCCCCTGTGGTGGAGGCAGCTCTAAGCTTTTTAATTTAAATTGTCTCTCTAATTTGAATGAATACACTTTAAATCCATTTACAAGGATCTATTGGAGGGCAAGTCTCATGCCAGCAGCCGCGGTAATTCCAGCTCCAGTAGCGTCCACTAAAGCTGCTGCAGTTAAAAAGCTTTTATAAGGATCGAGCTCGGCTGTCCACCGCAAGGCATCCTACTGCCAGTCCCAGCCCCTATGCCTTGGGGTGCCTCCTGATGCTCTTCACTAAGTATCCCATGGTCCCGAAGCATTTCCTTTGAAAAAATTAAGTGTCTAAACTACAGGTGGTGCAGCTTGCTTAACAGCCGGGATAATCCGCTCACTAGCAGACACTGCTACTAGGCACAAAGTATTTCCTGGGCTAGATGCAGTTAAAAATTTGTAATTAGATACTCTCGTTGGATGCTGAGAAAGCATTCCATAGAGTCTCCTGGCACGCCATATATGATTCTCTTAAAAAGCTTGGGGTAGGGGTCTAGGGGACCCTTTTATAGCCAAAATCACGGCCCTCTATCGCAATACGTCACCTAGGCTGAAGATAAATGGAACTGTAGCACCCTGAGGGCTCGGTTGCTACAGACGTATTGCACCTCACCCAGAGGTGTGATATCTCACTCTCAGGTAAGGATGGAGTGTGGATCAGGACCCGACACCTGCATGCATTACACCACATTGCCGTGGGGCAGGGCGACCAATATGCCCCTGAGATGGGCACGACAGTCCCTGTCCCTGGCTGGAGTGGGGGGAGGGAACACTGAGGAAGGGGAACCCTGTAGTGCAGGAGCAGGGAGGAAGCAGTTCCTGGGTGCATTGAGAAGGGAGTATAAAAGGTGGGCACCATCTTAGTTCAGTGCAGAGAAGTCTGAGCAGAAGTGGCAGGGAGCAGGGGCTCTGCATGAGCTCTGCTCCGGAGGCGGGCCTAGTAACAGAGGCCCAGGCCTGGAAGAGGGAGAAGGAAGAAAGAGGAGCGGAGAAGGCTCCAGGAACGAGGAATGAAGGGATCCCAGGGGTGCGGACGGGCGAGTCGCCACCGCACGCCCGAATCCACCTGCGTGGAGGGGTCAGGCCAAAGGGGGAGACCGGTCCCCGAACTAGTGGAGGCAGGAAACGACCCTCAGCTAGAAACCGGAGGCTCTGACATTTTATGTGGCGCAGCCCCTCGCTACACCCGCTAGGAAGGCACCACATAGGGTCAGGGAAACTGGCGCCAAGTTTACCAAGAGGAGGCCCGAGGCAGCCGGACAGAAGTGTTGGTAAGAAAGGCCAGACAAAGGACACACAAAGGGGGTCCTGTGAAGTGCTCCAAAGTTATCTGGGAGTTGTCTGAGCCCCTCACCTGGTGAGCACAGTACGACGTGGGCAGCCGTTACCTGCAGACGTGGTCTGGATAATAAGAACTGTGAGTAAAGGCCCTGAACTGCATCACTGACTCCGTGTCGTTACTGCTGCTGCCCTGCACCATCACCCCCATCCTCCGCATACACTGCCCTGAGGCTATACTCCTCCCGTGGGGAGTTATGCTACGCTCTGCTGCACCCACAACACCAGCCTCAGTGGTCTGCCCTGTAGCGGCGGTTCACTCTGACCGTAATCCACGGGTGGCGTAGTCGGACATTTAAACATGAAAACCACATAAATAGTTCCGCCACTGGTTTGACCGCCCTGAGCCACGGAACTGGGTCGCCGCCACGAAGACTACAACCACCAGCATCCACCAAAAAGGGTCCGGCTCCGGGTGTCCCAAGGCCCAGGGGGTGCATCAGAACATTTTCATCACCTTTCACAATCACCAATGGGACAAGGCAGTGATGTCCTCTGTCCCCTCTCTTATACATCCTAGTGACGGAGCACCTGCTCTCATCAATTCGCCATAACCCCAATATTAGGTGGATTGAGGTGGGAGGCACCGAGTACAAGTGCTCTCTATTTGCTGATGATGTCCTAGTATATATCACTCAATCACATATATCCATCCATGCTGTTATGGCTGAAATAGATCACTTTGTTACATGGTAAAATTTTAAAATCAATGCAGCGAAGTCTGAGGCCCTCGATGTCTCCCTCCCCAAATCCATATAGGATTCCATCCAGTCCAACTTTCCCTTTGCCTGGCCCTCACAGGGTATCAAATACTTAGGAATTCCTATTCATAGAGACCTCTCCCATCTATGTTATCTTAATTTTGGGCCCTTTATTGAACAACTCCATACAGACCACGGTTGGCAAGTTAGAACTGTAAGATTCACTACGTGAACCACTGGTGTTTTGTGGAAAAGCACATGTACACTGCGTTCCAAATTATTATACAAAAAGTGTTTAGGAGTGATAAGGGAAGAATTTGTTTGTTTGTCAGTTAAACTCATTGATGGTGATGTGTGTCAGGGCTCTTTATATCACTGTAAGCAATTGCAGACACCTGTGCTAATTAGTTTGGCAGGTGTGTCCAATGAAAGGCAAGACTACTTAAGAAGGCTCTCTCACATTATTAAGCAGCCTACATTTTCTGCCAAAATGGGAAAGAAAAAGGATGTGTCGGCTGCTGAGAAGCAACAAATTGTGGAGTGTTTAGGTCAAGGCATGACTACAATCAACATTGTGCGATGATCAGGATGAAGTGTCTTGGCAATCAAGAAGTATGTAGCTGATTCACAGTACACACGTGTGCGTGCTGATAAGGGCAAATTGAGGACTCTTTCCTACAGGCAATTACGTCAGGTTGAAAGAGCAGCGGCAAAAAAGCCTTGTCATAGCAGCAGACAAGTTTTTGAAGCTGCTTGTGCCTCCAACGTCCCCCGAACAACAAGATGCAGGGTCCTTCAGAGGTTTGCAGCTGTGCATGCGCCATCCTGTCGACCTCCTCTATCCACTTCACACAAGCAGAAACGGCTCCAGTGGGCCAAACATTACATGAAGACTGATTTCAAAACTGTTTTGTTCACGGATGAGTGCCGTGCAGCGCTCGATGGTCCAGATGGATGGAGTGGAGGATGGCTGGTTGATGGACACCCCACGCAAACACGGCTACAGCGCCAACAAGGAGGAGGTGGAGTAATGTTTTGGGCTGGAATCATGGGGAGAGAGATTGTCGGCCCCTTTAGGATCCCTGAAGGCGCTAAAGATGAACTCCATAATGTATGTGGATTTTCTCAAACAGCACTTCCTGCCATGGTTCAAGAAGAAGAACCGTGTATTTCACAGCAAGATCATTTTTCTGCATGATAATGCACCATCTCATGCTGCACATAAAACATCTGCATCTCTGGCTGATATGGGCATAAAAGGGGACAAACTTATGGTGTGACCCCCATGCTCCCCTGACCTCTACCCCATTCAGAACCTTTGGAGCATCATTAAAAGGAGTGTCTATGATGGCGGGAGGCAGTTCACATCTAAGCAACAGCTCTGGGAGGGTATTCTGTCCTCATGCAAAACAATTGAAGCAGAAACCATCCAAAACCTGACAAATTCAATGGACGAGAGAGTTCAGAAGCTCCTTTCGAACAAGGGGTCCTATGTGAAAATGTAACATCACCTAGAATAAAGTTTTGAGTTGAAAACTGTTTGATTTCAGTTTCTAACAACCTGCTAATGCTTATAATTTCAAAAATGACCATTTTTTTGGTCTTTATTAAAATGAAAAGGTTGATCGAAAAGTTTGGGGGATCTAAGAGTGTGGCAACCCAGTAGTCATGATTACTTCGAATTCTGACAATATGAGGGTCATGCTGCAGGTAGTGCAGCAAGAAGGCACTTATGTGCCTTGCGCATCTCGGAGCCCCAAAATTATTTTCCGGGCTAGATGCAGCTAAAAATTATTTTTAATTTTAAATCTGCTGAAGCTTTAGTATAGATGGCCTAATAGGATCAGTGCTGCACACTGCTACAAAGCCCAAATTATTTTCCAGTCAAGATACAGATAAACATGATTAGTAATTTGAAAGCTTAAAACGGTTGGTAGGGTGATTTTAACCAATCATCAAGCTTTTACTCTCCCCAGGATGACACAGGGGTAGAAAAGTCGTTTCGGATCCATGATTTGTTCATCTTTATGAACGTGAGTCTGTCTACATTATCAGTGGAGAGCCGCGTGCGCTTATCTGTCAGCACACCACCAGCAGCGCTGAACACACGTTCAGACAGAACGCTGGCTGCGGGGCATGACAAGATCTCCAAGGCGTAAGTGGCTAACTCCGGCCATTTATCCAGATTGGAAGTCCAAAAAGATCAAGGGTCCTGTGGCACAGTCGTGGCTTCAATGTTTACTTGGAGATACTCCTGTACCATCGTCTCTAGGCGTTGACTATGTGTCAGACTTCTTGTCTCCTGTGGCCTTGCAAAGGATGGGCTAAAAAAGTGGTGAAATGATTCCGCAAAATTGATGTTACCAGCAGATACTGTGGTTCTGTTACGGTTTGAGAGCTGAACACTTGACGGTCCCACGGTTGGCAAGTTGGAACTGTGAGATTCACTACGTGCACCACTGGTATTTTGTGGAAAAGCACATGTAAGATTCTGCAACAGTCTCTGCTGATACTCCTGCATGCGTGCATCCCTTTCTATGGCAGGAATAATTTCTGCAAATTTACTTTTGTACCAGGGATCTAACAGTGTGGCAACCCAGTAGTCAGGATTATTTCTAATTCTCACAATTCGAGGGTCATGTTGCAGGTAGTGCAGCAAGAAGGCACTCATGTGTGTTGCGCATCCAGGAGCACCAAGTCCCTGTTGTGTTGGTGGCAAGGTAACAATCATGCTTCCTTCCTCTGTCCTCTCCCCCCAACCTCGCACAACAGAAATGTGATCAAGGTTTCCCTCATCTGATGAGTCTTCCATCAGTTCGTCCTCCACTTCTTCCTGGGCTCCTGCACCTTCCTCACTAGTTTGGCTGCTACCATGCGCCCTGGTAAAACCATCTCCCCCACCCTCACATGCCTGCCGCCTTGGTGCTGCCGACCGTCTGGACCTTGCAGATGTTAGCCCTTCCGCATACAACTCCACCTCCTCTACTTCCTCCACCTCCTCTTGTGCCACCACCTGACTCCGAATTCTGTTTAACATGTGCTCCAGCATGTAAATCACCGGAATAGTCATGCTGATAATGGCATCGTCAGCACTAAACATCTTCGTCGCCATTTCAAAACTGTGCAGAAGGGTGCATAGGTCCCTGATCTGAGACCACTCCTCCAGCGTGATTTGCCCCACCTCTGAATCTCGTTGGCCCAGGCTATACGTCAGAACGTATTGCACCAGGGCTTGTCGGTGCTGCCACAGTCGCTGCAACATGTGCAGAGTTGAATTCCACCGGGTAGGCACATCGCATTTTAGCCGGTGAAGTGGCAGGCCCAACGACTTCTGTAGAGATGTAAGTCGCTGAGCTGCGGGATGCGAACGGCGGAAGTGAGCACACAGCGACCGTGCCCTCTGCAGAAGGCCATCTAGTCTGGGATAGTGGGCTAAAAATTGCTGGACAACCAGGTTCAACACGTGAGCCATACAAGGCACGTGTGTGACATTGCCCCGGCGAAGGGCCGCACCCAGGTTTGCAGCATTGTCGCACACGGCCTTCCCTGGTTTCAGGTCCAGTGGAGACAACCATTCATGAAATTGGTTCTCCAGAGCTGACCACAACTCCTCAGCTGTGTGACTCACATTTCCCAGACATTTCAATGTAAAAACCGCCTGATGACGTTGAGCCCTACTGCCAGCATAGTAAGGAGGTTTGCAGGATCCCTTCTGCGCAGTTAGAAAGCTTGTGGCATGACCAGACAGGCTTTGGGTGCAGGTGGAAGACCGAGAGGAGGTTGAGAAGGCAGAAGCAGTGGAGGAACTTTGACATAAAGAGGATTGACGCACAACTCGTGGGGACGGCAAGACTTGGACAGCAGCCCCTTGTCCTGCTGTCACCATAGTTACCCAGTGCCCAGTCAGCGACATGTAACGCCCCTGTCCATGCCTACTCGTCCAAGTGTCTGTGGTGAAATGCACCCTGTCACACACAGAGTTTCTCAAAGAAGCGGTGATGTTGTGTGCGACATGCTGGTGGAGCGCAGGCACACCTTTCTTTGAGAAGTAGTGCCGACTGGGCATCTGGTACTGGGGCACTGCGACGGACATAAGGTCTCGAAAATCCTCTGTGTCCACCAGGCGGAAAGGCAGCATTTCTGTAGCCAAGAGCTTGCAGATGGTGAAATTCAACCTCTTAGCTTTCTCATGGCTAGGAGGAAATGGTCTTTTACTTGTCCACATCTGAGGGACCGAGGGCTGGCTATTGTGCTTAGACGGGGTTGATAAGTGTGTCCCCGGCAAACTGCTGGTCTGTGAGGAAGATGCAGGCGGACATGTTAGGTTGCCTTGATCCAAAGGTGGTGCTATCGATGTCGGATAGCGCTCAACACCAGCTGGTGTTACCACCTCCAAAGAAAATGATGACCTGCCAATCACGCTGGCTGTTGCGGGTAAAGAGGTGGCAGGTCTGCGCCCCAAAACAGGTGTGACTGCTGTCCCCCCAGTCACAGAGGATGAAGAGGCCGCGGATGCACAAGATATGGCAGACGGTGATTGGCCCGGCCGGCTAGGCCGCATTGTAGCACACTGAGCTTCCCACTGCAACTTATGCTTCATGTCCATGTGCCGGTTCATGCATGAAGTACTCAAACTATGTATTTTTTGGCCTCTACTTAGCTTTTGCTGACAAATGTTACAGATAACACGAGTTGGGTCATCTTTATTGATCTGAAAAAATGCCCAGGCTATGCAAGGCTTAGCACCCATGCGACCTGAAGAGCCACCACGACTTGTGGTGAGAGGCAGAGTTGTGTTTGAGGATGCAGTTGTTGACGTGCTTCCAGTACTACGTCTCTGTCCAGGAAGGCGCAACCTGACCTCGTCGTCACTAGCATCTTCCTCCACCTCCTCTGCTGACCTCATCTCTTGGCTGACTGTGGGTTGACAGTAAGTGGGATCTCCGACCTCATCATCATCACCCTGTGCGTTATCACACCCGTCGTCCTCAGAGCCAACCTGTTCCTGCCCTGACAAAAAACTAAAGTTGTCGCTCCAATCAGGTATTTGAGTCTTATCATCGTCTTCCTCATTGTCTCCACCAACAGGAGTTACAGTTTGGGAATGAGGGTCTACATTATGGTCAGAACCTTCTGCGTCTGGTCCTGGATCCGACTCATAAAGATTCTGGGCATCAGTGCAGATCATTTCCTCGTCTGGATTCACAGAAGCGCTGGAGTCGACCTCTGATTCCCAGGCTATAGTATGAGTAAACAGCTCTGCAGACTCAACCATCTGTTCTACCTCATACTCAGACGGGCAGCTGGAGATTTGGGAGCTGTGAGGAAGCAAGTGCGATTTGGGTGACACCTTTGAGGACTGGAGTATTTGTGATGTTGAAGTTGATGTGGAGGAGAGCCCACTTAAAGGAGCACTTGATATCCGTTGAAGCACCTGCTGTTTTTGTGCCTCATCTGGAATTTGTAGCGATTGGCGTGGCCGTAAGAAAGGGATCTTATCACATTGTCCGCTAAAAGAAGTAGACATTTTAGTTTGGCTGGAAGATGGTCTTTCTTCTGCAGATGTTACTGTTGCTTTAACACCTACCCCACGGACACAACCTTTTTTCCCCTTCCCAACACGCCTATTCCCCTTTCCACCAGCAGCAGGCCTTTTTCCACTCATTTTGGTGGTTAACTAATTCACAACTCTGGAGTTGTTTGCACAAAAAAACAATGGATGGTAACCGAGCAGAGCTGAGTGGCCAAACTGTGGTATTAGGCCAAAACTATTGGCTGGGTTAGATGCAGAAAAAAATTATATTCAATTTGCAACCTGATGGAGGTCAGTATAGATGGACTAATACAAATAGTCCCACACACCGCTAGAAGCCCAAATATTTTTTCAGAGGTACTGTAGATGCAGATAAAAATTATTTTTAATTTGCAACCTAATGGAGGTCAGTATAGATGGACTAATAGACCAAGTCCCACACACTGCTAGAAGCCCAAATATTTTTTCAGAGCTAGATGCAGAAAAAAATTATTTTTAATTTGCAACCTGATGGAGGTCAGTATAGATGGACTAATAGACCAAGTCCCACACACCGCTAGAAGCCCAACTATTTTTTCAGAGCTAGATGCAGAAAAAAATTATATTCAATTTGCAACCTGCTGGAGGTCAGTATAGAAGGACTAATAGAACAAGTCCCACACACTGCTAGAAGCCCAAATATTTTTTCAGAGCTAAATGAAGAAAAAAATTATTTTTAATTTGCAACCTGATGGAGGTCAGTATAAATGGACTAATAGACCAAGTCCCACACACTGCTAGAAGCCCAAATATTTTTTCAGAGCTAGATGCAGAAAAAAATTATTTTTAATTTGCAACCTGATGGAGGTCAGTATAGATGGACTAATAGACCAAGTCCCACACACCGCTAGAAGCCCAAATATTTTTTCAGAGCTAGATGCAGAAAAAAATTATTTTTAATTTGCAACCTGATGGAGGTCAGTATAGATGGACTAATAGACCAAGTCCCACACACTGCTAGAAGCCCAAATATTTTTTCAGAGCTAGATGCAGAAAAAAATTATTTTTAATTTGCAACCTGATGGAGGTCAGTATAGATGGACTAATAGACCAAGTCCCACACACCGCTAGAAGCCCAAATATTTTTTCAGAGCTAGATGCAGAAAAAAATTATTTTTAATTTGCAACCTGATGGAGGTCAGTATAGATGGACTAATAGACCAAGTCCCACACACTGCTAGAAGCCCAAATATTTTTTCAGAGCTAGATGCAGAAAAAAATTATTTTTAATTTGCAACCTGATGGAGGTCAGTATAGATGGACTAATAGACCAAGTCCCACACACCGCTAGAAGCCCAAATATTTTTTCAGAGCTAGATGCAGAAAAAAATTATTTTTAATTTGCAACCTGATGGAGGTCAATATAGATGGACTAATAGACCAAGTCCCACACACTGCTAGAAGCCCAAATATTTTTTCAGAGCTAGATGCAGAAAAAAATTATTTTTAATTTGCAACCTGATGGAGGTCAGTATAGATGGACTAATAGACCAAGTCCCACACACCGCTAGAAGCCCAAATATTTTTTCAGAGCTAGATGCAGAAAAAAATTATTTTTAATTTGCAACCTGATGGAGGTCAGTATAGATGGACTAATAGACCAAGTCCCACACACTGCTAGAAGCCCAAATATTTTTTCAGAGCTAGATGCAGAAAAAAATTATTTTTAATTTGCAACCTGATGGAGGTCAGTATAGATGGACTAATAGACCAAGTCCCACACACTGCTAGAAGCCCAAATATTTTTTCAGAGCTAGATGCAGAAAAAAATTATTTTTAATTTGCAACCTGATGGAGGTCAGTATAGATGGACTAATAGACCAAGTCCCACACACTGCTAGAAGCCCAAATATTTTTTCAGAGCTAGATGCAGAAAAAAATTATTTTTAATTTGCAACCTGATGGAGGTCAGTATAGATGGACTAATAGACCAAGTCCCACACACTGCTAGAAGCCCAAATATTTTTTCAGAGCTAGATGCAGAAAAAAATTATTTTTAATTTACAACCTGATGGAGGTCAGTATAGATGGACTAATAGACCAAGTCCCACACACCGCTAGAAGCCCAACTATTTTTTCAGCGCTAGATGCAGAAAAAAATTATATTCAATTTGCAACCTGCTGGAGGTCAGTATAGAAGGACTAATAGAACAAGTCCCACACACTGCTAGAAGCCCAAATATTTTTTCAGAGCTAAATGAAGAAAAAAATTATTTTTAATTTGCAACCTGATGGAGGTCAGTATAGATGGACTAATAGACCAAGTCCCACACACTGCTAGAAGCCCAAATATTTTTTTAGAGCTAGATGCAGAAAAAAATTATATTCAGTTTGCAACCTGATGGAGGTCAGTATAGATGGACTAATAGAATGATGCTATGCCCAAAAGATTTTACTTCACTAGGTGCAGTAAAAAAATTGGTATTCTATACACAGGTGTTATATCTTGCAACACAGATAGGCTACTCCACTGACTAACACACTGTGCAATAGGCCAAAAAGGATTATCTTTGCTAGATTCAGCCAAATGCTGTGAAAAAAACTTGCACAGCACTGGCACAGACCTGCCTGGCAAAAACTGATAGGAACTCATGTAACCTAGTCCTGAAAAGGACTCCAATTACAATTAGTCTTTACTCCCACAACCTATCTATTTAAGAGCACAGACCTCCCTGATAAAAGTCGTAGGAAATGCTGTAACCTAGTCCTTAAAAGGACTGCAATCACAACTATTCCCTACTCCCAAGCTATCTGTATATTTGTGCGAAAATTGGCTTGAAATTAACAAGGTATAGCGCACACAGCAACAGCCGTGCCGTCTAACACGCAGCTGCAGCAGTGAGAAAATGGTGGCGACGGGGAAAATGGCTTGGTCTTATAGGGCAAGGACATGTGACATACACTGCCAATGACACATGCCCTTGCTTGTGTGAAAAAAAGCACTTCGCTCCGTGTGTGCGCTGCTGATAGGCTGACAGATTGCACCTCCCCACTGCAAATGCGGGAAAGAGAAAAAAAAATGGAGATCTTCATTGTTCCTGCAGAGATCCATCCCCTGCCCCTCCCCCCACCCCGCTGTACACTCAAACTGCGTATTAACATTAATTTTCATCATTACTGAGAAAAAATCCAGTTATGATTTTGGTGCACGAACAGTTATCGAACATAACCTCGAACAGCCGAATTTTTCTCAAATTGTTCGTGTTCGCCGAACGGCTCGAACACCGCCCAAAACAGCTCGAATTTGAGATTGGCGAACAGTTCGAGTAGAACAACGCTCATCTCTAGTGTTGATACAAATATGCTTTTTTTTAACATTTTTTAAAAACAGATGCTGGAATTATCCACTTTACCTTATTCACATCCTGGGAACCGGCCCACACCTTTGTCTGTGTACCGCACCCAACAACCTACTATTGATACCTTGAAGTGTTGAGCTGATGAATTTTGTTTTTCTATATTAATAAAGGACACTGTACTGTCATGATTCCTCCACTGTCTTGTACGTAGTGAGTGACAACTCAGTTGTCCAATCTAGTGCAGCGGTGTGCTGAGCTGTCGGTATTTTGATAGACGGCTAAGCCATCCAATCTGAGACTGGGAGGTGCTGAACTTCCTTCAGGTGTTCACTGTTTTAAGTGATTACCCAGCTACTTAGCTAAGCTGTCAGCCCCAGATCTCTGCCAATCGTAGCACTTGCTTGCTGGTGAATTGCCTTGTATTCCTGCGCTCTGTTTGTTGATCTAATGCTGCCTGACCTTGGACCTCGTTCTGGCCATCCGTTTGCCTAGCCTTTTCGCTCTGATCTGCTATCTTCCTGGTATTCTGACCTTGGACCGTTACCTGACTATGCCTTTGTCTTTCCCCTTTAGTTTACTATGTGCTCTTTTGGTAACTGACCCCGGAACGTTTGACTGCCCTGCTCCACAGCTTGTCTGTGAGTCGTAACTACCGTCACATGTACAAGTACAAATATAAATTTTACTCTGTATAAATTTAGCATGGATTTCAGGATATCTGCTTGTTGTTATTCAATGGGAACCTCCATTATCTACTACTAGTGGATATAAATCTGACCTGGTCATGTAAGGATCCTTTTAAAGATAAATTGCCCATGTAAACGCTGATTGCTGATTTTTAGTAAGACTTTACCAATTACAAAATTTGTATTCAGATGTTACAATAATTGTGTGGGGTTTTCTTTAGTAACTGGGATACTACGTATTAATGCTCATCTTTTCTCTCCTTAGACTCTTTCATTATAAGATACCTGTTTATATGAATGAAATGCACAATGTCATCTATAACAGTGTTACCCAACTCCAGTCCTCCAGTTTCACCAACAGATCATGTTTTCAGGATTTCTATAGTATTGCTTGTGCATGTCATCATCATCTCCTGCCTTAACTACTGCAACACCCTCCTCTGTGGCCTACCTGCTAACACTCTCGCACCTCACCAGTCCGTCCTCAGCTCTGCTGCGCGACTAGTTCATCTCTCGTCTCGCTACTCCTTTGCTACCCCCCTTTGCATATATCTTCACTGGCTCCCAATTGCCCAGCGTATCCAGTTCAAACTACTAACACGGACCTACAAAGCCATTCATAACCTTTCTCCTCAGTACATCTCTGAACTAATCTCCCGATATATTCCCTTATGTAATCTCCGGTCTTCCCAAGACCTTCTTCTTTACCCCACACTTATTCATTCCTCACCCTATCTCCTCCAAGATTTCTCCCGAAAATCCCCCATCCTATAGAATTCTGTGCATCAACAAGTCCGATTAGCCTCCACATTTGGATTCCTCTGACGGAACCTGAAAACCAATCTCTTCAAACAAGTTTACAGCCTGCCATGACCTTGCTTGCTGCCACCTCAACAACACCGGAGCTACTGCAACCACCCAACCTACTGTCTCCTTCCCTGTTCCTGTAGAATGTAAGCCCGCAAGGGTAGGGTCCTCTTCCCTCCGTACCGTTCTATCATTGTTAGTTTTGTTTACTGTAAATGATATCTGTATTTGGTATGTAACCCTTTCTTATGTACAGCGCCATGGAATCAATGGCGCTATATATATAAATAATAATAATAATATTGACCTGATGATAACTCTATCACCTGTCAATACTGAGGAAATCCTGAAAACATGACCTGTTGGTGAGACTTGAGGACTGGAATTGGGGAACACTGATCTATAGAATAAATTTGCATGCTGTAGGTTTCAAATCCGCCACACTGGTCAATTTCCACTGTAGATATATTTCCCAGCATGTGCATGCGACTATTGAAAATCTGATGCACTGTTCTGGTACTGTAAAACGCTTTGGATTTTCTGTAAGTAAAACACAGTGGAAATTCAGCTTCATTTTCCTTACATGGGAAAACGCTATCCAATCCACTGCACCTCTACTTTTCCCCTTCTCCTGTTGTGCCCATCCTCTCCAGTCTCTTCAATATAGGCCATGGCATATGGCTCGACTAGGCCTCTGATGTCACTTGAGCAACGAACGTTGTAATGTTATGATGTGGCACCCCAGGGGTCTGGTTTCCACAGTAATAGCAATATTACGTCTGTGAGCAGGTGGGAGGTCTCCTGGGCAGGAATCCTAAGCATGCCACACTTCCTGCCCAGTCCTGGGAGGGGAAGAACTTCCCCTACATAAACTGGGGCTGAGGCAGGGTTAGGAGAGAGGAGTTCCAGACAGAGACGGAGTCTGGTCTGGACACGCAGAAACAGGGACAGATAGACATCAGGAGCTCTGTAGGAGCCAAGGAGAAGCGCCAGGGGCTGGAGCTGTGCAGAGCTCGCCCTGGGAGAAGGTACTAAAACCGGACACAGGAGTCCGAGGCTGTGGGGACTAAGATATACCCAGCAGCAGAATCCATCCGGCAGGGGATTCCAGGTCCTCTGGCCATAAAAGCCCGGAGGCTCAGTCACAACGAAGGGACCAGCACCGCCATCCCGGAGCGGAGGCTAACAGGAGGCCCCAGGTCACCAGCCATACGGGTGAGCACCACACGGTATACCCAGGGACGTGGGCTACTTGTAACCACCGAAAGCAGGGTAGCCAGGAAGGGTACAGACTAACGGGAAGGCCTACAACTCCACCTGGCCAGGGGAACTCCGGCTTACTCGCAGACTAACCAGGCCCCAACTACTAGCCAGTACTCCCGGGGGAATTTGCCTTGTACCATCAGTAAAGACCCTGAACTGTACCCTCGCGTCTCCGTGCTTCCTTGTCGCACCATTAGTGCTGGGACATCCACACCATCACTCCCAACATCAACCTCATCCTCTGCCCTGAGGCCATACCCCTCCCGTTGGGGGTTATACCATCCACGCTGCACATCCGTACCACCGGCCTCAGCGGACTGCCCTGCAGCGGCGGCTTCAACGGGTGGCGTAGTCGGACACTAATACCATCATACCAATAACTGCCACTTAGTTTGACCACCCTGGGCACGGACCGGGTCACCGCCACACGAAGACTACTACCCTCATCGGATCCGGCTCCGGGTATTCCCCGTGCGCACGCGCGCCGCACTACAGCACTGGCCCAGGGGGCGCGTCAACTTTGGCGTAGTCGGCAGGATTACGTGCCCGCAACCACCGGGTACTGCGTGCCTGAAAAAGAGACTTTTATACTTACCTGTGGTGAAGTTTCCCGCCGTCCGGAGTCGTTTCCCGCCATCCGGAGCTGATTCCCGCCATCAGACGCCATCTTGGACCGTTTCCCGCCGTCTTCTGCCTTCTTCCCGCCATCCGCAGCTGCTTCCCGCCTTCGGACGCCATCTTCGGGACGCCGCACGGGAAGAAGAGGGGCGTGGACTCCGAAAGCCCGCGAGAACTGAAGCCCCGCCTCACGTCCGGACGTTGCGTAAGGTCCTGGAAGGAGCCCAGCAGACGCCGACGTCACAGGAGCGCGACGGAAGGTCCTCAACCCTGACGATCCACTGCGGAGCCGTGGCCTACGGAAGAGGATCATCGCAAGGTAGGCCACGGTCCACTAGGGGGGAGGAGGATGTCGGATCCGGAGGAGAGCTTCACCGCCACAACCGCCGCCAGCGCCACCGCTGCTGCGGTCATGCCTTTCACCATGCCCTATATCCCGGGGGTAGCCTGGCTACCCCAGTACTCAGGGGAGTCACATACCCTAAATGACTTCAGAGAAAGGTTGGATAGCCTCTTCCAGGTGTATCCCCTCACGGAGGCGCAAAAAGTGAGCATCCTGGTGGCCCAATTAATCGGGGCAGCCCAAAGGGAGGTAAAGTCCTGGCCACCTGGGAGGAAGAGGACTGTCAGAGACATACTAACCCGGCTGAAAGACACATTTGACACCCGCACCTCAGCCGAAATAAAACTAAGATTTTATGGGTGCAAACAACGGGCACATGAGAGTATAAGAGACTATGCTCTAAACCTACAAGAGGCCCTGAGAGCCATTAAGCAGGCAGACCCTGACAGCGTGGGAAATGAAGATAAGCTGTTAACTGAACAATTCATTGAGGGTCTACTGTGCAATGCCCACCGAACCCAGTTGCGGGCAATGGCCTTACAGGACCCTGACCTGGACTTTGCACAGTTCAAGGACAGAGCCATCCGGGTGCTCCGAGAACCGGCACCAGGTGACCCACAGGCGCCCTGCTATCACTTATCACCAGGAGACGGCGCCCTTGTCTGCAGGGCCTGTGGGAGCTGATGCGCAGGCTTTAAACAATGACCCAGCTACAGACCTGCACCATCAGGTCCGAGAGCTAACTAAAAGCGTTGCCGCGCTAACCCGAACTGTGCAGTCTTTACAGGTTTCTACTGCAGGGAAGATCGAGCTGGCATCCGGACCGGAGGACATCCCGTGGCGCCGACCAAGGAGGACCCCACCGGCGAGAGGAAGACCCAGCGATCGATACAACGAGGACGGACGACCTATTTGCCGCCGCTGCAATCAACCCGGACATGTGGCAAGGTACTGTCATTTAAACGGGCACAACCTGGGGTAGAGGGCCAACCCCCAGGCATAAGACCATCAGGCCCATCAAACTGGCGTGATAAATACGTAGGGGGACGTCCAATCTTGCCTGTGGTACTGGATGGCATTCCTATGAGTGCCCTACTAGACACTGGGTCACAGGTCACCACCATCCCGTACGTGCTCTTCAAGCAGTACTGGAATGATTCGGACATAGCCCGCTACCCAGACGACGACCTGAGTATCATCGCCAGCAATGGTCAGCCCGTGCCGCAGGTGGGATTCAAGGAGGTGACCATTAAAATCGGTAAAGTCGAACTAGCGGCACAAGGACTGATTATAGTGGACATCGACCGTCATGAGAGTCACCCTAGAATCACCCTGGGAACCAATGTAATTGAAAATTGTCTTGCAGAGGTGATTCTCATTTTACAGCAGGTTGCCAAGAACGCCAGTTCCGGCCAGCAGCGTGTGCTCCAAAAAGAGATCCGGGCACTGATGAAGCGGCAACAGGTGGAACTATCTGGTGGTGAGATAGGTAGCGTGAGAATGTGTGACCCGTTCCCTATTGCCATGCCCCCAAAAAGTGAGATGATGATTTGGTGCCGGGCAGCTATTTGTCTAAGAGGTAGAGACTACCAAGCAATGGTAGAACCCGTCTACTCAGACAGTAGGCCCACCATTTTGACAGCACGGGGGGTGGTCGATGTACGCCATGGGAGGGTGCCTGTTCGCATCATAAATATCGGTGAGAGAGAAGTACACCTGCCCCGGTATGCCACGCTAGCTAAATTGTTCACCATAAACCAGAATTCTGTACAGGCCGTGGAACCCTTGCCTCCATCTCAACCAGAGGAAGGTAACGGCTCTAAGAAACCAATGGAGGACTGGTGTCAGCAACTACATCTGGGTACTGACTCCACTCCCTCACACCAGAAACAAGGAGTCTATCGGGTGGTTCAAGAGTACGAGAGAGTGTTTAGTAAACACCCGTTAGACTTCGGGCGAGTAAAGGGGGTAGAACACCACATCCCCACGGGAGACCATCCTCCCATAAAGGAGAGATACCGACCCGTACCCCCTGCACACTACCAACACGCCAAGGGGATGCTTAGAGACATGAAGGAGGCTGGGGTAATCAGGGATAGCTGTAGCCCCTGGGCAGCTCCACTAGTCTTAGTGAAAAAGAAGGACAACACTATGAGAATGTGTGTAGACTACAGGAAAGTCAACCGTATCACACACAAAGATGCGTACCCGTTACCAAGGATAGAAGAGTCCTTAGCTGCATTAAAATCTGCTAACTTCTTCTCTACTTTGGATCTCACTAGCGGGTACTGGCAGGTTCCTGTAGCAGAGGCGGACCGGGAGAAGACCGCATTCACCACCCCGATGGGACTTAGCGAGTTTACCTGCATGCCGTTCGGTCTCTGCAACGCACTAGGAACCTTCCAACGATTGATGGAATGCTGTCTGGGACACCGGAACTTTGAGACGGTCCTGCTATACCTGGACGATGTCATCGTCTATTCCAAGACCTACGAGGACCACCTGAAACACCTGGCAGAAGTGTTCGAAGCTCTGGCAAACTACGGCCTAAAGGTGAAACCCTCCAAGTGTCACCTCCTGAAACCAAAGGTGCAATACCTGGGACACGTGGTGAGTGCTGACGGAGTGGCTCCTGACCCTGATAAGATCACCGTGATTAAGGACTGGCCAAGACCCTCCAGCATAAAGGAAGTGCGGCAGTTCCTCGGGTTGGTAGGCTACTACCGAAGATTCATTCCCAGTTTCACCAAAATGGCAGCCCCTATGCAGGACCTCCTGATAGGTCAATCTCGAAAAGCCAAAAAACAGAAGCCGCCCTTCAGGTGGGAAAAGCTGGAAGAGGAGTCCTTTTGCCAGCTGAAGATGGCCCTCACGGGGGATGAAATCCTGGCATATCCAGACTACAGCCAGCCCTTTATCCTCCACACGGACGCAAGCAACATCGGGCTAGGAGCCGTGCTGTCCCAGATCCAGCAAGGAAAAGAACGGTTAATCGCTTACGCTAGCCGAAAGCTACGACCCACCGAGAGGAACCCTGAGAATTATAGCTCATTCAAGCTGGAGTTCCTGGCAGTAGTGTGGGCAGTGACCGAACGTTTCAAGCATTACCTTGCCTCCTCCAAATTCATCGTGTACACGGATAACAACCCGTTGACACACCTGGACACTGCAAGGCTCGGTGCTCTGGAACAGAGATGGATGGCTCGCCTGTCCAACTTTGAATTCACCATCAAATACCGGGCAGGACGCTCCAATGTCAACGCGGATGCCCTGTCTAGAATGCCGAACTTACCGGACGTAGGGGAAGATCCAGAAGATCTGGAAGAAGTTGAGCTCCCTGCGTTCCACCGTCATGGGATTACCCTGTATTCCCACCGTGTGAAGGGCAGGCGCTCCGCGACGTTCAATCCCTTGCCCCACTACAACTGGGCGGAGACGCAAGACAGTGATCCCGCAGTCCGTCTGGTAAAGGAAATGCTGACCCAAGCCGATGCCAGTCTGGACCCAGACGCCCCAGAGGAGACTAAGCAACTGTGGAAGGAGAAAAGTAGGCTGTTCCTCTACAGGGAGAAGTTGTGCCGGAGAATGGTTAACTCTCGAACACATGAGTTGACCTGGCAGGTAGTGGTCCCCAGACGAGACACGGCTATGATTCTGGAGGCGTACCACAACGGAGCAGGACATTTCGGGTGGAAGAAGCTGGAGTTCTTGTTGTGTGAACGGTTCTACTGGGTAGGCATGAGAGGAGCCATAGAGAGGTGGTGCAGAGACTGTGGACCGTGCCACCTAAGAAGGAAGGACCGTGCCAGCCAGAAGACTCCCTTGCAGCCCATCATCACCCGACAGCCACTGGAACTGGTAGCCCTGGACCATGTGAAACTGGCTCCAAGCAGATCTGGGTATGTCTACGCCCTCACAATCGTAGATCATTACTCCCGGTTCCTGGTGGTGGTCCCGGTCAAGGACTTAACGGCTCAAACAGCAGCTAGAGCCTTCCAGCAGCACTTCTGCCGTCCATACGGGTACCCGGACCAAGTGCTGACAGACCAAGGGCCAGCCTTCGAAGCAGAAGTCTTCCAGGAGTTCTGCAACCTGTATGGCTGCACGAAGATAAGAACAACGCCCTATCACCCTCAAACCAATGGACTCTGCGAGAAGATGAACCAGGTGGTGATAGACCTCCTGAAAGCATTGCCCCTGGAAGAACGCAGTATGTGGCCTGAGAAGCTGCCTGATCTGGTGGACCTATACAACCACATCCCTGTAGGTTCTACCAACTGTACCCCGGCTTACCTAATGAGAGCGAGACCTGGTAAGCTGCCTATCGACCTGGATATGGGAGTCCTGACGCCCGAGGACACCTCGCCAGAGGCAGACTGGGATACAGAACGGCAGCAGCAGTATCGGAAAGTACAGGAGAGCGTCGAGCGAAGTCTGTCTCAAGCTAGAGAAAGGCAAGAGAGGGCTTATAATCAGTATGCTCCCGCTGTTCCCCTGGTACCTGTAGAGCAGGTCTTGAAGAGGAAAAGACGGCTCCACAAGTTGGACGACCAGTGGGAGAAGGACCCGTACACCGTACTGCCATCAAGCCATGAGAACCCAAAGATTTGCGTGATCAGTAAGGATGGAGGAGAAACCACAGCCGTTGTCTCCAGAGATCACCTGAAGAAGTGTCCCGAGCAGCTACGAAACCCTGAAGAAGATCAAGAAAACCCTCGACCCACAGAGGAAAGGGAAGAGATGGTCAGTACTGTACTCGGAGACTTCCCTCGGTCTTGGACACAGGTAAATGGCGCTGTTGTGGTACCCGTCCTCACCTTCCTCCAGCCAGCATCTCAAGTGCCTACGGAAAAACAGGTAGAGCTGGAAGAGCAGCCGGTCCAGGAGGCAGAAGACCCCACACAAGCAGACCAGGAGAATCGACCCTCTGCTTATAGTGAGCCTGCCGTGCCCCTAGTGAGCCAAAGAGTGCGCAGAAAGCTGCCCAGCTTGCCCATAACACCTCCTACACCCTGTAGTGCAGGACCAGTGAGTGAGCTCCGTAGGTCCACTAGGGTTACCAGAGGCCAGATGCCCGTACGTTGGAGAATCTAAGTTGGCTAATTGCTTTAACTATTTTATGTTTACCTGTTTTGTTGTAGCCGTTGCTAATTATGTTTTTCAGTTACAGATTTCTTTATATGAACTGACAGGTTATGGACAGTGAGTAACCGGAACTCTGTTGTAAATATGTTTGGAGCGTAACCCAGGAATGGACTAAAGACTGTTAAAGACTCGGGGCAGGACAGACCCCTACCTGGTTACGGCTCCCTGTTCTTTGGTGAAATGGACACCCTTATTGCTTCCCGGTTACGGACACGCCGTGACCATCTCATGTATTTAATTGTTCCTGTTTATACCCTGTTATGTTTTAAAAAAAAAAAAAAAAATATGTTTAGTCCGGGAGTACTAAATTTCACTAGGGTGGAATGTGGCACCCCAGGGGTCTGGTTTCCACAGTAATAGCAATATTACGTCTGTGAGCAGGTGGGAGGTCTCCTGGGCAGGAATCCTAAGCATGCCACACCTCCTGCCCAGTCCTGGGAGGGGAAGAACTTCCCCTACATAAACTGGGGCTGAGGCAGGGTTAGGAGAGAGGAGTTCCAGACAGAGACGGAGTCTGGTCTGGACACGCAGAAACAGGGACAGATAGACATCAGGAGCTCTGTAGGAGCCAAGGAGAAGCGCCAGGGGCTGGAGCTGTGCAGAGCTCGCCCTGGGAGAAGGTACTAAAACCGGACACAGGAGTCCGAGGCTGTGGGGACTAAGATATACCCAGCAGCAGAATCCATCCGGCAGGGGATTCCAGGTCCTCTGGCCATAAAAGCCCGGAGGCTCAGTCACAACGAAGGGACCAGCACCGCCATCCCGGAGCGGAGGCTAACAGGAGGCCCCAGGTCACCAGCCATACGGGTGAGCACCACACGGTATACCCAGTGACGTGGGCTACTTGTAACCGCCGAAAGCAGGGTAGCCAGGAAGGGTACAGACTAACGGGAAGGCCTACAACTCCACCTGGCCAGGGGAACTCCGGCTTACTCGCAGACTAACCAGGCCCCAACTACTAGCCAGTTCTCCCGGGGGAATTTGCCTTGTACCATCAGTAAAGACCCTGAACTGTACCCTCGCGTCTCCGTGCTTCCTTGTCGCACCATTAGTGCTGGGACATCCACACCATCACTCCCAACATCAACCTCATCCTCTGCCCTGAGGCCATACCCCTCCCGTTGGGGGTTATACCATCCACGCTGCACATCCATACCACCGGCCTCAGCGGACTGCCCTGCAGCGGCGGCTTCATAGCCGCATTCAACGGGTGGCGTAGTCGGACACTAATACCATCATACCAATAACTGCCACTTAGTTTGACCACCCTGGGCACGGACCGGGTCACCGCCACACGAAGACTACTACCCCCATCGGATCCGGCTCCGGGTATTCCCCGCGCGCACGCGCGCCGCACTACAGCACTGGCCCAGGGGGCGCGTCAATGACATCACGACGAGTGCATTGCAAAGGGAGGGAGTGGAGGTGAGCTTGAGCTCAGTTCTGAATCATTATATATAGAGATGGTTTATGTCATTGTAGTTCTGCCTGTAATAATAATGATTAGTTGTCTCTCAAACAGTCTACTATTAGACTAATAATAGGCTTCGTGGCCAGGGTGAAACTGCAAGATTTCTAAAAAACTTTGTAATTAAAAAATTGGAAAAAATTGGAAAATACATTACCCCTAAAATTTGAAATAATACATTAATCATGAAAACCTGATTTAAGCAATAAGTCATTTTTATTACAACTTTTAATAAAAATGGTGATGTCAAAATTGGAAAAATATCTTATACATTTTTTTAAATACCGTAAAGTCACTTAACATTATTTATAACCTGATTTAAGCAATATCTAATGGTCTGTTGACACATTCCTTTTAGTGGTCTATCTGGTCATCTGCTCCTTTTAGTGTTTTTTTCTTATTAAGCCACACGTGCATTATAAAACTAAGGATTACCTTATGTGGAATATAACTCATGGGTAATTTTGTTTCCAGAATAAGACTTGATAGAATAAAACAATTGAAGATTTCCTTTTAAAAGCATGATAGGATTTTCCCTTTAAAGTGAGCATGTCATGTGTCATCTGGGGCTTTGTAGTTCTCCGTATAGACAATTTGTCTATCATAATCCTTTCATCTTTAGTGAGGAATTCAAACTTTGCTTCAGGGTTTCTCTTCTATAAACTACATTTCATTTTCTGTCTCATTTTAAATCTTTACTATATGGAATTTATTATTTGTTTTTCTTCAAACAAACACTAACATTTACTATGTACAAAAGGGAATATTCACCATGTGTATTTTTCTACGTCAACCTAATTTATGATAATCATTCATTAAATCATAGTAATTAAGATGGGTGGACATACTGCCTGTGGAGCCTGTTCAGCTGATTAGGGGCCCATGAGGGAGTCCCCCCGAGAATTTATGCTGGCTCAATGCAATCATGTGTCTTCGCTCAGTAGATGATGTCTTTATATATTTAAATATCCACTTTTTCTTGTAAATGATCTTTACCACAGGACTTCTAGTAGGAAGGTAAAGACACCAAAAATGAGCCACTTCCTGCACCGTTTAGAAATTTTTCTGTGCCTAAAGATCTAAATGCCATGGGCAACTGGAGGAAGCGGAGATAAACCCGCGCTGCCTGTAGTAAAAGATGTAGTAGAAAAAACGTAAACGTATAAATGCATTTTTTTAATTATCAAAGCGTTTCGAAGCACACCTGCTTCTTCATCAGGACAAACCACAGAAGTCAGTGGTTCTGTGGTTTGTCCTGATGAAGCAGGTGTGCTTCGAAACGCGTTGATAAAAAAAGCATTTATACTATCACGGTTTTTATACTGCATCTTTTACTATTGGCAGCGTGGGTTTATCTCCACTTTCTCCAGTTGCACATGGCATCTCCTTCTGTGGATCTGCAGCAGCCAATTTCTTCATCGATTACAGGGGTTGTGCCTTTCACAACCCTTGAAGGTGAGCATATTCTTTGCTTTTAATTTTCTTTTTTAACCCGGATAAGACCCATTATCTTTCTAGCTTTCATCATAATCGTAAAGATATAAATTGTATTCTTCCTCTTTTTATGCAAATTGTACTGGTGCATAGAGATATAACTCTATATACTACTACATTACGACTAAGAAAAAGTTGAAATCTAAAAGCAAGAGATTTTTCTTACATAGGGTTATGAAAAAGTAATGGTGCAAAAACAATAGCAATAATTATTTTTTTTCTAACACACATTTATAACTCCTTCCCAACATCCACAGTACATGTATAGTACATGTCAGGTGCTTGTGTATAGAGCAGGCTCAGGAGCTGAGCCTATACCATAGCTTGCATATGCTGGCTGTGTTATACAGATGACATTTGCCTCTAACAGTGATCAGAGCTGGGCTCCAATCGCTATTATTGACCTATTATGTCCCATTGTCAAACTCTAGCGTTTAAAAAGTGTGGTACTGAGGATGACCGTTTCAAATGCCGATTGATTCCCCTGGTGATGCAATCGCAGGGTGCTGGTTGACTGCAATGGCAACTGAAGGCCCCTATGGCTGTCATTGAAAAAAAAGTTTTAATATACAATGTTCAAAAAAATAAAGGGAACACTTAAACAACAGAATGTAGCTCCAAGTAAATCAAACTTCTGTGAAATCAAACTGTCCACTTAGGAAGCAACACTGATTGACAATCAATTTCACATGCTGTTGTGCAAATGGAATAGACAATAGATGGAAAATATTGGCAATTATCAAGACACACTCAATAAAGGAGTGGTTCTGCAGGTGGGGACCACAGACCACATCTTAGTACCAATGCTTTCTGGCTGATGTTTTGGTCACTTTTTCATGTTGGTTGTGCTTTCACACTCGTGGTAGCATGAGACGGACTCTACAACCCACAGACATTGCTCGGTAGTGCAGCTCATCCAGGATGGCACATCAATGCGAGCCCTGGGTTCCTCCTAATGCAGGACAATGCCAAACCTCATGGGGCTGGAGTGTGTCAGCAGTTCCTGCAAGATGAAGGCATTGAAGCTATGGACTGGCCCGCCCGTTCCCCAGACTTGAATCCAATTGAGCACATCTGGGACATCATGTCTCGCTACATCCACCAACGTCACGTTGCACCACAGACTGTCCAGGAGTTGGCGGATGCTTTAGTCCATGTCTGGGAGGAGATCCCACAGGAGACCATCCACAACCTCATCAGGAGCATGCCCAGGCGTTATAGGGAGGTCATACAGGCACGTGGAGGCCACACACAATACTGAGCCTCATTTTGACTTGTTTTAAGGACATTACATCAAAGTTGGATCAGCCTGTAGTGTGTTTTTCCACTTTAATTTTGGGGGTGACTCCAAATCCAGGCCTCCATTGGTTGATAAATTTGATTTCCATTGACGATTTTTGTGTGATTTTGTTGTCAGCACATTCAACTTTGTAGAGAACAAAGTATTCAATGAGAATATTTCATTCATTCAGATCTAGGATGTGTTATTTGAGTGTTCCCTTTATTTTTTTAAGCAGTGTATATTGAAAGAATACAAAAAAAATTAAAATTTGAATCACCATGCCTCTCCCCTATTAAAAGTAGACATTACAGAAATAAAAAATAAACATATTTGTTATTGCCACATCTGTAAGTTTCAAAAGTCTCAAGTATTAAAACATAAAATTATTTAACCTATACAATAAACGTTGTAAAACAAAAAAAAAGAAGCCAGAATTGCATTTTTTGGTTGCAAAACCTTCCCTCAAAAGTGCAATAAAAAGCAATCAAAACATTGCGTGTACCACAAAATGATATCAAGAAAAATGCTAGCTTGCCTCGTAAAAAATAAGCTCCATTGACAGAAAAATATAAAAGTTAGGGGGCTCAGAAAACAGCAACACAAACCATTTTTTTAAAAATCTGATTTTTTTTCATCTTTAAAATAATAAGAAAGGACCATATAAGTTTGATATCACCATAATCATACTAACCTGAAGACTAATTTGGCTAGGATAAAAAAAATATCTTGTCATCTTTTACATTTTAAAAATTACAAAAAGGAAAATGGGCTGATGGAAAAGTTTTGGCACTCTGCATCGTTAGTACCTAGTAGCACCCCCTTTTGAAAAGATCACAGCTTGTAAACGATTTTTGTAGCCACACAGGAGCCTTTCAATTCTTGTTTGAGGGATTTTCATCCATTCTTCCTTGGAAAATTCTTCCAGTTCTGTGAAATTTCTGGGTTGTCTTGCATGCACTGCTATTTTGAGGTCTAGCCACAGATTTTCAATGATGTTCAGATCAGGGGACTGTAAGGACCATTGTAAAACCTTCAGCTTGTGCCTTTTGAGATAGTCTATTGTGGATTTTGACATGTGTTTAGGATCATCCATTTGTTCCCTGTGCTATTGACTGTAACACAACCCCGAAGGATTACTGATCCACCCCCATGCCTAATGGTTGGCGAGGTGTCCTTTTCCTGAAATTCTTTTCCCTTTTTTCTCCACACATATCTTTGATCATTGTGGCCAAAAAGTTCTATTTTAACCTCATTGGTCCACAGGATTTGTTTCTAAAATGCATCAGGCTTGTTTCGATGTTCTTTTGCATAGTTCTAATGCTGAATTTTATGGTGAGGACGCAGGAGAGGTTTTGTTCTGATGACTGTTCCATGAAGGCCATATTTGTGCAGGTGTCTCTGAACAGTAGAACAATGTACCACAACTCCATAGTCAGCTAAATCTTTCTGAAGGTCTTTTGAAGTCAAGAGGGGGTTCTACTTTGCCTCTCTAGCAATCCTATGAGCAGCCCTCACTGAAGTTTTGCTTGGCCTTCTAGACCTTATCTTGACCTCTACTGTTCCTGTTAACTGCCATTTCTTAATTACATTTTGAACTGAGGAAAGGGCAACTTGAAAACCCTTTGCTATCTTCTTATAGGCTTCTCCTGCTTTGTGGTCCTCCACCATTTTCATTTTCAGTGAGCAAAGGCAGCTGCTTAGAAGAACCCATGGTTGTTGTTTTTTGGCACCGGGTTACAGGAGTCTGAGTTTTTATAAAGCTGATAAATTTGCATCACCTGGCCTTTCCTAACAATGATAGTGAACAAGTCATAACCCTAACAGGCTAATTAAGGGTTGAAACCATGGTCAAAGTTATCTGAGCACACAAATCTCCAAGGGTGCACAAACTTTTGCATAGGGCCATTTTCCTTTTTGCAATTTTTAAAATGTAAAACATGACTATAGATATTTTTTTGCCTAAATACAAAGTAAATGTGTCATCTTTAACTTTAGACCTTTTAGAGATCATTTCATTTTCAACTTGCTTAACTGCTCCCAATAACAGTAATTTTGACCAGGGGTGCCCAAACTTTTACATGCCACCGTATATATTAATTAGGGTGTCCATTAAATGGCTATGAATAGCCCGCAGAAGAAGTACCGTATTTTGTGGATTATAAGAAGCACCCCAAATTTTGGGAAGGAGAATAGGAAAAAATTATTATTTTTTTTAATAAACTGGTGCGTGTTATAATCAGCTTACCTGGGGGGCTGAGGCATTGGTGGAGCAGATTCCCAGGTGGCAGGGCGAGACAGGAGTCAGGGGATCGCTGCTGCCAGAAGCTTCTTCCTTCCGGCAGAGGCAGGAGTCGAAAGATGGCTGGAGTCCCCTTGCTAGCTTTCCTCATGCTTGCGGTCCTCATGCTGCGAGCCCCTTGCTTGCAGTAGATGTCTGGTGGTGCCGGGGCCCTGCGCCTTCCATACTGTTCCATGCAGCGGTCTCTAGAAAAATAGCCGCCAGAGGTAGCGCATGCGTAATTGAGATCTCGCGAGCCGAGATCTCAATCTGAGCATGTGCCGCATCTGGCGGCCATTTTTTCAGAGACGGCTGCATGGAACAGTATGGAAGGTGCAGGGCTCCGCTTTTACAAAATGTCGACAGAGCCTCCGCACCACCGGACACCTACCGTACTGCAAGCAAGGGGCCCGCAGCATGGGGACCGCAGCATGAGTACCCCAAGCATGAGGACCGCAAGCATGAGGACTACAAGCAAGGGGACCGCAGCATGAGGACTGCAGCAAGAGGACCGCAGCAAGGGGACTGCAGCCATCTTCCAACTCCTACCTCTGCTGGAAGGCAGAAGCTTCTGGCAGCAGCGATCCTGGGACCCCACTCCACCAACGCCGGTATGTGCTTCGGATTTTACAGTTTGCATTATAAGATGCCCCCCATTTTCCTCCCTAATTAACATGCAGGGATTGCCTGACAGTCACTGTAATGCCGTAGCTATGTTAGTTGTGCCATTACAGTGATTGGCTAGCCGCATAATGTCATCGTGTCTTTATAAGACCTGGGACCCTGTGCTCGTCAAAGTCTACCCATCAAACAGGCAGAGTAGGGAGAGATGCTGTAGCGCGAGGGAGAGAATTTGCACTTATTTTAAACAGAGATGCCACACAACTATTATTAATTTCATCTACACTAACAGTCCTTGTAAGGGCTCATTCTGATGAATATTAATACTTCTGATAGAAGTAGTTAGGCAGAGTTTGTGGAGACCTAGTATAGTACAGAATAGGGTCCATTGAACATTCTTTCTGCTGCTGGAACTCCTATCAATAGCCCTAAATATCAGGGCTAATAATATTCTTTTTGCTCTTAATCCTGTTAATTTTGGTGAAAAAAATTATAATACACCATTTCTACTGCTCCATTTGCTTGTTAACAGCATGCAACCAGATTTGTTTGATTTGAATAGCATTGCTGTATTGTGCAAGCAGAGAAACTTGTCCATCATCTCAGGTGGTCAAACATTACTTCCATAATAATCCTGAATTTTTTTTGGAAGCTGCCAAATATTATACTCCATTTAACGTCTGGCAGTTGTGCATTGAAAACATATCCAGCCTTGGCCGCTGACCAAAAGCATCGCTATACCACCACTGCATAAACAATTGGTCATCAGACGTGATCAAATATTACTGAGGTAATAATCCTCACATTTTTTCCAAACTGCAAAATATTATACTCCATTTAAAGTCTGCCAGCTGTGCGTTCAAAACATATCCACACTGTTACGGGTGTGTCAGGCTTGACAGACAGTCATATGATGTCCGGCTGTAGAAGGCCGCTGCATTTTGCCTTACAAACATCTCCCTAATCCTTTTATGATACCTCTCTTTAGGACCCAGCGGTGATCCTCACCTTGCTTGGGGATTATACCTTTCCTTTCGGACACTGAGGTATGCTAACCTTTCTGCTGTTAATCAGCAGTTCCTTGCTGTGTCCTAAAATACACAGTTCCTTTGTGGATTGTTGCCGTACTTTCTCCGGTGTCATCTTGGACCTAAGTGTATTCCCTGTTTGTTTCCCTTGTGTGTGCTGACTCAGTGCTCACCCCTCCTGGTCCCTACCTAGGGCCTAGCCTCAGGGTCAACTAGGGCCAGGTTTCCTGCTCGGTGATAGGTGCAGAACATATTTAGAGTCTTTAGGGGAGTCAGGGTTTGTTGTTTAGATCTGTTTAGGGGTATCCACTCTCCCTTTCACTAGTGGTAGGGCTTCCTTCCCTTTTCCCATTGTTATGCGCTGGGATCTCTCCAAACCAAGCATGATACACACTTGGTCGCTGACCAATAGCATTGCTATACCGCCACTGCATAAAAATTTGGTAATCAGACATGATCAAATATTACTGAAGTAATAATCCTGACATTTTTTGCACGCTGCCAAATATTATACTCCATTTAAAATGGGCAAGGTGCGTGGTAAGGGATGGGAAAGTGGACATGATGCTGATGGTGCACGCAGAGGCCGAGGCTGTGGGCAAGATGAAACTGTGCCTGCTGAGGGAGCACAACAAGCACCCACATCATGTCGACCTACCTTCCTGTACCACATTCTAGGGGGCCGCGGAACACCATGCTTGAAGTGTGAAAAAGTTGTTGGTTTCATAGCAGATAATGCTTTCAGTCAGTTTGCCACCACCACCACCCTGTCTTCCACATGGTCCAGTCTCAGTAGCCATGAGTCTGGACCACATATTCCTCACCCTGATCCTCCTTATTCCCACTATGCCGAGTGCCCAGAGACAAGTGATCCCACACTTGGAAATTCCTAAGAGCTGTTCACATTTCCATTTATAGATTCTGGCCTCCCGCTGTGTCCGCTTCAAGCGGGCATGAGGAGATTGCATGTAGCGATGCCCAAATATTTGAACAGCCACGGTCACACAAAGGCGAGGGTGGGAAAGTGAAATTACTGTCCCAAGAGGTGGATGATGATGAGACACAATTGCAAGAAAGTAAGGATGAGGACCAGGGTGCGTACGTGGAAGATGAGGTGGTGGACGATGAAGTCACTGACCCAAACTGGGAAGGTGACATGCATAGCGAGGACAGCAGCACAGAGGAGGTGGAGGGAGCCATAGCACCACAACAAGCAGGAAAAAGCAGTGGTGTGGCCACAGACACAAGGTGGGCAACTGTTTCCCAAAACACCAATACGAGGGAAGTTGCCAGTCCAACTGTTAGGTCTTCCCGAGTCTGGCTCTTTTTTAAGGTATTCCAGTTAACCTAAAAAAGGCCATTTGCAACATCTGCCATGTTAGCATCAGCAGGGGCAGCAAAACTACCAGCTGACTACCACCAGCATGCTCAGGCACATGACAGCAAAGCACCCGAGTGGGGCCGCAAGCCAGGGTCCAGAAACTGTGTCTGCGGGTGAGACCACTGCCTGTTTCACTGTTGTGCATGCATGGCAATCCCCTGTCCATAACGCAGGCGAAGATACCTCCCACCCTGCACCTGTCGTTGCACAATTGCATCCACCACCATCAGCAACCACGTCCATGTCCTTGTCCCAGTGCAGCGTTCAGTTATTCCTACTCCAATCCTTGGAATGCAAGCACAAATACGCAGAGGTAGGTGGAAGCTCCTTAAAGATGATTTCAGGGAATTAGGCTGCAAGCTTAAAGCAGGACCTCCAAGGTGGTATTCTCTGAAATACTGCCTGTACCACGTGCCACGCCAGAGAAGCAACGGGAGATTAGGGAGATAAATAAGTGGCTCAGGAATTGGTATAGGAAGGAGGCGTTTGGGTTCCTGGAGAACTGGGCCGACTTCACAGTTGGCTACAGGTTCTACGCTAGGGACGGGCTACACCTCAATGGGGAGAATGCAGCTGTGCTGGGGGAGAAAATGGCTAGAAGGTTGGAGGAGTGTTTAAACTAGGGATTGTGGGGGAGGGTATTCATTTTAAAGGTGGGGATGATAGTGCCGATAGAGACCTGGGCACAAATAAAGAAATTGGGGGTGGGGTTAGAGCAGTCAATATAGTAGGAAGGAATAGAGGTACAGAGAGATACATAAAATGCATGTACACTAATGCCAGAAGCCTCACCAACAAAATGGAGGTATTAGAATTAATTTTGTTGGAAAATAATTATGACATGGTGGGGATATCTGAGACATGGCTGGACGAGAGCCATGACTGGGCAGTTAATTTACAGGGCTATAGTCTGTTCAGAAATGACCATACAAACAAGCGAGCGGGGGGGGGTGTTTACATGTAAAATCATCCTTAAAACCCATCTTGCGTGAGAATCTATGTGAATCTACTGAAAATGTAGAGTTCCTGTGGGTGGATATAAGGGGAGGGGGAAAAAATAATAAATTACTGATAGGGGTTTGTTATAAGTCTCCAAAAATAGTGGAAGCAGCGGAGAATATCCTCATAAAGAAAATAGATGAAGCAGCGACTCAAGGAGAAGTCATTATTATGGGGGACTTCAACTACCCTGAAATACATTGGGGAACAGAAACAGTTCAAGCAAAGGTAATAGGTTTTTGACAACTATGAGGGACAGTTACCTTTCACAACTGGTTAAGGACCCAACAAGAAGGGGGGCACTGCTAGACCTAATATTAACCAACAGGCCAGACCGCATATCAAATATACGAGTTGGGGGTCACTTGGGTAATAGTGATCACAAAATAATACTAACCTACAGGAAGGCAAATTTCCAACGGTTGAGAGATGATCTTAGTGCAATAAACTGGGACGATATCCTGAGACATAAAACTACACAAAGCAAATGGGAGACATTTATTAGCATCCTGAATAGGACCTGTGCGCAATATATACCCTATGGGAATAAACATGCTAAAAATAGGAGGAAACCACTATGGCTAAATAGAGCTGTAAGGGGCGCAATAAGTAACAAAAAGAAAGCATTTAGAGAACTAAAGCAAGTAGGTAGTGATGAGGCATTAAATAAACATAGAAAATTAAATAAATTCTGTAAAAACCAAATCAAGGCAGCAAAGATTGAGACAGAGAGACTCATTGCCAGAGAAAGTAAAAAATAATCCCAAAATATTCTTTGACTACATAAATAGTAAAAAACTAAAAAATGATAGTGTTGGCCCCCTTAAAAATAGTCTGGGTGAAATGGTGGATGAGGATGAGGAAAAAGCCAATATGCTAAATTATTTTTTTTCAACAGTATTTGCACAAGAAAATCGCATGACAGAAAACATGATCAGTGATAACAAAAATTCTCCATTAAATGTCACTTGCTTAACCCAGCAGGAAGTACGGCGGTATCTAAAAATGGCTAAAGTTGACAAATCCCCGGGCCCGGATGGGATACACCCGCGAGTACTGCAGGAATTAAGTAACGTCACAGATAGTCCATTATTTTTAATCTTTAAAGATTCCATAATAACAGGGTCTGTACCACAGGACTGGCATATAGCAAATGTGGTGCCAATATTCAAAAAAGGGATAAAAACCGAATTTGGAAATTATAGGCCAGTAAGCTTAACCTCTACTGTGGGTAAAATCCTGGAGGGTTTGCTAAGGGATGCTATACTAGAGTATCTGAAGAAGAATAACCTCATGACCCAATATCAACATGGGTTTACAAGGGACAATTCCTGTCAGACTAATCTGATCAGCTTTTATGAAGAGGTAAGTTCCGAACTGGACCAAGGAAAAGCAGTGGATGTTGTGTATATGGACTTTTCAAAAGCTTTTGAAACGGTTCCACACAAAAGGTTGATACATAAAATGAGAACAATGGGGATAGGGGAAAATATATGTAAGTAGGTTAAGAACTGGCTCAGTGATAGGAAACAAAGGGTGGTTATTAATGGAACACACTCAGACTGGGTCTCAGTTAACAGTGGGGTACCACAGAGGTCAGTATTGGGCCCGCTTCTTTTTAACATATTTATTAATGACCTTGTAGGGGGCATACAGAGTAGTATTTCAATATTTGCATATGACACTAAACTCTGCAGGGTAATCAATACAGAGGAGGACAATTTTATATTACAGGAGGATCTATGTAAACTAGAAGCTTGGGCTGATAAATGGCAAATGAGCTTTAATGGGGATAAATGTAAGGTAATGCACTTGGGCAGAGGAAATAAAATGTATAATTATATGCTTAATTGTAAAACACTGGGCAAAACTGTAACTGAAAAAGACCTGGGTGTATTGGTGGATGACAAGCTCACGTTTGGTGGCTAGTGTCAGGCAGCTGCTGCAAAGGCAAATAAAATAATGGGATGCATTAAAAGAGGCATAGATGCTCATGAGGAGAACATAATTTTACCTCTATACAAGTCACTAGTGTGACCACACTTAGAATACTGTGTGCAGTTCTGGTCGCCGGTGTATAAGAAAGACATAGCTGAACTAGAGCGGGTGCAGAGAAGAGCGACCAAGGTTATTAGAGGACTGGGGGGTCGGCAATATCAAGACAGGTTATTACACTTGGGGTTATTTAGTTTGGAAAAACGAAGGCTTAGGGGTGATCTTATTACTATGTACAAGTATATGAAGGGACAGTACAAAGACCTTTCTGATCTTTCTACTCTGAGGCCTGAGACGGGGACAAGGGGGCATCTTCTACGTCTGGAGGAAAGAAGGTTTAATCATAATCACAGACGGGGATCCTTTACTGTAAGAGCAGTGAGACTATGGAACTCTTTGCCGCATGATGTTGTAATGAGTGATTCACTGCAAAAATTTAAGAAGGGTATGGATGCTTTTCTTGAAAAGTATAATATTACAGGTCAGGAAGGATTTTTTTCCCCATTGTGGAGCTTAGTGTTTGCCACATGGATTTTTTTTGCCTTCCTCTGGATCAACATGTTAGGCTATGGGTTGAACTAGATGGACTAAGTCTTCCTTCAACCTTAAAAACTATGTTACTATGTTACCCACCCACAGTCTACCATACTAAACTGCCACATTTCTAGAGTGCTTGCACTGGAAATGTTGCCTTTTAGATTTATGGAGACCGAAACTTTCCGCAACCTAATGGTGGTGGCTGTCCCTCGGTACTTGGTCCCTAGCCGTCACTATTTCTCCCGGTGTGCTGTCCCTGCCTTAAACAAGCTCATGTACCAGAACATTACCCATGCCCTCACCAATGCAGTTACTGGGAAGGTACACCTAACCAAGGACATGTGGACAAGTGCTTGTGGCCAGGGATGGTACATTTCACTGATGGCACACTGGGTGAACATTGTGGGAGCCGGGACCCAGTTGGACCCTGGCATGGAACACGTTCTCCCGACGCCGAGGATTGTGGGCCCTGGGTCAATCAGGGTTGCTCTCACATTCTACAGCAGCTCCTGCACCTCCTCCTCTTCTTCAGCCTCCATTTCTGAAACAACCACATCAGTCACAAGCTGGAAGCACTACATTACTGCCTCGGCCAAGCGGCAACAGGCTCTGCAGAAGCTAATCTGCTTGGCTGACAAACCGCACACCACTGCAGAGTTATTGAAAGCTGTATCAGAACAGAAAGGTCTGTGGCTCTCACCGCTTAACCTACAACCAGGCATGGTCGTGTGTGACAATGGCCGGAACCTGGTGGCGGCTCTGAAGCTTGGCAACCTCGCACACGTACCATGCCTGACCTATGTGCTCAACTTAGTGGTTCAGCTGTTTCTCAAAACCTACCCTGATCTGCCAGAGCTGCTTGTGAAAATACACCGCGTGCGTGCCAATTTACGAAAGTCAGTTACAGCTTCCGCCCCCCTAGCAGTGCTTCAGCAGCGTTTGCAGTTTCCTGCTCACCGACTGGTGTGCGATGTCACTACACGTTGTAACTCAACGTTGCATATGTTGGGAAGGATTTGTTGTTGAGTACCAGCTTCAACACGCCCTTCGGTATTCCGGTCAGCCTCCGCACATTAGAGCTGATGAGGGGGAATGGATGTCTGACATCTGTGCCATTCTCCAAAACTTTGAGGACTCGACCAAGATGGTGAGCGGCGATGACACCATAATTAGCATCACCATCCCGCTTCTCTGCCTACTGAAAGACTCGCAGCTCACAAATAAAATGGAGGCTTTTCAGGTACAATGAGATGGCGCAAGGAACTATACAGGGTGATGCTACACAGCCCAGCCTCATCTCATCTCAATGCGGATTGGGCGATAATGAGGAGGAGGAGGAACAGGAGCTGGTTTCCAGCACTACAGATGGTGCTACCCACACCACATTCATACTGTCTGTTCAGCATAGATGGCCTGAAGAGGGGAAGGAGAGGGAGGATGGAGAGGAGGACCAGGAGAAGGATGAGGAGGAGAACATGGACAGTCGTCCTCTTGGTGGGGACAGGGAAGTCTTGGCTATTGGCAGTCTGGCACACAAAGCTGAGTTTATGTTCCGCTACCTTTCCTATGCATTTTGAGCAACAGTAATTACTGGTTGGCCACACTTCTAGACCCATGCTGCAAGGAGAAATTTCTATCTCTCCTTCCCGTTACAGAGAGGTCTAATTAAATGTTGCAGTACCAGAAGGCGCTTGTTAAATAATTATTTAAAAAATTCCAATCTGACAATGCTGGCAGCAGAGGTCACAGTTTCTTGAACAACCAAGGAGTACAGGCGAGGGAGAGACAAACCAGATGCAGCAAAGGCAGGGTAACACTGTCAAAGGTCTGGGACAGTTTTCTCAGACCCTCCCAGTGCCAGGCCCTGATGCGCGGGGTACTCTGACAAGGAGGAAAAGTTTTGGAAGATGCAGAAGGAGTACCTTGGCGACCGTACCAGCATCCTCCGTGATTCCTCTGTGCCTTACAACTATTGGGCGTCCAAGTTGGACACATGGCATGAACTGTCTCTCTACGCCTTGGAGGTCCTGGCCTGCCCTGCCTCTAGTGTTTTGTCAGAGCGGGTTTTTAGTGCCGCTGAGGGTATTATAACTGATAGGCGCATCTGCCTGTCAACTGAAAATGCTGACAGGCTGACTCATCAAAATGAACAAGGGCTGGATTGGGCCAGACTTCTTAACACCACTGGATGATAGCAGCGGAACATAAACTCAAATCCAGTGTTTTCTTGGGGGGGTCTATTCCCATGCACCCTTCACATCCAGACACGGGTATATGCTTCAAGATTTTGCTTATTTAATGTTGTCCTCCTCCTCATCCTCCACCACCATATTACCAGGGAAACCATCATGCAACACCCACATAATTTTTTTAAGGGTGTTTATGATGCCCATAGGAATTATTTTTAGAGGCCTACATCTAACATTGTATAAAACATGTAAACCCCCGCAGGGGTAAATGTTTTTCAGCCCATGCACTTAGTGAATGGGCATAACCAGTTAACCTACTCCTTAATAATGTGAAAAAATGTTTTGACTGAGGCCCTCCATTACATCTCTTCAAATTGGTATTGGAGTGCGTCCTAATTTTTGGCAGCCCTTGCACTTACTGTATACGCATTAACAGTATAGAAGACCCACTCTTTAATAATTTTTACTACAATTTTTCTGAGACACACTCCTTAATAATGGGAAGGCCAATTCAAATCGATTCTATATTCTACAATATTGCCTCTCTTGTCTGCAATTCATGTGCGGGTGAACTATCACACTATGGATAACGTATTACACGCATCCAGACAGGGCCTTATACCCCTTGCTGCTACAACCAAAGAAAAAAAAGAAAGAAAAGTCTAATCTATTCGCTATTAATACCGCTGTGAGGCTGTGTGCCCGCGATGCGTTTTTTAAGTATTTCCGCAGCGGCAAAAATGCTGCAGAAATGCTTAAAAAAACACATGGTAGAAGGCCTGCCATGTTCCCCAATGATAATCCGCATGTGCTGTGCACATGCTGCGGAAATTTCCGCTGCGGGTTATCATTGCGGAAAAAAAGGCAGCACTACTAATTATTTTGCGGAAACGCTGCGTTTTCGCTGCCATTGACTTGCATTGGAACGCTTGGATTCCGCATCACTGGATCTGTACATGCGGAATCCAAGCGTTTCAATGTGCGGATGGTACCCGGGTCTGGAGGAAAGGAGACTCTCCTCCGGACCCGGGTACCATAGAACCTGTAAAAAAAAAGAATAAAATAAAAAATAAATATTATATTTACCTTCTGATGGCCAGCGGAGCGCTTGTCTTTGCTTTCCGGCAGATCGGGGTGGACTGAAGGACCTGCGCTGACGTCATGTAGTCATGTGACGGCAGGTCCTTCAGTGTACCGCGAGCTGCCGGCTAGCCAGGACGGATCGAATAAAGACTCCGGGGGCCATCAGAAGGTAAGTATAGATTTATTTTTTTTATTTTTTACCATTCTTTAAGGTCACACTATATAAATCCATGCCATTTGTATGGATTTATATAGTGTGACCAAGTTGTCAAGCACTTTCCAAGTGATGCTAAAATCGCTTGGAAAGCGCTTGTCAACCCGCATGCGGAAATGCATGTGAAGAGCGCTTCATATCCGCATGTCCCTGGCAGGAAAAATGCATGTACAATCCACATGCGTTTTTTCTGCCAGGGAGATGCAGAAATGCTCAGGAAAAAATTTGGAGCATTTCTGCATCGTGGGCACATAGCCTTAGCAGCATTTAGAATAGGGACAGGTGCTAGGTATCATCAGCAAGAAATGAGTGTTCATTCTGGTCGCATACATCTCTCTAACAGTTCATAACTTGATTGCTTTTTTCAAAAAATCATTGACAGATTCATGTTTTTTAATATAGTCTGCACTCAGAAATTCATCAAAGCAGGCAGGGTTGCTTGTATTCCTCCACAGTTTGGTGCTGCCACGTACCAAAAAAACTTCTTTGCGGCCGGTTAAAATCTATTTTTTATTCTACAATATTACCTCTCTTATCTGCAATTCCGGGCTCCCCAGGTGGTAACATCAAGCGCACCCTGGCACAGAAGGAGGCGCGTTGGATTATCACTCTTGACTCCTTGGCACCGCGGGGTCTGAACGAAAATCTGGGTTTTTCACCTTTTCTATTATACTTAATGGTGTTGTTCTGCGTCTCATTTGATTGACCATCATTTTTATTATACATCAGGCACCCCCAGTGGATTTTATCCATCCCTGAATCTGGGCTGGCTGATCTAGTGGGGTTGTGACCTGATTTCATTTCATGATTTGGTTCCAAAATCTATGCTCTCCTGCAGCCCTCGTTTGATTTATTTTCTATGGCGGGGCGAGTCCTTGTGGTTTGCCTATTTTAATTTATTGTGCTTTTTATTTATTATAATTTTTCCTTTCTTTTACATTTTTCATACCTAGTGTTCCTCTATTTGTGGGTTCTATACCTGCTTGGATACCTCTATTTCAGTGAAATTTCTCCTGTCCCCTATAGAAAATGGAAGTGGAAGGACTGACCGACTCTTTTGGACCTTGCCCCTTTGGACTGTTCCCCTCTTTTGTCCCTGGATGTAATAATTGTTGTTACTGCATTTTACTATATGTATCTGGACATCTGTTACACATATAGCTCCTTATACATTTATTTATATTTACCCTAGGAGACATGGATCCCTATTTGAGGTGTGTGCACATCCATTATGGGGTTTGAGCTATGATGGTAAATGGTGTAATCTGCTGAGGGGGCGGTGCGCATGCGCCGGGCTACTCACCCTCCTGCGATCCCACGTGTCTGTCTCCATGGTGCCGGTGATGCTCCGGATCTCTGTCTGGTTGATACTTCCGGGGCCGCGCCATTGCCATGACGGACGCGTCGGGGGGCGGGACGGTATGACGATCCCCGCGCATGCTCCGTACATGCCTTCCGGTCGGCGGCCATCTTCTTCCGGTCACATGATCGGACATGTGACCAATAGTGGGGGATATTTAAAAAGACACTGGGATCCCAGTATTATGACGCCTCTTGATAAAGCTGTTCCCGCGAAACGCGCGTCAAGGCTGAGGCTGAAGTCTCCAGGCTCCACATTTGCTCCCTACCGCCTAATGTATTGATCCTCCTCACCTAAGGTTGCACTTCCTTTCCCTCTTCTACTATTGAACAATCTGTCACGATTATATTGGTGAGTTATTTGCATTTGACAGTACATATATTCTGATTACAGGCTAATACTACATGCCTGATATTCTGGAATCTGTGATCCTTTATACTGATTAACTGGACTGTCATCTCGCCTTTTATTCATGTGCTGATTGCTCTCATTGCCTTCTATTTTCCTTTTTGCCCCATATTTTGTATTTTTATGTCACATGTACCTTTTACTGCGTTAATTCTTTTAACCAATACATTTTTCTATATGCCTTATACTCAATCCTTTTCAGTGTTTGTAAACTCATATTGTGAGTAGGCAATATTTGTACGGCCATGGGGTGTGAGTCGTGTTTCTTCCATACCCCCTACCCGTGATGCCTATTATGCTGGCCGGTGTTCTCAAATATTACCTCTCTTATCTGCAATTCGTGTATGGGTGAGCTATCGCACTATGGATAGCGTATTACACAGATCCAGCCAGGGATTATTGCCTTATACTGCATGCTGCTGCAAAAAAAATCTATTCTATTCCCTATTGATACCGCTGTTCGCAGCATTTACAATAGTGACAGTTGCTAGGTGGTAACATCTGCTGGAAATATCCAAATATAAAGTGAATGAAAAACGGCACCTACTGTATGCTTCAAAATACTTCTCCTTTTTTGTGCAGGACTAAGCAACTACCCAAATTCGACCGGGTGCATTATCTTCTACATGCAGTATAAGAGTCCAAATAACAGTAGAAAAAAAGATAGAAGGCACTCACTGCTGGTCAAAGTAAAACTTGCTCCTTTATTGTTGCATTTGAAATCACAACAAGCCGGGGGGTTTATATGTAACACAGATGCCGACGACAGCCGTTTCTCACCTCCAAGCGCTTCAATGGGTCAGACAAGTAACATAAGCTGGAAATGAGTGTTCATTCTGGTCGCATTCATCTCTTCCACAGTCCATAACTAGATTGATGTTTTCCATACACTCATTGACCGATTCATAACTTTTACGGTGATGTGTATTCAGAAATTAATCAAAGTTGACAGAAATTTATCATAATTAACAGAAATTCATCGAAGTTGGAAGAAATTTTGCAAATTTGACAGAAATTAATTAGTGATGAACGAGTCACCCTGCTCGACATGCTCGGCGAGTATTTCTGGGTTGCTCGTGTGGGAGCTTGGGTCCCCACCCTGGATGTTTGGCGCTCTCTAGAGAGCCAATGAGCATGCAGGGATTCTCTGCTAAGCACTGTAATGCCGTAGCCATGTTGGTTGTGGCATTACAGTGATTTGCTGGCCGCATGGCGTCCTTGGGTCTATAAAAGACCTGGTGATGCTAGGCTCATTACAGTCTATCCCAGAAACAGGCAGAGTAGAGAGAGGTACTGTTGTGTGAGGGACAGAATTGGCGGTGTAATAGTTAGATATAGGTAGTGGTACTCCAGGAGTATATATAAAATCATCTGCACTAACAGTTCTTCTGAGGACTAATCCAACTGCATTTATTAATCCTGATAGCAGGAGTTAGGCAGGCAGGGTTTGTGGCAGTGTATACAGCACAAGAGGGTCCATTGCACATTCTGTCTGCGCCTGCTGTTACAGATATCCGTAGACATAGCCCTAGATATCAGGGGCCAGAGCTAATTTTTTTTATATCTTAATCCTGATTATTTGCTTAAAAAGCAATCCAGAGTGCACCATTTTACTGCCCCATTTGCTTGTTAGCAGAATACAGCCAGATTTTTTTTAATTTTATTAGCATGACTGTATTGTGGAAGCAGAGAAACATTTTTTCAATGATCAGACGTGATCCCATATGACTGCCGTAATAATACAGAAATTTTGTGGATCGTGCCAAATATGCCACTGAATTTAAAGTCAGACAGCTGTGTGTTGTTGAACTAATTGACACTTGGTCGCTGACAAAAACCATACTATTAGGTAACTGCCTGAAGCCGTGACCATCAGACGTGATCTCATATGACTGCCGTAATAATACAGAAATTTTGTGGAGCATGCCAAATATTCCACTCCATTTAAAGTCAGACAGCTGTGTTTTGTTGAACCAATTGACACTTGGTCGCTTACAAATACCATACTATTAGGTAACTGCCTTAAACCGTGACCATCAGACTTGATCTCATATGACTGCCGTAATAATACAGAAATTTTGTGGAGCGTGCCAAATATTCCACTCCATTTAAAGTCAGACAGCTGTGTTTTGTTGAACCAATTGACACTTGGTCGCTGACAAAAACCATACTATTAGGTGACTGCCTGAAACCGTGACCATCAGACGTGATCTCATATGACTGCCGTAATAATACAGAAATTTTGTGGAGCGTGCCAAATATTCCACTCCATTTAAAGTCAGACAGCTGTGTTTTGTTGAACCAATTGACACTTGGTCGCTTACAAATACCATACTATTAGGTAACTGCCTTAAACCGTGACCATCAGACGTGATCTCATATGACTGCCGTAATAATACAGAAATTTTGTGGAGCGTGCCAAATATTCCACTCCATTTAAAGTCAGACAGCTGTGTTTTGTTGAACCAATTGACACTTGGTCGCTGACAAAAACCATACTATTAGGTGACTGCCTGAAACCGTGATCATCAGACGTGATCTCATATGACTGCCGTAATAATACAGAAATTTTGTGGAGCGTGACAAATATTCCACTCCATTTAAAGTCAGCCAGCTGTGATTTGTTGAACTAATTGACACTTGGTTGTTGACAAATACCATACTATTAGGTGACTGCCTGAAACTGTGGCCATCAGACATGATCTCATATGACTGCCGTAATAATACAGAATTTTTGTTCAGCGTGCCAAATATTCCACTCCATTTAAAGAATTGCAGTTGTGGGTTCAAACCTATTTACAGTTGGTTGCTGACAAATAGCATATCTGTGAACAATGTTGTCAGAGTATTATTTATTTGTATATTTACTCACTTGTATAGCACCATTAGTTCCACAGCGCTTTACAGACATTGTGGGCACTGTCCCCATTGGGGCTCACAATCTACATTCCCTATCAGTATGTCTTTGGAGTGTGGGAGGAAATCGGAGAACCTGGAGAACATACAAACTCCTTGCAGATGTTGTCCTTGGTGGGATTTGAACCCAGGACCCCAGAGTTGCAAGGCTGCAGTGCTAACCACTGAGCCACCATGCTGCCCGTATTGCGCCTCTTTTACGGACTGACAAAAAAAAAGCATGCAAAAAACAAGCTAAAATGGAAAAAATGTTAAGAAACATTCTTTCCAGGGTAATGACTTGTATATAAGGCCAAAGAAATAAAAAAGAATAAAGTTATGGATTGTGGAAGACATTTATGCGACCAGAATGAACACTCATCTGTAGCTGGTGATAATACCACCTGGCAGCAGAACCTGTTCCTATTGTAAATGCATCTAAAGGCATTATCGATAGGGAATAGAATAGATTTTCATTTTTTTTGGGCAGTACCAGCAGCACACAGTGTAAGGCAATAATACCTGGCTGGATTGATGTAATACGCTATCCATACTGCAATACCTCACCCGTAAACGAATTTCAGATAAGACAGTTAATATTCTAGAATATAGAATCTATTTGAATTGTCCTTCCCATTATTAAGGAGTAGGTCTGCTATACTGTTATTGCATATGCAGCAATTTCAAGGGCAGCCAAAAATTAGAACGCACTCCAATACACATTTGAAGAGACGTAAAAAAATAAATAAATAAATAAAACACAGAAGGATCTTTCTTTAGTATAAAAGCCAGACTCGATAATGTAACCTCAATGTAATCACATTGTTCAGCTCCTGTACCTCCTCCTCCTCCTGTTTGGCCTCCATCTCCGAAATAACCACATCAGTCACAAGCTGGAAGCACAGCAGCACTGCCTTGGCCAAGCGACAACAGGCTGTGCTGAAGATAATATGCTTAATGCTTAGGTGACAAACCGCCCAGCGCTGCAGAGTTGTTGATAGCTGTAATACAACAGGCAGATCTGTGGCTCTCACCGCTGAACATACAGTCAGGCATGATCGTGTGTGACAATGGCCGGAACCTGGTGGAGGAGAAATGACAGCCGGAGTAGATACGGTTTCCCTGTATGCCAGTCCTTTCATCCAACCTAAAGAATATGGCTGTGGTGAAATACAACGCTCTCCGAGAAGCATCCCTGGCTAAGAAAAGTCTGCTTGAAGATTCCGGACACTCTTTGGCTGCTTTCTTACTGTAGATTAGACGTGCTTATTCATGTTATTCCTCAAGATCAGGCCATTGCTCAACTCTGTAGTCATGAAATTCAAGGCGCAAAGAAAGATATTTGTGTGTTGAAGCACCACCGAGATGTGAGAGCTGATGTTAGATGGGCAGCCATTGCTTATGCAACATGCTGCATTACAGGACTTCCTGGGAGAAATGACACCCAGAGTAGATACTGTTTCCCTCTATGCCAGTTCTTTCACCGAGCTAAAGAATATGGCTGTGGTGAAATACAACTCTCACTGAGAAGCAGTGTCAGACTGAAGAACATTGGGCCCACCAGAGGATTTGATTCTGAGGGCCCACCTTTCTTCCCCGCTCAAGAGCCCCATAGCAGCTGCAAAGTTTGCGCTATGAACTCTCCTGATGGAGAAGCCATGCAGAGAAGCAGCCCTGGCTGAGAAAAGTCTGTGTGAAGGTTCCTGGTCACTGTATGGCGGCTTTTTTTTTTTTACTGTGGACTGCCTCCAGCAATCTATAAGATTGCAATCTATAAGATCCCTTCACTGGCTCCCCATTGCCCAGCGTATCCAGTTCAAACTGCTAACACTAACCTACAAAGCCTTTCTCCTCCGTACATCTCTGAACTAATCTCTCCCGATATATTCCCTTACGCAATCTCCGGTCTAACATGCTGGAGAAATTTGCACCTACTGCCACTCATTATCTTCAGCTCCTTTGTGAGAAACTAATGTATTTGGGCAGCCACTCAGTCTGCCAAATTAAATTTCTGAGAAGGAAATTGTGGATGGCTTCGCTGCTGATACTGGGGGCACTGCTAATACCATGGCCTTTTGCCATAGTTCACTGGAAATATTCCAGGCTGGTTGGAGCCAAGCTGAGTCCCACAGAAAAGTACCAGCAGCAAGCTAAGGAGATGGTGGCCTCTATCATCATGACGGCCTGCAAAGTTTGCACTACGATGAACTCTCCTGAAGGAGAAGCCAGGGCCCACCGGAGGAGTCTCTGTTTCTCTGGGGGGCCCGTCCAACCCTGCCGAGAAGCAGCCCTGGCTAAGAAAAGTCTATGGGAAGGTTCCTGGACACTCTATGGCTGCTTTTTTTACTGTGGACTGCCTCCAGTAATTCTATAAGATTGCAATCTATAAGATCCCTTCACTGGCTCCCCATTGCTCAGAGACTATAGTTCAAAACCCTAACCTTGGCATTTAAAGCCATCCACAACCTGTCTCCTCCATACATCTGTGACCTAGTCTCCCAGTACTTACCTGCACGCAACCTCCGATCCTCACAACATCTCCTTCTCTACTCCCCTCTTATCTTCTCTTCCCACAATCGCATACAAGATTTCTCCCGTGCATCCCCCCTTCTCTGGAACTCTCTACCCCAACATTTCTGACTCTCGCCTACTGTTGAAACCTTCAAAAGGCACCTGAAGACCCACCTCTTCCAACAAGCATACAACCTGCAGTAACCCTCGCTCCACAATACTGCTGCACGATCAGCTCTATCCTCACCTACTCTATCCTCACCCATCCCTTGTAGACTGTGAGCCCTCACTGGCAGGGTCCAGTCCTCTCCTGTACCAATCGCTGTCACATTTTTGTTCAAGATTATTGTAATTGTTTTTGCAATGTATACCCCTTTTTCACATGTAAAGCGCCATGGAATAAATGGCGCTAAAGTAATAATATAATGTGGTCCAGACTCACGGCTACTGAGTCTGAACCATGTGGAACACAGGGAGATGGTGGTGGCAAACTGACTGGAAGCATTATCTGCTATCCAACCAACAACCTTTTCATATTGCTCTGGCTTCAATAGCCCCCTAGAAATTGGGACAGGAAGATAGTTCGACATGATGTGGGTTTTTGTTGTGCTCCCTTAGCAGGCACAGTTTCACCTTGCCCACGGCCTCGGCACCATCACCATTACATCCACTTGCCAGTCCCTTGCCACACACCTTGCCCATTTTAAATGGAGTTTAATATTTGTTACGTTGCCAAACATGTCTGTATTATTACCGCAGTAATATAGGATCATGTCTGATGACCACAGTTTTAGGCAGTGACCTGGGAGTCCGAGATGCTTTCAGTGGTCTTCCCAATGCTGTTCCCATGTCTTTTCAGCACTCTATGGATGTGTCTGATCATGTCTCACACACCACATGGCAAGATAATGTAGTAAAAGGTTAAAATGACATTTACCGGTGAATGTATTTTCACCGTTGAAAGCAATGCAAAAGTGCAAAAACGCATCAAAAACGCTACGTGTAAACATAGCCCAAGGTGTGGAGGAGCATTTTTGTTTTGGTTATTTATTTTACCTTACATACAAGTCATTACCCTGGAAAGGATGATCCTTAACATTTTTCCCAGGAAAATCCATTTTGGTTTAGTTTTTGTATGTTTTATTGTGAGCCTGTAAAAGTGGCGTAATACTCTGACACTCTGACAACATTGTTCACAGCAGTGACCTGGGAATCAGAGATGCTTCCAGGGGTCTTCCCCATGCTGTTCCCATGTCATTTCAGAACTGTTCCCATCGATTTACACAATTTCTAGGGCCCCTGCAGAACTCCGGGGGGTAGGTGGTGCCGGAAAAATGCTGGAGTTTCCCATAGACTTACATTGGGCTTGTTGTTCGGTTCAAGCACTCGAGCATTCCAATTTCCTCGACTCAAGTATCGAGTACCCGAGCATTTTAGTGCTCGCTCATCACTAAAATTAATCAAAGTTAACAAAATTTACTGATTTAATGTGTCCATTCGCAGTTTCTCAGTAGCTTTGGTATGTAAGAGGTAGTGGTGGGAGACTTGACACTATTGGAGCTAGAATTATCACTTCAGAACTCTCCAGTCCTTTGGGTCCATCCATTTCTGGGTGCTTCTTGAAGTATGTTTGGGGTCATTGTCCTGCTGGAAGACCCATGACCTAGAATGCAAACCCTGATTTCTCACACTGAACGCTACATTGCGACCCAAAATTCTTTGGAAAGGAAAATCCATTTTAGCTTTGTTTTTGTATGTTTTATTGTCAGTCCGTAAAAGTGGCGTAATACTCTGACAACATTGTTCACAGCAGTGACCTGGGATTCAGAGATGCTCCCAGGGGTCTTCCCCATGCTGTTCCCATGTCATTTCAGAACTGTTCCCATCGATTTGGGCAATTTCTAGGCCCCCTGCAGAACTCCGGGGGGGTAGGTGGCGCCGGAAAAATGCTGGAGTTTCCCATAGACTTAGATTGGGCTTGTTGTTCGGTTCGAGCACTCGAGCATTCAAATTTGCTCGACTGAAGTATCGAGTACCCGAGCATTTTAGTGCTCGCTCATCACTAAAATTAATCAAAGTTAACAAAATTTACTGATTTAATGTGTCCATTCACAGTTTCTCAGTAGCTTTGGTATGTAAGAGGTAGTGGTGGGAGACTTGATGCTACTGGAGCTAGAATTATCATTTCAGAACTCTCCAGTCCTTTGGGTCCATCCATTTCTGGGTGCTTCTTGAAGTATGTTTGGGGTCATTGTCCTGCTGGAAGACCCATGACCTAGAATGCAAACCCTGATTTCTCACACTGGACGTTACATTGCGACCCAAAATTCTTTGGAAAGGAAAATCCATTTTATCTTTGTTTTTGTATGTTTTATTGTCAGTCCGTAAAAGTGGCGTAATTCTCTGACAACATTGTTCACAGCGGTGACCTGGGATTTAGAGATGCTTCCAGGGGTCTTCCTCATGCTGTTCCCATGTAATTTCAGCACTGTTTCCATCGATTTGACCAATTTTTAGGGGGGAGGGCGCCAGGAAAATGATTGAGTTTGCCATTGACTTACATTGTACTCGTTACTCTGGTCGAGCACCCGAGAGCATTACGATTTACTCAACCCAAGTAACGAATACCCGAGCATTTTAATGCTAGCTCATCACTGTACATCATTTTGCACAAAACTCCAAAAATGAGCTTAACAAAATTGTTGGCACCCTCAATTAATATTTGGTTGCACACCCTTTGGAATAAATAACTGCAATCAATCGCTTCCTTTAACCATCAACAAGCTTCTTATAATTCTTATCTGGAATTTTGGACCACTCTTTTGCAAACTGCTCTAGGTCTCTCATATTTGAAGAGTGCTTTCTACAAACAGCAATTTTAAGATCTCTCCACAGGTGTTCAATGTGATTTAGATCTGGACTCATAGCACTTTGTTTCCATCCATTTGTAGGTGCTTCTTGAAGTATGTTTGGGGTCATTGTCCTGCTGGAAGACCCATGATCTAGGACACAAACCCAGCTTTCTGACTCTGGACATTACATTGTGTCCCGAAATATTTTGGTAATGTTCAGATTTCATGATGTCTTGCACACAGTCAAGGCATCCAGTGCTAGAGGCAGCAAAACAATCCCAAATCATCTTTGAAACTCCACCATATTTGACTGTGGGTACCATGTTCTTTACTTTATAGGCCTCATTCTGTTTTCAGTAAACAGTAGAATGATGTGTTTTATCAAAAAGCTCTATCTTGATCTCATCTGTCCACAAGACGCTTTCCCAGAAAGATTTTGGTCTACTCTCATACATTTTGCAAACTGCAGTGTAGCTTTTTATGTCTCATTGTCAGCAGTGGGGTCCTCCTGGGTCTTCTGCCATAGCGTTTAATTTCATTCAAATGTCGACGTATTGTTTGCCCTGACACTGATGCACCCTGAGCCTGCAGGACAGCTTGAATTTCTTTGGAACTTGATTGGGGCTGATTATCCACCATCCGGACTATCCTGCGTTGCAACCCTTCATCAAATTTTCTCTGCTGTCCACGTCCAGGGAGATTAGCTATAATGCCATGGGTTGTAAACTTCTTGATTATGTTCCGCACCGTGGACAAAGGAACATCAAGATCTCTGGAGATGGACTCGTAACCTTGAGACTTGATATTTTTCAACAATTTTGGTTCTCAAGTCCTCAGACAGTTTTCTTCTCTTTCTGTTCTCCATGCCTAGTGCGGAATGCACAGACACACAATACAAAGATTGAGTCAACTTCTCCCCTTTTTATCTGGTTTCAAGTGTGATTTTCATATTGACCACACCTGTTACTTGCCACAGGGGAGTTTGAATGAACATCACATGCTTGAAACAAAGTTGTTTACCCACAATTTTAGAAAAGTGCTAAAAATGTTGTCCAGTCCATTTTGGGGGTTTTGTGTGACATTATGTCCAATTTGCGTTTTGTTGTTTGTTTTTTTGTGTTGTTCCAATACACACAAAGGAAATAAATATGTGTATAACAAAACGTGTAATTGCAATAATTTAATATATTTCTGGGAGACATACTTCATTTTCTGGAACAATTTCAAGGGTGCCAACACTTTCAGCCATGACTGTATATATGTGCGTAATTGTAAATCCATGTGTATACATTTGTGGGGATGATAGAAGGGGGCTGAGACAGACAGACGTCCTGCACAGGAACCCTTTACTGTTAGTGTCTGCCCCCAATTATTAGACCTCATACCTAATAGATGAAAATGGGCCATTCAAGGATCGAATGATCGCTCGGTCAGTGATGGCTCCACGCATCCTCCAGACTACATTGGGCAATTTTGGATTTTAAGCCAATAATGTGGCCAATACTGCTCATGGTGTGAAAATATCCAACATGCAACATTTTGGATAATTATGAATGTTCATAAGTTGAAATGGACAATCATATATTTCACTAGGCCAGCCAATGATTGTTATGTACGAAATTTCATATCACTTTAATCTAGTCCTTCTCCTTTTCAGTAGAGATGAGCGAATATATTTGAGTTGAATTAAATGCTACTTGAGTTTTACAAAAATCCACATTCACTCAAATGAAGATTTTCTGTAATTCGCTTCCACACGGATTCGGCAATATGGCAGCCACTGTCTGCCATTTTTCTGAACTGTGAAGGGCCATCAAAATGTAAAAAAGGAAAATCCTTATACTCGTCTCACCGCTCACTTCTCAGGCTCCTCTGCCCCTCATTGTCACCCATCCAGTCCTCGCCGCAACTTCTGATTGCACCATATGTGTGGAAACATCCTCATGCTATGCTGGGACTTCCAGCTCTGAAGATGCACAAGAGAGCTCTGCGCATGTGTGTGCTAGGTCACAGCATGGATGTCAGCAAGAGCATTGGAGAACAGAAGATGTTGCAAGGACCGGACAGGTGATAGTGAGGAGTGGACTGTCCAGAGAAGTGAGTATAAGAATTTTTTTTTTTTTTATAACTTACGTATATTATGCTCTGGGGCCTAGTGAGATCCCAGAGCATATTAAGGAACATTAAATTGATGGAGAATAACTCCTTTGCTAATCGAATTTCCTGGGAAAATCTGTGCAAACAGGAAAATTTGAATTTTGCATGATCTGCTCATCTCTATTGTTCTTTGTGTATTATTGATTCCCTTGGTTTGTGGACCACCCTGGACCCACATGCATTTGGTGTTAGTTGGCTAAGAGTCTGTTCTCATCTGTTTTGTTATTTCTGTATTTCCATACCCTTATAACTACAGATTATAGACTCATACCATTGATATCCTATATGGAATTCAGTGAATACCTTTATTCTTCATTGTTGATAACACCTATTTAAAATTTAATAGACAAACCAGAAGTCATCTTCTTGGACTGTTGTATTTTTTAAGTTTGGTTACAACTTTTTGTTTTCAAATAGGTAGAAAATAAAGGGTTTTCCAAGATGACAAATTGCTGGCCTCTCCTTCTCACATGCCATCGGTGTATCATCAGTAAGTTGATGAACAGCAACATGAATTGCCAACTTAATGCCTGGTAATGCAGGTTGGGTTCATTCAATTAAGGGCCACCATTGGACCCCAATCAATCACACATTAAATTTATGATGTATTCTAAAGTGTCTTCCTGGAATACCTCTGTAAAGGGATAAATGTTGAAGCACCACTCCAGCATTTTTTTTTATTGCAGCGCTGGAGTGGTGCCACTAATCTAAGTTCCCTGCACCTACTCTCCTACTTACCAGCCACCGTCTTCATCTTTTATCGGTGCTGCTTCTGTTGGTCTTCTGCAGTTTGTGACCTGCTGGATCGCTCCAGTGTTTGCAGTGTTTGCATGAGCCGTAAGTCACAACTCAATGTAAGTCTATGAAAACCAGAAATAGGCCAGAACGAAGCTCTCATAAACTTATATTGACAGCTTGTGACTAGAGATGAGCGAACCTGAACTGTAAAGTTTGGGGTTCGTACCGGACACCTAGTGTTCAGTGCTGAACTCTGAAGACGGACTTCTCCTGGACTCTGAGTACGGACTTCTCCTGGAAGTCCATTTTACAGTTCGGGGAGAAGAGAGGGATCCATTTTCTAGCACCAAAGTTCGGGTCCCCATTGATTTGTATGGAGTTCGGGTTCAGGATCAAGTTAAGATACAAAACTTTTGACTACAGTTCGGATAAACCCGAACATTCACGGGTACGCTCATCCCTACTTGTGACCATTACCACTGACATCCGGCCAATCAGCAGTCACAAGGTGGCACGGGACCATAAGGGCGCTGGGAAGAGCTGAATACAGTGGCTGGTGAGTATAAGACTAGTGCCAGGGAACTTAGATTAGTGGCACTACTACAGCACCAAAATAAAAAAAACACGGTGGAGTGGCGCTTTAAGCTATCACCTGCTGATACTGTCCATCTACTGCCTCACATACATGAAATTAAACAATGGATTTATGGTGTCAACATTACATATAGTGGTGTTCATTACTAACAATATCAGTAGTTAACATTCTAAAGTATGAAGTTTATGCAAAGTATTTAATTTTAAGTAAGGGCAACCACTTTTCTGCCATTGGCGATATAAATATCTAAAAGTCTTTCAATGGAATCATATCTACCTTAGAAGATGTGGTTTTGCTATCTCCTCCATTTGCCTTTCACTTAGAAAGACATTCTGACTGATATGTGGCCTGGGGGAATTCTCCCATTTGTCAAAAGACCTTTCATATTCATGTTAAATACAGCACAAGTAGGGCATTTTCCATGCTTCACAGTTCTTTCACTAGATTTGACGTGTGATCATAGGAGCTTATAAGAACAATTTATCACTACCTCTTGCCAAGTTCCATAGCCAAAACCTGATTGAAAACTAAAAGGTAGAATCACATCTTTACACTGCTGTTTACTCTTGGGGGTTATATCATTTTACTACACTATATAAATATAAACTGTTGCTATATTGTTGTCAGTTACGGCAGCAGTTACATTTTTTACTTATCTTGTCTGACTTTCCGAGCAAGAAAATATGAATAAAAATGGAAAGTTTTTTGATCACTTTTATTTTTTTATCATTTAAAAACGCAAGTTTGGTTTTATTGAATGTCACAGTAGAAAGGAAATGAATTCACATGAATTGTGAAACAATATATTTTTTTTTTCCAGCAAAAATGTGAAAACATCAAAGAAACATATTTAAAAAGCTAAGAAAATTACTTACAAACACATAGATTCATTATTTCATAAATAGGCGCAACAGGCTCCATTTAATAATAAAAAAAATAATAAAATAAAATAATAGAAAAAATAAAATAAAAAGATTAAATACAGACACAGTATGGAGAAACAATATAACACATAGCCAGGTTATCAAGGTTACAATTTAGCTGTTTTCCAATCTGTTTCTGCATCTAGTAAAATAACATATAAGCATTTGGCAGGTTTTATACATAGAGGGACATAATGACATTTACTAACAGTTACACAAGAAGTGATACAAAAAGCCATTTTAATGCGGTACAAAATAAACATGTTTGATTTCTGTATAGCCCAGAGCACAATTAGCCAATTTCTCAGTGGAGGATTTTTCTCCCGAAATATTTTTGAAAATATAGACATATTAGGCATTAAAAAATAAGCAAAAATATGAATGTTTGCCAATCATAACCATTTTCCAAAGTGTACCACCTGGAATGTACCAGATTTCAATTGTAATTTAGCTACACAACATCCACATTTTATACTCTAGGAGAATGGACACTCATGCTATTTACACCCTTGCTATGAGTGCTACATCAAGCCATTTGGAAAGTCTTTAGTAGATTTATATAAACAACCTTTATGAAAACCAATGGAAACTCCAGGACGCTTTAATCTGAGATGACTACAGTTGCTAAGGCAGCTTTACTAGTGCAGCACTTCACAGCAAAACCAATAGAAAATATGAATGGTCCAATTTTCTTTAGTAATCTTCTCTCGGTAAAGAAGGGGGAAACATGTTACTTAAAGGAGTTTGAAAAGAAGAAGCAAGACTATTTTCCCAGAGTGGATAGTCCACAAATGTAAATGTCCTAAGTGCTTAGCAACTTGTATTTTATAATGAATTGCAGAATTGCCATGGTCGCCAAATGCGATCCTCGACAAGGGTTGTCCCTGCATTCCTCTTCTGAAAGATATTTGTTTCGGCGTGGTTCATACTTTCAGGTTAGGTACAGTGCTTTGTCCCGCTGCATGTTCCTAAAAGGAAAGCAATCAATGAAAAAAGTTACTAAATTAACTTATGGTGAATGTTAGGCACCTCGATAGAACTATCTGTTAATACTACTACAAAAATATAATAAGGGTTGTTCACTACTTGTAATAGCAGTTCACTTACTATAATGTACATGTGTTCTGTAGCTTTATATTTAAAGGGAATCTGTTAGCAGGTTTTAGCTATTTAAGCTGAGAGCAGCATGTGGTAGTAGCAGAGAGCCTGATTCCAGGGATGTGTCACTTATTAGGTTGCGTGCTGTAGTGTCAAAACAATCAGTGTTTTATCAGCATTTGATTATCACTAAAGGACTAGGTCTCACGTGCAAGCCAGTCCAGCTAATGTATGTAACCCCGCCCCCACCACTGATTGGCTGCTTGCTGACAATGTACTGACAATGCATCTACGCGTTTCACGTGCATCACACTATTAATCATGATTAAAGGTGCAATACACCTAAAACGCATTGATCTTTTAAGCCATGCCATACATGTGCATACTGTAGCCATGCTACCAATATGAAATGTTAACTTTGATCACTGGATCTGGATCTATTCACCAATAAAGATTTTTTTTATGTTCAAGTAGCCGGATCTTCCACTCCTTGCACTGATTTGATTGTGTTTATTATCTAGCATGGGCCAATGTGATAAATTTCTAGAGTGTCTAGTTTAAAGGTCCCCTTACATCTGAGATCAAAGTCGGGTTAACTTGACATGTATATGGTGGCTTCCTGACAGAGATTATGATCCTTTTGTTCTGCAGGCAGATAATCCACTGCCATCCGGCATTCCTCCGGCTGTGGCTTAGGGGGCCCATACACGTTAGATAAACGTTGGCCAATGATGGTTTAGTCAATCACTTGGCCAGTTGGTATCTTTCCCGTCTTTCCCGACTCTTCCATACATAGGAACTCTGATGAACGCTCCTGTGTTCTCTACGGGAGAGGCATGGCCAGACTCCTCTGGTGGCGGCTTATCACACAGAGAACAAAAGGATCGTCAGCGGTCGACACCGCGGATTCTTATCTCCCCTGATATCTGTCTGGAACCACCATACATACACATTAGACTATTGGACGAACCCACCAATATTGGCGGGTCTAATGTGTGTATGGGAGCAAATAATCTATTCCATACGTAGAGAACACATGAATGCTCAGCTGAGCGGTGGAGGAGTTGTGACAGATAATTGAATAACCCATCATTATCTACAGTATATGACCACCTCACATTTGCGCTGTTAAATATAGGACAGGATTAGTAAATCTACCCCATAAACTCCATATAGACATTACTGGTCTGATTTGTAACTAGGACCCCCATGTTTCCAGGTACCTGGATGAAACCTATTCAAACACAGGGAGTACATAAAAGCTCAATAGAGAATGTGCCCCATGTTTCAGGACACCAGGGCTAACCACCATGCTCCTATATAGCCACCCTTTGCACTGTATGTGGTATATCTTAATATAATGCATGTTACATGGCTTTCACATTAATATATTTCATATCGTTTACACAAGTAAATCTAAAGCAATACATGCATATTTCAAAAACCAAAATGGAAAATATTCGTCAGTATCTGCTTCTGACACATGCCGATAATTCTGTACACAAATGCAAACCAAATCTTGCTCCTGCGATGCTGTGTGAAACATTTAATATCAGCAGTGGAACACTAGAGTGTGCTAGTCGCCTGCTCACCCATTACTGCAGTAGTCATTGTTCCATTCTATGGCCTGTCCTGGAGGATTCCTACAACCTGAACGGACATACTCCATTGCTTGAGTAACAACCTGGGCTGCTGTAGATGTTGGGCTGATAAGATTCTGATATTCTGCCTGAAGAGTAAATCCCTAGGAAAAGAAATAAACCGTATTACTTGCACAGTGTGATATACACAGTAAACAATAAATACACAGCACGCGGCACAATATTCAGGAAGGCATAAGAGATGGAATAAAAGTAAAGCGTGCGAATAATCAATATATTGGTATTAAAAGCAGAACGCACATGGTTATATCTCTATAATGGAAGAAAAGGCCACGTAAATTTATATACTGGTTAGTCTAGAAGCAAAACAAAAGGTATTATAGACAAAGAGGCGAACAATCAGCACAACAAATATAGATATATTCCCCGAATCTGCATTTTTTTTTCCTTCTTCATTAAACTCAAGGATACATTGCTTGTTAATTTTCAAAATATGCAACAGAATCTTTTTTTGAAAGACATTGGCAGCAGGTGGCTGAGTGTTTTATTAGACTACACCTATTCATGCATTGTTCTCCAACCCCTTTTTCTTCATTCAATCACAAAGGGACCATCTGCTTCCTTTATACTTACACTTCTTTTTCAACTAACAAAAAAAAAGAAAAAGCAAAGCACGATACTAGTGATTGGAATTAACGAGTAGCAAATAATAATCAAACTCCACACCGAGGTAGGAAAAAAAAAAAAGAAGAAGAAAGAAATAGCTCGGCCGGCGCTCAGAATAAAAATTCATTTCACATCAGTATTTATGGCCAAAATGATTTACTTAAATTAAATTACAACAGCGGGCTGTGTGCTAAAATCTGTATTTCAGGAGGAAGTTTTACTAGGAGAAATGCACATATCGCAATAGAATAGATATTCCTGAAAAGTCTATTTAATATCTATTTATCAAATCACACCACGATTGTGGTACAGTAATTGTGTGTGGACCCGAAGCAAATTTCCTGACAAAGATGCCAACTTTAATGGACAAATGAATTTCTAAAAGATGTCCTTATGGCATGTTTGGCTGAGATATACTGGAATCCGAAAGCCCTAAGGTTGTGTGTACCCAAAATTCAGTCCTCATGACACCCAACACGTCATCTTTTCAGGATTTCCTCAGTTTTGCACAGGTGTTGGAATTATTATCAAGGCCTCAGAACTGGCTTCAGGTTCTCCTACCTGTGCAATATCAAGGAAAGCCTGAAAACATGATGTGTTGGGGGCCATGAGGACTGGATTTGGGAAACACTAGTCAACGTGGACTTACCGGCAGTATGACAAAGCTGGCGATAAACTTTTATTGATTGGTGCTTGTTTAATAGCCTGTTTACACAGGCAGCGCAAAGTAAACAATGTACTAGATCAGTGCTCATAGGCTGCCATGGTTCTTTGGTAGATTGAGTCCTGTTTACACAGGATTATGCACCACTGAGAACAATGACTTTTTGCACTGAGCAAAAGATCATTTAATCCATTGAATCCATTTTTGCTTGTTCCATTAATCCATTTTTGCTTGTTCATAGGGTGTTCGGCGGCCTGTTTACACAGGAAGTTAATTGTGAAACAAGTGATTATAACAACACTTGTTCACTATTATCTTGCAGTGTAGATGCAGCTATAAATATGTTCAATTAAATCCAATGTTTTATTTATCTATATACAAAAAATGCCTTTATATCAATGTCTTTGGAAGATGCATGCCACCGTTTAGGCACAGTTCCATACATCTGCCATGCATTCATCTTTGAACTATGGATTGCTATGGAGTTGAGAATGGATAGTTTATGGATCCACATCCTGGATACAAACTGTTATTAGTTCTGTACCTGAAAATGTTTCTTGTCACAGTATAATACAGAAATAATATTTCAAATATTAGACATGAATTATGAGCCACTAATGTAATAATAATCCTTTAATGATCTTTAAAACTTTTTATGTATCTTTTAACCTACTCTTCCCATCTAATAGCACATGAGTATAAGGTCACTTAAGCAGACCAAAAAAAAGGAATCTGTAAGTAACTAAATGTCACTGACCCTCAGAGGTTTACTTCTACTTGCTTTCAAACAGTGGTCAACATGGCCAATGCTGCCATCATAATATTCCAATAAATGTGTACTTCAGATGGCTACAATGTAGGAACAGTGAACAATGTTCAACTGGCATCTTGTGCAGGGTATGCTCAGCACTCATACCTGGGGCCTTTCCATCCTTGACCCACCTCTAGGCATTAGTGTTTTCCTATAGTCACTTACAAAATATTTGTAGCACCGGCATACCTGAACACTGTCCCTCTTTCCCAGCAGAGACACCGGCTCACTCACCGCCATGGCCCCTGTCCCGCACTTCCTACTAATTCCAGGTCTGTGAGTGTCCAGGGTGTGTGCACTGCATGCAGACCCCAGGGCACTGTGCTTGGGATGCACACGCTTCTGGTCTCTTAAAGGGGCTGCGAGTCATCCTACAGTGTCCCCAGCCAATTGCTGGAGGATACTTACTATTTAAGGCACCTTTTCCAACATGGAGGTGACTGATCAACGTTGTATGTCTGTCACTAACACGCTTGCTAGTTCCCAGGTCCCACTGCTTGTATCCAGTATACCTGCCTATCTATCAGCCATGCCTGCCTGCCTGTCTATCACCCGAGACAGCCTGCCTAACTATCAGCTGTGCCAGCCCGCCTGTCTATCAGCCGTGCCAGCCTGCCTATCAGTCATGTAAGCCTGCCTGTCTATCAGTCGTGTCAACCTGCCTGTCTATCAGCCATGCCAGCCAGCCTATCAGCTGTGTCTGCCTGCCTGTCTATCAGCCGTGTCTGCCTACCGGTCTATCAGCTGTGCCCACCTGTGCTTGCCAAGTCTACAATTCCTGGCCGTGCCTGCCTCCTGTCCCTTGCAATCAGCTGCCATCCACCTGATGTCGGTCCTGGTGTAGCACCTGGTTCCGCCTCCCTCGTCTCTCCTCGGATCGCGGTATCCCGTGCATCCGAGGTCAGACTTGGTGAGGCACCTAGTCACTCCCCTCCAGGCTCTCCTTGGTTCACGACACAGTGGTTCCCCCACCCTGCCCGTTACAATACTTTTATTCCCAAGATTCTAAAACCGGGAAAGATTGCTGCTGCTTCCAGGTCTTTTTGTAGCTCTCCACAGGTGGTCCTTGGCTCTTGGACAACTCTTCTGATAATTTTTTTCACTCCTCTGTCTGAAATCTTGCGGGGAGCACCTGGTCATGGTCAGTTTATGGTGAAATGATGTTCTTTCCACTTCTGGATTATGCCCCTAACAGAGCCCACTGGAACCTCCAGTAGTTTAGAAATTCTTCTGTAACAAATACCATCAGTATGTTTTGCAACAATAAGGTTGTGAAGGTCTTGAGACAAGCTCACTGGTTTTACCCATCATGAGATGTTTATTGTGTGGCATCTTGGTAATGAGACATCCTTTTATAGGCCATTAGTTGAACCAGTTGATATTATTTTTCACTAAGTTTCAGAATTGCTAATTACTGATAGATTTCAGCTGGTGTCATGACTTTCCATTGCTTTTGCACCTCTCTTTCTTCATGTGTTCAATACTTTTTCGATGTGTCATTTCTCACTATCACACAACTTAATTTATGGACATCTACGGTTTGATTTCTTTTCCTCTGTGGATTGGATGGGTTGTTACCGACATCTGTTGACAATTTCATGTCAATAGCACCTTTAGAAATATACTTACTTAGAAAATTGACGATGCGTTCAGTACTTATTTCACCTGCTGTATACACAGATTTCATGAAATCAATATTCATGAGAGTGCTTCTTTAAGCGTATATTCCCCCATGCCAGATTTTTTTTGCAGCAGAATTGTGTGTGGAAAATCTGCTGTGTATTACGGTAACAGAATGGTGGACGAAATTTCCTGAAATCTCATCCACAAGCTGCAGAGGAAAAAAATTTATAGCATAAACAGACCGAAGCTGCAGATCTGAAACACGCAACATGTCAATTTATGCTATGGGTAATCACTGCGGATTTCACCTGAACGGTGCAGAAATGTTGCATTTCTGCAACAAAATCTGCTGAGGTTTTTAGATATGTGAAATTCTCTGCAAATCTTCTGCGCTGGATTTTTTCTTTATCTATTGGTTTTTCTGTAATCCTGTAAAACGGTTAGTTATCAGATCAGAGGTTTCCTATCTAACCCTTCCTCTCCTTAGCAATAAATAAGGATTTCATCTGCACAAGTTCTACTGGGATTATTTATATATGATAATACATGGATGACATTACTGATCTATTATCTATGCACATACATTTTATGTGGATATTTTTAGATTCTAACCTTGTACTTTTACATTTAAATCCAGATCTATTGCTTTACATGATCCTGTAAGCATGGTTTTTAGAAAGCAATTATGCATATAGTCTTACTTCCAGAAATGTTAATGTTAACATGTTAGGAATCTGTTCAAGAAGGCATGACACCCTCAGGTCAAATAATAAGGCAAATTTAGTGCAAGTGTCTTTCTCATACAGGGAGATTGGTTTGTCAAGGTCAGGGTAGAAAAAAAAAATATCTGGCAGAGGTTTGATTCCATTTTGTAGCCTGAGGAGAAATAAATGACTCCAATCTACATTGCTGAGAAGATACAAAGGTTGAAAATAGCTGGAGAAATTAACAATATGGCATTGATTGTACTCCTTTCTCGAAACAATGTGCATTACTTGACTACATAATACAAAAATAAAGTAATCTGTAAACAGATTTACCAACAAATGACCTCTGTTAGAATAATAAGATGCCCATTTTGGCATTTTGCTTCCATAAGTCGCCTCTGCAATGGAGATATGTCTTCTTTTTTTTTTCTGCGCAAAGATGCAGAAAAAAAACTCAAAGATAACAATATGAAAAGCAAATCAATATGCAGAAACAGCGGGGCAAAAAATATAGTCTTGACGAGTATATATCTAATAATATTCATATGAAATGTGCTTACCATCCAGTATTTTTCTGATTTTGCTTAATAATAACAAAAAAACTGCTTTGAATAACAGCAAACACTACGTAGATGTAAAATTATGCTGTTTCAATCTATTTGGACACATATATGCAAATTTCCGGCAGATTTATTAAATGTTCTGTGCTCTTGAAGACATCAAAAGAACAGAATATGTGAATACAATAATCTATGCAATTTTCTGGGACTGTATAATTTAGCTATAATACTGATTTGTCTGAAATCTACTTAGTGTTTGTATTTGATGTGAAAAATGGGTTGGAATCTGTGTCACTGCAACTTTTTGAAAGGTTCACGCTCAACACTGGCTAAAGTAAAAACATGTTTATTACATTTCTTTGTGGCTTTTTTTTATATATACTAAGACCTATTTAATGGATTTGAAAACCAAACAAGAGAGGCACGGAACCACTAAACAAATGACAAACTATAAAACATAAGAATAAAGGAACAATGTAGCAAAAATTTGCAACCGGTTCCAATAAGCCTTTGAATAAAAAACATAACGTGGGATATAAGTTAAAGATTACATTACATAAAGTAAGAAGACTTTAACCGAGGAGGTCACATTCTCAAAAATGTACATTTTACATTTTTTGTTACTGTCCTTTAGCTTTATCATAATGGGATCTTATATGTGATGGATGACATATACTATTTGCGATATATATTATTTGTGATATCTTACGGGTTAAAATGTGTCTTCTATCTCAGCCTTTGGTGCACGAAAGTAGATATCAATCCCAGCCATGCTCCCACAGATGATGGATACAATTATACAGTATGGCCCCAATTCATCATTGCCTTTGCACCTATTTTTTGTCTAGTTTTGTGCCTTTTTTTGTTTGTACCCAATTACATTATTCTATTTGTGCCTTTTTTTAAGTTTATTTTGTTTGCTCACCAGGAGTTTAGCAATTGCCAATATTTTTTGCTGATTCAACTGGAACTTTTAAAAAAGTTTGAACATTTTCGCACAACACCACTCCAATTTTCTTGGTGTATTTTTGAGTACACCGGTATTTTGACCCAATATTTGCAAGTTGTTGCGAAAATTTGCACTAAAAGGTCACAAAAACAGATCAATACAGAAAAAAGACCATTTTTAACTATGTAACAAATTTATGATCCACATGTGCCATTTTAGGGAATTTGGCACAAAAAAGCAACAAAAACAACAAGACAAATAAGGAAAGTGACTTAAAAATTGCAAGTGATGAATCAGGGCCTAAGTGACAAAGGATATGTCAAGAAATCCTTGTGGCCAATCAGCAGCCACTTCACTTTCCCCTTATTCGGACATAACTGATATCCGGAGGAGATATAGAGCTGCGGCTGCTCCCTCACTTCCTTCGGACGTCTAATTTGTCCAAAGGAGGGGATAGTGAAGTGGCCGCTGATTGGCAGCAGGGATCGCGTGACATAATGTCTCGAGAGCCGCGGGAGTGCCAATGCTGACATCCTTGGAACGGTGTTGTATAGGTGTTATTATTTTAAGGAGGAAACATGGTGATTGAGAAGGTGTTGTCTGAGAAATGTTTTTTCCCCAAAATAATGATTGCTTGATTGCATGCTGGAGATTAGAAATGTCAGCCCTGTTGCTAGCAGCTGATCACAGGGGGCTACAGTTTAAGAATTGTCTAGTTTGAGAAAACACTTTATGCATAGTTTGTAAAAAAAAAAATCTTGTTCTTGACAATCTTTACCACTCATAGGCTTGAATGTTTTTTTTTAAACTTGGCTTCAAAAATGACTTTTGCAATCCGAGTGGCTGTTGTGCACATACCATTGCTTTGTTTGGAACAACTGTTTATACAAGACCTTTACTGCATCCAACAAAAAAAAAAATCTCTTATTTTATCATATCTGTCATGTTTTAGATATTAGAACTAGTTACTTAAAATAATCTCAAAACTGAAACACTAAATCTTCTACTAATGAACCAGAACTCTACATGTTTTCCATTTGTCACTGTTCATTATCTTGAAAGCAAAGAATACATTATACAATTTCAGAGAAGAAAAAAAACAAAGTTCACTTCATAACCACTCCTGGATATTATCCAAGTTTAAGTCTAGTACTTCAAAAGTTATTACACAGACGAGCAAATAAATCCTCAAGAACCCTGGTCCAGCGGCCTGGTCAGTAGTCTGTGTCCGCTGGAGAGGGGACCTGCGAACCGCCTCCTACCTGCTGGCATCCACAGATACTCTTTTGATTAGTGGACCCAGCATGATGTTGTGTATGCATCACGTTGCTACAATGACGTCACACCAGGTAGTTTATGCAAAAGCGGATGCTGGCAAGTATGTGACGGTTCTTAGGGCTCTCGTCCAGTGGCAACAAAATACTGACCACGGTCCTGTGAGATTTTCCTAGGAATACTCATTTCCTAATTATTGTCCTGTATAAACAGGCTGACAATCCCCCATTGAACAAACAAAACGCTTATTTGTCAGGTGAAATGAATTTTGAACTCGCATAAAAATCACCATTCTCGGCAGCACATTGTCCTGTGTAGACAGGACATGTGCTGCTGAAAACAATGATACTCTATGCATACAGAACAATAGTATTAACTCTGTGAGCATGGAGGTGCCGTTAGACTATAATCAACGTGGATTGGAGTGTACACTGGTCCAGTCGCAGATACAAGTGGAATGAGGTATATAGCTTCTTTCACTAGTAGTCATGAAGAATTCACTGCACACTTTCATATATGATGCAATGTCTCACGCCACTTCGGATCCAGTGGTGCTAGCACTATCTCCATCTCCATCCACTACCAGACTTGCTGATTAATAGTAACCTATCATTAGACTCAGCAGCGCGAACCACAGGCAGCATGAATTATAGTCTAGGTGTGCGATTGCGGCAAGGTATCTATTATTTTAAAACTCTGTGGTATCTCAGAGAAAACATCGTTTGGAAAACCCGGCTAGGGACTATACAGAGAGAAGGGACTGGTCTAATGCCCCACTGAAGTCCCTGACCTACTCCTGTTGATTGACAGATTTTTCCCATGTGTGCACATAAGGAGCTTGCAGCTGTTCACACTCTTTATTCTCTTCGGAGGCGCTGGTCGGTTTTTTGTTGTGTACTATTGAGGGTTCTGACTGAGCACCCTCCCATCAGCCTAAGGCTGCTTTTAATTAGTGCTGGATCCTACCTGCCCTTTTAGACTGGCAGAGGCATGTATGATAAATATTAGCTGAGTGTCGCTTCAAAGAAAGGTCGCTTTGCTGCAGCTGATGGTCTCTCGTGAATTGGCCAATTTTTGTGCTAAGTACCTTCATTTTTACCAAAATATTCTATATAGAAGTAATGCAGTCCATATTTGATACATTCAATGTCTGCATGTATCTTAGTGCTTACAGTGTGCTGCTGTATTCTTTTGTTTGTGCATTAGGAGAAACCTGTCAATCACCTGGAGAGGGGCTGGGAGAAGCCGACCTGGGACTGCATCACACCAATCAGGTCTCTCCCTCTGGTTCCTGGATTTTCAAATTATGTTGTCTCTGAAATACTGCAGCGTTTGAGAGTAAAACTTACCTGGCAGCAATTGCACAGCCAAGTTCTTATTCATGGTGCCCGTGATTCAAGCAGCTTAAATGTAATGGCAGGTTCCATTTAGGGGACAATACTAAGAAACGTCTGAAGAACAAATTATTTTCCCTCAGCATCATTGTGAATTGTGTAACTCGATAAATGACTGATATGTTGAATCATGTATGAGATGCAATGAATTCTTCATAATTACTATAAACAGGCTATTAACATCCACATTCGCGCTGTCTAACTACAGCCTTACAGTTAATACTTAATGCGTCATTTGATAATATTGGTTGTAGATATTTAGACGTAATGAAGTTACCTGCTGCATTGCTGGTGAATGCAAAGCTGATTGGCTCTGCATTTGTAGCTGGTTTCCAATGGACTGCTGCATGGACATTGACTGGTGTTGCTGCATATGCATATGCTGGTGGAGAGGTGGACTCATCTGAAGAGATGGAGGAGGAGATACAGCCATGCTTGCAAGAGAAACAGTCACTGGCATTTGGTTGCTGGGTTTGGGAGCTATGTTCCTGTTGATACCGGGATGCATGGCAGATAAGTGTGGATTCATTGTTGACTGTTGGTGATATGGGGAGTTGAGATACAAAGTGGAGTGTTGCTGTGTGGGTCCATGGAAAACTGGAGGCTTTGAACTCATCATCTGAGGAGGTGGAGGAGTCTTAACATCAATAGGGTCGTTGTAACTCTGAGAAAACAAGAAAACATCAAGATGTTAATGTCTACGGCAAAGACCTATTTGTGGTCAAAATTAAAAAATAAAAGGTATTGTGCTAGCAACCCACTACCAAATGCTATTGGCCAATGTCAAACTGAGGATTCTTAAGCCCATCATAAAAATACTCTGGAGACCCATCCTCCATCTATATAGCTGATATCTTCTGAAATCTCCCCATAACAAACAGACTCTCGTAGACAGTAATTGGCAAAATCAACTCCAGACAGGATTGATTTCTGATAGGTTTTGGGTGCCCCACTATGAGGAGGCCATTAGTCTGTCAGAGCCTGGGCCCACCTAAGAATCCATTGCAACACTAATGGACAATCATGATGGCTAATGGAAGAAATTAGAACCATATGGTTAGATTTTTTTCATCTGTCATTGACTAAAGATTCAAGTGTACAGAATGGTTGGCTGAATTTATCTGATTATTTGTCATTATGTACAAGCCCACTGAGTTTTTGCTGTAGTTTTTAACCCATTCCCAACCACCCAATGTCTTTTGAAGGTGGACATTGCTGGTCCCCACCCTCCAACGACATCTTTGAAAGTTGCATTAACGTTCCTGTTTTTTCCAATCCAGCAGGAGCATGTAGGGTCTACAGCTGTCAGAGACAGCGGGGATCCTAAGAAGATAGAAGCGGTTTATTACCGATTCGTCTCTTCTCTCCATGAGCACTGTGTGAACAGAAGCATCGGCAATGGCACATTCTATTCATATTTTATGACAACTGAGGATAGTAGTTCATTAGCACCAGGAGAAGTGTATAAGTATACCAAAATAGCGGTATTCAGAAAAAGTTTTTTGTTTTTTTTTGCAAAAATTAATTTAAGTTTGTAGTAATGTGAAATCATATTCTTGTAAGGAGTCCATAAAAACCAAATGTCATATATTAAAAATGTTTTATACTGTATAAAAAGCCGCTCATTTCCCTTTTTCTCTCATTTCACTTGCAGTAAAAACATGAACAATCTTCTCTTGGCCAAACACCATATAATTTATGGTTTAATTTACAGTATTTCTTAAGGAGCTGTCAGTTTTTCTTTTTTGCTACATGTCATTTTGAATTTAAATAGAAGAAATGGTGATAATATATGAGTTCATAACTAGAAGCTATTTGCTTTAGAATAGACAATAAGTGTAATCATAAAAACAGATGAAATCAGCAGTTCCATTTCCTGCCCTTTAATATCCAAGTACATTTTAGATGGACTGGAATAAAATATATATATATTTTTTCAAGCAAATGACATCAAATCTGTAATGTATTTTAAGGAAACATATTTTCTCTTTTTACTGCCTTCTTGAAACATGAGCTAAATCTTGGTTGCCTAAAATGTGCAAGATTATATTTAATGTATTTGATACATTCTGCAAAACTTTTGAGACCTCAAAAATGACTGAATATAGATATCTGCACCTTATAACCCTTTTATTGCCCAATGTATCTACATTAAAATATGAAGCAATAGTCTTGATTCAAAATATCCTATTCTGTGTATACAGCCCCTATGCAGACTGATGTGCTTTTCAAAGTTTAAAAGGATTTTTAGACCTATAATAAAGATGTATAACACACGACACCAGTGAAAAAGATTTCTTATATATATTTATATATATATATATATATATATATATATAGCTGAATATTCATTACAAAATACACTGTCATACTCCTTGAAAAAGCAATCCGGCGAAATGACGTTGGAGGTTGTGGGGCCTTGACAATATGGTATTTATCCTTGCTTATATGTTATATTTATTTTTGCATATAATGTATCTAGTACAGCACTTTTATTTGGGTATCCACTGGGATTTAATTGATAATTTATTTATTTATATTTTACATAGATTATTGGTTGCTATTAGTGATGAGCGAGTATGTTCTGTTAACACTTTCGGGAGCATGCTCGGGTGCTCGCCGAGTATTTTCAGCGTGCTCGGGTGCTATGTTTTAGTCGTGCTGTGTGCATGATTTGTGACTTTTTGGCAGGTTTAATACATGTGAGGAATGCCTAAGAAACAGTCATTCCTCACATGTATTAAAGCTGTCAAACAGTCACAAATTATGAGCAAGGAGTGACTAAAACATAACACCCGAGCACACTGAAGATACTCTGGAAACACTTGAGCATGCTTGTAAATCGAGTAACGAGCATGCTAGCTCATCACTAGTTGCTACACTTATTTATCATATCTATACACTTTATCATATAATCAGGATTAACTATTCATTGTCATCTATATGCTATACCCCATACATTAACGTTCTGGGAATACTGCTTATCCCTGAGTTTTCTCCTTTTTATTCCTTCATTTTTTTGTTTTATCATGTATATTAATTAAAAATCAATACATTTTATATTTTAAATTAATTTTATGTTGATTCATTATTTATTTGAGTAGGTTTACTATAATAAAGATGTGCAAAATGATTCCCAGGACCCTGGTCTAGTGGTCACGTATGTACTCCGTGGCAGCCGGAACAGAGCACTGCAATCTACTTCTATTGATGGTATATTAAAGGGACAGCAGTGTATGCTTGGTAGTGGCTGTGCTCGGTCCTGCCGCTCGGTCCCATTCACTTTAAGAGCACTGAGCTGCGGATAGCTGCAATACTAGGCACAGCCACTAGTAGCCTGCTAACATTACAACATGGAGCTGATCAGGTAATTGGTAAAACAACAAGCAACCTCATAAAGTCCATAGACATCTACTGTAGATAAGCTCCATGCACATGATTCTACTGAGTTCACAAATCCTTAAAAATGTTAATTATCCATATATTGTTTCATTTAAAAATTAATAGGGGTTCACTTCAATTTGGAATTGAGCAGCAGTACCTGGGAATGGCCACTACATAGTGTGCGGCGCTGTGGTGCTGCGGCTCTGCACACTGTGCACATCTAGCGGCTATGGGACCTGATAATTGCTGATCGGTAGGACCCCCACTAGTGATGAGTGAGCATGCTCGTTACTCGAGATTTACGAGCATGCTCGGATGTTTTCCGAGTATCTTCAGCGTGCTCGGGTGTTATGTTTTAGTCGCGCTCTGTGCATGATTTGCGACTGTTTGACAGCTTTAAGACATGTGAGGAATGTAAAGCTGTCAAACAGTCGCAAATCATGCGCACGAAGTGACTAAAACATATCGGCCGAGCACGCTGAAGATACTCGGCGAGCACCAGAAAGGGTTAGCAGAACATACTCGCTCATCACTTACCCCCACCGATCAGATATAGATTATTTATCCTAAGGTTAAGTCATCAATGTCGTCGTCTTGGTCGATCCCTTTAAAAAGGTGTAGAGAAACTTTTCAAGTAAATATAAAGATTGTTTCAACTTTTTTCTGATATATTTGTTACTGTGGTACAAATAATATGGATCTTAAAAACACAGAAACAAGAAAACAACAAAAGATAAATTACTTTATGTCCTCTTTCCGGGTGATATGGCTGGATACTCCGAAGTGGTTGGTAACAGAAGACAGGACAGATGGATAAACTTGTTTCCATTAAATGACCACTGCCATGCATTGAGTAACAATAGTTCTGTAAATGTTGTATCATATAAATGGCTTGCGGTACCCCCAACTTAACTCAACTGACTTATGTTACAAGCACCAAAGCCGGCGCTGCTTAATGTAAACTGCTAGTTCTGGTTAGAGGAGAGATCGTTAGTATGATAAATTGCATGTTCAGTGGCCGGAATTTTGATTGATCTTCATCTAATCCCCCCAGGGGTTAGCAGCACATTACAAATTCAATTAATGAATTTGTGTGAAGTCTGTACTGGGTCAATTTATGGAGTGAATATACGTTATTTCTCTAGGGAATAGGTCCAGTAATGAATGAGTTTTAGGTATTCTACAGTGTAAACATGCATTCATCAGAAGGGTAAAACAATTTGTAACCTATTACATAAAGTATAATAGAATAATGTAAAACGCTGAATGTCTAAATCATATAAACAACATGTAACTAAATTGCTTGGTACAATAAAAATGGTTTTGCTTTGTTAGATTAAAAAAAAATAAGAAAAACAACATATCTACATAAATGTGTAGCATTTTTTATGAAGGAAATGTGCAACTTTGGATTATTCATTAATATACTTTATATAATCAGAATTTCTACTTTTTTGTTAGAAAATTACTTGCACTACTTACACAGTGCCATAGAGTAATGAGTATAGCATCAGAAAAACATACAAGCAATAAGAGACTAAACCATCATAATACTCTTAGATCCTCATGTACGGTACATTTGTGAAGTTTTCACTTCATAAATCAGATGTCTCTGATGCCAACTTCTCCTTTTTTCTCTAATTCACTGTCAGAATACTGTTATTTCTGTCTGCCATGTTACAGAAAAAGTGGATCTGTAGCCCAGACACAATAAATCTTCCTAAAAGGCTGCTAGTTCCTAAAAAAACATGCCATTTCTCTCTTCTTTCCAATTTCAGGCAGAATCTGCTTGTTTGAAACATGAAGTCCTGAAGACTATGTGCAGGGCAAAGTAACCGAAACAACCTCTGACAAAGCAGCGTGAAACGTGCGTTGGGGCGCTGGGCTACACTTTGGCAGGGTTCCATATTTACATCATGTAAGTGTATTTTATTTAACTACTTTTCTAACTGAAAACAGAGAAAAATGAGCTGGAGTATAAGTTGGTATTAGGAATGAGCAGACCTGTGGAAGTTCGGGTTCTGGTACCCAACCCTAACTTTATTCCAAAGTTCGGTTTGAGTACCAGAACTGTACCCGAACTTGAACCAGAAACAAAACACCATTAAAAACAATGGGGACCCGAACTTCTAAGAGGCAAAATATGCTCTTTCCTCCCGAACAATTCAACGGAGAGATGCCTGTGTTCGGCATTTACCACCAGACACTCACTGTTTAGTACGAACCCTGAACTTTTCAGCTGGGGTTCGCCCATCTCTATTTGGCATGCATGCAACGTATAGGAGCGTGGTCACACTGGCTTGGGGGGGGAGGGTCTATGTTATTAATATGTACTATTACGTTTTAGTTACAGCAATGTATTTGCTCATTTTGTTTTTATATTAGGTTTTTACTTCTCTAACTGGTTTGTATGTTACCCACTGTGGACTACACTTTAATAATGAACTTTAAAATGTGCACATTTCTTTATCGATACTTCATTCTCTTCAGGTCTTTCTGGAGCTACTCTGTTTTTTAAATCCTTTTTTGTGTATCTTTTATACTTAAATAATAAGACTAAAAAATAATACTTGAATAAAGATTGTGATTTTGAAACATTTGTGCAGCACCTTTCTGTTTGGATTTAATCATTTGAAACATTGCAGAGGCTGCTGCGATCACAGGACTTTAATATCTCAGCCAGGAGTAAATGGCTGCTGTAAGTCAAGTTTACTCTTAACCATATTGAAATAAACAAATAAAGCTAATACGCAGTACAGTGAACTCATTTTTAATTTCAGTTTGGAAATTTAAAGCTAAGGCCCATATGTGAAGACGTTTATATGTAGATCACTGGAGGTACCCTTTAATGCATTCATAAGGAAAACTGTAACAGAAATGAATAGGATGTCTCTCATAAGCAGTTAGGGTCACAACACAATGTTAATTTCAAAAGTTGAGTTTTAAATAAATGTATCAAAACAGTAAAGCAACATTTAGAGGTTACCTAACTCCATATAGTTACTTTGTTTCTGAGTTATACTTGTGTTACAAAATGGTGGCAAATGACAAAATGGTCACGTTAAAATGGAATGATTTTCCATGTTCATATTCAAATGTAATGGGAGTTTTTTACTTGTATGATTTAGGTATTCATCATAGCTACATTTTGGATAAAAGGATGTAGTCAATTGTAGCCAGGATTCAGGAGAATAACCTTTATGTAGTCACATATAGTGGAACTCAAAAGGTAGAAAGAAGAAATATTTCCCTAGATCTGTGCTTTTTAATGATTGTCCTAGACACTGAAGAAATGCTAAATTCTTAAAAATAACACACCTCAAAAAAGTATCAAGTTGTAGAAACAAGTTTGAGAAGCTATTTAGGTAATATTGGTAAGAGGTGGTAAATATTTGACATTACCTTGGATACAAGACTTGCTCGGTATGCCGCCAGTTGCTTTAGATATTCCTTTTTGGCAGCTTCAGTTTTCTTCTTATACACCTGAAAATAATACAAATGAAAAACATTAAAAATAGAAGATTATATAAAGACTTCACTGGGCACATTAATGAGAATAACAAGCAATTTCTCACATTGATATAATCCTCTGGTACAGTCAGAATAACAGTAACAAACTGTTCACAATGTGGAGAGCAACCTTTACAACAGTAAAGGGGTTATCCATCCTTTTTATTTAGTCAAACTCAGAGGGGTCTAAACCTAACCCCGTCAAGCTTATACTTTCCTATTGTTTCCTCCAGTGCTGCCCAGGTTCCCCCTTGATCACCATGCATCCTTTTCAGGTGGGGACAGTGGCAATGACAGTGGCAAATCCTCTACTTCTAAACAGAAGTGAATCTAAAATTATTCACTTACCTGCACGCAACCTCCGATCCTCACAAGATCTCCTTCTCTACTCCCCTCTTATCCCCTCTTCCCACAATCACATACAAGATTTCTCCCTCCTACTTTGGAACTCTTTACCCCAACATGTCAGACTCTCACCTACAGTGGAAACCTTCAAAAGGAACCTGAAGACCCACCTCTCTCGACAAGCCTACAACCTGCAGTAACCCTCGCTCCACCACACCGCTGCATAACCAGCTCTACCCTCATCTACTGTATCCTCACCCATCCCTTGTAGACTGTGGGCAGGGTCCTCTCTCCTCCTGTGCCAGTCGCTGACTTGTATTGTTCATGATTATTGTATTTGCTTTTTTTTATGTATACCCCTTTCACATGTAAAGCGCCATGGAATAAATGGTGCTATAATAATAAATAATCATAATAATACTACTTTCTTATTTGGCCCAATTGCTTGCAATCCTTTTAAGAACTTTTTTATGTCTCCAGATGAGATCCTATAAACTTTTCCGCAGTCAGTATGATGATAGTGTCATTTGCTATTGTTTGACTTTTCTGTCATAATTGTACATTGGAATATAGTCAATTCTTTATTGTTTCAGATTTCAAGAAAATGAGACCAGCATTTTGTTTTGGAGAATTTACTGTTTTTTTTTTATTTTTATTTAAATAAGAAAATATTAAAACTACTATATAACACACAATGCATGTTTTTAGATTAAAGCTAGCCCCATGATCAGCTGTTATTACAGAAGAAGCAGCTCTAGAAATGTATAAAGATTAGAAGTAATCATCAAGGAAACTGCAAATAGGTATTTTTCTCAGAATCATCATATAAAACATGGATGAGCCGAATTTACCACTATTTATTTGTAGTTCTCTACTCTGACTTAGGCTGGAGTCACACAACAGTATTTTCTCTCTTCCGAGAGAATTGGGTCGATTATGCTAATCATACTATGATCAAATTCTGATCAGAGTTTGATCAGAGTGTGGTCGTAATGTGATCCGATTTTCTCGGATGAGGAGAAGATGGAAAAAAATTCTCCATCTACTTCATCCAGTCCGTGAAAATTGGGACTGCACTCAGATGCCATCTGTGTGCAGTCTGATTTTTTTGCACAGATTCATTGACTTGCATTGCCGAGTGTGATCCGAATATCGGATGCAAATCGTACATGCTGCAATGTTTCTTCTTGGACAGACTCAGTCCAAGGAAAAATTGGATATGTGCATGGCCCCGTAGAATAACAATAAATGAAGGAAGAGTCAGCTCACCCACTTTAGAAGTCCGATGCACGGAGGCTGGCAGTGCCACAGGAGGATTAAACGAAGAACAAGGATTCCAATGTCAGGATCTTAATTAAAACCACATTTAGCAATAATACGTATGCAATGATTAAAGGGAACCTGTCACCAGTTTTGTCCTATATGACCTAAAATTATAACCTTATTCAGCGTCTGTGCTGCACTCCATGAATGCTTATATAACCCCCTGATTACTCCTGTATGCGCTCCAAAAATCTTTTTAAGTTCTCCGGCGCTGCATGGTAATCCAGTTGATCCGGTCCGATGGGCAAGGTTTCGGCCCTCTCCATCCCTCCCCCCGGCTGCTGCTCACTATCCTCCTTCTTTAATGGACGTGGATGATGCCTCATGTCATCGACACTACCGAGCGAAATCTTGCGCCTGCAAACAGAAATTGCGACTCGCGCCTGCGCACTATGCTTTGCCCTACTGCCGTGTTTTGGGGGGTCTACACGAGGAGCGAAGGGGCTATACAGGCATTTATGGAATGCAGCACAGGCACTGCATAAGGTTTTAGTTGTTAAATGACAAATCTGGTGACAGGTTCCCTTTAAAGACTTCTGTTTGAAACGCGTTTGCCCATAACATTTCCCTAGGGTGGTTGTTACGTATTTTTCTTATTCATATTTTTCCTATATATGTGTTTTTTTAATACTTACCTAATAAATGTGGTTTTAATGAAGATCCTGATTCTGGAATCCTTGTTCTTCATAGAATAACATCAGTCCCGAGTGTGAACTGATGTTTTGTCGTATCGCACTCGGGCCGAAAATATGGTCGTCTGCACGAGCCCTCACAGAGAGAGATCATGACTGGAAGACACCCCTCTAAGACATCTATAGGTCCACTTCATGGAATAACATTTTATGTGGCCTTTAATTTACTACAATCTGCAAGAGTATTCTGGACTTTTTTCATATGATAATTTCTGTTTGAATCTTTGAAGTGTCTTATTGTCTTGGGTCATGCTGTAGAATAATATCCAAGAGTTTTGAAATAATTCATAGAAAATGTCATTGTGGTGCTACTACAAGGATCTAATCCAAAAAGTTCAGATAAGTTAAGATAATTGAGACTTCAGTGGTGCTTGGGAGTAACCTACTAATTAATCCCAAGATACTTTCATCAAACTGACCATGAAGGAACACATCGAAAGAGTGTGAAAGCACCAATAAAGATTAAGTGATTTGATTGACTTGACATAAAAGTAATGGAATTACAGTAGCTCCAAGAAAGAGACATCAGTTTTTTTGGGCTCTGAGGATTTGGCAGCTCATAAGTGTAATTCTGCCTTTCCATATCCCTGCAGCTTCTAATTTAGCAGGACAGGCTTATAATTGAAGCAAATTAACTATTTACTCTTGCTTCTTCTACCAAGGGAGGGAAGGACATACCAGCAGGAAGGAACGTGTAGGAAATAAAATTGTTCTCACTTGTGTCAGACTTGCCCTTCTATAACACATTAGCAGCAATTTCATGAGGCGTCAAACACTGGAATAAATACTGAATAATAAAATAATGAGCTGTTGCTATTGAGTCACGCAGCCATAGCTAATTTTACGGCATAAGAATTATGCAGACTAAAGGAAGGCATATGTTACAGTAATAGTTTGCTTGCTCATGCTACCTGGTCATTAAAATCCCACCAGGAATCCTTCGAAGAGTCAAAGTCTTCTTAAGACACAATCCTATTCTTAAGGAAACCCTTCAATACATCCTTGCACACAGCAATGAATCCAAAATTTAAAGACAAAAATTAATTCTAAAACGGGGGTTCTACATTTTAGGATTTACTATAAACATATGTGTATTTGCTTCTCCGGTTGAAGCTTTAAAGTCATTGACAGTAATGTAAACAAGAGCATTTTGTTTGCAATTTGCAGAATCTATTACAGCTTTACTGTGCTTCCAATTAGAGATGCTAAGGCGATTTTGTACGTTTCCATCTGGTTTACGTTCAACGCAACTTTCATTTTTTTTTTTTTTTTTCACTTAACAACTATTTTACAAAACAGAAAATAAAATGATCTCAGTGTTCCTGTGAATTGTTAGTCTTGGTAAAAAAAAAAATAGAAGCATGTTTAAATCTCCCAAGAGTATTCAATAACGTAATGAATAAAGAAAGGCTCATATTTAAGGGACCTCTCAGTAACTGGCTGGTAATAATTAAGCTGCTGCCTAGAGTCTGCTGTAATGTGCCCTGTATTATGAATACTGATAATAATTAAAACCTGATTTGTCCCCAACAGATAAATATAGTTCAGTGATGAGAATGTAGCTGTATAATTGCAATCTGTTATTTAACTCCTAGCATTTAAATATTCAAAGAAAGAATAGTATTTCAATGAAAAGTATAGTAGACTCCCTCATCACAGTAATAACAAATTATTCCAAGGCTCAACTGTAATCAATCTATTATCAGCACTGAGGTCCACAATGATTTGATCAGGGCTTATCATGGAGAATTGTTAACTGCTTTTCACACATGAATGTAACTGTATATCCTTGCCAGGGTGAGAGTGTATGGATCAGGTCCAGGAGCTGAGCCTGCTCTCCATAAGACAGTTGATTGGTGGGTTATACATCCAGGACATGCCTCTAGCAGTGAAGATCAGAGATAGCTCTGATCATTGCTGTTAACTGTTTAGATGCTGCTGTTAATCACTGACAGAAGCATTTAAATGGTTTGGTTGCTGGTGTATGCATGTATCAGCACCCATTTCTGCCTTATAAAGTAGTCATAGGGTGCAGATGGGTTACCATGGCATTCGGGTACCTAATGAAGGCCCGCATCAGTGCCATCTCAGTCCCAGGGTTGCCAACTTGACTTTATTTTTTTCTGGAGAGCTTATCAAAAAATTACGGACAGACAATAATTTTTACAAAAAAATAATAAATGATTATGATTATAAGCGATACATGTCTACATCCCATAATTCTGATATGAAGACATCAGCTACAATCAGTGTAAACTGTAAAATGATAATTACAGTCAAAATAATCTGTATAAGTTTCTTCAGCTTCAAAGAAATCACGGACGCTTTACTTTCTTTTATGGACAGGGCAAAAAAATGCCCTATTTTTAAGGAATGTCCAGGAATCTTTGGATGGTTGGCAACTCTGTTCGGTCCTCCTAAAAAGCCCAGCCTATGGGTGTGCTTCATAGGAGAATGTAAATTTCCCTATATACTGCAAAACCATAGTATTGCAGTTTATAGTACAAGCAATGAAATGATTGCGGGTTCAAGTGCCCTAGGGGGTCTTAAAAATAAATTGAAAATTAATTTATAAATGTTTCTTAAAAACATAAAAAAAAAAAATATATATATATATATATATATATACAGTACAGACCAAAAGTTTGGACACACCTTCCCATTTAAAGATTTTTCTGTATTTTCATGACTTTGAAAATTGTACATTCCCACTGAAGGCATCAAAACTATGAATTAACACATGTGGAATTATATACTTAACAAAAAAGTGTGAAACAACTGAAAATATGTCTTATATTCTAGGTTCTTCAAAGTGGCCACCTTTTGCTTTGATGACTGCTTAGCACACTCTTGGCATTCTCTTGGTGAGCAGTGGTTTCCTAGCAGCTATTTTACCACGAAGGCCTGCGGCACAAAGTCTCCTCTTAACAGTTGTTGAAGAGATGTGTCTTCTGCTAGAACTCTGTGTGGCATTGACCTGGTCTCTAATCTGAGCTGCTGTTAACCTGCGATTTCTGAGGCTGATGACTCAGATAAACTTATCCTCAGAAGCAGAGGAGACTCTTGGTCTTCCTTTCCTGGGGCGGTCTTCATGTGAGCCAGTTTCTTGGTAGCGCTTGATGGTTTTTGCAACTGCACTTGGGGACACCTTCAAAGTTTGCCCAATTTTTCGCACTGACTGACCTTCATTTCTTAAAGTAATGATGGCCACTCGTTTTTCTTTACTTAGCTGCTTTTTTCTTGCCATAATACAAATTCTAACTGTCTATTCAGCAGGACTATCAGCTGTGTATCCACCAGACTTCTGCACAACACAACTGATGGTCCCAACCCCATTTTTAAGGCAAGAAATCCCACTTACTAAACCTGACAGGGCACACCAGTGAAGTGAAAACCATTTCCGGTGACTACCTCTTGAAGCTCATCAAGAGAATGCCAAGAGTATGCAAAGCAGTCATCAAAGCAAAAGGTGGCTACTTTGAAGAACCTAGAATATAAGACATATTTTCAGTTGTTTCACACTTTTTTGTTAAGTATATAATTCCACATGTTAATTAATAGTTTTGATACCTTCAGTGTGAATGTACAATTTTCAAAGTCATGAAAATACAGAAAAATCTTTAAATGAGAAGGTGTGTCCAAACTTTTGGTCTGTACTGTATATATACTGTATATAAAAGCTGAATTGCCACTTCTGTAAAAGTCCATATTATGAAAGAAAAAAAATAACAAACCCATATGGTAAACTATGGTAAATCAAAATTAAAGAATTGTGGTCCCAGCACCTCCCCAGAAAAGTAATATAAAACTTTCAAAACATTGTATGTACCCCAAAATAATATCAATATATCTTACAGCTCACCTCGCAAAAAAAAACAGCGTTCACACATTTCAATCAGCAGAAAAATTAAAAAGTTATGGGTCTCAGAAAATGATGACACTGACACAAACCAATTTTTTTTACAAAATTCAGATTTTTTTTTTTTTAACTACTAACATAATAAAAACTTTACAAGTTTGGCATCACTATAGTCGTACTGATCAGAAGTATCATGTTGTCAAGTCATTGTTAATGCTCAATAAATGACGGAAAAGAACACAAATCAGAATACAATGTAGACATTGCTTTTTTTTCCTTCACCATTTCACCTCACTTTTTTCTCCCGTTTTTCAGTACATTATATGGTAAAGTAAATGGTGCCATTCAAACCTACAACATGCTCCACAAAAACAATCTCTTGTCCAGCTGTGTTGACAGAAAAACAAAAATGGCCTTTGTAATTAGAGGAAGAAACAAACAAAAGCACAAAACCAGAATTAGTTAGGTCTTCATAGGTTAAAGAGGTTGTCTCAGCATGACTCTTTTTATAGAGAAGATTATTACTAATCTGGGAAATGCCTGAGGTGTTATCCCCAGAGGAAGCTGCAGCCGGCTATACAATTCACCTGTAGTACTACAATTCAATCAGATGAATGGTTCTCCCTTTAACCACTTCGCGCCAGAGCCTGTTTTTGCCTTCGTGACCGGGCCAATTTTTTCAATTCTGACCACTGTCACTTTATGAGGTAATTACTCTGGAACGCTTCAACGGATCCCCCTGATTCTGAGACTGTTTTTTTGTGACATATTGTACTTCATGATAGTGGTAAAATTTCTTCGATATCACTTGCGTTTATTTGTGAAAAAATCGGAAATTTGGCGAAAATTTTGCAATTTTCAAACTTTGAATTTTCATGCCCTTTAATCAGAGAGATATATCACACAAAATAGTTAATGAATAACATTTCCCACATGTCTACTTCACATCAGCACAATTTTGGAACCAAAATTTTTTTCTGTTAGGAAGCTATAAGGGTTAAAAGTTGACCAGCGATTTCTCATTTTTACAACAAAATTTACAAAAACATTTTTTTAGGGACCACATCTTATTTGAAGTGACTTTGAGGAGCCTTTATGACAGAAAATACCCAAAAGTGATACCATTCTAAAAACTGCACCCCTCAAGGTGCTCAAAACCACATTCAAGAAGTTTATTAACCCTTCAGGTGCTTCACAGGAATTTTTGGAATGTGGAAGAAAACAATGAACATTTAACTTTTTTTCACAAAACTGCTACTTTAGCCTCAAAGTTTTAATTTTCACAAGGGCAGCCAGAAAAAATGGACCCCAAAATGTGTTGTGCAATTTCTCCTGAGCACGCTGATACCCCATATGTGGTGCAAAGCCACTGTTTGGGCGCACGGCATGGCTCGGAAGGTAAGGAGCGCCATTTGACTTTTGGAATGGAAATTTGACTGGAATCGATAGCGGACGCCATGTTGCATTTGGAGAGCCCCTGAGGTGCCTAAACAGAGGAAACCCCCAACAAGTCACCCCATTTTGGAAACTAGACCCCTCAAGGAACTTATCTAGATGTGTGGTGAGCACCTTGAACCCCCAGGGGCTTCACACAATTTTATAATGTTGAAGGGTGAAAATAAAAAAACACATTTTTAACACAAAACTGCTACTTTAGCCTCAAATTTTTAATTTTCACAAGGGCAGCCAGAAAAAATGGACCCCAAAATGTGTTGTGCAATTTCTCCTGAGCACGCTGATACCCCATATGTGGCGCAAAGCCACTGTTTGGGCGCACGGCATGGCTCGGAAGGTAAGGAGCGCCATTTGACTTTTGGAATGGAAATTTGACTGGAATCGATAGCGGACGCCATGTTGCATTTGGAGAGCCCCTGAGGTGCCTAAACAGAGGAAACCCCCAACAAGTCACCCCATTTTGGAAACTAGACCCCTCAAGGAACTTATCTAGATGTGTGGTGAGCACTTTGAACCCCCAGGGGCTTCACACAATTTTATAATGTTGAAGGGTGAAAATAAAAAAACACATTTTTAACACAAAACTGCTACTTTAGCCTCAAATTTTTAATTTTCACAAGGGCAGCCAGAAAAAAATGGACCCCAAAATGTGTTGTGCAATTTCTCCTGAGCACGCTGATACCCCATATGTGGTGCAAAGCCACTGTTTGGGCGCACGGCATGGCTCGGAAGGTAAGGAGCGCCATTTGACTTTTGGAATGGAAATTTGACTGGAATGGATAGCGGACGCCATGTTGCATTTGGAGAGCCCCTGAGGTGCCTAAACAGAGGAAACCCACAACAAGTGACTGAATTTTACAATCTACTCCTCTGTATAAATTAATCTAGTGGTGGGAAAATAAGTAGGTAAATGGTCACTAAACCCATAGATGAATTCCCACAGAGGTGTCATTTCCATAATGGGGTCACTTCAGGGGGGATTATGCTGTTCTGGCACTTTTCAGAGTACCAGAGCTAAAGAATCCCCCCTGAAGTGACCCCATTTTGGAAATGACACCCCTCTGGGAATTCATCTATGGGTTTAGTGACCATTTTAACTCGATGGATGATTTCCAGAAACAAGCACGCAATGGAAGGTTTAGATTCTGGAGAACCCCCCCTGGAAATTAAGTGAGCTCTACTCGAATATGTCATTCACTAAATGAACCAAATGTTTGAATGACAAATTGGGATACATTTTTACAGTTTAAAAACGTGGTTCTGTGTGGAAGATTTTAAAACAGTCAGTGACGCATAAGGCTGGCAATGATGGGCATTGTGGGCAATAGTAGCGGGTATCACGCCTCATTCCTCTCTTAGTACATACACGACATCTTTTCTGGGGTTTCCTTCTTGTTTCCGTTGCTGGAATAAGTGCAATAAAATGTCGCTCAGTGAGTCTTTTCACATCCTCAGATTCTAATGGATGAGCGGGGCTAACACTTTGAAAGACAAGATTTTCAATTACCTTTTCTTGATAATCAAGAAAAGGATCTGAATTTCCTGCTTTTTTGTACAACACAAAAGAATTGTATGTGGCCACCTGAAACAAATAGATAACCAACTTTTTATACCAGGTATAGGACTTTCTTGATACCTGGTATGGCTGTAGAACCTGGTCTGCAAGGTCCACACCCCCCATGTGTTTGTTGTAGTCAATGACTGACACAGGTTTTTGCTTCGGAGTGGTGGATCCTAGTTCTACAGTGGCCCTTGTGGCATCTGTGTGGATCGAGCTGAGGACAAAAATATCCCTCTTATCCCTATATTTCAGGGCAAGCAGCTCTCCGTTGCGTACAGCCCCTGACTGCCCCTTTTGGAACTTTTGGTTGACCAATGGTTGTGGAAACCCCTGACGGTTTTTATGGATGGTCCCACAAGCCCCGATGTTGTGTTCAACCAGACTTTTAAATAGGGGTATGCTGGTGTAATAATTGTCCACATATAGATTGTAGCCTTTTTGAAAAAATGGACTTATCAGCTCCCAAACAATTTTTGCAGATGTCCCCAGATAAGTAGGGCATCCTGGTGGGTTTAGTTGGCTATCTTTCCCCTCATATATGCGGAAAGCGGATGTGTATCCGGTTGAACTTTCGCACATTTTATAGATCTTTATTCCAAACCTTGCCCTTTTAGATGGGATAAATTGCTTGAGGTGCAGTCTTCCTTTGAATTTTACAAGGGACTCATCTATAGAAATATTTTGTGTTGGGGTGTAGAGGCTTAAGAATTTTTCTGACAAATTTTCAATGATGGGTCTAATTTTATATAACCTGTCATGTTCTGGGGCATTTCTGGGCAGGCATTGACTATTGTCGTTAAAATGCCAAAACCGCATGAGCATTTCATAACGGGTCCTAGGCAGAATGACTGAAAACATAGGGGTGGCTTGAACAGGGTGGTTGGACCAGTAGGATCGAATGCTCGGTTTTTTAACAAGCCCCATGGCAAATGTAAGTCCTAAAAATTTTTTTATTTCCGGGACATTAGTTGGTGTCCATAAATTTGCCCTAGCATAGTAAGATCGGGGATTCTGGCTTATGAATTGGGATGCATATAAATTTGTTTGCACGACAATATGCTCTAGCAAGCTGTCTGTAAAAAACAAATTAAAAAAATGAATTGGTCCAAAATCTTCCACCTCCACATTTATACCAGGAGTGGCGTTGAAATCAGGGCTGAATGGAGCAGCCGAATCCGAAGCCTCCCATCTGGGAAATGCTAGATCATGTGGCAAAGCCCCTTGTACACTGGCGTGCGCCAATTCACTAGTAGCAGGGACAGTGCTTGTACTGGGCAGTGTTCCCTGATTTGGAGACGTTTCTCCAGTAGCGCTATTTGCCCCTATTGTTGTACTGGTCCTTGGGCTTGAGGATGGACCAGAATCACTACTCATTTCTGAGCTCTCAGTGTCGCCGCTACTAAAGCCCTCAAAATCCACATCTCCATCTGAGATTGCGCTGTCATCAGTGTCAGAACACAGCAGGGCATACACCTCCTCTGCGGTATAAGTCTGACGGGCCATTTTATTTTTAGATTTTTTGACTGGACTGAACGGACCGGACTGAACGGACGGGACTGATCTGACAGGACTGACTGACCTGACAGGACTGACTGACTGATCTGACAGAACTGACTGACAGATCTGACAGGACTGACTGACTGACAGATCTGACAGGACTGACTGACTGACAGATCTGACAGGACTGACTGACTGGACTGATCTGACAGGACTGACTGACTGGACTGATCTGACAGGACTGACAGATCTGACAGGACTGACTGACTGACAGATCTGACAGGACTGACTGACTGACAGATCTGACAGGACTGACAGATCTGACAGGACTGACTGACTGACAGATCTGACAGGACTGACTGATCTGACAGGACTGACTGATCTGACAGGACTGACTGACTGATCTGACAGGACTGACTGACTGATAGATCTGACAGGACTGACTGACTGATCTGACAGGACTGACTGACTGACTGATCTGACAGGACTGACTGACTGATCTGACAGGACAGACTGACTGATCTGACAGGACTGACTGATAGATCTGACAGGACTGACTGACTGATAGATCTGACAGGACTGACTGACTGACAGATCTGACAGGACTGATCTGACAGGACTGACTGATCTGACAGACTCACTAACCCTAACTCTTACTTTCTTTTTTATTTTATTTTTTTTACTTTCACAGTGGCAAGGCTGACACAGCTCTTGTCACACTGTTTCTCCTCTGCTCTCTCACTGAGATCGGAGGAGAAACAGTGTATTTATCAGGCAGATCGCCCGGGAAAGTTTGTTGCTAAAACAAACTTCCCTGGTGATCTCTCTGATTGGCTGGTGTGACGCTGACATCATCGAGACCTGAGCCAATCAGGTCTCAATGATGTCAGAGGTCACAGCACCGGGATCCCCGCCGCTCCTGAGGTATGTGGGGGGTCCCGATCGCCGACCACCAGCTGTTACTATCTTTTAAATGCCGCGATCGCTATGGATCGCGGCATCTAGAAGATAGGAACAGGTTAACATCATGGGGACCTGATCCATTCAGGTCCCCATGATGCCACATGTCAGAGCTATCGCTCTGAACCGGTACCGCAGCGCTAGCAGGACCCTGGGGGTCCTGAGCGCTGCGGGACCACCCACCGTTTTTAAACGTCGGCGCTGCACAGAGTCCGGGCAGCGCCGACGTTTATGTACAGTGGGCGGTCCTGAACCGGTTAATACATTCCAGGGACCCACCTTTATGATGTCTAGGATGGCACTATGAGGATCCAATAGGGTATAGGAATATGGGTTATTCTGAGAAGAATTCAACTTTTGCACGCATTCATTGTTTTACTACAAGTTACCGTGTTAGGCATAGGGTAGATATTTGCATATTATGGTATATACTCTGCAATATCTCCTCATCGTGTCTTGACCAGTAAGCATTAGTAAACTTTTACTCTCAACGACAATAATTACTGATTGAACGAAATATCGAAGATTAAATTGCGTGTAATTAATAGGATGAAAAATGATCATAATTGGAATTGAATTTCCACGGCCAAACAGCAGCCTACAGGCCTGGTCACGCCAAGCTGAAGTGTCGCAACAAACATTAGCCTCTAAAATGCTACAAATATATTGCATGAAGTTATATATTACATCTGCCCTAAAAGAGAAAAGAAGTCTGACAATTTAGTTTTTGTAGATACCAAGAGTATAATTGTTGGAGGAATCAAGCTTTTCTAAATTTTTTTGGATCAGCAGTAAACCGTAAAAAGATAATTTACCATTGGTTTTAGTGATTTTTTTGGGTTGCGACAGTATTGAATTCTGTCGATAGTCTTCTGACTGGTTACTACTGTACTGTGTAACTGCTAATTCCCTAAGCTCAGAGTGTCCCGATCATTTGAACATAGTAAATTGTTCTCATTTAATCTTTCTAAAAAATTGCTCCATACATGTCAGTCCAACAATAACTTCACTGGGGGTTAGGAGGACATGAGTCGGCATCCACCATGACCAGGAGAAATATTGAAGTGATTACCACAAAGGGGTCAAATACTGTAGATATATCATCCTGATGAATTGTTCTTTCTGACAGAAAAATCAAGAGTTGTGAAAGATGGCTACACAAAACACCCAAGCCATAAATCATACTAGACAAAAGAGTGAAGTGAATGTTAAAGAATATTTAAAACAGAATTACTAAAATTAAACATATCTTTAATAGAATGGCAAAAAAGCAAAGTTGGCCTTTAGGCTGGGATAAATCAAAAAGTCTCAAGATATTAAGGAATTTTTTTTTTTAAAGTAATCAGTGTTATTAACGAGCTAAAAAGATATTTCAATTGACCTTGAGAAATTAAATCCTATTTAATCCTACAACTGGCGCCATCACCAACAATGCTAATGTATTCCACATGCCATTATTTTCTTAATTCAGGACCCTAAAAAACTATATATTTACCATACAGAAGATGCAAATTAGGATGCAACAACATTAGTACATTGTAGGTATTGTATGATCAAATTCGGTGGCAATCTATGAATTTCTCAAATGTTAAGGAAAAAATATATATAAAATCTAGAGAAAAAATTTGGGAGGCTGTTGATTAATTGTCTTATTTTACTTAAAAAAAAAGTTACTTTGAGGTTGGTCATAACAGACCTTCTCTAATTAAAGGGTATTTCCAATTCTTCCGTTCTATTAATGCTTCCATATACCATTGTTTCATCAAAGACAATGGGATATGGAAGCTGCCTCCTAAGTACCTTGTCAAGCCAAACATTTATCCTCCCGCAATCGTTAAAGGAAAGCTGTGGTATTATATGGTTCTCCATTAAGGCTAAAAGGACAAACCCTGTCCAAATACCCCATCAGTTTGTTTATAGGGCTGATCTTGTCCGCCCAAAGGAAACAAAAAATAAAATAAAAAAAATAAAGTAAAAATCATAAAGTGTATAGAAAAAGGATTTAATTTTTTTTTTATTGAATTACACGATAATGACATATGTTAAATATGTTTTTCATGTATAAATTTAATGTAAATTGCTAGGAAAAAGATTAATATAAATTAATGTGAGACCCCCCCCAGTATATTTATATCAATGTCAACTTTCACTATCTTAAAACTGTATAGATATATTCAGCCAATGGATTATTCTGGAATGGGCATGTGGTTCTCTGAAGTAAAATTCCGAAATATTGGATTATGTTCATTGTACGGTTTGATATTGTAAGGTTTTAGAATATTACATAATCCATTTGAAGTAGGTCAATGAGATATTCTCTAAGACCTTCAGGACATCATATTTTCTGAAACCTATGTTAGCTGATACTATACAGTAATCTGATCCAAAGAATATTTGTTCAGAGTCTCTAATAATTTTGCTCAATGAATCTAATTTTGAAAATAAGGGACATTGGACTTGATATTGCTTAAAGATGTCTTTCAAATGCGCATAGTAAAGTAATGTACCTAATTTGGTTAAGTGTTTAAGTGCCAGTGACCTTGCACCGAGTCTAGTGAGGAAGTGCTTTATTTCGATTCATACCAAGTAGCCATGAGAACTTATATGGAAAACAGTCATCCACTAGTTCTGCTTTTTATGATGGAATTTCTCATTTATGGAAAGCTTAAGGGTTTTAAACATGTAAATGTTTCTCAAATCCTATGATGTATTATATTAAGTAGAACTGACAAGTACTTTTAGTGAAAAGATTTTTCAAATTACATTGTCAGTAAGCATCAAATGTTGGAAGGTTGATATAAGTCTTATGCTGGCCATATATATCATATTTTTTATGAAAGACAAACTCGGTATTTCCTTTCCTATGGCACTTGTGGTAAACTAGGATCTGAGCTAAAACTTTTCTTATATATTATTTATAACTTATTAAAAAGTCTTATTTCAAAATCATAAATAGAGTAAATTACCCCAAAATACCAAAGTATCAATCAATATCATGTATTAAAATAAATTTACTGACAGATAACATACAGCATTGTTAACACCTGCCTAATATACCATGTATCATGCATCAGCCTTACTATCAATCAGGGCTGTGGCGTCAGTAAGCCAAACCTCTGACTCCGACTCCAACTCCGACTCCTCAATTTCCATGACACCGACTCCACGACTCCGACTCCCTCATATATGGCTCATGTTTAAGTGATAAATTTACTATAGCACAGATTCATCTCAGCTAAAAGTCTAGACCCTTACATCAGGAATAGGACAGACATTTATAGGACATTTCATAATGTTCCCAAATTCCTATGAAAAAAATATTCCCCACAAACTGCATTGAACTACTGTCCATTTTATACCGACTCCAATTCCGACTCCACCAAAATTGACACCGACTCTGACTCCACGACTCCAACTCCACAGCCCTAATATCAACTTCAACAACAAATATGACTGCAGACATATCATTATGGTATTCAAGGTAGAATCTATCAGCAGCCTAAACTATATTAGCCAACACAATCCAAAACTATATTAGGCCTAAATTCCACGCAGCCATACATCGAGATCTGCTGCTGATTAGTGTTGAGCGAATTTGTTCGGGATTTCAAATTCGGGTTCGTGTTTCCGGCTTGTTCGCGCCAAAAAATAGACTCCGCCCACAAACATCCCTGATTTGCCACGCTATCATGCAGATAACATCTGCGTGACAGTGTGGCAAATCAGGGATGTTCATGGGCAGAGCCAATTTTTTGGTGCGAACAAGCCGGAACCCCGAACACGAACCTGAATTTGAAATCCCGAACAAATTCGCTCAACACTACTGTTGATAACCGCCAACATCCTCCTGGTCCCACATGTCCCTTGATGAACCCCTTAATGAACGAGTGAACGTGTTGGGCAGTTAAGTATATAATCGACTCATTATACTTCCATATGAACTAGTCAAAGGGAATCTGATTGACAGATATCTTCATTTGTACATGTGAGGGAGAGATTTGTCAATCACCTGCAGAGGCGCTGGGAAGAGCCGGCCGGGAGCTGCTATAGACTGGTCACATTTCTGGCTAAGATCAACGACCGGATCTTCAAAGCATATTTTGTCTGAAACACGAGAGCGTTTCAGAGAATAATATACCTGGCTGCAATCATGCTATCAGACTGCAATTCATGCTGTGCGTGGTTTGGTTGGTATGAATCGCCTGACAGGTTCCCTTTCAATTTACATATACACTAGGTTATATATCTAATGTATTCTATCTTTATGTGTATTATATGTTTAGCTCTGTCATACATGTATTATTTTGAATGACACAACAGATACAGGACATTATGACCTATTTTTGAATATGTTTAGCAGACTGACACAAGGATATTAAAGCGCAAGCCGATGTTGAGAGGGGGCGCCAATACCATTTTCTTACTAGGGTGCCAACATCCACATTAGGTAGGGACAATTTTTGAATTGCATGGAATTTAGACCTAATATAGTTTAGGTTGCTGACAGTTCCTACCATGAACATCGTAATATAATAATCTATAGTCATGTTTGTTGTTGTACCAGATAGTATGGCTTATGCATGATACAGGGTTTGTTAGGCAGATGTTGACAAAGCTGTGTGCTACCGTTCAATCAACTCACTATCATACACGATATTGAGTAATACTTTAGTATTCATGGGTAATTTATTCTATTAGTTATTTATTAATAAGGTTATTTAATAACTATTCCATAAAGTATTGTTCTTTTTTAAAGAAAGGGTGGGTCAATATTAAATAACAGTTAAACCTTTACACTTCATGCTGATATAATAATTTATGTTGGTTAAATAAGACTTTTCCCATGCAATTCCTATTTTTCACCAAAGATAAGTGGCATCCAATATCTTTGACCATTTATTAAGCACAGCAGAAAGTTTAAAGGGACTTTAACCTTTTTTAACTTTTTCACTAATTCATGGTGGCCATGCTGAAAATAATTGTCACTCTCCTACCCAAGTCTAGAACTGCTGAGCTTCCACCAATACTCCGGTGATTCGGTATAAGTTGCAGAAGTGATGTTACATGAACAGCCCATATTTTGGATGTCTGAATTACAGCACCCCACCTCCCATGTCTATCACTGCTGGTAACTTAAACTGTGAGAGAACCATTACGATGGAGCTACTGAGGTTTACTCAACTTTTACATGTTTTTTTCCTAAAAGACTTGTACATATTTTCAAAGTTTATTTCCACTCGTAATATATTTCAATTATTTTTGCTAATGATTCACTGTATTAGTTTAATAGCTGGACAGTAATACATAACATCATAGAAAAGTAAAATTGTACTTGAAAAAAAGTCCCAAAACAGTTAGATCAATAGAATAATACAATTTTCTTGCAGAACAAGATGATAGTTGCTTCATCACTGTAATGGGATTCTATCATACATATAGTAACAATCATTTTCCAAAGAGCATTTCATTGATCCGACTATTCTTCTCTGAAGAAATTACAACATTTTATTACTCTGTAAAAAAACCCACTATCAATCCTAAATAAGCCCAAAAAAAACAATCTCTTACAAACTGATACATGTGTTCTGAGATACAGAGAACTGTAGTGAAATACAATGAAAAATAGGCACATAAATGGTCAAAAAGCTGCTAATATTCTTTGTTTTCAAGGATTTACTAAAGATTTTTTCTTCACCTTTTTTTTTGCAAAAATGTACCAATAATCAAACTATATTTCTTCATCCGAACCTATACACTGGTAACATACTGTTTTATATTATATACAATGCATAAGGAGATGGATTGAAGTAATAATTCTGTAAACAGAAGTTTTGTGGTAAGAAAAATATTGGGAATTTATGGGATACATTGAATGGGCAGAGTCAGACTAAGATGAAGGTGTTACCCAGCAGTAGGAGGCAGTGGTGATGCAATTATCCCATAGCATTCTGTGGACTTGCCAATCAGCAAGTTCAGCATTTGACATCACTATCTTAAAGTGGTTGTCCCACAAAAAAAGTATATTTTAATTAATAAACCTTGAAATAATAATAAGTTTCACAATTGAATGTGTTAAAAAATGTTCCTGTTCTGAGATAATCTTATAAATGTGTCCCTGATATGTACTGTGTTTTTTACTGTGTCCAACAATGCAGAGCCTGTCCAGTTCATAGTTGGTGCATATCACAGCTCCTGGCCAGAGGAGGAAGCATAAGAGACTATAAAGAAGACAAAGCAGGGGCTCACAGCTGCCTCTTTCTGTGAGGTAACCCATTTCTCTGCCTGTTTTATCATAGAAGCCAATGTTTCTTCCTCATCTCCAGCCTTTTGAATTCATCATCAATCAAGTCAGTGACGTAGAATCTCTGGTGACTTGATTTATGAAGATCCCACTGGACACGGCGGAAACACTTACTCCTGTGATAAAACAAGCAGGGAAATGTGTTACCTCACAGACAGATGTAACAGAGAGCCCCTGCTGTGTATCTATATACTCTTTTATGCTTCCTTCCCTGGCCAGGAGCTTTTGCATGCACCGACCATGAACTGGAGCAGCTCTACATGGTTATACACAGAACATAAGACAGCATATAGCAGAGGCATATTTTTTCAACACATCCAATTATGGAACCAAATATTATAAGGTATATTAATTAAAATGTATTTTGTTAGTGGGACAACCCCTTTTATGTTCCCATAAAACTTAGTGTTTGACCAGCAGCTATCTATCTCTCATACATATGCAAGCTCAGTTTGGCTGAGTGTTCATGAATTTTCAAAGAGGAGTAAACTACTGTTAGACTTCCTTGTCAGTAGCTTATTTCTCAGGTGAACAAAGGGATAAGGTTCTGGAGTTATTCAAACTGCCTCCTCCTTCACTCCTCAGATAGCATTAGTCATAGGAAAATGAGGAGGCCCAAATGCACATTAGATAATTGGCTTGTCCCAGGAAATGGATGGGTTAGGTCAAATTTAATCTAATGTGTATGGAAGCCTTTGCTTGACTTTGCATAGTCTATATAAATGTTACCACATCAGTGGACTGGACAATGTCTCCTGCAAGTCCAGTATCACTAGATGCTTGTTTGGTCCTGGAAAATGGGCAGGATTGGCCAAATATATTCAAATATGCATGCAAGCGTTGAACGGACTCTACATTGTCCATACAAGCCTTACCCCATCAGTGGACTGGACACTGCCTTGTGCAAGATCAGCATCTGCATTGAACACTGTGCTGAGCTGGCTGGGTACAATCAGAACACAAAAAAGACCTGTAAGCGTGTCCAGATCCTAGACAAACACATGTTCCAATTCTAACATTATTACAAACCTTAAGAATATTATGAGAATGATTTAAATAACAGCACGTGTTTTATTGTGTGAACTGTTATAAAAGACATGTTTAGTCTGTGGATGGCATGAGTGGGGTATCAATTAATTTGTTGGCTCCTGCAACGGAACAGTTTGGCCCATGAACTGCACAAAGTCAATCAACTGATATGTAAGAGTGTTAGTTAGGAGGACTATCAAGCTAAATGCCTCTCATTAAATTAGTTCAAGAGTTCAACTGGATCAATCCTAGCTAGCAATAATGCAGCTTACACATGGCAATCACTAGTTAACTCTTTAGCAGCTCCATCAGCTTCAGGGAACACATCTGATCCTAGATCGTTGAGTACATGCCATCGATACTATTCTCAGATATCTTTCTCATAAAAGTAGAAACAAATTTACAGTATGAGGTAAATAATGGCACACAACCCTAAAAAATTAGATGTGTGTTTCGTAAATAATGGTTGAAGGTAGACAGCGTTCTCTCATAATTGAAGACAGGCAAAGGGTCGGGGCAAGCAGAATACAGGTAAATGAGGTCAGGATACCAGGTTGGTAATAGAATAGATACATCAAAAGTACACCTTAGCTCAAACAAGACCCTAAGGGTTACCATAAGTATCGGGCAATAGATCAGTTTCCAAGATGAGAGCAGAGATCCCACCCAAGAGGCAGCAGCGGCAAGCAGGACGCCGTGCAGGAAGGCTGGGGAGGACATGGGGGTAGAAAGAAGCAGCAGCAGTGACCATAAGGATGACAGTGATGAATAAGTGTCACAATAACGTTCCAGTGTTTGCCATGAAAAAGACAACTTTTATAATCAAGAGAGTTGTGGCACAATTTTTGACAAGAATGGCTTCTTTATGCCTAGACAGAATTTGTATTGGACACACTACAATTACAATACATACAGGGTGGTCCAAAAGTAGGTGGACAGAAAGTGTAATAAGGTTATGAAGGGGGAGATTTATCAAACATGGTGTAAAGTGAAACTGGCTCAGTTGCCCTTAGCAACCAATCAGATTCCATTTTTCATTCCTCACAAGTCCACCAGAAGAGCCTCTTTGGAATTGGGAATTTCACGAGTTCTATCATGCGAATCCTGAAATCTATTAGGTGGAAAGCTTATCGTACACGTCTAATTCATGGTTTATTGGAGGATAATCCAGACAGGCGGCTGCAATTTAGTGAGAGTATGCTTAACGAAATTGAAGAAAACCCAGTAATTTTAGATAACATGTGGAGTGATGAAGCTTCTTTCAAATTATCCGGCCATATTAACAGACATAATTGTATTTACTGGTATAATGAGAACATGCATTTAACATTAGAGCAACAACTAAATGAGTCTGGTGTCAATGTTTGGGGTGGTATTTCAAGTTTTGGTGTTTTAAGACCAATATTTTTTGATGGAACAGTCACAGGAGATAAGTATCTCGAAATTCTAATGAATCAAGTTGTTCCCCAGTTACAGCAACAGCCTAATTCGAATGACCTTTATTTCCAACAAGATGGGGCCCATCCACAATATTCAAGAGTAGTCCGCGAGTATCTTGATGAAACATTTCCTAATAAATGGATTGGCCGAAGAGGCCCACTTGATTGGCGGACACGTTCCCCAGACTTAACCCCAATGGATTTTTTCTTTTGGGGAGTACTCAAGGACAAAGTTTATAGTCGAAAACTAAAAAGTGTCAGTGATTTGAAAAATTACATAAGAGATGCATTTCAAGAAATTAATACCCAAAGAGACTTGTGCAAAAAGTTTGTCGAAGTGTAAGAGGCTGACTTCAAAGCTGTGCAAATTGTAATGGAAAACAGTTTGAGCACCTGCGTTGATAAAATTTAAGGGCTTTTGTATTATTGTTCAGAATAAAATTTAATTGTCAATGTTATGCTTGTGTTAGTAAATATAATTTTATATATAAATCAAAATAAATGTTATTATTTTCTGGCCACCTACTTTTGGACCACCCTGTATATCCGGTAACATATCTAATGGGATATGAAGGTTGCAGTTCCACACTGTAGCTGGTACCTTAGGAGATGTAAAGGATGCTCTGCTGCAAATTCAGTACATATGAGAAACTTGACATCCCACCAAAGGTACTGACAATAAAGTATAGGTAGAAAAACTGTAGGGGGAATAAAAGCGCACAAGACCATTGGGTGATACCCTTTTGGGTGCCAAGGAAAGTAAAAGGAAGGTGCTCACTTGAGTAGGTTGTGTGCAGGCCCAAATCCTATGAACACCTGAAAATATCAGCTGCTGCTGCTGCCTCGTGGCCTCGTGGCCGGGGGATGGTCTCCTCCAGGATAGTTGAACAATTTGGACTATAACACGATATCAGGCTGCGCTGCTGTTATGAAGAATCCTTAGGGCCAAGATGAGTTGAACAGAACGCATTTCAATGCTGGACTGGGGTCTTTTTCAAGTGAAAAAAACAATTGGTCATTAATATCAGATTGGTGTAAGTCCAACATCTGCCACCCAAACCAATCAGTGGCTAACAGCAGCCAGATGTGAACAGTGTCCAGAACAGGACGGACACCACAGTTCCAGAACAATGTTTAGTGGACGATTATGGGTACCGCATACAGGCTACATTCAGGTGAAAAGGAGCTGATCTGCAATACCCAGAGATAGCAGCTGATTGGAAGGGTTTGGTAGCGGTTCGTAGCCCCCCACTGATCTATGGTTGAATATTGATGACCTATCCTAAGGACAAGTCATCAGTTTCAGTGTAGTGGAAAACCCATTCTATAATTTAAAGTTTTTTCAGTGCAGTGACAAGTCCTATTCACATTAGTAGATAGAATCCTATCAGCACAGTGGCTCAGTGGTTAGCACTGTTGCTTTACTGGTTTCAAATCTCACCAAATATTTTGTATGTTCTCTCATGTTTGCATGGGGTTCCTACGGGTACTCTTGTTTCCTCCGGGTTCTCCTGTTGCCTCCCACACTGCAAAGACATACTGATAGGGAATTTAGATTGTGAGCCCCAATGGGGATAGTGATAATGATGTCTTTAAAGTGCTGTGGAATTAATGGCGCTATATAAGCAAGCATAATAAATAAATGGTCTCTTTATATAGGAGAGGCAAATACCAGTCAACTCTCAGAATAAGTGGTCCGGACCCCCAACGATCACTGATTTATGTACTATTGACAAGCTATAATGTGTGACACTTCATTAAAGCTCAAAGGCCAAGTTGTCATATAAGTAAATGTAATTAAATAAATATTTTTTTTTTTACATTTGCCATTTATATTTTTCTGAAATCTGCCGTCCAATTTTCCATCTGGTGTGAACCTGGTCTTATACAATAAAAGTGGAGCTGTTTAAACATAGCGCTGCGATTGTGAAAAAGTATAATAAACGACTGTTTTACACAGGATGCATTTAATTACTTTACTTTTAGCTGTCAACTAACTGGCTTGATGTAATATTTCATTTCTCCCTTCGCTTTGGCACTTCTTGTCATAATATTTGAGTCTGCCTTGAATAACACTCTCTCTGTGTTACCTCCACTCTCACTGAGTTAATCACAGTTTGCCTGCTGTAAATTACATGCCACCGCTTTAGGTTATGCCCTTTCCATGTTAATTACACTCTCTTTAGCCCTTAATCAATATGCTGTGAGAACGTATTTACTGTGCACGGGGTGATGTTATATCACAAGTCACTATTTTTATTTTTTTTTTGCAAGTTTATGACTCTTTCCAGCTAGTGGAAGGGGAATTTGTGTTTCTTGCTCAGTTTTCTGTAAAACCTGTATCCTAAAGCATTTAAAGCCACCGAGCGTAACTTTATTGTAAACCTGTCAGAATGTTCCTTGCTGCCTTTTTATTTGTGAGTGCCTTGTGCACCATGCAACAAGCAAGAAATGGTCTTCCTCCCCGACCCTCGTTCACATGGGAGACGAAATTCATTTAATAGAGCGTGCTTGGTATAGAGAGAACTGGTGTAGGAGAGGGCAGGGCCCGCGCTGACAGCCGGACTCAGCTTCTGAATCCAGCTATAAACTGTTGAGCTATATTATACGTGCTCCCTCTATTCAGCGCTGACCTCTCCTGTTACAAGCTTTGTACCTGAGCTGTGTGCTGCCTGTAAACTACTATACTTACAAGCTGTGACAGAATTCCCAGATGTCAGCTTAACGGCGCTCTTCTGCAATGTATAATTGATTGCAAAAACTTGTCATATTATAATGGAAAATTATACGGTTTAGCCTGAAGCATAAAGGGTAGGATCAATTAATAAAAAAGTAATACATCAGAAATCTGTATCATCCTCTGGCACCATTGTTGCACCCAAATCTCCCCTTAGATCAGGGATGTCAAACTCAAACACAAAGGGCCAAAATGAAAATCTTGGATAAAGTCACGGGCCAGCCGGTATACAGTATAATGGGCCCTACAAAGTAATCGATACAGAATAATGGGCCCCTCATAGTCCTCCATACAGAATAATGGGCCCCACATAGTCCTCCATACAGAATAATGGGCCCACATAGTCCTCCATACAGAATAATGGGGCCACATAGTCCTCCATACAGAATAATGGGCCCCACAGAGTCCCCGATACAGAATAATGGGCCCCACATAGGCCTCCATACAGAACAATGGCCTCACATTGTCCTACATGCAGAATAATGGACCCCACATAGTCCTCCATACAGAATAATAGGTTCTACATAGTCCTTCATACAGAATATTGGTCCCCACATAGTTCTCCATACAGAATAATGGGCCCACTTAGTCCTCCATACAGAATAATGGGCCCACATAGTTCTCCATACAGAATAATGGGCCCCACATAGTTCTCCATACAGAATAATGGCCACACATAGTCCTCCATACAGTATAATGGCCCCACATAGTCCCCCATACAGAATATTGATCCCCACATAGTTCTCCATACAGAATAATGGGTCCACTTAGTCCTCCATACAGAATAATGGGCCCACATAGTTCTCCATACAGAAAATCTTGGATAAAGTCACGGGCCAGCCGGTATACAGTATAATGGGCCCTACAAAGTAATCGATACAGAATAATGGGCCCCTCATAGTCCTCCATACAGAATAATGGGCCCCACATAGTCCTCCATACAGAAAAATGGGCCTCACATAATCCTCCATACAGAATAATGGCCCCACATAGTCCTCCATACAGTATTATGGGCACCACATAATCCTCCATACAGATTAATGGGCTCCACATAATCCTTCATACAGAACAATGGCCTCACATTGTCCTCCATGCAGAATAATGGACCCCACATAGTCCTCCATACAGAATAATAGGTTCTACATAGTCCTTCATACAGTAATATGGGCACCACATAGTCCTCCATACAGAAAAATGGGCCTCACATAGTCCTCCGTACAGAATAATGGCTCTCCATAAGGGTGGTGGTTCTGGTGTTGCGGGCCAAATAAAACCACCCTGCGGGCCAGATTTGGCCCACAGGTCAGATTTTGACATGTGTGCCTTAGAGCCATAGTATCTTATGGCCATGTTGCCAAAGCTCAGTAGCGATATAAGCCTGAAAAGGCATAAATCTGTATTCCCCAGTGAATAAGCTATGAAGAGAAATGTGCCATGTGTGCTGGCAAATATGATATCCACATTGTGCCATACACTGTTTGTGGCTCTTCAACCCCAGTAAGAAGAAGCCTTATTCTACATTGGCCTGGGTGGGTAATAGATTTGACATAAAATGGGTTGTCTGGTTTAGAAAACTTCAATTCGAATACGGTTTTGAGTTAAAGGGGTTCAGACAACTGCTTCTCAATCCGTATGTTTCCCCAATAAAATATTTACATTCTCACATCTGGTGCCGGTGATGTTACAGCAGTGTCGTAACTGGATCTCCCAGGGCTCACACGACATTGTTATATCACGCGATCCCTATAAGGACCATCAGCGCTGGCTTCAATCTCCCCTCCTTCAGACAAATGAGACATCTATAAGAAGTGAGAGCTCTCTCATTTCCTCTGGATGTCATTTATATCTGTAAAAGAGGAGAGTAAAGTCAGCGCTGATTGGTCACAGGGATCAAATGACATAACAATGTCACGCGATGCCTAGGAGAGGCAGTGCCGACACCATTGGAACAGCGCCGGCACGAGAGCTGAGTATAGGGCTAAGTGCCCACGATGCAGAAATGCTGCGTATTTTTCCTGAGCGTTTCTGCATCTCCCTGGCAGAAACAACGCATGCGGATTTTACATGCGTTTTTTCTGCCAGGTAGAAGCGTAAGTGAAGCGTTTTGAACATGCGATTTCGAATGCGGGATGTCAAGCGCTTTTCCAAGCGATTTTAGCATCACTTGGAAAAGTGCTTGACAACTTGGTCACACTATATAAATCCATGCAACCGGCATGAATTTATATAGTGTGACCAAGTTACTTTGCTGCAAATGCATTTGCAGCATCAATAGTAAAAAAAAATTAAAAAAACATTATACTCACCTTCAGATGGCCCCCGGTCTCCTCAGCGATGCGTCCAGTATCTTCGGCGGCTCCCGGTACTCTAAAAAGGACCTTCCATGACGTCATTTAGTCATGTGATAGTCACGCGACCATCACCTGACCACTGACGTCAGCGGTCGCGTGACCGTTACATGACATCATGGAAGGTCCTTGCAGACCACCGCCGGAAGCCAGGGTGACAGCAGCGCCGCTCAGTGAAGACCAGGGGGGCGCCAGAAAGCTGAGTATAATGTTTTTTTTTAATTTTAATTATTTTTTAACTAAAGGTACTATGGTACCCAGGTCTGGAGGAGAGTCTCCTCTTCTCCAGACCCGGGTACCATCCACGCATTGAAAAGCATAATATCCGCATGTGCACGTGTAGTCATGTGGATATTATGCAGTCCAATGCAAGTCAATGGTGGCTAAAACGCCGAGATTCTGCAAAATTAATGGTAGTGCTGCGGATTTTTCCGCAATGATAATCCGCAGCTGAAATTTCCGCAGCATGTGCACAGCACATGCGGATTATCATTGGGGAACATTGCTGACCTTCTACCAAGCATTTTTTAAGCATTTCCGAGGCAGAATTCTCGCTGCGGAAATGCTTAAAAAACGCATAGTGGGCACGCAGTCTAAGTGTTATTATTTTACTTGGGGGAAATATAGGGATTGAGAAGGGGTTGTCCAAGTAGTGGTCAAACCCTCTGAAGAAATTGCCTTAACAAAGGTAATCATGCAATGCCTCATTTCTCCAGTGGAGGCACTGCAGGGAAATTTATAACTTGCTGTCAAGTTGATTATCCCACAGATTACAGCTAATCACTAGAGGCCCCAGACAGAAATTGCCCAGTGAAAAATGAGTTGTAGAATGTGAATACTCATTTAAAGTATTGCTCTATTGCTCTTTAACAATTTTTACCACAAAATGTAATGTCATGACTGTTAAGTAGAGTAGACCAAAATGTGGAAACGACTATGGACTTCCACTCACGGTGCCCTAAGAGGTTATTTTTTTATTTCACTGTCAATATATATGTACAGTTGAAACCAGAAGTTTACATACACTATATAAAAAGACACATCTGCATGTTTTTCTCAATATCTGACATGAAATCAGAATAAACCTTTCCAGTTTTAGGTCAGTTAGGATTACCATCATTTTTAATATTTGCCAAATGCCAGAATAATGAGAGAAAGAGATTGTTTTAAGGCATTTTTATTACTTACTGCAAAGTCAAAAGTTTACATACTGTTCATTAGTATTTGGTACCATTGCCCTTAAACTGAATGACTTGGGTCAAACGTTTGGGATATCCTTCCACAAGCTTCTCACAATAGTTGGTCGGAATTTGGGCCCATTCCTCCTGACAAAACTGGTGTAACTGATCCAGGTTTGTAGGTCGCCTTGCTCGCACCTGCCTTTTCAGCTTTGCCCATACATTTTCAATATGATTAAGATCAGGGCTTTGTGATGGCCATTCCAAAACATTGACTTTGTTATCCTTAAGCCACTTTGTAACCATTTTGGTAGCATGCTTCGAGTCATTGTTCATTTGGAAGACCCATTTCCGCCCAAGCTTTAACTTCCTAGCTCATAGTATTGCCACATAATCTTCTTTTCTCATGATGCCATCTATTTTGTGAAGTGCACCAGTCCCTCCTGCAGCAAAACAACCTTACAACATGATGCTGCCACCCCCGTGTTTCACAGTTGGGATGGTGTTCTTAGGCTTCCAAGCTTCTCCCTTTTTCCTCTAAACGTAGCGATGGTCATTATGCCCAAAAAGTTAAATTTTAGTTTCATCAGACCACGGGACATGTCTCCAAAAATTAGGGTCTTTATTCCTGTGTGCATTAGCAAACATTAATCTGGCATTTTTATGTTTCTTTTGGAGAAATGGCTTCTTCCTTGCAGAGTGGCCTTTCAGCCCATGTTGATACAGTGCTCATTTCACTGTGGATATTGACACAATCTTACCAGCTTCCGCCATCATCTTCACAAGATCTTTTGCTTTTGTCCTTGGGTTGATATGCACATGTCGGACCAAAGCATGTTCATCTCTGGGACACATAACCCGTCTCCTTCCTGAGCCGTAGGATGGCTGGACATTCCCATCTTGTTTGTACTTGCCTACAATTGTTTGTACAGATGAATGAGGCACCTTCAGGTATCTTGAAATTGTACCCAAGGATGAGCCAGACTTGTGCAAGTCCACAATTCTCTTCCTGATATCTTGGCTGATTTCTTTAGACTTTCCCATGATGCTACACAAAGGTGTGCATTAAAATACATCCACAGGTGTGTCTCTAATTAACTCAGATGTTGCCAAAAAAACTATCAGAAGCTTCCAAACACATGACATCATCATATGGGCAGTGCAGAATTGTTTAAAGGCATAGTAATCTTAGTGTATGTAAACTTTTGACTTTGCAGTAAGTAATAAAAATGCCTTAAAACATTCTCTCTCATTATTCTGGCATTTGGAAAATATTAAAAATTATGGGTAATCCTTATTGACCTAAAAGGGAAAGGTTTATTCTGATTTCATGTCAGATATTGAGAAAAACATGCATATGTGTTTTTTGATATAGTGTATGTAAACTTCTGGTTTCAACTGTACATCCTTTAAAATAACCAGTTTATTAGTCATATAGGAAACTCATAAAAAAGAAATGCGCTACAATGTTCCGAATAGGAGGAGCCATAACTCTGGTATTTCAGGTCTGTGGAAAAGTTTAGTCTAATAAACAGTCACATTTACTGACTTTTTTTTTTATAGAACAGGTATGTTTTTTTTCTTACTTAATATAAAAAAGTGATTTTATTGCTATAGCACATTCTAAACTGTTCCACAGCTGCCTAAACCTGCAGACCATTGTTCAATAAAATAAGAATTAGATAGATATTCAAACAAAACAGGCGCTGACTGACATTCTGAAGAAAATGAAAGCTATAAAAGTCCTTTGTATGCCGCCAATGAACAAAACAAAAGGAATACTCTATAATAAACCTGCTCCACGTCTCCTTCCTTGCAATGTATTTTAAAGAGAATCTGTCACCATTTTTTTTGCCACTTATTCTGAGAACAGTATACAGCAGAGACAGAGACCCTGATTCCAGCAGTGTGCCACTAACTAGGCTGCTTGCTGTAGTTTTGATAAAATCACTCATAGGGCTTGTACACACTACCGATTACATCGGACGAGCGCTATCCGCAGTTTTCACGGATAGCACTCGTACACATAATATTCTATGGGGCTGTGCACATGTCCAATTTTTTTTCCTCGGACCACGTGGTCTAAGGAAAAAATCAGTGACATGTCTGATTTTGATCTGAGTGTCAGATCAAAATCATCAGTGCAAGTCTATGGAAAACATTGGACTGCACTCGGATGAGATCCAAGCGCAGCCTTATTTTCACGGATTGACATAATGGAGAAGGTGGAGAAACATTATTTTTCTCTCAACCTCAGTGAAAAGCTGATCCCACTCTGATCAGTCTGATCAGCATAATCGGACCATTTTTCTCGGATGGAGTGCACCTATCCTAGTCAGTAAGAGCTTATCACTAGAGGACTAGTAAACCTGCTGCCATGTAATTCTCTATATTCATGCTCTCTTTATAACCTCACCACTACCACTGATTGGCAGCTTTCTGCCTATGCAGAGTGTACACAGAAAGCTGCCAATCAGTGGTGTGGGAGGGGTTATACAGAGCTCAGCATTCAGAGAACTGCTAGATCTGCAGGATAAAATACAGTGATTTTATCAAAACAGCAGCCAGCAGCCCAGTAAGTGATACCCCACAGGAATCAAGGTCTCTGCCCCTACATGCTGCTCTCACATGGAGTAACACAAAACCTGGTGACAGATTCTCTTTAATGCCACCATTTTGGGTTACATATAACATAATGAAAAACTGTTGCAAACTTTTTGGGGCTGAGGAATGGAAGAAAAAAATTCTGCAATAGTTATTTAGGTTTTCTCTTTACAGAGTTTACAGTATGGTATAACTGACATGTTAACCTCATTAAATGGATCAATGCATTCATGGCAAAACTACATTTATATAGTTACACTACTTTCGTACAATAAAAATAGTGTTTTGGACAAGCTGTAGTTTCTAGTGGCACCATTTTGGTATGCTAACAACTTTTTGATCACTTTTTATTCCATTTTTGGGGGGGGAGATATTGAGATGCACAAATAAAACAGCAATTCTGGCAATCACTGTATAGAACGGTCTATGTCTTTTGTGTGTTAGATATATTTTTTGTTCTATAGTAAAAATCGCGCTATCGGTAGTGGAAAAGAGATCAGGAGAAGAGTACTATTATTTTATAAAAAATGTTTTATTTGTTTGGATGCTAGCGATAAAAACTTAATAAAATACAGGATTAAAAAGACGAGTGTAGAAAACAATATTTCGTTTGGGATAAAAAAAACAAATGGTATACAAGGTGTAATAAATAGTTAAATCCAGCGGTTAATTGGTGTGGAAAAAATGCCTGTGGTGGCTTTGTACGGGAAAGAAGAGGAGTTTGGTTAGGACTATTGTTCTCTAGTATTGGATATGCTTAGCTGGCTGTGGAGCTGTTACTCACCAGGTATCAGGATTGGCAAAGTGCAGGTGTGCACTAGGACTGTGGTCCGTCAGGATTCTTTGGGTGAGGCGTGGTCCTAAACGCTTTGTTATGCTCCTGGAGATTTAATGATATGGGGTTAGTGCTGTTAGCACTGGGTAGGTAGATAGTGGGGTTAGCGACTTACCCTCGGAGGAGCTGGTCTATTTTTGGAGATTGCTTGTTAGCACTCCCTCAATTGGGGGGTGCAGCAGGAGGCTCTGGATTGTATCTGACTTTATTGCAGAGATGTGACAGGGGGGCTTTTGGTTGCCGGTAGGCGTATTAACGCTTGAGAATACTCAATGTCCTGTATATAGATATGGAGAAAGGATTAGGAACTGAGACATACAGGAATAGTCCACAGTATGTGGTAAACCTAGATGTTTACCTGTGCATAATTATCAGTAATCCAGGGGTGCAACAGGAGGCTCTGGATTGTATCTATCTCTGAGCAGAGATGTAGCAGGAGGCTTCTGATTGCCGGGTGATAGGGGGCGTTGTAGCACTCAAGGATATTTGATGTCCTGTATATAGATGGGGAGGGAGAGTTAGGGGCTGAGGTATGCAAACAATAAGCCACAGTGTAAGTAAGTCCAGGTGTTTACCTTGTTTAGGGTCCAAGTGTGAAATGGTCAGTCACCTTCTTATCTATAGCTGAAGGCCTAAATCAAGGGAAGGTGTTCAAGAGGTTCTGCAGGAGGTTTCAGCCTAGTGGTAGGTGTAGCAGGAGGCTCTGGCTGAGTAGTTTCCTGGCTAAGTAGCAGTGGGTCTTGTCCCTGGACGCTGTGGTGCAGCAGGGGACCGGCTACAAATGTGGCAGGAGGCCTGGTCTGGGTAAGTATATTCAAGTGGGTGAAAGGCTATGGTAGCAGGCTGTGTAGTAGATATCCGGGCAAGGTATATGGTTATGCGGAGTCCGGTATTCATACACGGTCCCTACTCATTTGGAGTCAGGCAGGCCGCGTTCCTGGAATCCTGTCGGTAATAAAGAGGTGAGTGTATGTGGTTTCTGGTCCTAGTGGTGGCGTGTATCATAAGCGGTGGGGGCCGTGGCCCAGGGTACTTACGGTCCGTGGTCCTGCGGAGATGTCAAGAGGTAGTGGGGCCCGGAGCGAGAGCGGGGTCCCGGCCGGTGACCGCCGCTACTCGCGTGCTTCCGGGTAGGTGGAGCAAGAGAGGAGGGGCGGAGAAGGTGAGGGGGCGCGTTCTTTGGAAGCGCGCGAGAGGCAGAGAGACGCGCTGACACGTGGTGTGCAGCGTGTATTCGGGACGGATGCCTGTGGGTGCCTTCTCTTCTGGGTCAGTCAATTCCAACGCGTTTCGACAGCTGACGGCTGTCTTCATCAGGGATAGTCTGGCCCAGTAGGTGGAGTCCTTTATATACCTGTCTATAATGACGTCATGGCAACGGTCCGCTGTTTGTGGCGTTGTCATGGTAACTATCAGTCATTGAAAGCGAATAGCTCAATTTCACTGTTAAGACCCCATGGTCTCAAGGTGTTTAATTTAAAGATCCACTCGCTTTCTTTTCTTGACATATATTTAATAAAATCACCCTGTCTCCAATGTTTGTGAACTATTTGTATGCCTATCACTTTAATTCCTTTGATGGATCCTTTATGTTTATCCGCAAAATGTTTGGACAGGGGGTGGCCCATGTATTTATTTTTAATATTCCTCAGATGTTCATTAATTCTAGTGCCCATTGCTCTTTTAGTCCGACCTATATAGACCAGCTCCTCCGAGGGTAAGTCGCTAACCCCACTATCTACCTACCCAGTGCTAACAGCACTAACCCCATATCATTAAATCTCCAGGAGCATAACAAAGCGTTTAGGACCACGCCTCACCCAAAGAATCCTGACGGACCACAGTCCTAGTGCACACCTGCACTTTGCCAATCCTGATACCTGGTGAGTAACAGCTCCACAGCCAGCTAAGCATATCCAATACTAGAGAACAATAGTCCTAACCAAACTCCTCTTCTTTCCAGGTACAAAGCCACCACAGGCATTTTTTCCACACCAATTAACCTCTGGATTTAACTATTTATTACACCTTGTATACCATTTGTTTTTTTTATCCCAAACGAAATATTGTTTTCTACACTCGTCTTTTTAATCCTGTATTTTATTAAGTTTTTATCGCTAGCATCCAAACAAATAAAACATTTTTTATAAAATAATAGTACTCTTCTCCTGATCTCTTTTCCACTACCGATAGCGCGATTTTTACTATAGAACAGTTAATTTATTGTAGTATATCTACTACGGACATTAGTGGTTCCCTGTCCACAATTATCGCTGCCATTGGTAGTAGTTAGCCTGATAAGCGCCTTCTACACGTACCATACCCTACTATCTTTAAAACCACCAAAAGGCTGCTAGGCCCAAATTAAGAAATCGACACAATGGGAGACCTGTGGTATGACAGGAAAGAAAGAATAGAAAATATACAATTTTTTTTCAATAAAACCCCAAAAAAACCTGCAAACACCAACCCAGAAACCATCCTACAAATAAAAAAATCGCTTAGAACATTAGAACAACTATTACTAAAAGAGATGAGGGACTTATGGGAAGTCGCCACCCTCAAACACTACCTGGCCTTCAATATCATACCATCAGGCCTGGTAGTAACCAAAGCTCTATCAGGCGACATAGGAGACCCAACCACCTTGGAAGAATGGAACTCCATGTTCCATGAATTCTCCAAACAAACTGTCCGATTTATAATTAACAAAAGGAAAAAACAGCTCATGGAAAATAAAACTAAAATTAATTCACTATTCAATGAAATAAAACCACACCAAAATCATCCTGAAATTCTAAACCTAACCAATAGTATTAAAAATAGAATTAACCAGAAAGAGCAAGATATAGTCGAAAAGAAACGAGCCAAATTTGGTAGAGACGCCGTACCTCTCACCACCCATCTCCCCAGTAAAGAACCACTAAACTTCTTCGAAACTTTGGACGAAGTGGTTGGTAGCCCAAACAATTCACTTATTTCTATTGATCAAATTTCCATTTACCCCACATCTGAAACAGATTCTCCACCAAATCATAATGAACCAGGCCCAAACCATACTGATCTTAATCTACTAGATCAACCTACCCCGCTTAGCACGCATAATAGGTTCTCACCTTTACTTACTACTACTGTAGAGACACCTAATCAACCCACCACTCCACCCCCAGAAACACCATCATTACAACCAGAAAAAACCCTCCCCCTAACAGCAACCCCCATCCCAACTTCTACCACCACCTTACAACCATTAATACGCAAGCACAACAGCAAGGTGGATTTTTTTCGGATGGCCACAAGAAAAAACGCAAAAGAGGCACTAGGGGAGGGAAACTCACCCAAAAGAAAAAGAATAAACCCAAAGAAATAAATGGACACAAGTCCATCTATAATCTAAGCAAATATCAACTGACACAGAATGAAACTGCAGTCCTTAAAAAAGGGCTAAAATATGCTCCAGCAACACAACTCGACAAATTCCAAGCGTATATAGGTATAAAAAAATTCATGCGACAACTGGCTATAAAAAAATACTATATGAAGAAGGAAGACGCCCCAGAGATACTCTGCTCAGAGGAATCACCAAAATTCAGACACACTATACTTAAAAATAAATCTAACTTCCACCCTCTTCAAGAATATTCAGAGGCCTTCAATACCTTTGAAAAAAACGTTACAGACGATATCCGCAGAATCAATAACAAACAATGCGCAAAATACAAGAATAACCTCACCAAACTAGAAGTCCGCGCCATGAAACAATTACAAATAAACAATGAAATAATAATCCGACCAGCTGACAAAGGAGGTGGCATAGTTATTCTTGACCAAGAATACTATCACAAGGAATCACTTAGACTCTTGGGCGACTCTAGAACCTATCAGATCCTCCCCTCTAATCCAACCAACAACTACCAAAAGGAACTACGGAACCTAACCTTAAAAGGACTCCAAGATGGCTACATCAATAAAAATGAATTTGATTATGTTAATATCCAACACCCCAGACTAGCCGCCTTTTACCACTTACCAAAAATCCATAAAAACATAAATAACCCACCAGGAAGACCCATCATCTCCGGTATTCAATGCCTGACATCAAATCTCTCCAGACTAGTAGATCACCATCTACAGGAGTTGGTTCCAACACTCCCATCCCACTTAAAAGATAGCAATCATGCTATCCGCATACTCAACAACACCCCATGGGATAGCCACTATAGCCTAGGAACAATGGATATAACGTCACTATACACAAATATCCAACACACCAAAGGATGTGAAGCCTCCCTCCACTTTCTCGAACAAAAAATGTCTTCAGAACAAAGTAAATTCATTACAGACTGCATGTTCTTCATCTTAACACATAATTACTTTCTCTACGAGGGGGACTACTACTCCCAGCAGTGGGGCACCGCCATGGGCACTAGATTCGCACCCAGCTATGCCAACCTCTATGTTGGCAGGTGGGAATCCCTAGCCATTCACCCTGGAGGCAAACTACATGCGAACCTGGTCCTATGGCGGAGATTCATTGATGACATATTATTCATTTGGTCAGGCGACAAACCCTCCCTGGATCTATTTATACAGGAACTAAATAAGAACGAATTCTTTTTAGAATTTACATCTACCACTAGCTCCACTGCAATTAACTTCTTAGATCTCAATATTTAAATCGAAAACAATTCCATCCAGACTCGCACATACCACAAACCCACTGATGCTAATGGCTATATTCCGCTAGATAGTTGCCATCTTCCCAACTGGTTACTTAATGTCCCCCGCAGCCAATACCTGCGCCTCCATAGAAACTGCTCCAAACAGGAAGACTTCAATAATGAGGCAGATTCACTCACGGATAAATTCTTGGAAAAAGGATACAATGCTCAGTTTCTTAAAAATACTAAAGAAAAAATAGCTGCAATACCAAGACAAAACCTCTTAACTGATACAAACACCACAAAATCAACACGAACCAATCCCAATCCCAATATAATCATGCCCATCATTACCCCTTACTCCGCCAATACGCATATTTTAAAAAAAATTGTGGAAAAACACTGGCATATACCAAAGGATGACAAAATCATTGGCGATCAAATGCCCAATAGGCCTAGGTTCATATTCAGGAAAGCACGGAACCTAGGATCACTCATAGCCCCCACTGTAAAAAATAATATCATCACAAAAAAAACAGTCACACCTTTTCAACAAAAAATAACAGGGTTCTTTCCATGCCAAAAATGCAAAATATGCAAAACCCTGAAACCAGCCAAATCACACGCTGTCAATCACCGCAAAGAGTCATATCCCATCACAGACTTCGTCACATGTACCACTACGGGGGTTATCTATGGACTAATGTGCCCTTGTGAAAAAACGTATATAGGTCGGACTAAAAGAGCAATGGGCACTAGAATTAATGAACATCTGAGGAATATTAAAAATAAATACATGGGCCACCCCCTGTCCAAACATTTTGCGGATAAACATAAAGGATCCATCAAAGGAATTAAAGTGATAGGCATACAAATAGTTCACAAACATTGGAGACAGGGTGATTTTATTAAATATATGTCAAGAAAAGAAAGCGAGTGGATCTTTAAATTAAACACCTTGAGACCATGGGGTCTTAACAGTGAAATTGAGCTATTCGCTTTCAATGACTGATAGTTACCATGACAACGCCACAAACAGCGGACCGTTGCCATGACGTCATTATAGACAGGTATATAAAGGACTCCACCTACTGGGCCAGACTATCCCTGATGAAGACAGCCGTCAGCTGTCGAAACGCGTTGGAATTGACTGACCCAGAAGAGAAGGCACCCACAGGCATCCGTCCCGAATACACGCTGCACACCACGTGTCAGCGCGTCTCTCTGCCTCTCGCGCGCTTCCAAAGAACGCGCCCCCTCACCTTCTCCGCCCCTCCTCTCTTGCTCCACCTACCCGGAAGCACGCGAGTAGCGGCGGTCACCGGCCGGGACCCCGCTCTCGCTCCGGGCCCCACTACCTCTTGACATCTCCGCAGGACCACGGACCGTAAGTACCCTGGGCCACGGCCCCCACCGCTTATGATACACGCCACCACTAGGACCAAAAACCACATACACTCACCTCTTTATTACCGACAGGATTCCAGGAACGCGGCCTGCCTGACTCCAAACGAGTAGGGACCGTGTATGAATACCGGACTCCGCATAACCATATACCTTGCCCGGATATCTACTACACAGCCTGCTACCATAGCCTTTCACCCACTTGAATATACTTACCCAGACCAGGCCTCCTGCCACATTTGTAGCCGGTCCCCTGCTGCACCACAGCGTCCAGGGACAAGACCCACTGCTACTTAGCCAGGAAACTACTCAGCCAGAGCCTCCTGCTACACCTACCACTAGGCTGAAACCTCCTGCAGAACCTCTTGAACACCTTCCCTTGATTTAGGCCTTCAGCTATAGATAAGAAGGTGACTGACCATTTCACACTTGGACCCTAAACAAGGTAAACACCTGGACTTACTTACACTGTGGCTTATTGTTTGCATACCTCAGCCCCTAACTCTCCCTCCCCATCTATATACAGGACATCAAATATCCTTGAGTGCTACAACGCCCCCTATCACCCGGCAATCAGAAGCCTCCTGCTACATCTCTGCTCAGAGATAGATACAATCCAGAGCCTCCTGTTGCACCCCTGGATTACTGATAATTATGCACAGGTAAACATCTAGGTTTACCACATACTGTGGACTATTCCTGTATGTCTCAGTTCCTAATCCTTTCTCCATATCTATATACAGGACATTGAGTATTCTCAAGCGTTAATACGCCTACCGGCAACCAAAAGCCCCCCTGTCACATCTCTGCAATAAAGTCAGATACAATCCAGAGCCTCCTGCTGCACCCCCCAATTGAGGGAGTGCTAACAAGCAATCTCCAAAAATAGACCAGCTCCTCCGAGGGTAAGTCGCTAACCCCACTATCTACCTACCCAGTGCTAACAGCATTAACCCCATATCATTAAATCTCCAGGAGCATAACAAAGCGTTTAGGACCACGCCTCACCCAAAGAATCCTGACGGACCACAGTCCTAGTGCACACCTGCACTTTGCCAATCCTGATACCTGGTGAGTAACAGCTCCACAGCCAGCTAAGCATATCCAATACTAGAGAACAATAGTCCTAACCAAACTCCTCTTCTTTCCCGTACAAAGCCACCACAGGCATTTTTTCCACACCAATTAACCGCTGGATTTAACTATTTATTACACCTTGTATACCATTTGTTTTTTTTATCCCAAACGAAATATTGTTTTCTACACTCGTCTTTTTAATCCTGTATTTTATTAAGTTTTTATCGCTAGCATCCAAACAAATAAAACATTTTTTATAAAATAATAGTACTCTTCTCCTGATCTCTTTTCCACTACCGATAGCGCGATTTTTACTATAGAACAGTTAATTTATTGTAGTATATCTACTACGGACATTAGTGGTTCCCTGTCCACAATTATCGCTGCCATTGGTAGTAGTTAGCCTGATAAGCGCCTTCTACACGTACCATACCCTACTAGATATATTTTTTGATATTCCCCTAAAAAACCCCGTACTCCCAGCGATTACATTCCTGGGTGCATCACTGGATAGACTAAAAACTCATGTAAATGGTAATTCTTCTTAGGGAGAAAACCTTTCCATATTAAACTAGTTATACATTTTTGTAAAATCTGGAAAAAAAATGTATTGTACGCAGTACCGAATTGGGGTGCCAAGGGCCCACCAGTAACATTGACCCTGGTGGCCCTCGGTTCAGCTTCATGCAAATATAACATTATCCTCATTCACAAATTTACCTATTTTTCTATACAACAATAAACGGGGTAGTTTGTTAAATGAATGTTGAGATGATACCCTTGTTTGAACATAGTGAAGCAAATATATTGTGCCAACTAATTCTCATAAAGGTGGAGAGGAGAGCACATTCCTGCATGGGGGCCACCGGAGGATTTTCCCATTGCCCTGTGGGCCAGTCCGAGCCTGACTATTCCTTTAATTGACTTTAGTCCATCTGTTCTTTCACCGTTGAGATAAATAAAAAATTCAGTCTGCCTGTAACGCTATCACACACATCTAGTGATTACGATCCGACGTAGCTCCAATTGAACTCAATAATAAATTTATCTTTAGTAAAGCTCCTCCTAGTGGCAGCTTCAGACTGTCAGAAATGTATTATTTTGCTATATGGCTATTATGTTATGACGTTACTGAGTAAAATTTTTTTTAAAAATGTAATTTCATTGAAAACTGAGAGCTGAAAAATCTGCACTATTTAATGTACTTACTAGAATTTAGGCCCATAATTGTTCAAAATGAAATGAGTACTATTAGTATTTAAAAAGATGGAATTTTAATGGCTTTGATGCTCCAAAGTGCAATATATTACATTTTAAATATCACTAGTTTATCGGTTACAGCAGTTTCTTTGATTTGCTATAAAGCAAGAAAATGTGCAGAATAGATGGATCCTTGCAATGATGACTCTGTAAGATGCAGTAACTGTACGAGTCTTTGAAAGTAATCTTAATAAAAGCCTTACATTGCCTATTGATGTACCTGTAATTCCTTATAACACAACAGGCATTTATTTTTCGAGCACAAAAAAGAACGTTGCACATGTGGCTGCAGGATATTTCGGAGGTTGTCTATGTGCCCATGCTCGGTGGGAATGCAGTCTCTTACACAGTTGGTGGACTCTTACAGAGTGCTGGGGAGGATTATGAGTAGCATATTTTTGGATGGTGAGAATTTCAATTCATCTTTATAATAGAAAAAAAAGACGACATGGCAACTGATGGCGCACAAAAGCTTTTCAAAGAACTGAAATTCTAGGAGGCTAAAAATACAATAGCTCTTCTGACTGCCATGGAAGAAAACTCTCATTTTCGAAAACTAAATATGAAAGTGACTATACATTCAAGTCTCTTTTCAGACATTAAAACGTCAATTTTTTTTTTGCACAGTTTTGCAAAACAGTTACCTGTTTTTGCTCCTCTCCTAGTCCATCCCACATTGAGGCTACTATTTTGGATACTTCTCCAAAGGTAGCATTTGGATTTTGGCCTTTGATGGCTGCTTGTGTGTCCCGGAAGAATAGTGCATAGGCAGACACTGGCTTCTGGGGCTCATTTGGGTCCTTCTTTTTCTTCTTTTTTGGGGTTTTTGGCTTCTTTCCCATATCTGGGGCTGGCCGTTTCTCGGCACTACTGATCTGTAATAAAAAGAGAAATGTATTATTTATCTTTTTACTGAAGAATAACTATCAATAGCAAAAAGAATGAAGAGAAGATAGATCAATTGCATGTATCGGAGTGTAACAAGAATGCCAATGGCTCTACAGCAAAGTCAAGGATGGCCCTTTATCACATTGCTGAGAGAAAACAAAACTTTAGTCGTTTTAACAGCATTACAACTGCTTTTACATGAGTAGCAATTAAAGGATGGACAGAAAAATCATACAGCAGATCATTAATAGATGGTAAAACCCATATTACAGTCCTAGATACACTTTAAAATAGCAACTTCAGATTTTGGGCTGAAAAGCACTCATAAATATAAAAAAGTCGAGCTCCTAGTATATTTACCAGCATCTTCACTTGACTTATATAAAATACAAAATTAGAGCATTTTATTATTTGACAGCACCATGACTCACTTTCACTTACTTATTTCACTTATTATATATAATATATCAATACACTATAAGTATCCCAGATGGGACAACAAATTTAACTGCCCTTGTGTCTATAATATCAGAAGCAGCTGCAAACTCAGCTATGTGAAGGAATAACTCAGACTCTATAGCAGCAAAATGGTTGGAAAAAATAAAATAAAGGGGTATTCCCATTTCCAAGATCCTATCCCAATATATAGTGGGTGTAACATTAATTATTATTATAGCGTCATTTATTTCATGGCGCTTTACATGTGAAAACAATTACAATAATCTTGAATAAAACGTGATGATGACAGGTACAGGAGGAGCGAGGACCCTGCCGCGAGGGATCACAGTCTACAAGGGATGGGTGAGGATACAGTAGGTGAGGATAGAGCTGATCATGGAGCGATATGGTGGAGCGAGAGTTACTGCAGGTTGTAGGCTTGTGGGAATAGGTGGGTCTTCAGGTTCCTTTTGAAGGCTTCCACGGTAGGCGAGAGTCTGATGTGTTGGGGTAGAGAGTTCCAGAGTAGGGGGGATGCACGGGAGAAATCTTGAATGCGATTGTGGGAAGAGGAGATAAGAGGGGAGTAGAGAAGGAGATCTTGTGAGGATCAGAGGTTGCATGCAGGTATGTATCGGTTAGTGGTTAGGGTTTTGAACTGGTGTCTCTGGGCAATGGGGAGCCAGTGAAGGGATTGACAGAGAGGAGAGGCCGGGGAATAGCGGGGGGACAGGTGGATTATTCAGGCAGCAGAGTGTAGGATAGATTGGAGGGGTGTGAGAGTGTTGGAAGGGAGGCCACAGAGGAGGATATTACAGTAGTCGAGGCAGGAGATGATGAGGGTGTGCATTAGTGTTTTTGCAGATTCGTGGTTGAGGAATGTGCGGATACGGGAGATATTTTTGAGTTGGAGTCGGCAGGAAGTGGAAAGTGCTTGGATATGTGGTTTGAAGGAGAGATCAGAGTCCAGGGTTACCCCAAGGTAGTGAGCTTGTGGGAAGGGGGAGAGTGAACAGCCATTGATGTTGATAGATAGGTCAGATGGGGGGGATTAATGAGATGGTGGAAAGATGATGAACTCAGTTTTATCCATGTTAAGTTTTAGAAATCTAGCAGAGAAGAAGGATGAAATCATGGACAGACATTGTGGGATTCTGGTTAGTAAGGAAGAGATATCGGGTCCGGAGAGGTAGATCTGTGTGTCATCAGCATAGAGGTGATACTGAAAGCCCTGAGACTCTATGAGCTGTCCCAGGCCAAAGGTGTATATGGAGAAAAGCAGGGGTCCTAGAACTGAACCTTGTGGGACACTAACAGATAGGGGGCGAGATGAAGAGGTGGTGTGAGTGGGACATGCTGAATGTCCGGTCTGTTAGGCAATAATAATAGGACATACCTTCAATTAGAAATGTAGTATAGTTCTTTTGATTAGCTATGTCACTTTCCCCATGTGCAGGGCATTGCAGTAGATTAGGTAAATATGGTTACAACCACTAACAACTAACTGTCACTATATGAGTGGTCATAACCATGGATACCTAAGCTACTACAATGCCCTGCACATGAGGTAAGCGACATAGCAAATCAGAAGAACTACATTACACTTCTAATTGAAGGTATTTGCTAATATTATTATTATTACACCTACCACATATTGGGATAGGATCTTGGTGATAGGAATACCGCTTTAATTACAACTATTCAGAAGGTTGCTTGATTTTGCATTTTGGAAGAAAATGAACAAAAAAGATATAATTGGAAAGCTGTCCATATCCTTTCACTTCAATTGTAGAATGAGGTTAATACAGTATATTGAGTATCTTGCTATTTATTCAGATTGTGTCTGTAATGCAGATTCCTGTCTCAGTTTTTTTCTTGTGTATGTTATTAGGATTGATGTCTATTCCTTCAGTACGTCTCACTATGATTGATATCCAATATATGTATGCAAGATAAATTTCTATATAACACAGAATGGTCATATCAGAAGTATTTAGATTATATTATTTATGATGTTCCCTTGGTCCTAATTTATGTCATTCTGTTCTGTCTTGTCATGATGGAATTACCGTATTTTTTGGACTATAAGACGCACCGGACGATAAGACGCACCTAGGTTTTAGAGGAGGAAAATAAAAAAAATTTAAACAAAAAATGTGTTCATGATGCACTTTTAAGGGGGAGGGGGTCTTCTGCTAACACTGGTATAGGGGTAATATCCCCCAATTCTGACAATATCCCCTATCCTGGTATATATGCCCCCCCTTCCTTTTATACGTGGTCCCCATTCCCATCCTGGTATGCCTGCCATCCCTCCATCCTGGTATTCATGGAACCCCTCCATCCTGGTATGCATGGCACCCCTCATCCTTATCCAGGTATGCATGGCACCCCTCATCCCTATCCTGGTATGCATTGCATGGCACCCCTCATCCCTGTCCTGGTATGCATGGCACCCCTAATCCCTATCCTGGTATGCATGGCACAGCAATCCCCATCCTGGTATGCATGGCACCCCTCATCCCTATCCTGGTATGCATTGCATGGCACCCCTCATCCCTATCCTGGTATACATGGCACCCCTAATCCCTATCCTGGTGCATGGCACTCCTCATCCCTATCCTGATATGCATGGCACCCCTCATCCCTGTCCTGGTATGCATGGCACCCCTCATCCCTGTCCTGGTATGCATGGCACCCCTAATCCCCATCCTGGTATGCATAGCACCCCTAATCCCTATCCTGGTATGCATAGTACCCCTCATCCCTATCCTGGTATGCATGGCACCCCTCATCCTTATCCTGGTATGTATGGCCCTTCATCCTAATCCTGGTATGTATGGCCCCCTCATCTTTACTTGTTATGTATGGCCCCCTCATCTTTATCCTGTTATGTATGATGGTCCCCTCATCCTTACCCTGGTATGTATGGCCCCCTCATCCTTATCCTAGTATGCATGGTCCCCCTAATCCCCATCAGGCTGCACATAAAAAAAAATAAACACTCATACTCACCTTTCTTCTCTACTCCAGCGCTGCGTCCTGTCTGCCTGCACTGATCTCTCCATGTGAGCCGCGCATGATGTCACTACCATGCGCGGCTCACAAGGAGAGAGATCATCTGCCGGAAGTCACTGCTCCCCACGCCGGGACCGTGTGCGCGGGGAGCAATGACTTCATGTTGCTCAATAGCCGGTACACAGCGTAGCTGCGTCGCGGCTTCTGCTGCTGCCTGGCTATCGCGTGTGCCCGCTTATTAAAGGGCATGAATATTCACCCCCTCTCCACTCCAATGGGCGTGGAGAGAGGTTGAATATTCATGCCCTTTAACAGCGATGCACAGGCGATTCCGGCAGCAGCAGAAGCCACGCTGCTGATACACTGTGTGCAGCTATTAAGGAGCATGAATATTCAGTGCTCCCCACGCCCCATGGGGCGTGGGGAGCAGTGAATATTCATTTTCTTTAGCAGCGGGGAGAGTGTAGGCTGCAGCGGGCGGCTGTTGCCTCCTGTGCCCTGCTCCTCCACCGCTACCGCTCTCCCCACACCCTACATATATATATATACACCCCCCCAACATTTGGACTATAAGACACCCCCCCCATTTTCCTCCAAAATTTTGGAGGAAAAAAGTGCGTCTTATAGTGCAAAAAATACGGTACTATATAACTGAATTATAGAAAAAACACTGGAATGCTAGTTTCTCTGATAATTGGACAGTGTAAACAGGCTGCCAATTACCCGACAAAAGAGCAAAACACTTGTTCGTTGGGTGAAATTATTGCTCTCGGATGCCCATCGTCCTGTGTGAACAGGACATAATGCTGCATGAATAATGACAGTCTATGCTACTGATTGTTAGAAAATGGGTTCTGCATCTGTAAATGGACTATTAAACAACCAGTCAAGAGTTTGGACACACATGTTAATGAAATGGTTTTGATTGATCTTCTTGGAATGTGCACATTGTAAATTCAGACCAAAGGCACACAATGTAACACATTTGAAAACAGTGAGTGAAAAAACATGTGTGAAACTAATCAGAATATGTATTAAACCTTGAAGGAGTTCCCAAAGGTGCTGAGTACTTGTTGGCTGCTTTGCCTTCACTCTCTAGTCCAACTCATCCTAAACCATCTCAACTGGGTTGAGGTCGGGTGATAGTGGAAACCACACAGCTCTCCATCTCTCTCCCTCCATCACATATCCTTTACATTGCCTGGAAGGGTTTTTGGGTGCAACACAAATAATGGTCCCACTAAGTGCAAACCAGATGGGATGGCATGTCATTGCAGAATGCTATGATAGCTGTGCTAGGTAAATGTGCCTTGAATTTAGATGAAATCATCAACAGTACCACCAGCAAAGCACACCCACAACATTACTCCTCTTCCATGCTTCACAGTAGGCATCTGTTCATCTTCTGCGTCATACAAAGACATGTCAGTTGGTACCAAAAATCTAAAATTTTGACTCATCAGACCACAGAACAAATTTCCACTGGTCTAATGTCCAGTCTTTGTGTTGCTTATCTTAAACAAGACTCTTCTTGTTTGTGGTCCTGTCCTCAGTAGTGGCTTCTTTGCAGAAATTTGACCATAAAGGCTTGCTGCTCATAGTTTCCTTGGACAGTTGACATTGAGATGTATGTGCTACTTGATGTCTGTGGATCATTTATATTCATTTCTGAGGTTGGTAACTCTGATGAACTCATCCTCTGCAGCAGATGTCATTCTTGGTCTTCCTTTCCTGGTGTGGTCTTCATGAGAGCCAGTTTAATCATAGTGATTGATGGTTTCCATGATTGTACTTCTGGAAACATTTAAGGTTCTAGCAATTTACCGGACAGACCTTCGTAGTAATAATAATAATTTTTATTTTTATAGTGCCAACATATTCCACAGCACTTTACATTTTAGAGGGAACTTGTACAGACAATAAAAGACATTACAGAATAACGATAATCACAAAAATCAACAGATACCAGGAGGAGAAAGGACCCTGCTGGCAAGCTTCCAATCTATGAGAAAATAGGGTAGACACGAAAGGTGGATGGTAACCTTCATGTCTTAAAATGACAATGGACTCTCATTTCTCTTTACTTAGGTAAGTGGTACTTGCCATATTCTGTCTTAGAACAGTTGTGGAATATGAATTAGCACTGAATGGAACTGTGTGCCAACGATATCTGTGCAAAACACACCTGAAGGTCGCAAACACTTTCTGAAGGCTGCTAATTTCATATATGAGCAATTGACAAGGCATACATGTTCATTGGAAGCTATTCTTGGAGACTACCTGATGAAGCTGCTTGAGAGAATGCCAAAGATGCGTGAAGCTGTTATCAGAGTAAAAAGGGGGGTACTTTGAGGAATTTAACGTTTAACACATATTCTTGATTGTTTCACACATGTTTCTTTACACACGTTTCGTTTGTGGTTTTTCTGCCTCCAGTCTGAATCTGCAATGTGCACATTCCAATAAGAACAAAGGAAAAGACTGAATGAACAGGTGTTGCCCAAATTTTTGACAAGTACTGCAGCTGAATGGTGATCATTTAACGCCATACGTTGGGTGGTGTAAACCCACCCTTAATCAACAGGACCTGCCAGATGTCATTACTGTTGACATTGTGAGTCATTTTGAGGTACACATGGGATGATATCAGGACGTATAACAACTCTGCAGGCTAATAGGCTGGACTTTGGTTTGTAACTATGTATCTTAGTAAATATAGCAGCAATGATGGCAGAAATGAATTTATTTTGCTGACTAACCTCAATAAACCTGTATACTCTTCAAAAGGACAATTGGTAAACTAAATAAGAGCAGAATGATGACACTTGACTAGCACAGAGAAAGTTGGATTTATCACCCATATCAATCTTTCAGATTCCAGACCTCATATTTTTGATGCAGTGTACAACATTAACCCCTTCACGACATATGACGTACAGTTACGTCATATGTAATGTCCCTGACTTTGATGCCGGCTCACATGCCGAGCCCGCATGTTTCCTGGCACATGATGGCTGACTTCATCTTGTCTATTAAATTGTCTGTACTGGTCTATTCTATTGGCAAAATACTCACTTATGTACAGAAAGAGTGTTTTTATACACGTAACATACTCTGGACCACAAATGGCGGGGGTCAAACCTAACTGAAAAATCTTGATAGCTACTAGAATCTGATTCTATCACAGATTTTAAAGTGGCGGCAGATACCACAATACAAAACTGAGCATTATTAAAGAGTAACATTTGTTTTAATTTTATAAATCAATGGTACAAATGAAAACAATCAACACCGTAAAATATCTCATCAGAGATCTCTTCTTTCTCCTTTTGTACATTCACTCTCAATTCAGGGGTAAATCTGTTAAATCTGTATTAGTGAAGATAGACTTTCATATAAGTGTGAAAGGAGATGGCAGTTGCTGCCCATAAGGTTCTATGGAGATGGAAGGGGGAGGATGAGGGAGGTCCTAGAGGTAGACACAGACATCCTGCGCAAGTGCCCACGATGCAGAAATGCTGCAGAGCGTTTCTGCATCTCCCTGGCAGAAAAAACGCATGCAGATTTTACATGCATTTTTTCTGCCAGGTAGAAGTGCAAGTGAAGCATTTTGAACATGCGAATTTCGCATGCGGGTTCTCAAGCTCTTTTCCAAGCGATTTTAGCATCACTTGGAAAAGTGCTTGACAACTTGGTCACACTATATAAATCCATGCAACTGGAATGGATTTATATGGTGCAACCAAGTTCCGATGCTGCAAATGCAGCATTAATAGTAAAAAAAGAATAAAAATTGTGAAAAATAAAAAAAAAACATTATACTTACCTTCCGATGGCCCCTGGTCTCCACTACTGTGCGTCCGGTGTCTTCGGCGGCTCGTAGTGCTCTAAAAAGGACCTTCCATGACGTCATTTAGTCATGTGACAGTTCACGCGACCGCCGACATTAGTGGTCGCGTGACCTGTCACATGAAGGCATGTAAGGTCCTTTTACCACCGTGAGCAGCCAAAGAGCCAGCAGCGCCACCGGGAGCAGACAGGGGGCCATCAGAAGGTAAGTATATGTTTATTTTTAATTTAAATTCTTTTTTAACTACAGGTACTATGGTTCCTGGGTCCGGATGAGAGTCTCCTCTTCTCCAGACCCAGGTACCATCCGTGCATTGAACCGCATAATATCCGCATGTGCACGTGTAGTCATGTGGATGTTATACGGTCCAATGCAAGTCAATGGCTGCTAAAACGCCGCGATTCCGCAAAATTAATGGACGTGCTGTGGATTTTTCCGCAATGATAATCCGCAGCGGAAATTTCCGCAGCATGTGCACAGCACATGTGGATTATCATTGGGAACATTGCAGACCTTCTACCAATCGTTTTTTAAGCGTTTCCGCGGCGGAAGTCTATGTCAAAACTACTGTGTATTCCTGATATTACAGTTTCATGAGTCTAACTATAGAGCCACTCCAAGGGGATTCAGTCTCCACGCACCCAGCCTGACAGCTGGAGCTTGTACTTAGCAATGTGAGATTTCAACAGGGAGGAGGGACACTGAGGAGCTGTCAATACATTTAATACAAAAGGTAATTTTCTGTTGACACATTCCCATTAAAGGGATATTCTCATGTTGCATATTTATTTTATTTCCAGGGGATTTTGACAACAGAGGTCTCTAACCCCGTGACTGCTTGTGCCCTCAGTGGAGAGGAGTCTGCAAATGCCTAGGCCTTAAGATCCAAAATAGATGAGTCCTTAGGAGGTTTAATGTCTTTGCAATAAATAAATAGATTAGTGAGTCAACCTATATTTAAATGAATTGATAATTAATTAGACCTAAATACTAGGCTCATTTCCATTCTGAACTATTTCTCTCTCTAATGTTACTATTATTACTACATTGCACTGAGAAAAAAATATAACAAATTTATAAATACAAATCTAACAAATACTGGGGGCGATAAGACAAAAACGTAATTTTGTTTGGTAAAAACGACAATTGTAGAAAGCCATCTAGACTAAAATAAAAAAATTAACCTTTAAAAGAATGATACAATGAACAGCTTTCCCAGACTCATACTTCTACATGTGATAGCAATTTGAGAGCAATTAGATTAAAATGACTTATTTATATGGAAATAGTGATTCTATTTTGCAAGCACATAAAATTATTTCCATTGAATATTTTTGGCCTGAAGAAAAATGTATTATGCAGTCATTGGATATTATTCATGGTAACAATTGCGTCTTTTTTGTTTACTTTTTGTCTGTGGTCACATGAGATGAATGTTTGTAGTCTCGTACTACATGTAATAATGCACATGTTAATATGAAAACACTATTATGCCAAAATAAGGCCAAAAGTTTTTCTAATAGTTTGCAGATGTTATAATATAGAGTCAGTGTAAACATGAATGTCTATCATTCTACAAAGGCTCTTTGTAATATGTCATCACTTCACAGTTGTGCACGCGTAAATGTCGCAAATTGAAAACTGTACTAGAGGGCTTTGACCGCTGTACATTGTACAACATAGTATTAATTAGTTTACCCTTAATAAAGAACAATTTTGGATCTCATTTAGGCAATCTGCACCAAAAGCTCCGAGATATTTTTGCATCAAACTGATGGACACCATGATGGTAGAAATCGACAAACCCTATTATTAGTCAATAGCGGTCACGGGTGTGTCAGGTGTAATAGACAGTCGCTCAGGATCTGGCTGTAGAAGGTCACTGCGCTTGGCATTGCAGATGCCTTCTTAACCCTTCTTCCTTCAGGACCCAGTGGCGACTTCCCTCCTGCTGCTGATTGACGCACCCTTGCGTGGGAGTTAAAATCACTCAGTTTGCTCCAGGGAATCGCCAATGATACTTCTATGTACCTTTGTGCAGGCTTGGAGCACTAGCAGTCGGTTTCTTCTCTGGTGCCCTTGGAGGACAGTTGGCATTACTCCTCTGGTGTCTGCTCAAGCTAAGTTTATCCCCTTCGTTTGTCTACCTTGTTGTCTTTAGATTGTAGTGGGGCCTGACCAGTGCTCACCCCTCCCTATCTAGGGCCAAGCTGTATGGACATTCAGGTCTTAGGGTCCAGCTCGGCGATAGGTGTGGAACCTATATAGGGATGGTAGGGTAGGCAGGGTGATATTAGATCAGCCTAGGAGTCTCCACTCCCCTTTTCCCTAGTGTTTGGGCTTCCTCCCCCTCTTACCTTCGTGTTGCACTTAGTCTTATCCACACCTTGCGTGACTATAGCGTCTATAAGTCACTTGTTCATGGTACCAGTAATGCTCAGACAAAACTACCCCTAAAGAAGACCTATCACAACTTTTGACCTTATAAACTATACATTCCTGCAAACAGTAGCAGTAATGTATAATAAAACATTTTTTTTCTTATTTCTTTTTTCTCTATTCTGTTGAAGAGATACAGGACACCAAAATTACTGTTGCTAATTTTCTTATTGTTCAACTAGGCGTTTTATTTCTTTCAGCTCTGTAGGCATGCATTTTCAAACCACTATGACGCTGTCCAATAATACAAAGGCAGCATCATTAGGATTAAAAAGTAGATGCCAACAGTTCTTACCGAAATGAAACACCCATAGAGAAAATCAGAACAGTGCCAGTGTGGTAAAGTGAGGCTTTGTTTCACTTGACCAGTGACCATGCTGGCAATGCCTCCTTAACAGTCGTTCCTGTTATTAAAATGATGGGAAAGGAGGATCAGAGGAAGTAGTGTCATGGGATGAGCTGAGAACGGCAGACCCATTACGGGTAAGTACTACTGTAAGCACCAGGAGGCATTGCCAGTGTGGTCCTGTGAAACAAAGTTTCAAGTGACCCTGCTGACACAGTTCTCACCTTCTCTATGGGCGTTTAATTTTAGTTAGTAAAGTGGTGGTCTACTTTTTCATTCCTAAGATGCTGACTTTTTATGATTGGACATTGTCATATTGGGTTGACAGTACCTGTCCATTGAAATGAAACACACAGTTGAACAATAAGAAAATTGGTGCCAGTAATTTTAGCCCCCGGTATCTCTACAATAAAGGGGAGGAAAAAATGTTTTTCATCTACACTCCAGTTACAATATACAGGGATCCGGAATGTAGTTTATAAGGTCAAAAGTTGTGAAAGGTTCTCCTTAAAGTAAGAAAGTATCCACCAACTTTTCTATAGCTGAGCGATATATATACAGTATTGTCACGGGTGTGTCAGAGGTGACAGACAGTCGCCCTGCAGTTGGTTGCAGGAGATCTCTACGATTGGCATTACAGACATCTTTTTAGAGGCTGGCTGTCTCTGGGACCCAGCGGCTACCTCCCTCTTGCTAATTAGCTCCCTGGCCTGAGTGTATAAATACCTGGTGTGTCTGAGAGGGAGGTGCCGGCAATATTCATTACTACTTGTGAGGCTTTAGCAAGAGCAGTACTTCATCCTCTCTGGAGCTTGAGGTCGTGTGTGCATTTGTCTGAAGTCATCTAAAGCTAAGCAATCCCCCGTTTGTCTACCCTTGTTGTCTATAGAGTTTAGTGGAGATCGACTAGTGTTCATCTCCTCCGTCCCTAGCCACAGCCATACGCCAGGGAAAGTCAGGGCGAGGCACACGTGCAGCAATTGGTGAAGAGGCAATATAGGGATTGTAGTTGAGACAGGGTGACACTAGACCAGACTAGGAGGTCTCCACTTCCCCCTTTCCCTAGTGTCTGGGCTCTTTTTCCCTCTTCCCTCTATGTTGCACTAAGTCTTTCCCACACCCGGCGTGACAAGTATATATATAATGCAATCTCATTGGTTCATACCAGAATGCTGATATTTGCCAAATGTGAGTATATTGACTCCAACATAGTCTTTTTCCAATATTTCCGCATAGTACCACATATGGAATAGACTGTTGAACATACTGAAGGATCGGCTATCGAAGAGAGACATCACAAAGGAAAATATTAACTTTGGCCATTCTTGCAGTTAGCTTCTGCCCTATATAACCAGGTCTCTATGCTATTGGACCTGCATTTCTGTTATGGGTAGGAACAGACGAGCACTCTATACTTAGTGCCATTATGTTCATTTGTTATACATAGCCTATGTCAGTGTTAGAGGTCACATAACATTTATGTTTGGTGACAGAACATATATAATATACCCTTTGGGAACTTCACTGGTATATATATGATATTTGATTTTATGCTTGGCTCCATAAAATTGGAATAGGAGTTTTAAAGCATATTTAAATAGTTTGTCCAAGGCTTTTACATTGATGGCTTAGTCACACAAGCGTATATTCTCTCATCTGAGAGAATCAGATGAATTATGAAAATCACATTTTGATCAAACTCTGATTAGAGTTTAATCATAGTGTGATCATAGTGTGCTGCAATTCTCTCAGATGAGGAGAAGATGGAGAAAAAAATATCTCCATCTTCTCCATTCTGTCAGTCAGTGGAAATCAAATGCATTAAGATGTCATCCGAGAGCAGTCCGATGTTTTCCACTCACTCATTGACTTGCATGGCTGAATGCGATCCGAATGTAAGCTCAAATTCAAGCATGCTGTCCGAGGAAAAAATTGGACATGTCCACGGCCCCATAGAATAACACTGGTCCTTTGCTATCCAATGTTTTGTTGGATCGCACTCGGACAGAAAACATGCATGAGCCCTTAGGGTAGGTCATCAATATCTCATCGGTGGGGATGTAGTACCCAGTATCACCGCTGAACAGCTGCTCCTGGTGCCAGCGGCAGCTGGATGTGTTACGTTGCGGAGCTGCCCAGCACAATTTTATCAACTTATGATGGCCACAGCTGGGTACTGCTCATCTGCTTCATATGAGATCAATTGGGGTCTGTTCCAGGCCTCAACTCAGCACATCTGTCAGCTGCCGCCACCGTAGAAAGCTGATCATCGGGGATGCCAAGTATCACACCCCCACCAGATATTGATGATCTATCCTAAGGATAGGCTATCAATGTAAAAGTAATGGACAACCCGTTTAATAAACATTCGTTTTTAATGGGGTAAAATGTGCCTAATTTTCACTGCTACGGACATATATTACCCTATATCATTATATTGATTTTTCTATGGGCCTTTAATAAATAGAAACCAAATATTCATTGATTATTTAGGTCCTCCTTCCATAAAAGTTTTTCTGTGTGTTACTACAGTAGGCATTCCTACTTGGAATATTACATAGGCGAACCTGATTGACACCTCATATATACGCTCTTCTTATAGAGTTTCAATTCCAGCTATTGAGTTTTGATTCATGCTAAAATTTGTAGTTTAGTTATAGACAAAGAGGCACAGATTGCTTTGAACAAATGGAAAATAGAAATCACAATAAAACTAGCTACAATTCTCATTTATTTACAGTGTAACAAACCTTAAAAAGATTTTTGGTATATTTTACCCCATCTTCCTCACTGCTAATCATCTCTGAAGGCCCTCACTACTAGTGTTGAGCCACCCCCGTAGTGTTCGAGTTCGGTTCGTCGAACACCCGTGTGTTCGCCGAACTGTTCGTCGAACTGTTCGTCGAACACCTTCGAACACCGTTAAAACCAATGGCAGGCAAACAAAAACACATAGAAACACATAGAAAACACCTTCAAAGGTGTCCAAAAGCTGACAAACTGCTCAGAAGACACAACTAACACATGGAAAAGTGACAAGTACATATAGTCATGCGAAAAGAAAAGAGGTGGAGGAGTAAAAGGAGGGGGAGATACAGATATAGGCATGTCATGCCCTTCTAAAATCCAAAAAGTGAGAAGCCGACATGTTCAGTCCGCTCCTGCCCGTGCCACCTCCGTGTCGCCGGGTTTGTGCCAGAGCCGCGGTGAACCCTGACGGCCAGCCCCCCTCTCCCAATACTGGTGCCTGTCCGCTGGTGGGTCGAGCGAGCCCCCCTGTGGTGGAGGCAGCTCTAAGCTTTTTAATTTAAATTGTCTCTCTAATTTGAATGAATACACTTTAAATCCATTTACAAGGATCTATTGGAGGGCAAGTCTCATGCCAGCAGCCGCGTAATTCCAGCTCCAGTAGCGTCCACTAAAGCTGCTGCAGTTAAAAAGCTTTTATAAGGATCGAGCTCGGCTGTCCACCGCAAGGCATCCTACTGCCAGTCCCAGCCCCTATGCCTTGGGGTGCCTCCTGATGCTCTTCACTGAGTATCCCGTGGTCCCGAAGCATTTCCTTTGAAAAAATTAAGTGTCCAAACCACAGGTGGTGTAGCTTGCTTAACAGCCGGGATAATCCGCTGACTAGCAGACACTGCTACTAGGCACAAAGTATTTCCTGGGCTAGATGCAGTTAAAATTTGTAATTAGATACTCTCGTTGGATGCTGAGAAAGCATTCCATAGAGTCTCCTGGCACGCCATATATGATTCTCTTAAAAAGCTTGGGGTAGGGGTCTAGGGGACCCTTTTATAGCCAAAATCACGGCCCTGTATCGCAATACGTCACCTAGGCTGAAGATAAATGGAACTGTAGCACCCTGAGGGCTCGGTTGCTACAGAGGTATTGCACCTCACCCAGAGGTGTGATATCTCACTCTCAGGTAAGGATGTAATGTAGATCAGGACCCGACACCTGCATGCATTACACCACATTGCCGTGGGGCAGGGCGACCAATATGCCCCTGAGATGGGGGGAGGGAACACTGAGGAAGGGGAACCCTGTAGTGCAGGAGCAGGGAGGAAGCAGTTCCTGGGTGCATTGAGAAGGGAGTATAAAAGGTGGGCACCATCTTAGTTCAGTGCAGAGAAGTCTGAGCAGAAGTGGCAGGGAGCAGGGGCTCTGCATGAGCTCTGCTCCGGAGGCGGGCCTAGTAACAGAGGCCCAGGCCTGGAAGAGGGAGAAGGAAGGAAGAGGAGCGGAGAAGGCTCCAGGAACGAGGAACGAAGGGATCCCAGGGGTGCGGACGGGCGAGTCGCCACCGCACGCCCGAATCCACCTGCGTGGAGGGGTCAGGCCAAAGGGGGAGACCGGTCCCCGAAACTAGTGGAGGCAGGAAATGACCCTCAGCTAGAAACAGGAGGCTGTGACATTTTATGTGGCGCAGCCCCTCGCTACACCCGCTAGGAAGGCACCACATAGGGTCAGGGAAACTGGCGCCAAGTTTACCAAGAGGAGGCCCGAGGCAGCCGGACAGAAGGGTTGGTAAGAAAGGCCAGACAAAGGACACACAAAGGGGGTCCTGTGAAGCGCTCCAAAGTTATCTGGGAGTTGTCTGAGCCCCTCACCTGGTGAGCACAGTACGACGTGGGCAGCCGTTACCTGCAGACGTGGTCTGGATAATAAGAACTGTGAGTAAAGGCCCTGGACTGCATCACTGACTCCGTGTCGTTACTGCTGCTGCCCTGCACCATCACCCCCATCCTCCGCATACACTGCCCTGAGGCTATACTCCTCCCGTGGGGAGTTATGCTACGCTCTGCTGCACCCACAACACCAGCCTCAGCGGTCTGCCCTGGAGCGGCGGTTCACTCTGACCGCAATCCACGGGTGGCGTAGTCGGACATTTAAACATCAAAACCACATAAATAGTTCCGCCACTGGTTTGACCGCCCTGAGCCACGGAACCGGGTCGCCGCCACGGAGACTACAACCACCAGCATCCACCAAAAAGGGTCCGGCTCCGGGTGTCCCAAGGCCCAGGGGGCGCGTCAGAACATTTTCATCACCTTTCACAATCACCAATGGGACAACGCAGGGATGTTCTCTGTCCCCTCTCTTATACATCCTAGTGACGGAGCACCTGCTCTCATCAATTCGCCATAACCCCAATATTAGGTGGATTGAGGTGGGAGGCACCGAGTACAAGTGCTCTCTATTTGCTGATGATGTCCTAGTATATATCACTCAATCACATATATCCATCCATGCTGTTATGGCTGAAATAGATCACTTTGTTACATGGTCAAATTTTAAAATCAATGCAGCGAAGTCTGAGGCCCTCGATGTCTCCCTCCCCAAATTCATATAGGATTCCATCCAGTCCAACTTTCCCTTTGCCTGGCCCTCACAGGGTATCAAATACTTAGGAATTCCTATTCATAGAGACCTCTCCCATCTATGTTATCTTAATTTTGGGCCCTTTATTGAACAACTCCATACAGACCACGGTTGGCAAGTTAGAACTGTAAGATTCACTACGTGAACCACTGGTGTTTTGTGGAAAAGCACATGTACACTGCGTTCCAAATTATTATGCAAAAAGTGTTTAGGAGTGATAAGGGGAGAATTTGTTTGTTTGTCAGTTAAACTCATTGATGGTGATGTGTGTCAGGGCTCTTTATATCACTGTAAGCAATTGCAGACACCTGTGCTAATTAGTTTGGCAGGTGTGTCCAATGAAAGGCAAGACTACTTAAGAAGGCTGTCTCACATTATTAAGCAGCCTACATTTTCTGCCAAAATGGGAAAGAAAAAGGATGTGTCGGCTGCTGAGAAGCAACAAATTGTGGAGTGTTTAGGTCAAGGCATGACTACAATCAACATTGTGCGATGATCAGGATGAAGTGTCTTGGCAATCAAGAAGTATGTAGCTGATTCACAGTACACACGTGTGCGTGCTGATAAGGGCAAATTGAGGACTCTTTCCTACAGGCAATTACGTCAGGTTAAAAGAGCAGCGGCAAAAAAGCCTTGTCATAGCAGCAGACAAGTTTTTGAAGCTGCTGGTGCCTCCAACGTCCCCCGAACAACAAGATGCAGGGTCCTTCAGAGGTTTGCAGCTGTGCATACGCCATCCTGTCGACCTCCTCTATCCACTTCACACAAGCAGAAACGGCTCCAGTGGGCCAAACATTACATGAAGACTGATTTCAAAACTGTTTTGTTCACGGATGAGTGCCGTGCAGCGCTCGATGGTCCAGATGGATGGAGTGGAGGATGGCTGGTTGATGGACACCCCACGCAAACACGGCTACAGCGCCAACAAGGAGGAGGTGGAGTAATGTTTTGGGCTGGAATCATGGGGAGAGAGATTGTCGGCCCCTTTAGGATCCCTGAAGGCGCTAAAGATGAACTCCATAATGTATGTGGATTTTCTCAAACAGCACTTCCTGCCATGGTTCAAGAAGAAGAACCGTGTATTTCACAGCAAGATCATTTTTTTGCATGATAATGCACCATCTCATGCTGCACATAAAACATCTGCATCTCTGGCTGATATGGGCATAAAAGGGGACAAACTTATGGTGTGACCCCCATGCTCCCCTGACCTCTACCCCATTCAGAACCTTTGGAGCATCTTTAAAAGGAGTGTCTATGATGGCGGGAGGCAGTTCACATCTAAGCAACAGCTCTGGGAGGGTATTCTGTCCTCATGCAAAACAATTGAAGCAGAAACCATCCAAAACCTGACAAATTCAATGGACGAGAGAGTTCAGAAGCTCCTTTCGAACAAGGGGTCCTATGTGAAAATGTAACATCACCTAGAATAAAGTTTTGAGTTGAAAACTGTTTGATTTCAGTTTCTAACAACCTGCTAATGCTTATAATTTCAAAAATGACCATTTTTTTGGTCTTTATTAAAATGAAAAGGTTGATCGAAAAGTTTGGGGGATCTAAGAGTGTGGCAACCCAGTAGTCATGATTACTTCGAATTCTGACAATATGAGGGTCATGCTGCAGGTAGTGCAGCAAGAAGGCACTTATGTGTCTTGCGCATCTCGGAGCCCCAAAATTATTTTCCGGGCTAGATGCAGCTAAAAATTATTATTAATTTTAAATCTGGTGAAGCTTTAGTATAGATGGCCTAATAGGATCAGTGCTGCACACTGCTACAAAGCCCAAATTATTTTCCAGTCAAGATACAGATAAACATGATTAGTAATTTTAAATCTGGTGGAGCTTATTATAGATGGCCTAATAGAATCAGTGCTGCACACTGCTACAAAGCCCAAATTATTTTCCAGCCAAGATACAGATAAACATGATTAGTAATTTGAAAGCTTAAAACTGTTGGTAGGGTGATTTTAACCAATCATCAAGCTTTTACTCTCCCCAGGATGACACAGGGGTAGAAAAGTCGTTTCAGATCCATGATTTGTTCATCTTTATGAACGTGAGTCTGTCTACATTATCAGTGGAGAGCCGCGTGCGCTTATCTGTCAGCACACCACCAGCAGCGCTGAACACACGTTCAGACAGAACGCTGGCTGCGGGGCATGACAAGATCTCCAAGGCGTAAGTGGCTAGCTCCGGCCATTTATCCAGATTGGAAGCCCAAAAAGAGCAAGGGTCCAGTGACACAGTCATGGCTTCAATGTTTACTTGGAGATACTCCTGTACCATCGTCTCTAGGCGTTGACTATGTGTCAGACTTCTTGTTTCCTGTGGCCTTGCAAAGGATGGGCTAAAAAAGTGGTGAAATGATTCCGCAAAATTGATGTTACCAGCAGATACTGTGGTTCTGTTACGGTTTGAGTGCTGAACACTTGACGGTCCCATGGTTGGCAAGTTGGAACTGTGAGATTCACTACGTGCACCACTGGTATTTTGTGGAAAAGCACATGTAAGATTCTGCAACAGTCTCTGCTGATACTCCTGCATGCGTGCATCCCTTTCTATGGCAGGAATAATTTCTGCAAATTTACTTTTGTACCGGGGATCTAACAGTGTGGCAACCCAGTAGTCAGGATTATTTCTAATTCTCACAATTCGAGGGTCATGTTGCAGGTAGTGCAGCAAGAAGGCACTCATGTGTGTTGCGCATCCAGGAGCACCAAGTCCCTGTTGTGTTGGTGGCGAGGTAACAATCATGCTTCCTTCCTCTGTCCTCTCCCCCCAACCTCGCACAACAGAAATGTGATCAAGGTCTCCCTCATCTGATGAGTCTTCCATCAGTTCGTCCTCCACTTCTTCCTGGGCTCCTGCACCTTCCTCACTAGTTTGGCTGCTACCATGCGCCCTGGTAAAACCATCTCCCCCACCCTCACATGCCTGCCGCCTTGGTGCTGCCGACCGTCTGGACCTTGCAGATGTTAGCCCTTCCGCATACAACTCCTCCTCCTCTACTTCCTCCACCTCCTCTTGTGCCACCACCTGACTCCGAATTCTGTTTAACATGTGCTCCAGCATGTAAATCACCGGAATAGTCATGCTGATAATGGCATCGTCAGCACTAAACATCTTCGTCGCCATTTCAAAACTGTGCAGAAGGGTGCATAGGTCCCTGATCTGAGACCACTCTTCCAGCGTGATTTGCCCCACCTCTGGATCTCGTTGGCCCAGGCTATATGTCAGAACGTATTGCACCAGGGCTTGTCGGTGCTGCCACAGTCGCTGCAACATGTGCAGAGTTGAATTCCACCGGGTAGGCACATCGCATTTTAGCCGGTGAAGTGGCAGGCCCAACGACTTCTGTAGAGATGTAAGTCGCTGAGCTGCGGGATGCGAACGGCGGAAGTGAGCACACAGCGACCGTGCCCTCTGCATAAGACCATCTAGTCTGGGATAGTGGGCTAAAAATTGCTGGACAACCAGGTTCAACACGTGAGCCATACAAGGCACGTGTGTGACATTGCCCCGGCGAAGGGCCGCACCCAGGTTTGCAGCATTGTCGCACACGGCCTTCCCTGGTTTCAGGTCCAGTGGAGACAACCATTCATGAAATTGGTTCTCCAGAGCTGACCACAACTCCTCCGCTGTGTGACTCACATTTCCCAGACATTTCAATGTAAAAACCGCCTGATGACGTTGAGCCCTACTGCCAGCATAGTAAGGAGGTGTGCAGGATCCCTTCTGCGCAGTTAGAAAGCTTGTGGCATGACCAGACAGGCTTTAGGTGCAGGTGGAAGACCAAGAGGAGGTTGAGGAGGCAGAAGCAGTGGAGGAACTTTGACATAAAGAGGATTGACGCACAACTCGTGGGGACGGCAAGACTTGTACAGCAGCCCCTTGTCCTGCTGTCACCATAGTTACCCAGTGCCCAGTCAGCGACATGTAACGCCCCTGTCCATGCCTACTCGTCCAAGTGTCTGTGGTGAAATGCACCCTGTCACACACAGAGTTTCTCAAAGAAGCGGTGATGTTGTGTGCGACATGCTGTGGAGCGCAGGCACACCTTTCTTTGAGAAGTAGTGCCGACTGGGCATCTGGTACTGGGGCACTGCGACGGACATAAGGTCTCGAAAATCCTCTGTGTCCACCAGGCGGAAAGGCAGCATTTCTGTAGCCAAGAGCTTGCAGATGGTGAAATTCAACCTCTTAGCTTTCTCATGGCTAGGAGGAAATGGTCTTTTACTTGTCCACATCTGAGGGACCAAGGGCTGGCTATTGTGCTTAGACGGGGTTGATAAGGGTGTCCCCGGCAAACTGCCGGTCTGTGAGGAAGATGCAGGCGGACATGTTAGGTTGCCTTGATCCAAAGGTGGTGCTATCGATGTCGGACAGCGCTCAACACCAGCTGGTGTTACCACCTCCAAAGAAAATGATGACCTGCCAATCACGCTGGCTGTTGCGGGTAAAGAGGTTGCAGGTCTGCGCCCCAAAACAGGTGTGACTGCTGTCCCCCCAGTCACAGAGGATGAAGAGGCCGCGGATGCACAAGATATGGCAGACGGTGGTTGGCCCGGCTGGCTAAGCCGCATTGTAGCACACTGAGCTCCCCACTGCAACTTATGCTTCATGTCCATGTGCCGGTTCATGCATGAAGTACTCAAACTATGTATTTTTTGGCCTCTACTTAGCTTTTGCTGACAAATGTTACAGATAACACGAGTTGGGTCATCTTTATCGATCTGAAAAAATGCCCAGGCTATGCAAGGCTTAGCACCCATGCGACCTGAAGAGCCACCACGACTTGTGGTGAGAGGCAGAGTTGTGTTTGAGGATGCAGTTGTTGACGTGCTTCCAGTACTACGTCTCTGTCCAGGAAGGCGCAACCTGACCTCGTCGTCACTAGCATCTTCCTCCACCTCCTCTGCTGACCTCATCTCTTGGCTGACTGTGGGTTGACAGTAAGTGGGATCTCCAACCTCATCATCATCACCCTGTGCGTTATCACACCCGTTGTCCTCAGAGCCAACCTGTTCCTGCCCTGACAAAAAACTAAAGTTGTCGCTCCAATCAGGTATTTGAGTCTTATCATCGTCTTCCTCATTGTCTCCACCAACAGGAGTTACAGTTTGGGAATGAGGGTCTACATTATGGTCAGAACCTTCTGCGTCTGGTCCTGGATCCGACTCATAAAGATTCTGGGCATCAGTGCAGATCATTTCCTTGTCTGGATTCACAGAAGCGCTGGAGTCGACCTCTGATTCCCAGGCTATAGTATGAGTAAACAGCTCTGCAGACTCAACCATCTGTTCTACCTCATACTCAGACGGGCAGCTGGAGATTTGGGAGCTGTGAGGAAGCAAGTGTGATTGGGGTGACACCTTTGAGGACTGGAGTATTTGTGATGTTGAAGTTGATGTGGAGGAGAGCCCACTTAAAGGAGCACTTGATATCCGTTGAAGCACCTGCTGTTTTTGTGCCTCCTCTGGAATTTGTAGCGATTGGCGTGGCCGTAAGAAAGGGATCTTATCACATTGTCCGCTAAAAGAAGTAGACATTTTAGTTTGGCTGGAAGATGGTCTTTCTTCTGCAGATTTTATTGTTGTTTTAACACCTACCCCACGGACACAACCTTTTTTCCCCTTCCCAACACGCCTATTCCCCTTTCCACCAGCAGCAGGCCTTTTTCCACTTATTTTGGTGGTTAACTAATTCACAACTCTGGAGTTGTTTGCACAAAAAAACAATGGATGGGAACCGAGCAGAGCTGAGTGGCCAAACTGTGGTATTAGGCCAAAACTATTGGCTGGGTTAGATGCAGAAAAAAATTATATTCAATTTGCAACCTGATGGAGGTCAGTATAGATGGACTAATACAACAAGTCCCACACACAGCTAGAAGCCCAATATTTTTTCAGAGGTAGATGCAGAAAAAAATATATTCAGTTTGCAACCTGATGGAGGTCAGTATAGATGGAGTAATAGAACAAGTCCCACACACAGCTAGAAGCCCAAATATTTTTTCAGAGGTAGATGCAGATAAAAATTATTTTTAATTTGCAACCTGATGGAGGTCAGTATAGATGGACTAATAGAGAAAGTCCCACACACAGCTAGAAGCCCAATATTTTTTCAGAGCTAGATGCAGATAAAAATTATATTCAATTTGCAACCTGATGGAGGTCAGTATAGATGGACTAATAGAACAAGTCCCACACACAGCTAGAAGCCCAAATATTTTTTCAGAGGTACTGTAGATGCAGATAAAAATTATTTTTAATTTGCAACCTGATGGAGGTCAGTATAGATGGACTAATAGAGAAAGTCCCACACACTGCTAGAAGGCCAAATATTTTTTCAGAGCTAGATGCAGATAAAAATTATTTTTAAATTGCAACCTGATGGAGGTCAGTATAGATGGACTAATAGAGAAAGTCCCACACACTGCTAGAAGGCCAAATATTTTTTCAGAGCTAGATGCAGATAAAAATTATATTCAATTTGCAACCTGATGGAGGTCAGTATAGATGGACTAATAGAGAAAGTCCCACACACTGCTAGAAGGCCAAATATTTTTTCAGAGCTAGATGCAGATAAAAATTATATTCAATTTGCAACCTGATGGGGGTCAGTATAGATGGACTAATAGAACAAGTCCCACACACAGCTAGAAGCCCAAATATTTTTTCAGAGGTACTGTAGATGCAGATAAAAATTATTTTTAATTTGCAACCTGATGGAGGTCAGTATAGATGGACTAATAGAGAAAGTCCCACACACTGCTAGAAGGCCAAATATTTTTTCAGAGCTAGATGCAGATAAAAATTATTTTTAATTTGCAACCTGATGGAGGTCAGTATAGATGGACTAATAGAGAAAGTCCCACACACTGCAAGAAGGCCAAATATTTTTTCAGAGCTAGATGCAGATAAAAATTATATTCAATTTGCAACCTGATGGAGGTCAGTATAGATGGACTAATAGAACAAGTCCCACACACAGCTAGAAGCCCAAATATTTTTTTCAGAGGTACTGTAGATGCAGATAAAAATTATTTTTAATTTGCAACCTGATGGAGGTCAGTATAGATGGACTAATACAACAAGTCCCACACACAGCTAGAAGCCCAATATTTTTTCAGAGGTAGATGCAGAAAAAAATATATTCAGTTTGCAACCTGATGGAGGTCAGCATAGATGGAGTAATAGAACAAGTCCCACACACAGCTAGAAGCCCAAATTTTTTTTCAGAGGTAGATGCAGATAAAAATTATTTTTAATTTGCAACCTGATGGAGGTCAGTATAGATGGACTAATAGAGAAAGTCCCACACACTGCTAGAAGGCCAAATATTTTTTCAGAGCTAGATGCAGATAAAAATTATATTCAATTTGCAACCTGATGGAGGTCAGTATAGATGGACTAATAGAGAAAGTCCCACACACTGCTAGAAGGCCAAATATTTTTTCAGAGCTAGATGCAGATAAAAATTATATTCAATTTGCAACCTGATGGAGGTCAGTATAGATGGACTAATAGAACAAGTCCCACACACAGCTAGAAGCCCATATATTTTTTCAGAGGTACTGTAGATGCAGATAAAAATTATTTTTAATTTGCAACCTGATGGAGGTCAGTATAGATGGACTAATAGAGAAAGTCCCACACACTGCTAGAAGGCCAAATATTTTTTCAGAGCTAGATGCAGAAAAAAATTATATTCAGTTTGCAACCTGATGGAGGTCAGTATAGATGGACTAATAGAGAAAGTCCCACACACTGCAAGAAGGCCACATATTTTTTCAGAGGTAGATGCAGAAAAAAATATATTCAGTTTGCAACCTGATGGAGGTCTGTATAGATGGATTAATAGAACAAGTCCCACACACAGCTAGAAGCCCAATATTTTTTCAGAGGTAGATGCAGAAAAAAATATATTCAGTTTGCAACCTGATGGAGGTCAGTATAGATGGACTAATACAACAAGTCCCACACACAGCTAGAAGCCCAATATTTTTTCAGAGGTAGATGCAGAAAAAAATATATTCAGTTTGCAACCTGATGGAGGTCTGTATAGATAGATTAATAGAACAAGTCCCACACACAGCTAGAAGCCCAATATTTTTTCAGAGCTAGATGCAGAAAAAAATATATTCAGTTTGCAACCTGATGGAGGTCTGTATAGATGGATTAATAGAACAAGTCCCACACACAGCTAGAAGCCCAATATTTTTTCAGAGGTAGATGCAGAAAAAAATATATTCAGTTTGCAACCTGATGGAGGTCAGTATAGATGGACTAATACAACAAGTCCCACACACAGCTAGAAGCCCAATATTTTTTCAGAGCTAGATGCAGAAAAAAATTATATTCAATTTGCAACCTGATGGAGGTCAGTATAGATGGACTAATAGAATGATGCTATGCCCAAAAGATTTTACTTCACTAGGTGCAGTAAAAAAATGGGTATTCTATACACAGGTGGTATATCTTGCAACACAGATAGGCTACTCCACTGACTAACACACTCTGCAATAGGCCAAAAAGGATTAGCTTTGCTAGATTCAGCCAAATGCTGTGAAAAAAACTTGCACAGCACTGGCACAGACCTGCCTGGCAAAAACTGATAAGAACTGATGTAACCTAGTCCTGAAAAGGACTCCAATTACAATTAGTCTTTACTCCCACAATCTATCTATTTAAGAGCACAGACCTGCCTGATAAAAGTCGTAGGAAATGCTGTAACCTAGTCCTTAAAAGGACTGCAATCACAACTATTCCCTACTCCCAAGCTATCTGTAGATTTGTGCGAAAATTGGCTTGAAATTAACAAGGTATAGCGCACACAGCAACAGCGGTGCCGTCTAACACGCAGCTGCAGCAGTGAGAAAATGGTGGCGACGGGGAAAATGGCTTGGTCTTATAGGGCAAGGACATGTGACATACACTGCCAATGACACATGCCCTTGCTTGTGTGAAAAAAAGCACTTCGCTCCGTGTGTGCGCTGCTGATAGGCTGACAGATTGCACCTCCCCACTGCAAATGCGGGAAAGAGAAAAAAAAATGGAGATCTTCATTGTTCCTGCAGAGATCCATCCCCTGCCCCTCCCCCCACCCCGCTGTACACTCAAACTGCGTATTAACATTAATTTTCATCATTACTGAGAAAAAAATCCAGTTATGATTTTGGTGCACGAACAGTTATCGAACATAACCTCGAACAGCCGAATTTTTCTCAAATTGTTCGTGTTCGCCGAACGGCTCGAACACCGCCCAAAACAGCTCGAATTTGAGATTGGCGAACAGTTCGAGTAGAACAACGCTCATCTCTACTCACTACTTGTTCAAACCACCAGGCAGTAACACTCAGATCATGTATGACCATGCACACAACATTGAACAGACTCATTGGAAAATCATTGGGTGCGTTCACCGATGTGTGCACCCTCATGCATGATCTATATATACGCTTTTGCCTGGTAGTTTGGGTGATTGGTGGGAGTTTCAGGATTTGGACTCCCACTAATCAACAATTCATGAGATATCAAAAAGATTATTTGCACTTTTTAGTATGACTGACTTGAAAATTTGTAAAACATCTAGAAAATAAAAGTATATCCCATGATAGAATAAATCCTGCCACACAAAACTATGAAAACTTGTCTCCTCTGAACTGGAGACTAAAGTAAACAGAGTAGAATGTAACATTTCATAACTTGGATATTCTGAGACTTATCTGAGGACACAGCATCGCCCCAGGATGTCTGCAAGATTCAACTCATTCTTACATTTACATAGCTCTCAATTTTATTTGGCACCAAAATCTTAGTACATACACGCCTAACATGGCATTGTTGTGGGAGACCTATGTTTGCTCAAGTATATGTATTTTGTTCTTAACTGTGAAGTCCTCAAATCTTGTTACTTTGTACCCGGCAGACATTCAATTACTTTCTCCGGTTCTTGCACTCATATTTTTCCTTGCCTATGTTTAATCATCAGCACAAGCTTTTGTCCTTTACTGAGTTAGCATTCCTGCATGACATATGGCGGAGGCATACGTTATTTACTATAGTAGCAGAAGAAGAATGTTATAATTGCAGTGAAAATTAGTGCAGTTGTGCAGAATATACTGCAGGGAGGGTACGCCCATGGAAAATGTCATAGTATTTGGATTGCAGACAACTAATTAAAGATCTGGTATTCTAACAGAATTCCATAGATCAGATCACTGCACATGGAATGTAAAAGTGGGAAATACATTTTTGACAGATACATTATGAGAAGATACATCAAGGTAAAGAAAAGGATCACCTAAACACATAGTTACATACAATTGATACATTGGCTGGGGGTCCACTTATTGGTTGTTACGAGAGATGAGTGGATCGGGTAAAATTTGAATTTGCATGTTCACACATTTTTTCGATTCGTGGAGAATAACTTAATAAAATAAACATAAAAAGGAACCTTGCTATGATCTGGGGTCTCTCCAGACCCTAGAGCATAATGAAACAATATCTAAAAAATAAAAAATACTTATATCTACCTCACCACTCACCTCTTTGGCACTTCCACTCCTCATCATCACCCGTCCGGTTCTCAATGCATCTTCTGATTCCCACCGCTCATGCTGAAATACTCATCTTGTGAGTATTTGTGCAGGACTGTCCTGGGTCTCATCAGAGCCAGAAGTCCGGGCTTAGTGTGAGAGGTCCTTGGATTTAAGCGTGAGAGGTGGGTAATAGAAGATGCAATGAGGACCAAACAGGTGACAGTGAGGAGCGGAAGGGGCCAGAAAGGTGAGCAGTAAGGTAAGTATAAGGATTATTTTATTTTTTTACCCTAGTGATCACCATTTAGCTAAATCTATGTGGAAGCGAATTCCCCAAAAATTTTTCATTTTGGTGACAACTGATATTTGTAAAATTCGAGTAGATTTTAATTCCATTCAAATTTATTCACTCATCTCTAGTTGTTGTTACCATTCTAATGTCCCCTACAATATCTTATTATCTTATAAAATGTATATACAAGTAAATAGCTGGAAAATGAATAAAAAGAAAGTAAAAAAACAAGCAAATCAAAGAATGACCGCCCAAACTACAGATATGCAACCGAAAATTATATATCACTTATATAAAAATTACTTTAGCAGAAAGGTGGACACAACTGAAGGACTGTATGTAATCTTGTGCTACCTGTAAATGAGCTGATAATTTGCCATCACTCAATACACATGATGTTAAAGGGAAGGTGGCGCAATTTTTATTTTTGTATTAATAATTATTGATTATATAATCAATTATTTTTAATACAAAATTAAATTAACTACTTTAATAGTTTTTTATTTATTATTTTTTACTTCAGCCACTGGGGGCTGCCATTTGCATATGGGGGTGTGTAAGTGTCTGAGCACAACACTTACACCTCAAATACAGCAGCCCCTGGGAATAAGAGACTGTGGTCACTGTCCGATCACATCTCTTGCATTGACGCTGCTTCTCCTGCTTCTAGTCGTGACCTGGGCACGCCCCTATTTTCAGGAGAATTAACTCCAATCATTGTAAAGTAGCTTAAAGGGAATCTGTCACCACTTTGGAATTATCAGACCTCTTCTATGGCCATACAGGGTATAGAAAAGTAAATCTATACATACCTGTATTGCCCATAGTAGAGGTCTGAATGCAGAGAAATGTAGTTTTAACTTCTTGGTTTTTCACAAGCTTGGCGTCCCCCGGACACCAAGCTATCCCCGCCCATCTGCTTATTATTCCACAAAATCCCCGCCTATGTACACGTTTACCATATTTCACCCCATCCCCGCACGTCACAGGTCCCTGAGACCTGCGCTTTTTTCCCTCACCTCCAGTCGCATGCGCAAAGCGCGGCTCACATGGAGCGTGCTTTGTTTCCTCCCGGGCCCGTTAGGCTGAGCAGAGTGCCGTAGTGCTCTATTGTGCAGGCGCCGGGGAGTCACTGTGACAATAAAGCACTGCTGCACTGTCAGCCAAACGGGCCCGGGAGGAAACAAAGCACGCTCCCCGTGAGCCGCGGTGAGGGGGAAGGGGGAAAAAAGCACACCTCACAGGGCCCTGTCACGTGCGGGGAGGGGGGTAAATATGATAAACGTGGACATAGGCGGGGAATTGGTAGAATAATAAGCAGATGGGCGGGGATACCTTGGCGTCCGGGGGACCAAGAAGATAAAACTACATTTCTCTACATTCAGACCTCTTCCATGGGCCATACAGATATGTATAGATTTACTTTTCTATACCCTGTATGCCCATAGAAGAGGTCTGATAACTCCAAGGTGGTGACAGATTCCATTTAATTACCAAACATAATAGATATTCACCCTTCCTGAATGCAAGATTGACGCTCCAGTCTCTATGTTTTGGCTGCAGAGGTGATGTCATGATGACGCTTCACAGTAATAGTAAATCACTAAGCTCAGCTGCAGTGCCGATGTAGACAGCACGAGCCACGGCAATGATGCACACTGTCGATGTGACATCACTGCTGCAGCCTAAACACTGTGACCAGAGCAACGGTGGAGAGTCGGCGCAGGACACGAACATGGTGAGAACCTGCTTGTTATGTTAGCTATTTTACAGAGTTTTGGGTCCACTTTTCTGACAGTGGACAACCACTTTAATGACTGTCACTAATTTATTTTTGGTTATTTGATTCCAAAATAACTGTATCTTGTCCTACAGCTGATGGCATCTATTTAATAACATTCAGTGATCATTATCAAAGACTAGTGATGAGCGAGCACTAAAATGCTCGGGTACTCGTTGCTCGGGTCGAGCAAATTGGAATACTCGAGTGCTCGTCCCGAGCAACGAGCCTAATGTAAGTCTATGGGAAACTCGAGCATTTTTCAGGCGGCTCCCCACAGCGGTCCGCAGAGGGCCTAAAAATTGCCCAAATCGATGGGAACAGTGCTCAAATGACATGGGAACAGCATGGGGAAGACCCCTGGAAGCATCTCTGACTCCCAGATCACTGCTGTCAGCAACATAGTCAGAATATTACACCACTTTTACAGACTCACAATAGAACATACAAAAATGAAACCAAAATGGATTTTACTGGGAAATATGTTAAGGAACATCCTTTCCAGGGTAATGACTTGTATATAAGGCAAAATAAATAACCAAAAACAAAAATACTCCTTCACACCTTGGGCTATGTTCACACGTAGCGTTTTTGATGCGTTTTTGCACTTTTGCATTGCTTTCAACCAAGACAAATGCATTCACCAGGAAATGTCATTTTAACATTTTAAAACCTTATCTGGCCATGTGGTATGTGACTCATCATCAGACACATGCATACAGTGCTGAAAAGACATGGGAACAGCATGGGGAAGACCTCTGGAAGCATCTCTGACTCCCAGGTCACTGCCTAAAAGTGTGCCCATCATAAGTGATCCTTGGCGCATGCGAAGATGCCTCCTGCCATGCACCTGTCGTTGCAACAATCACCATCCACGTCCTTGTCCCACTGCATTGTTCAGTTGTCCCTACCCCATTCCTTGGAATGCAAGCGCAAGTATGTAGCCAGCCACCCACAGGCTGCAATACTATACTGTCAAATTTTTGACAGTTGCTTGCACTTGAAATGTGGCCTTTTAGGCTCATGGAGGCGGAAGCTTTTCAAAACCTCATGCCGGCGGCGGCCGGGTGTCCATACTCAGACCCCAGCCGCCACTATATTTCCCGGTATCACCTCCGCCTTCCACAAGCACGGGTCCCACAACATTACCCGTGCCCTCCCCAGTGCACTTACTGGGAAGGACCGCCTATCCACAAATACGTGGACAGGAGAATGTGGCCAGGGACGGTACGGAGCCAGTCCACAACTTTTTTGCTAAGAGTTGTATTTAGCTTAGTGAAAGGACTGGCACAGAGGGAAACCGATCCACATTAAAAAAGCAGCCATAGAGTGTCCGGGAACCTTCCCAAACACTTTTCTAAGCCAGGGCTGCTTTTCGGCACGGTTGGACAGGCCAACCAGAGAACCGGAGACTCCCCCGGCGGGCCCTGGCTTCTCCTTCAGGAGAGTTCATAGTGTTGAGGTGAGGCCATGATGATGATAGAGGCCACCATCTGCTTAGTTTTCTGTTACTTGGAATGCAAGTGCAAGTATGCAGCCAGCAACCCACCCACCCACAGGCCGCAACACTAAACTGCCAGATTTCTGGGCAGCTCTTTGCACTTGAAATATGGCCTTTTAAGCTCGTGGAGGCGGAAGCTTTTCACAACTTCATGCCGGCGGCGGCCGAGTGTCCATACTCGGTCCCCAGCCGCCACTATATTTCCCGGTATCGCCTTCGCCTTCCACAAGCACGGGTCCCACAGCATTACCCGTGCCCTCCCCAGTGCACTTACTGGGAAGGACCACCTAACCACAGACATGTGGACAGGTGAATGTGGCCAGGGACGGTACGGAGCCAGTCCACAACTTTTTTTGCTAAGAGTTGTATTTAGCTCAGTGAAAGGACTGGCATAGAGGGAAACCGTATGTACCCTGCGTGTCATTTCTCCCATGAAGTCCTGTAATTGAGCTTGTTGCAGAAGCAATGGCAGCCCGTCCAACATCAACTCGCACTTGTCGGTGGTGCTTTGACACACACACACATCTTTCTTTGCGCATTTAATTTCTTGAATACAGAGTTGGACAATGGCCTGATCTGTAATGCGTTTTGAGAAATAACATGCATAAGCATGGCCGATCCACATTAAAAAAGAGGCCATAGAGTGTCTGGGAACCTTCCCAAACACTTTTCTTAGCCAGGGCTGCTTTTCGGCAAGGTTGGACGGGCCCACCAGAAAACCAGAGGCTCCTACGACGGGCCCTGGCTTCTCCTTCAGGACAGTTCATAGTGTTGAGGTGAGGCCATGATGATGATAGAGGACACCATCTGCTTAGTTTTCTGTTACTTGGAATGCAAGTGCAAGTATGCAGCCAGCCACCCACCCACCCACAGGCCGCAACACTAAACTGCCAGATTTCTGGGCAGCTCTTTGCACTTGAAATATGGCCTTTTAAGCTGGTGGAGGCGGAAGCTTTTCACAACCTCATGCCGGCGGCGGCCGGGTGTCCATACTCGGTCCCCAGCCACCACTGTATTTCCCGGTCTCGCCTCCGCCTTCCACAAGCATGGGTCCCACAGCATTACCCGTGCCCTCCCCAGTGCACTTACTGGGAAGGACCGCCTAACCATAAACACGTGGACAGGTGAATGTGGCCAGGGACGGTACGGAGCCAATCTACAACTTTTTTTTGCTGAGAGTTGTATTTAGCTTGGTGAAAGGACTGGCATAGAGGGAAATCGTATGTACCCTGCGTGTCATTTCTCCCAGGAAGTCCTCTAAAGCTGCTTGCACTTAAAATGTGGCCTGAACATTACAGCTGGTATTTTTCTGTGGGAATTTGCTCGCCTCCTACCAGCTTGGAATATTTCCAGCAAACTATGGTACGACGCCATGGTATTAGCACTGCACCCAGTACCAGTAGCGAAGCCATCCCCAATTTCCTTCTCAGGAATTTTATTTGGTAGACTAAGTGGCTGCCCAAATACATTTTCTTACAAAGGAGCTGAAGATAGAGTGGCAGTAGGTGCAAGTTTCTCCAGCCTGTTAGATATTATTTTTTAAGACAAATGCATTCACGGGGAAATGTCATTTTAACATTTTACAACCTTATCTGGCAATGTGGTGTGTGACACATCATCAGACACGTCCTGTTTTATTTATGATGGAGGGACTCTGAAAGTCATAAAGCCTATTTTTATAGGGACATCAGACGGCCCTTACTATTCTTAAAAGGCCAGCAGTCGGCCCTAGCTATTGTTAGAGAGCCATCAGCCGGCTATGCTTTGTTGTTCCCATTATTAACAAGTGGGTCTCCTATACTGTTATTGCGTATCCAGTGACTGCAATTGGACGCAACCCAATACCCCTTTGAAGAGACATAGAGGAGGGCCTTAGTAAAAAAAATGTTCCCATTATAAAGGAACGGGTCTCCTATAGTGGTAATGCCCATGCTGTGACTGCAAGGGCTGCCAAAATTTGGGAAAAACCCCACTAAGAATTTAAAGACACATAGAGCAGGGCCACAGTAACAAGGTACAACATGTTCCCATTAGAAATGAGAGGGTCTGCTATACAGTTATAGGGTATGCAGTGAGTCCAACGGCTGACCAATTTTAGGAAAAACACCACTAAGAATTTAAAGACACATAGAGCAGGGCCACAGTAAAAAGGTACGACATGTTCCCATTAGAAAGGAGAGGGTCTGCTATACAGTTATAGGGTATGCAGTGAGTCCAACGGCTCACAGAGCAGGGCCACAGTAACGACAAATTCCCATTAGAAAGGAGAGAGTCTAGTGTTGGCCTATGCAGTGAATGCAAGGGCTGCCAAAAATTTGGAGGCACTTCAATGCCCCTTGGAAGAGACGTGGAGGAGGGCCTCATAAGAAAATGTTCCCATTAGAAAGGAGTGGGCCTCCTACACTTGTAATGCCCATGCACTAAGTGTATGGGCTGACAAACATTTACCCCTGGGGGGTATACATGAACATATTGTATAAAAAAATTTTTACGGGCATCATAAACACCCTTTAAAAAAATTATGTGGGTGTTGCATCACGGACCACGGTCACCCTGGTGATGTGGTGGAGGATGAGGAGAAGGAGGAGGACAAGAGCAAATAGACAAAATCAGGAAGCGTATACCCATGTGTGGTTGTGAAAAAGTGCATGGGAACACACCTCCCAAGAAAAGACACGGGATTTGAGTTTATGTTACGCTGCAATCATTCGGTGGTATTGAGAAGTCTGGCCCAATCCAGCCCTTGTTCATTTTTATAAGAGTCAACCTGTCAGCATTTTCAGTTGACAGGCGGATGCGCTTATCAGTTATAATTCCACCAGCAGCACTAAAAACCCACTCTGATAAAACACTGGCGGAAGGGCAGGCCAGGACCTCCAAGGCATAGAAAGCCAGTTCATTCCACGTATCCAGCTTGGATACCCAATAATTATAAGGCACAGAGGAATCACGTAGGACGTTGGTGTGGTCGGCAAGGTACTCCCTCAGCATCTTCCCAAACTTTGCACTCCTTGTGAGAGTACCCCGTGCCTCAGGGCCTGTGTGATGGGAGGGTCTGAGAAAACTCTCCCAGAACTGTGACAGTGTTCCCCTGCCTCTGCTGGATTGAAGTTGTGTCTCTCTCGCCTGTACACCTTGGTTGTCCAACGAAGTGTGCCCTCTGCCGCCAGCGTTTTCAGATGGGAATTTTTTTAATTCGCAACAAGGGCCTTCTGGTACTGCCCTATTTTTGTAGACCTGTCCGCCTTAGGAATAAGAGATATAAAGTTCTCCTTGTAGCGTGGGTCTAGAAGTGTCACCAACCAGTAATGACTGTCACCCAAAATTTTGAGAATGGGAGGGTCATGGGAAAGGCAGCGTAACAAACTCAGCCATGCGTGCCAGACTACTAACAGGCAAGACTTCTGTGTCCTCACCAAGAGGATGACTGACCATGCTCTCCTCCTCCTCTCTGTCCTCTGGCCATCCACGCTGAACAGACGGTATGACAGCTGTGCAGGTAGTACCCAGTGCATGAAACTAGCTCCTGTCCTTCCTCCTCCTCCTCATTGTCACCCAATCCACGTTGGGATGAGATGAGGCTTGGCTGTGTGTAATCACCCTGTATGGTTCCTTGCTCCATCTCATGGTGCTCCGCCTGCAATGCATCCTCTTTGATTGTGAGCAGAGAGCGTTTCAGAAGACAGAGAAGCGGGATGGTGACGCTAATTATGGCGTCATCGCCGCTCACCATCTTGGTGGAGTCCTCAAAGTTTTGGAGGATGGTACATATGTCTGACATTCATGTCCACTCCTGAGGTCTTATGTGTGGAGTCTGAACTGAATACCGACGCCCTTCTTGATGCTGGTACTCAACAACTGCCCTCTTCTGCTCACAAATCCTTCCCAACATCTGCAGTGTAGAGTTCCAACGCGTGGGGACATCACACACCAGTCTGTGAGCCGGAAGCTGCAAACGCTGCTGAAACACTGCAAGGGCGGCGGAAGCTGTAGCTGACTTTCTAAAATGGGCACACAGGCAGCGTACTTTAACAAGCAGATCCGGCAGCTCCGGGTAGGATTTGAGAAACCGTTGAACCACGAGGCTAAGCACATGGGCCAGGCATGGTACGTGTGTGAGCTCGCCTCGCCTCAGAGCCGCCACCAGGTTAAGGCCATTGTCACACACGACCAAGCCTGGCTGTAGGTTCAGCGGTGTGAGCCACAGATCTGCCTGCTCTTTCAGAGCTGTCCACAACTCTTTAGCATTGTGCGGTTTTTCACCTAAGCATATTAGCTTCAGCACAGCCTGTTGCCGCTTGGCCGAGGCAGTGCGGCAGTGCTTCCAGCTTGTGACTGATGTGGTCATTTCGGAGATGGAGGCTGAAGAGGAGGAGGAGACTGAGGAGGATGAGGTGCAGGAGCTATAGACCATGGGGGCAACCCTGATTGACATAGGGCCCGCAATCCTTGGCGTCGGGAGGACGTGTTCCGTCCCAAGGTCCGACTGGGTTCCGGCTTCCACTATGTTAACCCAGCGTGCCGTCAGCGAAATGTACCGTCCCTGCCCACAAGCACTTGTCCACCTGTCCGTGGTTAGGTGGACTTTACCGGTAACTGCGTTGCTGAGAGCACGGCTAATGTTTTGGGACACGTGCTTGTGTAATGCAGGGACGGCACACCGGGAGAAATAGTGTCGGCTGGGGACCGAGTACCGAGGGACTACCGCCGCCATCACGTTGCGGAATGCTTCCATCTCCACGAGCCTAAAAGGCAACATTTCGAGAGAAAGCAGTCGTGAAATGTGAGAATTTAGTAGTGTGGCCTGTGGGGCGTTGGCTGCATATTTGCGCTTGCGTTCCAAGGACTGGGGTATGGACAACTGAACGCTGCGCTGGGACAAGGACGTGCTTTCTGATGCTGCTACTTGAGAGTGTGCAACGACAGGTACAGGGCAGGAGGCTTCTTCGCATGCACCATGGACAGGGGATTGGCTTGCATGCACAACAGTGGAAGAAGCAATAGTGACACCCGCAGACACTGTTCCTGGACCCTGGGGTTCGGCCCACAAAGTCGGTTGCTTTGCTGCCATGTGATTGATCATGCTGGTGGTGGTCAGGCTGGTCGTTTTGCCACCCCTGCTGATGCTGGCCTGGCAGGTGGTGCAAATGGCCTTTTGGGGGTTATCGGCAGAGTCTTTAAAAAACAACCAGACTCGGGAAGACCTAACAGTTGTACTGGCAACTTCCTTCATGTTGGTGTTACGGGGAACGGTTGCCTGCCTTCTGTCTGCGGCCACCACACGGCTTCTTCCTGCCTGTTGGGGTGCTCTGCCTCCCTCCCCCTATGTGCTTCTGACCTCGCTCTGCATGTCCTCCTGCCAGGTTGGGTCAGTTACTATATCATCCACCACCTCGTCTTCCACTTCCGCTCCCTGGTCCCTCTCCTGACTTTCTGTCAATAGTGTTTCATCATTGTCTACCTCTTGTGGCACTTTCCCACCGTCGCCTTCATGTGACCGTGGCTGCTCAAATATTTGGGCATCCCTACACGCGATCTCCTCTTGCCCCGTTTCAAGTGGAGCGGGCAAGAGGCCCGAATCTATAAATGGAAAAGTGAACAGCTCTTCAGAGTGTCCAAGTGTGGGATCAGTTGTCTCTGGGTACTCGGCATGGTGGGAGGAAGGAGGATCAGGGTGAGGAATATGCAGTCCAGACTCACGGCTACTGATACTCGACCTTGTGGAAGACAGGGTTGTGGTGGTGGTGGCTAAGTGACTAGAAGCATTATCCGCTATCCAACCAACAACCTTATGACACTGCTCTGGGTTCAATAGTGGTGTGCTGCGGTCCCCTAGAAATTGGGACAGGAAGGTCAGGCGAGAAGATGTGGATATTTGTTGTGGCACAATTTCGGCTTGCCCACGGTCTTGTCCTCGGCATCTGTATGCACCACTACCATCACGTTCAGTTCCCCGTCCCTTGTCACGTACCTTGCCCATTTTAAATGGAGGACAGTATCTTCCACGCTCACTACAAATGACTGAGTTTGGAGCGAACTTATATGTGATTCGTATGATAGAGAAAACAGAGTTTTAAATACCTGGCCTGTAGGTAAGTAGTTTGAACAGCAAACTGCGGTGAATTGCTTCAATGACACACTAAAGGAAATTTTTAATGGAGGCCAGAAATGGCAGTATTTTCTGACAATGTATATGTGATCCGTTTGACGGAGAAAACACAGTTTTAAATACCTGGCCTGTAGGTAAGTAGTTTGAACAGCTAACTGCGGTGAATTGCTTCAATGACACACTAAAGGAAATTTTTAATGGAAGCCAGAAATGGCAGTATTTTCTGACAACGTATATGTGATCCGTGTCATGGAGAAAACACGGTTTTAAATAGCTGGATTTCTAGTGCTCTAATATGGAAAGGACCTGGCTGTATTCTGCAGTGCCAACAAGCAAATGGCGCAGAAAAAATGGTGTTCTCTATATTGCTTTTTAAGCAAATAATGAGGATTAAGATCCAAAGAAAAGTATTCCTGGCCCCTGAGACCTGGGCATTCATATAGAAATATCTAACAGCATCAGAAGGCAGAATTGGAATGGAGCCTCTCGTGCTATATGCACTGCAGTCCGCTATATACACTGCCTGCCTATACACCCTGCCTGCCTGATATCTCTGCAGATGGATTAGTCCTCAGAAGGACTGTTTGTTAAGATGGATATGTGTAATGTACGGTTTTTCTCCCTACACTACCTAATACACAAGCAAATCTGTCCCTGACACAGCAGCACCTCTCCCAAAACAAGCAAATGGCGCAGAAAAACGGTGTTCTCCGGATTGCTTTTTAAGCAAATAATGAGGATTAAGATCCAAAGAAAAGTATTCCTGGCCCCTGAGACCTGGGCCTTTGTATAGAAATATCTAACAGCATCAGAAGACAGAATTGGAATGGAGCCTCTTGTGCTATATGCACTGCAGTCTGCTATATACACCGCCTGCCTATACACCCTGCCTGCCTGATATATCTGCAGATGAATTAGTCCTCAGAAGGACTGTTTGTTAAGATGGATATATGTAATGTATGGTTTTTCTCCCTACACTACCTAATACACAATCAAATCTCTCCCTGACACAGCAGTAGCTCTCCCTACACTGTCTGATCTAGAGTGACTGTGACGAGCATGGCGGCGCCAGGTCTGATAGAGACCTGATGACGCTGTGCGGCCAGCCAATCACTGTAATGCCCACAACCAACATGGCTACGGCATTACAGTGCATGGCAGGCAATCCCTGCATGTTAATTGGCTCTCTAAAGAGCACCAAACATGCAGGGAGGGGACCCGAGTTCCCGCCCGAGCAACCTGGAAATACTCGGCGAGCGCCAAGCATCTCGAGCAGTGAGGTGCTCAGACGAGCACCGAGCAGTAGCGAGCATGCTCACTCATCACTATCAAAGACCAAAGTATAGTCATAAGAAAGAAGAACTTATGGAACTCACTAAGCTGCATAAAAATGTACCTTTAGTTGCAAAATAAGTGCATATCATGGGAGAGATTTACATAGTGTGGGACTGGGTCACAGCCGTTTCGCATTCACTTACGCTTCATCTTCAGAACGTGAAACGTATGTTACCTAGTCCCACACCGTGTAACTATCTCCCGTGATATGCCTAGCACTTACTTTTATTTTTTCAAATTATTAAAGACCGTCTATACTTTTAGGATCCTTATGAGTTGGTTGCTACTCTTAGAAGAAACACTTTGGTAAAACTCATATGAATGAAAAAGCAAAAAAGGGTTATGTGATCATTGTACCAAAGTCGGAAAGAATGTTATTTTGTCAAACTATATGAATGAAGCCAATAAAAAGTAACATATTTAACATTTTTAAATTTAAGAGATTGAATGTCCGCAAATGGACATAATAATTGGGCTTTTATGGTTCAATAACCAAGGCTGCGTTACAGCCACGACGTACAGATGTGGCATAGTACAGGTACTCGTTGGAGTGAAATCTCTCCAAAAGAAACCCTCTTAGAGAAGACAACTCCATTGTCAAGAATATATTTTCTGTGAAAGATGATTACTGATTATTTCAGTTATATACGGTATGTAATTTCCTCTTCTTTGAGAAGACCACCTTTCTAAGAGATTATTTTTTATTAAATTTTGGGCGGTAGTTTTAAAGAGATGCCTCTGTATGTATTACATTTCTCTATGAGTAGACGATAGGGAATTCTTCATACCTTTGCAGTATCTTCCGCTTCATCTTCATGGACTGAACTGGATGGTGAGGGTGTAGCAGATTTGCTTCCTGGTGGGGATGGGGAATTGTGTGCAACAGCGTTTCCCCCAATATTTAAGCCAAGCTGAGCGCTGAGTTGTGACTGGTTAATTGTAGTCAGTTGACCATGCTGCATCATTGCCGCCTGTCGGATATCTTGAGGCTGGACTCTTGGTCGCATAGCTGCCATTTGTGTGTGAGAAGAATACTGACTCCTGTCTGAGTTCTGCAAATCCTGCATCTGATCAAACAAAAGAAGGTTATGAAAATCACTCCGGTGTAGTATGGACAATGCAAACAATAGAATACACGCAATTCAATTACAAACCCAGTATGCTCCCATGAATTACACTAAATCGTCATGTCATGCTCATTTTTAAAATACCATCATTTTGTTTGCACTTAAGGGAAAATTGTTTTTATTAAATGACATATTAGTCTCAAGATGACATTGAAAAATGACATGTACAAAAATAACCTGTTTGGATAATATGCCAATAACATATTATATGTCCATGCCCACCTATGCGTTAGAGAAGATACTAAGCCTTAAAAATTTTTTTTTAAAAAACAGCTGCAAATTCTAAAAAATAGCAAAATAAACACTATTCTCTCCCTCTTTGATCCAGCGCCAATGCTCCTGAGCTCCTCCTGGTCTTTGTTTACAAGCGGTCAGCATCTGACCACTGCAGGCAATCAGTGGCTGCATCTTTCTTTTGCCATACCACTGGCATATTGGCTCCTAGTGGTGAGGCCAGTAATGTGGCACAGAACTTTTTGAAAACAAAGACTGCAAAGAACACTCAGTTTGTCAGTACTAAATCACCAGAGAAAAGAAGTGAACCCTTCATTTAGTTATTTTGTGCCATATGTCGCTTTGAAAAACATGCATAACCCCTTCAATTATTGCCAGCAAAGCCTTTAATGAACAATCACAGTGAGGGTGCACGGACATGACCATATTTTATGGTCCATGTTGAATGTCCCAATTAATGCCCCAATCGCTGGTCTTCTGACCTGAACCAGCAGTCGCAAATACATATCTAAGATGTTGTCAGCTCAGTTCAGGAGACCTGACGGACATTGTGGCCCGAACACATACCATAAAGTGTGGTCATGTGAGTGCACCCTTGTATGTACTTCTCTTAAAATGGTGTCTCATCATTTCAAACCCCATCTAATACTGCATACCTATTAAATAGAGGTGGGCTGATCGATTCGCAAGACTCCACTCCATCGGCCAGAAGAGAAGTCTCTGACCGCTTGACAGGAGGTTCGCTAATCCCTTACCTTTCAGGATACCTGGTGTGAATTTTGATTAGCCAGGCTGGTATGATATTGTGCTAGCCCAGCTAATCAAAAGCTGCGCCGGGGATCCCAGAAGGTAAAGGATTTGTGAGACTCCTGTCCAACATTCAAAGACAATTGACCTGGTCAATGGACCTGAGACCCATGAATCAATCTGTATATGGAGATCACATAAGCCAGATTGACACTGCAAACAACATCTTCTTTTGCTCCTATTCCTTTTTTACCTTCATTATACATTTGAAAATGTTTTATTTTAATCCAGCTACTAAGTAGATATTGATGGTGATTTGAAGAAATACTCGATCTCTATGAGTACATTTAACAGAAATCTCAAGGGGACATATTGTCATCAGAATCCTTCAGTAGTGCAGCCTCAGGCTTTGACTTTGGCCTGTGGCTTCAAGCACTCAAATTTCCCTACATTTTCCAGCTACAAAAATTAAGGTTGTGTCTTAGTAAATTTAGTTTTTCAGTAAAATAGATGTATAATGCTTGGATTTCTTCTGAGTATATTTTGCACAGCATAGAAAAACGACCAAGTTAAATACATTTGTTCAAACTTTCCTGTCACCCAAATTTCACCTAATAAAACAAGGCATTTGCCTTTGGCAAAAACAAACTATTCTATAAATGATTTCTGAACTCATTATAATCATTTTCTACCTACACATCATCATAAACCACTCGCTTTCATATCTATTCGAGAGAATTGCATTGCATGAATACCATATCTGACCAAGGAATACCGTATATCATGTATCTATTGCAATCATAGCATAGGCAACGAGATAGTTTAATTACAATATTCCCCTTTAGATTTGAAGCAATTACATTTTTCAGAATTGTAAAAATATGAAATAATGCAATATATTTGTATGTGTATAAGGGAAAGACACTGTTGAATTAATTGTACTGCTTAGTAATTTTCCTACAGTAATTAAGCATCAGCTGTATCCAAAAAAGGATAGATGTATATACTGCAGCCTTGCATTGCTGGGGTCCTGGGTTCCAACCCCACCAAGGAAACATCTGCAAGGAGCTTGTATGTTCTCCACGTGTTTGCGTGGGTTTCTTCTGGGTTCTCCGGTTTCGTCTCATACTAAAAAGATATACTGGAAATTTAGAGTCTGAGCCCCAATGGGAACAGTGATGATAATGTCTGTAAAGTGATGTAGAAATAATGGTGCTAAATTAGCGACTAAAATAAATAAAAATAAATATACACTTAGGACTTTCTATAAATAAAATATTCATTATGCACATACGTGAAAGGGGCAACTTAATATTAATATGAATATATTATAAAACGGCACAAATCATTTCTTCTTCGGTCGCTAGGCAGCATCGCGCCTTTGTTGTGGGTGACGCTTGATAGCATCAATATTATTTTATGGGACTATTGGCTCTGGCAGTCCACAAGCAATGGGGTTAATCTTGTTAGCTTGGGTTTCTTCCTGTTGTCAGCACTTGGTGAGGCTGCTTATTATATAAATCCCTGATAGTCATTTACCAGTGCCAGTCAATGTTCGTGCTTCCTTGTTTTACCTGTTTTCTGTGTATCTGGTGTTTCATCCTGATTTATCCTGTTCCCTGACCTCGGCTAGTTTATTGATATTGCTCCTGACGATTTTGTACCTTCTATACCTCCTTGTTATGACCCGGCTACCCTTCTTGCCAGCTTGCGCCACCGACTCCATGACCCTAGCCCAGGGACCTCTGTGTAAGTCCAGATCTCTGTACAGGTGTTAAAGGGTCAAGGACAGGACCTGGGTTCTGAATATCGAAGTAGCTTGCGCCAAACCTAATCATGGTAGACATTTTGGAAAAGCCAGGTGACCATGAACAGTGCTCTCGTGACACACAGGAATTGACGAATTCCCGTATAATAATCTATGCCTGTTTACTTGTTCACATTGATGTATTTAGGAATTGAATTTCTTCTCAACTATCTTGCACATTATAGGATGTTTTCAACAATAAAGGTTTGAAGAATGTATCAAATAATCTCTTTAGGGGTCTACTGAAGATAAGCTGATTACGGAGAGTCCTGCTGCTTGGACAGCCAGCGATCAGTACAGGGGAATCCAATCCACAGTGCACACTGCAAACTGTATGAGCATGTAATGCAGGGATGTCAAACTCAAACACACAGAGGGCCAAAATGAAAAATTGGGACAAAGTTGTGGGCCATCCATTATACAGTATAATGAGCCCCAAAAAGTCCTCCATACAGAATAATGGCCCCACATAGCACTCTGTACAGAATAATGGGCCCCACATAGTCCTCCATACAGAATAATGGGCCCTACATAGTCCTCCATACAGTATTATGGGCACCATTTAGTCCTCCATACAGTATTATGGGCGCCACATAGTCCTCCATAAAGAATAATGGGCCCCACAAAATCCTCCATACAGAATAATGGGCCCCACACAGTCTTCCATACTGAATAATGGGCCCCACATAGTCCTACATACAGAATAATGGGCCCCACATAGTCCTCCATACAGAATAATGGTCCCACACAGTCCTGCATACAGAATAATGGCCCCACATAGTCCTCCATATAGAATAATGTCCCCCCATAGTCCTCCATACAGAATAATGGGCCCCCCATAGTCCTCCATACAGAATAATGGCCCCACGTAGTCCTCCGTACAGTATAATGGACCCCACATAGTCCTCCATACAGAATAATGGCCCCACATAGGGGTGGTGGTTCTGGTGTTGTGGGCTAAATAAAACCACCCTGCGGGCCAGATTGGCCCATGGGCCAGAGTTTGACTCATATGAGTAAAGCCATGTTGGGTCCTCCACTTTGACAGACACTGTGCAAAGGGTTGTCTCAAGAAAACAATAAAATATTTCCCTGTATGGGCTTAGAGAGGGGTAATGGTCTATTAGTTCTGACAGTTCTGACTAGGCAACTATCAGATGGTCAACCATTTAAATTAATAGATGGCAAAAAGATTGCCTCATTGAGACATGACGTTAAAATGAATTGGCTTGATGTTTTATATTTCTAGCTTAACATTTTAAAGTTAAGCTCTATCAAATCTTAATCTAAAAGTACAGTTTGGATGAAGAGTATATTGTTATATTACAGTTAAAGTTGTATTTACCACATATATCCTGTCTGTAAAGCGCTGTGGAATTAATGGCGCTATATAAGTGAGTAAAATGAATAAATAAAAAAATAAATATATAAGTTAACAGCGACATAAACCCCCTCCTGTAGGGTATATCATAGTATTGCATAGTGATGTCTAGTGAAATAAAGAGAGCAATATTTACAGTCAGAGGACATGATGCTAGAGTGCTCTGTAGTAAAAATTCACATTATGGCAATACTAACTACAGTAGTGGATTTCAGCAATTACTGATTACTATAGTATTTTCTGGTTGGGACACTACAATTATTTATAAGGGTTGTCTAATATTTTGCTATTTGTGGTTAAAATCACTGCATGTTTTGTCCCATTTATGATATTATAGGCAATTTACTGTCAACTGCACGGGGCTATACTCTATGGGGAAAGGATAAAAAACATTCTGGAAATTAAAACAAAAGATATATATATAAGATCTCCAATACACACACATATATATATATATATATATATATATATATATATATATATATATATATATAGTCTAAGAATACATATAGAAAGATATTATACAAATCTCATATAAAAGGGGTTGCCTGGGTATAAAATACTGATGACCTATACAACACTCAGCACCCCAGTGGATACTAGCTCCAGTGGCACAGCTGCATTGTAGCAGCTGCTGCTGTGAGCTGCAGATTAGCTCCTTTTCACTTGCATTACACACTTATCCGGGGTATCTCGGGTTTCCGTTTCCTTCCCCCGGGTCCGCTGCCCTCCGAGGTGCTCCACTTCTGCTTTTGCATGTTGCCCGGAGTGGATCTGTGACATCATCTCCCTTGACTTATTTAAGTTTTGACACACGCACACCTATGTCTTGGTATTGAGACTCTAGTCCTATGTTTGTGTGCTCTACCATCAGCGCTTTTGTGTTTGTGCTTGCTTTCATCCCTTCCGGGCTCCTCTTCATTCATCCTGCTGCTCCTGTGATTTCTGTGTTGTCAAGCCCTTGCTGCCCACATGCCTTCCTGCTTGCCGTATTAATGCCCAGCTCTGTGTGCCCACTTAGACCTAGGCTTAGTGAATTCACCTGTTACGATACTGTTGAGCCTAACAATTTGAAAAGGGGCTGATCTACAGTAACCAGGTATCGAACCCCCACGATGTGATATGATATGACCTATCCTAAAAATATTTTTTGCCAGGACAATCCCTTTCAGTCCTTCCAGAGTCCCATCTAGATCTTAGAAATTGTACTCCATCCCCCAAAAATATATATTGATGGTTCTGTAGTTACAAATATGTATTCATGAGACTGTGGATGAACGTATTCCACCTAGCTCTCTTACATCGGGGGATCTGCGGCAGATTGCTAAATCCTGTTGTGATCGCAGCTCAATCACTTCAGTCTCTGTGTGTCATTCACCGTGTAGGATTACTAGCCTGTAAATTCACAGCAGCCGTACAGAACAAGCAGTGTATAAAAATAAATACACCAGTTTTACTCGCAGCCAAATATGTTCACTTGCAAAGCTATCATTATCTCAGCCTCTAGCAGACAATCTATATCAAAACAGTTGTACACATAAAACTCTAACTACATCTTGACTGAATCTTTTTTGATCCAGCTGTTTTACTGAATAGCAGTTGGTGAACAGAGAGCAAGAACATGGGTAGCCCTCGGGCCCTGCTTGCTAATGTTACTCACCAGCTGCTGCTTTCTATGGTGTTAGCAGGCAAGACCTGGATGAATGCCAGCTCCAGCAAGAGCGAGAGACAGGGAAGCATCATTGAAGCCCTTTCATTTACCCCTGTCTGTCATCGCTTGACACTGAACATTGTTGAGTACTGGTCCCTAAGGCTAAGAAAAAGATCATGGCAGAGCTGCACTGTGATCAGGCCGGACCCCACTGTAGGAATTAATTGCTCTGGGGGAAAATCTTTGACTAATAAAGAAAAATAAAGCAGTTCTAATGTCTGTCGTTACAGGTGATTTATCATTCAAACAGGTGATAGACTGGATAATCCACGTGTAATTATAGGGCCTACAGTGGGACGTCTGCTATGTAACTGAATGGACAATGCAAACAGATTATTGTAATTTACACCATTTACTATACAGGGATAGAGCTCAGCATTTTATTTCTGGAGGGGAAGTTATTTTATTGCCCCGATGAAAGACAATTAATTTAAAGTATAACATTCCAAAGGAAGAAGTGACACTCAACCACAAAACAATGTTTTATTCTCTATAGATGTTCGGAATAACAAATAGGTCAGCAGGACATGAAGCGCAGAAAAAAGAAAAATGGCACTTATTTTAAACATAATTATTTTAATAGTATATCAGTCTCCAGAAGCAATCAGGTGGATGGATGGTATGACAGGAAAAAAAAGGAGAGTGACAAGGGGTTAACTGGTTGACGTGAACGAGTGATGGATTGGTGTGCTCCTTGAGAGAGTTATAAAGGCAAGGATACCAATATACTTCAACTTTGGGAAAACATGAAAAAAATTCCAGCTCCTGGTAAACAATTCTTGAGACTTTATTCCATATAAAGATTAAAAACTCTATCCAAGGCAGATATGTGCAAAGCAACGCATTTCGATTGTATACAAAAGTTCTTTGTTGTTTTTCTAACTTTACTGGTTTGGAGCCCATTGTTTTACCATCCCACTCCCAAAATGTGTTTATAGAGGGAAGACTGTGCTGATATATTTATTATGCTTGCTTATATATCGTCATATATTCCGCAGTGATCACTGTCCCCATTGGGGCTCACAATCTATATTCCCTATCAGTATTTCTTTGGAGTGTGGGAGGAAACAAGGGAACCCAGAGGAAACTCATGCAGACATGGGGAGAACATACTAACTCCATGCAGATGTAGTCTTTGGTGGGATTTGAACCCAGGACCTCAGCAGTGCAGGGCTAGCCATTGAACCACAATGCCCATACTGCTAATCGGATATTTTCAGGTGGATAAGTCTGATCAAGAGGTTAGATGGTAAATTTTTATGTAAGGAGGCTATATTGTAGGTGTAGGCACATTTCATTTGGTAGTGTTGCATCTAGTAAACTATCATTGGTGGGGCTAAAGTTTCAGGGGATGTGAATTAAAACAGTCAAAACTTGGTGGACTTCACCCAAAAGATAAGATCAAAAAAAGAAAACAATCGTAATAAAAAAGGGAAAAAAATATCATCAGCTCACCAACCATGATAGAATATCCATGGATTCATGAAGTATTCGATGCACAAATCCTCGAGGCCGGCATCTTCGAGCAAACAATGTAGAAAATGTAGAAAACAGTAAAGGGGTCCAGCACTGGATTTATGATCTAATGTATTTTTTCTAGTCTTATACACGTTTATTTCTAATTTATATATTATTATATTATTTTTCAGGTGTGTCAACATATTTTGTATTGATTTTTTGCTCTAATTGATGTTTTATTATCTTTTGATTTGTATTTGATCCGGGATGGGGGGTGCAGCTAACCAATGCTCACGTCAGTTCCTGGGTATATACAGTTATATGAAAAAGTTTGGGCACCCCTATTAATCTTAAGCTTAATGTTTTATAAAAATTGGTGTTTTTGCAACAGCTATTTCAGTTTGATATATGTAATAACTGTTGGACACCGTAATGTTTCTGCCTTGAAATGAGGTTTATTGTACTAACAGAAAATGTGCAATCTGCATTCAAACAAAATTTGACAGGTGCATAAGTATGGGCACCTCACCAGAAAAGTGACATTAATATTTAGTAGATCCTCCTTTTGCAAAAATAACAGCCTCTAGTCGCTTCCTGTAGCTTTTAATGAGTTCCTGGATCCTGGATGAAGGTATTTTTGACCATTCCTCTTTACAAAACAATTCCAGTTCAGTTAAGTTTGATGGTCGCCGAGCATGGACAGCCCTCTTCAAATGATCCCACAGATGTTCAATGATATTCAGGTCTGGGGACTGGGATGGCCATTCCAGAACATTGTAATTGTTCCTCTGCATGAATGCCTGAGTAGATTTGGAGCGGTGTTTTGGATCATTGTCTTGCTGAAAGATCCATCCCCTGCGTAACTTCAACTTTATCACTGATTCTTGAACATTATTGTCAAGAATCTGCTGATACTGAGTGGAATCCATGCGTCCCTCAACTTTAACAAGATTCCCGGTGCCGGCATTGGCCACACAGCCCCAAAGCATGATGGAACCACCACCAAATTTTACTGTGGGTAGCAAGTGTTTTTCTTGGAATGCTGTGTTTTTTTGCCGCCATGCATAACGCCTTTTTGTATGACCAAACAACTCAATCTTGGTTTCATCAGTCCACAGGACCTTCTTCCAAAAAGAAATTTGCTTCTCCAAATGTGCTTTTGCATACCTCAGCCGACTCTGTTTCTGGCGTGCTTGCAGAAATGGCTTCTTTCGCATCACTCTCCCATACAGCTTCTCCTTGTGCAAAGTGCGTTGTATAGTTGACCGATGCACAGTGACACCATCTGCAGCAAGTTGATGCTGCAGCCCTCTGGAGGTGGTCTGAGGATTGTACTTGACTGATCTCACCATTCTTCTTCTCTGCCTTTCTGATGTTTTTCTTGGTCTGCCACTTCTGGCCTTAACAAGAACTGTCCCTGTGTTCTTCCATTTCCTTACTATGTTCCTCACAGTGGAAACTGACAGGTTAAATCTCTGAGACAGCTTTTTGTATCCTTCCCCTGAACAATTATGTTGAATAATCTTTGTTTTCAGATCATTTGACAGTTGTTTTGAGGAGCCCATGATACCACTCTTCAGAGGAGATTCAAATAGGAGAACAACTTGCAAGTGGCCACTTTAAGTAGCTTTTCTCATGATTGCATACACCTGGCTATGAAGTTCAAAGCTCAATGAGGTTACAAAACAAAAAAAAGTGCTTTAGTAAGTCAGTAAAAAGTAGGTAGGAGTATTTAAAACAAGAAAATGATAAGGGTGCCCATACTTATGCACCTGTCAAATTTTGTTTGAATGCAGATTGCACATTTTCTGTTAGTACAATAAACCTCATTTCAAGGCAGAAACATTACTGTGTCCAACAGTTATTACATATATCAAACTGAAATAGCTGTTGCAAAAACACCAATTTTTATAAAACATTACGCTTAAGATTAATAGGGGTGCCCAAACTTTTTCATATAACTGTATATATTGCTCCTCCTTCCGAAGGTACCAGCTTATCAACACAGTAACTTGGAATTGGAGGTCTAGTGGAATTCTAAAAGGGTATTCCCAAAAGTTGAAAATGATGGTAGGACAGTGTGTGGTTTGGTTGCATTTGCAAGAGTTTCTCCTGCATTATACAGTTTTAAAAGTTGTGGTGTGAACCAGTACAAAAATTAATATATTTAGGAATTTTATTATGAAACCCTTGAGCCAGACTTTGTGGATTTACATTTCACCATTAGTCAAACACTTTCTTGAGTATAGGAGAAAATGCAAATCACCTTAAAGAAACTCAAAAATACTTAGAGCAATAAAACTATGCAGATAACCCATAGACTACATAATTGCATATTAATAATGCCAACTGTAATACTTCCACCCAACTGAAACACTGTCATCATTACAATTCTATCTCCCTTCTTTTGAACTTTATTGCCAAAAGTAATTAATTCTAACTTAGCCTTTACTCATATAGGATAAAAAAAATTGGTAGAATGTGCACATATTAAAAACTACATAATGCTTACGCGTTTTGGGTATGATTAAGGGTTTTTGTAACCGAAACGTGTAAGCACTTTGTTTTTTTTTAATATGTGCACATTCTGCCATTTTTTTGTCCTATCTGATTAAAAGCTAAGTTTTAACTACTTTCTTTGGTTCTGAAGAACATCCCCTTTTGGACCATTGAGAGCTATTTGACCAGGAAGCCAGACCAGTGAACAACACCCAGACCACAGACTGTCTACCCTGGAAGTCTTCTGGGATACTTATCTCTAACACATAAGTGGTGAGCAAAACTGACACTTTTTCTATTTTTTGTAATTCATTTTAAAATCGTTTTTTGTCACTGATCAGTAGTGTACTTACCGAAACCATAAAAAATAATCTACATGAGGAAAGCGCTAAAACAACTAAACAGGAAGCAGAAGTTCAGCATTTTTTTGTCTAATAGGGAAATCCCGTTTTAAAATGTAAAGTTAGGAGTATCTGCCATGTCCTCCAATCCTCCAACACTATTTTGATTATACTGAGCTTTCTTTGAAAAGTATAAATGGACTTTGATCTTTCTTCATAAAATATATTTGCTGGAGGGGTTTTCAACATAAACTCTGAAGATAGCACACATCTCCTTCTATACACTTAAATATAAATAAAAGAGCATACAATGTCATTTTCCTTACAGTGCCTTTTATGCTTTCATGTTTTATATGAAAGGGTAAAGGTCTAAAATCTAATCAAAAAAGTCCTTGACTGCTATTCACCTTCATTATATTAACATTCTCCTTAAACTAACATGATCATGGGCAGTTATTAAAAGGGTTAAAACATATTAAACGTCAAACAATTTCCCTTGATTTAAAGTTCTAAAAAAGAAACAGAATAGGCTTTCTTTCTGAATTATTTAAATCTTTACTGACTGATCGGTGAACCGTGAAATTAGAAAAATGTCGTTGTTAAAAGGACTCTTTGGTTCTTATAAAACTTTAGCTTAAAACTATGAACTTAAGGCCATTCGAAGAAATGGGATTTCATCCATAATACATGCTATTTAGAGATTAAAGGTTGCCGTAATTAAAACTTTCTCCTGCAAATAGTAGATAATATATTATTACACAAGGAATCTCTATGTTTAGCTAATGCATTTGTATAGCAGTTTTGTATTACTGTAACAGTGTCCACTAATTTAGCTGCTCACGTCAAGTAATTAGCATCTGAAGACACTAATTTTACCACATGTAGGTAAATAATGAGCTAATCTATTAATTATTTTCTCTCTCTCCAGTTTCCCTTAAACTAATTTTAATTGTCAGGAGAAAAGCAGCAAACAGTTTGCTGAGTGATACTGGAATTAGCTGATTGATTTTCATATTGTTAGAGTTTATGAAATGTGCGGATCATTTACCCTTTACTGCAGGCGTTGCTGTCATTATAGACCCTTGTTTACTTGTGGCTTATTTTAATAAATGTTAAAACTGAGCAATATGTATTGAGCTCAATGTCAATAAAGCAGATAAAAATAATAAAAAAGGGCAAATTTAAAAAGTTTTATAGGCACAATAAAAAATTATTTGGCTGTTTTTGTAAAGAGTCCGCAAACTACTTTGTTAGTTTTCAATTTTTAGCTCCCATTCACCGCTCTATAGTCATTCTTATGGTTTGTTATTGTTTACATCTTAAACTTCATGCCAGCTTTTGCAACGTGCCTCTAGACTATATTACCCAAGAGGCAGAGCTGTATCTGTTCCACAACGCCATCAATCAAACCCTCAGTGCCTGACCACTCCATCTACAAAGAACCATCCCGAGACTCCTTTACAGTCTCAAGATGGATAATCGCTGCACACCACACACAGTTTCTCCTTATTTACATTCCTCTCACTTCACCTACTATGCATTGTCCTGAGATTCTTCTGCAATCAGTAATGTTACAGGTGCTGACACTAGCTACACACAGGCTCAGTTTAGTTTTGTGGAGCAATCTTTATTATTATTATTATTATTTAATATTATAGGGCCATTTATTCCATGGCGCTTTACATGTGATAGGGATATACATAACAAAAACATTTACATAATCTTAACAAAACGAGTCAGCTACTGGTACAGGAGGAGCGAGGACCCTGCCCGCGAGGGCTCACATTCTACAAGGGATGGGTGAGGATACAGTAGGTGGGGGTAGAGGAGGTCATGCAATAATGTGGTGGAGCGGTGGTTACTGCAGGCTGTAGGCTTGTCGGAAGAGGTAGGTCTTCAGGTTTCTTTTGAAGGCTTCCATGGTAGGCGCGAGTCTGATATGTTGGGGTACAGAGTTCCAGAGTAAGGGGGGTGCAGGGGAGAAATCTTGTATGCGATTGTGGGAAGAGGAGATAAGAGGGGAGTAGAGAAGGAGATCTTGTGAGGATCGGAGATTGTGTGCAGGTAAGTACCGGGAGACTAGGTCAGAGATATAAGGAGGAGACAGTTTGTGGATGGCTTTGTATGCCATGGTTAGGGTTTTGAACTGGAGTCTCTGGGCAATGGGGAGCCAGTGAAGGGACTGACAGAGGGGGGAGGCCGGGGAATAGCGGGGGGACAGGTGGATTAGTCGAGCAACGGAGTTTAGGATAGATTGGAGGGGCGCAAGAGTGCTGGAAGGGAGGCCACAGAGCAGGAGGTTGCAGTAGTCGAGGCGGGAGATGATGAGGGCATGTACTAGTGTTTTTGCAGAGTCTTTGCTGAGGAATGCACGGATCCGGGAGATATTTTTGAGTTGGAGTCGGCAGGAAGTGAAAAGGGCTTGGATATGTGGTTTGAAGGAGAGATCAGAGTCTAGGGTTACCCCAAGGCAGCGAGCTTGTGGGACTGGGGAGAGTGAACAACCATTGACGTTGATGGATAGGTCAGATGGGAGATATGAATGAGAGGGTGGAAAGATGATGAACTCTGTTTTATCCATGTTGAGTTTTAGAAATCTGGCAGAGAAGGATGAGATGGCGGACATACATTGTGGGATTTTGGTTAGTAGGGAGGAGATATCGGGTCCAGAGAGGTAGATCTGTGTGTCATCAGCATAGAGGTGATACTGAAAGCCGTGAGACTCTATGAGCTGTACCAGGCCACAGGTGTAGATGGAGAAGAGCAGAGGTCCTAGAACTGAACCTTGAGGGACACCGACAGATAGGGGGCGAGATGAGGAGGTGGTGTGTGAGTGGGAGACGCTGAATGTCCTGTCTGTTAAGTATGAGGAGATCCAAGATAGGGCCAAGTCTGTGATGCCAAGAGATGAGAGAATCTGTAGTAAGAGGGAATGGTCCACTGTGTCGAAGGCAGATGACAGGTCCAGAAGGAGGAGGATGGAGTAGTGTCGCTTGGATTTGGCATTTAGTAGGTCGTTGGTGACTTTAGTCAGGGCAGTTTCAGTCGAGTGATGCGGTCGGAAGCCAGATTGCAGGCAGTCGAAGAGGGAACAGGAGGAGAGGTGGGAGGACAGTTCAAGGTGGACATGTTGTTCTAGTAGTTTTGAGGCAAAGGGGAGAAGTGATATGGGGCGGTAGCTAGTCAGAGAGGATGGGTCAAGGGAGGTTTTTTTTAGGATGGGTGTGATTGCAGCATGTTTGAAACATGAGGGGAAGACACCGGTTGTTAGTGACAGGTTGAAGAGGTGGGTTAGAGTTGGGATGAAGACTGTGGTAAGGTTAGGGATGAGGTGGGATGGGATTGGGTCAAGTTTGCAGGTGGTGAGGTGTGATTTGGAGAGTAAAGAGGAGACTTGACCTTCCGTAATGGTGGAGAAGTGGGGTTTGGAGGAGGAAGGTTGAGTAGGTATGAGGAGGGGTTGTGCTGGACTTTAGGCAAAAACTTTGTCTGATGGTGTCAATCTTCTGCTTGAAGAATGAGGCAAAGTCTTCGGCTGAGATGAGAGAAGAGGAAGGAGGCACTAGGGGACGAAGGAGAGAATTGAAAGTGTTAAATAGCTGTTTAGGGTTGTGAGACAGGGAGGATATGAGAGATGAGAAGTAGGTTTGTTTTGCTGTAGTGAGTGCGGACTTGAAAATAGTGAGGGATTGTTTGAATGCGATGAAGTGCTCGATGGAGTGAGACCTTTTCCATCTCCGCTCCGCAACCCTGGAGGCCCGTCGCAGTTCTTTAGTAAGTTTGGTGTGCCAGGGTTGCCTGTTGATTGTGCGAGATTTGGTATGTGTGAGAGGGGCGATCGAGTCGAGAGCTGCAGCTATTGTGGTGTTATATGAAGTGGCAGCAATCTGTTACATAAAGTAGTAATTTATTCAAATTTAATGCAGAACTCTGGAACACCCAGCAGCATCCTCTCTTGTTAAAGTCATAAGACGATAAGATTACTTGTTCTGTTTGGAGTCTGCAATGTGCGCTCCCTCCCCGTGAAGCTTTCCAAGGATCACAGGCCATGTGCCATGATGTCACCATTCAGAGCTACCTGTGGAGCTGCTGACGGATCCATTCAAAGCACAAATAGAAAATCTCTGGGGTCTGTGCTTTGATCAGACTATAGCAGGAAGTGAGGAGCTGGAGGTCGCATCACCACATGTGGCGGCTCAGGAGCACAGCAGAATTTTAACAGCAAGTAAATTATGAAGTTTATTAATTTCTCATAGGCTTTATAATTAAGAGTGAGCGGACCTGAACTTAAAAGTTTGGCGTTCGTACCGGATAGGTACTGTCCGGTGCTAAATGCCGAATACTGACTTACCCCGGAGACATTATTAGCCCTGCAGCCAATCAGCGCCACTATTGAACTACTGAGCTGTCACTTTCTTCGGATGAACCTTAGACATCCAAAGGGAGTGAGAGAGCAGAAGCCCGTTACCGATGGACTCAGGCGACTCGACAATGACATAATTAAAACAGCACCAGTACGGAAGATGAGTATATGGTGAGTATATGGTGTTTTTATTTGACATTAGGGAATATACACTGCTCAAAAAAATAAAGGGAACACTTAAAGAACAGAATATAACTCCAAGAAAATCAAATTTCTGTGAAATCAAACTGTCCACTTAGGAAGAAACACTGACTGACAATCAATTTCACATGCTGTTGTGCAAATGGAATAGACAGAAATTATTGGCAATTATCAAGACACTCTCAATAAAGGAGTGGTTCTGCAGGTGGGGACCACAGACCACATCTCAGTACCAATGCTCTCTGGCTGATGTTTTGGTCACTTTTGAATGTTGGTTGTGCTTTCACACTCGTGGTAGCATGAGAAGGACTCTACAACCCACAGAAGTTGCTCAGGTAGTGCAGCTGATCCGGGATGGCACATCAATGCAAGTTGTGGCAAGAAGGTTTGCTGTGCCTGTCAGCGTAGTGTCCAGAGGCTGGAGGCGCTACCAGGAGACAGGCCAGTACACCAGAAGACGTGGAGGGGGCCGTAGGAGGGTAACAACCCAGCAGCATGACCGCTACCTCCACCTTTGTGCAAGGAGGAACAGGAGGAGCACTGCCAGAGCCCTGCAAAATGACCTCCAGCAGGCCACAAAAGTGCATGTGTCTGCACAAACGGTTAGAAACCGACTCCATGAGGGTGGTATGAGGGCCCGACGTCCACAGATGGGGGTTGTGCTCACAGCCTAACACCGTGCAAGACGCTTTGCATTTGCCACAGAACACCAGGATTGACAAAGTCGCCACTGGAGCCCTGTGCTCTTCACAGATGAAAGCAGGTTCACACTGAGCACATGTGACAGAGTTTGGAGACGCCGTGGAGAGGGATCTGCTGCCTGCAACATCCTTCAGCATGACTGGTTTTTCTATGGGTCAACAATGGTGTGGGGTGGCATTTCTTTGGAGGGCCGCACAACCCTCTATGTGCTCGTCAGAGGTAGCCTGACTGCCATTAGGTACCGAGATGAGATGGTCAGACCCCTTGTGAGACCATGTGCTGGAGCGGTTGGCCCTGAGTTCCTCCTAATGCAGGACAATGCCAGACCTCATGTGGCTGGAGTGTGTCAGCAGCTACTGCAAGATGAAGGCATTGAAGCTATGGACTGGCCCGCCCATTCCCCAGATCTGAATCCGATTGAGCACATCTGGGACATCATGTCTCGCTCCATCCACCAACGTCACGTTGCACCACAGACTGTCCAGGAGTTGGCGGATGCTTTAGTCCAGGTCTGGGAGGAGATCCCACATGAGACCATCCGCAACCTCATCAGGAGCATGCCCAGGCATTGTAGGGAGGTCATACAGGCACGTGGAGGCCACACACAATACTGAGCCTCATTTTGACTTGTTTTAAGGACATTACATGAAAGTTGGATCAGCCTGTAGTGTGTTTTTCCACTTTCCTTTTGGGGGTGACTCCAAATCCAGGCCTCCATTGGTTAATCAATTTGATTTCCATTGATGATTTTTGTGTGATTTTGTTGTCAGCACATTCAGCTTTGTACAGAACAAAGTATTCAATGAGAATATTCCATTCGTTCAGATCTAGGATGTGTTATTTGAGTGTTCCCTTTATTTTTTTGAGCAGTGTATTATTTAAGAAAGGGTTGACTGAGTAGTGGACAACCCTTTAAATAATGAACATTTGCTTTTTCTATTAATATAAAATTGTATATTAAATCGACTTAACTGAGCTAATATGACTTTTATGTAAATGTGGTTTTAAGTCAAGCCTAATATTTATACTTCAATGGTAAGCTTAAGGAAGGCACAAACCCATAAATGTCTACCAGTTCACTTAATTGGAGTTGTAATATGCCTTCGTGTTAAGGAGCAATTGAACATTTGTGTCTAAATATACCTTACCCTATTACAGCATGGTGGGATCACTTGTAATGATGATGTCATAGTATTTAGCTAACATTATGGGTGTACATATAACTTAACAACCCCATTAATGCTTTAGTAATATACAACCAGTGATTTCTTGAGTGCCGGGAGTGTAATCAGATAGGAGAGTTGTACATTAATCATATAAAGAAATTATACATGTTAAAACATAATTATTCATACTTTCTTCAAACAAGAGTTTGATGAATCAGCTGGTTTTTCGATGAATGTAGATACATTACTTTGGTGTCAGACGGAACCATCATCATGTTCACAGTACCATGCAAAAACTAGAACAGTGTATGAGGCTTTGATTGAAAAGCTGCCACTGCATAAAATTTTGCTTGTGCAAGTACAAAAGAAGTCGTATCCATCTGTTCATCCATTCATATGATGACATCATGTCTCATAACTTATCTGAACCATGATTAAAGTGTTTGCTGAGAAGTAACTTCTCAATGTAACTCTATGAAAGCTAGAAAGAGGATCCCATAGACTTTTTTGTAACCGTTCCCTCTAACTTCTGGCCAGTCAGGATCTACGATAGCAAAATGGTGGAATGGAACTGGAGGAGCGCCGGGAAGAGCAGAAGACAGTGGTTCGTAAGTACTTTACTAGGGTCAAGAAACAGACATTAGTGATACGACTCCGGTGGTGAAATTAAAAAACCTGTTGGAGTGGTGCTTTAATTTACTAAGTGTGGGAGATCTCCTGGCATTAAGAAGGCCAGGCATATAGTTAACCCTTTGACCTTTAGATTGTACATACTATGGAACTTTTTTGTGCCAACATACAGTTATATGAAAAAGTTTGGGCACCCCTATTAATCTTAAGCTTAATGTTTTATAAAAATTGGTGTTTTTGCAACAGCTATTTCAGTTTGATATATGTAATAACTGTTGGACACAGTAATGTTTCTGCCTTGAAATGAGGTTTATTGTACTAACAGAAAATGTGCAATCTGCATTCAAACAAAATTTGACAGGTGCATAAGTATGGGCACCTCACCAGAAAAGTGACATTAATATTTAGTAGATCCTCCTTTTGCAAAAATAACAGCCTCTAGTCGCTTCCTGTAGCTTTTAATGATTTCCTGGATCCTGGATGAAGGTATTTTTTGACCATTCCTCTTTACAAAACAATTCCAGTTCACTTAAGTTTGATGGTCGCCGAGCATGGACAGCCCTCTTCAAATGATCCCACAGATGTTCAATGATATTCAGGTCTGGGGACTGGGATGGCCATTCCAGAGCATTGTAATTGTTCCTCTGCATGAATGCCTGAGTAGATTTGGAGCGGTGTTTGGGATCATTGTCTTGCTGAATGATCCATCCCCTGCGTAACTTCAACTTTGTCACTGATTCTTGAACATTATTGTCAAGAATCTGCTGATACTGAGTGGAATCCATGCGTCCCTCAACTTTAACAAGATTCCTGATGCCGGCATTGGCCACACAGCCCCAAAGCATGATGGAACCTCCACCAAATTTTACTGTGGGTAGCAAGTGTTTTTCTTGGAATGCTGTGTTTTTTTGCCGCCATGCATAACGCCTTTTTGTATGACCAAACAACTCAATCTTGGTTTCATCAGTCCACAGGACCTTCTTCCAAAAAGAAATTGGCTTCTCCAAATGTCTCTTTGCATACCTCAGCCGACTCTGCTTGTGGCGTGCTTGCAGAAACAGCTTCTTTCGCATCACTCTCCCATACAGCTTCTCCTTGTGCAAAGTGCATTGTATAGTTAACCGATGCACAGTGACACCATCTGCAGCAAGTTGATGCTGCAGCTCTCTGGAGGTGGTCTGAGGATTGTCCTTGACTGATCTCACCATTCTTCTTCTCTGCCTTTCTGATGTTTTTCTTGGCCAGCCACTTCTGGCCTTAACAAGAACTGTCCCTGTGTTCTTCCATTTCCTTACTATGTTCCTCACAGTGGAAACTGACAGGTTAAATCTCTGAGACAACTTTTTGTATCCTTCCCCTGAACAACTATGTTGAATAATCTTTGTTTTCAGATCATTTGACAGTTGTTTTGAGGAGCCCATGATGCCACTCTTCAGGGGAGATTCAAACAGGAGAACAACTTGCAAGTGGCCACTTTAAGTAGCTTTTCTCATGATTGCATACACCTGGCTATGAAATTCAAAGCTCAATGAGGTTACAAAACAAAAAAAAGTGCTTTAGTAAGTCAGTAAAAAGTAGGTAGGAGCATTTAAAACAAGAAAATGATAAGGGTGCCCATACTTATGCACCTGTCAAATTTTGTTTGAATGCAGATTGCACATTTTCTGTTAGTACAATAAACCTCATTTCAAGGCAGAAACATTACTGCGTCCAACAGTTATTACATATATCAAACTGAAATAGCTGTTGCAAAAACACCAATTTTTATAAAACATTAAGCTTAAGATTAATAGGGGTGCCCAAACTTTTCCATATAACTGTATTTTCATATTTTTGCATTCACCCCCCCAGGTGAATAAAAGGTGTATATGAGAACTAGAATAAGACCTGTAATGTTATCGCATTGTCAGTTTATCATCACTACCTAGAGGAGAAAAGTAGGAATAACACAGTGCTTTTAGCTTCCTGGAATAACAGAGGAACGGCACCATGCAGAGATCTAACAAGAGGGTCTCCAGAGTTATAATATTATAAGGGACACAAGTATTAACTAACACAGACCTATCAGGAGGGCTGACAGGTCCTCTTTATACTTAGTATATTAATTCGCTATTTTGAACACATTAGAGTGGAAATTGTAAAATCCAAGTAATTTTGTTCATCTTTTCTATATGAGATTTACAAAAGAAAAAAATATACTGCTTAGATTTTGCCACCTTTTTCTTTAGTCTACTCAAAATGTAAAGGGTTATGGGAGTTAACACAAATTATCAAAAATCTACAACATACATGATAACCTGTAGATCATGGGAGTCAGACTAAAACCCCCTGCCAAAGGGGCAAAATAAGGCTTTTGTGCGCGCCGTTTGAATGGAGCTGAATTTTGTGAGGTGCCGCTCCATTCCATCTTTGTAGAACTACTGGAGATAGCCAAATACCGTCCACCATTCTGGGGATCCATTGAAATAGCTTTATCACACCTTCAAAAAATGTCATGACCATGAAAAATCTACCTCCTAAAAAAGAGACAACCAGTTCAACCATTGGCCCCTGCATGGTCAGAGCACATATCAGCTTTGCTTGATTCGTTGTATGATAAAAGCAAATAGTGCCCAATGGATTCTTCTGACTTATAATAGGGCCCTGTGGGCTTCCTTTGTGGTTTCTATGAGTCTATTTAATATTGGTGCTACATGCTGTGCTATTCTTGCTGTAAAGATTGACAACATAGCTGATGCACATGTAAATGTCACTTTGAAGACCAAATATCAACTCAGACCCATCTTAGCACAACATTATGTAATTGTCTGCTCCGTTTGTTTGGCTAAGAGCAACTGACCAGTTCTAAACACATCTAGCGAGTTCCAGTTTCCATGTAGCATAATGAATGTATATTCTGATGACTTCACAACTGGTGGTTTAGGTTCTTCTCGATGATAACCACACAAAGCATTGGCAGCAGGCATCCATCTGTGTCATTTCTCTACATCACAGGTTAAAAGGAACTCTACGTGACGGCAAACATGTAACTGACATGCCTCTGCTCCATTTGTCTATGATAAAACTGCTTTATCTATGTAATACTGATGTAAGTGACCAACAAATGGTAACATACGGCTGAAGCTTAGAAGTGCTCATTTTAATTGAGTCATTGGAGAAATGCATTTGCAACCTTTTAAGCTCGGCACACTAATGAGATTTGTGTATGCAGAATCATCCTTCACATAAAGTACATTTCTATAAACTAATACGGTCTTTTTGCTATTAACCAAAATTGGACTTCTTTGAATTTCTCGTTGTTACACCCGATTCCGGAACTCAGAATGTTGTAATGTGCTTTTAATCTCCCAAATTGCCATGTTGACAGAAACATTTATAAACATTGGCGATGTGAATTAGGCAAGTCAATTAGATTTCGGAGATGATGATTGGCATGACAAATAGTGGATATTCAAATAATTCACAGCGAAGCAAACAATGAATCTTCTTCTAAGCAAAGATTAGATGAAACTTCATTTATCCTGTGTGACCAGCGAGCAAAGGTTGGGCTTTAATGAATGGAAAGCAGCGTTGAGGTCAGATTTAAAAGCCTCCCATGCTGAATGTCTGACATCTCAGAACATTAAAACAGCCAGCATGGTAATTATTGTTTTGGCGGTCAATGGAAGTCAGTCTGTGGCCTCAAGAGTATAAAATAAGCATTACAATACGAAGATAAAAGAGACAACTCTTATTGTATTTGTATTATTGTTGCACTCAAGGGAATATAGACTCTTTATAAGTGGGTGTATTTATGAAACAACAACTATTTTGGGCAGAGACCATGGCTGTTCTACATTTTAGCTAGTACTACATAATTAGTTTAGGTTCTATTCTTGATCATATCTTTATAGAAAAGCAATCACCAGAAAATGACTTATTATTTAAATCAGGTTTTTGAAATCAAAGTATTTAAAAAATGTTAGCCATAATTTTTTTTAATATTATGATATTTATTAAAAAGAAACAACTACATTTCTAATCTTGCAATATTCACACTGGCCACTAGGGCTTTTTAAACTCAAACATCTTGGTTTTTTTTTCAGGAAGAGTTTTCAGCAAGCTCCTTATCATCAGAGGCAGGATTACAATGACATGTAATACCTGTATACACAGCAGATATGGGATCCACCATTCACAAAAGTCGGTCACACTTGACCCTGCCCCCCCTCCCTTCATAATGAGTTGGGGTCTGACCATTGTAAATAAGGACATGTGTTGTTTCCTGAAACAACAGGTAGTTAAAGTCTAAATCTGCCCCAGTGGCCAGTGAGAAAATGGCAAGATTTTTATATCTTTTTTTTAATACAGATTATCATTTGTAAAAAAAAATTGCCAATACATTTTGTTTAAATATATGTAATGCAAAAATCTTATTTAGATGTTCATTTTCTGATGATAGTTTCCTTTTAAGAAAGTTTCACATACGACAACTAAACAATCATACAAGGGCTGTCCTGGGGATAAAAATATATTTTAAATAGGCTTTGAATGGTATAAAAACATAAAAGAAATAATGCTCACCCATACCAATCCCTCACAGATCCAGTTTGTCTTTGCTGCCTCGTGCCAACTCAAAACACAGAAAATCACTGTGAATCCTGACCAGCCAATTACTGGCAGTAGTGGTTTTCCCACCCCAGTCCCTCCACTGCGTCAGGACAGGACTAGCAAGGATGAATGAGGGTGAGAAATTCTCACCTCTTGGACAAACTCTTTAAGGGGAGTTTTCACTATATTTTAAAACATAAAAGTGGGAATTAAAGAAAAAAACAAAACCATATTTACCACCAGAATCCATCGATTGTGTCAGCGTTCTCTACTGGACTGGAAGTTATGATATTATGACCACTAGTCACCTGACCTTGCAGCCAATCAGTTTCCTTAGTGGTTAGGTCACTCTTAGTGATAACATCATTGTTTTTGGTCCGGCAGAGTACATCAGAGTAGCAGCACAGTAGCAATATCAAGGCAGATTCTGGTGATAAGTAAGGCTTCTTTTTGCCTTTCTACACAGAGAGAAGTCCTTTCACTGATATTTTTTAGTTTAAACTGAGTACTTCCTCTAATTGGTGCTGCTCCGTTGATTCTGGAACAGTTTTTCATTTTGTTCTATGTAACTCCGCTCCAAAGTTACGCTCCCTGGTTAAAAGGTGCACATTTTCCCTTCACCTAACTGGCCGTATACCACAGAACCTCTAAGTGGAGTGGCCATGTTTTTATTGGCCAGCACCAGAGGAGAAAAAGCAAACTCTCATAAAGAAGCTCTGTGGCATATGCCCAGCTGGTTGAAGAGAAAATTTGTACCTTAAACTATTGTATTGAGGACCAAAACTTTAAAATGGAGGGGCATAAAACTGAAAAACTGTTCGAGAATCAATAGAGCAGTACCTATTGGAGGAAGTATTCAGTTAAAATTTGTAAATCTAGTGTAAAGTCCTTTTTAACCCTCTCAGGACCCAGACATTTTTTTGTTTCTGAGTTTTATTTTTTTTCTCCTCTTCCTCCAAGAGCTATAACTTTTTTATTTTTCCGTCGACATAGCCATATGAGGGTTTGGTTGTTTTGCAGGTGACAATGTAATTTTGGAATGACACCATTATTTTACTAATGATACTGAAAAATAAGAAAAAAATCCAATTGGGTTAAAATGGTGAAGAAAAATATTTCTCGATTGCTTTGGGGGTTTGTTATAACTGCGTTCACTGTGCAGTAAGATGACCTGTCAATATTAAATATTTTATTGGCAAAAGAAAATTTAGAACCTTCTTGCTATAACTTAATTTTCTTGTCGTAACTTTTTTTACTTTTCCATCCATGTAGCTGTTAGAGCTTGTTTTTTTGCATACTGAGCAGTACTTTTTATTGATATCATTTTGGGATACATAAAACAGTTTGTTTGATTTTTATTGTTTGATTTTTATTGCATAGGGCACCAACTGAAATTTTTTTTTGGCCATTTTAATACTTTTGATCTTTTCAGTGTTTAATGTACATTTAGTTTACATTTTATAGACCTGACTTTTCGGGGACAAAGATACCATAAAATGTATTTATTTTTTGCTCATTTTTAATTTCTTTACTTTTAGATTTAAACAAACTCAATATATATATACAACTCTGGCAAAAATTAAGAGACCACTGCAAAATTTTCATTTTCTCAGATTTTTCTCTTTATAGGTATATTTTTGAGTAAAATGTACATTGTTGTTTTATTCTATAAACTACTGACAACATGTCACCGAAATTCAAAGCTAAAAATTTTGTATTTATTCGCAGCAAATGAGAAATCGTCAAAATAATAAAAAAGAAACAGTGCTTTCACACCTCAAATAATGCAAAGAAAACAAGTTATTATTCATTTAGAAACAACAATACTCATGTTTTAACTCAGAAAGAGCTCAGAAATCAATATTTGGTAGAATAACCATGATTTTTATACACAGCTTTCATGCGTCTTGGCATGCTTTCCACCAGTCTTTCACGTTGCTTTTAGGTGACCTTATGCCACTCCTGGCACAAAAATGTAAGCAGTTCTTATTTGATGGCTTGTGACTATCAATCTTCCTCTTGATTACATTCCAGAGGTTTTCAATGGGGTTCAGGTCTGGAGATTGGGCTGGCCATGACAGGGTCTTGATGTGGTGCTCCTTCATCCACACATTGATTGACGTAGCTGTTGTTAGAACCTTGCTCTTAGTTTTTTTTCCTTTGCTGGTCACATGACCTTGTTGGCCTATGTAATCCTGCTCCGCCCTTCTGGCTTTGCTGGACTTCATTGTATATCTACTTTCTAGCTAGCCTGTGCTCTGTGTCTTGCTCTGTTAGTTTGCTTGGTCTACTGACCTCTATGTTCTATATATTTTGTTTGTTCGTCTGTCTGCTACTATTTCTGTTAGGAGGTGTCCCATATTCCTCCCAGTCCTTAGTACTTGTAGGGATTCCTACCTCCTGGAGAATTAATCCGGTATTTCATGTCTCTCTGTTAAAAAAGCTGTTGTATCGGATTGTGACGCCTCTGCCTCTGTTCCTCCGGTGGTGGAGGACGGGGAATATGAAATTTCTCGCATCCTTAACTCTAGACGGTATAGAGGTAGTTTGCAGTATCTTGTGGCCTGGAAAGGTTTCGGTCCCGAGGATAACTCTTGGGTGAGGTCGGATGATGTTTCCGCGTCCAGACTTATCAGAGCGTTTCACAGGAGATTTCCTGATAAGCTTGGTCCTAGGGGATCCGGAGGATCCTCTTAGAAGGGGGGGTACTGTTAGAACCTTGCTCTTAGTTTTTTTTCCTTTGCTGGTCACATGACCTTGTTGGCCTATTTAATCCTGCTCCGCCCTTCTGGCTTTGCTGGACTTCATTGTATATCTACTTTCTAGCTAGCCTGTGCTCTGTGTCTTGCTCTGTTAGTTTGCTTGGTCTACTGACCTCTATGTTCTATATATTTTGTTTGTTCGTCTGTCTGCTACTATTTCTGTTAGGAGGTGTCCCATATTCCTCCCAGTCCTTAGTACTTGTAGGGATTCCTTCCTCACATCTATAGGTCTCCGTACAGACTAGCTTAGGACTTTAGCAGGTCTGATCGCAGGATCAGGTCCCCTGTTACATCATAGGGATTAAGCTGAGTTCTATCGTAGGGACAGATCTCCTCTCTTTCCTTAGCTCTGGTAGCAGAACATAACAGCTGTGTGGCATGGGGCATTGTCCTCCTGGAAAAAACAGTCCTCAGAGTTGGGGAACATTGCCTGAGCAGAAGGAAGCAAGTGCTTTTTCAAGGATAACCTTGTATGCGGCTTGATTCATACGTCCTTCGCAAAAATTAACCTGCCCAATTCCAGCCTTGCTGAAGCATCCCCAGATCATCACCGATCCTCTACATAATTTCACTGTGGCTTATATGCCTCTCCAGGTCTCCATCTAACCATTAGACGACCAGGTGTTGGGCAAAGCTGAAAATTAGACTCATCAGAGAAGATTACCTTACTCCAGTCCTCTATAGTCCAATCCTTATGGTCTTTGGCAAACTTCAGCCTGGCTCTCCTTAGCTTCTCATTGATGAAAGGCTTTTTTCTAGCTTTACATGACTTGGGACCTGCCTCTAGGAGCCTGTTACGAACTGTTCTTGCTGTGCACTTCACCCCAGCTGCCATTTGCTGTTCCTTTTGTAGGTCACTTGATGTCATCCTGTGGTTGCTGAGTGACATTAGAATAAGATGACGGTCATCCCGGTCAGTGGAGAGTCGCTTTCGCCCTCTGCCGGTCTGTAGCTTTGTTGTCCCCAATGTCTGCTGCTTGACCTTGTTGTAATGGACTGCCATCTTCAAAATTTTAAGGATGGAGGCAACATGATGCTCACTGTATCCCTCTGCTAATAAAGCCAGAATTGAGCCCTTCTTTTCCTCACTCAAGACTTTTCTTTTCAACTCCTTTGGCATGGTTAAAAGTTATTTTTCATTCAAATTACATTTGGGGTATTCCTAGCACTTGTTTTGCCATTTAGCTTGTCCTATTGCAAGAGGATTGTGAAGACCACAGAGGTGTTTTTTATACTTTCCCTCGTTACATAAGATTTGGTTTAGGTGATCACCTAATCAGAAGCACATTAAGTAGAATGAGGTGGACTTTGGTTGGAATTCAACTGACACTGGAATGGATTCGCTGTCAGACATGCAGAGATTGTGATTTTTAAAAAACTGTGCAGTGGTCTCTTAATTATTGCCAGAGCTGTATATATACAGTATATATATATATATATATATATATATATATATATATATATATATACGTATACTACTTTTAAACTTTCTGTTATCATTTACTTTACTTTAATTTTTAGTTCCTTTGGGGGACGTGAACCTATAATCGCTTATCGCACTATTGCAGTATATGGTGTAATTGTGGTTCTCCTATGAAGCTCGGCCTTTGACTAAGCTTCACAAGAGGACCAAGATAGCAGTGATGGTAGCCTTCAGCAGTCCCCTGATTGCCATGCTAACCCATTGACTGCCCAAGGTTGCTCACTAGATTAAGAGAGCCAGTGAGTGAATGAACCAGGAAAACAGGTCATTTAATTGTCGCTGTCAGTGATTGAAAGCAGTATATAAATGGTTAACAGCAGTGATTGGAACTAGCTCGGGCCGCTGCTATTAGATACAGATGCCGTCTATGGCATCTGCAGCATATGAAGTGGTTTCAGCTCCTGTGCACGCTCCATTCACCCCGCAGTGACCTGTGAAGAAAATTTACATCACAGGTCACTAAGGAATTAAATATTAATTCATAATTACCCTGACCCAGTATAGGGGCTAAATCTCTAAGATTTGAGGTTTCATCATTCCGAAATGCTGTGTTACTTCCCTTTTCCTGTCAATTTCCTCTAAACACATGTTTTTTAGGCTAGGTTTATAAAATTCTATTATTTCTTTACAGAAATAACTGGGTAGAAAATGTCATGCTATGCAGAAGTTAGAGGGGTTTAAAGGCCCCATACAAATTACACTAAGGTTTACCAAACCTGTTGATATTGACATTGGCTGACAAGTCTACTGTGTATTGGGGCCTCACAACTTCCCCGAAGGATGATGTTGGGGGAGAAGAGTACTCAGTCTGTTAAATTTCAACAGTGAATACTTTTATTTGGCTCTGAGATATGTTGCTGCCATACAAAACATAGCTGGGCATCCCTGTGTTTTGGGTAGCAGGCAGAAATAGCTATTAGCCAAACAATTGCTGGGTCAGCAGCTCTCTAATGTATATGGAGGCCTTAAGAGACAGTTCCGTAGTAGATGGGGAGGATCAAGCATCCAACATATAGAAATTATTTGTTGAGATGACATGATAGAACAGGCCTTTTTTGAACAATGAAAAAGCAGATAGAAATTATCCATCTTTTTAATAGCAGTGCATTACACGGAAAGAAATCTCAACAATGTATACAGTTAAGAAAGCAATTTAGTATAATTTGATTATATTAAAACATTAATAGCAAGAAACCTTTCTTTTCACCCTTCATATTCACACTGTAATATTTTATATGTAGTTTATTTTCTAAAGAAACATAATTCCTCATTCAATATAACAAGGCTGCTATTTAGTTCAATGGGAGAATCATCATTATTAATGAAAAGAAGAATGACAAAGCAATCATCATCTCAGCAGGGTTTGACGGTAGTATTCTTCAACACAATGCTGGTGCATTGATTTACATGGTTGTTGTTATAGCAGCAATCTGTCATAAGACCGTATTGAACTTTTAGTGTTTTAGTCATTTATGTGCTCAGGAAAGAAAATAGAGAGGAATCAGTCTTAGCTCAAATAAAGAATTACAAAAAGGTACATAAACGTTGTATATAAATATATACATTCCATACTGTATAAATATATATATATTTTTTATTATCTGAGGTTCTTTATTATTTTATTATGCTATAAAGAATACATAGTTCCAAGTATGTAGCCAACATTCCAAATCCTCTTTTGAACTGAGTACAATGTTAAATTAATGCTACTGTATATATGCAGATGTACAACTTGCAATATGTATTTTTCTGACTTATATATACACACAGCCTTTGGAAAGGCTATGTAGATTTATCTGTAGTGGTATATCCCGGTTATAAAGCTAGTCACAGATAAACAACCAGAGTGTATATTATTTATTATGAATTAACTCAGTTATTTGGTTGCATTTATTTCTAACTAATGAAGCTCTATATTTCTTCCTATGTTGTACAATACATAGTTATATTGTGGCACCGTGTTAGCCAGAAAAATCTATGTAAATACTTTTATGCCCAAAAAGGATAAAAGTATTCTCGGAGTGATACCTTTATTGGCTAACCAGAAAAATATATATATATGCAAGCTTTCAGAGTACAGAGGCTTATATATATATATATATATATATATATATATATATATACTGCTCAAAAAAATAAAGGGAACACTCAAATAACACATCCTAGATCTGAATGAATGAAATATTCTCATTGAATACTTTGTTCTGTATAAAGTTGAATGTGCTGACAACAAAATCACACAAAAATCATCAATGGAAATCAAATTTATTAACCAATGGAGGCCTGGATTTGGAGTCACCCCCAAAATTAAAGTGGAAAAACACACTACAGGCTGATCCAACTTTGATGTAATGTCCTTAAAACAAGTCAAAATGAGGATCAGTATTGTGTGTGGCCTCCACGTGCCTGTATGACCACCATACAACGCCTGGGCATGCTCCTTATGAGGTTGCAGATGGTCTCCTGTGGGATCTCCTCCCAGACCTGGACTAAAGCATCCGCCAACTCCTGGACAGTCTGTGGTGCAACGTGACGTTGGTGGATGGAGCGAGACATGATGTCCCAGATGTGCTCAATCGGATTCAGGTCAGGGGAAAGGGTGGGGTCAGTCCATAGCTTCAATGCCTTCATCTTGCAGGAACTGCTGACACACTCCAGCCACAAGAGGTCTGGCATTGTCCTGCATTAGGAGGAAACCAGGGCCAACTGCACCAGCATATTGTCTCACAAGGGGTCTGAGGATCTCATCTTGGTACCTAAAGGCAGTCAGGCTACCTCTGGCGAGCACATGGAGGGCTGTGCGGGCCTCCAAAGAAATGCCACCCCACACCATTACTGACCCACTGTAAACCGATCATGCAGAAGGATGTTGCAGGCAACAGATTGCTCTCCACGGCGTCTCCAGACTCTCACGTCTGTCACATGTGCTCAGTGTGAACCTGCTTTCATCTGTAAAGAGCACAGGGCACCAGTGGCAACTTTGCCAATCCTGGTGTTCTGTGGCAAATGCCAAGCGTCCTGCACGGTGCTGGGCTGTGAGCACAACCCCCATCTGTGGACGTCGGGCCCTCATACCACCCTCATGGAGTCGGTTTCTAGCCGTTTGTGCAGATACATGCACATTTGTGGCCTGCTGGAGGTCACTTTGGAGGGCTCTGGCAGTGCTCCTCTTGTTCCTCCTAGCACAAAGGCGGAGGTAGAGGTCCTGCTGCTGGGCTGTTGCCCTCCCACGTCCCCCTCCACGTCTCCTGGTGTACTGGCCTGTCTCCTGGTAGCGCCTCCAGCCTCTGGACACAACGATGACAGACACAGCAAACCTTCTTGCCACAGCTCGCATTGATGTCCCATCTTGGATGAGCTGCACTGCCTGAGAAACTTCTGTGGGTTGTAGAGTCCGTCTCATGCTACCACGAGTGTGAAAGCACAACCAACATTCAAAAGTGACCAAAACATCAGCCAGAAAGCATTGGTACTGAGATGTGGTCTGTGGTCCCCCCCTGCAGAACCACTCCTTTATTGAGGATGTCTTGATAATTGCCAATAATTTCCATCTATTGTCTATTCCATTTGCACAACAGCATGTGAAATTGATTGTCAATCAGTGTTGCTTCCTAAGTGGACAGTTTGATTTCACAGAAGTTTGATTTACTTGGAGTTATATCCTGTTGTTTAAGTGTTCCCGTTATTTTTTTGAGCAGTGTATATTTTCTGGTTAGACAAAAAAGGTATCCAAGCCTGGTTTATTGGCTTTTTCTGGTTAGCCAATAAAGGTATCACTCCGAGAATACTTCTGTCATTTTTGGGCATTAAAAGTATTTACATTCATAAATGGCATTATCTACTAGCAATAAATAACGTATTATTTATTTCAATCACTTATATAGCGCCGTTAATTTCACAGCGCCCCATTGGGGCTCACAATCTATATTCCCTATCAGCATATCTTTGGAGTGTGGGAGTAAACTGGAGAACCCACAGGATACCCACACAAACACGGGGAGAACATACAAAATCCTTGTCCTTGGTGGGATTTGAACCCAGGCCCCCAGGCTGACGTGCTAACCACTGAGCCACCATGCTGCCCATATTTTAGTAGAATTACAATATAAAATAATGCATGTAAAGTGCATCATTTTGTATCATTGATACATTTCATGATGAGATCTATTGCATTAGCAAAACATTTATCTTAACCTGTAATTTTTACAAAAGAAGATCTGACATTGAATTACAGAGTAAACCTTTAATAGGTGACACTGGCAAGATAGTTTCCTTTCTTCTACTGAGAGAGCAAATTTGCATACATGTTTCTTCCCTAGAACTTCTGTGGGTAGACACATTTCTGTCTACTATTCCCAATCAATTTGCCATACTGGTTAAAGGGTGGAACACTGACCTACAGGTTGGCTACCTCCAAGTAGCTATCGAGTCACCATCAGAAAATGACCTGCAGTTTTCATTTTAAATATATTTTTTTCAGAATTTTTGATAGTTTTTATTTTTTATATCAACATCTATATTTAAAAAATAAAAAAATCCTGCAATTTTCACACTTACCACTTTTTTAATATTAGATGCCCACTTCCTGTTTTTTCAACAGCCACATTGACATCAGCAGCAATAGACTGATTTGTTTCTTTATAAGCATTATCTGAGCATGCTCTAACTAGGGCCAAATTCACTATGAGGTTAGGGGAAGCTGTGGTATCACAAATTGTGAATGGTGGATCCTGTGTTATCTATCGTACATTTAGGTGTCACCTGTCATTGTAATCCCGTCTGTGATGATAGTAAGACTGATGAAAAAGCTACTGTACAGAACAGTGTCCTAGGAACCAAATTTCAACACGATAACACCAGGCTGCATATTGCTCATGCTTCTGTGAGCAGCCTGCATGGCCTAAATGTGCTACCCTGGCCTCCAGCATCTCCAAACTTGTCTCCCATCAAGCACATCTGGGATGTTATTATTGGGGAATTGCAAAGGGAGCTGCCAGCAGCAGATCTTGATGATTTGTCCAAGAGTATTCAATGTGGCAGAACATTCCTCAGATAACCATTAATAATCTTATTGATATTGTGCCAAGGCACATACATGAGTATATGGGGCTCATACTCAATATTGATATATTTTAATCATTTTTTCTTTTTTCAGTGTTTGCACATCACTAAAATGTCTAATGATTTCATTAACTCCATGACTACATGACCTTCTTGGTGTTGCAGTTTCAATGTTGAGGAGTGTTTGAGTCTAATATTAGACTTAGAAGCCAGTGTGAAAATGTCAAGACTTCTGTCTTTTATTTGTTTTTAGCCTGTAAATGTTGTATTAAGAGTTGTATTATTAATGTTGTATTATTAATGCTACATTGTATTATTAATGTTGTAAAGAGCATTTATCTTGATTGTACTCACACATAAAATAAATTCTGACAAGTTAACATGAATGTATAAATAAGTTGTTGGGCTCAAACTGTCTTCAGGATGCACCCTCTAGTGGTGGCTAGTAGAAGTATAACACCAAACAGAATGGTGCTCTTTAAGACCATTAATTCAGATTTGCTTCATTCATATAAAAGAGGCACATGCTAAAAAATCTGGTTAACCACTTTTTATCTTATTCCATTTCAAATATAAGACATGCTATACTTTATAAAACAAGTACTATAATCAGTTGCATTAAAATAACATGCAAACAATTGAATTTGTGTTCTAAGCTTCTATAGCCAAGTTTAAAAGTTGTAATTACTTGTATTCACAATTAAATAACAATTTTGAGGCATCTTTTGGTAGAACTCTCCATTCTACCATTCCTCTGTTATTTATTTCTTCTAGAAATTAATGAATACATTGACAACTGGGTGTTACCAGTTGTGGATGTGTCAACCTGTGTGGGGAATGCTAACACCCAGTTGTCAATTTATTCAAAGGAATGGCACAACAAAGAGACCTAAAAAAAGAGTCTCAGCAACCTATGGAAACAGAGATGTCAGGAGAGATGAAGCACACAAAGTATTTTTAGTACTTTGCAGCATTATTTGTTAGGCAAAGTATTGTACATGCCGAAGGTCCCATGTATGAATGGCCATGCGCCATTTTGGCAAATTTTTAAGCAAAAAACTATCTTACACCCCATGTATGATATGCATCACACTTTATTACATTTTTAATTTAACCTTAATTGTTTCTTGCAGACTTTTCACCTTGCATTTTATCATGTATATTATTTAAATTATCAACTATTCCTCCTACGCCTTGTCTCGTTTTATTGTCCCGTGTGTTTTGTGTGCTTTTTATTCTTATATTATACCTTTGCTTAATAAAATAAAATATTTGGATTTTTATTTGTTTCTCTATTTATATTTTGCCTATTGGAATACTTTTTTTTAGTTATTATTACATTTATGCCTTTTTTTTAATTTTTTTAAAGCATTCAAGCCAAACAGGAAAAAGAGTGCTGATTCCCGGGCGCTGCCACAGACGGAAGACAAGGGTGTATGTTCTCTGGATCGTTATTCATTCATACAACGCGTTTCAAAGTCAGGAATAGCATGTTATGCAGAGCCACTTCCCTTATATAGAGGAGGGAAGAAACTTCTAGACAGCTTAAAGCAATAAATAATTAAAACCAACAATTTATACAAGTAACATATGTAAAATATGCAGCAAAAGAACCATTTGTTGTATATAAATGTGAACCATGTTGAGTATATGTATGATGTCTTAAAATTGTATTAAAACAGTTTTTTTCCCTTCCCTTTTCCGAGTTTATTATTTATTTATTTTACTCACTTATTTAGAGCCATTAATTGCACAACGCTTTACAGACATTACCGGCACTGTTCCCATTGAGGCTCACAATCTAAATTCCCTATCAGTATGTTTGTGGAGTGTGGGACGAAACAGGAGAACCTGAAGGAAACCCACATAAACACGGGGAGAAGATACAAACTCCTCGCAGATGTTTCCTTGGTGGGATTTGAACCCAGAATCTGGTGGAACTTGAGACCTCATCTTGGGTTTTTAATGGTTGCATTTAACTCTTCAGGTGCCACTGTGGATAACATGAAAATCCAGTAGGACTCACAATTTATTAGTTTCTGATATCTGTTTGTAATGTGGTTAGGTAAATGTTCTAATATAGTAAGTCTTAGACATGTGCTGTCTTTCTTGTGTTCTAATCAAAAATGTCTAAATAAACTATGGTTTTAAACCCCATTTTTTATATTATATCTATGTTTATTTATTCTACAGTATAACGAAGAGGTTGTGTAGTCCTACCAACATACTGCAGATTACAATCAAAGTCAAGCAGATAAATCACAAAGGATGTTCCACGATTAAAAAAAGTATTCATATTAAAAGTCTCTCAGGTTGCCATTGATGTAAATATTGATTTGATGTGAATGTTGAGCAGCCATGTTTTATAAACAAGCAGCATTTACATTTAGAATTGCTGGAAAGAAAATATCCTTTTAATTCTGGAAAAAAGGTTAATCCCCCCTGGTCAGATTTTAGTTGTATTATTCATTGGTTTGATATGACTGGGGGCTACATGATTTTGAAGGGTCATATTCCTCCTGGAAATGTCCCCTGGATTTGGGGTCAGTAATGGGTCACTTTGAATAAAGGACCAATGTTTGGACAATGCAGTTCTGATTGATTTGAAGGACTTGTTGTAGGTTGTTATAAAGCTGTATTTGAATTTTCTATCATCAGGTTCAGATTTGATCTTCTAATCATTTCCCACTGTACTGATGTTGCTTTTTATTAGATTTCTCATTTTGTTGTTTTTTTGAAAAGGCATTCTGAGATTTTTTGTGTGATTTTTTTTCTTAAAGGGAAGCTAACATCATAAAGAGATCCCACAATCTTTATTAAAAAAAGCAACAAATACAACAAACGTGGCATTATATAAACGTATAGTAAAACAAGCTAAAAACCTGTATATATGTATATAGAATAAGGATTAGTAGTCTGGAACTGCACCAACTTTCAAAGTAAATCATATGTATACTATAGGCTAACATGGCATAGCCATATGGCAATATTAGTAATACTGGACAATCCATATACCTTAATATTTGAATGTCAGAATTATTACATTGTACGATCCTGTATTTGAGCAGATAAATCATAGGGTTGGTAGAATCCTAAATAGCTGGGAAACTGTTGGAATTGTTCACCTTTTTTGCATATAAATTGTCTCCTCGTTTATTTCACACACCATGTAAAAATTACAGGAGTCTGACAACTGACCTTGTGTGGTTTCTGACTGTTTCCAAGAATGAAAATCAGAGGATGCATAGTGCATCTTGATTTGATGGCTCGTATAATAGTTGTATTAGAGCAATAGAAAGCCATACATACAAAATTGATTTGAAAATAACTATATTGTTAATTTTTTTAAAATTATTATTATCATATTTTCATTAAGTTTGCAAATAGAGTTTCTTTATTGCGAAAAGTAATGTAGCTCCAAAGAGACATTATATAAATAAGGTTTTTATTATAAACTAAAGTTTAGAAAAAAGATTTCCAGGACCTGGGTCAGAATCTCGAGCCTTCTCATACCTGCCGACATCCTAAGCACCCCTTCTGCTCGGTAGGTCAGACATGATGTCATTCGAGCTTCCTGCTGCAACAATGACTACTAATTAGAAGATGCATCTTGAATGTCGGCAGGTAGGAGGATGTTCAGAGGTCTCTAATCTGGCGGCCATGGATTACCAATGTGGCTGCTAAACCTGGGCCCTGCGAATCGTTTTTCACAACTTTGTTATAAACATATATTTTACATTTTTTGTGACATTTTTATGTGACAATCCATATAATAATATTTTTAAATATTCCTAGTAGCCGCTGGAACACACACAATAAAGCGAATTTTCCACTTTTTGGCAACTCTCTTGTCTGCTTTGCTGTGTAGAATGGAACAGGTAAATAGAGTAATATTAATATTACTGCTGGATCCCTAAACAAGGCAAGATAGCAACACTATACATACATATAAGGCTATGTATGCATCCCCTCTGTCAACCCCTGCTCACTAGGGTCGAGACAATACTTAATTTGTTTCTAATTACTATATTAGTTTATTTTCACTTTTATGATCATTAACTCCCATCTATTAAAACATACATAAAATAAACACCTGTTTGAAGAATGTGTGTCTTCAATATGGCTGCCCCAATTAGCTTCCTTCCCCACTTAAACGTAAACATAGACATTTCTTTTACTCCCCCTGCCTCCTGAACTCACCTTCTACTCTGAAAAAAAACAGCTAAAATCAGTCTTGCTCAGATAAGACAGACTGCCAGCTAACTGCGGTGTCATGTGGCACAGCCCATTATACTATATGGAGAGAAGAGGGTGAAGGATGAAAAAGGAGCATAGCAAGGACACAGGCAGAGGGAGACAAAGAAGAATCATGCTCAACTTTCTAACAAGTCTTTAACCTGACCCCAGAGCTGGATTTATATCTACACTTATCATTACTGTGGTGTAATTTCATCCAAAATTTTGCTGTTTCTATTTGTATACTAAGAAAGGAATGAAGATCAGGAATTCCTCTGTGTATGCTGTGCTCTATATGAGATATTGCATCAGCTAGTCTCCTCCCACTAGCTCAGAGTGGATTGCAAATTAGAGACAGAGCCTGCAGATGGGAACACTTGTAAAAGTGTATTAGAAATTGTCATATAATGATCATAAATAGTTATTCCTCATGCACACACACAACAGTTTATTTTGAACAATCCAAGAAAGTTGTTACATTTTGAGTTCTAAATGAAAAGAAAAAAAATTCATGGAACATTTCCCTTCATTTTAGATTCAAGTGGGAGCAAGGCTTAATAAAACAATGGTATAGGAGAAATAGATCCAGCTCATCAAACATCCAAAATTTAAAATTCTAAAAATTGTATTTTATATATATTAAAAAAATCCATCTTGATAGTGTCAACAATCAAAAATCCATATCTGGAATTAGGGAAACATGGGATACAATTTTAAATTTTGGACGTTTGGTGAGCCAGATCTATTTCTCCTATACCTCTGTATCCTAGCGCTGGCAGAGCGCTAGATTTCGTGCTCTTGGATGAACTGAAGTTGCTGGAGGGTGAGCCGGTTAAACCCCTTTTTTTCTGTATATTAATAAAACAATAAATAAATCTTCCTAAAATGAATATAAAGTGTTCTATACAACAAAAGAAAGTTATTGAAATATTAATATGAAGTTAATGATCCAAAAAAATCAATGTCTTTACCACACATTGAGTTTTGATGTAATGGTACCTATCGAGGCAAAATACTCCAGAAAAGTGGAGCACATTATTATTATTATTAGTGTTACATTTTTTAATTCCTTTCAAGTTTTAAAAAGTAATGACAGGTTTGGGTGGATCACTAAAAAATATTATACATTTATACAATTGGCTCAAAATTTTGGCCATAAAGTTGTATAAAGAGTAAAGTGTCTACATGCCTAATGAGTTGCAGCAGGTTTGAAATTTGATGCCCCATTTGGTAAATTTGGAGCCATTAATAAATCTTCCCCAGTCTGATTTAAAGAGAATACTCATAAGAAGTGTATTGTTCCAAGCACTTGTAATAATTTCTCTGGCTGATTGATTCATTATGGATTATCAATATGTACAGCTCTGCAATTAATGCAGTTTTCTGGGCCTGGTCTAAAATTAGGTAGGAAGTTTAATATGGGGGAATTCTAATACTGTGATTGTCATGAGACCACTCATATATGATTTGCATACTTGCGGTCACGTGCCGGCTACTTCTCACGTAAAGATCGCAGGAAATGTGAAACTGAGCAGAATTATAACAGTGTGAATACTACATATTGTTAGGATTTCTTTTATACTTTTTACATTTAAGCTGTCACTTCAAATAGTTGATCGCCACAGATCTGGCTCCAGACAGACATGGCAAATGAGCCACAAAACAAATTTTGGTATATACAAGAATGACTCCAGTTCTCCAAAGAAGAAGACATTATTAGAGTCCAAAATTAGATGAGCTCCCTTTCTGACGTGTATACGCCTGAGTAGAAATGGACATGGAAAGGAGTGCTCTTGAATGAATTTTTTTATTTCATTTTATAGATAAAAGTATGTTAAGAGTGTAAATGGCCCCCAATTACAAATATGATACATAAATTGTGAATTTCAACAGTAGAGTATTTTCTGATATGCTAAGTAAAGGGCACACACCCAACTTTACAGCATTTATATTGGCATTTATAAAAAGTTCCAACCATTAGAGCTTGTTATGTTGCAAATTAATTTCATGCAGTGTAATAGTTAGAAGTCTGGTGTATTTCAAGAACATACAATTAGACTAATGGAAATAATTAATTTCTAGAACAAGCTGACACACATGGCTAAGGAGAAATCTGCAAAGGCAAACAAGAAATATGTTAAGCATTAAACTATATTGCAAATGCGATATCATATTATTAAATTTGAGTTATTCCAGAAGTTTCTATCCACTGTGGATTGTATATGATGAAGATATGCAAAATAAAATATTAAAAAACTCAAGATTACACAAGAAAACAAGAGAAAACTGAAAAACAGCAAATTAAGTTGTATTTTTCCTTGGTTACTCTTGGAGGTTCCTTAGATGGTAGACCAAGGTGCACATTGTTTACTGGTTTAATGACCTACATTGAGCGTCGTCACATTTCCATTGGGGTTGAGATTTTTTTTTGTCCATTATATTGCTGTAGTTTGTGCTTTGTCAGAAAAACGTTGAAACTTCTGGGGGAAACCTAGCAATGTTTTGTGAACAGAATGTTACACAGACAGAGCAGAATCTAAGAAAGGGCAGGAAACAGGGCTTATAAATCTGAAAATTCTTATCATGGTCCATAAATACAATTGTTACGGGTACTGCAATAGCTGAGATTACTGGAAACGTTAGGCTAAGGCCAGGTTCAGACAAATATTTGAAAAATTGTCCATGTTTCATCAAGAAAAAAAAAGGCCAATTTTTTACCATATTATCATTTTTATGCCATCTGTACATCATCGATATATCTGATTTTTACATCTGTTTGATATCTGGATGGCATCTGTTTTGAACATCAATAATAGGCAAAATACAGTTTTCTATGTTATTATTTTCAATTTCCCAATAAAAAACTGATGCCATATGAATGTCATGCAGATGTAAAAAACGGAAATACCGATGACATACAGATGGCATAAGAATGGTAACACGGATGAAAAATCAGTCATTTTGTTAATGAAAAATTGCCAATTTTTCAAAATTCTCATCTCAACTTCTTCTTAATAGGTCAATTTGATCTGAAAAATGGATATGACTACTTTATGCTGCGATGTTTTACACGCAGACCATAGGAGCTAAGTAAAAATGTTCATATGATAGACACGATTTTCTAGCATCGTTCAATATGCTGTTCGCATGATCTCCGTTTTGCATATAAACAGCACACGGACATATAATACGCTCATGTAAGCGAGCTCTAAGTCTCATGAACACAGCTGTCATTAGAAATATCTGAGCCCCATGCAGCGCCCATACAATTTCCCACATCGCTCTTCCTGCATTTAGAAACACATTATGCAGATTTGGCCTTTGGTTGGTTGGGGTCGTATGGTCATCATTTCGTTTAAAGAGGTTTTAGGACACTTTAAATAATAAGTGGATTAGTAAGATCTTCGACTGGAAGATTTACAATGTCAAGAATATTATTAACTTAAATCGGAGATGCTCTCAATTTTCAAACTCGCTATGGACTGTTATAAATAATTCAGAAACCCTTTTAAATATTTAAATCAATCTGTATTTACTGCCTTAGTAGAGAAGTGATGTAACCTTTTTATAACCTGAATTATACAGATTACTTTAAGTCTTTATGTCTCCTTAATGTAAGGAAAATAAACCTGCCCTAAATAAACTTGCACAAATGTATCTCTAAGATTTTATAAACGGTATTCTTGTTTCTTGTGAGTCATTTTATTTACTCTCCGTGTAGGTTTATACATAATATATGACCTATCTCATATACCAGTTTATTAATGGGGTTAGTCACTATTACTATTGAAACTAATGTATGATGATTATATGCTACTTTCTTGTATAGACTTTTTGGACATTCTGCTTCATTGTTTATATTTGTGAAGACTTGCCCCCTTGCTCAGCCACTTTAGTGATCCATCCAGGTTCTCCGGTAGATCAGATGGCTGCTGATGGAGGGGTGTGTGACCAGAAATGTAATTTAGTCTTTTTTACTGTGACAGAGCTAGTTTCCTGAGCATTGTGTGGTGTTACTATGGAGGAGGCTAATTACATATCCAGTCACAGTGATTGGCTGCAGTGGTCACATGTTTATGTGTTAGGACATGATTACTGCAGCAGAGAGTAGAAACCGAAGAGGTCCAGGCATGGAAGTGGTGGGGAGTCAGAAAGTGTTGCTTTATTTATAAATTTATTTTTACCATTCTGAGGCTATGATAAAATATTTTGATCCACAACCCCATTAAAGGGAACTTGTCACCAGGAAAGTACAGTCTAATCTGCCGGCATGATGTGATAGTGCTGGGGGAGCCGAGAAGATTGATATATAGTTTTGTGAGATAAGATTAAGTATATCCTGTGTTTTCATCATTTACACCTCTGCTTCTCCTGGCATTATCAGTCCAGTGGGCGGTCCGATCTCTGTATACACACTTATACAAAGAAAGCTGTCAGTCACTGATAGGACCGCCCACTGGACCAATCAGTGACTGACAGCTTTCTTTGTATAAGTGTGTATACAGAGATGGACTGCCCACTGGACCAATAATCCCAGAAAGAGCAGAGGTGAAAAAGAGGAAAACACAGGTTATACTGAATCTTATCTCACAAAACTACATATCAATCTTCTCAGCTCCCCCTGCTTTATAACACGGCACCGGCAGTTTAATATGCATCTTCATGGTGTCAGGTTCCCTTTAAGCCAATATTTGTAAGTGACTAAGGAAACTGAAAGGTGACAGATTAAACAAGACCTATAACTTGCTATAACTAGTTCATTTTTAATTTTCCTTATGTAAATGCCGATGTTCTTCAGAATCTGCCATTGTTTTTTATTGTTCCTGTGCCTCTACATTCCTGAGATATGGCCTCCATTTACCTGAATATAAATAAAGTCCTTTTAGCTAATGGGGTATGATCTTTAAGGGGAGTCCCATAGAGAAGATTTGAGATTAGAAAGACTTCATTTTCATACGGGGAATAGGGAGCCATATCTCAGGAATGGAGAGACGCTGAAACAATAGAAAAACTACCCCTCATTCAGGAGAACAAAGGCATTTACACCAGGCAAGCAACACATATTATGGCAAGTCACAAGTTTTCTTTAACTTTACGACATAATACAAAAAAATAATTTCCAATTATAGCTATCATATCTATGTGTACACACGTCCATGTATATATTAGTATATCTACAGAAAAAGCTTCTATTTTCTGTTTTCAAATCTCACTTGATATTGTCCATTTGGCAAACTATTTCAGGCACCATTATGTATGTCTGTGCATTTTTTAGATTATGCTTCAAAGACACTTACATAAAAAAAATGCCTTTGCTTTGAAGAAAATGTATTTTATTTTTTCTTTTAGTACAACACATTAACATCAAATATCTTGTGTAGTAAAATGATTCAAGCCCCTGGAACTCAAATAATTTTCTAATAAAAAATGCATGAGAAAAATAAATGCACTTTATGTTCCACAAGAAAAGGCAGTTTCAACAGACTAATACTCAAAGAAAATTCATTTTTATCAACCAGCCATTCCATTCTTTGGTGCTGTTACAAGTTCCTTGCAGTTGCTAAGCAACCATAATTCATAGTACCTTTTAATGGATACTCTGCTACTGGTGAGAACATTAAGGTGAAGAGAATAAATGCCTTGGGTGAATCTTGAAATCTTTCATTATGCATGTCATTCTATTTCTGTAATGCTATAATGCTGAAATGTTTCTGTGGCAGGAAACTGAGTTGTGGTAATTGCATATTCCACTCATATATGTTTTGTAAGCAGAGCAGCACGTACTTGTCTAAAATGAGTTATTTCAAACATGATTGAAATTGGCCTTTTCTACTCCTAAAGGTAGTAAATAAATCTAAAGGGAAAAAAAAGGGAGCAGTTCTGCTATAAAATGTTGGACATTTCTGGAAAGAACAACACAATTTTATAGAATAAATAAAATGTAATTACTTACGATGGTAATCAACCACTGTGTGATATGGAATGTATGCGGCGGAAAAATGTAACATAAAACAATGCGCTGTATGGAGGAGGGGGAAGAACAGTGCCTCTTTGTATAACAAGCAGTAGATTTAATATACACTTCTGTAAATGCAAATTGTGGTAACATTTGGTTTTGATGCTGCATAGGTTTGAAAAATTCTATTGCAGTCACTACAATATTTGTTAAAGAGGACCTTTCACCAGTTTTAGCATGGCCACCTCATGGAATAGTGGCTGCCGTGCTGAATCAAATGTCTTTCTTATTTTTGAATTTTGCCTTTCCTCTGAGGAGATATTAGCTTGTCAAGTTTAGATTATAATTTATGATAAGCAGAAGGGGAGTAATTCTTCTCTAGGGGCGTATACTTCTTCCCCTGCATGACTCCTCTTGCTTAGGATTGATCAATGTCAGGGTCATGCATCATTACATGTCTCACAATAGAAGGCATCTAAAAAACAAAAAACAGAGTGCCAGCAGGAGAGCACAATAGATCCACACTAGGAGGTTAGGAGTTAAACCACCACTTACTTCCTAGGGAGAGGAAGATTCATATCTCTTTCCATCCAGGTCAGTCTCTCCTCTTCCATGAACAATGGACAATGCATGAACATTGAACGATGGGCGGAGGTAACTACCAAACTCACAGGAGACTAACAGAGTTTATTACATAAAAGACCTTTACAACTTAATTATAAATCCCTTAAAAGAACCAAGTTGACATGTTTCAGGTTTCCCCTTTATCAGGATAGACAAATAACTTACAAACTACTTTGTATACCACAGCTAGTAGTTTCCTGAAACGTCACTCACAGTAGCAGGCATCTTCTTCTGACCTTCTCTGGGGGCTTGTTCTTTTTTCCCCATGATGCCTCCTGCTTATGCTTGGTCAATGGCATGCAGGGGACAAAGTACACACCCCCACAGAAGAACTTCTGGTACAGCCCAGTTGGGTTTAAAATTATAATCTAAACTTTAGAAATGAGAAATTAGAAAATGAAAACTAAGTTTTATTCAGCCTGGCAGTCATAATTCCATAATATGGCCAGTTTAACATGCTAAAATTGGTAAAAGGTTCTCTTGAATAACATTTTGTATTACTAGCAATGATGTACCGTTAATTGAACATTATAATAGCTACCAATACTTATATAATAGTAATAAATGTCCCTAAATATAAGTGTCATAAATGCTAGGTGCCATTCCAACCCACTGGAAGAACGGGCTTTTACCATAGGTTATATTGGTAGCAGAAAGAAGTAAGAATTTCTGTAAGTGGCAGTAGGATAGTACCTGTAAAAACATAGTACAGTATATACAAATTAAAGTAGTGATCTTGTTAGAACCTTGCTCTTAGGTTTTTTTTCCTTTGCTGGTCACATGACCTTGTTGGCCTATTTAATCCTGCTCCGCCCTTCTGGCTTTGCTGGACTTCATTGTATATCTACTTTCTAGCTAGCCTGTGCTCTGTGTCTTGCTCTGTTAGTTTGCTTGGTCTACTGACCTCTATGTTCTATATATTTTGTTTGTTCGTCTGTCTGCTACTATTTCTGTTAGGAGGTGTCCCATATTCCTCCCAGTCCTTAGTACTTGTAGGGATTCCTTCCCCACATCTATAGGTCTCCGTACAGACTAGCTTAGGACTTTAGCAGGTCTGATCGCAGGATCAGGTCCCCTGTTACATAGTAGGGATTAAGCTGAGTTCTATCGTAGGGACAGATCTCCTCTCTTTCCTTAGCTCTGGTAGCAGAACATAACAGATCTTAAACGGAACCTGTCACCAGTTTTGTCCTATATGAACTAAAACTATCACCTTATTCAGCGCCTGTGCAGCACTCCATAAATGTTTATATACCCCCCCCAAAACTTTTTAAATTATCCCACACTGCATGGTAATTCAGTCAGTCCGGTCCAATGGGCGAGGTTTTGGGCCTCTCCATCCCTTCCCCCAGCTGCTGCTTGCCATCCTCCTTCTTTAATTGAAGTGGACGACGTCATTCTCACTGCTGGGTGAAATCAAGGCTCGCGCCTGCGCACTATGCTTTGCCCTACTGCGGGCACAGCCAAAAGTATAAGTGCGCATGCGCATGCAGTAGGGCAAAGCATAGTGCGAAGGCGCGAGCCATGATTTATGTGTGCAGGCGCAAGATTTCACCTGGCAGCGATGCGTCATCCACGTTAAGTAAAGAAGGAGAACGGCGAGCAGCAGCCGGGGGAAGGGATGGAGAGACCCGAAACCATGCCCATTGGACCAGACAGACCGGATTACCATGCAGCATGGGAGAATTTAAAAAGGTTTTTGGGGGATCTACAGGGAGAGTCAGGGGGTTATATAAGCATTTATGGAATGAAGCACAGGCGCTGCCTAAGGTGATAGTTTTAGTTCATATAGGACAAAACTGGGGACATGAAGGTTTCGCTCAGGCTAGTGCTTATGTGTTTTCTAATGGGAGAGTGGAGAAAGCAGCTGCTAACTGGTTCTGGAAATAAAATATCCCCTAAAGAACAAAAGAGTCAGACAACTAAATTCAAACTGCTCGATCCTTGTCCCCCCTGATACCATCTATGAAGGGAGAGTCGGTGCCCAATACAGATTAGACTATCAGCAAATCCCACCAATATTGTCGGGCCTAAAGTAAATACCTCTAAAGTGTCCCTCTATTGAAGTGACTCTCCTACTTTTGAACTAAATCCTTCTGTCCCTCTTTTTGCCTTTAAAAATAATAAAACTACAGTAGTGAATTTGGATAAACTTTGCATATTATTATCTTAACTATGTTTGCAATCTGGAACTTATTCAGGTAATGTTTGTAGTAGTGCATGAATAATAAAATAGTAAAGTGTATAGATATGCAATAATGGATCTTTTACACAGCAAATCAAATATTCTTTGACCAGCTAATACCATCTTGTTAACTGTAGCTTCTGATGGTATTACACATAATCAGTCATGTTTGAAGTCGTAGCTTATAATTGGTAGGTTTTGATAACAATGATTAATAGTGAAAATCAGCAGTCACAAGAGTTCTTATGTCATTACGGTGATCATTATGAATATCCCTGTGTTAGATACAATTGTTTAAAGGTAACTACATATTCTTAAATATGTCTCAATTAACTAGAATTTCCATAGCATGTATAAATGAACTGAACTTCACTAATTACAACTGGCAGGTTCCAATATGATTGATTATAGTTGGTGAGTTGTGATGTTGTCACTTTTAATTAGTATGATAGGATACTAATAAAAATTAAGTGACCAGTGACTCATATAGTCAATGGGGGCCTCATAGCAAAGATAAAATTTAGATCCTTTTCAGCTGCTACTTGACAAAAATATGCTACCATGTAACCACCCATACAGAATCTTCCGAGGCTCCCATCTCATTTCTATTAACATTTTATACCAGACATGGAAATAGGTATAAGATTAAATTGAAACGAGTCCGCTCTAGTCTGCCTTCATAGTAGATACATCTTAAATTCATATTAGAATTGTCTTCTTTTTGCTCAACTATGTAAAAAAATTGGACTGTGAATACTCTAAGTAAATAGTTTTGATATAATTTCTTTGAGGGTTTTTTTTACTTAAGTTTTTGTCTTGTCATTCTTTTTGCACTGGCAGATTTTGAGCCACATTAATTGAAATTGGTGCATAATGTTTTAAGAATTGCCACAAAGTTAAGCTTATTGTTTTGCTCGTTGGCACCTTTTTCAGACCAAAAACCTCACAAAGTATTTTTAATACACATTGAAAGTATTTTCAATACACATTAGTATTTAACTATGCAAAAAAAAAAAAACTACAGACTTTGGTGCATCATGACAATTCTGGAAACAATTCATGAAAAATTTAGCGACATTTTGAAAAGTTGCAAATGGTGAATTAGTTTAAAATATTTGATTAACCAAAACTATGTCCATAATGCTGAACAGAGAAAAAAACGCAGATGAAACCAAGTAAAGTCAATTAAAAAAAGCACAAATCAAAAAAGGTATAATAGAGATGATTTTGTAATTCAAATTCACCAGGATCGGTAAATTTTCAACAAGAATTAAACATTTGGTGAATTTATTTGGACTATGTACAAGCCCTTTTAATCTTTTTAATGCAAACATAGCCTTAGTAATTTCAAAGTGACCTAACCATAAAATTGGATGATAATTCTATTCCTCGTATTCCTCTTAGTGATTTGTGATTAGGTAAACCATTCTGTTAGAACAAAAACTCAAACTGATGGTGTCGCAGTCAGAGGTAACATCATCCTGCTGTGACTAAGAAGAGTGATCTGTCATATATTCCATAAAGACCTTCACATTATGTTTGCTGGAAGAAAAGAAGGCCGATTGTGGCCTAAGTTTGGCAATACTATTTTACAGATGGCTGGTTCAATTTTTGGTGGTGTCTTTGCTGTTGTTGGTTGCTTCCACATTTTTAGCTGTGGTATGGCTTTTTTATTATTTTACACTAACCAGTCCATTGCCATTGCAACTTTTTCTTTTACCATACATTTTTAACAACACTATAATTAACTTTTTACAATATTCATAACCCAAATTATTCAACCATTACCAAAAATGACATAATAAGAAATCCTAGTTAGGTAGGTACTTGTACAGAAAGCAAAAGGTGGCAGCAGCCCACAGTATAAATGCAGCATGTACAGTTGTCATATTGGACAAGTAAAACAGGTGTGCAAAATCAAACATGCACAATTAGACGTCTACATAATTTTTTTTTTTTTTCAAGAAAATTGAACTCTCTTCCCAAAAATGAGAAAATGAGAAATGCTAGATAGGTACACAATCAAAAAGCCAGAAACTGCAATAGAGTGCTGTATTGGTGTAGCATGTAAGAATGTGAAATTTGCAGTGGACAGTCTCAGCTATGGATTTAAAGGGAATGTGTCACCCCTCTAGGAGGGGTCTGCTTGGCATCCCCAGGATGCCAAGCCTCTGGAAAACAGACTTTATAAAACCAGATTTCTCTGCTATCAGACCTCTGCTAAGGGCCATACAGGTATGTATAGATTTACTTTTCTATCACCTGTATGCCCATAGTAGAGGTCTGATATCGCCCAGGGGGATGACACATTCCCTTTAAGGGAATTTTTATTTTGTATTTTTTTTTTTTTTAATTATTCCTTCCTTCTCAAAAATAATCGCACTCAAAATGCAAAAACTCAGCAAAGTCACTTGTGACAAGCAAGCATGCCGTCTCACACTGATTTCAGATTTATTTTCAGTAAAAAATATTGTGCTGTCTTGCTGCTTCTTTCTAGTACAGAAAACTGGCATAAAACACATTGAGAAGTCACAAAATACAAAGTTTTGGGCATCTCTGTCAAAAAAGGTGGAGCTGAGAAGGAGCTTGGATGGTCACACCCCCCATTAAATTCACTTAAAATCAGTTACTACAATCTTTAACCGAGTAAAATTTCTGGCGAGACGCATGGAGGAGCATGCACCTCTTAATAAATTTGGCGCATCTTATTCCTTTATGCCCATTATTAAGACTGGGATATGCAACACCAGACTTAATGAATCTGGGTGTATGAGTGAAGAGAAAAAATGTGTAATTCAGCTGCGGTAAGACAGATGCCATCTACACTTTATTACTGATCAATCCCACTGCTGCTGCTGGTACCTCTCCTATCTATTTTCTCCTATCAATTTAATCTATGTATTATTCGCAGACTATTACTCTCATTTTCTTCAGTGTTGCAATTATACAATACTTATTGTCTTCAGTATTTGTCCAATGTTTTAGGGTTTTCTCTTCCTATCTGTACTTCTAAGCTTTGAGCTCTGACATCCTCTCATTATCCTAAAATCACCCTAAAATGGCTGCTGCATTCCCTGGTTTGACTTTTATACAGGCTATCAAAGTCCCTCCTGATTGCTGTACCATGTGATACGATAACTGTAACGCATTAGGGGTAGCTCACGTGGTTGTGCCTAAGGTCATGTCAGCCTTCTGTGACTAATGCAATCTTCTACAATATGTAAAAAAGCGGCATGTATTTTATTGGCAATTTGTGCATATCGAATCGCAAGCTGTTCAAATTTACTGGGACCTGCGATTTTCATAAAATTAAACTCAAATTTGATTCGTCTTAATCAATTCGATCATCTCTAATGAATAAGTCATATTTCTACTATTTTCACTACAGAAAAAAGGAAAAGCACTGATAAATTGACCTCTATGTTTTTGGTCAATTTTTTGGTGTCAAAGCTCCAGAATGGCTCAATATTCCCTACAATTAACATTAGTACATAATGTGTCTCATATTTAATGTTGTAGAATAAATACTTTAATAATTAATAAAATAAATTACATGTTTAATGCCATAAGCCACACCTTTCCTCTAAGAATAATATCATTCCTACAATTGTATTATTTGTTCGTAAATGCCGAGTGATCTCAGATTAATTCATTTTAGCATAATTATTTTTTTCAAAGCTAAAGGCAAGGATTTATTTCGACCTCCAGAGCACAATATGTTTGCATATACTTAGCCTAAAATAATGCTATTGAAATAATTGCTGTGTAGAATTAAAAAGAAAAAAGGGACGATCACATTTCTAAAATAATATATATCTGAGGCTACAATGTGTGGCAAATAAACCAGATGAACAATATAATTTATCAGAGTAGAAAGAGAAAAGCTAAACGTGACCCACCTTGCTGGAGGTCACAACCAATAACCATTTGTGAAGATGAAAATGGCCTGACTGAAACATAAAATGCAAATGACTGTTTTCTAGAGATTTGGAGTCAACGTTACTATTTGATTTTAGACATATGTAATTGTGATTCACAAACACTTTATGTATATATGAATTAAATCGCTTAAAGAATTTTTATTTATTTTTTTGTATGCTGTAATACTATGTCTGTACTAGTAATGCTTAAAAAAATTACAGGCGCATACATACACAAACATTGAGAGGGAAGCAGAAAAAAGAGAGAACTGTATAAAATGGTTAATGCTGAAAATCATCAGTTTAATGAAAAACAGCTCTGGAGCAGAAGCAGTTGCTCTAAAATCCTTCTATCGAAGTAATCCACAACATTGGAAATTTCAAACACGTTAATGAAGTAGGCCAGTCCGGTAGTAATTCTTACACATATCTATACTGAAAAATTCTAGGTGTTACGACTATTTTTATTTCTTGGACTTTAAGTCAAATTCCAAACAAACTTTGTTTTCAGTCCTTCCAATTTCCATTTTTTTTGGGTCATTCCATTAAGCAATAGATGACAGGACATTTTTCCTAAGTATTGTCTTGTACCATCCAAGATTAATAATTCATTTAAACAATACATATGATCTAACAACAAAGAGCGCCTCTACGATTGGTATGGCTGCCCATTGAGTTCTGGGCTAAAGCACTGCCAAACACCAGACACACCCAAAGGACAAAGGAGGTGGTTCTAGAAAATATCATGTACACCCTTTATAATTTCTATAATTTATTTATTTTTTTCCTTTTACGACACTACCTCAATCATATCAAGACGTTATTATGACATCTTAAACAATTATAGAATTGACTGAAGTAGGTGTGTAGATATCAACGGAAGTTTAAGGTGTTAATTCTATATTCTCCATTTATCCTTTGTATATCAATGTAAAATTTATATATAAATGGGAAAATAAAAAAAAATGGAAGAGAGTAAATGACTGTGAGATCTAAAAATCTAGAAAGAAAATGTAAAATATAGAAATCTTTGGCTAATTTTATGAAGAGCATGTAATTCTGATTTAAACATATGGTTTTGTAAGTTTGTCTTCATTACTGGTATAGTTAGAAAAAAAAAGTCACAATAAAAGATTTAAAGAAAATGTAATTTACAATATTCCAAGAACCCTTGCACTATGAAATATCTTATGTTTCACCATGACACTTGAAGAGCAGTGAATTATTATAAAATGAGTCTCTACAGTGTATTAATCAGAATTTTTGCTTTAAGTTTATGACTAATTACAACCAAACTTTCTTATATTTAATGTACATTGTTATTCAATTGATTTATCTAGAGGTGCATGAGGGCCTGTTTAGAATCTCTGTAATGTCCATATTCCTGTATTAATGTAAACTAATTTGTTACCGTTTTGTTTTTCTTTACAGAAATGTTCGATAGACCTTTCATGTTATAGACCAATAAATACATTGATCCCCAATTAAACAAATTTGTCCTTTATTTCTTTTAATTCATTGTCATTCATTGGTTTATATATTTACCTGAATCATTATACATTAAAATTCTGGGATACCTTGAATGAACTATAGAGATTAGGGTGTAAAGGTGTCATTTTGGGTTGTGGCTTATTATAGAATGCAACTATCTGTCCTTGGTTTTATTTCATGACTATGACTCACTCATATTTAGTGTTCACTCTAAGATCTGCTATAGATTCGGAGGGTTTAACAATAGCTTGTATTCTAGCATTTCTTAGGGCTATCTATTAAATTGTGAAGATCATCGACAGCTTATTTTGTCAATGTAAAACTATTAGATTTGGGAGTCATGACAAATTGCACTTTCATACATTGAAGTATGTATTCTATTTGTCATAACAACAATGGGAGTCTGCATTCTGAGAATACTACGGATAACTAGATCAAAGAAGTTGGGGTATTTTTTATAGTTATGCCCCTTCTGCCCCTCTTACAGTAGTTTTACTCAGGAACGAAACCCTTGGGCCATTACAAACTAAAAAGATATCATTAGGAGCCAAATGGGGGCAATTCTCTGAAAAGCAACACAATATCTAGTGATAAGTAGGGTTCATAGAGTCTATACCATCAATTAAAGATCATAATGTGTTCAAGAATTGATATCAATTTTAATAATTTATCATGAACAATCTGTTTATACTACCTCTGTCTGATCTAAATGTTTAAGATTTTACCGAAATATTTCCTCTTTGAATTAGCATTCCAGCTATTTTATTTTTGTTCCAACTATAAAGCTAACTAACTCTTCTTGTTCCTAAGTATGCATTTCTATGCAACTAAAGCTATCATTTCAGCTTTCTGAAAGAGATCAGTGATATAATAAGTGAGTTTGTAGAATGATAAGTTATGAAATTTGCCTATATTATCTGTGCAAAATCTCCAGTCGATAATATGAGATGCAGCATTAATCTATCTTCCCTGCAGCTAGTAGCAGCTGACAGAAATAAACCTATCACAAGCAGGAGGCAGGGATTGCAGCTGCATCATGTAGAATACATGAAGTATGGATTGAAGCTGCATCACATAGGATATACTGAAACTTTGCAGCTGGAAGCTGAATCACATAAGATACTTTTAGAGTCTGTGGTTCGAGTTAGAGGACAATGGTTCTATGTCACTAGTCTATCACGTGCTACTATTACATAGGACTCAGGGCTAAGCCAGTGTGATGAGACTTTGTTCCCTTTATGAAGGAAGAGACATCAGGGGAAATGGAGTCTGCCACAGCAAAACAATATCAAAAGGAAAGAAGACATGAACAAGGCAGGCAACCAAGAAATGCAAATTGACTCAAGCAGGTAGAGACAAGGCATAAACAAGCTCCTCAACATTTTAATAATTGCCAATGCTGATCTACATAGGCAGACTGTGGAGATATGCTTTATATTAATTTGAACTATTATCTAACATTTTGTGTTACATAAAGTCAGAGATATAGATGATTCCAATGGGTTCACAAACTTTCAAACCTTTCATTTCAAATACAAGTCTAAAAGCATCAGACTCAAGAACCCATAAACACTGTGAATGGCAAATTAAAACAACTATGGCCAAAGACGCACAAGGAATCAGCAGAATTACTATTTGTTTCGGATGTCATATCAGATTTTTCTTTGTACAAACTTATTGAATAGAATGGAATAATTTCTAAAATAAAAGGCTTGACTGATAAAGCTATGATAAATTGTGCAAAGAATATCTAATTATTCATTGCCTTTATCCCCCTGTCACATTGTTTAAAAGAATTTCTTTTTACACAATGTGACATCCATTTCATTTCAGACTAATGCTTGCGTTATTTGATATTGAAGTAATTAGACTTGACATCATCTATTCTTTACTGTCCTAAAAGAACTTCCAGACGGGTCTGCTGTTATGTTTTATGCATTACAGGAGCAAAATGCCACAATATTTTGGAAATTTTTCTCCAGAAACCAGTAATCAAATTGTTTGTAATCAAATTTTCTGAGGAGCTTTGAAAGCAACATTATTCAATATGCTACTGATTCTTTTCTGTAATAGCAACATAGTGTATTAGAAATGCATGCGGCTTTAATACATCTCCATTTGCTGATTTACAGCATTCCCAATAGACCCACGGAATAAAAATTACTTTCCATCCATAGGCACTGCACGAAGCATATGTATGTGCTGCTTGTCAAAACAGTGATATTTGAGTACAAAGAAAATCAGCTCTGTCAGAGGAAAAACACAGCAATTAAAATACTCGCTTCAGTTCTTTGTTTCTTTTCTAACCTATTTGCATCATGGGAAAATGGCATGAGTTTGTCCTGAATAATAACCTAAACAAACAAAACAATATATTTCCGTACATTTATGTAATACAGAATTCTAAAAGGCACAATTTTAAATTTGGTTGTAATACCACATTTGATATACTTATGAATTGCAAAATGTATTATCAACTGTTAATGTATTATCAACTGTTTAAAGGGGGATGTTAGGTAATAAAAGGTCTATTTTTTTCTAGAAGACGCAAATTGCCTCTTCAGAGAGGAAGAGGACTAGAACTCTAGTGCCACCTATTGGAAGTAGCAATCCTAAAAGTCAATATCGACCCTTTAACAAGCCTTGCCATAAGACTTAGGATAAAAGCCAAACCTCTTTGAAGAGGCAATTTGCATATTTAATTTACCAGAGGGGCATTGCATGGCCTGTAAGTCTTCTCACAATGGCATGCCAGGCATGTCCCTCTCCAAAAGGAGAAACGTTACCACTTAGATACTTTTCTAGAAGAGGTACTTCTTCAGTCTATGGGTTGGGATAAAAGATGAGTGACTAGATTGGAGGTGAACCCAATTTGTCTTAAATTTCATAAAACATTCATTTTTTAGATTTTCCTTGAACAAATCCAGAAAAATAGCAGCCATCTGAAAGCCATTTTGCTAGATTCAAAGGACCGGTAAGGGTTTTTAAAAAAAAAAAAAAAAATCATTCCACTCTCTGGCCTTCACCCACAGTTCCCCATCTAGTCCTTACAATTCTGGTCCGGACTTGTCTTCACTGATCTTCGGTCATTATCTTTACAGATTCAGTCTACACTATGGCACCTCATGCATGTCAGAGTATTAAGCGAGTCCTCACATCAGTGACTGGGCATCACACGATGTTATGATAAGCGCTGTTCCACAACGTCATGACATTGCAAGACAAGCTAAGTGCCATTGGTGCCAGAGAGTGGACTGGAACTGTGAAGATGAAGACTGGATGGAACTGTAAGTATCGGGAGGATTTCTGTGTAAGGAAGTGGAATATTTTTTATAATTTTTATATGTTTTTTATACTCTGGGGTCTGAAAAGAGCATAATAAGAAACAGTTGATTCACATAAAATATATTTCTTCTGAATCAAATTTCCCAGATGAATTTGAGCGAGTTTACCAGATTCAAATTTCAGTAGATTTGCTAATCCTTAGTTGGAATAAGTTTTGCAGTTCAGCATGTGTCAATTAAACTGAGATGAACTGCAATACTAGATACATGGCTTTTGGAATAAAAAGGGAACCACTTTTTCTGCAAGTCTTGATAACCCCTGTATATCCATGTAAAAAGGAAAGGCCAATTGCCAATTGGTTTTATAGTGACAGAGAAAATTTCAGCAATATTTTGAATAATCTACAAAAGAACAAAGAAATGTTTGTAATTATCTCTAGTACCCAAGCCTTTTAACTATAATCAGGGGGCACCCATAATGTCTAAAAGAAAACTTTTTTTAAGCTTTTTTAAGGGAAGTAAGAGCACTAAGGGCACTAAGGGAAGTAAGACTGTACACATGCTTATTGATGGGCATTGATGGGCATAGTGAAAGATAACTAGCTGTTTGATTTTTTTTTGCCTCCTTGAGCCAACAGGCTTTGCAACAGGGCAACCCCTTTAATGTAAAATACATATTAAACTTGAAGGGATTTTCTCAGACTTTGCTATTGATTATTTATCTTTTCGATGGACCACCATTATTAAAAATGGTGGAGGTCCAAATTTCTGCAACAACACAGAACAGCTGACTGAAGGGGCAATGGCACTCTGATTGCCACTTGCTCTTCAATGTTCACGAGCCACAGCACTGTATATTTGAAGAGGCTATTGCTGGCATTGGCAGCTCTTTCCAGATCTGTTTAATTGAATGGGACTCAGCTGAAATATCACGCAAAATCACTGCAAAATGTATGGAATTCAGTTGGTCATGGAGTGTCATGGGAGTTGGAGCCACACGAGTCTGATATTGATAGAATATCCCAAGGAGGAGAAGGGTGTCTTGTCGGAACTCAACAGCCTCGTAAGCATATTGTCAGATGTGTAACACCAGCCTAACATTGGAAAAAGATTCATAAGTTCAAAATGGATCTGAAAACCCTTTTGAACCTATGAGTCTTTTTCCAACATTAGGCTGGTGTCACACATCTGATAATATTTTACAAGGCTGTTGAGTTTGGACAAGACACCATCCTCCAGCCTGGACATGGCAGTTCTGTACTTACTGTGAAATCGGCCTTACTGTGTAAATTGCTCTTTATGACGTCAGTGTATACTAGGACTATAATTTATTTTAGGTTACATTAATGATTAGTAAATATATTTGTATTACCACATATGGACAGTATAAAATACAATATCAAATACTAAGCAATCTAATTTAATAGTATAACACTGTACATTCTTATAAATGGCCTAAGGGAGTTTTAATCACATTGCTTATACAAAATAGGTTTTCCTAATGAATCACGACATTCACAAAGAAACTACTTACAGTCGTGTAAAAAAGTAATGATACCCCATGTAAGGTTTTCACATACATAATGCATGCCTTATTATAAAATATTGAATGCACAGTTCATAGGAATATATAATGTGATCCATCACAATGTATCCATGTATCGGATGTGCAAGTAGATAAGTCGATCTTATTCAGACAACCCCAAGCCCATGTACAGGCTTAAAAAAAGGTTTGTGAATATGTCTATGTAAAGCTTTTACCCTGAGAAAGGGTTGCTAAGGAAACTGCCAAATAGCGGAATTGTCATGTTATTTATCTCCCAATCCAGAAGTTTCTTCTACAGTAAAACATTAACAATCTGACTATTGGAAGATTCCGCATTCATAAAATATCTTTTTATTTCACATTAACACTCATGTGAAGATTGAAGATGGGAAATATTGAAAATAACCATTACCTAATTAGTGAAAACTTATCGAAATCTCAAGTACTATCAGTGATTAGTCTATGGGAATGGTAATAAATACCCAAATGTAAGCAATTAGAATCTCAAACAATTCATGAAAAATAGTTGTGATTTTTCCATATATTCTTTTCCACACATTATGAAATTAACGTCCATTACCTGTCCATCGTATAACAAAAATCAACGGCACACCATCGTTTACATTTCAAAGATTCTTTGTATCAAAAAATATCAGTATACATCCATCTTACAGTTTCAATATTTAGACTTTCATCACGTTGTAAAAAATCCAAAATGGCAAGGAGTGGGTGAGAAAAAGGAGTAGGACTCCCAAAACATTGCCCAGGTTAAGGGCATTCTGTCTCTGATATCGCGTATCTGCCCAACCTAAATTGGACCAAAGTTTCTGCCTCGTCCACACCTTAGCATTTTGGATTTTTTACACTATAGTGAAAGTCCAAGTATTGAACTGTAAGATGGGTCACTTAGTGAAAATGTTAACAGTAAATTGTAAAATTGATAGTATTTACAAACATTAGCCGATAATACCCATTTATGAAAATGGGAATAACCCTTTAAATACAGCTAAATGTCTAAGATCTTTGGCAAAAATTAGGGACATAGACAGACAGTAAGGGGTGTCTCGAAATTGGCAAGAGAAATCACTGAACTTCCAACATGACAGCTCTAGGAAAAATAGAAATGGATGCTGACTACTGCAATATGTAACTGTTAGCTTCATGAAGACTAGAAACAAACCTAAAAGGAAGTTGAAATGAGTCCTCCTGTTGTGATGTTCAACAATATTCCACAAATTCACAACTATTTGGGTAAAATTCACATAAAAAAACTTTTAATAATCTTTTAATTAGCTTCTTATTGCTTTCAGTGCTCATGTTGCTATTATTTTTTACATGTTTTTAATGTGGAAAAAAAGCTAGATGTAAATTATCAAGCCATTTCTGCCTGAAAAAAACTCCACGATTGACCGGTAAACGATAAGAAGCAGAAAAATAGTCTAATTAACAAAAACTGCATCAAAACCCAACCCATAAATGACATGTTTTCTGATGTATTTTTGTAATGTAGATTATTCAGCCTGAAAAATCAAAGAAACTCTGTGTGAACATATCCTAAGACTGCGTTCAAATTTTGTTTGCCACAACGTTCAGTGGCTCATGTACGAACTCTGGCAAAACAGGATTCAGGCGCATGCGCCGACAGGGCCACTTACTACAGTGATGCAGATGGAGTGACAGTGCGCTCTGTCGTGCATTAATTTTGGCTGTATATGCTTAGTTGAGGCGGACAGCAGGACGTTGTCGACTATGTCTTAATGCCTCCAATAGGCATATATAAGGACAAAAATGATGCACGACAGAGCACACTGTCACTCCATCTGCATCACTGTAGTCAATGGCCCTGTCGGCACTTGCACCCGAATCCCGTTTTGCTGAGGTTCGGATGCAAGCCCTGGTGAAGCCACGAAACGTAGTAGGCAAACGCTATGTGAACCCAGCCTTAAACTACATTTAAAATATACCACATAGCACATGTAGGAAAAAATATTATATATTTTCTATGATAAAAAAACATACAATATATAATGTAATACATGCTATAATAAAACGTTACCCCCAAAAATATTTTTTTGAGACACCCACCCACTTTCCAGACTGTATGTAATAAATCAATAGGAACAACAGTCCATTTCTATAACATATCTCTTACCACTGAAAGGGAATTTGAGATTAGAGACCCTTCTTGGCTCAGCATGTTTGATACCGTAATCGCTGGCAAATCCATATTTTGTGGATGAAACTGAAGTAGACCATTCTGACTCATTGGATGACAAAGGGAGGAGTATCCTGATTCCGCCTCAGACAGAGGTACAAGCATGTGTTCTGGCATTGAAGGAGGTGTAATGGGTGGGATATTGAAGTCTTCATTCTCTAGACTGTGTCCAGGATAAGTCTGCAGAGTAAAAATACCAGATATATATTTATTCATGTATCATGGCAATCACAAACATACTGCACTTATTTTCCGAGTAAAGTTATTTTTACTCAATAAAAGCACAAGTTAAACCCTAATAGAAGATGGTGCTGCTTTTTTAGTGTTTTGTTTGGAACGCTATTCCCCCAAAGGCATAACAAAGTCTGGCATTTGTAGAATTTCCATTAGGCACAGTTTTCTCAAGAATCAAAAATCATTTAATAAATTCCTAGGGTCCCATTAAGATTCTTGCAGAGTCGTATTATTGCTGTATATCTTTTTCTCCAGGTCTGGAGAAAACAAATGTAATTTATAAAATCAACATTTGATCAGAAATGCTTTTACCGTACTGGCAAAAAACACGTGAAAGTTTTTATAAAAGCATCCCCTGATGGTGGAAATTTTAATGCTACACAGAATTTATATACACACAATACATTATACATTTAGAGGCCAGACTATTATGAGTTATAGGACCTTTTATTTGAAGCGGCTATTACACAGATCACTGGGAGGTATAAGAAGGTTGAATGTGAGACCATTCTGCAAATAGAGGGTATTACCAGGCTAAATTACATAATCAAGCAAACTTAGAACATCGGATGATTGGGCTCACTTTCTGGTGTGAGCAGAAATAAATCTGTTGGATTGGTGAATTATTCCAGAGCAGTAGCCGTTAGGACGTGATCACACAAGGCATCCACAATGTGGTTTTTTTTTGCTGTCATTTTAAAAAAAAATGATTAAAACACAATAATTTGACAGTAGTTACAGATTAATCACTGCACAAACATACATCGAGAACGCAGCCTTAAAGTTGTCAGAGGGTGGATCAGGAGATATGAAAAGAGAGACTGATCTCAAAGTTGGTGTTGATTAATTGCCCTTAGACGCTGAAGCTAAGCAGAATTACGTATATTGTAACATATTTAAAGTAACAAAAAGTCGTTCAACAAATTAAAGGGTTAATCTTATCTTCAAAGATGAGTATAAATGGAAAATACTTGTAAAAACAAACACGTTTCAAATTTACTATTTATTACATTTTCATAGAATGTAAGAGTTGGATGCATTGTGTCCAACCCCCTGCTCAATGCAGGATTCACTAAACCATCTCAACAGATGTCTGCCAGCCTCTATTTGAAGACTTCCATTGAAGGAGAACTCACCACCTCTCGTGGCCGCCTGTACCACTCATTGATCACCCTCACCCTCAAGAATTTTCTAACAGCTAATCTTTGTCTTCTCCCTTTCAGTTTCATTCCATAGCTTCTCGTGTTTTCATGTGCAAATGAGAATAAGGATGTTCCTTCTATACTGTGATATCCCTTGAGATATTTGTAGACAGTGTGACAGTCACTGGCAAAGTGCTCGAGGGGAGGTATGTTTCACTGAGGCTATTAGCTTCAGTGATTTGAAACTCAGAAGATTTGCTCCAGCACACTAAGTATTGAGAGGGGTTAAGCAGCCATTTTAAGGGCTGGGTTTTTGAGAACAACCATAGAGAGGGTAGGAGGTTGTTCTCCATATCTCCATCCCAGGGTGTGGTCTGGGGGTTAAATAGATGGCCTGCTGAGGTGTTAGTTGTTCAGGATGTCTGGAGAGACTAATTCCAGAGAGGAGCTGTTGTTTGTGCTGAAACTGAATCAGTGTTTTGCTAATACTGAGCAGGCAGATCCCCTCAGGTATATGGACTGTGATATATATTTACTTTTGTTTACCCATTATGTCAAGAAAGGCCTGTTTGTTTTAATGGACTTCACAGTGGCTTTTGCAGTTTTTAATTAAACCACTAAGCAACAGCGTTCCTGTGTCTACCTCCGTGTGCAGCTGAGTGTGCCGATCTACCACAACAGCTATTAAGTCTACTCTTAGATTTCTTTTTTGCAAGCTAAACATTCCCAGATCCTTTAACCATTCCTCATAGGACATAGTTTGCAGTTCGCTCACCATCCTGGATGGTCTTCTCTGTACTTGCTCCAGTTTTTCGATGTCTTTTTCAAAACGTGGTGCCCAAAACTGGACACAGTATTCCAGATGAGGTCAGACCAAGGAAGAGTAGAAGGGGATAATTACTTCACGTGATCTAGACTCTATGCTTCTCTTAATACATCCCAGAACTGTGTTTGCCTTTTTGCTGCTGCATCACACTTTTGACTCATGTGCAGTCTGTGATCAGTTTTCCTCAGATGCCAATTTTTTTCTTCTTTATTTTTTGTTTCCACCTCATTGTCTAGGGAACCTGACACCACTGTGATCTCGGAGGAGTGGACAAACATGTGCAGTACTTACTAACTCTTTTCTATAGAGCTTGAAAGCACTGCACTGAAGCTGGCTAAATTACTAAAGCATATGCTTAGCTCCTGATCCCAAAGCTGCTACAGTGCAACTGCACTTCCAATGCTGAAGAAAAAGCGGTCCAACAGAGCAGCATCAAGACCGCACAGTTTGGATCATCGGTGCGTCAATGTCACTTGTCCAAACTAACAATCAATCAGAAGCAAACATCTGCCAAGCAATAAGGAAGCCAAGAGGCCGGGGAGCGGTGTGCTTCTGAGGAGAGAAGATGGGGCAACCTCTCTGTTAAAAGGATACTTATATTAGACAGAATGCATAGACGCACTGCCGTAAGTAAATAGTCACACATGTAAAAAACAAAGGGTACTTAGTTAACTTTTTTATCAAAAAAGTGAAAAAGTTACCCCATCACGACAAGTCACTCTAGAAACTAGAGTTAGGGACCATCCTGATTGTGGACACCTTCTCTTGGTGGTTTTTGATAACAAAAAAATGTTAACTAAGTACCCTATGTTTTTTAAATGTGTTAATATTTACTTACCGCACTGTGCCTATGCATTATGTTATTATGTTTTTACGTCCACCTGTAAATTACACTTATCCTAACAGGCGTGCGGCCCCTGTTTTTGCTTCTCCATGTTTTAGACAGAGTGTACGTAGTGTTATGACAATACATTTGTGAGTCATACTGTGAAATTGCATACAGACGTTGTCACTGCAGCTCTGGATGTGAATGAAATATAAGGCATAATGTTAGAGCAGAATAATGACTGCAGCTCTGGATGTGAGTGGAATATAAGGAATAATGTAGGAGCAGAATAATGACTGCAGCTCTGGATGTTAATGGAATATAAGGAATAAAGTAAGAGCAGAATGATGACTGCAGCTCTGGATGTGAATGGAATATAAGGCATACTTTAAGAGAAAATAATGACTGCAGCTTTGGATGTGACTATAGTAAAAGATATGTTGTAACAGCAGAATGGTGACAGCAGCTCTGGATGTAACTAGAGTGCAGACATGATGTAACAGTGACTGCAGATTTAGATGTAATTAGAATATATAACATGATGCAATAGCTGGATGTTGGCTGTATCTCCGTGTGACTAGAGTAAAAGGCCTGGTGTGGCAGCAGAATTGTGCCTGCAGCTCTGGAGGTGACTGAAGTATAGACACAATGTAACAGCAGATTAGTGACCGCAGCTCTAGATGTGGCTAGAGCATAAGATGTGATGTAATAGCATGATGGTGACTGAAGCATGGCTTAACAGCCGGATGGTGGCTCCACTCTTGTGACGCACCTGAGCCACAGCCCATCAGTGTATTTGCACTGCACATGTCAGTACGTCTGCACTACAAGCATTGGTACAGAAAAAAAAAGATGCGCAATGTGGTCTTTTCTGCTGGACACTACGTATGGAAGAAAAGAGCGCCGGTGTCCTGCACACTGTCTGTGAATTTATGGACGGCTGGCAACCCAGCTTGATAGGTGAAGTCTAAGTTGCAAATGATTTGTCCCTACAAGACTTTGACATGTAAATCCGGTCTGTCTCTATAGATATATCTCATATTCATAAACAAGACTGATATAAATAATTAAGAAGCATGGCTCCTAAATAATAAATTATAATATGACATAAAATATATGCATGTGGTCTACTATGGGGTTGCATTCACACTAGTGCTAGACATTTGCATTATTTTTTCAGTTTATTTACACCAAACATGGAAACCAATCATAGAAAAAGACTGTTCTCATTCTACCTTTCCTTGAAATAATGAGAAAGCAAGCAAAGATGTCTCCAGCAGGACCAGGGTTGTATATATCTTGTTAAAACTTCACTTTTAATTTCATATTGTAAAAGCCAAGGATGAGTTACAAAATGAGCAATATAGCGGAATTCCATGAATAAGGTTTAGCCGAAACGCGTTGGAATGTGCTGTACTTAAGAGCCGCTATATTGTTCATTTTGTAACTCATCCTTGGCTTTTACAATATGAAATTAAAAGTGAAGTTTTAACAAGATATATACAACCCTGGTCCTGCTGGAGACATCTTTGCTTGTTTTCTCATTACTTGAACCTTGGTAGCCCATGACCTGGACGTCTCCGCTGCAAGACTTCGTTGGGACTGGATGAGTCTGGCTATTACCTGGTGAGCTGACATACGTTTTCCCTTTCCCTTTCCCTTTGTTTTTTTTATTTCCTTGAAATATGTTTTTGTTTTGGGTGAAAATAAGGCAGAAGAAGGGTCTCACTGAATGCAGATATTTATAAAAAATGATTGAACCCCTGTAAAATCTCAAAAATTAAACTGCTGGCCATTCTACTCAAGCGGACACCAATTCTACTTTTCTGTTTAAAAAGCTCTTTGGAGCTCCCTAATTCATGGCAGATTACAGTAAATAGCAGAGGTTTTCCTTTTTTTCTCTGTGTTTTGCCGGCATTTAATTCTCCAACATCTAATGTTATTAAATTAAATAGTTGTGAATATGTAATATACAGTACACCACCGAGCTCATTAAATACATATTTTACTTTGTAGACATTTAAATATTATGATAATGTGTTTCGCAGAGAACACTTTGAGAAGTTTAAATAGGATGAACCTTATCTTTAATTTCTGAATGGAGTACATTCACAATGAAGCGTCTTTTGTCTCAGCGTGACTTAGGCTCGATAGTTTCAGAACATAATGTATTACTGCTGAAACCTGGAGTCCATTACATAAATCATCTCAACTCTCAGCAAGAATTGTCCAACAGTGCCATTGATATGTTTAAGTCAATGATCCTGAAAACAACTTTTTGTCTTACTTCACATGTTCGACAACACTAATAGATCATCTTCATTTAAAAGCACTCAGCAGGCTAATTTATCAAGCCACAGTTATCAAAACCATATTATCTTTTAGTGCACAACTTTCTTTTTTATCTCTCATCAATTTTCTTTATTGAGACTTGTACGGATGGTTTCTTTTTTACACAGTGGAGCAGAATTGAGAAAAGAAATGGATATATACTCCAGCCGTAGAATAACTAGAGGATTCTTTGTATTTTATTCTTAAGACCCCATATACATTATACTAATGTTAACAAAACCCATCGCTATTGTTGGGCTCAGGCCACAGTCTAAATTTTTTTGGGTCTGCCGACTCTCCCCTGATGATGTCGGAGAGACAACTATCCGGAATGTCCGATTTTGGACAGCTGATCCTTTTGTTCTTGGCGAGAGAAGCCGCTGCAAAGAGCACGAGGTCCTGTGAATTAAGAAGTTGGCACAGATTGCTGCCCACGACAACTATCTATTGTGCATGGGGCCCCTTACACTTTTTTGCCATTTTCCTCTCTATAGATATCATTTACTCCATTATACAGCCTCTTTTCCTACTTTATAAATCTTTCAAACAAATAACTCTCTGAGTACAGCCTTGGTTCCATGTGAAATGTACCTCCCCGTGTTCTGTCCCAATCCCTTCATGGACTTTTCTTAGTGCTCGTTGTACTGTATGTCACCTATTCTAAACATTTAAAGTTAAAGAGTAAATTAACGTTTTTTTTTTATTTAACTATTCATCAATCTTTTAAAAATAATGATTTTGTGTAATGTACTCCAGTACCTTGTCTTTCTTCCTTTTCTGCCAATCTCCATGTTGAAAGGGCTGTTTCAATTGTCTAATTCATGCACTTTAAAGGGAATCCGTCACCAGATTTTTGCTACCTTATCTGAGAGCAGCATAATGTAGGAAAAGAGAAGCTGAATCCAATGATGTAGCACTTAGATTACTGGGTACAGCGGTTCTGACACAGAGTTTTTCGATTTAGCAAAGCAGCAGAGCTGAGAAAGCTAACCACGTTCACACCTCAGCTAAACTCGCCTACACCACAGCTGACCCAGCCCATACCAGGGTCTTTATTTACATTGTCTATTGACAGTGAGCTGCTTATCACTGGAGGGGACGGAGACTGACTAGCATGCTGTAGTCTGGGCAGTCATAATCACCAGGTGATAAAACATTCATTGTAAGTAAACAACAGAACACAGCCTGATAATTGACACATCATTGAAATCTGTGTTTTAACCCCTACCTCTTGCTGTGCTCAGATTACATAGTCAAAACCAGCTGACAGATTCCCTTTAAAAGATTGTTTGACCTTCTGGTCTAGTTAATATAATATTCCAGTGTGAGTTTCTCTGCTCTTCTCCCCAATGTTCAGACACTAACTACAAACTTTGTCTCTCTGAGTATGGGGAGGGGTGCAGAGAAGCTCATGCTGGAGTATTGATATTAGCTAGACCTGCAGATCAAATCAAACCATGTTCTCTAAGGCTGCGTGCCCACTATGCGTTTTTCAAGCGTTTTTGCCGCAGAATTTCCGCAGCGAAAACGCTTAAAAAATTCTTGGTAATACGTGCCCCATGGTCCCCAATGATAATCCGCATGTGCTGTGCACATGCTGCGGAAATTTCCGCTGTGGATTATCATTGCGGAAAAATACACAGCATGTCCATTAATTTTGCGGACAAGCAGCGTAATCGCCGACATTGACTAGCATTGGACCGCGTGACATCCGCATCACTGCATATGCGTATATCACACGGTTCAATGTGCGGATGGTACCCAGGTCTGGAGGAGAGGAGACTCTCATACAGACCTGGGTACCATAGAACCTGTTAAAAAAAGAATTTAAAATAAAAAATAAAGATTATACTTACCTTCCGATGTCCTCCCAGTGTTTTCTCCCCTCCGTCTGGTCAGCTGTATGGGTCGCGGTGTTGTGAAGGACCTGCCATGACGTCATTGAGTCATGTCACCTGTCACATGACTCAATGACGTCACAGCTGGTCCTTCACACCACCGTGAGCCGCCCAAGACACCGGACGCAGTGGAGAAAACACCGGGAGGACATCGGAAGGGGAGTATAATCTTTTTTTTTTTTTTTTTTCACCATTCTTATTCTTTTTTTTTTAACTAACTTGGTCACACTACTATAAATCCATGCAGTTTGAATGGATTTATATAGTGTGACCAAGTTGTCAAGCACTTTCCAAGTGATGCTAAAATCGCTTGGAAAAGAGCTTGATAACCCGCATGCAGAAATGCATGCAAAAACGCTTGACAAATGCTTCTACCTGGCGGGAAAAAGGCATGTAAAAACCGCATGCGGATTTCCTGCCAGGGAGAAGCGGAAAAAATATGCAGCATTTCTGCATCATGGGCACTTAGCCTAAGCGCATGAACTAGGCAGTTGAAATAGCCCTTTCAGCATGGAGTTTGGGAGAAAAGGAAGCAAGATAAGGTAATGGAATATATTGCACAGATTCATAACTTTACAAAGACTGAACAATAGTTAACTAGCAAAAAAGTTTATTCTGTAAAATAAAGAAAATGTTCTAATAAGGGCAATTGAGTCTTGATGGAACCAGATGCCAGAGAAGATAGACATTTTAACAAACATTTTTATCAAAATAAGCCGAACCTCACAGTAGACATTATGTGTACGGTGACTGGACACTTGGACCCATTAGGGCATAGGGCTAAATCACAGAGTCAGAGACTCAGACACAGAAACACATAGGCGTGCATCATTATACAGGGTCGCCGCATCGTTGGGAAGATCTGACTGTTTGACATCTCACCAGCGATCACATAGCGACGCAGCAACAACCCCTGACAGGTCTTATCGTTGTTGGGATCGCTGTAGCGTCGCTAAGTGTGACGGTACCTTAAGTCTAAGGGATTGTGAGGTCACTCTTAACACCTGTACGGAAGTGTAAATGTAACCAAAGGACTCCCAAGGTCACTACTCCAGCAGCTGATAGAGATAGAAAGACATTTTTGCAAGACTAAGGCTGCAGGGAAGATAAATACTTAAATGCTGCAATGGTCAAGGCTGGCAGAGTGCGGTGGTGAGTCAAGAGCAAACTGTTAGCATGGCTAGACGTAGAGACGTAGACTGACGCATCAGAACAGATACATTAGGGCAGACAGGAGCCAATAGGACCTTGTTCCTAAGACACAGAGCACTGAGGGAAGGGTCCTTAAGAGGCCTGGGGCAGTTTAACATTCACTGTAGTCAAGGGTATTTAGAACCCAGAGCTGACGCCTGTGCATGACCCATAGCAATAGCTGGGCATTGAAGAAGAATGGAGCCTGGTAACAAAAAAATATTCCTTAATTAGTAAAAATAAATGAAAAAAAAAAATAATAATAATATAAAATAAAATAAAATCGTTATATAGATCCAGTTTAAATACATTTGTCTCAATTGACCCAAAAGTTTTAATAAATATTTAGGCCTTGTTCACAAGACACAGATTTTCGATATGCAATTCTGTTACAGATTTTTTGGAAAATCCAGGGCGGAAATTAGCATCCATAGCTCGAATTTCTGCTCTGGAATGGCCAGTGGATTTATATGTGAATGGCCCAAATAATCTTAATTAAAGCTTTCAAAGAAGAATCCTCAGCAATAATGAACATGCTGCGAATTGTAAAATTTGCATCGTGTTTATTATTCAGTGGTAGAGACTCTTATATTATAAAGTCCTCCATTTACATGGCTTTTTAGTGGATTCAGTCAGGATTTATTCTATGTCCAAATCCTAACAATCTTCCACGTGTGAACAGACCCTTTATAATAGAATGTAGAGAGACAGCAGAAGCGACATATTGAGACTTCTATGTATACATCAGTTGAAAATATCCATCATTAAATCTAAAACCTTACTGAAACGGGATCCAACGAGCAGCAATGTATACAATAGTCAGCTGTGTGCTCATGTGAAGCATCTTTTTAATTTTGAATAATGAAGATGTCAAGGCAAATGCCAGCGTAGTTTAACTTAATTAGATAGCCTATTTTTACAGACTGCTTTTTATTTCCTATTGAAAATGTAGCTTTTCTATGCAAGGCAACAAGAACGATTCTGTCCATAATGAATACCTCTGGGACTGTATACACTGATCATTACAATCTTGCAGTGAAACTGGTTTTAGTAACTAGTTTAGGCTTGCAAGACTTTGCTAGATTAACTCAATCAATCACCGGCATACCATCTCGAAGAAACATTCAACACACAAACAATTAATTCAAAGACAAATTGATACATAAGAAATTCTTCCTGCCAATGTGATACAAAGCTGTCTCTTTAAAAATGTAGAATATCCAAAAAATGTTAGAAAGAGGGGAGAGATTTTTACTTTCGTACGTTTTTCCGTACTCGCTAGTAACATAATAATAATAAGGCCTCATTCAGATGGTCTTGTTATTTTACCCATATGGTGCTGTAAGAACCTCATGGGATCCCGCAGCTCTATCCAAAGTACAAACAGCTACACTCTGCTACAATTTTCCTGTGTGAATGAGGACTTAGGTATGTATTTTTATTTTCTGCAAAGCTTACTTATACATTTTTTTATCTGACAAGACTGTGGTTACACAATGCAGTTTTGGAAAGGTCTTTTTGCGCTTTTTTAAATTGCAAAGTAAAGAGATGTATAAGGCCTTGTGCACGTGACTGTATTTAGGAACCATATTAAAGAACTCATAAGCTGCTATAGTACCATCTTATACCAACAGGTTTCTCTAATATAATACATTTGCGCAGGATTCTGTACAAATCTTTAAAAATAAAAATATGCTCCATCAGATGCCATAATACAGAGGTATTCTCCCCTAGAAATATTGCTCTTGGAGTATGTGCACACACGTTGTGTTTTGCTGCGTATTTGCAGCAGATTTTTATGTAAATTTTCAGCTGCGTCTGGCAGTACCAGCAAAGTCTATGAGAAACCAGAGTTCACTGTTCCCACATGTTGCTTTTTTGTTTGCTGCGTATTTTCAGTGATTGGAAAAACGCGGAAAGAACTGACACGTCACTTCTTTCAGCGTTTTTTCACCCATAGGAAATAATGGGGGGATGAAAAAAATGCTACAACTACGTAGCAAAAACGCACCAAAAAACGCACCTGCGTATTTTGCTGCGTATTTGCAGCGTTTTTGATGGCAAAATAGAATGGGAGTCTTTTTTTTCACGGAACTTTATGTGAATTACTAAATAGAGACAGAAGGACAGTGAAAAAAAACGCTGCAAATACGCAGCAAATACGCACCAAAAAACGCAGCTAAACCTGCATTTTTGACACAGCTAATCTCCTGCCAGAGAAAAGTTATGTGCAGATTTTGGTGCAGAAAACTTACCCTTAAAGGGGTTGACTGGCCTTAAACTTTGCCAAAGAGTACCAGGCTTTTTAAGGACCCTTTTAAGTCCCTCAGACTAAGTGGCAAGTGTTGAGTACCGCACAGGTTTATACTACAGCCTCCATAAGCCATTGTACTTTCCTTTAAAGGGGTTGTCTGGTTTTAGGCTACAAGTCTGCAGTCACTCTATGTGAGTGTAGACTTATGAATCCTCATATTGCGTGCACTGCATGCTGAGAGGACTCTCTGGTCCCGGCACCGGGAGTGGTGGATGTGTGATGGCAAGTATGTGATTTGCATACATGAGGTCACGTGCCGACAAGATGGGCGCATCTTCGCTCAATGCAAGTGTATTGAGTGAAGCCGGACACAGTCTAGTCTGAAATGCATACTCTGTCTAACTCTGAAAGTGACCGTTGTTTAAATCTGGTTTCTGTATTACACGTATTTTTCTTTAATTTTTGGCAATGTTTTGTTTTGTAATCATATGATCTGTATTAGGCTATGTGTCCACGTAGCAGAAATGAAGCAGAAATTTTGATCGTGCGTTTATCCCGTGATTTCCACATGCGGAATTGCCTTGCGTCTATTATTGCACCGCAAAGGCAATTCTGCTTGCGGAAACGCAAAATTAATGAACATGCTGCGGATTTTTCCCCGCAGCAGAAACGCTGCGGAAAAATCCGCAGCATGGGCATTGAACCTGCGGAATCCCCTTGGGGACCATAGGGGGCAGATAACATAGCGTTTACCAAGCGTATACGCTGCGGAAATTCCGCAGCATATCCGCTTGAAATTCGCTACGTGGACACATACCCTTAAGAAACAAAATTAGTAATCTTGCAATTTTAGCACTGGATACAAGGGCTATTTTTATACTTTCTGCATAAATGTATTTTTGCTGCAATGACCTGGAAGAGATTTTGCAGCTTGCGCCTTATCATCAGAGGCAGGATTACAATGACAAGAAACACAGGATCCATCATTCGCAATGTGTGATGACACCGCTGACACTGCTCCTCCTCACTTCACAACGCTTAATGACCTTTGTACATGCTCATTAGATGCTTCAGTACAAAAGATAGGGTCTGAGCCTTTCCACTGCTGCTAATATACATGTGAATTTCCTTAAACAATGGGAAGCTAGAATATAAAACAGCCCCAGTGGCCATTGTGAAAAATTGCAAGATTTCTCACTTTTATTTTTAGTAAAGATTGGGATATGGAAAATACATAACATATGCAAAAAATATTTAAAAAATACATTTAATACAAAAATCAGATTTAAATAATAGGTCATGGTTTGATGATAACTAAGTAATCAAAGTAAACTGAATCCATCACCAGTATTTTACTTTGTAATCTGACAGCACCATGATGTAGGGAAAGATATCATGATTTCAGCAATGTGTCAATTACAGGGCTGTGTTTTGCGGTTTCAACACAATCAGTGTTTTATCAGGAGGAGATTATCACTGCAGCACAAGCTACCCTTGTACCTCCTTGTCCAACCCCACCCCCACCACTGAAATTAGTAGTTTTCTGTCAATATACAAAGTACACAAAATACTCTGGTAGTGTGGGTGGGGTTATACAGTACACAGCTCAGCAATGCCAGATCTACAGCATAGAAAACTGTGATCCTATTATAACTGCTGCACCTAGTAAACTAAGTGATCCATTGCTGGAATTTGGGTCTCTGCCCCTACATCATGCTGCTGTCGGATTACATAACAAAACCTGCTAGCAGATTCCCTTTAAATACTTGGCTGTTAAGTAAACTCAGTAAGTTAGTATACCGAGTAATCACTTGGCAGGTTGTTTGCTCTTGTGGGTATATACTGGGAACAGTTCATCACTACTTTTGCCTCATTTCTCTGGTGTAAAAATGTAACTCCTGTGTATAGGTGCACACGTAGGAGCCCAATCCATAGCAATATATGTAGGAAGAACTTGGCACTCAAATATAGAATTTCAAGGTGATTTAATTGAGAGTTGCAATCCACAGTGAGAACATAACGTTTCGCTCTGTGCATAGACCTTCCTCAGGTGCCCAGATTTCCACCAGAGAACAAGCGTAAGAGGTTGCTTATGGAAGGCTTTAGCAGCATACTGTACAGCATAGGAGAGTAGTGAAGGATCCACTATAGGTGTGGCACCTTTGGAAGCCTAGGTTATTTGTTCTTGCGTGTATATATTTGGACCAATTCATCATTTATTTTGCATCATTTCTCTGATGTAAAAATGTTAGTGATTTTTTTTTATTTGTGCCTTATTCATTATTTTATTTCTGTCTTTTTTTTTTAAGTAAACTGTCCTTGATTTTGTCTGTGTGCTTTTTTAGGAGTTCGATATTATATACATAGTTTTGTTATCCAGATGTTGTAGCCTAAGTGTTGATTTGCCACTTTTTGAAATCTATCAAAAGTTTTACGCAATTGTACTGCAGTATCCTAGTGGAGTATAAAATCTGGGGAGTTTTTTTTTTTGCAGTTGAGAACATTTTAAAGGACTGTGCGACTTTTTTTACTCCATCGGGAGCCAAGCATCGAAAATGGCAAAAGAAAAGAATGTATGAATTTAAGCTAAATTCATCAAACATGGTGCGCAATGTTGATAAATTTGGAACAAAACCTGCGAGCACAAAAAGACAGAAAAGACAAAAAAGTGACTTACAAAATCACAATGAATTGTCGCCACTGTATAAAGAGGTAAGCTGCGCACGTAATACTGTTTCTTTACAGTACTCTGCAGCGCTGCCAGGATGCTGTCGTTGGCTGTCATCTTGGTTGCTGTCTCTTGTAAGAGGCAGTACGGTCAGTCAGGTAGGACCAGGAAGAACCTGGTCTTGGTAGGAAGATGTCAATGTGCTGCACCATCGGAGGTAATCCTTCTATCATTTGAGAGTTTTCTATTCTTCTTAATATAAAAAAAAGTTACACAAACTATATTACATGAACTGACAACCAATAACTACACAGCTACTGCAGAACTTCATAACCCATGAACCATATTGATCAGAGTTATCAAACCTGTTCAACAATTCTTCCCAACCTATTGCCTTGTCCTATTTTTTGTGAGTTCAAGTAGTGTTATATATTGCTTTGATATCATGGTCTGAACAAACAGATAGCTGCGGGCAGAAATGGCACCAAGTGGTTTACAGCTGCTGCACAGCGCTACAGAAGAGATTTGCAAAAGGAATTTAGCAACCACTAATATAAACCAGTGGTATCAGACTATAGTGCCAAACAGACCTTTGGGATAGTCTCAAAAATATCATTAATTTTCACTGTATGTTGAGTTTCATGGCATTATTCCAAAGTTAGCTTTCTGTAAAAATCATTTCAAGAGTTGTACTGTGTTATTTGCTTGCAGCAACATCACAGAAACAGTAGTGAACCATATGTTGCTACTTAGCAATTTTCTATGTAAGTCCCAAGGCGAAGAGTCTGGCTAAAAGTTAACCTCTTCATTTCTTAAGAACACAGCTGAACATTATGGAAAACAATATCAGTGACTTAGAATGATCATGTGTCTCAATGTAAGGTCAGTCCATGGATAACTACTATGGGGTTTATATATCAAAAGTATCATCTGCATGAAGAGTTCTATGTTCTGAAATGGCGTTATCTGCAGGTCTATGCTACATTTTTATTATTTTTTTTTAAAAGATGCATTCCTAAATTGTTAATATCTATGTGAAAAATAATTTTCTGACAGTTTACAAAATGGGCTAAACTTGCACAAGCCTTCTTCTAGGTAACTGTTTCCAAGATTCTGGCTCTCTAGGGCTGTTCACTCTCCTTGTAAACACCTTTTCACAACTGTTACCCTAAAATTCAAGGAGAGAGAGTCAGCAGGCAATGACTACATGGCACTAATGGGAAGGCAGGTTTTGACAGCTACTGCCACTCACCCTGAATCAAGGAGACTGCATGGAAAACATGAATATGGGGGGATCATACCTTCAAAAGATTTGAAAAATGTTGCACTGTAACCACAGAACCTGTGTAGGCTTTTGCTGATTACTGACTATATTCTTATATGTCAATAAGTCTTACTGAGAAAGAAAATCTATTTTGTGGCTGTCAAAGAAAATGTTATATATTAGACAAATATGGATTTCAGTTGCCAGCATAATATAACTATATTGGACTTTAATGGGAAAAATAAACCATTACAAAAATTGATATTAACTGGTTAGATTATAGGGAGATTCAAATAAGCCAATGCACAACAGTAAGGATCTAGATATTAAAGAAATGCTATATTAAAGTAATACCTGCTGCATCTGAGCTCATAGTAACAAATATCATAAAGAAGTAAAATAATATTGCTCAAGAAGATAACCACAAATACAAACAGAAAATATGCCACCCATGAACCATTAATGTGGTTGTCTGGCTAGATCAAAAGTTGTGTGTGGATGTGTCAAGTGTAAATAGAATATATATATATATATATATTTAAATACACACACACTGTATATATACCAGCTCCAAGGTCCAGTCAGTTTCACTTCTGCATTTTGCTTCCTCATCCCTATGTCAAAAAAGTTCCTAATAGGGATTGGCTGCCTCGCTAAGCTCAAAAGATAAGTAAGCTTCTTTCTCTATGTCTGAACCACCTACTGATTACACTTTTTGGAGCTTTTATGACATCTCATTGTAAATTCATAGGCATTTAAATGGAGTCCACCTCCCCTACTTTTGCAGCCCTAACAGCCTTCACTCTTCTGGAAAGACTTTTTACAAGATTTTAGTGTATCTTAGGGAATTTTTGGCCTTTCATCCAGAAATGCAGTTATGAGGTCAGACACTGATGTTGGACAAGAGGACCAGGCTCAAGGTATCTATTCTAGATCATCCCAAAGGTGTTTGTATTGGTTGAGGTCAGGGTTCTACGCACACCAATCAAGTTCTTGCACACCAATCAAGTTCTTACACACAAAACTCCCAAAACTATGCTATTATGAACCTTGCTTTGTGAAATGTCGCACAGTCATGTAGGAACAAATAAGAGGCTTCCCCATACACTAGAAATGTCCAAAATGTTTTGGTATGCAAAAGAATTAAAGGGGTTGTCCAGGCTTTTCACAAAAGTTTGCAGTCACTCTATATAACTGCAGACTTGTAAATCCTCATTCCTGGCCACATTATGACCAGACGTGCGCGGCCTCGCTCAGTTCATTTGTATGAAGCTAGGCTGAGCATGTCTAATCAGAATGTAGCTGGAAGTATGCATGCTATGCTCAGTCTCACCGATAGTACCAGAGAATCCTCACAGCGCGCTCTGCACCCAATGTGAGAGTTCACATGTCTGCAGTCAAATAAGGTGACTGCAGACTTTTGGGAAAAGCCTTTAAAATTTCCCTTTACTGGAATTAAGGGGCACAAGCCAACTCCTGAAAGCAACCCCATATTATCCCTTCTCCACCAAACTTAACAGCTGGCACAATAAAGTCATTAAGATGATGTTTTCCTGGAATTCGCCAAACCCAAACTCCCCCATCAGACTCCAAGATATAGAAATGTTATTTGTCACTACATAAAACACAAATATGCAAAACGGAACCAAGAACATAAAAGAACACATATAAATTAAGAACAAATGTGCTCTTTAAAATATTTATTTTATTATGAAATGATTAAAATATTATCAGAATTATATTGATTTACGATTATATTTTAATCATTTCATAAAAAGTAAATACTCTACTTATCATTAGTGTTGAGCGAGTATGTTGTGTTAACCCTTTCGGCGAGTATGCTCGGGCCGAGCTTCGAGTATTTACAGCTGCTCGGTGATGTGTTTGAATCACTCCCATGTGCATGATTTGCGACTGTTTGACAGCTTTATTACATGTGAGGAATGTCTATTTCTTACACATTCCTCACATGTAATAAAGCTGTCAAACAGTTGTAAATCATGCACTCGGGAGCGATTCAAACATATCACCGAGCAGCTGTAAATACTCGAAGCTCGGCCCGAGCATACTCGGACAGAACATACTCGCTCAACACTACTTATCATTAAAAATGCAACACCAAGAAGGAAAAATCGTGGAAAAGACTTGATAGACATGTTGATGAAATGCAAATGATGAAAAAATGGAAGCAAGACATCTCGATTTTTCAGTATCGAGTATGAGCATCGCATGCAGAAATCCCTGCACTTACAGCCTGGGCTGCTATTAATGAGGTTATTAATGGTTGTCTGAGGAATGTTTTGCCACGCTGAATGTTCTTGGGCAAATCATCATGATCCGCTGCTGGAAACCCCTTTGTAATTGCTAACCAATTAAGTGTTATATGTGCTCCGTCTTCTAGACTTGTTTCCAATCGAGCACATCTGGGCAATCATTAGTGAGTAATTGGAAAGGGAGCTGCCAGCAGTGGATCTAGATGATTTTCGTGCTCAAGAGTTCCACGACTTTTCCTTCTTGGTGTTGCAATTTCAATGTTGATAAAAGTATTTTAAAAGTGTATTTTAATACCTGAGATTTTTAAGCCCCATGTTCTATTTTGCATATCATGTTTAGAGTGCAGTCCCTGTTACTTGAAGCTGTGTTTCTAAAGTTTTTTAGGGTAAAAAGTTCACAAAATATATTTTCTTTGCTCCAGAGTCCACTCCATTCGATGCTCTACCTTGTAAAACCATGCCATGAAGCTTACGATTTTTGTCCTATTACTACTGCCAGAGGAGGCTTGGAACTCTGAAGTTATTGAGTGACTTTTATGCACTATGTGCCTCTGCATTCAACAACCTCGTTATGTAACTTTGGTCTTCCACTTCACAGCTGAGTTCCGTGTTTCCTAAAATTTCCACTTTTCAATAATACCACTTGCAGTTGATTGTGAAATATCAATTGCTGTAGCCAATGACAGGTCGACTTGGCCTTGTGTTTTGGATAGTTGTCATGTTGGAACGTCCAAGTACGCCCCATGTGCAGCTTCTGGGCTGATGAGTGCAAATTTGCCTCCAGTATTTGCTGATAACGTGCTGAATTCATCTTTCCTTTAACCTTTACCAAGTTTCCTGTATATTTGTAGCTCACACATCCCCAAAACATCAGCGATCCACCTCCGTGCTTTACTCTAGGAATGGTGTTCCTTTCATCCTAGGCCTTGTTGACCTCTCTCCAAATGTAACATTTATGGTTGTGAGGTCACAGGTGAGGATGTTACCTTTAGTAGCCATTCAAACCCATTTGTGTCAAATTCTGTGCATGTTATCAGGCCAAAATCACGAGGGCATGTGAACTTTTGATCAGGGTCACGTTACGTCACACTGCTGCGCTCTGCCTGCTCATGCCACGCTGCTGCGCTCTGCCTGCTCATGCCGCGCTCTGCTTGCTCACGCCGTGCTCTGCTGCGCTCTGCCGCGCTCTGCCTGCTCACGCTGCGCTCTGCCTGCTAATGCAGCACTCTGCCTCATGTCGCGCTCTGCCGGCTCATGCCGCGCTCTGTTGCTCTCTGCCTGCTCATGGCAAGCTCTGCCGCGCTCTGCCTGCTCATGCCACTCTCCTCTGCCTGCTCATGCCGCTCTGCTCTGCCTGCTCATGCTGCTCTGCTGTGCTCTCCCTGCTCATACCGCTCTGCCATGCTGCCCTGCCTGCTGACGTCGCTTGACACCGCTCTGCCCTGCTCCTTTTCCCTGCTCTGTATCACGTCTTCTCAGACCAATCATTCAGTATAATGATGCTTTGTTGTATCAGGATCTAGTGCGGTAGTAAGCTGTGAATTGTACAGGTGCAGAGCTGAGTTTGTCGTTTGGTTCTGTGACGTCACTGCATAAGACTACAGTGAATCCTACTGTCTCATAGATCATATAGTACAAAGGTTGTCTGCTGCAATTCTGCCTGAGGAATCCCTGACATTAGATACGGCGGTCAGTGAATCATTCGGCTGATCCCGGCGGCGGCGTCTATGGCGTGTTCGCGACGGTGTTCCGCTGGTGGTACCGCGCAAGAGGCTAGTACCACCAGCGGTTTCCATATTGAGACACCCAATATGGCGGTCGGCGAACTTCCGCTGCTTGGAATTCTGGGATCCGGACACATCTGTACGGAACAGGATGTGAAGACATTACAAGGTAAATATATATTAAGATAATCTGTTAGACCTTAATGGTGATATATCTTTTGTGTTCAATAATAAGAACAACAGGTTCTGTACAATTTAATACTATGTTCTGTATATATGGCGGGTAATCCCTCAGAATAATTTCCTTTGATGAGGCAGTGGAACCCCAACCTGACTTTGAAACTGGGATTTATGGGAGCCCAACTGGTGTGAACCAAACTTCAAGGCATTGGTTGGACCAGCATCATTACACGTTTCTAAAGCAGACATTGTTACAATTAATGTTAAAAATACAATTGTGTCTTGACTTAATTTTTTTTAATAGGTTAGCAAGTGGTTCTTAAGTAACTCAAGGAATACGCAGGTTCACTTAGGTTCCTCTCGCGGGACCAAAAGGGCTTGAAAAGGAAGCTCATTTTGACAAACGAATGCTAACAATGTACGATATGACCTATTGCTCAATTAATCAGGAAACTAATCTTAGAATATTTACATAGCCAGAAGTCTATAAAATCTGTTATTAAATCGTATGCTGCAATTCTAATTTATCTACATTGTATATCGCCTAATATATGCCTCAAGATGACCTTTAAAGTGGTTAAAGATTTCTTAAATAATAGTAAAATGTAACATACCACAGCCGTAGTGAGAAGACAATGCAAGCACATCTACATTTCATGATTTAGTTATAAGCTCAGAATTTGAAATATCGGTATTTGTGATGGGTACATTGAGATCACAGCCAGAAAATGCTGGTTTAAATACAACAAATTTTACATCAAACATTTTTATACTAGCTTAATTTCCTTTGTATAGACATCTTTGCTCTGATTCCCCTTTAGGCCAGACTACATGAAAGCCACTAATTAAAAAGAACAGCATTTGCTACTCTATGTACTTGCACAACGACAATTAGGTTGTGAGACTAGAAAGAACTGATAGTACAAAGTAATAATTAGGTTTAACAGCTTTGCAAATGTGTCTATATAAATATTATACTGAGACAATGTTCCATAGAAGAGAGCAGCTGATACGTCGCTCTTCATGTTATTAATGTTCTTTTCCCTTGCCTTTTGTTTTTTTCATCTCATTTAGTCAAGGTATTGAGCATACGAGTCATGAAATCAGTGTTATTAGACTGTGCACCTTCTTTTATAGATTTCTTTAGCGAAAGTAAACTAATCTAGAACATGCAATTTTCTTATGTAAAATCTGATCACTGAATAATGGAGGGTGCAAGTGAGAGTGACTGTGTCCTTGCATACCTTCGCACATATGGATATCGTCATTGGCATGACCACAGTGAGGGGGAGTTTGAATGAAGAACTAGTTGATAAGCATCAACCCATCATTTTAAAGGGGTTTTTCCGTCCTAAACTTCAAGCCTGCAGTCTATATGACTGCAGACTTGTGAATTCTCAAATCATGAGCACCGCGCGTTGTTAGGACTCTCCGATGTCGATGCTGGGAGCTGCAGTCATGTGATCACAAGTGTGCAATATGCATACTCCCAGCCACATTCCAACTAGACTATTTCCAGCGCGCTCAATGCAAGTGTACTGAGCGAGACCGCAAACAGTGTAGACGGAATGTGACCGGGGGTATACATATCGCATACTTCAAATGCTCGTTGTTTCCAGCGCCAGAACCGGAGAATACTCACAGCGTACAGTGCACTCGATGTGAGGATTCACAAGTCTGCAGTCATATAAAGTGACTGCAGATTTGTAATTTAAGACCAAACAACCCCTTTAAAGTTTTCTCATTAAATCAATTGGAGATTGGAGGATACTAAGTGGCAGGATGGATGTTCTGAGAACTAGCTGATTACCAGTTCCATATATACCAGCCTCTGTGATATAATAATATATGTTGAATCTAGTATACATTTGTCTTGTAATGATTTTGTAACAAACTCTGTTTGGTTACTACAGTGCGGCTTTCCATGTGCATGTAGTGCCACTTAAACCATAGTATTAATAAAGTTTTTTTAATTGAATCCTTCTACTTGATTGGACCTATCATTCGGTGGTTCTCCTTGTTTTATGTGTCTTACCGAATGGTCTGCCATTCTCTATTGGTCCATATAATAAGCACACAATGTTTGGTAGGCCTATGGATCTGTGGGTCTGAACATGGCTAATAACTTGTGCTATTATATTCAATGTTGTGTGTAACTCAAAATAAGGAGAGGGAGGCCACAGGCAAAAAAATGTTGACAAGGGAACCGACATCAGATCCCACCTCCGATCTCTGGCACATAGCAGAGCATCCTGAATTTATATTTATTTATATTTGAAATAACGTTAATGGGATATAATGATATTTTCTGAAAATGTTAAAAATGAGTAACGGGAGTACTATGCGTGGTCACTTGGCAGCTCTATAGAGGGTTACCATGAACAGGCTTGGTGCTAGCTACTTTGTTTTTCAAATTACAGGAGTTGCTCTGTCTTTCACCCTTTAACACCTATACAAGTATCTGGGCTTCACAAGGTCCCCTAGGCTGGGGCCACGGAGTTGGCTGCCATTGGGTGGTGCATGTTGGCAAGTAGAATAGTCCAGTAGCTGAGTTAGAACCGGAAGGTCAGTACAGGGACAAAATCACAAGACAGGAGAGTAGTCAAAAAATGAGCAGCGGTCAAAAATCAGGAATGTCTACAGGGAATGAAGGATGCTGAGAAATTCTCTAGGAGCAAATCAAATTATAACTAACAATGGACTGAAGACTTTCAAGAGCTTAAATATTGTATTTTGAAGCCCGGCCGAGGCCACACAGAAGGAAACAAATGAAGATAACTTAAGTCCTGATCTTCTGGTATGGACAGAAGTACAAGTAGCCGAGAACATGGAACTTGCGTCATGCCCAACAAGAGCGCGGCAACGCTTGGCGACAGAATCAGAGACAGGAAGGGCAGGCACCGACACAGATGTCACACACAGGAAGTGGCTTAAAGAGATCATGATAGAGAAGAGTGCCATAAATCTGTAGGAAAGGTTTTGTTACGGTCTTGTTCACAGTGTAATAGTGAATTTGTTTTACTCAATAAAAGGTCATTACTAAGAGAAAATAAAGTAATCTAGCCCCTTTATGATTGATATCAGAGAAATTGTGAGGGAAAAGTACTGTAAGAATAGTTTCCATTACTGAGGAAATGTGTTAATTCTAGATACTTGAAAAAGATCTCTTCTAGATAACGTGCAGGATTTTTTATGTTAATCTCTCAATCGCTTGAATGATAGATAAACTGCAGTACTCATCCGTGGCTCCTAAGCAATGCATAGGGCGGCTGTGTGTTTCCCCGTACATCATTTAGTTACGGCGGATACGTTTTCAGCTGATTGTTGGGGGTGCCGGGTGTTGGGCTTCCATCGATCTCACAATGATGACCTAACAGGTCATCAATTGCTAAGCCCTGGACAACACAGAACCCCAATCGTATGCCTTTTCCGCCTCCAGACATAGAGGCCGAAAAAGTATGTAACAGTGTTCCTCCACACATACAACTATTAATTTATATTAGGGTCATAAAATAAAGTTGCCTGCTGCATTAGTTTTGCAGTCATAAGTGATCAAAACCTCGACAGACTCCCTTATGGAATGACCTAGTGCAGGGGTAATCAAAGCTTTTATTTTAGATAGACTATGAAAAAACAATCCATAATTACAGTCCTGCGTTATGGGCAATAATTTGCTGTTTGTGCACAGTTTTATGTACAGCAGCATGTGAATATTAAACTGAAACAACTTATTCCCACCATTCATATATAAAACATTCACTTACCTTCTTCATTAAATTAAGTGCAATGTTTTACAGTAATTCTAAAATAGTTCTAATACAAATTTCCTACAATAAATAGCAAAATCTTACTTCATTTACAAGTGTTAACTATACAAATGGAAATCCAGTGGCCACAATTTTAAGTTTGCTGTGTGTGAGCCAGGTTTTCAGAAAAGCCATATGTATGCAAATATATTCTATTATTACTCAAACTGCATAATTGTATGCAAATGTAATACACACATATGTTGCAAATAAACTGGAAATTCTAAAATAGTCATGGGCAATGTGGAACAAGATTTCCACTATGCATATACAAGTGGCAATAAATATTCCAAAGGATAGGCAGCCAGTTGCATAAAAAAATTTAACTATCCAGATTTTTTTTCTTCATTCCACTTTATGACATTTTGGAAGAAGAAAATGTAATTTGTACTTAGCTGAATATTTCCAGCATGTATCTAGACACTTACTTAAATGTTTGATACCTTACACTGTACAGTGAAGCTTCTCTAAAAGACCACCTCTTTCAAAAGACCACTTCTTCATCTAGACGTAAATTTCTGTGACAGTTGTTAAGATACATTATATACTATGGGCCATCTACTTAAAGAGAACCTGTGAGCAGGATTTGGATAAGAAATGTACAGACATGGCCATATTGGTGCTGTTATACTGATCTGATGATTAAAATGATACCTGCTGAAAAGAAATCCATTTTGGTGTTATTGTGTAATCAGTGTTTGAAGTTTTCCTGTAATTATATCTTCGTGTATCTGGAAGGGCCTGTGGGTAGGGTCTTGGGCTCTGCAATAGCCCCTCCGCTGCCCCTGGTGTCTTTATGCTCCTCTTATTTTAAATTTCGCGCCAGCGCAGTCCTAGACGCGGTTGTTGCTTGCGCAGATTGATCTCATGGCGGTCTTCAGGAATATGGTGCTGCTAGCGGCGCATGCGCAGATTTAGATCTCGGCTCAATGATGTGCTAAAATCTCAATGTGCGTATGCGTTTCCACTGGCGCCATTTTACTGAAGACCCATGGGAGATCAATCTGCGCATGCGCTGCCACCAGTGCCATTTTACAGAAGGATGCCAGGAGATTAATCTGTGCAAGCATCGCCCGTGGCTAAGACTTCACAGGGCAAAATTTAAAATAGGAAGATGATAAAGACACCAGAGGCAGCGGAGGGGCAGAGCCAATGACCCTACCCACAGTCCCACCCCATAGGCCTGAACCGATGCATGAAGATATGAGTACAGGAAAACTACAACATTGATTACGTAAAAAACACAAAATGGATTTCTTCATCATATGTATCGTTTTGATCAGTATAACAGTGCCAATATGGCCATGTCTGTACTTTACTTAGTAAAATTCTGATGACAGGGTCTATTTAAAGGTAATCTGTCACATTAAAAAATGCTATTAACCTGCAGATATTTGGTTAATCTGCAGGTTAATAGCATTCTGAACCTGTCCAACGCCCACAGTGAGAGCCCCGCTGCCAGTAGGAAATTAACTTTAATCCTCCCAATTGTGTTCTGGTTTCAATTGCAGGGGTAGCGCAGGCGCGGGTTCAGTCGATTATCTGTGTATAGAGAGTGGCGGCTGTAACTATGCCCATAGCACTGACTGACAGCAGGTTCTAATGCTGAGTTGCTGTCAGTCCGTGCCGGGGGTTACAGCTGGCACACTCTATACACAGGGACAATGTAGTGGCAATTTCAAATAAATTAAATAATATCTACCATACTGAGATAAAAGTAAGTGAGTTTTATACCAACTAAAGTAAGTAAAGTGAACGATCACCAATGGAAGAAGTCAAGGCTAAACGCGCATCGGGCATCAAAAAAGTTAAAATACATCATGCGCATCTTATACACAGGTTAATTGTGTTACTTTTGGCAAGTATGACACTGCTTTAATATATGATGTGTAATTCATACAGTGATTACCATAGACACTATGCTCACTTTACTTACCTTGGCTTAACTTACTCTGACCTCTGTATGGTATATACTATGTATTGTTAGGAATGACACACTACTATGACATATGGTGTGCGACTTTTTCTATAAGATACAATGGGGAAAAAAAGTATCTAGTCAGCCACCAATTGTACAAGTTCTCCCACTTAAAAAGATGAGAGAGGCCTGTAATTGACATCATAGGTAGACCTCAACCATGAGATACAAAATAAGAAAACAAATCCTGAAAATCACATTGTCTGATTTGGAAAGAATTTTTTTTCAAATTTTGGGGAAAAGAAGTATTTGGTCAATTACAAATGAGTAACAAGTAAGATTTCTGTCTCACAGACCTGTAACTTCTTCTTTAAGAGGCTCCTCTGTCCTCCACTCATTACCTGTAGTACTGGCACCTGTTTGAACTTGTTATCAGTATAAAAGACACCTGTCCGCAACCTCACACAGTCACACTCCAAACTCCACTATGGTGAAGACCAAAGAGCTGTCGAAGGACACCAGAAACAAAATTGTAGCCCTGCACCAGGCTGGGAAGACCGAATCTGCAATAGGCAAGCAGCTTGGTGTCAATTAGAGGCCTCTCTCATCTTTTTAAGTGGGAGAACTTGCACAATTGGTGGCTGACTAAATACTTTTTTTTCCCCACTGTATATATATATATATATATATATATATATATATATATATATATATATATATATATGTGCACTATGTTCACTTTACTTACTTTGGTGTCAAACTTACTTACATTTATCTCTGTATTGTGGATATTATATCACATACTTGAAATCCACTACATTGTCCCCATTATTTTTTGCAGACAATTTTTCTAACATCACATATTTATTTGAGTTATATAGATTGTTGGCATTTATTTATTAATTGTTAGCTTAAAGGTTTAGTATTTGCATTCAGTTTATAACTACCATTTCTATTTCTATTTGTTACATTGTTACATTGACCCAAATTGTATAGGTTTTACGCTTTTTGATTTTTAATTTGTAGAATGTAAAGCCATACATGTATTTAATATTGTAAAACGTTGTATCGTGATGAATGATGACAGAACGGCTTTAAAGGAACTTTTCCTGAAAATGTATGACCAATCAAAACCACTGTGAAAGCCAATATAGGCTAACATCTGTATGTTATGTATGTATGTAAACCATCAATCTACACCAGTTTAATGTGTATAAACACCTTAAAATTCACAGTGAAATATTAGCATAGATTAAAAGTTTGATTAAAAAATAATGTTAGATATACATTTCATGTCAGTAAAAATAATGAGAAAATGAAGACGAAATCAATTCACTGGATAATGTGATGCTATGAGCAATCCTACCAAGACCTTTCACAAGCAGTGATCAATAGAGTCAGATTATAAGATGTTACATATTCTTCAGTGGTTATAGGAATAAATATGGATTATCATAGTAATAAATATATTATGTGGATGAACTGCTGACAAAGGCTTCATTTACAACTGTGTATACTATAATACCATGGATATTTTTATTTGCCAATCTGCAAATGTGAACAGGTCAGCACAATGAAGACACAGGTAGGAATGGACGGCCGATACACAAGAAAGCAGTAAATGTTTCTAATAAATTTCCCCCTACTAATGGGCCTATGTCTTGCTGTAGTAAATTATGAATTCTGTTGAATGGCATAATAATTGGTAGAATCTTAATTTGTTGTCTTTCACTTTAACTGTGAATATATCTCATTTCGGCAATGACTACTTTTTGTTGTCCATTAAACATTCATATTTAATAAAAAAAAAACATTTTGAGTGTAAGGCAGTCTATCCTTCAAAAAGTTTCAGGCCTTGTAAAGATCTGCTTTCTGAAATTATATACTTAACCATTTACATATATATTATAAGTATACACACATACATATACGCACACAATACTCAGCATAAATAAGTACACCCTCTTTAAAAAGTAACATTTTTATCAATCTCACTGAACACAAGAGCAATTTCCAAAATTTTGATAAGTCCTTCATAGAACATTTTTTAACTCATAATATGAAAGTATGGTTAATATAACTTTCATTACAAAATCTTCAGTTGCACTCAAATTAGTTGATCCAAAGTGAATACACCCCAGATCAAAAAATACTACATCGATTATTTTGAATGACCTCCATGATTTTTAAGGACAGTAATAAGTCTTCTAGGCATGGAATGAACAAGTTGGTGACATATTGCAACAACTATGCTTTTCCATTCTTCAAGAACAACCTCTTTTAGAGCCTGGATGATGGATGGAGAGTGATGCTCAACTTGTCTCTTCAGAATTCCCCATAGGTGTACGACTGGGTTCAGATCAGGAGACATACTTGGCCATTGAATCACTTTCACCCTGTACTTTCTTCAGAAATGCAGCAGTGGTCTTAGATGTGTGTTTTGGACCATTGTCATGGAAAAGTGCACGTCTACCAAGGGCACGGAGTGATGGTAGCATCTTCTCTTTCAACAATGAGCAGTACATCAGTTTCACTCATGCAGCCCTACATAAGGACACTGCCACCGCCAGGTTTCACTGAAGGCACAATGCATTTTTCTTTGTATTCCTCACCTTTGCGATGACATACAGTTTTCAAGCCTTTAGTTCCAAAAACATTTTTCTTGGTCTCATCAATCCAAAGCATAGACTCCCAGTAGTTTTCATATTTTTCAGCATGGGCCCTGGCAAATTGCAGGCAGGTTTTATTGTGCATGGGCTTTAGGAGAGGCTACTTTCATGGACGACATCTATGCATGCCTTTCTTCTGCAGTGTACGCCAGACTGTGTCATTGGAAATGATCACCCAGGTTTGGCTTTCCACTTCTTTGACTAACTGCAGTGAACTTGCATGTTAATTTTCTTCAATCCTTCTCATCAGAAGATGCTCCTGTTTAGGTGTCAACATCCGTGGTAGGCCCAGACGCCTTTGTGTGATTGTGGCAGTTACATCTTGTCAAAGAAGTTGTCCAGTACTTTAGATTACCGCCGCAATGTATCCCACCGGGGCCCCTAAGGATTTTTGTAACTAGCTTAAGTTGCAGATACTGCCTGTGAGCGGCGCTATCCTTGGCCGCTCACAAGCATCACCTCACCCTGCGCTGACATCACGACAAGTGAGGCGTGACTCAGCATTGGGGTCCCCCGGTGGCTGCTAGGTTGTGGGCGGGGTTACACCCCGCGTCACACCCAACATCCACCGGGTGTGACGAGGCGGGGTAACCCCGCCCACAGCCTGTCATCCATTGTGGAACATGGAATACAGAGACCCCCGGCTGCTGCCAGCACATGTCGTGACGTCAGCGGATGTCAGATCCGGCTGCAGCTGGGGGTCACGTGATGCCTGTGAGCGGCCAGTGATAGCACCACTCACAGGCAGTATCTGCAACGTAAGCTAATAACAAAAATCCTTAGGGGCCCCAGGGGGATACATTGGGGGGAGTAATCTAAAGTACTGGACAACCCCTTTAAATTTTTGTATCAATTTTGCTAAAGTATTCTGATAAGTAAAGCTCTGCTTTTTGTCTTGTAGCCTACACTTTATTTGTGTAAATAATTTGTTTTTTTTTCTTAGGTCCTGTGACATTTCTCTTTCATGTGGTGCCATCCTGACAGCGTGAAATGCGAAGGGGGCAGCGTGAAATGCGAAGGGGGCTTTCTTAGTTTGTTAGCCCTATTATAGTCAACTGTCTGCTGGACACTTGTTTAATGAATAATTAAACTTAACTGGGCTGGCCAATGATTGTTAGCAAACTCCACTCCATTCATCGGGGGCTATTGAAAGCTCTGGTTCTTGGGATCAGTGGGTAAAACGGCGACTGGATCCCCAACGATCAGAAAGTTGTCTCCTATCTTTCCGATAGGAGAAAATGTTCAAACTTGAGAACACCCCTTTAAGGGCAATTTGAGTCCCCAGCTTAACTCTGGTGACTGATGAATCAATCAAAACAAAATTATGTTGAATGCTAGTAAGTCACATCTTCTGTGGAAGCTTCAATCAGACGTCTGTGAGTCACGTATAGGTTCTATCCATATTTTTCAAGGATGTACCCATTATAGTCTATGGGACGGTTCACAAGTTCGTATTTTCTTGTGGACCAAATGGTCTACAAAATATCACAGATACATGACCATTTTTAATCCAAGTTACAGATTAAAATTACCCATACAAGCATATGGATCCATAAAATCATGGCTAGCACATGGATGGCATCAGTGTTCTATCCCTGTGCTGTCTGTCATTATTTATTTTTATCAGTGAAAATGACTGATTAATTACTGATGTCAAAAAACTTACAAGCTGACCAAACACTGATAAAAATTGGATCCAAAACACTGTTGATTTATGGTGCATGTTTTATGTATGAGAAAAATTTCGGACATCTGATTGAGGCTTGATAGTATACAGCCAAGTTTATTACCCTAACGACAAATTTGAATTACAAAATAAAAATAAAGTATTTTGTACCAAAAGCTAAAGATCTAAAAATTACTAATGGATATTCCATTTATGAAATCAGGTTAACGCCGCACATTGCTTTACTTTCAATTTCAAAAAGTTTATTCCCTATTAGTTTCAAAGCAATTCTACATTACCAGACAGTATGACCTTGTATAAGGGCTCATTCCTATGTCTCAAGTATGATAAAAACTGAAAGATTATTTTGATTCGACTCTGATCAGAGTGTAGTCCGAGTATTATCTGTTATTCTCGTACATGGAGAAATTAAAAATAAAAGTTTCTGCACCTTTTCCTTTCTGATAGTCCGAGTACGATGTATCCAAGTGCGGTACGATTTTTCACTGACCCATTGACTTGCATTGCCTAATTAGATTCGACCCTTGGTTCAAAATCTGACATGTCTCTACGATTTTCCGTGGACCTCACAGTTTTCGAATGGCCCTACAGACTATCACAGGTACAAGTATGTGAAAATCAGATGTCTGAATGAGTCCTAAATCTCATTGTACTGCAGATTTGGAAGTGAATATTCCTCATTCAAATAGATATAAGGTGAAATTATATCTGCAATCTGGTTGACTTACAGCACATTGAGGATGTAATTCATCCAGCAGTGTTTGCCAGTTTTCTGGTGTAAAAGTAATTGAATTGTTCCAAAAATATTGAGACTTTTTGCGTTTTTTTTTTCACCAGTCCTAGCCAGCTCTTTTTGAAAAGCAGGTGGAGCTTGACTGCAAAAGTATATAGCCGAATATGGATGACAAATGCATCATAATTTACATAAAAAACTGGGGTAAATAATGAAAGACGTGTCCTCCAGTTTCCAACTATTGTACATTTCTGCCAAGTACTACTGCCAAGTACTACAGATTGGATTCCTGTACGAGAGAATAGGAGATGATCTGCAGTACCCAACAGTGGCAACTACACATCCAATGGAGCAGTGCAGCTCTGTTCAATCAACAGCTCGGCAGCAGTGAGCTCAGTGGCTTTGGGTGGGATGTTCTGTCTACCTCACTAGTTAGTTGTTGCGCTGTTGACGTGACGTCAGCCCCGCGGCCAATACCAGATACTGGGAGCAGTGGTAGAGACTCAACGCTGGACCCGGGGGAGGTGAGTAAAGCGCATTTTTGCTTTTTATTTTAAAATGCGGCCGGTGACGAAGATTTTCTAAAAGTGGTCTACCCTTGTAACATTTTTTTCCAACCTCTTTTTTGTGACATCAATTTTTCTCTCGGAGAAGCCACTACCCCAAGGTATCATCAAGTCTTAAAACGCTGACAAACTCCTGCTTCCTTCAAAATTCCTCTTCTCATGTATTAGCTCATTTCTCCCTAAAACATTTATCATTTTTTTGTAACGTGTTATGTTGAGTCTTGCATCCCGCTGTTATGTTTTCATGTCAGTAAATTCCAGATAAAAACTTTACCCATGAAATATATGCTGGATCTCAGCTTGTTCCTCATTTCTAATTAAAACATTCAGTGACATGAGCAGCTTAAAATGATTAACTCGTCTGCAGTTACAAATCCAAATAAGCGGCACCTGTAAAGAGTTTATTCCTAAAGGTAAAAACAACTGTTTAAGAAGGATCATGCTGGTAAAACAGCTGCTTACACGCTGGAGAGCGAACAAGGTAATATTTCTCAGCAAACGCTAGCATCGTGATGTGTGTGTTTTTGTTTTTTGTTTTTCATTTTTTTTTTATCAACCCCATCTCATTAAGTGGCAAAAAAGGCTTAAATGCTTTGTTGATAAATTATGATAATTCTTGATTGCGGCAGTTATGGATAGTGCCACTCATTTGCAATGCAGCTCTTTGAATTTGTTTAATTACAATTTGAAACAAGGCATAGAAGATTAATTAACCCACCTGGCTTGCTGGCACGTAGTCCTGGTTTGGCTCTGACATACTCATGTACATGTTATCACCGTCAAACTGCAATATAAAATAACAGTAAATATTTAGCAATGATAAACAGTTTCAACACCTAATAAGCTAACAAAAAAAACAAAAAAATCTCCCTATATAAGAGTTGACGATTTTGCATAAAAAAGTAATTTTTCAGGTTGCATTGTTGTACAACGCTGTGACACTCATTCAACTGGCATGTCAGTGATTTGCCGTAATTAGTGCCGTAGTAATTATAGCAAGCAAGTAATAAATGAATGGTTTCCTTTCATCCGCAATCTGTTACCAAACAAAATGGATCAGTGTGTGTCTACCATGTATAGATATTGCTGCTGGGCCTAATGAACTGCTAAATAAATTGCATAGTTTCTCATGGGAGAAGGCAAATAGTAGATTAGTTACAAAATGCATAATGATGTATTCCTCTGTCTTATCTTATTAAAACAATGTATTTCTTAATACTGATTTGTAAATCAAATAAATAGGAGTGTCATGCAACATTACAGTGAGGGGAGAGAACATTTATTTAGAGCGCCACTCCATTCATCCATGAAACACGTCTCGGCTTAATAAGAACAAAATAGAATGAAGAGTTTTCAGGGTAAGGCCCTGGGATTTATGTCAGCATTTCCAAAGTAATGGCCTGTTCACACTTTGCAGGTTTTTTTACTATATGTTTTATAGGGATATTTACGAATCAGTTTCATATCAGGTTTTGACGCATTTTTTAATTCTAAAAAATAACACACCTCACTGCTCTACAATGCCACATATATTTTCTACATTTGGAGTAAATGCGGTGAACATAAAAAAATTCTTGATTGTATAGGGACGCTTCAGGAGGGTTTTTACGCGACAATGTAGAGTGGTAATTTGTATTTTATATTTTTAAGATGATTGTTTTGGGAAATAATTTTTTACTCCGGTTCTCGACCCCAACCAACATTGTTGAGTGCTCCAGGTTCTGAATGCTATACTTTGCTGCATATAGAATATTGTTGGAATTTTTTTGCAATTGCACCAAAACTTCAGCATTATTTTTTAGATCTCATTATGTATTCAAGTAAGTGGTTCCTTTGTGATTTTTTTCAGAATGGAAAAAAATAAACAAAAATTATATATATGTATATATATATATATATATATATATATACATATACATATACATGTATATATACGGTACAGACCAAAAGTTTGGACACACCTTCTCATTTAAAGATTTTTCGGTATTTTCATGACTATGAAAATTGTACATTCACACTGAAGGCATCAAAACTATGAATTAACACATGTGGAATTATATACTTAACAAAAAAGTGTGAAACAACTGAAAATATGTCTTATATTCTAGGTTCTTCAAAGTAGCCACCTTTTGCTTTGATGACTGCTTTGCACACTCTTGGCATTCTCTTCAAGAGGTAGTCACCGGAAATGGTCTTTCAACAATCTTGAAGGAGATCCCAGAGATGCTTAGCACTTGTTGGCCCTTTTGCCTTCACTCTGCGGTCCAGCTCACCTCAAACCATTTCGATTGGGTTCTTGGTCAAATAGCCCTTACATAGCCTGGAGGTGTGTTTGGGGTCATTGTCCTGTTGAAAAATAAATGATGGTCCAACTAGATGCAAACCGGATGGAATAGCATGCCGCTGCAAGATGCTGTGGTAGCCATGCTGGTTCAGTATGCCTTCAATTTTGAATAAATCCCCAACAGTGTCACCAGTAAAGCACCCCCACACCATCACACCTCCTCCTCCATGCTTCACGGTGGGAACCAGGCATGTAGAGTCCATCCATTCACCTTTTCTGCGTCGCACAAAGACACGGTGGTTGGAACCAAAGATCTCAAATTTGGACTCATCAGACCAAAGCACAGATTTCCATTGGTCTAATGTCCATTCCTTGTGTTCTTTAGCCCAAACAAGTCTCTTCTGCTTGTTGCCTGTCCTTAGCTTTGGTTTCCTAGCAGCTATTGTACCATGAAGGCCTGCTGCACAAAGTCTCCTCTTAACAGTTGTTGAAGAGATGTGTCTGCTGCTAGAACTCTGTGTGGCATTGACCTGGTCTCTAATCTGAGCTGCTGTTAACCTGCGATTTCTGAGGCTGGTGACTCGGAAAAACATATCCTCAGAAGCAGAGGTGACTCTTGGTCTTCCTTTCCTGGGGCGGTCCTCATGTGAGCCAGTTTCTTTGTAGCACTTGATGGTTTTTGCAACTGCACTTGGGGACATTTTCAAAGTTTGCCCAATTTTTCACACTGACTGACCTTCATTTCTTAAAGTAATGATGGCCACTCGTTTTTCTTTACTTAGCTGCTTTTTTCTTGCCATAATACAAATTCTAACAGTCTATTCAGAAGGACTATCAGCTGTGTATCCACCAGACTTCTGCACAACACAACTGATGGTCCCAACCCCATTTATAAGGCAAGAAATCCCACTTATTAAACCTGACAGGGCACACCTGGGAAGTGAAAACCATTTCCGGTGACTACCTCTTGAAGCTCATCAAGAGAATGCCAAGAGTGTGCAAAGCAGTCATCAAAGCAAAAGGTGGCTACTTTGAAGAACCTAGAATATAAGACAAATTTTCAATTGTTTCACACTTTTTTGTTAAGTATATAATTCCACATGTGTTAATTTACAATTTTCATAGTCATGAAAATACCGAAAAATCTTTAAATGAGAAGGTGTGTCCAAACTTTTGGTCTGTACTGTAAATACATAAGTTCTCTCTTGTAGCCAATGCAGAAGTGGTGAAGATGTAGAACTTTTTGAAGTGTTCATCAAAACATTTAATGTTTTAATATTCATATTAGAAACCAATTTGACCCTTTACTGGGTAGAATATGTATATTGCATTAGCATGTAAAGAATTTGGTAATATCTAAATGACTTTCCAAAGGAGGCATAAATTTATTTCGGATTTAACATTTGCAATTACATTTTTTTGTCCAATTGGGTCTGTACTGATAGCAAATAAAAAGAAAATTTAGGCAGATATGATAATTATTCTGAAAGCAAACTTTTTATTTTTACTGGCCCATTGAAAGCATTTTGTGCCCAACTATAAATTAGTATACTGATATTAATTGAAAGCCACAACAATCCTAATGACATATAATTTTGCGAAAATAAAAATTATGGAGTTATGCTGATCTTATATACCATCATCAGCTAACAACTTTTTCCACCCAACTCATTTATAAGCATGGGAATCCAACATCCTCTATTCTTCCTCGCTCAAACATTGGCCAATGAGGACCGATGGGAAAGTCTTAGAATATGACCTGAAATCGGATGGCTTATATTACATGGCAATGGTTAGGTAACATGCACATGGGGTGGCTCAGTGGCTAACATTGTAGCACTGGAATCCTGGGCTGAATCCACCAAGGACAACATCTTCAAGGAGTTTATATGTTCTCCCCATGTTTGTGTGAGTTTCCTCTAGGAACTCTGGTTTCCTCCCAAACTCCAAAGACATACTGATAGGAAATTAGATTGTGAGCCCCAATAGGGAAAATGATGATGATGTCTGTAAAGTGCTGAGTAAGTAATTGTGCTATATAGATGAGAAACATAAAGTACACATGCACAAAACCTTTCCAGTCGCACATAGAGCTCCAATAGCTCTATATTATGCATGGTACAATTTTTGACTTGTGGATTCTGTATGAAGTTGGAGATACAGTAAAGGCATATAGCATTGTAATGGTGCCATTTTTCATACTCCACTTTTATGACTATAGGTTTTAACTTTAGAGATTAATTTAATCAACAGGTCAATTTTAGATTGTGTTATGCAACGTTAGCACCAAGACCTATGTTCTTTATTAACAGCCATGTTAGCATTTTATCGGTGTGCCGCTATATTGAGCGACACTCCCATCAAATTGATTATTTTGTTGCCTTAGGTCATTATGTCTGGTGTGATCCCTTGTATTAAAATTGTTGAAAAAGGCACATTCCATCATATGAAATGCCATACAGATGGTTGTACATTAGAGGAGAGCATACACACACTTTCTCACAATTCCTTGTCATCTCCATCCTTAATCAAACTTTCTTCACAAAGAAATGGGGCTTAGTGGTCTCAATTGCATTCCCAGTGGATATCTGTCAAGTTTCTTCTCAGCCTTTGTTCACCGAAACAAATCACAGATTTGCTAGAGAAGTGACAAACATGAAATGAAACTCTTTAACCTTCAATGTGCTTAGTCACTATTGTAACAGAAAGCCTGGGAAAATGTACAGAGCTTTTGTGTTTTCCATGCACACCACCAAAAAAATTGAAAAACTGATGCATGAAGTGGTGACATCTTTATAGAAAATGTTCTGCCTGAGGTACTGCTATCATACCGGCAGTGATGATATCACTTATTTTAATGTGTCCATCTGCTTAAGTATTATTTGCCGCCACACCTGCCAGAAGCCATCAGCAGAAATCTTTTTTTTTTTTTTTTTCATTTTTCATCAATGGAAGATTAAGAAATTCCCAATGGTTGCTGTACAATTGTGACTAAAAAGACAAAGCACACATTTATTTCAACAGTAAGCAGCTTTCCCTCATTCAAGCGAGTGGAGTGAAACTGATTTAATTGTGGGATTAATTTGCTACCGCTGCTAATGGTTTGATAATTTAAAACAAAGAAAAAGTAGGCGCTCCATTTATTCTTGCAATTTTTTACATTTGCTTGGCTGCTAATGATACAAGTGGATTCTGCAACTATTTTATCTCAAGAAGAAACAAACCAACATATATACATTCCTTTACTCTGGATTCAGTGGGACTTTCTTTCTCTGCTTGTATCAAGGTCCCTATTACATAATAGCTCATTACTTTAAAAAAAAGGTACCAGCCTGTTTGGATTAATGGATGCCAAGGTGTAGGAATTTCATTGAGTTTCAACATTTATTTCCAGCTGCTGTGTTGTTTTTTACATTGTAATAAAATTCTCCTCAAGACTGGTTTTACACATCCAACATTCAAAGTCTGTGTATGGACTAGCATGTCCGGACGGGTCACGTGTCTCAGGACTTAACTTAAAAGCCTCTGTTATGCCAATGAGGCTATTGAGTTTGAGTAAGGAGACACAAGGTTGGACCAGAAATGATGGCCCATACTCAGATGATGAATGTTGGAAGTGGGAAACCAGCCTGCAGCCTTCTGTAGCCCCTTATTCTGGATCAATATATGTTAGTAAGAGCAAAGAGAGATGGCATACAGATTTTATTTGGTGGACCCTGTAACAACGGAATTTAAATAGGCACCATGTAATGCTTCATTTACCCAATGGCAACACAGCAGGGTAATTGAACACCTATTTGCAGCTTTCCTCAATTATTGAAATGGGTACAAACTTAGCATAAATCAATAGTACAAACGAATATAAGAAACTTTGTAATATCAGATATTTTTGCTTCCTTCTGTATTGATCAGTCACTCTTTCGCTCCCTCCGACCTCTTAAACTCACCATCTACTTTAAAAACAACTTAAATTTGCCTTGCTCAAGACAAGAGGAACTGTCAGCACATCTTGGAGGTGACAGACTATATAGCATATTAAACTCTATAAAGAGATGAGGAGGGTGCAGGAGTGAGAAGCAAAGTGAGGACGCACGTAGACGGAGACAAGAAGATCATGCTGAGCTTTCTAACAAATTCTTTACCTCACGCCAGAGCTGAATTCCCATGTACACTGCTCAGTACTGCGGTATAATCGGTCCCATGCTGCTGCTACTTCTGTTTGTATGCTAATTAGGAAATATCAAGAGTTCCTCTGTGTGTGCTGTGCTGTGTATGGGAGACATCACAGCAACCAGTCTCCCCCCACAAGCTCAGAGTCAAGTTCAGATGAGCATATTTTACTCACAGTGGGTACGGAAAGTATCCAGACCCCTTTAAATTTTTCACTATTTGTTTTATTGCAGCCATTTGGTAAATTCTAAAAAGTTCATTTTTTTTCTCATTAAAGTACACTGTGCACCCCATCTTGACTGAAAAAAACAGAAATGTAGAAATGTTTGTAAATGTATTAAAAAAGAGAAACTGAAATATCACATGGTCATAAGTATTCAGACACTTTGCTCAGTATTGAGTAAAAGCACCCTTTTGAGCTAGTACAGCCATGAGTCTACTTGGGAATGATGCAACAAGTTTTCACACCTGGATTTGGGAATCCTCTGCCATTCTTCCTTGCAGATTTAAGGATTATGGAGGCCACTGTGCTGTTAGGAACATTGAGTAATGCAGAAATTCTTTTATAACTTTGGCCAGATCTGTGCCTTGCCACAATTTTGTCTCTGAGCTCCTTGGGCAGTTCCTTTGAGATCATGATTCTCATTTGGTCTGACATGCACTGTGAGCTGTGAGGTCTTATATAGACAGGTGTGTGCCTTTCCAAATCAATCAGTTTAATTAAACACAGCTGGACTCAAATGAAGGAGTAGAACCATCTCAAGGAGGATCACAAGGAAATGGACAGCATGTGACTTAAATATGAGTGTCTGAGCAAAGGGTCCGAATACTTATGACCATGTGATATTTCAGTTTTTCTTTTTTAATAAATTTGCAAAAATGTCTACATTTCTGGCTTATTTCAGTCAAGATGGTGTGCACAGTGTACGTTAATGAGAAAAAAAATGAACTTTTTAGAATTTACCAAATGGCTGCAATGAAACAAAGAGTGAAAAATTTAAAGGGGTCGGAATACTTTCCATACCCACTGTATGTGTGTCATCTGTATTACAATTGGATAACACACAGACAGCACACGGACTAATGATAAACAATAGCACTATTCAGATAAAAGTTTATTCTCATGGGACGTATTTCCATGTGAAAAAAAAAATCACATTATGCCCTAGTCTCTTCGATTTTTTTTTTTAAATCCATGGAGAAAATCTGCACCATGTGCATTATCCCTGGATGCTAGATCTTATCAAAATATTGCCTTAAACAGAAACAGAATAGGAAACACATTTAGACTTTAGAAGTCAGGCAAATCCAGAAGCCAATTTTATCCATTTAATGTCCACTAAAATGAAATTCTATAGGCACATTAACTATCGTAAAATCAGGGTCTTTTAGCAGGTTCTCTCCAGACCATATAAAGTCAATTTCTCTCTTGGGCCACATTCATGATGAATGAAATAATTAAGTTTGCTGTGATAAATGAACAAGCACAAGCTATTTGTTTTCTTTCATACATTAAAACTATTGTGCTTATGAAGCACTCAAGAAACGTACTCTATGTGGTCCAGAAAGGGGGCAGCACGAGTGATCTCAGGTGTCTAATGATAAGCTTACAGAATCTTGTTTTATTAAACAGGCAATTTTGAAGAGTGGTTGGGAAGTCTCCCTTATGCCTTTTCTAATATGATTGTGAAATCTCCAGAGGATACAAAGCTAATTTAAAGAAATATTATCATGAAGCTTGAAATATATACATTTTAAGAGACAGCACTCAATATGGAAAATGAGTGCACATTTCCCAGTGAAACCTCTGATATATCTTTATACACTAGCAAAATCTGAAAGTAACAATACAAATTTCTTAGGAAACAAACAGAAAATACTTATAGGAATTTTACCATTCCGTAAAATGGCTTTAAGAAAATCCCTTTCAAAAACTGCCTTATAATTTAATTCAATTATAAATATACCATTTGTGAGATAAAGATATATTTTTAGGCACTGGAGAAAATTCAGGATTTGATAGCTAAGATTCCGATCTGTTCTTGTGGAAGTCTTCTCATTCTAGGCATTCATTGGATTTCTGAGGGCTCCACTGAAGGCAATTGATCTCACAGAGGTCTATGAATGCGACCGCACATACACAGGGGTCATACTTAGCAATTTCTGGTCTCAATGAAAAATATATGGCAAGATGCAGATAAACTTCAATGATATAAGGTGGGGACAGTAAAGGTGCAGATGTCCTTTTCAGGGAATTGCTCTTAATTTTAGTGTAGGGACTAGCAAGACAATGAAAAATCCAAATAGCGATCGGCACGCCACTCCTTGTGGTACACATGGAAATGAACTATATGTATGAAGAACTGAAAGTGAGTGCTGGGATTCCTTCATTACATAGAGCAAGACAATGAAGACCCTTGAAGCGAGTTGCGAACTTGTGTATTTTGGCTAAAATATCAGCTTAAACATTTTTAATCTTTGCAGGATACAACCTTGTCCCTTTAGTGTTGATGGGAAAAAATAGGATGGTTTGTCCTCATGAGGTGTACTTACATAGTGCTGGGCAGCCCACTTGCTCTAATACTATGGGTGTCGCTAATAGCCTGTAAGACGGCTACCCTTAATATGTGCGACTAACACTTTATACAAGCCTCATCCATGTGCATCTATAATACTAAGCAACTACCCTCACATGGATGATACATGGGTGAGTGGTTGTTCATCAGTCATTTGCACATGTGTTACCTCTGTCTTATATCACGGGGGCCTGTCTGCATCAGTCTCACCGGGTATTAGTAAGTATGGCCTCTTTTCCTGTAATTTGCTTATATTTGATGTATTTTTCAGTGAATCCATGGACTTCTATGGACTCCATTAACTTCTATAAGAAGCTGAGCACATGCTCAGCCATGACCTTAGTCCTCTACTGTCTCCATTGAACATATAGATGTCTCTGAGAAGTCGAGTAGGTGCAAATCACAGAAGAGGACTACAGTAAATTTGTTTGCGCCAAACAACACATCTGAGCCCTATTAATGAAATCCTGGTTGTTAGTTTGTGATTTTAACTTATGGCATTGTCAATCAGAAAGACAAGTCTAACTGAAATCTCTAGGGAACGTCCAGTTTAGGAGATTGTGATCTTTTCAGAAACGGTCAGAGAAATCAATCACAAGATCTTGAGGTACTTGGTTGCCTATCTAGGGTTTAAACCATATTTTTGTAAATGTATGGGGGAAGGGGATTAGTCGGGTTTTAGTAGGCTGGAAGAGTGAGCCAAATACCCCTCCCTGTGTCTCATACAGCTTGGAAAGCTATAAAGTTGATCACATTTTCCATCTATAGTCCACCAAAGAATCCATTTCCGTGTTCGTTAAGGATTGATTTTCAGACACCTATAATTGTGAGAATGAAATATGTCAAGGATTAGTTACTGCCTTTTATTCTCAAATCAATCTCTCGAGCACCATTGAAGGCGCACAGAGACAACTTTGGTTTAGGTGATCCCAGTGTTTGGACCCCACTAAATAGATAGATAAATAGATATTTATGTAGTATCCTATCAATATACAGTAAACATTACTAAATTATTGATATAGGGTTAACTAATGAAGAAGGCAAGTAATGAATCACATTAAAAGACTACTGTTGGACTAACTAAAGATTATACATTGTGGCCAGTAACAAGTAGTAGTTACCATAGGAAAAGAATACAGTTCACTAGCAAATCTTGCACAGCTGCTGCTTTATACTATTACAGTTTAAAAAAACAATTGTTTCCATTTTCAATTTCTATTCTATTTTCTTAATAAAAACTTGTAGAATAAAGTTACTCTAGTATTATTGCCCTATAATTAAATAGTTCTAGTGAAATCACAACAATAACAGCAAATATGTAATCTAAAAAATACTTGTTTGTTTCTACAATGTTTTACAATGGCCTAAACTGCTCTTTAGTAAACTGAGTCTACAGGCTAAAAAACAGGGAGAATAATGGTGCTGATATTGTTTCCAATAAACATAGAAACTGCTGGATATATTCAACATTGTCTAGCAGGAATAAAGTACTGTAAAAAATACAAACCACAATGTTTTAGTTTTATGTCTTACAATATAATTCAGTGTCTTACACAAGATTATTCAACAGATTTATCAAGTAGTCTCTGGAGAAATCAGGATTTACGTGAGCTCATCAATAATACATAATGAAACAAAACAATTACCAACAAATTAGTTAGCGTACTAGTTAACGTATTAATAAATATAAGTGGCTTTGCATAGAGGTTGTCCACAGTGTGATAAATACTGATAATGAAACCCCTTATCCAAACATATTAAAACTGGCCATCGTTGACTGGAGTTGGAAATCTAGGAACTCTTAAGAAAGTTTCCACGAACAGTCTATGTGCTAACTACTCTGTTTTATAGGTCCCAGGGAATACCTCTGTTTTCACCCCTTCTCCTCTGTACAGGAATTTGGCCTTCCATGCAAAAGGCCCCTGCACTGTGTCACAGAGTAGCTGCTGTCCGGTGGAGAGAGTTGGCAGGGAATAGACATCTATCTAGAGTGGCAGAGGAAGATGTAAACACAGTGTTATTCTAAGCAACTGATCTGACCAACCCTGTCATTGGTCATACAACAGGACATAATTAAAGAAAACCTGTCACCAGAAATAAAGCTATTAACCTGCAGATATGTGGTTAATCAGCAAGTTAATAGCGTTATTATGCTGCCCGGCGCCAGTAAACAGCCAAATATAGCGGGGAGAAAATTAACTTTATTCTCCCAGCCAGTATTCGATATTTAGTCATGGAGGTGGGGGCACCACGGGTTCAGTCATTGCTCTGAGTCTACAGAGTGACCGCTGTAACTGTGCTCACGATCCTGACTGACAGCTGAGCCCCAATGCAGACGGAGTGTATGTCAGGGCCAGGGGTGCGGTTACAGCCACCACTCTGTATACTGAAAGCGATGACTGAACCAGCGCCGCCCCCATCTCCATGACTGAAACCGAATGCTGGCGGGGAGAATAAAGTTAATTTTCTCCCCGCTGCATTCGCCTGCGTGCAGGCACCATGTGGCAAAATAATGCTATTAACCTGCAGATTAACTGCATGTCTGCAGGTTAATAGCATTATTTCTGGTGACAGGTTCCCTTTAAGACTATAATCAGCAGGGCAGTAACACAGACTACAAAGCAGGGGGGAGCCCAGTAGATACTGAGGTAGAGCATTCCCTGCCAAGCAGTAGGATAGAGTGCTGTGTTACTAGAATGATGATCTGGGTGGCAAACATGATGCCCAGCAATTATCAGCGGTGTCAACCCTTAATAGCAGAGATAGATACAGCTGGGCAGTAGCCGGATATGTATGGGACAATGGGACAAAGCTTCTACTTCATTCTTTGCCCACATCTCAACCATCCAGCATTTCATAGGCCAGCATCTTGAAACTAATTTCTATTGAATTGTTCGGTGATATCACAGGTCGCTGTTTGAAGAAGGTAAGTATATTTTTTAAGCAAGTGTTTCCCAAACTCCAACAGGTCATGTTTTCAGGATTTCCATAGTGTTGCACAGGTGAGAGAATTCCTGATACCTTGATGAAACTTCCATCACCTGTGCAATACTAAAGAAATCTTGAAAGTATGACACGTTGAGGGCCGTGAGGACTGGAGTTTGGGAAACACTGATCTAAGCTAATAAATGTACTCATTTAGAGATTTGGCATTAGCAAGTGCAGTTGTTGTTGCAATGTAGTCTTACTGCAGTCTTTATCGTACTATCAAAAGTTTTTCTAATACTCTGAAACTATGAGATTCTCCCACTATGTAAACTAAGTGGTTTTGAAATCCAGATGCTTCAAAATAAACCTAATATTGAAAATACATATCATTCCTGGATAAAGCATGATGGGGCCCCTTTCTCAAGAACCATGCAGGTCACACAGGTGGGAATAACATCTTTCATAAGTTAAGGTATATCCTGTAGATATGACATTGATGTATGAGAGTGAGTGGAAGCCCCTTTATCACATAGTGATTTCATAGTGAACCCTTCATAGTGAAAATTTATTTCCTGTTTATAAAGCACGAAAATATTCCTAAGCAATGTACACATTTTAACAACTTATTGAGTCCCTGTTCTCAATGGTATGCACAAATCTAGTGTACTAGTCCTCATGCCAATATCATAGGAAACTAACTACCTACCAGTATTAAAATATGAATCCAGGATCTAAACGCTGCAATGCACAAGTGTTAACCACTGAGCCACCAGGGGCAAATATGTGATGATTCATTAACCTAAATACTGTCCATTGATTTGCACCAAGCAGTATTATTGTTTCTACTGTTTGCTACATAAAAAATACTTAAAATCACTTATGGCAACAGAAAATTACATACTCATCTTGTAGAAGACTACATCCATAACTTTCTTTTATTATATGTTAGTGAAAAAGGATGTTAGAGGTGACATGATGTTAAGTAAAGAATGGAATAAAATTATAATTTTTACAGTAAGGCTAGCCTTACATGCATGTTTTGGATACAATGACATGTAGCAATGGTTGGGCATCTGACACATGGTAGACTTTTCCCTTGCTTTGCATACAGCTACAAACTATGAGCTGCTCAATGTAGATACTGTTAATTTAAATTTAAACACAACCCAACAAGGAAGCTGTAGGGTTTACAATCTAGTTAAGAAAAAGTATGCAACCTGGTCCCTTACTGCTTAAGGTTCAGCTCCGTCCAAACTTGCATCATGGCTTCAGTTCGTAAAGGAGCCTTAAAGAAGTTGTCCACTACTTTTTCATTGATGCCCTATCCATAGAATAACAACTGATCAGCAGGGGTGCCGAGTGTCGGACAACGGACGATCAAACATTGATACCCTATCTTATGGATAGGGCATCAATGGACAACTTTTTTAAAGGGTTATCCACTGCTAGACAACTCATTAATAGGCCCAGGTAGGTGGAAAAAAAATCAATACTCACTTCCTGGCCTGGGGACACTTCTCCATACTCAAGGTGGCATCTGATGCCAACACCCAGAGGAGTCACGTGAGCCCTACAGCCAATGAGCTGCCCCTGATCAGCTGCAGTGTTCACATTTTATCTGAACATGAGAGATAGTATATTTTAACCTGGGTGCTTCATAAAATTATGTTTTGTACTCATATCTAGTCTAGGGAAGGAAAGCTGCACCAAGATCTATGGGAGCCACCACCATTTGGAATGGTCTGATCAATATGTTGTGCAGAAGGTGTTTGGCGGTAGAATTAGATCAGAGCTTGTGCAGTTAGAAATGTGTGAAAAGTGGGGTGTTGATGCATGTTTTTTTTTTTTACTGTGATGCACTTGTTTTGCTGTGTAAAGATAATAAAGATGGCTGCAGCCAGTATTTAACTTAAGTCAGTGAGTTAGTGAATGTCCTTTGTGCACCAACCAAAAGTCTGTTCTAGCAGTCGGCAATACAGAGAACTAACTGACCTCCAAGTTGTCACTACATATACAGTATATATTTGTATACGGTATGTAGTATAAAGTGCTAATTTGGTCCACACCATAATCAATGAAAACTGCACATTTCAGAATCTCAGATCTCTGACAACTATAACTAGAGTACCATAGTGAAAGATCTTAGAGCTGGCGGGAGTTTACAGTATAATGGAGGAACAAGTGCCCTTGTTATACAGCTTATACTTCATTCCTTGCTGTGTTTTCATAGTGAGAAAATGAAACATTTCGTCTACCCAAGGCTAGTCTTCCTACTGCATAAGTTATTTATAATTTGTGTCTTTCCACCATAGTATGTGTAAACAGTTCTCCTGCAGATAAAGAATTAACGGTGAATAGCTTGATATTTTATTTACAATGATATGAAATAGGAAAAATTCAATATTTAGCTGTAGTCTACATGTGTCTAGTTATCTAAGTTCTATTTGCACTCTATATACTGTACACGTGCATCGTTACTCCAGAGTTGTGTCAACTTTTCAGCTATCATGACATTTTGAAGTGTCACATCAAGTTGTCCCAGATCCAAGACTGAAGTATACAACTGGTATTAGAATGAAGGGGTTGCATTGTATTCCAGTAGCTTCTAAATGGGGTCATCAATAGAAGATCCTGAAATTCAGGCACCATGGTGTAGGTTTTTTGAGTGACACCAGAGCTGCCCCAGAGTTTCTATCACTGCGTCATCAGGGGCCGGTGCTGGTGTCACTCACAGCTTTTATCACCGCCCTTAATGATGATGAGGGTGGTGCTAGAAGCTGTGGGTCAGCACTACTTCTATATCTGTCCCTTGACATCTTGCATTACAATTAGAAGCTGCAGCGGTAGGGACAGTAGCAGAGTGCCAGTGCTGCACTCACTCCTCCCATAAATCCTATCAATGTGATAGAATCAGGACATCTTCAAAGGGTGTCAATGAAAGAAACTGTAGTAAGTCACTGCAGTACCGTCCTCTGATGATGTCCTTTTCCGGGAGGGGTGAGAGATGCTGCGGGGAAGTGAGTGCAGCCCCAGTCTCCTATGACATCTCACTTGAAACTCCTCTTAAATAAAACGTCACAGGAAGTGAAGTAAAAAAAAATATATTTAGGGATTAGATAGATAGGAAGAAGTATTGGGGATTGTATAATAAAGCTAATTATAAAAGTGATTAGGGTGTAAAAATAGATATTTAGAAAGGATATTTTAGATATCAAACCACCCCTGAGAGGGTGCAAAAGACAATGTGAAGGTGAAGAGAGGTAGAACATGGTCAGTGGTGACAACAACTATTGTGATTGGTGGATCTTGTGTTATCAGCGGTGTATAGAGAGTTACCTGTAATTGTAACCCTGATTCTGATGACAAAGACACTGCTGTAAACTCTGCCGTAAAGGACAAAAAGTCTAAAACAGCTCCATGGGCCAGTGTGAAGGTTGCAAGATTACTAATTTTCAATCTTAATGAAGATCATGATATGAAAATATTGAAAATTAAAAAAAAAATACATGTAACACAAGAATTCGATTGACTATAACATTTTCTGAGAATTCATTCCCTAGAAAGATGACTATTTCTAGCTCAAGAGGCAAAAAGTTTCAACTGATAGTCAAAGATAATCTAAATGACCATCCTATCAGAATGTTCTTTAGGAAAAGAAAATACACAGATGCTTCCCACCATTAATGAACATAGTTTTTTTTTATTTGCAAAATTGTTCATGTGGTAAATAATGTACATTTGCTTAGATTGGTTACATCTCTATGGCCTGCTTGACTTTCTGTCTTATCAAGAAAAAATTATCTGTTACAATGTAGAAATCATGCAGTGACACTGATAGATGACACTCAAAGAGGATCATCCATGTAACAGGTCACTACCACTATGTTCTACATCATGTTCCTTAAAAGATATTTTCATGAAAATTATAATATTACAGGTTATAGGTAGTAGATTATGTGATGGGACGTTGATCTAGGGAACTAGTCGGGAAGGAATTTTTCTCCCAATATGGGGCAGTTAGCATCTGCTTCATGGGGTATTGACTTCCTCTGGATCAAGGTGTAAGGTTATAGGCTGAACTCAATGGACTTATGTCATGGTCATGTTCATGACCAGGCCATTTTGTAATTTTTGCCCTCTTGTTTTTTCCTCCCCTTCTTCCAAAAGCCATATCTTTTTTTGTGTCGACATAGCCATAGATATAAGGTCCTGTTTTTTGAGAGGCAAGTTGTAGTTCATCATTCACTTTAAACCATAATATACTAAAAAAAGGGGGAAAAAATTCAAAGTGGGGTGAATTGGTGAAGAAAATGCAGTTTGTTAGTTTTCGTTTTTATGGGGTTCACTGTGAGGTAAAAATGGCCTAGCAACATAATTATTTAGGTTAGTACTATTATGATGATACCAAACTTCTACAATTTTTATATTTTGTATTTCTGAGACCTGTAACTTTTTAATTTTTCCATTGATGAAACTGTTTGAGGACTTATTACAAATTTTCTTGATTTTACGTGTACTACTGATTTCTGAACATAAAAATGTTAACAAAGGTTACTATTTAACTCAAAATCCTGATTTAAACAACAGTTGATTTTCTGATGATAGCTTCCCTATAAAAGCCACTGTCAGAGATTTACAGCAACATATAAATGGTTAAACATTAAGCTCTGGTTGCTGCTGTTAGAGGCGGGTGCTTACTATACAACACAGCTGTCACCTGTCATGTAAGCAGCAGGCTCAGCTCTTGAGCCTGTCCCATTCACAGGCAGCCTGTATGTCAGGGTGTGTGTCGGGATTACTTCATTACCCCCACCGTCACACAGAAAAAAAGTAACTTTGAATAAAGCAATCCATACTATTTTGATAAGACCGACCATAGACAATAAAGCTATCATTTTTTTTAAATATTCAGGGGAAATTTTAAGCCACAACAATTCTAGATACTTCTGTTGGTGCATATGATTTATACGGAATTAATTCCTGACCTTGAGATTTGTAAATTGTCAAATGTGAATAATATGATATATCAGTAAATTGCAGCATTTGTTTAAAGACATATGATGTAAATTTTCGACATAAGTCGCTCAGTAAAATATGACGTGTATTGTTATGTCCAAAGAAGTCCTAGCTGTCAAAATATAAAATTAATTTAAAAAAATCTGAATACTAGAATTGCAGTTTATGGCTTGCTGTAGTTCACCCAAAAAAATTCAATAGAAAGTGATCAAAATGTAACAATAAAAATAGTATCTATAAAAATATCAGCACGGTTTGCAAAAAAACAACCACTCACATGGCACTATCAATGAAAAAATAAAAAAAGTTACAGATCTCAGAAAATGCCAACACAATAAAAAACTTTTAATACAAATTTCTTATTTTTTTTCCTTAACCACTTCGTGCCAGAGCCTGTTTTTGCCTTCGTGACCGGGCCAATTTTTTCAATTCTGACCACTGTCACTTTATGAGGTAATTACTCTGGAACGCTTCAACGGATGCCCCTGATTCTGAGATTGTTTTTTTGTGACATATTGTACTTCATGATAGTGGTAAAATTTCTTTGATATCACTTGCGTTTGATTGTGAAAAAATCGGAAATTTGGCAAAAATTTTGAAAATTTTGCAATTTTCAAACTTTGAATTTTCATGCCCTTTAATCAGAGAGATATATCACACAAAATAGTTAATAAATAACATTGCCCACATGTCTACTTCACATCAGCACAATTTTGGAACCAAAATTTTTTTTTGTTAGGAAGCTATAAGGGTTAAAAGTTGACCAGCGATTTCTCATTTTAACAACAAAATTTACAAAAACATTTTTTTTAGGGACCACATCTTATTTGAAGTGACTTTGAGGAGCCTTTATGACAGAAAATACCAAAAGTGATACCATTCTAAAAACTGCACCCCTCAAGGTGCTCAAAACCACATTCAAGCAGTTTATTAACCCTTCAGGTGCTTCACAGGAATTTTTGGAATGTGGAAGAAAACAATGAACATTTAACTTTTTTTCACAAAACTGCTACTTTAACATCAAATTTTTAATTTTCACAAGGGCAGCCAGAAAAAATGGACCCCAAAATGTGTTGTGTAATTTCTTCTGAGCACGCTGATACCCCATATGTGGTGCAAAGCCACTGTTTGGGTGCACGGCATGGCTTGGAAGGTAAGGAGCGCCATTTGACTTTTGGAATGGAAATTTGACTGGAATGGATAGCGGACGCCATGTTGCATTTGGAGAGCCCCAGAGGTGTCTAAACAGAGGAAACCCCCAACAAGTGACCCCATTTTGGAAACTAGACCCCTCAAGGAACATATCTAGATGTGTGGTGAGCACCTTGAACCCCCCAGGGGCTTCACAGAATTTTATAATGTTGAAGTGTGAAAATAAAAAAACACATTTTTAACACAAAACTGCTACTTTAGCCTCAAATTTTTAATTTTCACAAGGGCAGCCAGAAAAAATGGACCCCAAAATGTGTTGTGCAATTTCTCCTGAGCATGCTGATACCCCATATGTGGTGCAAAGCCACTGTTTGGGCGCACGGCATGGCTTGGAAGGTAAGGACCGCCATTTGACTTTTGGAATGGAAATTTGACTGGAATGGATAGCGGACGCCATGTTGCATTTGGAGAGCCCCTGAGGTGCCTAAACAGAGGAAACCCCCAACAAGTGACCCCATTTTGGAAACTAGACCCCTCAAGGAACTTATCTAGATGTGTGGTGAGCACCTTGAACCCCCAGGGGCTTCACAGAATTTTATAATGTTGAAGTGTGAAAATAAAAAAACACATTTTTAACACAAAACTGCTACTTTAGCCTCAAATTTTTAATTTTCACAAAGGCAGCCAGAAAAAATTGACCCCAAAATGTGTTGTGCAATTTCTCCTGAGCACGCTGATACCCCATATGTGGTGCAAAGCCACTGTTTGGGCGCACGGCATGGCTTGGAAGGTAAGGAGCGCCATTTGACTTTTGGAATGGAAATTTGACTGGAATGGATAGCGGACACCATGTTGCATTTGGAGAGCCCCTGAGGTGCCTAAACAGAGGAAACCCCCAACAAGTGACCCCATTTTGGAAACTAGACCCCTCAAGGAACTTATCTAGATGTGTGGTGAGCACCTTGAACCCCCAGGGGCTTCACAGAATTTTAAATGTTGAAGTGTGAAAATAAAAAAACACATTTTTAACACAAAACTGCTACTTTAGCCTCAAATTTTTAATTTTCACAAGGGCAGCCAGAAAAAATGGACCCCAAAATGTGTTGTGCAATTTCTCCTGAGCACGCTGATACCCCATATGTGGTGCAAAGCCACTGTTTGGGCGCACGGCATGGCTTGGAAGGTAAGGAGCGCCATTTGACTTTTGGAATGGAAATTTGACTGGAATGGATAGCGGACGCCATGTTGCATTTGGAGAGCCCCTGAGGTGCCTAAACAGAGGAAACCCACAACAAGTGACCGAATTTTACAATCTACTCCTCTGTATAAATTAATCTAGTGGTGGGAAAATAAGTAGATAGGTAAATGGTCACTAAACCCATAGATGAATTCCCACAGAGGTGTCATTTCTATAATGGGGTCACTTCAGGGGGGATTATGCTGTTCTGGCACTTTTCAGAGTACCAGAGCTAAAGAATCCCCCCTGAAGTGACCCCATTTTGGAAATGAAACCCCTCTGGGAATTCATCTATGGGTTTAGTGACCATTTTAACTCAATGGATGATTTCCAGAAACAAGCACGCAATGGAAGGTTTAGATTCTGGAGAACCCCCCCTGGAAATTAAGTGAGCTCTACTCGAATGTGTCATTCACTAAATGAACCAAATGTTTGAATGACAAATTGGGATACATTTTTACAGTTTAAAAACGTGGTTCTGTGTGGTAGATTTTAAAACAGTCAGTGACGCATAAGGCTGGCAGTGATGGGCATTGTGGGCAATAGTAGCGGGTATCACGCCTCATTCCTCTCTTAGTACATACACGACATCTTTTCTGGGGGTTCCTTCTTGTTTCCATTGCTGGAATAAGTGCAATAAAATGTCGCTCAGTGAGTCTTTTCACATCCTCAGATTCTAATGGATGAGCGGGGCTAACACTTTGAAAGACAAGATTTTCAATTACCTTTTCTTGATAATCAAGAAAAGGATCTGAATTTCCTGCTTTTTTGTACAACACAAAAGAATTGTATGTGGCCACCTGAAACAAATAAATAACCAACTTTTTATACCAGGTATAGGACTTTCTTGATACCTGGTATGGCTGTAGAACCTGGTCTGCAAGGTCCACACCCCCCATGTGTTTGTTGTAGTCAATGACTGACACAGGTTTTTGCTTCGGAGTGGTGGATCCTAGTTCTACAGTGGCCCTTGTGGCATCTGTGTGGATCGAGCTGAGGACAAAAATATCCCTCTTATCCCTATATTTCAGGGCAAGCAGCTCTCCGTTGCGTACAGCCCCTGACTGCCCCTTTTGAAACTTTTGGTTGACCAATGGTTGTGGAAACCCCTGACGGTTTTTACGGATGGTCCCACAAGCCCCGATGTTGTGTTCAACCAGACTTTTAAATAGGGGTATGCTGGTGTAATAATTGTCCACATATAGATTGTAGCCTTTTTGAAAAAATGGACTTATCAGCTCCCAAACAATTTTTCCAGATGTCCCCAGATAAGTAGGGCATCCTGGTGGGTTTAGTTGGCTATCTTTCCCCTCATATATGCGAAAAGCGGATGTGTATCCGGTTGAACTTTCGCACATTTTATAGAGCTTTATTCCAAACCTTGCCCTTTTAGATGGGATAAATTGCTTGAGGTGCAGTCTTCCTTTGAATTTTACAAGGGACTCGTCTATAGAAATATTTTGTGTTGGGGTGTAGAGGCTTAAGAATTTTTCTCACAAATTTTCAATGATGGGTCTAATTTTATATAACCTGTCATGTTCTGGGGCATTTCTGGGCAGGTATTGACTATTGTCGTTAAAATGCCAAAACCGCATGAGCATTTCATAACGGGTCCTAGGCAGAATGACTGAAAACATAGGGGTGGCTTGAACAGGGTGGTTGGACCAGTAGGATCGAATGCTCGGTTTTTTAACAAGCCCCATGGCAAATGTAAGTCCTAAAAATTTTTTTATTTCCGGGACATTAGTTGGTGTCCATAAATTTGCCCTAGCATAGTAAGATCGGGGATTCTGGCTTATGAATTGGGACGCGTACAAATTTGTTTGCACGACAATATGCTCTAGCAAGCTGTCTGTAAAAAACAAATTAAAAAAATGAATTGGTCCAAAATCTTCCACATTTATACCAGGAATGGCGTTGAAATCAGGGCTGAATGGAGCAGCCGAATCTGAAGCCTCCCATCTGGGAAATGCTAGATCATGTGGCAACGCCCCTTGTACACTGGCGTGCGCCAATTCACTAGTAGCAGGGACAGCGCTTGTACTGGGCAGTGTTCCCTGATTTGGAGACGTTTCTCCAGTAGCGCTATTTGCCCCTATTGCTGTACTGGTCCTTGGGCTTGAGGATGGAACAGAATCACTGCTCATTTCTGGGCTCTCAGTGTCGCCGCTACTAAAGCCCTCAAAATCCATATCTCCATCTGAGATTGCGCTGTCATCAGTGTCAGAACACAGCAGGGCATACACCTCCTCTGCGGTATAAGTCTGACGGGCCATTTTATTTTTATATTTTTTGACTGGACTGAACGGACCGGACTGGACTGACCGGACTGATCTGACAGGACTGACTGACTGATGTGACAGGACTGACTGACTGATCTGACAGGACTGACTTACTGACAGATCTGACAGGACTGACTGACTGACAGATCTGACTGACTGACAGATCTGACAGGACTGACTGACTGACAGATCTGACAGGACTGACAGGACTGACTGACTGACAGATCTGACTGACTGACAGATCTGACAGGACTGACTGACTGACAGATCTGACTGACTGACAGATCTGACAGGACTGACTGACTGACAGATCTGACAGGACTGACAGATCTGACAGGACTGACTGACTGACAGATCTGACTGACTGACAGATCTGACAGGACTGAATGACTGACAGATCTGACAGGACTGACAGGACTGACTGACAGATCTGACAGGACTGACTGACTGACAGATCTGACAGGACTGACAGATCTGACTGACAGATCTGACAGGACTGACAGATCTGACTGGACTGATCTGACAGGACTGACTGACTGACAGATCTGACTGGACTGATCTGACAGGACTGACTGATCTGACAGACTCACTAACCCTAACTCTTACTTTCTTTTTTTTTTTTTTTACTTTCACAGTGTCAAGGCTGACAGCTCTTGTCACACTGTTTCTCCTCTGCTCTCTCACTGAGATCGGAGGAGAAACTGTATTTATCAGGCAGATCGCCCGGGAAAGTTTGTTGCTAAAACAAACTTCCCTGGTGATCTCTCTGATTGGCTGGTGTGACGCTGACATCATCGAGACCTGAGCCAATCAGGTCTCGATGATGTCAGAGGTCACAGCACCGGGATCCCCGCCGCTGACAGGTATGTGGGGGGTCCCGATCGCCGACCACCGGCTGTCCCTATCTTTTAAATGCCGCGATCGCTATGGATCGCGGCATCTAGAAGATAGGAACAGGTTAACATCATGGGGACCTGAACCAATCAGGTCCCCATGATGCCACATGTCAGAGCTATCGCTCTGAACCGGTACCGCAGCGCTAGCAGGACCCTGGGGGTCCTGAGCGCTGCGGGACCACCCACCGTTTTTAAACGTCGGCGCTGCACAGAGCCCAGGCAGCGCCGACGTTTATGTACAGTGGGCGGTCCTGAACCGGTTAATACTAAAAAACCAGGCAAGCTTGATATCATGCTGACCTGTGGAATCATGTTGCTAGGCCATTTTTCCTACACAATGAACACTGTCTGAACAAAACCTAAAGAACAATGGTGGAATTGTGTTTTCTTTTTTCTTTTCACATTTTTCATTACGTTGTATGGTGTCATTCAAAACTACTCATCATCCCGCAAAACAAACAAGGCCTTATTTAATTATGTTGATAAAAGAAAATAAATAAAAAAAGTTATGGATCTTGGAACTAGGGGGAAAGAAGAAAACTGAAGAGCAAAAACAAAACATTCCTTGGTCATTAAAGAGTTAAAAATGTGTACGTATATTGTTAAAACCATTTATGGTACCTTCGCAAAGAGTCTGTATTCTAGTATTCATTTTTTTTAACATTAATAAAAATTCTTAGTAAATTGGGTCATGGAAAGATGTAATTACAGAAATTTAAAATAAAAAGAAAGATTACACATTTTCCTACTTATTTGAAGATGAAAGTAGAAATAAAATAGAATAAATACATCATTATTTGCTGCAAGCATATGAAAGATTTATTAAATAATCCATGAATGTCTACAAATGATTAATAAGAGCCCTTCAACCAATATGATTTATTAATACGTCATATTTATAAACTCTTCAAGTATTCTGCAGTGCAATATAATTGGAAATAATGCATACATAATGTTTTCACATTGTGTGTATAGTAAATACCAAGGGCCTCAAACAAAGTACTACAACTGGAGGCAATTACTGATGCTTGTGTAAGATTCATTGAAGAAGGGCTTGTCCTGGTATGAGGACTAGTAGACCTTATGTAAAATTCTGAAATTACATTAAATTCTCAGGGAAAAAAAAATGAAATAACATTTTCCACATGTAGATATTCAAGTCTGAAATTAACAGGCAGTGACAAATTTGTTAGGAGATATTCTTAACTGTATCACTGTAATAATTGAGGATTATCAAGAAAATCCAATACTTCACCAAGCCAACACTACCGGATCAGGCTTCTTTCTGACATGAACTTTGTAAAAGTATATTTGTAACAGGTATTGTACTTAAAGGGGTTGTCCGGTCAAAAGTGATAAGTCTGCAGTCACTCTGTGTGATTCGCCGGTTTCAGACCCAGCAACATAGGGTATGTATGAGTTATACATACTCCCGGCCAGTCGGTGTGGCTTCGCTCTCCATACACTTGTATTGAGCGAGGTCGCGCCTTCTAGTTGGATGTGTCCATTGGCCATCTGCGTTACTAGACATTTTTTTCACGGATAGCACGTCTACGGAGCTGTAAAGATGTCCGTGATTTTTGCGGACTGAGTGGTCCATGCAAAATCACGGAGGCATGTCCGATATTGATCCAAGTGTATGATCAAACTCAAGAATAAAAGTCTATGGGGCTGTGAAAAAAATCAGACAGTACTTAGATGCCATCCATGTGCTGTCCATTTTTCAATGACTAATAGGAAAAGGTAGAGAAACTATTTTTTATTTTTCTCCACAGTGAAAAAAATTGATGAAACTCTGATAACATTCTGATGAAAATCAGTGATGAAACTTGGTCCGTATTTCTCCTACATCAAAAAAACTGACATCTGACTAAGGCCTTTCTTTGAATTTATATGCAATACCAACCTCAACCCATGGAAAAGTTTGGTGATGCTTTTTGAAATAAAGCGCTCATGTTTTTCTAATCTTGAACAATCCCTTTTTTATTTAAAGAAATCGAAACAATTAAAATTTAGACAAGTCAAAACTATCAAGTTTTAATGAAAGACAAGTCTGTAAAAACGAACCGTGATCAACAATAAAGGCAAGCATTTATATATGATCATGTTTTTTTGTAATTTCAAACGCTTTTGAGATCATTTGTGTTTCTCACTTTTCCCATGTCCTCTTGCCTATTTACCCAAGGGGGTACATTGCCGACAAGAAACAATTTTTAGGCTTTCACAAAAGATTAAATCAACGTCAAACAAGCAAATCCTTGCTGATCGTGCACTCACTGCACATGTCTTCAAAGCTTCGGGACGGTTGCTCTATATAATTATATTCTACAGGGTTATTGTCTTGTCCAGTATATCTTCTTAAAACAAAAAAAAACAGCTTTGACTCCAGTAAAAAAAGTATCCTACCTCTTTCACTGTCACAAGCTTCAGATACGTTGAGCTGGTTGTGGTGGTAGTTACCAATGTTCACAAAGTTTAGTTCTCTGTTGTATAGAATAGTCAATTTGCAAAAGAATAGATTCTGTTGGGATCCTTATACATTATTGGCCTCCATTTCTTTAGTGTAGACTACATAAACAGACTCCTGGTTGAGGAGGATATCCAAATTACATAGCCTTCTGCTACAGTCAATGGTCAATGTCAGACCACGAGAACAAAACTTTTTTCATGTTAACTCTGGGTGGAAGAAGAAACTGTAGATAGCAAATCCAAGACTAATGACCATAGAATTAGACTTCATTAAGATGGACATTCAAAACTTAATTTATGGTGAAACTGAAAATCAATCACAAGAAAACTGGTCTGGAAAAGAGGATGGTCTTCTAGAAGAGGTGGTCTTTTGGATAGGATTTTTTTGTTATTGCTTTACCGGATAGCTAAAAACTAATAAAGCAATTCTCCAAAAACGTCTTTTACTTATGCGCATGTGGGTGACATCTTAGTAGACTATACTTTAAAATCATTCTTCACTTCCTGCGATTTCCTGGGGGAGGGAGACAACAGTCTGAACCAATTATGAGACAGGAGTTGTGTCTCAGACTACCTCAGACTCCTTTAAATGGGTTGTCCACTACTAAGACTAAGACTTCTCGATCTGAATGTTTGCCCCAGTGAAAATAAACACCTATCTATACTCAATTCCCGTGCTAGCACCATTCCAGCGGTGTCGGAACTCGCGTTCCCAGGGCTCATACGCGGTTGTTATGACACGTACCCTGCACCCAATCATCGCTGGTGTCACTGTCCCCACCTTAAGACCTATAAGTAATCAAGAAGAAGCGAAAACTATGGCTGGCCGTTCACTCCCTCTTAATTACTTAAACGTTCGAAGGTGGGAACAGTGATGCCAGCGCAGAATGGACACAGGGCTCGTGCGACATAACAACCGCATGTGAGCCGTGGAACGCGAGTGACGAAACCGCTTGGACATCTCTGGCATGGGAGGTGAGTATAGTTGTTTTTATTTTCACGGTAGAAAACATTCCGATCCAAAAGCACCATATATAGTGTAGTCACAGATCTGCCTTAATGCATCTGAGCTAAAAAACAGCAAAGCAGAAAGGTGTTAAAAAATAATAATGGCTAAGCCTTCATTATAGGTACTGTCCGAAATTTGCAATGTGTTGTCATAAAACAAACCTGAGTTCATAAAATGAAAAATAAAAAAATGAAAAAATACTAGTAGCAGCAATAGCAAAGGAAGTGATTATTTTTTTAGATATGTACCATTTTTTATAGAGTTTTAAGAAGCACTGTTTTTCATCACTATGTTTACAATAGAATATGTTTAGCATTAATGGAAGTCAAAGTGCAATATTGTAAAAAATGGAACACTTATCCGGGCTACATTTGACTTCCAATATATATGTGACATTTTCCTCTTATGAATCACTGTATAATTGCTTTACAAAAGACATCTGCAGGTGGAATTAAACTGGCAAACAGCAATAAATCACTTTAGTCTTAGATTTGGAAGACAAGAGTTTGTAGTTTTATGAAATGCTGGTCCTGTCATGTGTTCTTATGGTATTAATCATAACTGTGATACTTGTACATTTATGCCTACCAGGTGAGGAAATGTAACATAAAAGAAGCTTCTTGTCAGCTCCGCTTCGCTGTAACTGTAGGGTAATTATTGTCACTAAAATATTTAACATGTTCAATTAAAGCAAATAACTGGTACATAATTTTACCCTGTGAGAAAATAAATATGTTGATGGCTGCTAAATATTGGAAGGGTTATATTTCATACAGGTCTAGGCAGGATAGCTTTTAATTAAAATGCATATAACAGTGTAGCTGATGGTCTACTAACTACATTATGACATAGGCTTTAGCATAAAAAACTCTAGTTTGCCATAGAGAGCCCTGTGTTCGAGATCATCATTCCTTGGTCAAAGTAGAGAGAAGCTACAAAGAGTAAATTGTAAATCCAAAGAACTAGGCACTGAAATAGATATGAAAAAGTAGAAAAAGTATTTGCAATCTAAAAGTGAGTGTACAACGTTTCGGTCATTGACTCTGACCTTCATCAGGTGCACAGATGATTTTTACAGAGAGACATGGATCAAGATGTGATAAAGTGCTATAAGAGAAATGCAGGATACCTGCAGTGGTGAGAACTTTTGGATTAAAAATAAATTTCCCACTATCTCATATCTATATGAGTGCCAAGTTCTTTTGATTTACAGTGTACAATGGTTGGGCCCCAACTAGCGAACCACCCCGTCTGGAGTGCCATTGTGTAAACACAATAAGTAAACTGTCCTGTACTACATGCTAACCCAACGATTTGCCTGAGCATTGTGTAATTCATAATTTCTCCTGTAGTGGAATTATTGGGAAATTTAACAGTAATTTCCAGGTTTTACCATAAATAATAGCTGATTGCTGGAGGTCCCAAATTTATTGTCAAGATACTTAAAATTAAGGATGATTCATATGCATTGTATAACTCTCTGGATTTACAAACAGGCTGTATATGTGAAGATAGAAAATCTTATCACTAGGAGATGAAATAGTTTGTCATGTACTGAAGGTCTCATTTTCAGTTTTTCATTGCTAGCTATAATTATCAGTCTTAAGCTAAGTTCAAACAAGTGAAATTTTCGGACCTGTCACGTCTACGAACTTCAGTAACATATGGAGCTGCTTATTATTTACATTCACTAGGACATTCCAGACTAGTGCATGCTGCGAATTTGGGAAATCACCCATGTGCATTAGCACATAGACTACAATTGGTCCATGTGCTGTTCATGTGCCATCTGTTGCACACAATGACAGCACACGTACTGAAAGTATTTTTTGCAAACATAGCCTTAAACTAGTAAAACACAATGTCAATAAAGTAAAATAAAATATAAAGATTCATAAATATTTTCTATTGATATTTACCAACAAAAAGTCCAAGTCAACTTACAAACACGTTGTTTCTATGAGCATCACCACCCCATTGGCTATCTAACACTATGACCAACATCCTATTTTCATAAGAATGGTAAATATGTAAAAAAATAAATGTACATACGTGAAAATATAAAAAATGGGGGGTGGAGACGATAGCACATAGGATGTTATTCAATGGAGAAATGAGAAGGGAGTTATGGAGTTGCTCACCTGAAAAGGTTGAGGTTCTTCCAACTCCAATAATTGCCCATGAGTATTAGAGCTGCTGCAGTCCCATCGGCAAATGAAGGTAAACCCCCTTTTGCATATTGTTTAGTATATGCAAAAGGGGAGATTGACGTTTCAGAGTAGAACGCGTTGCTGTATAAAGGAAGCAGTTCCAAAGTGGAATAGCAATTTTGTAGTTTTTATTTTTACGTGTTTCGTGCTCGCACCGAGCTCTTTTTCAAAGACAAACTAGATAGCACAAAACAAAATATATTAAAAATAGCTTTCATTACAATCTCAAGAAATATAAAAATAAGAAAAAGAAACAGTTATTTAATGTGGACCAGCTACTTGGTAAAAAAAAGGAAATACTGTGTAAAAATTCCCAAACTACTCTGATTCTGCCACTCTTTTCCTTTTTGCGATGCCTCACTTGCAGAGATATTCACATTTTTTGCTTATCTGAAATCTCTGCTTGCAGTCCAACTGAGCGTTTCACCAGAGTTTTTTCACCCCTCTCTCCCAGTTGCAGCCAATAACAACTCTGCAGCTTCTGAGACTGATAGACTGCTAGATCAGCTGCCAAACTGTGATTGGCAGCATCTGGGAGGAAGAGGTGAATACTCACACCCCTAGAGAAGACTGTGAAGTAACGCCTAGTTGGACTGAAAAGCAGAGATTTCACATACTCCACTCCAGAAGAAAAAAAAAAGTGAATATCTCTGCAATGAAGTGATGCAGGACAAAAAGGAAAAGCGCGTCAGAATCAGGGGAGCTCAGGGATTTTAAAGGAATTGAATTAAAAGTTTTTAAATAAGTGACAGGTCCTCTTTAAGAAAGACCAATGACTTTTATGGAAGTATTACATGATGTATTAATTGTATTAATATGTAGTGGTGTGAATATATATATATTTATATATATATATATATATATATATATATTAGGGATTTTTAGGGATTATATTACTATTAGGGATATTATTTGGGATATTTTAGGGATTTCTCACTCTGGAAGTTGAGGTAGATACGGGCATGAAGTGGCTGGGTGCAAAAATCGGTAGATTTATTAAAGTCCATAAATCTTCACAGAAAAGAAAATGGCCTTTCCTTGGCATAAAGGTAAACAAACCCCCAAAAAGCAGTCCTATGTAAAACAGACACAGGCTCACACATTTAAAGCACAGTAACTTCTGGTCAGTCTCTCCTATGTAACAGACTGCCCAGAATAACACAGGTCTTTTCATCCTTCCACACACAGACACTGAGTGAGGCAGCTGAACTGACTTATATAACCCATTCCAAGTCCTGGAACTGGAGGTAAGGGAACGGCCAGTCCCATCCAGCTCTTTGGATGTTCCTAAAACCTGGACCCAAAATCCAGGCCCATTAAGAAACACCCCTCAGTACTATACGCTGGAGCCTGCTTCTTCGGGTCCTTCATCACCGAGGCTTGCCACCTCATAGACACATACATCACGTCCAGGACCTGTCCAGCTGCCACTTTACAATATAAAATATATGTATATATAAATATATACACATATATACTGCATATATACATTCTTAGTTTTCAAAACTGCAATGTTCATTTTTGTATTATGCATAAAGTTATACCGTGTAATTCAATGTTTTTCAATGTTTATTACACATCTTTTTCTCTGTGTGTATAATGACAACGTTCTGAATAAATCTAAAACATAATAAAGCCAGTTTCTATATCTCAAACATAAAAAAATAACAAAAATATTATTAGTCATTAAATAGAAGCAATATTATAGTTTCTTTCATATCTCAGATGATTGAAGGATTTCTATTTAAATGCAAATGTGAATTTGAAAAAGGGTCACAATTTAGTGTACTGAATTGAGCGAGAGGAACAAAAAAAAATCCCTGAATATAAAAAGAAGGAAAAGAACAAAAGTGTCTTGAGGTAAGAACATTGTTGTTTATTTAGTTGAATATTGAAGGCAATAACCACAATCTATTTTCTTTGATCAGTCCTCGGCGGTTTATGAATCAGTAGATTGCCAGTATTCATGTATCACTCCGCAGGACCAGTGAAGCCTATATTTCTCAGAATAGTTGGTTAACCTTTTTACCCTTTCCTTTAACAGCAACCGAAAACCGTTAGATATCAAACAATATCTCTTTTTTAAAAATACTGGATTATTAAAGTCAAATGCCTGTGGGAAAACAAGCGATACAATGTAAAAGAAGATGGAAAGGGGCATATTCTATTTTTGAGTAGATATATTTTTTCATGCTGTAGTGTAGGTATGTGTTGAAATTCTTCTATTATTGGGGTGAACACAACACAGAACATAAAGAACAACCTTTTTTTACTGTTTCTATTAAATACAGTGCTTCAAAGTATCATTAAAATGACTGAAATATAGTGCATATTATGTCGGAAACAGTCTTCGAAGAAATGGAAATGACTGCATTCTATTGATTCAAGCTTGGGATCTTTAGACATAAGTCATCAGGACTGACACTTTCCAATACATAAAATGTGACATCTGGTCTTACAAATGCACTATCCTAGCTGTAAATCATCATACAGAGAAACAGTTCAATGTCATTTCAGCCAGTGTAAGCTATGGTTTGCAACTGCAAGATAAAAATAGTCATACTATTACCATGACACCTAAACCACTTTTCTTCTGCAGTATTCCATGTTCTAATTTACCCAGGGTGGGGTGGGGGGCTAATAATCAATTCTTAAACAAAAAAAATGATGTCGTTTCCTCACCCAATAAGTAGTTATTTTTCTCAACCCCTCCTCCTCTTTATTTTAATAGCTTACATCGAGTTGCTTTCTCTCACCGGGGCAATAAAAAAAATAATTTACCATGTTCCTAGAAGGCTTATAAAGAAGTAATATCAGCATAATGATTTGTATTTAATGAGTCTGAAAAGCTCGGAAGACATATGCAATTTATCATACCCTGCATGTAAACTGAATTTTTTTTTTTTAATGGGCTGTTCTGTTTTATATTATATTTAGTGTTTGTTCTACAGAAATATAAGATCTACAAATAGCTTTGATTGCAAAAGACATCTGTGAATCAGGATGTCGGAGCTTTGAATGTAGCATGAGCTTACGTCTCTCCTTTGATATTATAATTAGTTAAGCCTGTATTAATTTTTAATGAAGTGTCCAAAAAGAATTTTAAATAATGTTTAATGATTAATTTCATGTTTATTAAATAGTGAATGGTCTACAAATAACAAACGTAAATGTAGTGGCCTAGCAAAGTAATAGAGCGGAATATTTTTTTTTTATATATACTTCTAGATTATCATAATCAAAATTAGATGTTTTGTTGCTGATAATGAATTTTCTACTTCATATTTCTAAATCCTGACACGGCGCAATAACTTAGAAATGCATTTTTTGCGCTAGCTTCTATGTGATTAAACAACTAAAGTATTTTCTGCTATGCTCGCAATATAAAAAACATAGTAAAAACATGTTATTTGAAAATAGTGCTTTCCCTTATGTTTTAGGTTGTAGTCACTAGACTAAAGATTGGACGACTATGCTAATAATGTTTTGCAATATCAATATACATAGCTAAAAGCAGATACAAATTAAAATGAAAAGATAAACGTTTTTAGGAAATACTTTTTCTGACAGATATGCAATATCCCATATGTATATATATCTGTGAATATATATATATATATATATATATATATATACAGTACAGACCAAAAGTTTGGACACACCTTCTCATTTAAAGATTTTTCTGCATTTTCTTGAATATGAAAATTGTACATTCACACTGAAGGCATCAAAACTATGAATTAACACATGTGGAATTATATACTTAACAAAAAAGTTTGAAATAACTGAAAATATGTCTTAAAGTCTAGGTTCACCAAAGTGGCCACCTTTGCTTTGATGACTGCTTTGCACACTCTTGGCATTCTCTTGATGAGCTTCAAGAGGTAGTCACCGGAAATGGTTTTCACTTCACAGGTGTGCCCTGTCAGGTTTAATAAGTGGGATTTCTTGCCTTATAAATGAGGTTGGGACCATCAGTTGTGTTGTGCAGAAGTCTGGTGGATACACAGCAGATAGTCCTACTGAATAGGCTGTTAAAATTTGTATTGTGGCAAGAAAAAAGCAGTTAAGTAAAGAAAAACGAGTGGCCATCATTACTTTAAAAAATGAAGGTCAGTCAGTCTGAAAAATTGGGAAAACTTTGAAAGTGTCCCCAAGTGCAGTTGCAAAAACCATCAATCGCTACAAAGAAACTGGCTCACATGAGGACCGCCCCAGGAAAGGAAGACCAAGAGTCACCTCTGCTTCTGAGGATAAGATTATCTGAGTCACCAGCCTCAGAAATCGCAGGTTAACAGCAGCTCAGATTAGAGACCAGGTCAATGCCACACAGAGTTCTAGCAACAGACACATCTCTTCAACAACTGTTAAGAGGAGACTTTGTGCAGCAGGCCTTCATGGTAAAATAGCTGCTAGGAAACCACTGCTAAGGACAGGCAACAAGCAGAAGAGACTTGTTTGGGCTAAAGAACACAAGAAATGGACATTAGACCAGTGGAAATCTGTGCTTTGGTCTGATGAGTCCAAATTTGAGATCTTTGGTTTCAACCACCATGTCTTTGTGCGACGCAGAAAAGGTGAACGGATGGACTCTACATGCTTGGTTCCCACTGTGAAGCATGGAGGAGAAGGTGTGATGGTGTGGGGGTGCTTTGCTGGTGACACTGTTGGGGATTTATTCAAAATTGAAGGCATACTGAATCAGCATGGCAACCACAGCATCTTGCAGCGGCATGCTATTCCATCCGGTTTGCGTTTAGTTGGACCATCATTTATATTTCAACAGGACAATGACCCCAAACATACCTCCAGGCTGTGTAAGGGCTATTTGACCAAGAGGGAGAGTGATGGGGTGCTACGCCAGATGACCTGGCCTCCAGTCACCAGACCTGAACCCAATCGAGATGGTTTGGGGTGAGCTGGACCGCAGAGTGTAGACAAAAGGGCCAACAAGTGCTAAGCATCTCTGGGAACTCCTTCAAGATTGTTGGAAGACCATTTCCGGTGATTACCTCTTGAAGCTCATCAAGAGAAAGCCAAGAGTGTGCAAAGCAGTCATCAAAGCAAAAGGTGGCTACTTTGAAGAACCTAGAATATAAGACATATTTTCAGTTGTTTCACACTTTTTTGTTAAGTATATAATTCCACATGTGTTAATTCCTTCAGTGTGAATGTACAATTTTCATAGTCATGAAAATACAGAAAAATCTTTAAATGAGAAGGTGTGTCCAAACTTTTGGTCTGTACTGTATATCCCATATAGATATATATATATCTACATATACAGTATCTATATCTACAGCGGATAAAATAAGTATTAAGCACGTCACCAATTTTCTAAGTAAATATGTTTCTAAAGGTGCTATTGATATGAAATTCCCACCAGATGTCAGTAACAACCCATCCAATCCACACAGGAAAATAAATCAAAGCATAGCTGTCCATAAATTAAGCTATGTGTAATAATGAGAAATGACACAGGGAAAAAGTATTGAACACGCTTACTATAATCTATTTAATACTTTGTACAAAATCCTTTGTTGGTGATGACAGCTTCAAGATGCCTCCTGTATGGAGAAACTAGTTGCATGCATTGCTCAGGTATAATTTTGGCCCATTCTTCCACACAAACACTCTTCAAATCCAGAAGGTTCTGTCGGCTCGTTCTATGAACTCCGAGCTTTAGTTCCTTCCATACATTTTCTATTGGATTCAGGTCCAGTGATTGGCTGGGATATTCTAGCAAATTTATTTTCTTTCTCTAAAAACAATTGAGAGTTCCATGGATGTGTGTTTGGGATCAATGTCTTGCTGAAATGTCCACCCACGTTTCTTCTTCATCATCCTGGTACATGTCAGCAGATTTTTATCAAGAATGACTTGATACATTTGTCCATTCATCCTTCCTTCAAATATATAAAGCTTGTCACTGCCGTATACTGAAAAACAGCCCCACATCATGATGTTTCCACCTCCAAACTTCACTGCTGGCATGGTGTTTTTGGGGTTATATGCAGTGCTTTTTGGCCTCCAAACATGCTGTGTATTATAGCATCCAAAGAGTTCAATTTTGGTCTCATCTGACCAGACTATATTCTCACAGCATTTCACAAACTTGTCTAAATGTTGTTGAGCAAACTTTAAACACGCTTGAACATGTTTTTTGTTCAGCAATGGAATCTTGTGCGTTGAGCATGGATAAAGGCCGCAATGGAGGTTAAGTATATTACTTATTGTTTGCATTGAAGGAATTGTACCTGCTTATTCCAGGTCGTTCTGTAGCTCTACACAGGTGGTCCTTGGCTCTTGGACAACTCTTCTGCTAATTCTTTTCACTCCTCTGTCTGAAATATTGTGGGGAGGACCTGTTTGTGGCTGGATTATGGTGAAATGATGTTCTTTCCACTTCCAAATTATGGCTCCAAAAGTGCTCACTGGAACCTTCAATAGTTTATAAATTCTTCTGTAACCAATGCCATCAGTATGTTTTGCAAGAATGAGATGTTTCTTGTGTGGCACCATGGTAATGAGACACCATTTATAGGCCATCAGTTGAACCAGCTGATATTATTTACCACTAAGTGGCAGGATTGCTTTCTAACTACTGATAGATTTCAACTGGTGTCATGACTTTCTATGGTATTTTGCACCTCTCTTTTATATTGTGTTCAATATTTTTTCCATATGTCATTTCTCATTATTACACATAATTTATGGACATCTATGGTTTGAATTCTTTGCCTGTCTGGAATGGATGGGTTGTTACCGACATCTGGTGAGAATTTCATGTCAATAGCACCTTTAGAAATATCTTTACTTAGAAAATTGATGTCCAGGCGGTGGGCTTCAAAAAGAAACATATCTAAAAAACATATTTTAGACATGTTAACAAGACCAAGACCAAGTCAATTGGCCTCTCGCAATATGTCATGCATTGAGCCTTGATTTTGAGGGCCTAGGAAGTGACAAGGGTGCTCAGTAGATGCTGGCTGAGGATGCCATCCACAGAAGAGCATTTCTGTTATAACAGAGGGCTAGACCTGATGTCTGAATTGAGCACTGAAAATCTTTTTGCTCATCTCTAATATTTATACATTTTTATAATGTACAGAGCTTTGTTTCTCTGATACAGAGATCCACATCCCAGGTGCAGACAGAGTTAAATAATCAAATTATCTAAAGTCACCCTGCAGACACCATTTGGATGAGTTTGCTAGGTTAGCACATACTGCTTGTACATTTAACTGTGCAATTACACAGTATACAGTGCAGTAAACTCACAAGGCTCCCTAGTGACAGCTGTAGATAGCCAATTTTTTAAAAAGTTGACCAAAAGCAGAAATTGTCATAAGACCCATTGGTTACCTGCTCAATCCAACTTTGCTTTATCTGGTACTCGTCGATCGTCCAGCAATGATGACTTCACATGTTTTGGTCATGCGACCTCTACAGACAGTCAATGTGCCTACAATAGATGGCACATGACCTCTCAGAACAAGTGCTTGGTCACTTGACCAAAAGATGTGACATCAAGATTGCAGGGCTGCAAGGAAGCATGAGAGTTGCAGTGATTTAGTGTCGGCAAAGGAAGGGAAGGGGATTGAACAGGTATGTAATTATTTTTTTTTATTATTTTATATCAATTCTTATTTCTAGGCAAATTTTTTGAAAATCAATTTAACCGTGTCTACAGAGGAGATTTAGAGCTTTGTACAAAAATTGTGTTATGACCATGCTAAAATTTATAAGAAGAAATAATCAGTAGAGAATGTCATTACGTTAAAAGGTCACTTCAGACTTGTACAAATTGCATACAAAAGTATGAGAACATATACAGTATGCAAAAAAAGAATATACAATACGTGCACAATATCTACATTAAGATTTATTGAGTTAGGTTAAGGATAATGAGAATTGTGTGAGACTACCCCTTATCATATGTGAGAATAGACTGCAGCAAAATGACTTCCATGTCTTAGTAGTCCCATTGATAGGTTTTCACCATATGATGAAAGCAACCTATTCAGCACTCAAAAGTAACCACTAGACTGAAATAGGCTGTCACCAAGTGTATAATATATTGCTGTCGTATCTTGTCCCATGATTTAATGAGTGAGGAGCTAACTCAAGTATAGACTCCGATTGAAGTGGTAATTTAGGTATTGTGCTTAGGGGAGATTGAAAACCTCTCCTTTGGTGGAAAAGCATAAATCTTTCAAATCTCATTCTACTGTCATCAATCAGGGACGTACATAGTCAAAGGTCTGAAACACTTGTGTCCTTTACCCTCAGACAGTTAAGGTCAAGCAACTGAATCCAAACAGGTCTTCACAAATGAAATTACCTTCCCTTCAACCTGCTAATTATAATATTGTCTTAAGGCTTAATGAAGAACCATTAAACTACAGCGGAAGAAAATGGAGATACATCACATGAATAAAGTGCTAGCTCGAAAGGGATCTGAAAAATACGAGAATTACGACTTCTATTGATTTACTTTACCTCTCTCCTTAAACAAAGGTTCATACAGTGGTCAACCAATGTTGTTCTCTTAGCAACAACTTATTTTTACTCTCTCTACAAGCAGCGTATCTACCTAAGGGCTTGTTCAGACCAACACTCTTGTGAGAACCATTTGAAAGTACATTCTGGATAAAACACATCAATAGGAAACATCTCTGATAACATTGCAGGCAACCGGATGATTCTTCTGAAAATTAGTACATGATATAACTATTGAGATTTGCTTAGTGATACGCATCAGTTACACTATGCCTATGGATATTCCTGATAGAATCACAGCACGTACTTGTGAGTCCTGAAAATAAGATGTCTCTTAGGCTAAGTGCCCACGATGCAGAAATGCTGCGGAGCGTTTCTGCAACTCCCTGGCAGAAAAAACACATGCAGATTTTACATGCGTTTTTTCTGGCAGATAGAAGCGTTTGTGAAGCGTTTTGAACATGCGATTTCGCATGCGGGTTATCAAGCGCTTTCCAAGCGATTTTAGCATCAGTTGGAAAGTGCTTGACAACTTGGTCACACTATATAAATCCATGCAACCGGCATGGATTTATATAGTGTGACCAAGTTACGATGCTGCAAATCAATAGTATCAGCATCGATAGTAAAAAAAAATAATAAAAATGGTGAAAAATAAAAAAAAACATTATGCTCACCTTCCAATGGCCCCCGGTCTCCTATTCTGGTGCATCCGGTGTCTTCAGCGAGTTGCGGTGCTCTAAAAAGGACATTCCATGAGGTCATTTAGTCATGTGACAGGTCACACGACCGCCGACGTCAGCGGTCGCGTGACCTGTGACATGACTAAATCATGTCATGGGAGGTCCTTTTACACCACCGCGAGCAGCTGAAGGGCCAGCAGTGCCGCCGGGAGCAGACAGGAGGCCATCAGAAGGTAAGTATATGTTTTTTTTTATTTTAATTCTTTTTTAACTACAGGTACTATGGTACCCTGGTCTGGAGGAGAATCTCCTCTTCTCCAGACCCGGCTACCATCCGCGCATTGAATCGCATAACATCCGCATGCATACTTGTATGCATGCGGATGTTATGCGGTTCAATGCAAGTCAATGGCAGCGATTTCGCCGCGATTCTGCAAAATTAATGGTAGTGCTGCAGATTTTTCCGCAATGATAATCTGCAGTGGAAATTTCAGCAGCATGTGCACAGCACATGTGGATTATCATTGGGAAACATGGCAGACAACTTAACATGCGTTTTTAATGTGTTTTCGCAGCGGAAATGCAGCCTCGGAAACGCATTAAACCCGCATCGTGGGCACACAGCCTTACTGTAATTATTATATGCAGGTGTCATAAAAAAAATTTCAATCATTTTCAATAGTAAGACTTTCTCTTTAGGATAATGCATTGCAAGAACTGTTTATCCTTCATCTAGTTCATGGGCCAGAAAAGGAGAATCATTGATGGTCTAGAAATCTACATTTACAAATGCATTGACAGATCATTAGCCATATGGTGTCCACAAGATGAACAGGTCCTTGCAACACATAGATTTCAATCTCAAAGGGTAAACATTTCTATGAGGTTTGCTTGCTCTGCCCATTTTTGCTGGATCTACATGCACCCTGACTTGTTCTGAGTGCGCTCATGTTTGATACTTAGAAGAATAACCATCTCTATATTCTCATTGGTTGGCCCTGTTCACGCTTTCCTGTCTTATACACCTACTGTGCTTTCTGTCCTGAAAAGTCATACAGTGCTTAAAGGAAACGTGTCTCCAGAAAATTACCTATTATTTAAGTCAGGTTTTTAAGCTTCATGTAAAAAATTATTTTAAAATTTTTGGCAATGTTTTCTTTTTTACATATCATGATTGCTGGAAAAAAATTTAATTAATAATCTTGCAATTTTCAAACTGGCCACTAGGGCTATTTTAGACTCATACTTGAAATTTCAGGAAGAGTTTACCACTGTTTTCTTATCAGCAGAGGCAGGATTACAATAATAATAACCTTTATTTTTATATAGTGCCAACATATTCTGCAGCGCTTTACATACATTATCATCGCTGTCCCCACTAGGGCTCACAATCTACATTCCCTATCAGTATGTCTTTGGAGTTTGGGAGGAAACCGGAGAACGGGAAACCCACGCAAACCCCAGGAGAACATACAAACTCCTTGCACATGTTGTCCTTGGTGGGATTTGAACCCAGGACCCCAGTGCTGCAAGGCTGCAGTGCTAACCACTGAGCCACCGTGCTGCCCCTACAATGACGGGTAACATCATAACATCTCTATGCACATATGCGCAGCTGATAACACAAGATCAATCAATCACAATAGAAAAAGGTCACAGCTGACCCTGCTCCCACGCCCTGCACAATGACCTTTGCACACGCTCATTAGATGCTTCAATACAAAAGATAAGGTCAGAGTCTGGTAATAGAGGCTCATGTGCATGTGAATTTCCTGAAACAATAGGAAGTTACAGTATAGAAAAGCCCAAGTGACCAGTATGAAAATGGCAAGATTTCTAATTTTTATTTTAATAAATATTGTGATATAGAAAACAATAAAAAATGGGTAATTTTCTCATCACATTTTCTCTTTAACTGTACAGTAAATGTGCATTTTACACTAAAATATTAGTGTGAATAAGCGTTCATAGAAAGGCTAATTTCACGATAATCTTTCAGTGTAAACAGACTTTCGTTCACCCAGATGAATGAGCAGAATGTATTCTTATTGGGTGAAATAATCTTTTGTGCTGCACAAAAAAAATCATCATTCTCGGCAATGGATCACCCCATGCAAACAGGAATCGCACTGCCGAGAACAATGGCAGCGTCATAACTCCACAAGGACCTGCTCCTGTGACGTCTGCTCCTGTCGCCTGGCACTACCGTGTTAATTCTGTGGGAGGCACTGGTGATAGAATAGATGTTGGAACCAGAAGTTCTGGATGGTGCAGTCTCTATCCAGCCACTAAGTTTAGGCTGGGACCTGCAGTGCCATCCAGTCTAACAATATGTGTGTGCGCTGTCCAGCTGGAGTTATCAGCTTCCTGGTCCAGCCAGTTGGAAAGCACCACACCCTACTTAAGCTTCCAACTTTATGCTGGAGGCTACCAGAGATAGCCTTGGGTTCCTCTGATTCAGTCCGTTAGTTAAGCTCCTGTGTAGGGTGTTTGTTTCCTGTTTTTTACCTCGGCTTGTTTTATTACCTATTCTTGCGTCTTCCGATTTTGTACTTTTCTTGCCCTCTTGGTTCTGACCCGGCTATCTGACCACTCCTGTAAGCCTGCACCAGTGAGCATCAACTTATTCCTTGGCCCCAGCCCAGGAGCACTGTTTCAATCCAGATCTCTGTATAGGGGTTAATAGGTGATGGCCAAGGCAACCCCTTGGATATGTGGATCTGGTAAGCGGAGTGGCTTGCGCTAAGCCTGTCCATGGTAAGCTATTGTAGAGCTGCCAGGCGACTACTGACAAAGTCACATTACAGGCAGGCTATGTGCACTGAATTATCTATTACAAATCATTTAGTGCACAACGGTTAACCCCGGTTTTAATGTATAAACAGGCTCGTTTAGTGCCACCGGTCAGTTCATGTAAACGGACCTTTAGAGATGTTGGTATATAGGACCTCTAGTGCAACCGTATAGATTGGGGCCTATTTGAGGTCCTAATCTGCACTAACAAGAAGCAAGCCCAAAACAACTGCCTGCAGATGGATATCATTTATGTTTAGAGAAAACTTTTGTGATGTAACAAAACTCTTTAAAAGGTCAGACACTATAGGTTTGTACCTCCAAAATATAGCACTAAAGAGACATTTTTCTTTTTGTGAAGAGATCATTTGCAAACTTTTTTCTCAGGGAACGATGCCCAACATTTAAGTCTCTCTGTGTTGGTAAGGTGGTTCCCACATGGAGAAACAGTGGCCCCCCATTAATAAAATATATTTTCTTCCTTTCCAGAACGGTGAAATTTTGATAAGGAACATCTTAAGTGAGGGCTTCATCAGCACAATTGAGTCCAGGATTCCATGACATTATTACTTAGCATTATTGTGATGATCACCATCATAATGAATTCATGGAAGATGGCAGAATGGTAGTCCATGTTATTACCACTAATGTTAAACTGTTATGGTTGAATGAAATAGCATGTGCATATGTTTCTGTGCATCTGAAAATCATTGCAAAAGAGAATCCAAAAATGACACACCATCCACATTTATAATATTATAGTGATAAAATCTTCCAGAATTGGTGGTCCAATTTCTTGACTCTCTTACAATTGGGAAATCATATGCCCTATTTGCAATTAAGAGGTGGCCACCAGCATCATTCAGTGGTACAGGAGACAAACAGGAGGAAACAGGAGACACAAAGCAATAAAAGTAATAAGCTGCCGTCAGTCATGTCAGGAGCCGTATAGAGTGCTTACATGATGTGGAAAGTTGACCAACATTACTGTAGACTAAAAGCCCCCACACATATTAGATGAAAATTTACCAAATTTGTCGATATTGGCAGGGTTGGTGCAAAGTCTATTGAGCCAAGCCTATGTAGGAGGGACTCATTGGACTATCTAATGTGTGTGTTGAGGCTTAAAGGTACAGGTAAAAATTAGACTAACGTTCATCATTTCAACCATAATAAATGTTATTTGGTTGTAATTTACAAGGAAAAATTGTTTAATGCAACTTATTTTACACTATTTGAAACTAAAATCGGTATCACTATGCCAGCATCATTAGTGTCTATCAGTCTTTCAATCAATGGTTGCTCCACCATCCACCAATTTCTAAAGCGTACGGCCACCTTTACATATGGTTGTGAATAGAATTGGGCAAATTTTTTCAAGCAAAATTAAGTACTGCTTGAATTTTACAAAAATCTGCATTCTCCAGAATATGTATTTTATGTAATTCACTATGTGCGAATTTAGCAAGATGGAGACCTTTGCTGCACGTTCTTTCCCATATGGTCATCGCTGCCTCTACTTAGCACCACCAAATGCTGAAACCCTGTACTTCTTTATGCTAGGCCCGGACTTCTGACACTCTGACCATCTCTGCATATGCACATCGTAAGGTTGCAGCGACGTTGTGATGTCAGAATGTGCGTTGTAACTTTACGCGGTGCACTGTAGGCCAGGACTTCTGGCCACAGTTAGGCTTGGGACCAGGGCTGTGGAGTCGGCAAGCCAAACCGCCGACTCCGACTCCTCAATTTCCATGACACCGACTCCGGCTCCACGACTCCGACTCCCTCATACATGGCTCATGTTTAAGTGATAAATTTACTGTAGCACAGATTTATCTCAGCTAAAAGTCTAGACCCTTATATTAGGAATATGAAAGACATTAATAGGTCATTTCATAACTTTCCCAAAGTCTTCTGAAAAAAATATTCCCCACAAACTGCATTGAACTAATGTACCCAATTTACTATATTTTACGAGTTGGAGTCGGTCCATTTTATACCGACTCCGACTCCACCAAAATGGACACCAACTCCGACTCCAGAGCCCTGCTGGGACGTCCCTGCACATGCACATGGGTCATCCTGGGCTTAGTCATGGCCAGAAGTTCTTGCCAATCATGAAGATGCCTGTGATTTCAGTGTGTGAGGCGGTGATAAGAAGAGGCACTGAGAACCATATGGGGGACAGAGAGCTGTGGAGGTGAGCATAGAGGTATTGTTTATTTTCCACTTCTTAAGTTTATTGTGACCTGGGTTCTGTACAGAGAATAAATTAGCAGTAAATCTTAATTCCCGGAAAAATCTGGGGACTTTGGCAAATTCGAACCTCATCAGATCTGCTCATCTCACGTTTGTGCTGGTAATATTACCATCAACTATTCACAAGGGCTTTGTGGTGGTGGACTTACACAACTTTGGTTGATGATCAGGAGGTACATCAGTAAACTGTGAAAAAAATCTATTTTCCTTCCCATCTGTGTACATAAATGGTATACACTAAGTAATGTTTCCATCCTATGCCTGTATTCTCACATGAAGAAATCTCTATAATAGCAGATGATAACAAAACATGAACACAACATGTTGTGATTTAACCATTTACTGTCAAAGAGCTGGAGGGCACCATGTCACAGGCTCCCGATGGGCAACAAATAGTTTTATTTTAATTACAGACTAGCAGTACACAGAGATGACTTGCACAGAGAATTCAGCTTACTGTTTAACAGTTTCTGACTAATTTTATTAACCTGTACATTTGAAAGGATCAACCCCCTCTGGGTTTAATTAGAAGAAAATTCAATTTAAATCTAAATGTCAACAGTGGTTACTAATTATGGCAATGCTCTGGACGAGACATCCCGTCTGCAATCAGCCAGTTCCCTGGTAACAATTAACAGCTCTTTTTGACTTAAGAGTGCAATAGGATTTTTTAAATAAATGTAATTCAGCATGGGACATTTCTAATATTACCAAGCACCTACTGCTAGGTGCAGACACGCAGAAGAATATGCCAAATTAAATTACACCAATTCCTCAAACATATAGCTGAATAATAAGCAGCAAAGAAACTAGGTCAGGGTCCCAAGCAATAGGCCACATCCCCTCCCCCAACATGCAAAATAAATATCCTCACAGCCTCTGAGTGGAAATCATTCTTTTGTTATGCCCTTTGTCAAGAATACATTATTGCAAGATGATATTTATTTCTACAATCTTTGCAGCTGTGAGCAGAAGTGAATTAATCTTTCCAGAGACTATTTTCATTTGCAGTTTCAAGAGTAGGATTCTAAAATGTAAATTAATTGTAGAAAAAAAAATGTGCAAAAAAAATATAGCATAGAAAATGGTTAGATAAAAGCAAGCTGAACAAAATAAAGGACCAGTGCACGTTTGTTTATAAATAATATTAATAATAGTTATTATTATTGTTGTTTTGGAAAATACTAAAAATGACACAAAAATGTTCCAATCAATTTAAATATTCCCGGATGACCATCATTTTACATTTCTTTATTATGATTTATAATCCAGTGGCTTAAACCTAAAAAAAATAAAAAATAAAATAAAATATTCACAATTGATTTCCATGTAAAATATGTGTTTCAAAAAAACAAATCTAATTGTCTAAGCTTTTTTTTTCGTTAGTTTATAGAAGACTACGCACTTCAATCTCTCTTGACCATCTGGATTAAAATATCAAATTATATAAACAAAGCCACTAGTCTACCTTCCATTAGGAGCAGAAGCTGTATTTATATTACATCATTATAATGTTTGGTCTTCTGACCTCTTTCATTTTGAAACTTTTTCCAAATGGCATTTAATGCAAAGGTTTGAACCGTCCTTTTTTTTTTTTGGTTAATGCGCTTATGTAAATTTAGAACATATTTTCACTCCTGTTCGCAGTTTACATAAAAGATGAGCTGAAAAGCATCTAGCCATTTTAATTATACTTTAACTACAAAATGTACAATACGAAAAATAACACTTTACATCGGATATTTTTTTCTATATTTGTCAGGGAAAAATTAAGAAATCAATTAAAGTGAGAACATGTGTGAATAGCTACTTAATTGTCCAATTATCTAAAATTTCAGTGTATTCAGTGTATCATATTATTTATAATGAATTATTATATTTTTGGTTGTTTTGACACATTTTTTAACAACCACCCCGCTCCTTTTCTTTATTTTCACAAATCTGCCCTGGAAGACAAAAATGTATAATCCAGTTTGAATGAGACTTTTATTTCATTTACAACTAACCTGCTTATTTTGGGTTTTATGATTTATGGCTTGTTTATATATCGGTATCATAGGTTAATGCCATTTTTTATGAAAAAAAAATGGAAATGTGTCCTAATAGAAAAGGCAGTTGATGGCATCATTAATTTATACTACAAACAGGCCATAATTTAGGATTGGAGGACACAAGGTGATTAATATAGTGGGAGGAGTGATTTGATTTTTCTTTATATTTTAGTCAGATATTCATAGACAGTGAAGTTCATTATTTATTACTATTTAAAACAGGTAAAATAAAATACATAGGCCAGTATATATTTTGGTTAGACATCTCCCTGATTTTGGTATAGCTGGTTGCTGGTATGATGTTATGTATGATCCACAAATCCATCTAATTGCCAACAGGGGTTAGGAAGAGTTTTTTTTCCACTTTACGCCATGTAAATGGTGATTTGTGCCTTCCTCCTCATCGACTGGGATTTGTAAGTGTAAAGGTTTGAACCAGTATTGCAGTGGTAGATCGCTGCTCATGTGCAATTTTTTGTAGTGTGACCATCATATACACTAGTATATTGCAAGGGCAACACGGTGGCTCAGTGGTTAACACTGCTGCCTTGCAGCGCTGGCATCTTGGGTTCAAATCACCAAGGAAAACATCAGCAAAGTGTTTGTATGTTCTCCCCAAGTTTACAAGGGGTTCCTCCGGTTTCCCCCAAGACATACTGATAGGGAACTTAGATTGTGAACCCCAATAGGGACAGTGATGATGTAACATACCTGGCGGCGTCCTTGCATGGTGGTCCATCTCCCACTGTGCAAGAGGGCGCACTTGATCTCCTGTCCAGAATGTCTCTCTGGCTTCCCTCCATGCTGTCTGTTTGTGTCTGTTTCTGCTGCTTAAGGGCGGCGCCCGATCACTTCCTGCCTTTTGTACCTGCTGTGGGTCACACCCCTTGTGCGTCTTCAGCCTATTGCTGTCTGTCACTTGGTATATAGCTCAGCAGCTCCCTTCTATCCCTGCCTGAGCATAGTGTTTCCTTCAGTGTGTGCTTGCACTCTGAAGGTGCCAGGTCCCGTTCTTTGTTTCCTTGTCTGCCTTTCCTGGAGGCTGTATTTCCAGGCCTGTCTGTACTGAGTCCTGTATGTCTTCTGCTTTGCGGTATCAGCTCCCGTGTCTGAACTGAGTCCTGTATGTCTCCTGCTTTGCGGTATCAGCTCCCGTGTCTGAACTTAGTCCTGTATGTCTCCTGCTTTTCGGTATTAGTTCCCGTGTCTGAACTGAGTCCTTTCTGTGTTCTCTTGTCTGTCCTGTCTGAACACGCTCCTAGCCTGTTCCTCCTGCCTTCTAGGGGCCGATTACCTAGACCCGTTCCTGTATCTTGTCTGACCTGTCTGAACACGCTCCTAGCCTGTTCCTCTCGCCTTCTAGTGGCCGATTTCCTAGACCCGCTCCTGTGTCTGGTCTGTCCTGTCTGAACACGCTCCTTGCCTGTTCGCTCCGCCTTCTAGTGGCCGATTTCCTAGACCCGCTCCTGTGTCTGGTCTGTCCTGTCTGAACACGCTCCTTGCCTGTTCGTTCCGCCTCTCTGGGGGCCGTATTCCCAGACCCGCTCCTGTATCCCTCTGCAGTGTCAGTCTCCTCCGTACACTCAGTTCCAGTCTGAACTCTCTCCTGTCCTTTACCTGTTTTGCCTCTATGTCCGTTCCCTTCCTTTTTCTGCAGAGTCTGAACTCGTACCTAACTCCTGCTTGTTGTCTCTGCAAGTACTGTGTGAGTATCTGGCTCTGTCTTTCCCTTCCTGTCTGTTCCGTGTGAACAGAGCCCTGTCCTCCCTGCTCAGCCTTGTCTGCACTCTAGCTGTGCTTGCCTGTAACCCTCTGCCTGTATTGTTCCTGAGTCCCGGTGTGTACTGGGTCCTATCCCGCCTGTGTTCCTACCTGCTAGTGCCTCCCTGTCTGCACTCTAGCTGTGCTTGTCTTTACCCCCCTGCCTGCATACCCGCCTGCCTGCATACCAGTCGTGCCTGCCTATACCCACCAGTCTGTGTGCCAGCCTACCAGCCTGTTCCTGTATTCCCCTGTGTGGGTCAACAGCCGTGTCCGGGGTCTGTCCTGGAGTAGCACCTGGTCCCTCTGCTCGGTTCCTCCTTGGTGCACTGGCGTCGTATGCCGTCGTGCGACCCTGGTCGGATCGGGTGAATACTTAGTCACGCCCCTCCAGGCATTCACTCTCCGGCGCGGTCCAGTGGAATCACTACCAATCACACGCACACGCCGCTTAGCCCGGGCGTGTGCATAACAGCATGCTCAGGCCATGGTTCCCGTTGAGCCCCACGGCCTTCGCTCTTTGAGAAGTTTTTCCAGCGAATACATGCATTAAAATAAAATAAATAAATTTTTTTCCCCCTTTAGCTGAGTTCCAGGCGAATTACGCACCCGTCCAGATGGATCTATCAGCTCTCGTTCCTGCGGAACCGCCACGTTACTATGGGGATCCAAGACAGTGTCGTGCATTTGTGGAGCAATGCATGCTACACTTTAAGGCCTACCCTCTATGTTTTCCTTCCGATTGGGCTAAAGTGGCCTTTATGATTGACTACCTAGCGGGTGATGCCTTGAAATGGGTCACCCCCCTATGGGAAGCATGGGATCCTGTCATCCTTGACCTGCAGGCCTTCCTGGTGGCCTTTCGTATGGTCTTCGAGGACCCTAACTCTGAAGCCCCTGCTGAAGCTTCACTTCCCAATATCCCGGAGCAGCCCCGACGGGTAATGTGTGTGGGTAGCGCAATAGTCCTCCAGCCCAATGAGACTACTGCCCACCCAGAATCCTCACAGGGTGACTACGCTTTCCGGAATACTTCTCTCAACCTCAAGAGGCAGTCCAGACGTGCTAGACTTAGAGGCAAGCCGTCACGCCAGGGTCTGTCCTCCCTGAGACCTCCTGACGCCAGCCTTGGAGTCCCTACTGAAGCTTCATCTCCCTGTATCCCGGAGAAACCCCAATGGGTAATGTGCGTGGGTAGTGCACCAGTTCTCCTGGCCGAAGAGACTTCTGCCCATCCAGACTCCACACAGGAGAACTTCCTGCACCCGGCATCAGATGCTTCTTTCTCTTTAACCGGTGTGCATGTCCAAGGATGCTCCAAAGCTGTGGTTACCTCAGAGTCTGTGCACCTCTACTACCTGGCGGAGGATCCCCTGTTGCCTCCTGAACCCTCCGGGATACCACTCGATGACAAATGGAGAGAGACTTCTCTACACCCGGTACTCAATACTTTGTCCGCTTCGTCCTGTGAGCCTGACAATGGGTACCCCAAAGTGGTAGTTACCTCCGAGTCTCTACACCCCTCCGACCAGGTGGAGGATCTCCAGTTGTCTCCTGAACCCTTCGGGGTGCTACCTGGTAGCGAAAGGACAGAGACTCTCCTATACTCTGTACCTGATACCTCGCTCGCTTCGTCCAGTGAGTCCAACTTAGTGTACTCCGAAGCAGAGGTTACTCCTGAGTCTCTACACCCCTCCGACCAGGCGGAGGACCTCCAGTTGTGTTCAGAATCCTTCGGGGTGCCACCTGGTGGTGAATGGACAGAGACTTTCCTATATCCTGGATCTGATACCTCGCTTGCTTCGTCCAGTGAGTCCGACCTAGTGTACTCTGAAGCAGAGGTTACCCATGAGTCTCTACACCCCTCTGACCAGGCGGAGGACCGCCAGCTGTCTCCAGAACCCTTCGGGGTGCCACCTGGTGGTGAATGGACAGAGACTTTCCTATACTCGGTACCCGATACCTCGCCTGCTTCCTCCAGTGAGTCCGACCTAGTGTACTCTGAAGCAGAGGTTACCCGTGAGTCTCTACACCCCTCTGACCAGGCGGAGGACCGCCAGCTGTCTCCAGAACCCTTCGGGGTGCCACCTGGTGGTGAATGGACAGAGACTTTCCTATACTCGGTACCCGATACCTCGCCTGCTTCCTCCAGTGAGTCCGACCTAGTGTACTCTGAAGCAGTTGTTTTCTCTGAGCCTCTGCACTCTTCTGACCCGGCGGAGGACCTCCAGTTGTTTCCTGAATCCTCCGGGATACCACCAGATAACAAAGAGACAGTGACTTTTCCTCATTATGTACGTGATAACCCGTCTATTTCTTCCTGTGAGCTTGACAAGATGTACCTCGAAGCAGAGATTACCCTTAAGTCTCTGTCCCCCTCCAACCCAGTGAACGACTGGCCCTCGAATTCCCTGCGGAAGATTCTGGCAGGCCTGAAGAAGAGGGGGCGTAAGGGGGGAGGTACTGTAACATACCTGGCGGCGTCCTTGCATGATGGTCCATCTCCCACTGTGCAAGAGGGCGCACTTGATCTCCTGTCCAGAATGTCTCTCTGGCTTCCCTCCATGCTGTCTGTTTGTGTCTGTTTCTGCTGCTTAAGGGCGGCGCCCGATCACTTCCTGCCTTTTGTACCTGCTGTGGGTCACACCCCTTGTGCGTCCTCAGCCTATTGCTGTCTGTCACTTGGTATATAGCTCAGCAGCTCCCTTCTATCCCTGCCTGAGCATAGTGTTTCCTTCAGTGTGTGCTTGCACTCTGAAGGTGCCAGGTCCCGTTCTTTGTTTCCTTGTCTGCCTTTCCTGGAGGCTGTATTTCCAGGCCTGTCTGTACTGAGTCCTGTATGTCTTCTGCTTTGCGGTATCAGCTCCCGTGTCTGAACTGAGTCCTGTATGTCTCCTGCTTTGCGGTATCAGCTCCCGTGTCTGAACTTAGTCCTGTATGTCTCCTGCTTTTCGGTATTAGTTCCCGTGTCTGAACTGAGTACTTTCTGTGTTCTCTTGTCTGTCCTGTCTGAACACGCTCCTAGCCTGTTCCTCCTGCCTTCTAGGGGCCGATTACCTAGACCCGTTCCTGTATCTTGTCTGACCTGTCTGAACACGCTCCTAGCCTGTTCCTCTCGCCTTCTAGTGGCCAATTTCCTAGACCCGCTCCTGTGTCTGGTCTGTCCTGTCTGAACACGCTCCTTGCCTGTTCGCTCCGCCTTCTAGTGGCCGATTTCCTAGACCCGCTCCTGTGTCTGGTCTGTCCTGTCTGAACACGCTCCTTGCCTGTTCGTTCCGCCTCTCTGGGGGCCGTATTCCCAGACCCGCTCCTGTATCCCTCTGCAGTGTCAGTCTCCTCCGTACACTCAGTTCCAGTCTGAACTCTCTCCTGTCCTTTACCTGTTTTGCCTCTATGTCCGTTCCCTTCCTTTTTCTGCAGAGTCTGAACTCGTACCTAACTCCTGCTTGTTGTCTCTGCAAGTACTGTGTGAGTATCTGGCTCTGTCTTTCCCTTCCTGTCTGTTCCGTGTGAACAGAGCCCTGTCCTCCCTGCTCAGCCTTGTCTGCACTCTAGCTGTGCTTGCCTGTAACCCTCTGCCTGTATTGTTCCTGAGTCCCGGTGTGTACTGGGTCCTATCCCGCCTGTGTTCCTACCTGCTAGTGCCTCCCTGTCTGCACTCTAGCTGTGCTTGTCTTTACCCCCCTGCCTGCATACCCGCCTGCCTGCATACCAGTCGTGCCTGCCTATACCCACCAGTCTGTGTGCCAGCCTACCAGCCTGTTCCTGTATTCCCCTGTGTGGGTCAACAGCCGTGTCCGGGGTCTGTCCTGGAGTAGCACCTGGTCCCTCTGCTCGGTTCCTCCTTGGTGCACTGGCGTCGTATGCCGTCGTGCGACCCTGGTCGGATCGGGTGAATACTTAGTCACGCCCCTCCAGGCATTCACTCTCCGGCGCGGTCCAGTGGAATCACTACCAATCACACGCACACGCCGCTTAGCCCGGGCGTGTGCATAACAGATGATAACATCTGTAAAGCACTGTGGTAATGATGGCGCTAGCTATATAAGCAAAGCATAATTAATAATAATACATATATAAAAATGGCTGCCCTGCCCAAATGGCCTGCTACAGTATTAACATAGCTTGATTAGCATTTGCTATTTTTTTGTTGATCTTAATAAAAAGGAAAATTTCAATATGATCAGTCAGTCTCTATGACATTCCCTATAGCTAAAAACAACAGAGATGGCTGTGAGTACAACTATCCATTAAAGGGGTTGTTTCAACTTAATAAAATTTTTAATTCTATATTTTACTGTTCATTGTCTTAGTTACCGACCACCTCTGCAGTCTATCAGAAGTGACAGGTTTTCTTGTTTGCTATATAGCTTGCAAGGGCTGGTGTGAATCTGACCGGATTGCTAGATCCAGTTGGATTCAGTGCCCCTGTGCTGTTTGGAAGCTGCCTGTGTTTACAGCGTAAGAGAGCAAAAAGTTCGAGCGAGTGGCTCAACCAAGCCACCGGACCAAACTGTTAATCTTCACTACCTCCCAGCAAACTAGATGCCAGGAGGCAAGGGAGCAGGGCACTTCTGAAGATTAATCTTGTGATCAACCCTTTAAGATGTAAGTAATGTGACTCCAATTCATTTCAATGGACAGAAATTATGCACATGCAACCATCTCTTAATAAAAATTATGCTCTCTTTCTCGAATCATCAGTGATTAGTATAGTTGCTAAATAACAAGAACATCTACATGGAATTTTATGTTCTCCCTTTGTTTGTGTGAGGTTCTTCAAGGTTCTCTTGCTTCCTCCTACACTCCTAAGTGAGGTTCTTCCAGGTTCTCCTGCTTCTTCCTACACTCCTAACACATCCTAATACATGAATTGGCTTCCTGTAATATTTGCCCTACAGTGTGTTTCTGAGATAAGGAAATAAAGATTGTGTCCAGCATTAGTTATGGGGACTGAAATGGGTAATAACAATCTCTATACAGTGCCGTTGAATGTGTCGGCCCTATATACGTAAGAGACAGAAAATAAATCCCAGTATTTTAAAGGTAATATCTCATAAATAACTGGGATAAGATTTCCAGAAGAAAATCTATAGTCTCTAATACACAGATGTAACAAATCCAATGTATTGCTAAGCAAGTATTTGTAGCCACAAATTACACGCAGAAATGGGCTGAATTTTAAGTATTTAAACTTTTCAACGTTTAGAAACTTAAAAGCCAAATTAAGACATTACAGGGTCTATAAACCGATCTGTATACAGAAGCCATTTTTCATGGCTTAATTTGTTCAGCAGTTTATGATCTTACATTTTATATTTCTAACAGTAAAATTACATGACAATAAGAAATGCAGCAGTCTTATAAAAGTCAACTGTAAAATCTTAAAATAACAGTGGAAAAATGGGTATCATTTCATAAAACCATTGACTTCCCACCAGCTAAAAGAGAACCTTCAAAGCAAGTGCAGCACATAATTTTCCGTATAGGCAGCCATGAAATTTAATGAAACCTACGTAATGAAAACAGTATTTATTGTATATTAGAGTGGTCTTAAACGTAATTATTATAACACAAAAATACATTAAAAGAGAGTTCAACACATGTAAAACAAAGTAAAAGCAAATAGATTTCTACTTCCATACAGTTGGTATTATATAAATGTATTTTCTACATATTTTGGATACTTTTAGAGCAAAGGAAGGATTAAATAGACCTTTTTATGATGAGTATTTCAGTGATTCCAGTGTTATAGTGTTAGGAGAAAAGCTGAAGGAAGTTCCTCCAACTGTTCACGGCGGATGTTCTTAACAAAGCCAAGACAACTATGATTGATTCATTTGAGTCATAATGGGGGTCTGTCAGGTTTTTGATCCAAGCAAAAATAGCCTTGCAGATGATGATATTTTTTGCCAGAAAACTCTCAAACCCCAACAGAAAGTGGATAAATGTGAACAGAACCATACACTTACATAGACAAAAACATAGGTGTAATCTTCTTCTGATGTATGAGAATATTTTAGTGTAAATATAAAGAGAAAATATGTACATAACTAAAAATTGGCAATTGCTATTGCTTATCCTGCATTAGGGTACATTAATGTAACGTATGGTGTAGCCATTTCTTACATTTTAAACTTGATTCTTACATGGTTTGAACTGTCAAAGTTGGCTTAGTCATGCATAAAGTGATTTTGAGGGAATTTTTTCTTTACTTAATTGCATGGATTTTCCATCATAAAAAATTCCACAATTTGCATTTTATAGCCTCTAGGTTGCACTGCTATTTCTGGCTGTAGAAAGAGTTGTCCAAGAATCCATCATTCTGCTACTGCTGATGGGAGAGTCTGTTATAAGAATTACAAATTCAAAATTGACAGAATGTTAACTAATTCAGTAGCCAACAATGTGCAAGGAAACAGCAAGCTTGAAAAAGCCAAATAGAGCAAAATATTTAATGAAAGCCAATTGCGGGAATTATTTTTAGCTCAAAATACATGCATTTTAAAAAAAAGTTTTCCCCAAAAGTTTCTTTATATTTTAAAGAGGTTGTCCACAACTTTAACTTTTGATGACCTATCCTTAGGCTGGTAATCAATGTCTGATCGGTGGGGATGCGTCACCTGGGACCCCTGGCAAACAGCTGTTCTTGGTGTCAGCGGCACAGCTCTGTCAAATGTACAGTGGTCACGGCCGGGTACTGCACTTCCCCCCCTTATTCAAATCAGTAGGGGTGGAAGTGCAGTACCTGGCCGCGGCCACTATTACAATGGAGAAGCTGTGGAGCTCCGTTACTGAGCAGTTTCGACGGCTGATGACATAGAGAACAGCTGATCAGCAGGAGTGCCGGATGTCGCTCCCCCACCAATCAGACATTGATGACCTATCCTAAAGATAGGTCATCAATGCTAAAGTTCTGGACATCCTCTTTAAGGACATTGATATGTTTTTTATATATTTAATATTTACTCAGTGATAATGATCAGAAGAAAGTAAATTATACTTTATAGGATCCGGTGGTAGACTAGAGATGAAATCTCCCATTGTCAGAATAATCTCTAAATGGGTTTCTTGGTGGAGACAGTCTAGGTAAATATTAAATTAAGACGTCCTCTGATTGAAAACCCTTACATTTCTAATTAGCCCAATGCTACTTTATTTTTTATCATCATACAAGTAATCAGTAGTTTCTCAGAGCATGTCCTAGTCTCATTATTTCAGCAGAGCAGACTGGGCAACTAAAGTCAATGGCAATCCGTGACATCCGGATTAAACTAGGAAGACTTACTTTGTGCTTTAGGCTAAGTGCCCACGATGCAGAAATGCTGCAGATTTTTTCTGCATCTCCCTGGCAGGAAAAACGCATGCGGATTTTACATGCGCTTTTCCTGCCAGGTAGAAGTGTTTGTCAAGCGTTTTTGCATGCATTTCTGCATGTGGGTTATCAATGGCTTTTCCAAGCGATTTTAGCATCACTTGGAAAAGTGCTTGACAACTTGGTCACACTATATAAATCCATGCAACCGGCATGGATTTTATATAGTGTGACCAAGTTAGTTAAAAAAAATAATAAAAATGGTAAAAAATAAAAAAAAAAACATTATATTTACCTTCTGATGGCCCCCGGTCTCCTTCTCCGGTCTCCCCGGTGGCTCGTGATGGTCTAAAAGGACCTTCCATGACGTCATTTAGTCATGTGACAGGTCACGCGACTGCCGACGTCAGCGGTCGCGTGACCCGTCACATGACTAAATGATGTCATGGAAGGTCCTTTTAGACCATCGCCAGCCGCCGGGGAGCCTGGACACATTGCTATGGAGACCGGGGGCCATCAGAAGGTGAGTATAATGTATTTTTTATTTAAAATTCTTTTTTTTTACAGGTACTATGGTACCCGGGTCTGGATGAGAGTCTCCTCTTTTCCAGACCCGGGTAACATCCGCACATTGAATCACTTAATATCCGCATGTGCACATGTAGTCATGCAGATATTAAGCGATTCAATGCAAGTCAATGGCGGCAATTATGCTGAATGTCCGCAAAATTAATGGACATGCTGCGTATTTCTCCGCAGTGATAATCCGCAGCGGAAATTTCCGCATCATGTGCACAGCACATCGAATTATCATTGGGGACCATGGGGTATGTATTACCAAGCGTTTTCTAAGCGTTTTCGCTGCGGAAAAACGCTTGAAAAACACATAGTGGGCACGCAGCCTTAGAGTTCCATCGCAGTTTCATTCATTTTTAACTGATACATTGGGAAGAGTCAATGGCTAAATAACTTCAGTCTACCTGCTTCAGTGAAAAAAATAATTGAGAAACAAAACTGATCCACAAGGATTCAATTGGTATGACAGCTGAGAAAAAAAAACATTTATTTTTTGTCTTCGATGGTAACACTCAAATGGATGTGTGAATTAAACCTTAATATAAAGAGGCGAAATCAGCACCAAATCATGCAGATATTTTTTGCAGACTGCTGTGGATTTCGCTCAACTGTCACCCTATAGGTTCACTGAGGGTGAATTCCAGAATCCAAAAGTCAATTTCATCCACTTTGCTGCTACTGTAATACACACAATTTTCTTCTGCAAATCAATGGCACAAAATCTAATGCATATTCAGCATTTATGGATGTACTTTAAATGAGGTGTCACAGAGGAGAACAGGTGTGGCCCAAACATTGAAGAGATGTGGAAAGAGTTGTAGGCACACAGGACGATTTGTGAATGATTGGTGCGGTCTGGCACAAACTCCACAGTTACTATTATGGAACAAAAAGGCAGCAAGAACCCTGGAGCAAAACATGCTGCTAATGACAGTCCAAATGACAAATTTGTGGTTGCTGTACATGTTATATTAGAGCTCATATGCTCTAATAATAATAAAATCCTTGTCTCCCAACTTCAACAAGACATACTATGTAATAGCTGCCGAATAGTCGTTATGCGACAACTATAAGATCATAAAATCAAATATTTAGGTTGGCCAAATGATCACGTAATTTACGTTGAGGATAACGGACTGCCAGGTGCTTCTGGCACTTATCTTGGGAAAGTAAAAGGGTAAAAAAGGTTTCATAGTTACAAAGTTAATATGGTTGAAAAAAGACACATGTCCATTAAGTTCAACTGATGTACAACCAAAATGCATGATCCACTCCACCCCAAAGGAGCTAATCTTTCCCTCCTGATCCCAATAATCCATCCAATGGACCAAACATTTAGAAAATAGTTTTACACATTTACATAATTTTTTGTTATTTTCTTCTAAAAAAGCATCTAAGCCCTTTTTGAAACAATCAAAAAGCTCCTGAGGTAAACTATTCCACTTATTAATAATTATTATGGTAAAGAAGACCTGTCTCCTCTGGAGATTGAACCTTTCTTTGTCTAGATGGAGGGAGTGCCCCTTTGTCTTGTGAGGGGAGTTTAACATGAAACAGCTTTAGACCATACTTTTTGTATGGACAACTTATTTACTTGCACAAGTTAATTATGTCCCCATTGGACATCTTTTCTAAAGACTAAATTAATTTAATTCTTTTTGGTTTCCAATTTAGAAACTCTGCCTCACCTGAAGGCCGGTGTCATGGATTTTTTACTGTCAGTGTATCCCATCATACTATGTTGTATTTACTGAGTTAAATCCAATGTCTATGGCCTGCTTTACTTCAAGGTTATTTGCTTTTTTGGGTTTATTACAATTCACTCAGCAAACTAAAAACTAAGGCAGTTTTATAACTACAAAAATACTATCAGTACAATACACTAATGTAAGAGAAAAAGAAGCCGTTGGCAAACATAAATGTTTATTATCAAGCTGAAACAAGCATCTACTCTGAAACATTGAATCTGGATCATATTAAAGGCTTTATTATCCCAGCGAATGCACACAATGGATTGCAGCAAGCGTACAAATGGAAGAGAATGCTAATGGAAAGAGACAGATGTAGGACAGTGAGCCTACCTTTCTACTGGTAGAAACAAAAGAATTGTACAACACATGGATACAACGTAAACTCTCAGTAGGGCCCAAACAACATGCTGACAAGCACAAAAACTGCAAAAAAACACAACAAAAACAATATACAAAACATTATATTTATAGTAATGTGTGAAAGTTATGTACTAACATGAATTAAGGCTAATAGCGATGATAAGCTCTTTATAGCTGTATGGATGATAGATCCTCTAGATTATATATATATATATATATATATATATATGTATATATGCAAACACATATTCAGTATTGCAGCACTGTGTAAAATGATACCTTAGTTGATGAGATCCATCCTGTGGTTCTTGTGTAATCTTTCTTTTCAGTTTGGAGATAATGATATGCCCTTGCTCCGGAGCGGCCTGTCAGGGGAACTCTATCTGGTGCTCTGCTTACTTATACAGCTATATGCTCTTATGACAGCTCCCTGACCCTTCACTGACCTGCCTTCTATTTTACATAATGCATCTAGTAGTGTGGGGTTAGGTAAAAAAAATTTAAATCAAGCAAAATGGTGCCGGCGCACACGCAGTAGCATCTATCGCTTGCCGATAGATGTTACTGAGAACATGCCGCGTCCATTTTGTTGGAGCAAAAAAATAAACTGAAAATAAAGATTAAACAACAACCACAGGACGTATTTCATCAACCAAGGTATCATTTTAATCAGTGTAATGTCGTCCACCTAACAGTGTATGTAGTTTACTGAGCACAATCTTGCTGACAGGTGCGATTTAAGTGTAAAAACTGAACAGCATCCATCATGTCCCAGATGATTAGCAGGTCTGATGCAATAAACATCTTAGACTTCCATGTCTATATTTTTACCTAAGTTTGCAAAAGTTATGCACACAATCATTAACTAAACATTGCCCTCTATTTTTTGTTTTATTTAATAGATGCTACTCAGTTGGACGCTACATTTTATGCTTTGCAAAAATGGTATCCCGAGTTGTGAGCTTCCTTCTCTGATAACTAATGGACCAACATAATTTGCAAATTGCTAATGTATTGACACTGTAACATACCTGGCGGCGTCCTTGCATAGTGGTCCATCTCCCACTGTGCAAGAGCGCGCACTTGATCTCCTGTCCAGAATGTCTCTCTGGCTTCCCTCCATGCTGTCTGTGTCTGTTTCTGCTGCTTAAGGGCGGCGCCCGATCACTTCCTGCTTTTTGTACCTGCTGTGGGTCACACCTCTTGTGCGTCCTCAGCCTATTGCTGTCTGTCACCTGGTATATAGCTCAGCTGCGCCCATCTATCCCTGCCTGAGCATAGTGTTTCATTCAGTGTGTGCTTGCACTCTGAAGGTGCCAGGTCCCGTTCTGTGTTCTCTTGTCTGCCTATCCTGGAGGCTGTATTTCCAGGCCTGTCTGAACACGCTCCTAGCCTGTTCCTCCTGCCTTCTAGGGGCCGATTACCTAGACCTGTTCCTGTATCTTGTCTGAACACGCTCCTAGCCTGTTCCTCTCGCCTTCTAGGGGCTGATTACCTAGACCCGCTCCTGTATCTTGTCTGTCCTGTCTGAACACGCACCTTGCCTGTTCGTCCTGCCTCTCTGGGGGCCGTATTCCCAGACCCGCTCCTGTATTCCGCTGCAGTGTCGGTCTCCTCCGTACACTCAGTTCCAGTCTGAACTCTCTCCTATCCTTTACCTGTTTTGCCTCTATGTCCGTTCCCTTCCTTTTTCTGCAGAGTCTGAACTCGTACCTAACTCCTGCTTGTTGTCTCTGTACTCCCGTTTGTGAGTTTGTGGTCCACTCGCTACTTCACTGCAAGTACCCTGTGGGTGTCTGGCTCTGCCTTTCCCTTCCTGTCTGTTCCGTGTGAACAGAGCCCTGTCCCCCCTACTCAGCCTAGCCTGCTCTGACTCCTTTGCTCACCGCTCCGGCGGTTCTAGCCTGCTCTGACTCCTTTGCTCACCGCTCCGGCGGTTCTAGCCTGCTCTGACTCCTTTGCTTACCGCTCCGGCAGTCCTGTCCTGCCCTGCTTCTGCCCGCTGCTCCGGCAGTCCTGTCCTGCCCTGCTTCTGCCCGCTGCTCCGGCAGTCCTGTCCTGCCCTGCTTCTGCCCGCTGCTCCGGCAGTCCTGTCCTGCCCTGCTTCTGCCCGCTGCTCCGGCAGTCCTGTCCTGCCCTGCTTCTGCCCGCTGCTCCGGCAGTCCTGTCCTGCCCTGCTTCTGCCCGCTGTTCCGGCAGTCCTGTCCTGCCCTGCTTCTGCCCGCTGTTCCGGCAGTCCTGTCCTGCCCTGCTTGTGCTCGCTGCTCCTGCAGCCCCGTCCTGCTCTGTTCTTGCCCACCGCTTCGGGCGTTCCCTCTCTGCTGTGGTTGTCTACCGCATCTGCGGTTCTGTGACCCAGTCTGTACTGGGTCTTAACCTTTCTGTGCTCCAGCCCGTCCTTTCGGCCAGTACCTCCCTGCCTGCATACTCGCCTGTATCCACCCATCTGCATACCTGCCGTGTTTGCTTATATCCTCCAGTCTGTGCCAGCCTAACCTGCCTGTTCCTGAGTCCCAGTGTGTACTGGGTCCTATCCCGCCTGTGTTCCTACCTGCTAGTGCCTCCCTGTCTGCTCTCTAGCTGCGCTTGCCTTTACCCGCCTGCCTGCATACCAGTCGTGCCTGCATACCTGTCGTGCCTGCCTATACCCTCCAGTCTGTGCGCCAGCCTAAGCAGCCTGATCCAGTAATCCCTGTGTGGGTCAACCCCCGTGTCCGGAGTTTGACCTGGAGTAGCACCTGGTCCCTCTGCCCGGTTTCTCCCTGGTGCACTGGCGTCGTATGCCGTCGTGCCATCTTGGTCGGATCGGCCAGATACTTAGTCACGCCCCTCCAGGCACTCTCCGGTTCATGGTCCAGTGGAATCACTACAATCACACGCACACGCCGCTCAGCCCGGGCGTGTGCATAACAGCATGCTCAGGCCATGGTTCCCGTTGAGCCCCACGGCCTTCGCTCTCTGAGAAGTTTTCCAGCGAATACATGCATTAAAATAAATAAATAAATATTTTTTTTTTCCTTTAGCTGAGTTCCAGGCGAATTACGCACCCGTCCAGATGGATCTATCTGCTCTCGTTCCCGCGGATCCGCTACGTTATTATGGGGATCCTAGACAAAGTCGTGCATTTGTGGAGCAATGCATGCTACACTTCAAGTTCTACCCTCTATGTTTTCCCACCGATCGGGTTAAGGTGGGATTCATTATGTCTTACCTGGCGGGTGATGCCTTGGAATGGATCAACCCCCTATATGAAACACAGGATCCGATCCTCCTGGACCTAATGGCCTTCCTGGTGGCCTTTCTAATGGTCTTCGATGATCCTAACCCGGAGGCTCCTGCTGAAGCTTCACTTCCCAATATCCCGGAGCAGCCCCAATGGGTAATGTGTGTGGGTAGCGCAATAGTCCTCCAGCCCAATGAGACTACTGCCCACCCAGAATCCTCACAGGGTGACTACGCTTTCCGGAATACTTCTCCCAACCTCAAGAGGCAGTCCAGACGTGCTAGACGTAGAGGCAAGCCGTCACGCCAGGGTCTGTCCTCTCTGAGACCTCCTGACCCCAACCTTGAAGTCCCTACTGAAGCTTCATCTCCCTGTATCCCGGAGAAGCCCCAACGGGTAATGTGCGTGGGTAGTGCACCAGTTCTCCTGCCCGAAGAGACTTCTGCCCATCCAGACTCCACACAGGAGAACTTCCTGCACCCTGCATCAGATGCTTCACCCACTTTAACCGGTGTGCATGTCCAAGGATGCTCCAAAGCTGTGGTTACCTCAGAGTCTGTGCACCTCTACTACCTGGCGGAGGACCCCCTGTTGCCTCCTGAATCCTCCGGGATACCACTCGATGACAAATGGAGAGAGAATTCTCTACACCCGGTACTCGATACTTTGTCCGCTTCGTCCTGTGAGCCTGACAATGGGTACCCAAAAGTGGTAGTTACCCCCGAGTCTCTACACCCCTCCGACCAGGCGGAGGACCTCCAGTTGTCTCCTGAACCCTTCGGGGTGCTACCTGGTAGCGAAAGGACAGAGACTCTCCTATACTCTGTACCTGATACCTCGCTCGCTTCGTCCAGTGAGTCCAACCTAGTGTACTCCGAAGCAGAGGTTACTCCCGAGTCTCTACACCCCTCCGACCAGGCGGAGGACCTCCAGTTGTCTCCTGAACCCTTCGGGGTGCTACCTGGTAGCGAAAGGACAGAGACTCTCCTATACTCTGTACCTGATACCTCGCTCGCTTCGTCCAGTGAGTCTAACCTAGTGTACTCTGAAGCAGTGGTTACTCCCGAGTCTCTACACTCCTCTGACCAGGCGGAGGACCTCCAGTTGTCTCCAGAACCCTTCGGGGTGCCACCTGGTGGTAAATGGACAGAGACTTTCCTATATCCTGGATCTGATACCTCGCTTGCTTCGTCCAGTGAGTCCGACCTAGTGTACTCTGAAGCAGAGGTTATCCGTGAGTCTCTACACCCCTCTGACCAGGCGGAGGACCGCCAGTTGTCTCCAGAACCCTTCGGGGTGCCACCTGGTGGAGAATGGACAGAGACTTTCCTATACTCGGTACCCGATACCTCGCCTGCTTCGTCCAGTGAGTCCGACCTAGTGTACTCTGAAGCAGATGTTTTCTCTGAGCCTCTGCACTCTTCTGACCCGGCGGAGGACCTCCAGTTGTTTCCTGAATCCTCCGGGGTACCACCAGAAAACAAAGAGACAGTGACTTTTCCTCATTATGTACCTGATAACCCGTCTATTTCTTCCTGTGAGCTTGACAAGATGTACCTCGAAGCAGAGATTACCCCCAAGTCTCTGTCCCCCTCCAACCCGGTGGAGGACTTCCAGTTGTCTCCTGTACCCTCTGGGGTGCCACCTGAAAATATGTGGAGAGAGACTTCCTTGTGTGCTGTTCCTGGTACTCCACCCGTTTCGTCTGTTGCTAAGGGTGGCTGGATGGGAGGTAGCATCCTAGCTACCCAGAGGAGACCAGTTTTTCCGGTGGACAGTGGAAGTGATCTCTTCGAAGTGAAGAATTGGCCCTCGAATTCCCTGCGGAAGATTCTGGCAGGCCTGAAGAAGAGGGGGCGTAAGGGGGGAGGTACTGTAACATACCTGGCGGCGTCCTTGCATAGTGGTCCATCTCCCACTGTGCAAGAGCGCGCACTTGATCTCCTGTCCAGAATGTCTCTCTGGCTTCCCTCCATGCTGTCTGTTTGTGTCTGTTTCTGCTGCTTAAGGGCGGCGCCCGATCACTTCCTGCTTTTTGTACCTGCTGTGGGTCACACCTCTTGTGCGTCCTCAGCCTATTGCTGTCTGTCACCTGGTATATAGCTCAGCTGCGCCCATCTATCCCTGCCTGAGCATAGTGTTTCATTCAGTGTGTGCTTGCACTCTGAAGGTGCCAGGTCCCGTTCTGTGTTCTCTTGTCTGCCTATCCTGGAGGCTGTATTTCCAGGCCTGTCTGAACACGCTCCTAGCCTGTTCCTCCTGCCTTCTAGGGGCCGATTACCTAGACCTGTTCCTGTATCTTGTCTGAACACGCTCCTAGCCTGTTCCTCTCGCCTTCTAGGGGCTGATTACCTAGACCCGCTCCTGTATCTTGTCTGTCCTGTCTGAACACGCACCTTGCCTGTTCGTCCTGCCTCTCTGGGGGCCGTATTCCCAGACCCGCTCCTGTATTCCGCTGCAGTGTCGGTCTCCTCCGTACACTCAGTTCCAGTCTGAACTCTCTCCTATCCTTTACCTGTTTTGCCTCTATGTCCGTTCCCTTCCTTTTTCTGCAGAGTCTGAACTCGTACCTAACTCCTGCTTGTTGTCTCTGTACTCCCGTTTGTGAGTTTGTGGTCCACTCGCTACTTCACTGCAAGTACCCTGTGGGTGTCTGGCTCTGCCTTTCCCTTCCTGTCTGTTCCGTGTGAACAGAGCCCTGTCCCCCCTACTCAGCCTAGCCTGCTCTGACTCCTTTGCTCACCGCTCCGGCGGTTCTAGCCTGCTCTGACTCCTTTGCTCACCGCTCCGGCGGTTCTAGCCTGCTCTGACTCCTTTGCTTACCGCTCCGGCAGTCCTGTCCTGCCCTGCTTCTGCCCGCTGCTCCGGCAGTCCTGTCCTGCCCTGCTTCTGCCCGCTGCTCCGGCAGTCCTGTCCTGCCCTGCTTCTGCCCGCTGCTCCGGCAGTCCTGTCCTGCCCTGCTTCTGCCCGCTGCTCCGGCAGTCCTGTCCTGCCCTGCTTCTGCCCGCTGCTCCGGCAGTCCTGTCCTGCCCTGCTTCTGCCCGCTGCTCCGGCAGTCCTGTCCTGCCCTGCTTCTGCCCGCTGTTCCGGCAGTCCTGTCCTGCCCTGCTTCTGCCCGCTGTTCCGGCAGTCCTGTCCTGCCCTGCTTGTGCTCGCTGCTCCTGCAGCCCCGTCCTGCTCTGTTCTTGCCCACCGCTTCGGCCGTTCCCTCTCTGCTGTGGTTGTCTACCGCATCTGCGGTTCTGTGACCCAGTCTGTACTGGGTCTTAACCTTTCTGTGCTCCAGCCCGTCCTTTCGGCCAGTACCTCCCTGCCTGCATACTCGCCTGTATCCACCCATCTGCATACCTGCCGTGTTTGCTTATATCCTCCAGTCTGTGCCAGCCTAACCTGCCTGTTCCTGAGTCCCAGTGTGTACTGGGTCCTATCCCGCCTGTGTTCCTACCTGCTAGTGCCTCCCTGTCTGCTCTCTAGCTGCGCTTGCCTTTACCCGCCTGCCTGCATACCAGTCGTGCCTGCATACCAGTCGTGCCTGCCTATACCCTCCAGTCTGTGCGCCAGCCTAACCAGCCTGATCCAGTAATCCCTGTGTGGGTCAACCCCCGTGTCCGGAGTTTGACCTGGAGTAGCACCTGGTCCCTCTGCCCGGTTTCTCCCTGGTGCACTGGCGTCGTATGCCGTCGTGCCATCTTGGTCGGATCGGCCAGATACTTAGTCACGCCCCTCCAGGCACTCTCCGGTTCATGGTCCAGTGGAATCACTACAATCACACGCACACGCCGCTCAGCCCGGGCGTGTGCATAACAGACACTAGTAGATGTGACTCACAGAAAGGAAGGCCACATGGTAATTAAAGACCTTGAGTTTTCCTTCAGAAATTTCTCATCATGGTTTGCCTATTGGTTGCATATCAAAAATGCAAATGATTTGATTTCCTGGCATATTCCTGTCCTACATTTCGATCTCTTGTAGCAATGCCTCTTCCATGAGTGAGAATATATTAGGGATTCACATTCACAGATGATGCCATCCATTAGGAACTTTTTGAACCAAACCAAGCAATTGTAAGTACACAGTGCTATATAATATGATTATTGTAATATATTAGGAGGATAAAAACTTTGATGGGAGTGCAATTTAAATTGGGACCTATGGTAACATTACAATACACCTGATAGAACTGATAGTGATCTAGTGCAGGATCTGGGATGGGGGTATATGACACTGAATTATATTACTATGTCATGCACCACCCCAACAGTCCAAAAGTGTTTGGCTCAAAAAGTTACTAATGGATTGCTTAAAAAAAATTCTTCATCCTCCCTCTGGCCAGTATACAACTGCTTTCCAATTTTTTTTACTATATAGGAAAGTGCAGCAGATTGTGCTTTCCTATACAGATGGGCACAGCAAAAAATGTATACAATGTGTTACCTATTTTTTTATAATGGGTCACTACGGTGGATGCATGCCTCAGCATTAGAAATGAGGTTATCATTTGAAATTTGCATTTACCGGCTTGACCAAATTTTACCCCCCAAATTTGATTTGCGATGAGTAAGTTCATTGTGAATCACATTACTATAAAGCCTCTATGTGTCTGGAAAATATGTATATAATACTGTGAGGTCTCCTAGATGTGCATTTAACCTGTTTTGAGCTCTGTGACTCAGACACAGCCTTAATAATGTCCATGTGACCTCAACCTATCATCTATAAAGGGGAAAACAGATAGTAACCAGTGGTAACCAACAGTTGTATTCAGGTGGCGTGTATGGGTGAAATATTACACTGTTCCAACAACAAAGTGTACCTGAAAAAATATTTTTTTACAACCCGCACACTTTGTGAGATAGAGAGTTGTGTTTACATTTCTGAATTATATCGATATTTCTTTAGAAAATTAAAATTACAATGCAGGAAACACACTTTCGATGACACAAAAGCCTTGGATTCAGGATTTTGGTTTACTTGTAAAGTAAGCACTCTAAGTGAGTGTGAAGTGACAGCAAGCAGCATTCACAGCATGAGTTCAGGTTGGCAACCCCATCCCACTTTGTATATGGAGTCTTATGGATTACAATAGATTTGTGATCCTCTTGCAACATATGGTTAAAATATTACCCTAAACGCACTGTACTTTACAATAATAAACTATATTATCTCTGCGCACTGCACTTTTTATACTTCAATGTAGATATATACTACTGATATGCTATATCTCTTATAACACCATTGTGCTGTGTGTACTGTCCTGCCCATCTTTTAAAATTCATTTTGTCTATGTCATGTCTTTGTTATCTTATATGTTTTTTAATTAGTCTTGTCATTGTGGTGTCCTAAATAAAATGTAATTATATTCAATAATTTTGGTTGTTTATAGTATTGTTTTGAGCAGTTTCCTTTTGGTTGCAGTAGCAGCTATCGCTTGCGATATATGCTACTGCGCACCCGCCACGGCCATTTTGTTGGAGCAAAAAAATAAATTTTTTTTTCTTCAACAAAATGGCCACAGCACGTGCGCAGTAGCATGTATCACTTGCCGATATATGTTACTGCGCATGCGCTGTGGCCATTTTGTTGGAGCAAACAAACCCCCTGAAAATAAAGATTAAACAAGAACCACAGGATGGATTTCATCAACCAAGGTATCATTTTAATCAGTGTAATGTCAGCCACCTGATACTGCATGTAGTTTACAGAGCACAATCCTGCTGACAGGTGCGCTTTAATTGTAAAAACTGTACTGCATTCATCATGTCCCAAATAATTAGCAGATCTGATGCAATAAGCATCTTAGACTTCCACTTTAAAAATATATATATATATATGTATACATACATATTTTTTTTTTCTTCTAGTGACATATTCTGAAAGAGTAATAAAGAGAAATTAGATGACCTAGTTTTGAATTAGAAATGGAAAATTGTTGGGTACAAACGAGACAAAAGTAATAATTATTTTCAATTCCTTTTTATCTGAAAAATAGAATTATATTTTCATTGAAGGCAAAATCTCGACTTGCTGTAAGTTGGAAAGCTTTACTACTGCCATCTGTGACAGCTCTAAGCTGTTGAGTTCTGGTGATTTCTGTTTAGATATGTTTTGGAATGTTGACAACATGGCTGCCAAACTCAACAGTCTATAATGGCATAACTGACTTTCTAAAATGGAAAAAAAAGGTCCTTGGTATCTGGTAAAAATCCTGTACTGTAAATAGCTGACCTAAATGGATTATTAGAAAGCACCACAAAGCACATACTTCATTTTAGTATATTAACTTATAAAGTCATGATCTTTAACACACGTAAGCTACTCGTAAAAATAATAGACTTGACTCACGTATTTGTAAAAATACATCTGTGTTTTCATCCAAACAATCTTGACAGCTATTCATATTTTTCAAAAAAATACATCAATATTATGATCGTAATTCATAAGCATTTTAACAGCATGTCCATTTGACTTTTTAGATGTAAATTATTTGTATTATTTTCTAATAATATAATAATTCTTGATCAACGTGTACACTCTGTTGCTTTCGTTATCCTTTTTTGGTAATTTTTTTTTAAAGGAATAAAAAAGCAAAAACACTACTATGTGATTAAACTAATAAAAAAAGTACCAAAAAGTCAATAAGGACTGTTTTTATCATTTTTTCCCTGTTGTCACCTGCTTCTGCTTTTTCTTAAAAACGTCCACTTTTAATCTCTTATACATCTCCAAATGTCAACTCTGAATTACAGATTTCTTTTCTATACTCAAACGTGCTGGAAACAGAATTTGTGATTAATAATTAAGAGTTGACTTAAAGACACAGTAAACCAATATGTGTAACCTAGTTTTACATAGAGAGTGAAGCTCCGTTGATAACTTCTGATGCCCATATTACCCTCTAAAAGCTTAAAGATGAACATATGCATTAGATAAATGTCAGTTGAACATGATGAATCTGATGCAATTAGTCAACTATTGTCTGAGTGGGTGTCTTTATACTCCTCCGACTGCAGATGATAAAAAAGGGAAGTTATAATCAATAAATGACCTACTGATTAAATCAGGTGTTTGTGCAATACATATTTTTTTTATAAATGTTGCTATTTTTTTTTTAATGTAGCACAATCTGTATTATAAAGAAAAATAGAAATCTTGTAACTTTCACACTGGCCCCTGGGGCTTTTTTAGACTCTAACTTCCTTTTTCAAGAAATAACACATGTACATAGCCATATTGGCTACATCCCGCCCCTATCTTTTGTACTTAAGCATCTAATGAGAATATGCAATGGTTTTTTGCAAACGGAAAGGGAGAAGGGTCAGCTGTGGCATCGCCTGTTGTGATTGGATCCTGTGTTATCAGCCTTGTATAGAGGTGTTATCTGTCATAGTAATCCTGCCTCTAATTATAACAGAACTTCCTGAAAGGACAGGAAGTATGAGTCTAAAAAGAAAACACTGGTCAATGTGAAAACTATAACATCACTAATTTTATTTTTAAAATAAACATTGTAATATTAAAAAAAATATTGCCATTTTAAAAAAAAAATACATATGTTACAAAAGCCTGATTTAAACAATACTTCATTTTCTGATGGTAGCTTCACTTTAAGAGAAAAGAAGGGTCAACATGTTAAATTTTAGCATACATAAACTAAGGAGATAAACCTCTGCCAAAGAGTCCCTAGTAAAAATGTCATCCATGGCCAAGCATTGGCGTCTTGGAATCATCTTGCTTTCTCTCCATACAGAGCTTAGTTCTTGGGCCAAAAAAACAGATGGATCAAATAAATAAGTAGATGCCGCCATACAGTTAAGTTAGATGTCATTAAGTTCAGCAACTTTATATCTCTGAATTTGGATTAATTAAGAAAAAATACTCTTGCACATTTCTTTGGTTTGGCTTTAGTTTTTTGTACTTTGCACATAGAGGGATGTGGCTTCCCCTTTTTGGGTTGTGCATTTAGTCTTTATAGCTTTCCATGCACTGGTGTTTGAATAATCAGGCCTGGGTCCTGCTCTGCAGTCATCTATTGAGGCCAGCTGGCACACAGAGGTTTAATATTAGAGATAGGACCATCCTGATTGGGTACACGTTGTCGCAGTGGGATGGCGTTTAGACTATTTTGTTCAAGATAGTGTCAACTAAACTACCCTATGTTATTTCCATCTTCTATTACTATATAATATACTAGATATACTCCGTATATCTCCAAACTAATATCCTGATATCTTCCCTCACGTAATCTCCGGTCCTCCCAAGACCTTCTCTCCTACACACTTATTCGTTCCTTACCCATTCGCCCCCAAGACTTCTCCCGAATATCCCCCATACTTTGGAATTCTGTGCCTCAACACGTCTGATTATCCGCCAGACTCAGATCCTTCAGACGGAACCTGAAAACCCATCTCAACAAAAAACTTACAGCCTGCTATAACCACGCTGCCTCCTCACCACCACCGAAGCTGTTGCCTCACCTACACCGGAGCTGCTGCAACCCCCCAACCTACTGTCTCCTTCCCCATCATCCTGGAGATTGTAAGCCCACAAGGGCAGGGTCCTCCTCCCTCCGTACCATTCTATCATTGTTAGTTTGTTTACTGTAAGTGATATCTGTATTTTGTATGTAACCCCCTTCTCATGTACAGCACCATGGAATAAATGGTGCTATGTAAATAAATAATAATAAAAATAATAATATTACTATTTACTTATTGCAGGGTTTTTCCTCATTTTGTTTTATCCTAGGTTATGTTTGTTAATGGCCACAGTGTGAATGTGCACCTACAGTTTACACTTATACCAACATTTGTTCCAATGCATTTTTTTTTTTTTTTTAGCTCTTGATACCTTTATTAAAAATCTTTTTTATAGAAACAAAGCTAAAATGTTGCTTACAATGTAAGATGTAGTTTGCATAGTTAGATGTTGGGGTTAACGCCGCAGAGCTTTTGTATTATATTTACATTCAGGGACAAAACTTTTTACATTTTACAGACTACTAAAAATAGGAGGCATCATGTATTATACTTGCTTGATGTTATGTTTTAACATTGCAACTTTTACGGCTATTTTATTATCATAATAACTTCTAAGTTTACATCATCAGTACATGAACTATCGTGTTATGTCGCTTATGAACCTTCCTTCTTCCCTACTTAATATCTTTTCTCCAGGGCATATAACAGATCAACCTGCTGCATTCTCAGAACAGAAGAATCAAATTACAAGTTAGAATGGGATTTGTCTCACTATTACATTCTTTTGTTTCCTAAATCTACCATATGGATCTGGCAGATAAAAACACTGCTCGTCTAATGTTACTATGTTGTTTAAACAGCCACTACTTAGGTAGTTATTTTTCTTCTTTTGAGCAGTCATATTTCTACGGGAAAAACATTTTATTCATATTTTCCACCCTGTTAACTTTGATATAATTGTATTAGACATACAGTAGATTTTAACACTAAATACAAAAACAAAAAATTCAATCAATATGTTTATTTGGAAACTTATTTTCCTGTTATCATTCATACATTGGAGAAATAATGCTAACATTTTAGCAGATTTTTAAACAGCATCGCGATCCATAAAATTTGTCATACACTTGTATAGAATTATTACAAAAGTCAGAAAGAGCTCATACACATGAAAAACCATGCACATGGACACTGTAAGTAACACTGTCTCGCGGAAACGTGTCATTGAAAATTACCCATTTTTATGTTATATCAAGTTTTATGTTAAACTTATTTTTAACAGTATTTTGAGATTTTATTTAAGTTTAGTGAATTTAAAAAAAAAAAAAATTCCACCTCACTATCTATATTAAATAAGTTGTCGGGCCTTATGGTAAAACTCTGCAGTCACTATATGTGCACAGGCTGTCAGGATTCACCGGTATTGCCATTGATCGTTGGCGGTCACGTGACAGCACATATGCCATTTGTATACATATGGTCACGTGCCGACTAAACGTGATAGAAATTACAGCACAATCTTTCTGTGTCTCCTTCTGTTTATTTTCTCGCTCTGCTCCTAACTCCTGCTCCCTCCTCCACTCTCCATAGAGAATAACAGAAAACGTGTAACCTGACACCTCACTGTGCTGGCAATATCAACTGAGTAACATGGATTTGAGCGGCCTTTTTGCCAAGATGGATGGTAATTTTAGGAGGCAAAGAGAGAGAGGGAAAGAAGAGACTCATGAGTGAAGAAAAAGTAGATTTATTTTATAAGATATATTACAAATAGTCCTATATGTGCTTGTATTGATTCATACAACATTTGTTTAAAGTACAATTCACATATAAAAAGAACATGTCATCACATTTTAGCATGTTAAAGTAAAGGAATGGCCATAATGGCGCTGTTAAACAGATTCAATAGATACATTTAATGAAGAAATCCGCATCTTGGTTGTTCTTTAATCCACATTTGAAGTTTGGGTATAATAACCTTTCGGTGCTTAGGGCGAGACTGTGTGTAGGTAGTGATGAGCAAGCACTAAAATGCTCGGATGCTCGAAGCTCGGGTCGAGCACATTGGAATACTCGGGTGCTCGACCCGAGCAACGAGCCCAATGTAAGTCTATGGGAAACTCGAGCATTTTTCTGGCGGTCCCCCCCGGCGGTCTGCAGAAGGTCAAAAATTGCCCAGATCAATGGGAACACTGCTCAATTAAACGTCAGGCAGGCAGAATATATAGGCAGACAGGCAGGCAGGGAGTAAAGGAGGGTGCATGAAAAACATAGCAGGGCACTTGGAACACACTAGTGCCCTCCGATTTTCATGCACCCTTCTCTTTGAAAAAGCCAGCAATTCAGCAGCGGCATACACCGGTACCCGACAATTTAGAACAGAAAGAATAGAGCATCACACATAGATTAGATAGATAGAAACATGTCAGTCACATATATAATAAGTACAATGACAGTGTTGGTTACTATACTTGTCATTTAGTGTTAAAATAAAGGATTTATTAAAAAAAAAATAAGTGTTTTCATGCACCCGTCTCTTTAAAAAAGCCGGCCAGCAATTCATCATCGGTACCCGACAATTTAGAACAGAAAGAAGAGAGCATCACACATAGATTAGATAGATAGAAACATGTCAGTCACATATAATAAGTACAGTGACAGTGTTGGTTACTGTACTTGTCAATTAGTGTTAAAATAAAGGATTTATTAAAAAAAAATAATAGTGTTTTCATGCACCCGTCTCTTTAAAAAAGCCGGCCGGCAATTCATCATCGGTACCCGACAATTTAGAACAGAAAGAATAGAGCATCACACATAGATTAGATAGATAGAAACATGTCAGTCACATATATAATAAGTACAGTGACAGTGTTGGTTACTGTACTTGCAATCTAGTGTTAAAATAAAGGATTTATTAAAAAAAAATTGGCGTGGGGTTCCCCGTAATTTTAGTCTCTAGCGGAGGTTAAGCAGACGGCTGGGGCAGATGTTTGAAGCCTGGGAAGGGGGTAATACCCACGGAGCTTCCCAGGCTACTAATATCAGCCCCCAGCTGAATACCTAACCTTTACTAGCTATTAAAATGGGGGACCCCAAAAGAATGACGTGGGTTCCCCCCTATTTTAATAGCTAGCAAAGGCTAGGCAGACAGCTGGGGGCTGATATTAATAGCCCAGGAAGAGTGGCATGAATATTGGCCCCCTCCCAGGCTAGAAACACCAGCCGTCAGCCGCCCCAGAAATGGCGCATCCATAGGATGTGCCAATTCTGGCACTTAGCCTCGCTCTTCCCACTGCCCTGTAGCAGTGGCAGTGGGGTAATAGGGTTGGAGTTGATGTCAGCTTTTAATGCCAGCTGACATCAAGCCCAGGTTAGTAATGGAGAGGTGTCTATCAGCATGCTCGCTCATCACTATGTGTAGGGTCTTTGGTTCTGACCCTGGCCCCTCTGCTTGTCTCCTTTTTTAAAGTTTGTGCCAGAGTCATGGGCGATGATTGCGCAGATTCATCTCCTGGTGGTCTTCGATAAGATGTTGCCGGTGGTGGTGCATGCTCAAAGTGAGATCTCAATTCATCATTTTACTGTAGACTGCCGGGAGATGAATCTACATAAGCACCGCCTGCAGCAAGATCGGCGCAAACTTTCTAAAAGGAGACACATACAGACAGAGGCAGGTAGAGGGGCCATGATAGAGCCAAACACCCTACCCACAGTCCCGCCTTTATGCACGATAGGTCATTATACCCAAACTTCAAAAGCGGATTAAAGAACAAGCAGGATGCGGATGTCTTCACTACAGGTATCTGTTGAATCTTTATAACAGCGCCATTATGGCCATGCCTTAAAGGAGTATTTCCATCTCCACGATCCTATTCCAATATGTAGTAGGTGTAATAATAAATATATAATATTAGCAAATACCTTCAATTAGAAATTTAGTATAGTTTTTCAGATTTGCTATGCCACTTTCCTCATGTGCAGGCATTGCAGGACCTTAGGTATCCATGGTTAAAACTACTGATATAGTGACAGTTAGCTAGTTGCAACTGGTCATATCCATGGATACCTAAGATCCTGCAATGGCCTTCACATGAGGAAAGAGACATAGAGAATAAGAAAAACTATACTACATTTCTAATTGAAGGTATTTGCTAATATTACTATTATTATTATTATACCTACTACATATTGGGATAGGATCTTAGAGATGGGAATACCCCTTTAAGTCTGGAACTTGATAGTCCAAAAATGTTACTATTCTGGCATCCGTGATAAATAATCCCAAAGTTGATGTTTATCCATAATTATCATTTAGTCCTTTATTATGCAGTGGTAGAAATAGCAGGTAGTAATCAGGAGGCAGACAACTGGCGTAGAAGACCTCTGGAGTAATGAGGTTTTACCTCTAGCGAATCACAATCCCAGAAGATAATATCTTATATATTCTGCATTCTGAAATATCTACTAGTCCAGCATTTGTTTGCTCAACATTATTAATCTGTTACTACAGACTTAATGCATGAGTCAAATGAACAGATTACATATGGTTTATAAACACATAAACAGATAATTAATGTAACAAGAGATGTGGAAGGGCAGCAAATAATACACTCATTTGTTTGAAGGCTGGAAGCAGAATTAACTTGGACGCTCTTTATAAAACGTATTGCTAGCTATGCCGAATACAGATATTTTTCCTCCCTTTGGCATCAATGGGCACTAAATGTATTCACAAGCTTTACAGTAATTAACAGCTCTTCACTGGAAAACTGCCAACAAGACCAACGTGACACTCTTCCTTTGAACGCTTGCAAAGTGCATAAGTAATTTATGTTGGATTAAATATCCCTTACAGGGACCCTTAAGTAACCCAATCACTTTAAACAAGCACCACATGTATGATCCCGCGGAGTGAAAATGTCAGACAGTGATATAACCTAATAGCACGGTGCCCCTACCTGTGCCGTTTTATCACATGAAATATTAGGAAACATAAGAGAAAATTAAAATATTCTAACCTGTTAAATGCACTGGGAAATATGGGAAAAACTTCAGGCAGGTGTTGCACCCCCACTTTTCCTTCTTGCGGGATTAACTTTTTTTTTTTTCTTTTTTAAATGTTACAATTTTGTGTTTGTACCTTTGTTTCCGTTAAAGGGAAAACAATAAAGGCTTAAAGTCTACAAGGGTCGAAATGGATTGTAGCCAAGAGCAAAAGAAAAGAGTGGTACAGCGTGCCATTGTACTCTCTGCTAAAGCACAGTGCCAACTCATCTTCCAGCCCATTATATAAAATTTAATTTAACCTGCTATGCAATTAATTCAGATGTTCAGCCTATTTTTCTCATGGCAGAATCACTCACACAATGCCTTATTTAAATATTAATCAGTCCTCTTTCAATTAGGACTAATTTGCTTCACAGGGTTTCTCTCATCTTCTGATTGCAGGAAAATGGAGGTAACTTGCAACGTTTGAGTATAATTAACATGGTATTTTTATAATACTGATACATCAAATAGGACCTTAATGAACCCCGCTGATTCCATTTAGTAAAGCATGCCTCAAAGTTATAATCAGCAGAAAAGCCTTTGCCATCTGTTTAAAATACTAAAGAACGGGATTTAAGCAGAATTGTTTTTCATAACTGCCGATTGCAAAGGTCTGAAAAGTCATTATTAATGCTGACTAATTGCTGCAAATTGAAACATGTTTTTCTGTACATAAACAGGGAGATGCTGCTACGGCTCATACTTAACCTGCCGCGATGGCGACTTACAAGGCTTTCCGTCAATGTAGCTAGATTTCTTTTAAAATGCAAATAGAGAAATTGAATAGAGAATGAATCCGGCAAGTTTTTTTTTTTTCAATATATCTGCCATGTGGATAACCTCTTTTTTTAATGTTTGCAGAACATGCAGTATTAAATCGCAATAAAACCAGATAAGATGCAAGGAGAGCAGCATATGCCGTCCGTTGGTTAGTCACTGTATGCAAAAGGTAAACAACTTAACATTTGCACATGGCTAATTGTTCACAAAATGTTCCATCTGCTCCGAGAAGGTTAAAGTTCATCTGAATGTGCTGCTAGGAGATCTAAGGAGCCAGATCACATGGCCAGGAGGCTGAAAGTGACCAGTCCTTTTAATGTTTTCTATGACTTTACTATTCTATATTAGCAAGAACTCATAATCATAAAGAAAATATATCATAATAAAAAAGAAAATAGGATAGAGGCAGCACTGGTTTTATTTATTTACCAGATCCACTTCTTTCTTTTTTCGCTCTATTATTTTTCACTCAATCCATTGGAGAGCTGCCTCTCTGCTGTTTTCATTCTAAGGGCTTGTTCACACGCATTTTTTGGCACAGATGGAAAAACAAACTGTAGCATTTTACAGTACCAGAAAAGAGAATTCGATTTCTGAAATTTCATGCACGTGCTGCTTATTTTTTCCTTGCAGATTTTAACCAGCAATGTGTTTTTTTTCAAATCTGGAGCATGTCAATTTTTGGGGAGTTTTTGCAGCATTTTTCACCCAATCAAATGAATGTAAAAAAAAAGCAAGTGAAAACGAATCAAAAACACATAATTAAGCGTATTTTATGCAGCATTTTTCCTGTTAACACTCTGGTTTTTGCTGCAGAAAATTAGTCTGCAGATATTCAACATGTGAGCATATCCTAATTTTGCAAGCAGTGTCTTGGCTTTGGTCTTTTGAGGACTTTTGAGTAGGGATGTGCGGACCCATGGAAGTTCGGGTTCTGGTACCCAACCGTACTTTATTCCAAAGTTCAGTTAAAATACCAGAACTGTACCTGAACCTAAACCAGAACTTGAACCCCATTGAAAACAATGGGGACCCGGACATTTGGGCTGAAAATTTTTCTCTCTCTGCAACGGACTTTCCCCAGAACGCAGAACATTGCAACGGACTTCCGGAAGAAGTCCGTGTTCGGCGTTTAGCACCGAACACTAACTGTCCAGTACGAACCCCAAACTTAAAAGTTCGGGTTCGCTCATCTCTATTTTTGAATACCCACGTGCAGGCTGTCAGGATATGCTACTACAAAATATCCTTAGATTTTATAGACAGACACACACAACATACTCTATATGAACAGAATTATTGGAACACATTTCTTTAGTATTGATTTCAGGTTTTTATTTCCGTCCAATTGTCACATTTAGCCGCCATACCAACATTTGTGAAAGAAGGGCTAATTCAAAGTAGCTCTCTGAATTCGAGCAGGGTAATGTAATAAGATACCACTGCAGCCAAAAGTTGGTTCATGACATTTCTTTTCTTTTAAATATTCCACATCAAGAGTGGTATTGAAAAGTTGAAGAGTTTAGGAACCAAAGCAACTCAGTTACAAAGTGTCAGACAACATAACGTTACAATGCGGAGTTGCCGAGTGTCAATGCTCTGCTGACTCTATAACTGCAGAATTCCAAACCTACAGTATATTAATACCAACACAAAAACCTTCCACTGGGAGCTCCATGAATTTTCATGACTGAGCAGTTGAATGCAAGCCTTCCATCACCAAGCACAATGTCAAGCGTTGGATAAAATTGTATAAAGCACAAAGATTTCACTCGTGAGTTGCTCAAAAAATCAATACACCTGTTAATATATATTTTACTTGGCATTCAGCACACCCTGCTATTATTGACATTTTATCATACCTGACATCTCCATTGTAAACATCAAAAGATCATTCCAAGAACAACAGATACACTGGGGTGGATTTTTTAAAGCACCACTTCAGCGTGTTTTTTTCAGCGCTGGAGTGGTGCTTTAAACCTAAGGTCCCTGCCACTACTCATATACTCACCCTCTGGCGTCTTCACCTTTCTTTGGTGCCACTCAGGTTGCACAGCGCCATCTTGTGAGTGCAACTTCTGACTGGTCGGAAATTCAGAAGTAACATCACAAGCTCTCAATGCAAGTCTATGACAGCCAGAACAAGGCCAGAACAAGGCCCCCATAGACTGGACACCTGGCAAGTCACAAATTGTCGGAGAGCGACGGGAACAACGGTGATAACAGACGAAGATGCTGAAGTTGAGTATAAGACAGGGGACCGGGGACTTGGATGTGAAAATAAAATAAAAAACACGCGAGTGGTGCTTTAACCAAAATGCCACAGAAATTGAGCCAGAATTCTGACGACCATGCTACTGTATATTTACTGTGTTAAGCATTTTTTTGTCTCACAAGGGGATGTAGCCTGTCAGGAAAGGTGTGCAACTTAAAGTATGCCACAATGTGACAAACATTTTTAAGGCAAAAAAATTGATCCATAATGAGCCATATTTATCCTCCAGCATGAGTCAATGTGATCATTTTGCCGCATCTAGTCTATTTCTAAATTTTCCAAATTTGAGACACTTTTAGTAATTCCGCCCTAAATTGACAGATGTTTAAACCCTAACAAGAATTAGCAGTGCTATTCACCATTAGAGAAATAATTCACATTCGGCTGTTTGTGAGTTTTTTCCAGGGAAATCCGATTCACAAAGAAGTTATTCTCTGTGATTTGAATGTCCCTTATAATGCTCTGGGGTCTCAACAGAACCCACAGCATAAAAAGTGTGAAAATTAAAAAAAAATAGTTGAACGGCCAGTAGCCACCATTTTGCTGCACAGAAGCGAACTACAAAAAATCCATCTTTTGGAGAATAAAGATTTTTGTAATATTCGAATAGAATAAAATTCCACTCAAATTTATTTGCTCATCTTTATTCACTATACTTTTCTGAAAATCGGTTAGGTAAGGGTCGCACACCATTAAAATTTTACTGCAAATATCAGTTTTTACTCTTAACTGGAATTTCCTTCAAAAGTTTACATATAAGTAATTTTACTAATCAAAGAAAAAATCTAAACCTAAAGTGTGAAAGCCTCATGTACAACAGGGGTTAACTAACAAAAACCTGTGTGAAGTTTGTTGAGGCTTTACAAGACTATAATGAGCAGATCTGAAAGACATTTCAATGGTGGTGTTGCAGCTTCTTTATGGACACTGTTCTTTGATAAACTGCAACAAAGGATACGAGAACACAAAGCATCTATAGAATGCACATCACTGTTCAAAGCATAGCATGGCATGTTAATTACATGATACAAATGCAGTTCTTACACAAGCTTATATCATCTATTCAAAGATACTTTTGGACTGAAGGATGAATGTCACCTATGGTCATGATTTATGGTACATATTCCACAAAAGTGGAAAGGAAAGTGGACATTGTACATATGTTATTTTCACATTTTTTAACTACTAAATTATCATATGAAATATTAGTAATTAATATACCCCATTTGAATTTAGTTTAAAGGGGTTATCAAGGTCCGCATTCACAGCCTTTGAAGAGGAGTGGACCAACGTTCTACAGGCCACAATCAACATCCTGATCTACTCTATGCGAAAGAGATGTGTTGCACTGGGGGAAACAAATGGTGGTCGCACCAGATACTGACTGGTTTCTGACCCCCTCCGAACCCCTCCCATACTGTAAAACTGCACATTTTAGAGTGGCCTTTTATTGTGGCCACCCTAAGGCACACCTGTGTAATAATCATGTTGTCTAATCAGCATCTAACACAGATTTAGAGAGAGAAAAAGGCCTTTTGTGTACATAGAAAAAGTTTTAGATCTTTTGAGTTCAGCTCATGAAAAATGGGAGCAAAAACAAGTGTTGCATTTATATTTTTGTTCAGTATATTTACACATATAATTGAGATCCCCTGAGAAAAGTCTTTTTTCTAAGCTAAACAAGCTCAACTTTTTCAACCCCTCATCATATGAGAGGCCCCCATCCCTTGTAATAATCTAGTTGCTGCCTTTGAATTGACTCTAACTTCTGAATATGCTTTTTAAGATATGGAGCCCAAAACTGGATCCCATATTCTAGATGTGGCTTCACCAGTGATTTATAAAGGGGTAACAGTACATTGGGATCGCGGGATTTTATCTCTCTTTTTATATGTCCTAAAATCTTATTTGCTTTTGCGGCTGCTGCTTGACATTGAGTAGTGCTGCTTAGCTTATTTGTAACCAGAATACCCAAGTCCTTCTCCTGTTCTGTAGTCCCGAGTATCCTCCCATTTAATGTATATGCAGCAATAGGATTACTCCGTCCTAGGTGCATTACTCTACATTTATCTACATTAAACCTCATCTGCCAAGTGTATTCCCATTCAGTCATCTTATCCAGATCGTTCTGCAATATCGTAATATCAAGATCAGATTTTAATATCCTACATAGTTTGGTGTCATCAGCAAAAACTGACACTTTACTCTCAATCCCATCCACAAGGTCATTAATAAAGAGGTTAAAAAGAATCGGTCCTAGCACAGATCCCTGCGGTCCCCACTGCTGACTATCTTCCATATAAGAAACATACAATTTATGACAACTCTTTGTTTCCTGTCATTTAGCCAATTCCTTACCTATCTACATATAGTTCCCCCAAGTCCTTGCTTCTGTAGCTTCAGTATCAGGCTGTTATATGTTACAGTATCAAATGCCTTTGCAAAGTCCAGACAAATCACATCAGCCGCATTACCAACATCCAGATTTGGACTTACCTCCTCATAGAACCCCAACTTGTTGGTTAGACACAACCTATTTTTCATGAATCTGTGCTGATTACATTTATATTATTCTCTGCGATATAACTCTGCAGTTCATCTCTTATAACGCCCTCAAAAACTTTGCACACAACTTATTAGAAAAACCACAGCCACAATGACAAAGAAAAAAAGACAAATAAGAAGAAAATAGTCTTCAAAACAGAAACAACTTAAAAGAAGAATTTGGTGCAAAACAAAAGAACGGCCTTAAGGCTATGTGCACACGGTGTTTTTTATGCGTTTTTGATGTGGTAAATCCGCGTGGAATTGGCCCCAAAAACGCATTGCAAACCTTATCCCTGCATTTTTTCTATGGGATTTGGTAAGATCTGTGCACATGATCAGGATTTTTCCTTACAGAATTTCATGTGTATTAAAAGAAGCAGCACGTCCATTCTTTGTGCGTTTTTGCCTGCGTTTTTCCTATACAATGCGTTGGAAAAAACGCATGCCAAATCCGCAGGCAGAAACGCATCAAAAGCGCAGAAAAAGGCATCGAAAACGAAAATCCGCAGTGTTTTTGCTGCCAAGAGGTGCAGAACCTTGCAGAAACGCTGCAGAAATTTCTGCAAGCAAATCCTGATCGTGCGCACATACCCTAAAACAGCAATTAATACACAAAAATAGCTACAAATGGATTAATGGATCAAGCTCTTTCCCATACATTATAAGGGGTAGGTATTCTATCTGTGAAAAACACGGAGAGAACTCGCATGTGAAAAACTTGTTACAGAACTGTAAAAGAAGTTTGGGACGTTACTAAATATGCCACAATATTTTTTCCTACTATTGGCTTGTTCTAATCAGAATTGAGATGGGGGGCAGTTCATTTGGAATATGCCAGTAATTTGCAGTATAAAAAGGTACCTCAAATATTTTCTAGTGTTGCCCATAAAACATTCATGAGTTAAGAAAATCAATAAATGTGTCAAAAAGAAGCATGACATGTTTACAAGATATGCATTAAAATACCAACAAATAATTCTGCATAAGCAAGCTGCTTTGAGTTTGATAAAGTGTATATCTATTAGATTAAACCTTATGAATGCTTTATGATTATCTAAATATTTTATCAATCCACATAGCGATATCGCACAAGCAGCGCGAGATAATCTGATGCATGTATAACGACATGATATATGAAAAATCTGGAATTAAAAGTGTGTCCAAATGAGAGCTGAATATTTATCAATGAAACCATCTTCAAAGTAAGTAATGATTCTGCCCTGTGTATCACAGCACTTGCTGACATTTTTCTTACGTGTCTTTGATTTCATGTTGCTTTGTTGTGCGTACAAGTAGATGAAATATGCCCATCCCCCCTACATTTTGAATAGCAGAGCACATAACCATTCCCATGGCATCCTCCTTATTTCACTACCTATAAATGCTTCTGACAACTTAGATTACTATGTAAAAGAAATGGATACTGGATTTCTCATTGACGATGAAGCCTTTTCTGTAGGTGGCCAAGTGTCTTTTAACATAACAGCAGCAAGCTGTTGAACTGCCCGCAATTAAAGAGGGATTATATGATAATACTTAATATGGTGAGACATACCAAAATATTTATTTCCAGTAGCTTTAATACAGCTGAAATATTCTACGGCCTGCACTTAGGTTGTAATAACTTACATAAGTCCGAGAGCCCAACATGAGTTACAATTTAATTTCACTGTCTAACCTATACACAATAGGGACAATTTTCAAGCACCACTCCAGCATTTTTTTTATTGCAGACCTGGAGTGGTGCTACTAAACTTAGTTCTTTGAACCGGGTCTCATACTTACCAGCCGAAGTCTTCATCTTTTATCCAGTGTTTGCTGGCGTGATCCGGAAGTCACAACTCAATGTAAGTCTATGAGAGCCAGAACAAGGCTCTTATAGACTTACACTGAGAGCTTGTGACCATTACCTCTGGCTTAGCTTCTTAGAGCCCTGTTCCTGCAAGCTTACTAACCGAATGCCATTATTTCCCAACAATAGGGCACAGAGAGAAGACTGTGAGTCTATACCAAGAAAGTAGCACTCCTTAGAAGGTTTGTCCATTTATAGACCTTAGAATAGATGGCCAAAAAGTGAGTCGTCCACTTCTGATGTCGCTCTATTAGACAGGCCTAAAATATTTATTTCCAGACTTGGTTTGACTATAGATAGTACTGTGCAAAAGTTTTAAGGAGGTTTGGAAAAACTGCTACAAAGTAAGAATGCTTTAAAAAATAAATGTTAAAGGTCTATTTTTATCAGTTAACAAAATGCAAAGTGAATGAACAAAAGAGAAATCTATAATTACTTGAATATTTGGTGTGACCACCCTAAGACATCAAAACAGATTTATTCTTCTAGGTACAGTTGCACAAAGTCAGAGATTTTGCCAGATTATAATCAGGTGTATGAGTGATTATATTAAACATGTGATAAGGATAATTTTCATATGTAGGATGAAACACAGTTATTAGCTGAAACAGAAACAGCTGTGTAGGGATCTTACAACTGGGTAAGGAACAGCCAAAGTCTGCCACAAAGGTAAGTTTGTGGAAGACAATTTCATGTCACAGGTCATACAACATGGCAAGACTGAGCCGAGCAACAAAACACAAGGTAGTTAACCACATCAGCCTGGCCTCTTTCAGGCAAAGATTTCAATGCAAACTTGGGTTTCAAGATATGCTGTTGCAGGTATTTTGAAAAAGCACCAAGAAATGGGCAACATTGGTGGGCCAAGTAAACTTAGTGGAGCAGATAAAAACACATGAAAACATATTTTCCTTTGAAGTTGGAAGATGGCCAGCAGTGTGATCAGCTCAGAACTGACAGAAACCAGTGGGACCCAGTTACATCCATCTACTTTTTAGAGGAATCTGATCAGAAGTGGTCTTCATGGAATAATTGTGGCCAAAAAGCTATATATTTCACGTGGAAACAAGGCCAAGTGACTCAACTATACACAAAAACTTAGAAGCAGGTGTCCAGAAAGATGGAAGGAAGTAGGTGGTCAGAATAGACTGGTTGTAGCAGAAGGCAGATTGTTCACAGAAGGTCTGGAAAGTGATACAATAATGAGTGTCTGCAGGGAACAATGAAGCATGGTGGAGGATCCTTGCAAATTTGGGGGTGCATTTCAGGAAATGGATTTGATGATTTGATCAAAATTATTGTTGTCCTTAATGCTGTGAAATACGGGCAGATACTTATCCATCATGCAACACCATCAGGTAGGTGTCTGATTGGCTCTAAATGTATTGTGCAACAAGACAACCCTAAAACGTACAGCCAATGACACTAAGAGCTATCTTCAGTGTAACTAAGAACAAAAATTCCTGGAAGCGATGATACGGCTCCACAGAACCGTAATCTTAACATCATCAAGTCTGTCTGGCTTGATATGAAGATACAGGAGAATCTGCACAAGCCTACATCTACAGAAGATCTGCGGTTAGTTCTCCAAGATATTTGGAGCCACCTCCCTGCTGAGTTCCTTCAAAAACTGTGCTCAGGTGTATCTAGAAGAATTGATGCTGTTTTCAAGGCAAAGGGCAGTCACACCAAATGTTATTTTGATTTAGATTTCTTTTTTGTTTGTTTTTTATTTAGCATTTTATTAATTGCAAAATATAAATTATAAACTATTAATACTTCTATTCTTCTATTTCAGAAAGCAATCTTACTATCTTACTTTGCAGCTTTCATCCACACCTGCCTAAAACTTTTGCATAGTACTGTATATTAAATTATTGCTCTTTTAGTTGAATGAGCACCAAGTTATACTGTATTTGCCATGTAGGGGGCAGATGCAGGAGAAATGCAAGATTTCCTATTTATAATAGCCAGGACAGCTTGAGTCTTTCTTTTTTCCATTTTGCCGGTCCCCCCAAAAAAAAGATTGCATCTGTAGCATAATATTACACAACGTTTCATACTCCTAATGTCAAAACACATCATATTTCCAAAGTATATGCATAATATAGCCAGAATATAATAAAAAAAAATCTTAACAGACTATACAAATTTAACAGTCTAGTTGTTGTCTTGGAAATGAGATAGTATAAGTGACTCATACATAAAATTTTGATGAGAAGAAGCAATAACAAAATAGACATCTACCTCTTTGTAATTAGTTTTCTCATTAAAATAACTAGAACTTTTCCACTGAGCAGAATCATCCATATTCATGCTTTACTGTTTTCAAAGATTACATCTATTTCGTTTGAAACCATTTGCAGAAAAAAAAAACCCTTCAAACTTGTGTTTCTTCTTACTTTACGAAGTCTTACAGATGACATTTTTAACCTACAAACGTCTCAGTTACCAAATTAAATATTAACTAATAGAATGTATAATATTGGTATCTGAACAAGTATCAGAAAATGCTGAATATTTTTCAATCTGTATTAAAAGTAAAAAATAAAAAATAATATAAACTCCCCTCCCCAGAAAACAGAAACCATTTGAATTTCTCCTCCAACAACAGAATACGAGAAGATGATGTGCCAGAGGAAATACTCAAGTAAAGCAGGAACACTTCAAAATTGCTACCACCATAAGTGATGCAACTTGGAGAAGAGCAGCTACATCGGAAAAACAATACTGTCAAAAAGATCTACTTTCATGGAATTAACACCTAACGTAGATTCTTCTCGGTTTACTTTGACCATTAATACCCTTTCTTTATTATTTCACGTTTTATTCACTGTGAGAGGGTTACAAAAGACTGAGCATTCTTAGTAGAAAGACAAAGGCCATTTCCCTGATGGATTTTGCTTCAATAACCTATATTACCGTGAGATGAAAGCTAGACTGTATATAAAGAAGCAAGACACAATAATGTAACTCAAACACATACAAAAGAGTTCTTGGGAGTCTCAATGAAGTAGACAGCATTGCAGAATGAAAAAAAAAAAATCAAAAAGCACCATAAAGTAGCACGAGGCAGTAACATAATGTTACAATATTGGTACAAGGAACAAATAAAGATATAGCTAAATGGAAAATAAACTTTGTAGCTCACTAAAGCTGCCTGGCAAATGATATCTATTTTTGATAGATGGGAAATTTCTCATCTAATTATTATGCTTGACCCAACATAAATAATGCCTCTTATTATTCATTGCATTCAGGCTGTGGCTGTTAATTGGGAAGTAGGACATTATTATTAGGCACATAACAGTGAATTGTTTCATGTGTATAATACCTGTATCTGTAAAGGTGCATTTACACTGCTCGTTTATCATGGATGAGCATTCCTAGGAACATTCGATTGATGATAATTGTGCAGTATAAACAGATTGGCAATCACTCGACAATCGGGTGGAATGGTCTTTTGGTTTGCACCAAAGTTGATCTTTCTTGGTAGAACACTGTTATGTGTAAACAGGACCTGCGCTGCCGAGAACCATGGCAAGCTATGTGCACTGAACGATCTATTACTTTTTGTTCACTGCGCATCTGAAGTGCAATCTGCCTGTGTATACAGACAATTTAATGACCTGCTGACCAAGTACTAGAATGTTGGCTGGCTAGTATAAAAGGACTTTAACTCTAGATTGCAAGGCATGACAAAGACAGTCACTGATTTCAAGTAGGTTTGTGTAATCCTTCAATTCTCCTGTGGGGGAGCTGCAGGGAAATGAAATACTTCAAAAAACAAAAAAAAGTATACCAGCCCACTGGGTGTATATAGTCTTAATCCAAGGCACGGACCATGCTCCTGTGTAGCATTCCAATGAAAATCCAAAAATGCTTCTTTAGTCCAGCCACATGGATAAAGCATCAAATCTTCTTTATTGAATGTTGAGCAAAAACACGTTGTATCAGAGTAACATCATAAAATGAAGTACAGAGCCTACGCGTTTCGAGCGGTAAATCCGCTCTTAATCATGGCTCGAAACACGTAGGTTCTGTACCTTATTTTATTATGTTATTCTGTTACAACATATTTTTACTCACGATTCAATAAAGAAGACTTTATACTTTATCCATGTGGCTGTACTAAAGATGCATTTTTAAATTAAATACCAGCTTTCCTGACTGATGACAGCTTGCCAATGGGGTTTCCAGAAACATCTTGCAATCAGTTTATCATTGACAGTCAATTCTATAGAAAAATATTCTAAAGTGGCAACCCCTGGCTTTAGATTATTAGTATTTTTCCCTAAACCAACCGGATCCACCCAAATGTTCATGCACCATAATGCCAAGGATGGATTCAATGTAAAAAGTCTATATACACAATTCAAAGTGACCATATTTCATACATCTATCCAAGGACAATCAAGGTTCTAATAATTGCCTCTCGATACTTTATTTTCTTCAATGTAAGATGTAACTTAAAACTTGACATTCCCTAAGGTATTAATGATTTAAGTGGTTGTACAAAGTGCACAAATTCATGTGATGCCAACAAAACATGCAAGTTGGCAATTTCGTGGAAATACAGAGTGTTTGTGTGACCTACATTTCGTAAATGCACTTTTCATTGTTTTTAGAACACAGACTTTCTGTATTTAATATAATCCTACAAAAGCAATTTCAAAATGACTTTAGTACTTTTTCCATTTCACTATTTGTCTAAATCCCTTAACACAACACATTACAGTTATGTAAGTGGTATTTTTTCAATATAAGTCATAAAATAATGTTTTTAAAAATAGAGTGAATAATATTTCTGAATGTGAAAAGATACAAAGTGGTAGACTACATTTCTGTTACAAAGCTATGTAAAAATCTGTTAATCTAGCGTAAAAAGGCACAAGCTAAACATACAAATAAGTACATTTTTTGGAATAAATATATTTTCTAGGGGTTTTTCATGAACCAGAACAGAAAGCCGCCCTGTAGGAGAATGATATTAGCAATAACCATACTTAGTTTTGTGGTCATATTAATGCTTATGGAGGTGGAGGATGTGGTCTTGAGAGATTGAAATTAAATGTGGTCACTAAAATTAGGGTGATAAAACAGATAAACCAAAATAAAAACTCTGTGCATCAAGAATGAAAAAATGAGGCACTCACCATTCCTTTTAAAGTTAGTCCTTTATTCCATGATATGGGACATGTAAGCAGCAGGCAGGTGGTGCGGGGAGAGAAAGATAGGCGTCTTTCTCTCCCCGAAAGCACTGTCGGCCGCTTACATGTTCCATATCACAGAATAAAGGACTAACTTTTAAGGGAATAGTGAGTGCCGCATTTTTCATTGTTTATGCACAGAATCTGAATTTAACTACAGTTGAGCACCACCACCAAACTTGATTAACCGTGAAAGTTCATATAAAGGTGGCATTTCTCTTTTGTTACAAATGGTATGGTACCGAAGACACTTTAAAACAATAAACCAAAATAAAGAAGACCACAGAAAACTGATGTCAAAGGGTACTAGAGAGTAACCCAATCACAACAGATTATCAGCCAGTAAACTTTGACCACGGTGTGTTTGAGTGGCTGTCAAAATGTACCATGAATTCATGTAAATCGTTAAATGATTAATTTATGGACCAAATCGACTTCAATGTTTCAGTGTTTCCCTATTTTCATCACCCCAGGTTTTGGGTCTCACGTAGAGATAGTCAAATTTATTGGAGTGGATTTGAATTCTTCATGAATTTTATAAAAATCCATATTCTCCAGAATATAATTTTTTTGCAATTCATTCTGTGCAAATTGTGATGACGTGTGCTGCCACCTTACAAAGCGCTTTGTAGGCCGAGACTTCTGGCCGCGACTGGGTCCAGGACGTCGCTGCGCATGCCAATTGTAAGGTTGCTACATTATTATGTCACAGCGTTCGCCTCAACCTTATGATGCATGTCCGCAGTCACATCCCTGCCAAGTGCGAAGAGACCTGAGGTTTCAGTGTGCAGCAGAAATAAGAAAAGGAACTGAGGACAGCTAGCAGTAGGGGTGGCCAGAGAGGTATTAGTTATTTTTTTTCACACATTTTATGATGATTATGTTCTGTTGTCTCTTCAGACCCCAGAATATAATGAAAGACATTCAATTCACAGAGAATAAATTCACTGGAAATAGAATTTTCTGGTTTGGCGATTTCGAATCTCATCAGATCTGCTCATCCCTAGATTCATGCCATTTGATCTCCTGGTGTTGGCAGATGCAAATATTGTTATTATTATTTTTTGATTGTATAGCACTATCATATTCCACAGCACTTTCCAGACATCATCATCGCTGTCCCCATTAGGACTCACAATCTTAATTCCCCCCCAGTATGTCTTTGGAATGTGGGAGGAAACCGGAGAAACCCAAGCAAACATGGGGAGAACGTTCAAACTCCTTGCAGATGTTTCCTTGGTGGGATTTGAACCCAGGACCCTAGTGCTTCAAAGCAACAGTGCTAACAATCATCAACATCTACAAAAGGTTGTAGAAGGTAAAAGGCAGAAGCTATGCTGTGATCATTGATAAGAATCCTAGAGTAAAGTTCCTTGTTAAGCTGACTTAAAGAGGACCTGTCACTTGCCAATAATGTTTAATTGTTTTATCTGTTCTCCTGAATCTGGCGCTGTTATTTATTTGTTTGCTGCGCCTCACCATTCATGAAATATGGTCCCTTTTTCCTTTTCTGTAGATCTATTCTACAAATCTACAAGTGGATGTGGTCCTTAAGAAGGCTCCCAAATAGAAGAGTTCAGTGTCACGCCCTATTGGCTATCAAGACTAAATTTACAGAAAAGGAAGAGGTGGATATATCTAAGTAAAGGAGAAACGTATCAATGGTTGAGGGGGGACATAATAAATGTGTACAAATATGTTAGGGAACAGTATAGAGATCTTGCCCGGGATTTGTTCAAAAGGAGGGATATTACGGTAACAAGAGGGCATTCACTAAGACTGGAAGAGAAAAGGTTTCAGCACCAGCATAGGAAGGGGTTCTTTACGGTAAGCGCAGTGAGAATATGGAATTCACTGAGTGAGGAGATGGTAATGTCGGATTCACTAAACCAGTTCAAGCGGGGACTGGATGCATTTCTAGATACCAGGCAGATTTCAGCATATACTTAAAAATAGAATAAAATAGTAGGTTGATACAGGGATTTATTCTGACTGCTGGTTTCAGAGTCGGGAGGGAATTTTTCCTCAGGTGAAGATTGCCTAAATCATTTGGGGTTTTTGCCCTCCTCTGGATCAACTTTAGCAATTACAGAACTAACAGGTCGAACTTGATGGACGCAAGTCTTTATTCGGCTTTACAAACTATGTTATGTAAAACAAGAAACAATGACAGATTCAGAACAGCGGCATTTACATCAGGTAATATAAATGCATATACATGGCAAGTGACAGGTCTTCTATAATCGGTGCACACAATTGGACTCTCTCCAGATACATTTGTTGTAGAGATCCCTTTGGAATCCAAATTCAATCACCTCTAATGGTGAGGTCTCCATCATTCAGCCTACCATGATCTAACAGGAAAATAGAAAAGCATTTACAGTAGACAATCACTACAGCCGACCATGCATGGTGTACTGTCCTGAGAAGAAGACCTACTCAAGTCAACATTTTGCATCATATACTGTAATTGCAGCCTATAGAATTGTTTGTATCCCGTATACCGGTAAATTACATTTACAATTATTCTACTTGGTTCCCTTTAAGTAGATAGGGTCTAATTATGGCTGCCTTCGAATTGACCGGAATCATTGTACTGCATAATTTAGACACATTTGTTTAAGAACATGCACATTTTATATATAACTTGGGCATAAAATTTAACTGAAAGTACAAAACAGAAAATTAATGAGGAATATTAATGCAACTACTATATATTGCCTAAAGTAAAATAAAAATATCTGCATATAAATATCCAATTAACCATATAAGACTTGTTTTAATTAATAATGCTCGTAAAATGTTAAGTGTTTTCTTGCCAAGCAACCTCATTTTATGGAACTCAATCTAAAAGTATACGTGCATTGAATAAAAACATGTCGTTCCCAATGTGCACATGATTAGATTCTGAACAATTCCAACCATCTATACTCAGAAATATGCAAATATGAAACAAAGATATAAAAAACCTTACTTGGTATTGAACTGTGATTTTTCCCCTTACTAATGGTATTTGCTTGCTCAGGGATATTTATTTGGACTATCTACCACTACACAATATTTAATCATTCTTGGTTCACCCATTCGCTCATCTGGTGCACACACGTTTTTTTAACGAAGTATGAATTTTTAATGTTCTTGCAATAAAATGTGATTATTTTTAGCATTACTTAATCGCCTTTGCACAGTCTTTCGTTTAGGTATAATGCATATTTTGGTGCTTTTTGGCATAACATAGCTTACTGTGATGTGCATTGTTTAGGTTTCGACTATTGCAATACATAGTAAGAATGACGGACTATAGTCATCATACATGTAGAAAAAAGGGAGATCAAAAAGATCAAGCTCAGCTCACCCTCTTGCACTCGAATGCCAGGAACAGCTGCAGTGCCGCAGCGGTAATGTAGATAGGAAGAAGTGGGGACGTTCCAGCATCCAAATAAAATAAAAAATTTATTGAAGCATCATAAAATCAAAAAGATGGTCACAACCAACCACAATGGTTTTTAGCATTCCAAACGCATTTCAGACCTTGCAATGAATAAAGACGCAAGGTCTGAAACGTATTTGCAACGCTATATACCATTGTGTTTGGTTGTGACCATCTTTTGGATTTTATGATATGCTTCAATACATTTTTTGTTTTATCTAGATGCTGGAACGTCCCTCCTTCCTCTCTCTATAATCATCATACAAGTACAAAAGTGAACACGCATTTTCTTGAAGTATCTTCATGAAGCAAAATTCAGTGAGTACGACGAAGTCTATCAGACGCTGTGTGTACATACCCCAAGAAAGCTGCAGTTTAATTCAAAGAATCAATGTAGGCAATCTTCTGTGAGATAAGACAAAGTAGTAGAACAAATGTCCTAGACTTCAGGCCGATGGGTCGCACTTTACCTTATACAATATAACAAGCTCATCAGCAATAAGTACAGGACCAGGCGAGGAGGTTGGGGTTGCCTTTTGACCGTAAACGGTCAAAATGTTATAAACAACCAAAAGATGTCCATAAGACGATCAATGTGGTTTTAGTATCGCCCCAAACAATCTATACCTGATTTAAATGCAGTTAATTCCAAAAACACAAAAAATAATAAGAATCTCAATGTAGAATTCTCTCCTTTGTCTGCAGTGAGCAGCATTGAAAAAAATATTGGATTTAATTGAAAACTACCATGGAGACCAATTTAAGTACTTGATTGACATTCATTCAATGTTAATAAGAACAATGTTCTGTGAAGGTCACAAAGAAGTGATTTAAAGAGATGATAAAAAGAAAAACAATTATTTCTGTTGTGAAAATCCACGGATCTGTTTCTACAGGTAATGCTACTGCAAATTAGTAAATGAAGAAGCAAATTTTACATTTCTCACCCTCAACCACACAAAACATTACTACTGGCTTCTTTTGTAATTATATTATTCCTCAATTATAAAAAAATATATTTTATGAGATATGTTAGGTGTGTGTTACACGGTGCCTTCAGACGCTTTTACCATAGCTCTGCAACATTGCTGTTTGGGTTGCCCTGGCTTCTAAGACACAGCCAAACCACAGATTAATGAAACATGACCACAGAATCACATTATGAACACTGTGGCCTGGAGGCAAAGCTTGAAGATCCTCAGCCCCACTTAGAAACCGGGATTCCCTAACTACTATTTTCAATTTATAATAATAATAATAATAATAATGTATTTTTGAGGCAGAGGGGTCTTTAAGCACCCTCCAGGTCCAACACCAAGGTGCAACTATAAACTCTGCACCCTCTAGCAATAAATCTGTTTAGATCATAGTCATCGTGGAGCATGTAAACCTATGGAGGTACCAGTCATGGAACAGTTGGCTCATTTTAATGTACAGGTGCATCTCACTAAATTTAAATATCATCAAAAAGTTAATTTATTACAGTTCTTCAATACAAAAAGTGAAACTCATATATTAAACAGAGTGATCTATTTCAAGTGTTTATTTCTGTTAATGTTGATGATTATGGCTTACAGCCAATGAAAACACAAAAATCATTATCTCAGTAAATTAGAATACTTTATAATAACAGCTTGAAAAACATTTTTAAAATCCGAAATGTTGGCCTACTGAAATGTATGTTCAGTAAATACACTCAAAACTTGGTCGGGGCTCCTTTTGCATCAAATACTGCATCAATGTGGTGTGGCATGGAGGCGATCAGCCTGTGGCACTGCTGAGGTGTTATGGAAGCCCAGGTTGCTTTGATAGCAGCCTTCAGCTCGTCTGCATTGTTGGGTCTGGTGTCTCTGATCTTCCTCTTGACAATACCTCATAGATTCTCTATGGGGTTAAGGTCAGGCGAGTTTGCTGGCCAATCAAGCACAGTGATATTGTTGTTTTTAAACCAGGTATTGGTACTTTTGGCAGTGTGGACAGGTGCCAAGTCCTGCTGGAGAATGAAATTTCCATCTTCAAAAAGCTTGTCGGCAGAGGGAAGCATGAAGTGGTCTAAAATTTCCTGGTAGACGGCTGCACTGACTTTGGTCTTGATAAAACATAGTGGACCTACACCAGCAAATGACATGGCTCCTCAAACCATCACTGATTGTGGAAATTTCACACTAGACCTCAAGCACCTTGGATTGTGTGCCTCTCCACTCTTCCTCCAGACTCTGGGACCTTGATTTCCAAATGAAAATTGGAACTCTGGGACCTTGTAAGGTGTGTCAATGACTGCCTTCTGGACATCTGTCTAGTCAGCCGTCTTCCCCATGATTGTGGAGCCTACTGAAACAGACTAAGGGAACTTTTTAAATGCTTAGGATGCCTTTGCAGCTGTTTTTTGTTAATTATTTTAATTTACTGAGATAATGACTTTTGTATTTTCATTGGCTGTGAGCCATAATCATCAACATTAACAGAAATAAACACTTGAAATAGATCACTCTCTTTGTAATGTCTCTATATATGAGTTTCACTTTTTGTATTGAAGAACTGAAATAAATTAACTTTTTGATGATATTCTAATTTAGTGAGATGCACCTGTATGTCCAAGATCACTATCTAGCCAAATCCCTAAAGATAATGTGTAAGTAAACCACAATATAAATAGGGCAACATGGTGGTCTTATATCGCTGGGGTCTTTGGTTCAAATCCCACAGGACATCTGCAAGGAGTTTGTATGTTCTCCCCATGTTTCTGTGGGTTTCCTCTAGATATTCTGGTTCCCTCCCACACTCCAAAGACATAATGGTAGGGAATTTTGGTTGTGAGCCCCAATGGGGACAATGATGTTGTTTGTAAAGCGATGTGGAAATTAATGGCACCATATAAGTGAGTAAAATAAATAGAATATCAATCTAAAGAACACCATCAACAGTTTGGGGATTGAAGAAGAGCGTCTTGTGAACATAAAGAGAAATCATAAAATTGTACTACTAACCATGATTCCTTTCTTGTATGGTCCGGCCATGATGTTCTTTACATGAAGAGCATAAGGTATTTGCCCTGTAGGGTTGCCGGCTACCTGGAATAGTATAAGTGTAATAAAAAAAAAAATTAGACACTCCAACGCTAATAACAGGGTCTCTACTGAGTCACCCTGAGGAAAAGAAGGTAGTTGGGTATTGCACTACAAGTCACTTACAGGCATCAACAGTACATGTCTTGGTGTCTTTTTATCTAAAATGGCCTTCAAAACAAAAAAATCTAATATGTAGGTTTAAAAAAAAATCATTATTTTCAAACTTTGGGCTTGACAGGATTTTATATTTTGGGTAGAAATCCATTTTTCTGTGTGTAATTGTATTAGGTTAGCTAAAATCCTATGTTGACAACCTGTAATATGTGTACGCCTAAGGTATATGCCATATCATCACAGGGTGCTCACACTATGGTGAGCTTGATCATAGTCTTGAGGCATACTTGGCTGGTACCGAGGGCAAACATATTTTGGTGTGTTTCTTTTTGATTTTTTCTTATCAAACTTCAAGAGGTTTTTAATATGTCTTAACAAATAGACATACATGAAAAAGCACATGAACTAAAAGAAATAATAAAAAAAATGCCAATAAAACCAATGTGGATTCTGTCTTAACCCAAATACTGTGCAATTAAAGAGGATGTCCACTACTTTAATATTCATGACATATCCTTAGGTTTGAATAGGTGGCGGAAGTGCAGTAACCAGCCGTGGCCACTAACAGTAGATGGAGTAGCTCCGTAACTGAGCACTTCCGACAGCCGCCGGCACAGAGAACAGCTGATTGGCGGGGTGTCGCACCTTCACCGATCAGACATTGATGACCTATTCCAAGTATAGGTCATCAATTTTGAAGTAGTGAACAGCTTCTTTAATATTCAACTAGTACTGCATTGAGAAATACTTATATACCGAATAGTCATTACATTAAAAGGGATCTGTCACTAGATTTCAGAATATAAACTGTATACATTAATAAATTGATGCCAGATGACCTGATAGGGCTGGTGGACTTACATTTAAAATCCATGTCAAAATAACTGAAAATCCTTTCTTTGCCTTTATACACGAAGGAAAATTTTATGAATCCAGCTAAGCAGGACTCAAAAAATGCTCATCTATATTACTTGATTACACATTCATTTTGATATTCATTTTCAAAGTAAGGTCTAAGGTCATCAGGCAAGAAGTAAACAGTGCTTGAAGTTAATGTGTTTGAAGCATGCAAAATGATATGAAAAACTTTGTCAAGGGCCAAATTGTACAGTCGTGGACAAAAGTTTTGAGACTGACATAACATTTGACTTTCACAAAGTTTGCTGCTTCAGTGTTTTTCGATCTTTTAGTCAGATGTGTCTATGGCTCCTGAAGTACAATTATAAGCATTTCATAATTTTTTAAATGCTTAACATTTGTGCAAAAACTCAAAATTTACACTGTTCACCCTCATTTTGTCTCATGTTTCTTCCAGCATGATGAAGCACCATATGACAAAGCAAAATGGGTTGTCATCAGTCAAGATTTGGTTAAGAATCTGATATCCAGGTGCCTGGTCAAATTCAGAAGTCTTGAAAAATTAGGATCAACACTATAAATATTCAGTCTTTGCACACACGTGATATATTTGTCAAAAGTTGAAAAAGTTATGAAATGCTTATAATTGTACTTTAGTAACTACACAAACATCTGACTAAATAATCAAAAAACACTGAAGCAGCAAACTTTGTCAAAACCAAAATTAGTTTCAATCTAAAAGCTTTTGTAAAGACTAGACCTCTGAGTCAGAGCAGTCAGTGGGTAGTACCTACTAGTCCAAAAAATCACTACAAATGAACCCGCAATAGGGGTATGTGCACACAAGACTCATTGATGTGAGTGGGGAACGCATGGTAGCAAGTTGGGTCCATTCCCACAAAAGATCTACTGAAGCATGAATTGCAACAAAAATATTGTCGGCTATGCCAAAAATGTTTTAGAGCACCCAGTGCACTGCTGTTGGCTGGGTATGGTCACGGCCCCATTATCAGTATTTGGTCAGTATTTTTTCTCAGGAGTGAGAGCCAAAACCAGGAGTGGGTGATAAATGCAGACGTGGTACACATGTTTCTATTATACCTTTTCTCTGATTGTTCCTCACCTGGTTTTGGCTCCCACTCCTGAGAAAAAATACTGACCGAATATTGACCAAAAACTGATAGTGGGTCCGTAGCCTAAGGGGCACTGTGGCAGCCTAGAAGTCAAAGTTGCTTATCCCTACCAATTGTAAAAAAGACTACAATGGGCATGTAAGCATCTGAACTGGACCATGGAGAAATAAAAGAATGGTGGCCTAGTCTAATAAATTGATTTTTTTAATGCATCTTTAGTCCAGCCACAAGGATAAAGCAAAAAATTGTCTCTATTGAATATTGAGTAAAAACATGTTGTAACAGAATAACATCATAAAATGAGGTGCGAATCCTAGGCGTTTCGAGCTGTTAACCCACTCTCAATCAGTATGCCATGAATAAGAGTGGATTAACCGCTGGAAACCCATAGGATTAGTACCTCATTTTATGATATTACTCTTTTACAACTTGTTTTTACTCAATATTCAATAAAGAAAATTTTATGTTTTACACAATGTGTCTGGACTAAAGATGCATTTTTCGATTTTCATTGGAATGCTACACAGGAGCATGGCTCATGCCTTGGATTAAGCCTACCTATATACGGTGAGCTGGTACACATTTTTTTGGGGGGATGGGTTTTTTTTTTACATCATATTGATGGGTAGTGCTTCGGAAAGAGATGGAACCAAGATGTAACAGGCTATATGCCCACGATCAGGCTATAGCAGCGTTTTGGAAGCAGCATATTTGCATTTTAATCAACGCAGTTCATTGAACACATGCGGATTTACCATTCCCAATACATTCTATTGGGTAAATTGCTGTTGCGGAGACTACTGTCTCTGCAGCAGAAATTGACATGCTGCAGCTCGTAAACCTGAGCCGCGGGTGAGTTTATGGGACGTCAAATAGAAGCACAGTGGGCATGGGATTTCTATAAATCCCGTCCACTGTGCTTCTAATGTGGAACGCAGCGTTTTGGACGCAGCGCAGGTGAGCTGTGTCCAAAACGCTGTTATTCCTGATCGTGGGCACGCAGCCATATGGGAAGAAGGTAAGTCATTGGAAGCAGTGTGATGATCTGGTTTAGCGGGGAAACCTTGTTTCCTAGCATTCATGTTACCTTTACATATACTACCTTATTGTTGGGCTGTTCCTGACAAACAAATCCGAAGTGCAGAGAACTTGAAAGATCTGCTGCTAATGTCTTGATGCCAGATACTACAAGACAAGTTCAAACTTTCTTCTTGTAGAGTCCATGTTACAAATGATCAGAACTCTTCTGGTAGCACGGGGGATCCTTTACAACATTAGGCAGATGGTTCTAACGTTATGACTGATGAGTGTACAAAATAAGGTTGCATGATCCAATGTATTTGTTACTTGACTAAGATCCATTATAAGAGGAATGGAAAAGAAATGACTAGATCTGTTACATTAAAATCCTTTGCTCCTAATAAATTCTGAGTGCTGTACATCTGTTTTATAGTTACAACATTTCTATACAAGTAAAACTAAAGTGGCAGGTCATTACTGCTACTCCAGATATTAAATAGTGACTCAATAGCCGCATTACATTGCATTGTGCGTAGTATAAACTATACGAAGCTTTTTGGAATGCAGGCCAACATCTGGTAAAATTACTGAAGAGATCCTTCTGTTTCTCAAAAGCTGAAATCATCTCCGACATTCTGCAGATGTGTATACTTAAGATTTTGTTACATCCCAACTAAATTCAAGATCCATTTAAATGGCATTTTCTCCAGTATACTTTTTGCTCTCAAGTGGAAAAAATTCTGCACAGAAATCTTTATTCAGTGACATGGAGTAAGCCCAATGTTACAAAAGGTTGCATAAAGGAAGTGCATTCAACTGATTTGTCAAAACTTTTTATTCAAGCATTGTTAGCAGTCAGGTTCATTGTCTGATAGCAGCAAATACTTGTCCTGTCAAGTGTACAGTCATCTACTGGCTGGTTAGCGCTGTGAATATCTTACTCCTGACATGGATGTAGTGACAGTAGTTACATGGAATAAAACATTCATCCGGGCTTGTGTATGCAATAATTTTAAATAAAACTCATAAAGGCATATTTCTGTGGTCTTTCATTATTTCATGGCTGGTATGTTTGCATATATTCATATTTGATATAGAAAAGTAATCTGCAAATCCTGTGCAAAAAAAACCCCATCAATTTCAATAAAAGTAGAAAATTACATTTTGAACAATTCCTTTATATTAGATCACAAGTGCTCAGATTCCTTGCAATCAGCTGCAATTTGCAGGAAAATCAGGCAACAAGTCTTTAGAGCACCGCTACAGGGGAAATAAAAAAATTACACAGTATTTACGGGAAGTGAAGGTTTTATGTGCTGAAAAATAACATGTTGGGTCCTCTAGAAAAAAAGAAATGATGATTGTTTCCATTCTTTGGATTGGAACCTTGTACACAGAATCCAACTGAATGTGTATTGAGCAGTGTTCAAATCCCCTACCACACCCCCACAGGAGAATGAAAGTATTACATGATATTCAGTGAAATAAGCAAACAGACATCCCAGGTCCTCCAGTGGATGGTAGATGGATTTTTTGTGTGCTCTTTGAGTAGGAACCCTTTGTTACAGCAGTACATAAAGTACATATAGTTATTTATTAGGCAATGTTCAATTCCTCTACAGCAGCACCACAGGGGAAATAAAGTATTACTCAATATCCATTGAACTCAATGGTCTCTGTGTTGGAAATGGACATGCCAAGTCCTCCAGAGAGAGAGAGACACTCTTTTTGTTGTCTCTTGGGGTTGGAAACCAATGCAACAGTACATGGAGTTCATATAGCTGTGTAATAAGCAATAATAATGAAGAATATCTCTGTTATATGGTAAGTGATGGAACACTCCACAAATTCTGTTTTAATGGTTTTGGTTGAATCTTCAATACCTAAAAATAACATTCAAGTTTATGAATGCAGCTTTACAGATTCATAAAACAAAGGTGACCAAGAAAATACAGCCTGGGAGAGGCATACAAGATTAGGGTCCCATCACACGGGTATGCCTTGTCACGGCTAGTGGGCTCTCATGAATTTGTATGCTAAGTACCTTCATTTTTTAACATACAGTGCCTTGTGAAAGTATTTGGCCCCCTTGAACTTTTCTACCTTTTGCCACATTTCTGGCTTCAAACATAAAGATATAAAATCTATTTTTTTGGGGAAGAATCAACAACAAGTGGAACACAATCGTGAAGTGGAACGAAATTTATTGGATATTTTAAACTTTTTTAAAAAATTAAAAACTGAAAAGTGGGGCGTGCAATATTATTTGGCCCCTTAACTTTCAGTGCAGCAAACTCACTCCAGAAGTTCAGTGAGGATCTCTGAATGATCCAATGTTGTCCTAAATGACTGGTAATGATAAATAGAATCCACCTGTGTGTAATCAAGTCTCCGTATAAATGCACCTGCTCTGTGATAGTCTCAGGGTTCTGTTTCAAGTGCAGAGAGCATCATGAAGACAAAGGAACACACCAGGCAGGTCCGAGATACTGTTGTGGCGAAGTTTAAAGCCGGATTTGGATACAAAAAGATTTCCCAAGTTTTAAACATCTCAAGGAGCACTGTGCAAGCGATCATATTGAAATGGAAGGAGTATCAGACCACTGCAAATCTACAAAGATCCGGCCGTCCCTCAAAAACTTTCATCTCGAACAAGGAGAAGACTGATCAGATATGCAGCCAAAAGGCCCATGATCACTCTGGATGAACTGCAGAGATCTACAGCTGAGGTGGGAGAGTCTGTCCATAGGACAACAATCAGTCATACACTGCACAAATCTGGCCTTTATGGAAGAGTGGCAAGAAGAAAGCCATTTCTCAAAGATATCCATAAAAAGTCTCATTTGAAGTTTGCCACAAGCCACCTGGGAGATGCATCAAACATGTGGAATAAGGTGCTCTGGTCAGATGAAACCAAAATCAAACTTTTTGGCCACAATGCAAAACGATATGTTTGGCATAAAAGCAACACAGCTCATCACCCTCAAAACACCATCCCCACTGTCAAACATGGTGGTGGCAGAATCATGGTTTGGGCCTGATTTTCTTTAGCAGGGACAGGGAAGATGGTTAAAATTGATGGGAAGATGGACGGAGCCAAATACAGGACCATTCTGGAACAAAACCTGTTGGAGTCTGCAAAAGACCTGAGACTGGGACAAAGAATTATCTTCCAACAAGACAATGATCCCAAACATAAAGAAAAATCTACAATGGAATGGTTCAAAAATAAACGTATCCAGGTGTTAGAATTGCCAAGTCAAAGTCCAGAACTGAATCCAATCGAGAATCTGTGGAAAGAGCTGAAAACTGCTGTTCACAAACTATCTACATCCAACCTCACTGAGCTCGAGCCGTTATGCAAGGAAGAATGGACAAGAATTTCAGCCTCTCGATGTGCAAAACTGATAGAGACATACCACAAGCGACTTGCAGCTGTAATCGCAGCAAAAGGTGGCGCTACAAAGTATTAACTCAAGGGGGCAGAATAATATTGCACGCCCCACTTTTCAGTTTTTAATTTTTTAAAAGTTTAAAATATCCAATAAATTTCGTTCCACTTCACGATTGTGCCATACTTGTTCTTGATTCTTCCCAAAAAAATTAGAATTTTATATCTTTATGTTTGAAGCCAGAAATATGGCAAAAGGTAGAAAGGTTCATGGGGGCCAAATACTTTCACAAGGCACTGTATTTTCTATATCAGTAATGCAGTTCCAATTTCATATATTCAATGTTTGCATATTATAGCATTTGAGAGTGCAGCTGTGTTTTCTTGGTTATACTTAATAGTTGTGACGGCTTACACCTGTTCACACTTGTCTTGTTCTGTTTGGAGGTGCTGATCAGTTTTTTGTGATATCCATCAAACACAGACAGCAGTAGATATTTTCTGTGGCATGGTCCCAGATATCATAAATTATAATGCTATATAAGTTACATATATATGTATATATGTTAGAAAAGCACATAAGCTAACTTGTTACAATAAAGTGTTAAAATTGTAAACCAAAATATTATCAACAGCAGAATCATAAAATTAAGATTTTCCATTTATTCATTTAATACTTCATTATCAGGCGGATGATCAGTGCTGCTGATTTACAATGTTGCATAGAAAATAATTAGCATTGTAGAGAAATAAAACCCTGCTATGTGCCCTCATGAAGTCTTACATTACAATTACCATATACTATCTATGAATTCAGGTGATTGGGTCAGAATATTTATAAGGTTGAATTTTGATGGATCCTACTATGTCTACTTGTAAGTATTAATTATTGAATGCTTCTTGATTTGGAAAAAAAATCAAGTATCGGTTCTTAGAAGTGACTAAGCTAGGTAGCTATTATATGATGGATATACTAATACACACTGAATGGAGGCTTATGGAAGCACCTATTGACTATATAGTCATCCTACAGATGACCCAGACCTCCAGGATTGAAGCCATGAGTCAAGTTATCTGAAAGCCTGAGGTCCACAACTCACCCAGGTGTGGTGAACTTGATGTGCCTTAATTCTGTGGGCATGGGAACCCCACTGGAACATTTGCTAACCAGTTCACTTTCATTCATTTGAGCATATACCCCTCTATTCTTTCCACTTTGGCTAGGTAAAAGAATTTTTATGATGTCCAGACTGTCTACAAAGTGCACAATTTACTTATTTTTAGCACTTGTGTGTTAACTTTTTATGTGTTCATCACAAGGACAATTTTGGAAGCGTTGCGTTGCCCATTGGGATTTCACTTCTGGGGTTTGTGTGTGTCTGGCCATCCACACCTACTAAGCAACCTTTTGCTTGTCTCCTTCTGGAAGCAAGACGAGATAGACTGAGACCATCAGCCGATAGTACGGTGCTAGCCAAGGTAAAAGCTTTCTCTAAGCTTCCTTGACCCTTGCAGTTGCCTCGGGGAAGGGTTTGTCTAGAGCCTTCTCTTAGTGCAATCTTTTGTATGGCACACTGCTCATTTTTTTGTACTTGGAAGAAGAGTGCATCACCTCTAATTATTATTGATATGCTTTGTCTTTTTTGATCATATAATACAGAAAAGCACTAAATGCAATCTGTGCATAACAGATCAACACAATTCCATATGTATATACATTATATATAAATATTTTTTACACTAGACAATATCACCTCTTCAAATATTTTTTTCTGTTACCGTAAAGAATGTGATATCCATAAAGAACATAAAAGGGCTATTTTGATGTTAATATAAATAAACCTTACAAGCAAAAGATCTCAACTTTGGAAAAGAGGCCACTTAAGGGGATTTTTATTTTTAACGCTGAACAAAACGAAGCCTGGGGCTCTACAACTCTAATTTTAACCTACTTACATGATAAAGGCTCCTTTGGTTGAGATTGCACTTCTACAATCTCAAATTAACCCCTCCAATGCCACATCTGGAATGTTTCATGTAATAATATATTACTGTAAGGATCATCGGCAGCATAACTGATTGAAACTAAACATGCCAGCATATTAGTGTGGAAATGAAGCCGTCGCTACCGATAATGAAAAAGGACTTTGTTTTTAAAATTTGACAGACATGCGGTAATATAGCTGACATTCATGTCCGGAAAGAGCAGTAAAAATATACAGGAATGTGTGTTTAATATTTTAAATAAATCAAAAATAACTTTTTTTTTTTGAGGGGGGGGTGAGATTAATAACACTTATTCATAATTGACACTCTATACAGAAGAACTAGACTGAACAAAAAGCTAAAATCTTGTTGGCCCCCGTTTATGAAAAATGGCAATTGTTGACAAATTTTAATGCACTCACTTCAATTCTGCCACTCTGGTCTGGTTTTATCAAAAATTAAACCTGAATCTAGATGTAAGACAAACTCAGTCGACTTATTACATATGTTTTGGTCTTGCCCTAAACTAGAATCCTTTTGGAAGGACGCAGTGGATATAATAAATAGAACCTAGTTAGTACAAACAGACAGTACACCTTTGGTATGCATATTGGGGTACATTGAAGACTTGACTATGGCCGAATATGGTAAAATTCCGGTTATACGAATGTTGTATATGGCCAGAAAGTTGATGACTCAATACTGGATAACAGACCAGACTCCTACATTCCAAGAATTCATAAATAAGATTAACTGGTTGTTGAAATTGGAAAGATTAATTTATCTAAAAAGAAACACTATCAGTAAGTTAGAAAAACTCTGGGCCCCTTAGATTGACGGATCCGGTTTGGCATCGCTAGATTTGCTAAGCTACCGATTGGGTCTATTCTAAACCCCTAAATTTTGAATATAAGAACCCATAAGTTTACATATGCAATGATGACATCATTTAAATATATTAACAACTGTCAAAGCATAATATGCACTCTGACAAGCAGATCATTATTCACCATTGGATTCATCCTTTCTTCACCATACTATGATTTTAATGTTCATTTTGCACTTTGTTTTGTCCTATTACCTGAGTCATACCTGAATGATAAATTTGGTACCAATTATGCTAGCACACATTTTTGAGAGTGGTAGTGCACTTCCTGATGTTAGATAAGAGCAGGAGACCAATGTGTAAAAAGTCGCACGTTAATGTGCAACTTTTTTTATATATGATTAAAAAGGTTGTAACATTAACGTATTTCTTCCACGTCATTTATAAGACACCTATAACTTTTTTTTTCAACTTTTATACAGGGTTATTCAATAAGAATGGTGCAAAATGATAGCCGAGAGAGCATAACACAAATTTATTAACATAAGACACACTATCAAAGTTTTATCTACACATTCCAAATGTTCAAACTAATTTCCATTGGTGACATGACAAATGTCTTGACGGTAGTCCAGTTCAATCATCATATCCTCAGATATGGACTCCACTGTTCCAGTAATACATTTTCTCAGGTCGTTCAGATCCTCTAACTGGAGGGAGCAAATACAGTCCTTGATGTAGCCCCACAGAAAGAAGTTGCAAGGTGTTAGATCTGGTGATTGGGGGATATTGAATTAACCAGAACCGTGCTATAGACTAGTCTTACAGGCAGGTCCCCGGTAGCTTATCTACGCCCGATGACAGTGACTGGCAAAATGTTCACATAGGTAGAGGCTTGCCAGTCACTGTCAGCGGGCAGGGAGAAGCTGCTGGGGACCTGCCTGTACGACTAGTGCACGCGCGGCTCGGTCCCTGGCAGCCTTTAAAAGCATGCTTTTCTCTGAAACGCCACTGCAAGTCAGAGACAAACATACATGGCTGGGACACTACAGCTAGTGGCTGATACATGCTGCACAAACGGTGGGCAGCATGTATCAGCTGACAGGTTCCCTTTGTATTTGAAGCAGTTTTTGATGTGGATGTTAAAGGAGTTGTCCACTACTTTCACATTGATGCCCTATCCATAGGAAAGAGCATCAATGTATGATCGGCCGGGGTCCGCATGCGGCACCCCCCCGCCGATCAGCTATTATCGGTGCCGATGGCTCGCCGGCCAGAAGTGCTTGACTGTCAAGTTGTGGTGGCCGGCGTTTGTTCCTGCACATCCGCCTCCCATTCAATTGAATAGGAGGCGGATATGCAGTAACAAGCGCTGGCCAGTACAACTTGACGGCCAAGCACTGCAGGTAAACACTTCCGGCCGGCGGCCACCGGCACCGATAGCAGCTGATAGGCAGGGGTGCCGCGTGCGGGACCCCGGCCGATCATACATTGATGCCCTAGCCAGTGGATAGGGCATCAATGTAAAAGTAGTGGACAACCACTTTAAACTGAATCTGCTTCAAAATCCATTTGAATAAACTGAGTGCAGATACTTTGACAGAGCTTTGCTGTGGATTTGAGTTGAACTTCATTCTATGCAATGCAAGGGCAGAAAATCTGTAGTAAAAATTTACAACCTAAATTGACATGCTACAGACTTAAAATCTGCACCGCAGGTCAACTTCTACAATGATTCTGCGCGCTTTTTTTTTTTTACGCAAGGTGTGAATGGGATTTGGTAACATCTCATCCACAACGCTGCAGTTATAATTTGCTGCAGATTTTCTTCCCTGAAAATCCAGATGGAAAATCTTCAGCAAATCTATCCCCATGTAAAAATATTCCAATTATAACATAATAGTGCCGTTAGTGCAGATGCATGTAGACCCTACACCATAACTACAGTACTTCTTTACACTCATTGTTCGAAATATTCTGACATTCATGTATAAATCACATTTATCTCTGAAATTACATTTTCTATAAAGATTTTTTCGAGCATATTATGCTTAGCTTTATCTTTCTCTTTACCGGGTCATTAAAATTTATATTTATTTGCCGACCAGGAACAATAGTGCAGCTGCTGCTTGTTTGCACAGGGATAGCATATCTAAAGGTGCTGTGCTCATTTGCTACTCAGATAATACAGGAACATGACTAAATGTTTACATATAAGCATTCAGATTGCCATGGTAAGAACCCAACTATTAACTCAAACAGGGCTCTATTTATGGAGCCAGAATCATTGGAAAAATGAACAATCATACATTCATACGTCTAAACCTCATAAACTTATACTATTGCATATTTGTGGTAAGACTGAATTTAAAAGCTTTTTCTGGCAGCCTATATTAGTAATTATGTGCTGCACGTAAGAAACCAAAATAGCAAATTAACTGAATACAACTAGTAAACTGTAATGTAAATGCATACGGTCTCTTAATGCATGATTGAGCATACCTTTCAAGTCCTTTGTACTGCAAGCAATGTTTTCGATTCCCAGCCCCTCGAATCAGCCGTAGGCTCACTCTTTTCATGTCTATTACTTAGCACTTAAATTCAGGAAGCTCTGCTCTAAAATTTGCACGAATAAGCCATGTGTGGAAAATGTTATAACATGTGAAAGGGAAATAATTGAAGTTAGTGTGAATAGTAATCACTACTTGGAAACGTGACAACTTTCAATTAATTGTGTTGGGTCATATACAATGGTACTATACAGTGGATGAATAAAAATGTGGGTTTCACATCATTAAAATGTAATATTGGCCATGAAATAAAAAATAACATGGTGGAAATATAGGAAAGATTTTCAATTTTCTTCTTGTATTAAAACATAAGTATTGTGAGTATTGTAGAGTATTGTAGTGCTACTGTTACATTTATTGGGCCCCTGATTAAGATAATAAGATGGCTTACTTATATATTTTAATTGGCATTCCATATATCCTACATTAATTTTATGGTCTGTGTGTTTGTACGTGATGCTATTTCTTAAGTTAAATATATTTCTAAAGGAAGAGTTTAAGTATGCGTTCAGCAACTTTTCGTCAATTTACAATTATACAATGACCAAGTCTTTTTTTTACATTTCCATCTGACAATAAAAGACAATCTGCAATCAACAATCCAAGATTATCCCTTCATACTTCATCTAAGTAATGTAGTTTAATTGTATTTTATATTCCTTGCATTTGCTGTTTTACATCTACAATGGGAAATACATTGTAACTTCTAATTTCTGTAATTTAAAAAAAGTCTATCAGCACAAAATGGCTGTTCAAACCAAGCACAGGCGATCGGTGCACCCTTGGTGTGGCCGAGGTGTTCCGTGAACCTTACCAACTACTTATTTGCACCTATCGCTACCTTCATCATCTTTGGTTGAAAGCTCTGGCTTTACAGTAGCCAAAGATGGGTGGAGATAGATGGAAAACTTGCACTGTAGGTAGTTAGAAGGAGTACTGAACTGTTTGGTCACACCAAGGATGCACCAACCACTTGATCATTCATTTTGTGCTGACAGATTCCATTTAAAGAAAGGAAAAGGAATTGTGTCACCCATACGTTACCTTCTCTCTACATATATATCTAACAATTGACAGGTCCACATTGTCATATGAGAGCAGTAGAAAATTATACATTATGTAACCAACACAGCATGGAAACCCTTGCAACTTTCAATTGTATCCTCTGGGAATTTCATCAACTTACAATTATGGACTTTTCTTTTTACATTTCCATCTGACTTGTGTAACAATCAAATACAATCTGTAATCAAAAATAATAGATTATCCCTTTATACTTCATATATCTAAGGTTCCAGTTTAAAATAATAATGGAGGAGTATGTCATCAGTTCTCTGCCTATGGGTTGGCTGTGTAAGCAAGGATGGTTCTTTTGGTTAGACTACATACAGTGCTGTGCAAATTAATTGGGAATAAGCATTTTTTAAGTAAAATTGTAAGTTGGTTACCAGTCAGTGATTCTAACCAGTTTTAACTGCTTTGAACAGGTGTGAGTGTACAACCGTGAGTAACAAAATGTGGTTTGACTTGTTTTAGTCAGAAAATAACAGCTAGCTGCCCCCTCAGCTTCAGTTGAGAGCTTGTTTCTGTGAGGAGTGGTTTAGTGTACTTTTTCTCCATGCCACAATTCCAAGTGTGTGAAGAAATTCCTGGGAGAAAATAAAGTAAAAGTGCTGGACTAGCCTGGCAATTCACCAGATTTAAATCCTATAGAAAATTTGTGGAGCATTGTGAAGAGACGCCTTGGCAAAATGGACTGTATAACCAAAGAACGCATGATAAACAATGCCATACAAGTGTGGTTTCATGATGAAGAATTGAAGAATTTATGCAAAAACTTGGTAGAATCAATGCCAAAACGCATTGAAAATCTCATATCTGCTAAAGGAGGACATATTGCTTACTAAAATTAGTATGTAACAGTGCATTATAACATTTTATTATTAAATATTCAAAAATATGTTTTTTTTGGCTTTGTCCCAATTAATTTGCACAGCACTGTAACTATAACTGCAGTAGGACTTCTTTTTACAGTTAAAAATTTGTGTAAGATATATGCTAAATATAAATATATATATATATATATATACCATATTTTTCGGACTATAAGATGCACTTTTTTCCTCCAAAATTTTGGAGGAAAGTGGCGGTGCATCTTATAGTCCGATATACATAAATATTGTGGGTGGTGGGGGATGTGGGGGAAGGACAGAGGTGGAGTAGCGGGGCACAGGAGGCAGCAGCCGCCTGCTGCAGCCTACACTGTCCCCGCTACTAAAGAAAATGAATATTCACTGCTCCCCACATCCATAGGCGTGGTGAGCAGTATTTTCCTTAATAGCCAGCACACTGTACTGCAGCGCGGCTCCTGGAATGTATAGCACCCTTCATCTCTTTATGTATGGCCCCCCTCATCCCGGTATGTATGGCCCCCCTCATCCTTCTTTCTGGTATGTATGGCATCCTTCATCCCTGTATGTATGGCCCCCCTCATCCTAGTATGATTGGCACCCACTGATCCCCGTCACGCTGCACAGAAAAAAAATAAACAATTATACTCACCTCCTCTCTCCTGCAGCGCTGTGTCCCACTCTGCTGCCGACAGGGTTCTCACTGTGTGAGCCGTGCATGGCTTAACTGTCATGCGCCCTCACACTGTGAGATGCTGTGCCGGAATAATCACTGCTCCCCATGCTGGGACTCATGGGTGTGGTGAATATTCATGGACTTTAATAGCGGGCACACTGACCGCCAAGCGCAGCAGAAGCCCCACTATGGATAGAGTGTGCACGCTATTAGGGAGAATGAATGGTCACTGCTCCCCATGCACACAGTCCCGGAAGAGGGATGAGGGGGCCATACATACCAGGATGAGGGGGGTCATACATACAGGGATGAATGGGGCCATACATACAGGGGTGAAGGATGAGGGGGGCTATACATACAGGGATGATGGGGGGCCATACATAAGAGGTGGAGGGGGGCCATACATACAGGGATGAAGGGAGCCATACATACAGGGATGAAGGGGCAATACATACCAGGATGAGGAAGGCCATACATACAGGGATGAAGGATGAAGGGGGCCTTACATACCGGGATGAAGGGGGAATACATAGGGGATGAGCGATGAAGGGTGCCATACACACCAGGATGAGGTGGGCCATATACAGGGATGAAGGGTTCCATACATACCAGGATGAGGGGGGCAATACATACCAGGAAGAGGGATGAGGGGGGCCATGCATACCAGGATGGGGGGCCATACATACAGGGATGAAGGGAGCCATACATACAGGGATGAAAGGGGCCATACATACCAGGATGAGGGGGGCCATACATACCGGGATGAGGGGGGCCATACATACAGGGATGAAAAGGACCATGCATACCAGGATGGGGGGCCATACATACAGGGATGAAGGGAGCCATACATACAGAGATGAAGGGGGCCATACATACCAGGATGAAGGGGGCATACATACGGGGATGAGGGATGAAGGGTGCCATACATACCAGGATGAGTTGGGCCATATACAGGGATGAAGGGTTCCATACATACCAGGATGAGAGGGGCCACACATACAGGGATGAAGAGTGCCATACATACCAGGATGAAGGGTGCTATACATACCAGGAAGAGGGATGAGAGGGGGTCATGCATACCAGGATGGGGTATTGGGGTGCCATGCATACCAGGATAGTGGATTGGGGTGCCATGCATATCAGGATGGGGATGAGGGCCACGTATAACAGGAAGGAGGGGGTCATAAATACCAGGATGGGGGATATTAACAGAATTGGACATTACCCCTATAACAGTGTCAGCAGCAGACCCCCTCCTCCATAACAATGCATAATGACCACATTTTTGCTTACATTTTTTTCTATTTTCCTCCTCTAAAACCTAGGTACATCTTATGGTCCGAAAAATATGGTATATATATATATCAGTTGGACATCCATTTATGGACCATAATGCACGGACTGATAGCGCGTCTACTGACCTGCACTACCCGTGGCCAGTCCGTGAATCACAGTCTGTACATAGGCATCTGAATGAGGCTAAAGATAATCCAAATTATTCTAAAAATTCTATTATTGCAGGATCTTCTCCATAAGCATGTCTATTTGTAACATGTAAATTCTAACATCCACCGTCAATACTACCACCAACATAAATATCAGCAGTCACACGACTGTTATCATGCTATAAATATGTATACTAATTAGATACTGATATTGGTGGTAGAAGTTGTTAGTTGTGGTGGAGTTTTGGTTTCTTTTTCTCAACATCATCAGAGTTTAAAGAAGCCCTCCTTCCATCAAAATTTTTATCCTCGTAATATATTGCAGTCATCATATTATATAGCACTGTGTACTTACAATTGCTCATTTTGCCCTTCTACACAGTTAATTCTTCTCTTTTCCATTAGGTCTATGACATCACGTGATTAAAAACCAGGGGAGGAGTCCTGAGGAGATAATTTGCATATTCCCACTGCATTTTGGGGTAAGTGAAGAGTCTCCGCGAGCTCAAAGAACACTGGATTTTGGCTGTTGGAGCTGAAAAGAGGACATCGGTAAACCAGGGGAGGAGTCCTGAGGAGATAATTTGCATATTCCCACTGCATTTTGCGGTAAGTGAAGAGTCTCCGCGAGCTCAAAGAACACTGGATTTTGGCTGTTGGAGCTGAAAAGAGGACATCGGTAAACCAGGGGAGGAGTCCTGAGGAGATAATTTGCATATTCCCACTGCATTTTGGGGTAAGTGAAGAGTCTCCGCGAGCTCAAAGAACACTGGATTTTGGCTGTTGGAGCTGAAAAGAGGACATCAGTAAACCAGGGGAGGAGTCCTGAGGAGATAATTTGCATATTCCCACTGCATTTTGGGGTAAGTGAAGAGTCTCCGCGAGCTCAAAGAACACTGGATTTTGGCTGTTGGAGCTGAAAAGAGGACATCGGTAAACCGCGCGCCTACTGGCGCGCGCATTTTGAAGCTTTTTTTTAAGCTTTTTTCACTGTTTTCAGAACATTAACAATAAGAACATGGAAGAGTCCAGGAGCCATTTGGTGAGCTGCATATCCTGCTACATGTTCACAGACTTGCCAGTGGAAAAGCCAAACTTCACATGCCAGAAATGCAAGCTTGTGTCCCTGTTGGAGGAAAAGTTGCGAAATCTAGAAGAGAGGTTAACTACCTTGAAAATCATTAAGGAAGGTGAAGAGTTCTTAGACAGAGCAGAATTATCTCTTCATGATTCAGAAAGAGAAGAAATTCTCTCTGCACCTGAGGAAACAGAGGAATGGAAGCATGTGACCCACAGAAGCAGGAGGATCGAGAGGCAGTCAGCACCCATACTGCTCAGGAACCAGTACCAGGCTCTCACGCAGGAGAACCATGAAGAAATACAGCAAGATAAGACTTTGCCAGCAATGAATAACCTTGTAAGCCCTCAGAATCCTCCTGGATGGAGAAAGAAGAATGTTGTGAAGAAAAAACGGAGAGTGGTGGTCATGGGGGATTCCCTGTTAAGAGGAACAGAGGCCGCTATCTGCAGACCAGACATAACCTCAAGAGAAATGTGCTGTCTTCCTGGAGCAAAAATTAAAGATGTGTCTGACAGGATATCAAGACTCTTCAGACCTACAGATCACTACCCATTCCTGCTAATACATGTGGGGACAAATGACACCGCAAGAAAGGACCTGGAAACCATCTGCAGTGACTTTGAAGACTTAGGCAAGAAAGTGAAAGAATTGGGAGCGCAGGTGGTCTTCTCATCCATCCTCCCAGTGGATGGCCATGGAACAATGAGGTGGAATAAGATTCTACAGGTGAACAACTGGCTACGTCGATGGTGCCGTCAACAAGGATTTGGATTTCTGGATCACGGAATGAATTACCTATACGATCGACTACTTGCTAGAGATGGGGTGCACCTTACGAAGACTGGAAAACATGTATTTGGAAGTCGCCTTGCTACACTCATCAGGAGAGCTTTAAACTAGAACAATGTGGGAAGGGAAGCAAAAGGCTAGAAAAAGCCATACAGCTGACAAATACTATTGAGATCTCTGCTACTGGAAGTGGAAAGAAAGAACAAAGACAAAAAAATCTAAATAATAAAAATATGGGAGGAAGAGAAACCAATCACAAACTAAAATGTTTTTATACAAATGCACAAAGCATGGGCAACAAACAAGGAGAATTGGAAGTACTAACGCAGGAAAAGAAATATGATGTCATTGGAATCACTGAAACTTGGTGGGACGATACACATGATTGGAATAAAAGGCTAAAAGGATACAACTTATTTGCAAGAAACAGACTTGATAAACGAGGAGGAGGTGTTGCATTGTATGTTAGAAAAGCGTATATCTGCACAGAGATTGAAGCTTCAGAGACTGGGAGTTCTGTGGAAACTGTTTGGGTAAGAATACAAGGAGAGAACAACGGAAAGGACACCATTGTAGGCATTTACTACAGGCCACCTGGGCAAGCTGAAGATATGGATGAACTCTTTATGTATCAAATGACCAAGTTCTCCAAAAAATATGACGTAGTGGTCATGGGAGATTTCAACTATCCAGACATTTGTTGGGAATCTCTCTCAAGTAAAACTAACAGGTCAAGCAAATTCTTATCCTCTCTTGCTGACAACTTTATCTTCCAAAAGGTAGGGGAGAAAACAAGGGGATCTGCTACTTTGGATCTAATTCTTATAAACAGGGAGGAAATGGTTGAGGAGGTAAAGGTGGCTGGGACCCTAGGAGGCAGCGATCATGCTATTATAGAATTTTGGATAACTAGAGGAGGAAGACATGTGAAGACTCAAACTTCAAGGTTAGATTTTAGAAAGGCAGATTTTAAGAGACTCAGAAAGAGAATAGGAGGGATCCAATGGCTGGATGTCCTTAAGGACAAAAATGTCCAGGAAGGATGGGAAATTTTTAAAAAGGAGATTCTCAAAGCACAATCGTTAACAATCCCGAAAAGTAGGAAGAATGGGAAGCATTTAAGGAAACCAGGATGGATGAACACAGAACTTAAACACATGCTAAAAAGAAAGAAAGAAATGTTTATTAAATGGAAAGAGGGAGGCATATCTAAAGAAGATTATAATGCAGTCTGCAGATCCTGCAGGGCACGTATCAGGTTAGCTAAAGCTGACAATGAATTAAGGCTTGCAAGAGATGTCAAAAGCAATAAAAAAGGATTTTGGGGGTATGTCAAAAGTAAAAGAAAAGTCAAAGATGCTATAGGATTTTTACAGGATGAAAATGGAGAAATGGTAAGAGAGGATGTTGAGAAGGCCGAACTTTTTAATTCCTATTTTGCATCTGTTTTCTCTCAGAAAGAAAATGTAACATCAACTGATCTTCACTGTCCTTTTAAAGGAATAGAGGAATCCAAGTTATCAGTAAACAGAAAGATTGTGAGGGAATATTTAGCTAACATAAATGAGTTCAAGTCTCCAGGTCCAGATGAATTACACCCCAGAGTACTGAAGGAGATTGTAGAAGAAATTTTAGAACCACTCTCCATAATCTTTGAAAATTCTTGGAGAACAGGAGAAGTCCCAGAAGACTGGAGAAGAGCAAATGTTGTTCCTATCTTCAAAAAGGGGAAGAAGGTGGACCCAGGGAACTATAGGCCGGTGAGTCTGACTTCTATACCAGGAAAGATCTTTGAACAAATTATTAAACAACATGTATGTAAGTACATGGATAAGAATGAAGTGATTAACCAGAGTCAGCATGGGTTTGTAACTAACAAGTCATGTCAGACTAACTTAATTTCCTTCTATGACAGAATCACTGACTGGGTGGATCAGGGAAATGCTGTAGATATAGTATATCTTGACTTCAGCAAAGCATTTGACAAAGTATCTCACATCATCCTTATTGAAAAAATGACCAAGTATGCAATGGACCAGGCAACTGTTAGGTGGATTCATAACTGGCTTAGTGATCGGACTCAAAGGGTGGTTGTAAATGGCTTCACATCCAGCTGGATGAATGTCTCAAGTGGGGTACCACAGGGCTCCGTCCTGGGACCTGTATTGTTCAACATCTTTATCAATGATTTAGATGAAGGAATTGAGGGTAAACTGATTAAATTTGCTGATGACACAAAGCTAGGAGGAATAGCTAATACTAGAGAAGAGAGAGAGAGGATTCAAAAAGACCTAAATAAACTGGAGCAGTGGGCAGCAACCAACAGAATGGTTTTTAACAGGGAAAAATGCAAAGTACTACATCTGGGCAATAAAAATGAAAAAAGCATATACAGAATGGGAGGAATAGAGCTAAGCAACAGTACATGTGAAAAAGACTTAGGTATACTAATAGATCATAGACTGAACATGAGTCAACAGTGTGATGCAGCAGCAAAAAAGGCAAATACAATTCTGGGATGTATTAACAGAAGCATACAGTCTAGATCACGTGAAGTCATTATCGGTCTTTACTCCTCTTTGGTCAGACCTCATCTGGAATACTGTGTACAGTTTTGGGCACCACATTTTAAAAAAGACATAGACAAACTGGAGCAAGTTCAGAGAAGAGCGACCAGAATGGTGACTGGTCTGCAAACCATGTCCTATGAGGAACGGTTGCAGGATTTGGGAATGTTTAGCTTGCAAAAAAGAAGACTGAGAGGAGACTTAATAGCTGTCTACAAATATGTCAAGGGCTGTCACATTGTAGAAGGATCATCTTTATTCTCATTTGCACAAGGAAAGACTAGAAGCAATGGGATGAAACTAAATGGGAGGAGACACAGATTAGATATTAGAAAAAACTTTTTGACAGTTAGGGTGATTAATGAGTGGAACAGGCTGCCACGAGAGGTGGTGAGTTCCCCTTCAATGGACGTCTTCAAACAGAGGCTGGACAGACATCTGTCTGAGATGATTTAGTGAATCCTGCTTTGAGCAGGGGGTTGGACCAGATGACCCAGGAGGTCCCTTCCAACTCTACCATTCTATGATTCTATGATTCTATGATTCTATGATTAAATACTGACTAGCTGAATCCTTCTAAGCTCTATGTAGAAACAGGAACTCTCTTTTCCCTTCATGAGTCATCACTGCAAAAGTCCCTGTGGGGGGATAAGTCAATCAGTTGGGTCAGGAGTTGAAAAGGGGGATGACTCATGCAGTGAAAAGAAACTTCCTGTTTCTACATAGAGTAGCAAAGAGAAGAATTAGCTGGGCAGAAAGGCAAAATGAGCTATTGTAAGTACACAGTGCTATATAATATGATGACTACAATATATTAAGAGAATAAAAACTTTGATGGGAGAAGGAGTGCTTCTTTAAACCGGTTGTCAAAATTCCAATTACTCACAATAGCAATGATTTTTGAATTCTCTAGTCACCTGATCCTCCCGGCATGTTAAGCTTGATTGCACCTTAAATTTAGAGAGTGTGTTTGTCTGAGTATATGACTGTTTTTCCACACTTGCACTAGATCTACCAATGTGTGATGTCCGGTATGACGATACATATATTCGAGGAAGCAACCAGCCAGGAAAAATCGTGTGTTGAATTTACAGCAAGTAATCTACAAAACTACCAGGAGAGAAGAGGTGGGGTTCATGGGATGGTAGATGGTAGAGATGAGCAAGTCTTTGGAAATTCAAACTCACCAACTTCTTTGAATTTCTTCAAAAAAATCGATTCACGGCAATTCACAAATACTTCAATTGCACTGAAAAGATGTGACAATCTGAGGTCTCTTAACTGTATCCAACAATTTTCAAGCTCTTCAGCACAAACACAGCCTAAATAATATCAAAGGGATCTTAACATATATGGCTATGGGAATACAGATTTTAAACCTTCTTCATTCTTGTAATATTTATTTAGTGTTTATGGCTTTCTACTCTTTCTTCTGCGGCTACACTGTGAGCTTTGGCATCCTCTCATGACCCAGATTCACCACAAAATGGCTGCTGCATTCTCTGCCTCAGCTTATATACAGGCTCTGATAGTCTTTCCTGATGTTTGCAAATATGGTTTAATTATTGAATTTCCTACAGATACAATAATTTTCTGAACGACAAAAATATAATCTGATAGTTTCATGTTCACTGATTTCCAATGAAAATGTCTCTCTTGTCTTTGAGATAGGAAATGATGCCAATCTTTGTAGTGCGGCAGATATTTTACCCAATAGAGAAACTCTGTTCTCTATCCTGATAAATAATGATAAATAATGTACTAACTATAAAGAAAGAAGTTGTAAACCATAATCCAATACTTTGTAAACTTTCTTCTTAGAGTTGCATGTAAAGCCAACTAGATGGAAGATAACATGTACAACTCTGTGTTAGATATCCAGCAGTTAGCCAAAGGTTGTCCATTTTAATTTCAATTTTCACTAATGACAGAAAACATATTGAATTACCCTTATATTTTGACTATTTTCTCTAACAAGTTTTCATTAGCATCTGAGGTCAGAGCCTTCTTTCATACAGCGCAGAAATACATGCAGAAGGTTATGTTTGACATTTAAACTCTGCCGGTTCCCTCCAAACTTCTATTGTGAGAAACATAACAATTAAGCTGTATGGGACAAAAAACAAAGTAACGGGATTCAATCATTACACAGTGATGAAAGCAAGACACCTGCTGTCTGCTAACAAAGCAGAAAGACAATTTACAAAGAACAGATAAAATGCTTTCCAAGCACTTTATTTCTGTATTTTTTACCACACATCACAATACAAAAAAATCTGTTACATGCTTTTAGACAGTTAATTATTCCTACATTTAATTACCTGTCAAAACTGACAAAGCCTAATGACAACAACAACACATAATAAAACAATTACAGTACAAGCGGCAAACTGGAATATTTCAAATATTGCAACAAAGACTCTATGTAGATTCTGATGACAAATCCATTACCTATAAACATGGACTGTAGATAACACAGATAATGATGAGCATGTTGCTATAAAATGATTTACCAACACTAGTAATTTTAAGATAGAATCCATAAATATGTGTTAAAATAGAATCCATTTACCACAACAATTGTAAAATGCAAATTTTAGGCAACAAAAAGTACAAACGAAACATTTAAATATTTACTACATTCACATACATTCCTTTACCTTATGTACCCTACTGGGTTATAAAATAGGGATAGTCAACTATGACTGAGTGGGAGAAGCAGGCATTAAGTAACAATGTAAACTGAGAAAGCCAGGACAGGTGATTACTTAAAGTCAATTTACACGACACAATTATCGCGAATGAGCATTCCTGGTAACACTGTTTTCATAATAGTCTTCTGGTCTGAACATCTAAACACTCAACGAGCAAAGCTCTTGTTTGATGGGTCAATGACCTTTTGTGCTGTAAAAAAGAACATCTTTTCTCGGCAGCACATCATCCTGTGTAAAGAGGACTGGCACTGCTGAGAAAAATGACACTGAACAATAGTAACCCTCCTTCCACCATACCGCTGCACGACCGGCTCTACCTTCACCTACTGTATCCTCACCCATCCCTTGTAGACTGTGAGCCTTAACGGGCAGGGTCCTCTCTCCTCCTGTGCCAATCGGTGACTTGTTTTGTTCAAGATTATTGTACTTGTTTTTTTTGATTATGTATACCACTTTTCCCATAGAAAGTGCCATGGAATAAAGGGCGCTATAAAAATAAATAATAATAATCTATTATAGATTGTTCAAGAAGCACTTCTCCCATCAAAGTTTTTATCCTCTTAATATATTGCAGTCATCGTATTATATAGCACTGTGTACTTACAATTGCTTGTTCTGCCTCTCTACCCAGCTAATTCTTCTATTTTCTATAAGGTCTATGACATCACTTGATTAAAAATTGACTAGCTGAGTCCGCCTAAGCTCTATGTAGAAACAGGAAGTCACTTTTCCCTGCATGAGTCATCAGTCACTGCAAAAGCCCCTGGCAGGAGGAGGAGCGGAGCAGCTGGGTCAGGAGTTGAAGAGGAGAATGATTTATGCAGGGAAAAAAAACTTCCTGTTTCTACATAGAGCAGAGATAAGAGAAAAATTTGCTGGGTAGAAAGACAAAATGAGCAATTGTAAGTACACAGTGCTGTATAATATGATGATTGCAATATATTAAAAGGATAAAAACCTGTGGATATTAAAAGGGTATAAAAATTCAATTACAATTGGTTACAGACTTGCGCGTTTCTGGCGTACATATTTCCCAGACTATGACTAAGGGCGCTGTGTACACCAGAAATGCGTAAGTCTGTAACCAATGGTGATTACATTTTATACCCTTTTAATGGATTTCCAATAAAGGAGCAAACCTTTTGAATTTTAGTGGTTGTGCTGTCAATTCCTTTTTCTCCAATTATTTATTGACCACCGATCAGTATATATTTACTGATTGGAAGTCATTTAACATTGTAAAATCGGGTGGTGTCAATGCACCTTAAGAATAATGGAATAATGATTACAATTCTTTACTGCCGAACTACTATAAGGCAAGATTCACTTGCTCAGGTTCTCTGCTTTAAGCAACATAAGGTAAGACCTTCTTTAACTCGCACAAAACCATTAATCTAGTAACTATATGAAAAGATCTGATGGGCAATTATGAGGGCCAGAATCCCTAATATCCGCATATAATCAGAAGGCGTCAAAGCTTCTTATTAAAAAATTAGTTATCTATTAAAAAAAATAAATACTTGACTTTAAAAAGTAAACTTTCTATGGTGCAACATCGTCCTGTCTTCTAAATGTAGTTAGTAATGTAAGCAATCTGTTTTCCACATGGTTACCCTGGCAAGTCCAGTGAGAAGGTGAAATCTGTACTGTATCTGTGTTATGGTAATTTTCCTTAACTTTTTGGAATGTTTCAAACCATAAATATAGTATATAGTATATATATAATTTACCTGGTATAGACTAAAGACAATGATAACTGCATGGATTTTTATATACATTTCATTGGACCTATCCTGCCCTATTAAATATAGTTAATAAATTCAATAATCACACCTTTTAACTTGGAAAAATCATTGCTGGCATATTGGTAAAATGTACCATCAATGTCCAATCGGCAAAAAAACTGGCTGGCTCTGATCCCCACTAGTCACAGGAACAAATGAGCAGAAGTAATAAGAAAAATCCTGTTACCTCCACTCTTCTTTTTTGGAGGCCACATTTTGAACCCAATAAGCCATCTTCATGTCTACATTGAGACAATTCCATTAAGAGGGTTGGTAAGGAGTAGAAATACAAGACTACTTTCTTCCAAAAACAGTACCACCCTTGTCCACAGGTTATGTGCAGTACTAAAGTTCAGACCAACTTCATTTAAGCTGAGCTGCAATACCATACACAACCAATGGACTGAAGTGGCGCTGGAAGCAAGTATGTTTTTTTAATTTTGAGCAAACCCTTTAAAGGGAATCTGTCATCAGGTTTTTAATACCTTTTAATACCCCATCTGAAAGAAGCATGAAGTAGGGGCAGATACCCTGATACCAGTAATGAATCACTTACTGGACTGCTTGCTGCAATTTTGAATGTAGAGCTCTGTATAACCCTGCCAACACGACTGATTGACAGTATTTTGTGCATACACAGAAAGCAGCCAATCAGTGGTGAGGGCGAAGGTACAAAGAGCTCATGAATATGGAGGACTACATGGCAGCACATTTACCAGTCCTCTGGTGATAATCTCGTGCTGATAAAACAGCGACTTTATTAAAACTACAGCAAGCAGCCCAGTAAGTGACACATCACTGGAATCTGGGTCCATGCCTATACATCATTCTGCTCTCAGATTGGGTTTGAACAAAATAAATATATAGTCATCTATACAAATCCATTTAATCAGATAAATACATTTTTAATTGGAAGATTTGCACTTTTGACACTGTTAGCCATATTATAAATTGTTTTTTTTTAAATTATACAAAAACATTTAAACTAATTTAGGCTTTAAAACTTCATTGATAATGGTCATCGTTTATGAATGATCATTTCTTCCATTAAAGGTGTTGTCTTGCGAACAAAGTACTTTTTAATCAATAGATCTTGGAATAATAATAAGTTCCACAATTGGATGTTTAAAATAAAATGTTCCTGTGCTGAGATAATCTTATAAATGTGCCCCTGCTGTGTACTGTGTAATGGCTGTGTCTGACCGTGCAGGGACATGGTCTGATCAAACCACAGCTCCTGGGCAGGGGAGGAAGCAAAAGAGAGGATACAGACAGGGCAGCATGGGCTCATATTTATTTCTGCTGTCCTGTCTGTATCCTCTCTCTTTTGCTTCCTCCCCTGCCCAGGAGCTGTAGTATTATCAGACCATATTCCTGTACGGTCAGACACAGCCATTACACAGTACACAGCAGGGGCACATTTATAAGATTATCTCAGCATAGGAACATTTTTTACATCCACATTTTTCCACATCCAATTGTGGAACTTATTTTTATTTATTAAAATGAACTTTTTTTGTGGGACAACCACTTTAAATCAGAGAACCCACAGTAAGAATTTGTAGGAATATATATCTAGACATCTAGACATAGGTAACTGAATAATAGTTAAGCAAATTGGTTTAGGTCAAATCACCAAAAGTAAAAATGAGATCACTAAATATTTCTGTCTTAATAGTTTAGCATTAAATAATGTCTGTCTATGAGATCTATACATTATGCCTCTTGCGTGGCCTAGAGCCACCTTCTTAAGCATGTACCCATTAAAGCGTATCCATAGAAACTGACACATTTATTTCTTGGATTAGTCTGCCATTGAAAATATTAATATAATACCGTAAATGGGGATTTAATCTAATCTGTTGATGGTAGAATGAAGTTAGTAGAAAGTAGAGAGCCATTGCAGCATGAATCATTTATTAGCCTGAAACATTAACTAAACAATCTGCAATATTATAAATTCTTCTGGAGCCTCCACAAGCCACGGTGTAAAATATATTATGCTGTAAATCTTTTTCAAACACTATCTAGAACATTTTTTAAACAGCCGAAAATCTGTCTGCAAACAAAGCATATTAAACTGGATCAGCTCAGACAATCCGGCAGAAAAGTCATCATGTAAATGATCTTGAAGATGCACTGCTTTAATATGTAGTTTCTTGTTACGCTGATGATTACTTTAGTTTATTAACAGCTAAAGAATGTATTACATCTTAAGGGTATCAATAGGATTTATAAGGTGTTATATACTAATGAGCCACAACTCAAATGCTATATTTATAAAGAATTCATAATTGTAGCAAACAATCTGGCTCCATTTTGCATAAGGAACGCAGCAAAATTCTGCTTTTCATTGGCATGTTGGAACAACTTCCTTAGAAGATAATGAGACTAAATATAGAGTCACAGGCTACAAAAGCTAAATGTTGTGAATCCAATACATTTTCAGAATGAATTATATTCTAATTTATGCATTTAATATATTGTGTGCCGCAGATTATTATGCAGCAAAATGAGTGGCGTGAGCACGGGATGATACTGGCGGTTCTACATTTAAAAAGAATTGTAAGTCATTCTGCATATGGCCATATTATGGATCTGTGCTGCATTATTCTGTTGTGTCGTGCTAAAATGCATACCATATCACAAAAGTACTCTTCCATTGAAGTACTACTCGTAGGGGGACATATGGCTCTTCATGAAGGAACCATACAAATACCTCATCTGCAACATTACCACAAGAAAGAAAGTGTCACATATTTCCAATTTAGACCCTTCACCCCAGGGGCTAATTTCCGCTTTTGCGTTTCCGTTTTTTCCTCCTCGTCTTCCCAGAGCCAAATTTTTTTATTTTTATGTCCACATAGACATATGAGGGCTTGTTCTTTGCGGGACGAGATGTACTTTTGAAAGATACCATTCATTTTACCACATAGTGTACTGGAAAATGTGAAACAAAATTCCAAGTGGGGAGAAATTGCGAAAAAAAAAGCAATTTTGACATTGTTTTTTGGGAATTGATTTTACGGTTTACATTTTGTGGTAAAAATAACCATGCAGCATGATTCTCTTTATCAATACAATTATGGCGATACCCAACATGTCCAGTGTTTTTATTATTTTAGTGGTGGAAAAAAAATCCGAGGTTTGCAAAAAAATGTTTGCGGGTTGCCTCACTATTTTCCGAGACCCGTTACATTTTCAATTTTGGGCCGATGAAGCCGTGTGACGGTCTTATTTTTTGCGGGGTGAGACAGCATTTCTATTAATACCATTTTAGTACAGATGTAACTTTTTGATCGCCTTTTACAGCATTTTTGGAGGAATTGCAGTGACCAAAAACCCCCATAATTTTGGTGTTCTTGAATTTTTTAGTTTACGGTGTCTACCGATCGGGTTGTTTTTTTATTTTGATAGATCAGACTTTTCTGAAGGCGGCAATACCACATATGTGTATTTTTTTATATATCTTTATTTTCAATGGGGGAAAAGTGGGGTGATTTGAACTTTTTTTTTGTTTTGTTTTTTCATATTCCTTCAAAATAAAAATTTCTCTGTTCGTTAGCCCCCTTAGGGGACTTGAAGATGCGATTGTCCGATCGCTTGTGCTATATAGAGCAAAGCCACAGCATCGCTGCATATAACAGAAATCACGATCTCCTTTGAAGCCCTGCCACAGGCACAGTTTCAAAGGAGCTCCGTAATGACAGGCACAGGGGTCATAAGCTGACCCCCTGCTGTCGTGACTACCAATTAACATGCGGCATTTAACATGCGCCGACATGCATGCATGTGATTCTCTCTGCCCATCGGAGTGCCCGTGACGTGATAACGGGTTGCCGATGAGTGGAAAGAATAACGCGCATGTTTGCCAGTGCATGTTAAATGCCGCTGTCAGAGACGGACAGTGGCACTTAACAGTTTAACAATCGCTGGCAGAACACTGTTCCACCAGCGATTGTTAGCGGCAGGTCCTGGCTGAAATACGCAGCCATCACCTGCCGGGTATGGGGAGGGCCCTCTCCATACACCCGCTTCCAACTTGCATTGTACATGTATGGAACATGACGTAAAGGGGTTGAACAATGGCCTCAAGATGTAATGCACAAGCATTGATGGTCCTCCAGAATGAGAGACACTCTTTGTCTCTTTGTAAACTTCCATCTATTAAATTAAAAATGCCTAATACATTTTTTTTTTACATTTCTAAACTAGACCATTTCTTTAGGATTAGCTGCAATTACAACATTTCTCTGACACACACTGTCTACATTAGTGCTACTTGCAAAATGTCCATTGTTTTTATTTTCAGCTTCAGCCACTTTTCCTATGTTCTGTTTGTAAGTGCTGACATAAAGAAACCTATCACAATCAGGAGGCAGCCTGTAGCTTCAACTGATATAATACACTCAAGCAAGTCTCTATCATGTATAACTGATGCCAATACACTCAGAGAACAAGTCCAGTGTGATGTGAGCCACAAACCTCTGCAATGTCAGAAGCATCTTGGGAAATGTTGTTTATATTAAGGGAACCATATAAAAAAAGAAAAAAGGAATTAATGCAGAAGATAAGGCAAAAATGCACATCAAAAACAGGTATACACAAGTTATACACAAGAGTCCCTATACTATACTATGTGCAAAAAATGCTGGAGTGCTCCTTGAAGGGTAATAGAAAAGTTTTAGTATGTAATATCATAAAACAAACCATATTACAATTAATACAGGTTGGATTTCTTGATCATCAAAATATCCACAATTCAATTACCCAAGGAAAAACCGGTCCATTGCCGCAAAGCATATATCTCCAATTGTAATGGGGAAAAAAATACCTGTTAAAATTGCAAGAACTAAAATTAATTAAAATTTGTAATTTGTTACACTTCAATTTAGAAGGTTTTGCATCCAGAATAAAAAAATGATGAAATGTATTTCTTGAACAAAAGATATACTTTTCTGAAGAAATACTTTTGGATATACAAACATAGTAGGGTTTTCACATAACATTGCTGAGTGCTGATTTTCTCATATAGTTCTTGTGCTAAAAATTCAAATTGAATGTATTAGGACTCCGGCTTGCTTTATCTATTTCTGCATCCTGTCTAAACCAAGCTAGGAACAAAATATCTTCAGAGCCAAATATTCCTATTATCAGTTTACACTGCATACATTCATGAGGTTAACCACAAACTAGTATCCATGCTCCGCTTTAATCCCAGTTGATGCTATGAACACTTTCCAATTATCCTTACACAACTTATCAACTTGCACCTAAAATGTTCCTGGGTCAATTTATGAGGACTGTAAAATACACCTGTCACCTATACACAATGAATGTAGCAATTCTTGTTACCCAAATCAATATAAATGATAATGCAGCATATAACAAAGTTTCCATTGGCTTCTAGTACAGTGACTGATAGGCTCAATAGTGGATTAGCCATTATAATGGGGCCATTCATTGTGGTTCTTGGTTACACTTCAATTAACTTTTTATTAGAAAAAAATCATGTTGTAATTTTTTTTAATTAATTGGGACATTTTTAAAAATAAAATATAATTTTGACATGATTCTGTGAGTTGTGTGCTACAATATAAATATGCTACTAGGGTCAGTCAATAAGTAATGCCTCCTATTTTTTTTCTCCTTTTAATTGGCAAGAAATTCAAATGCAATTACATAGGTTGAAAACCACAACATTAACGATTAATTTGTCACTTTTCAATATAATCTCCATCCATTTCCACAGTCTTGGTCCACCGTTTAACAAGGGCATGTATTCCAGCATGGTAAAAAGCATTCTTGGGACCCACCGTGCACAAACTTTTCTGTATCCCAGTTGTCCAATAATTTTCATCACACTGCCTGTACTGAGGCTGATAATGCCACACAATTCATCTGCAGTCACCCGGCGGTCACCACGAATGATGTCATCGACTCGCTGAATGTTGCTTGGAGTCACTGCGGTTACTGCCCTGCCACTCCGCATTTTGTCAGCCAACGGTGATGGCCCTTCAGCTGTGTTACAGCGACGAACCCATCGTCTAACAGTACTGACATCCACTGTTGCATCACCGTACACATTTTTCAGTCTCTCATGAATTCGAATGGGCGTTTCACCTTCTGCATGCAAGAATTCAATCACAGAACGTTGTCTAATATGAACTTCGATGTCAGCCATTTTGCAAACAGATACAGTCCTGCCACCTGTTGGTGCAGGAAGTTGCAATTGCTGTGGATTGGAGAAGAAGGTTTGAGGAATTGTGCCAAATTCGAATATTTAACATAACTACCTTATTTAAGGAGAAAAAAATAGGAGCCATTACTTATTGACTGACCCTCGTATTTTTATTCAATAATTGTAGCCTTCAAAAATATGATGATAATATCTCTTTAAACATTACATATTAAAAATGGTAACTGTCCCAAGGAACGCCAGAGGATATGCGGGCAGTATGGAGGTTTAATAATATAATCACCAGGGCTATTGCCTCTTGAGCAACATTTTCATAAAATGACGCTTTACTTATGGTCAGTTTTTACTTTTTGAATATAAATGTTCATTGTATTTGTTCTGTAAACGAGTATGGGGTAGTAAGGAGTGGGGCAGCCATCTTTCCTAAGCTATAAGTAACATACAAGCTAAGTCATAGGAAATTGTACTTTGGCACTGCTCAATAACTTCTATGGGAGAGCATTTAAGAAGCTTTTAAGAAGCCCTCCCATCATAATTCTTATCCTCTTAATATAATGCAATTATCACATTATATAGCACTGTGTACTCACCATTGCTAATTTTGCCTTTCTACCAGTTATTTATTCTCTTTTCCATTAGGTCTATGACATCACATGATTAAAAACTGACTAGATGAATCCTTCTAAGCTTTATGTAGAAACAGGAAGTCTCCTTTCCCTGCATGAGTCATCACTGCATAAGTCTCTGGCAAGGGCTAAGAGCAAAGCAGCTGGGTCAGGAGTTGAAGAGGCGGATGACTCATGCAGAGAAAAGAAACTTCCTGTTTCTTCATAGAGCAGAAAAAAAGAGAAGAATTAGTTGGGTAGAAAGACAAAATGAGCAACTGTAAGTACACAGTGTCATATAATATGATAAATGCAATATATTAAGAGGATGCAAACTTTGATGGGAGGAGGAGCAGTGCTTCATTAAGTATGAGCTGTGACATATGTACAGAAAATTGACCAGGAAGGGTGAGGAGGTGAGCTGTGATCCTGTGCTCTCTTTATATAGTAGATGTTAGAACCTTGCTGTTAGGTTTTTTTTCCTTTGCTAGTCACATGACCTTGTTGGCCTATTTAATCCTGCTCCGCCCTTCTGGCTTTGCTGGACTTCATTGTATATCTACTTTCTAGCTAGCCTGTGCTCTGTATCTAGCTCTGTTAGTTTGCTTGGTCTACGGACCTCTATGTTCTATCTATTTTGTTTGTTCGTCTGTCTGCTACTATTTCTGTTAGGAGGTGTCCCATATTCCTCCCAGTCCTTAGTACTTGTAGGGATTCCTTCCCCATATCTATAGGTCTCCGTACAGACTAGATTAGGACTTTAGCAGGTCTGATCGCAGGATCAGGTTCCCTGTTACATCGTAGGGATTCAGCTGAGTCCTATAGTAGGGACAGATCTCCTCTCTTTCCTTAGCTTTGGTAGCAGAACATAACAGTAAGTCCAGCCTGCAAATTCTCTAAGGAAAGATTTTTTTTTTTTTGTTCCATCATGGTGTCGGTTCAGGATTTGGCTAAACACCTGCAGGGACTCTCTCTGGAAGTGGCCGAGCTCCGTCAGCACGTGAGTAACTGTCCTGGAGCATATTTCTTGGAGCCTAAGGTATGTTTGCCGGATTTATTTTTTGGTGAACATCGAGAATTTTTTTCATTTAAAAATGCTTGCTTATTGTATTTTCGTTTGAGACCCAAGTCCTCTGGGGATGAATCCCAGCGCGTAGGGTTCATAATGTCACTTTTGCGCAAAGAGCCTCAGGAGTGGGCCTTTTCTTTGCAACCTAGTGATACATGCTTCAGATCAGTGGATAGTTTTTTTTCTGCTTTAGGATTATTATATGATGATCCTGACCGTGTGGCATCAGCTGAGACTGAGTTGAGACGTTTAAAACAAGGATCAGGTAATGTGGAAAAATATTGTACTCATTTTCGTCGTTGGTCCACTCAAACAGGGTGGAACGATTTTGCTCTGAACAATCATACATCTTCTTCTGCTGGTTGTTCGCCTTTTTTTTGTTGTTCTGGGAGACATCCGTCGTTTGGGTCGTTCTCCAAGTTGGGATCTGCCGTGCCTGAGGAGGAGAATTTTTCCAGTGATTTGGAAAGAGTTTGGACGGATGTGCGTGGTAATCTTCAGGAGGCCAACAGAAAATCTAAAGACTACTTTGATAGGAAACGACAGGAGGTTTTGTTCGCTGTTGGTGACATGGTTTGGTTGTCCTCTAGGAATCTGCGGTTGAGGATTCCTTCTAAGAAATTGGGTCCCAAGTTTGTAGGGCCCTTTAAGGTGCTTCAAGTTGTCAACCAATCTGCTGTTAGGTTGGAGGTTCCTACCTCCTGGAGAATTAATCCGGTATTTCATGTCTCTCTGTTAAAAAAAGCTGTTGTGTCGGATGGTGACGCCTCTGCCTCTGTTCCTCCGGTGGTGGAGGACGGGGAATATGAAATTTCTCGCATCCTTGACTCTAGACGGTATAGAGGTAGTTTGCAGTATCTTGTGGCCTGGAAAGGTTTCGGACCCGAGGATAACTCTTGGGTGAGGTCAGATGATGTTTCCGCGTCCAGACTTATCAGAGCGTTTCACAGGAGATTTCCTGATAAGCCTGGTCCTAGGGGATCCGGAGGATCCTCTTAGAAGGGGGGGTACTGTTAGAACCTTGCTGTTAGGTTTTTTTTCCTTTGCTGGTCACATGACCTTGTTGGCCTATTTAATCCTGCTCCGCCCTTCTGGCTTTGCTGGACTTCATTGTATATCTACTTTCTAGCTAGCCTGTGCTCTGTATCTAGCTCTGTTAGTTTGCTTGGTCTACGGACCTCTATGTTCTATCTATTTTGTTTGTTCGTCTGTCTGCTACTATTTCTGTTAGGAGGTGTCCCATATTCCTCCCAGTCCTTAGTACTTGTAGGGATTCCCTCCCCACATCTATAGGTCTCCGTACAGACTAGATTAGGACTTTAGCAGGTCTGATCGCAGGATCAGGTTCCCTGTTACATCGTAGGGATTCAGCTGAGTCCTATAGTAGGGACAGATCTCCTCTCTTTCCTTAGCTTTGGTAGCAGAACATAACAGTAGATTCCTTATGCTCTAATCCCATAATGATAATGGGATGACTGCTGAGAAATTACCTTTACAAAACAAGATGTGTTAACCTATTAAGAAGCTCAATGGCCCAAATGAAAACTGTAAGCTTGCTGGATTGTTTTTTTTTTTTTATAAAAAAAAAAATGGCCAACAATGTAAGTTTAGTTCAAACTTGATTTATACAGGAGGATTTTTTATTAAATGCCACATTGCATTTAGTCATATGACAGATACAGTACAGACCAAAAGTTTGGACACACCTTCTCATTTAAAGATTTTTCTGTATTTTCATGACTATGGAAATTGTACATTCACACTGAAGGCATCAAAACTATGAATTAACACATGTGGAATTATATACTTAACAAAGAAGTGTGAAACAACTGAAAATATGTCTTATATTCTAGGTTCTTCGAAGTAGCCACCTTTTGCTTTGATGACTGCTTTGCACACTCTTGGCATTCTCTTGATGAGCTTCAAGAGGTAGTCACCGGAAATGTTCTTCCAACAAGCTTGAAGGAGTTCCCAGAGATGCTTACCACTTGTTGGCCCTTTTGCCTTCACTCTGCGGTCCAGCTCACCCCAAACCATCTCGATTGGGTTCAGGTCTGGTGACTGTGGAGGCCACAGCACCCCATCACTCTCCTTCTTGGTCAAATAGCCCTTACACAGCCTGGAGGTGTGTTTGGGATCATTGTCCTGTTGAAAAATAAATGATGGTCCAACTAAATGCAAACTGGATGGAATAGCATGCCGCTGCAAGATGCAGTGGTAGCCATGCTGGTTCAGTATGCCTTCAATTTTGAATAAATCCCCAACAGTGTCACCAGCAAAGCACCCCCACACCATCACACCTCCTCCACCATGCTTCACGGTGGGAACCAGGCATGTAGAATCCATCCGTTCACCTTTTCTGCGTCGCACAAAGACACGGTGGTTGGAACCAAAGATCTTAAATTTGGACTCATCAGACCAAAGCACAGATTTCCACTGGTCTAATGTCCATTCCTTGTGTTCTTTAGCCCAAACAAGTCTCTTCTGCTTGTTGCCTGTCCTTAGCAGTGGTTTCCTAGTAGCTATTTTACCATGAAGGCCTGCTGCACAAAGTCTCCTCTTAACAGTTGTTGAAGAGATGTGTCTGCTGCTAGAAATCGGTGTGGCATTGACCTGGTCTCTAATCTGAGCTGCTGTTAACCTGCGATTTCTGAGGCTGATAACTCAGATAAACTTATCCTCAGAAGCAGGGGTGACTCTTGGTCTTCCTTTCCTAGGGCAGTCCTCATGTGAGCCAGTTTCTTTGTAGCGCTTGATGGTTTTTGCACCTGCACTTGGGGACACTTTTCCCAATTTTTCGCACTGACTGACCATCATTTCTTAAAGTAATGATGGCCACTCGTTTTTCTTTACTTAGCTGCTTTTTTCTTGCCATAATACAAATTCTAACAGTCTATTCAGTAGGACTATAAGCTGTGTATCCACCAGATTTCTGCACAACACAACTGATGGTTCTAACCCCATTTATAAGGCAAGAAATCTCACTTATTAAATCTGACAGGGCACACCTGTGAAGTGAAAACCATTTCCAGTGACTACCTCTTGAAGCTCATCAAGAGAATGCCAAGAGTGTGCAAAGCAGTCATCAAAGCAAAAGGTGGCTACTTTGAAGAACCTAGAATATAAGACATATTTTCAGTTGTTTCACACTTTTTTTGTTAAATATATAATTCCACATGTGTTAATTCATAGTTTTTATGCCTTCAGTGTGAATGTACAATTTTCATAGTCATGAAAATACAGAAAAATCTTTAAATGAGAAGGTGTGTCCAAACTTTTGGTCTGTACTGTATATGACAGTTATGGCAATAAATATTACATTTATTTTAACTTAAACTTCACTGTTACATTTTTGGGACATGGGACACTATTACAAAATTGACACAATGGCTTCTATTTACTCCTTGAGTATTTAAAGGATGATATGAAGATGGTGAAGAAAAAAAAATCTTGAAGGGATTCTCCAATTTCAAAATATCCTCATATGTCACATTGGGTTGCCTATGTACTGGACAAGTGGATCCCTAAATCCTAGATCATCTATAATATTTCAATTTCCATAATATATCACTGTGTTGTCATCTATTTTACTTTTATTCTTAATCAATTCACATTTGAATTAGGTAATTGATGTGAAATGAAAAGCCGGTGAGCGAGAAGAAATGCGGCGTATAACATATTCAAAAGAAGATATCTACCGTTATTGCATTTATACAACTAAATATAACTTAAGTTAATTAAATCATAATTGGAGAGAGCCTTAAAGAGGACCTTTCACAATATTTTTTTATATTTCAAACCGTATATATCAGTATAGTAGGGCAGAGGGGCTGATTAATCTATTTTTTTTACCAGATATTGGCTATTGAAGTTTTATACACAAATTTCCCACTCAACCAAGGGGTAATTAACAAAGATTCCTGACTGAGGGCACTACATTTTTCCCCTGTATGATGTTTTCAAATCATAAAAAGCATTGTCATACAGTGGAAAAAGCATTTTTTGTATAGAGCACTCATGTTAAATACAAAAGAGCAAATGATAAACAATAATTTAAAGCAAAAAACAATAGGAGGGAAAAATAAAAAAATCTAAAGCTTGCTGTGTCACTGGTATTGGCACCCTCTACTTTAATTTAGTATGGAAACACATTTTAACTTGCCTGTGGTAAATTACAAAAAAGATTCACCTGTGATTGTCGGTGCCCATGTGACATGAATTAGCCAATGATTGATGACTTCAGTGTTTTAAAAAGCCACATAGTAGGCTCTGTTCCTTTGTCACAATGGCGAAGACAAAGGAGCTGTCTGAGGACATCAGAACTGCTATTATTAGCAAACACAAGACTTCCAAAGGGTATAAGGCCATCTCCAAAGACCTTGGTAGTTTCAACAGTGCGCAATGTTATTAAGAAGTTTGCCAAGCATGGAACTATCAAGAACCTCCCTGGATGTGAGGGAAAGAGGAAATTGACAAGAGATGTCTTCGAAGGTTGGTGCAAATGGTGGAAAAAACACCACATCAAACATCCAAAGCCCTGAAGGCCAACCTGGAACAGTCTGGGGTCATAGTTTCAACAAGTACCATACAAAGCATACTAAACCAAGCAGAGCTTTATGGGTGAAGGCCAAGGAAGAAACCATTGCTGAATAAAAGACATAAAAAGGAATGACTGATCTTTGCCAAAGAGTACCTTGACAAACCACAATCCTTCTGGGAAAATGTTCTGTGGACAGATGAAACAAAAATAGAGCTTTTTGGCAATGTAAAGCAACAGTTTGTTTACAGACGGCACAATGAAGCTTATAAGGAAATGAAACCCTTACCAACAGTTAAGCATGGTGGAGGATCCATAATGCTGTGGGGTTGCTTTGCTGCGTCTAGTACTGGAGGCCTTGGCTGTATCACAGGAATCATGAAATCAGAGAATTATCAAGAGATTTTACAGCAAAATGTCCTACCCAGTGTAATAAAACTTGGTTTGAGTCGAAGATCATGGGTCCTCCAGTAAGACAATGACCCAAAGCACACATCCAAAAGTACACAGGAATTGATGAAAAAGAAAAAATGGACTGTTTTAAAATAGACAGCAATGAGTCCTGACCTCAATCCCATTGAAAATCTTTGGGGTGAGCTGAAATCTGCCATTGGGAAAAAGAACCTGCAAAGAGCTTGAACAAACTGCAGAGGAAGAGTGGGAGAAAATTCCAGCTGAGAAGTGCAAGAAGCTTATAGATGGCTACAAGAAACGTTTGCAGGCTGTCAGCAATGCCAAAGTATCTGCAACCAAGTTTTAATTAGGGCTGCCTTTATTGCTGCATATAATAATAATAATAATAATCTTTATTTTTATATAGCGCTAACATATTCCGCAGCGCTTTACATACATTATCATCACTGTCCCCATCGGGGCTCACAATCTAGATTCCCTATCAGTATGTCTTTGGAGTGTGGAAGGAAACCGGAGAACCCGGAGGAAAGCCACGCAAACACGGGGAGAACATACAAACTCCTTGCAGATGTTGTCCTTGGTGGGATTTGAACCCAGGACCCCAGTGCTGCAAGGCTGCAGTGCTAACCACTGCTATGCTGTTTATTCTGTTTCTTCTTTGAAATTGCAACATGGAAGTTGAAAAACAATGTTTAATTGTTGTATTACTTTGGACCACTAATTGAAAAATCCTGAAGATATAACTTTGGTACATTTCCATTTATTTCTGAGGATATTGTATAGTCTATGAAAAAAATGAAGGGGTGCCAATAATGGAGAACAGCACTGTATACCAAGTGATCTTCTATACCCATAAATTTTATATATACACTTGCACATGAGGATTTCTCAAATATAATGTGCAAGGAGACTTCATTATGTCATGAGAAAGAGATACAAAAATGTATTAACAATTTAAGGTTAATAACAGTATCTTGTATATGTTTTGCCAACTTTTAATAAGTAGCCATATCATTTATCTAATTATACCTTTCCTAACCACTGATGGTATTGAACATGACTTTTATTTTTTTTCGGCAAAATAGTAACTATTAGTTAATGGTTTATTTTCATGATTAATCTTCCCAGTCTCCTGTTAGCTGGGGGCTTTCTGCGATCCTGACGATTGACAGTTCGGACCAGCAGCATGGCCGAGCCTCTTGCCTGATCTGTGCTCTCTTCCATGTTGCAAGCAGGTGAAGCTTTGTTTCTGCAGCACTGGAGCAGAACGGGAGGACTGAAGCTGGCCCGATACGCTGCCTAGGAAACGGGACACCTCCGATAGACTGCAGAGGTGGTCAGTAAACTAAACAACAAACACTACACGATAGAATTAACAATTCCTCCATTCTTGAGAACTGAGAGAATTTTTAATAATAAGTAAATTGCTAAGTTGTTTATTTTTATGATGATGAGAAAACCCATTTAAACACTTGCGTTTTTCACCATTACTATGATGAGTTCAGGAAATGCACTCTGACAGTTAATAAGACATTCTAAAGAATAAAAATGTAACTCTGAGTTTCTGAAACAAATGATAATTGAGTCAGTTTTCCAAGATGCAATAATAACATAAAAAACATTCTTTTCTCATAAAGCGTGTATGCATATTTCTTTATTATGCCATTTTCAACTCTCTCAAGTATAGTAAAAATGAGACAGAATAAACTCAATATGGATTGAATCCTAGAACATGTTGGGAAGGTCATAAATAAACTTTACTTCTGTGTTTTGTAATAGTCCATGTAATGCTTTTTACATAAATGGAATTAGAAGGATAGAATAATGCAGAAAAAATACGCCAGAGGCCATATTACTAAGGCACAACTGTAAATTATAAATATATGATATAAATAATATTATTTAACATTGTTCTACTTTTGTAAAGTACACTGTTCATGAAATACACTGTGCATATCAAACTGGTCTCTTAGATGAGATATTGGGGACTTCTATTTGCACCTACTGCATGACTGCACATAGGTACATAGAAATCGATAAAGAAGCGTGGAAGGGGATCCAGCAGCCACAAAAACTGGGTAAGTTAAAACATCACATTTATTAGGACATTAAAACAAAGAGAAAAATAAAATCATAATGAATGAGAAAAAAAGAAAGATACCGGGTCTACACGTTTTGAGTAAGAAGCAGAGCTCGAAATGCGTACACCCGGTGTCTCTCTGTTTCTCATTCATTATGATTTAATTTTTCCCTTGGCTTTAGTATCCAAATAAATGTGACTTATTAACTTACCCAATTTTTGCAGCTGCTGGATCCCCTTCAACACCTTTTTCTATGCTTATCACCCAGGAACTGGACTGGAGTCTCCGTACACCCCACCCATCATGGAAAAACTTCTATACCAGTGTGCTGATGTCTTTGTTTCTTTCTTACATAAAAGTATATCCCTCTATTTTGTCTGAGTAGACTACATTCACACAACTGTATTTTCGATCCAAGTGCTGTCCATAGAAAAACTTGACAAAACATGGACAGAACTAGGACCGATGTTATTCAATTATGCTGTTCAGATTACACAGACTGAACATCTGTGTGAAAAAATTGCAGCATGCACTAGTCTTTTTCAGTTGAGATTTACCTCTGCAAGTCTATAGGCGTGTAAAAATATCAGATCCCATACAGATTAAACGTATAGCATCCACATTTTTAAGAATACACTGCAAATATTAACCTAGGAAATAGCTTTTGGTCTTGTAAAATGTATTGACTGCTGATGTATAACTAAAAATACCATATGGATGGCGTACAAATGACAATACTGATGAAAAATCTTTAGGCTTTAAAATGGGAAAAGTCATTGACCACAAAAGCACATATTTTTGCATATTGGAGGTACAATGCCACTTATATCTCCTATTAATCATTAGAAGTCACTTATAGTTGGAGGTACACTTTAGTTTTTTATATACTGTATGGCATAAAATTTATGCTATACCATCTTAAGCTTAACACTTGCAGATTTATTAAAAAGTTCATTTCAGTATATCAGCTTGATTTCAGCTTCACCTAGCTTAACATTGGTGGATTATATAAAAAAAAATAAAAAATTAATTTGAGCAACGATCAGACATGGAAACATTCTTCTAAAGTCTCAGTAAAGCTACTGTTTAACCGCAAGGCCTCAAATAACATAAATTGATACTTTACTGGGAAAAGTAGTTTTTCTTGGCTTAGGAAAGTAAACCTGACCATACAATAGAGATTTTAGATGGCCAAAAAGGACTATCTAGGCTATTTTTTGTTGAAAGAGTGTGAAAGCTGTGGAAAAGTTGATCCACTATGTTGCAGTTTTTCAGGGTGTTGTTTGACACATAGTTGAGATCAGGATCTCATCAGAAGCTCAAACCAGGCCATAGATCAGGGCAGAGAGCTCTGCACAATTTACATTAAGGCCACGTGCACAAGTTGAGTTTTGATGAGTTACCTCAGTATTTATAAGCCAAAACCAGGAGTGGAACAATCAGAGGAAAAGTGTAATAGAAGCACGTCACCACTTCTGTATTTATCACGCACTCCTGATTTTGGCTTACAAATTGAGGTAAAATACTCACCAAAACTCAACGTGTGCATGTGGCCTAAGAGCTCCTCCAGGAAAGCATACCTTAGAAAACCTAAAAACATTTTACCCACAATAAAAGGTAAAATTACAGGTCTATATGTTGGCAGATTACTTTTTGACCCCTTCTGTGACTGTTGGTATCACATTTGCTGTGCACTAGTCCAGTGGAATAATATACATATGTATTATTGTGCACAGCAGAACCTGCAGTATAATTATTTATTTTGTACAATTAGAAGTACACTTCACAATTTTTATTATTTATGTATTTGGGGAGGTATAGAAATGTTCTTCACTGTAATGAGGTATATGACCCCCCCATACGGCAATACTGCAGTATTCAATGATGTGATCAAATGATGGTATTGTCACATCCGTAAAAGTCTGATGTATCAAAATATAAAATATAAAGTTGTTTAATCCATAAGATAAATGCCGTAAACAAAAAAAGCAACAAAACTATTATTGCACCTCCCCCAAAAAGTAACACAAAGTGATCAACACATTGAATGTACCTCGAAATGGTACCAATAAAAACTATCGCTAACTATCGCTAACTATGCACAAAAACCAAACCCTTATACAGCTTGATAGGAAACATAAAAAATTATGGGTCTCAGAACATAGCAACATGTACAACTTTTTTTTTACAAAGTTCATATTTTTTGCTACTAAAATAGTTTTTGCGTGGCCATAATTGTACTGGCCTGAACAATCATGTTGCCAGGAAATTTTTACCGTGCAATGTACACCGTAAAGATGAAACCCAAAAGTGGCAGAATTGCATATATTGAACATCGCTTAAAATTTCTTTCCTTGTTTTCAGTTCACCATATAGTAAATACTGAGTGGGGTCCTTAAAAAATACAACTCATCCCACAAAAAAACAAGCCCCCGTATGGCTATGACGAGGAATTAAAAAATTATGGATCTTGGAAAAAGAGGAGAAAAAAATGAAAACGTAAAAACAAATATTGGCTGTATGGTTAAAACGATCTTTTAAAGACTGTATTATGTGTCCACTTTGGTTAACTTATCTTACACTTTGTATGAATTTTTGTTTGAAACTGCAAAACTAGAACAAATCAGAAAGTGACAAATTAGAACTGGTTACATATAGATACGTACATACATAAAAAAATATATATATATATATACTGTGTATATATATATATATATATATATATATATATATATATATATATAAACATGTGTATGTAGGTGCGGGTATGAATAAATATATTATAGATATATATGAAATATATAATATATCTATATAGTCATACAGTGGTGTGTGAAAAAGTGTTTGCCCCCTTCCTGATTTCTTATTCTTTTGCATGTTTGTCACACTTAAATGTTTCAGATCACAAAACTAATTTAAATTTTAATATTAGACAAAGATAACACAAGTAAACACAAAATGCAGTTTTTAAATGAAGGTCTTTATTATGAAGGACAAAAGAAATCCAAACCTACAGGGTCCTGTGTGAAAAAGTGATTGCCCCCTAAACCTAATAACTGGTTGGGCGACCCTTAGCAGCAACAACTGCAATCAAGCATTTCTGATAACTGGCAATGAGTCTTTTACAATGCTCTGGAGGAATTTTGGCCCACTCATCTTGGCAAAATTGTTGTAATTCAGCCACATTGGAGGTTTTCAGAGCATGAGCCACCTTTTTAAGGTCATACCACAGCATCTCAATCGAATTATGGTCAGGACTTTGAGTACGCCACTCCAAAGTATTAATTTTGTCCTTCTTAAGACATTCAGAAGTGGACTTGCTGGTGCGTTTTGGATTATTGTCCTGCTGCATAACCAAAGTGTGCTTCACTTTGAGGCCACAAACAGATGGCTGGACATTCTCCGTCAGGGTTTTTTGGTAAACAGCAGAATTCATGGTTCCATTTACCACAGCAAGCCTTCCGGGTCCTGAAGCTGCAAAATGGCGCTAGACAATCACACTACCACTACCATATTTTACTGTTGGTATGATGTTCCTTTTCTGAAATGCTGTTACTTCTACGCCAGATTTAATAGGACATACACCTTCCAAAAAGTTCAACTTTTGTCTCGTCAGTCCACAGAGTATTCTCCCAAAAATCTTGTAAACCATCAAGATATTTTCTGGCAAAACTGAGATGAGCCTTTATGTTATTTTTGCTCAGCAGTGGTTTTTGTCTTGGAACTCTGCCATGCATCCCATTTTTGCACAGTCTCTTTCTAATGGTTGAGTCATGAACACTGACCTTAACTGAGGCAATTGAGGCCTGCAGTTCTTTGGATGTTGTTGTGGGGTCTTTTGTGACCTCTTAGATGAGTCTGCGCTGCGCTCTTGGGGTGATTTGGGTCAGCTAGCCGCTCCTGGGAAGGTTCACCACTGTTCCATGTTTTTACCATTTGTGGATAATGGCTCTCACTGTGGTTCACTGGAGTCCCAAAGCTTTATAAATGACTTTATAACCTTTTCCAGACGGATTGGTCTCAATTACATTGTTTCTCATTTGTTCCTGAATTTCTGTGGATGGCAGCATGATGTCTAGCTGTTGAGGATCTTTTGGTCTACTTCACTTTGTCAGGCAGGTCCTATATACGTGATTTCTTGATTATAAACAGGTGTGGCAGTCATCAGGTCTAGGTGTGGCTAGGGATATTGAACTCAGCTTCTCAAAGATGTCATAAACCATAGTTAATTTATGTGTTAAAGGGAGGGGGGGAGCAATCACTTTTCACACATGGCCCTGTAGGTTTGGATTTCGTTTTCACTTAATAAAGACCTTCATTTAAAAACTACATTTTGTGTTTACTTATGTTATCTTTGTCTAATATTTAAATTTGTTTTGTGATCTTTTGTGATATATATACATAAAAAAAGAAAAAAAATATGTACTGTATACATATATATATATATATTTATATTCACACCCGCACGTGCAGTGAAAAGCAATGTTGTAGCCTACACAGGCCTGGTGGTTCTTTTCTACTGTCAGTGTTTTCTTTTCTATCCTTGAATGGGCCCCACTTTATGATTACATTAACATGAAGTATGAGTAATATGTTACACATGTAAATGCATAACTCCCATAGAAAAGCAATATAAATTCCAACCTGGATAATATTTTTTATATATGTTGCTGAAACATTTCAAAGTTTGTTACAGATGGAAGGAAAGGAATCTCGGATATGTGAACAGTTTTATTTCAACACACAATGCAAACATTGGTTATAAAGAGGAAGAGCCGTTGACAGGCGTCAACCACCTTCTTGCAGATGTTATATGTAAAGAGTAATATGAGTGTCAGGAGCACATTTCAGCTCATATAATAAAGTGATTGTGAAAACATAATTGAAGTCTGCTTCTCTACTGTATTAGGAAAGAAAGAAACAACATGGCAAAAAATGGAAGAAGCGGAAAATTGTTCTGCAGGCAATTTATGCAACATATTTTCCTGTGGTGTTATTTTCTTGCATTGTAGCACATAATGGAGAGCAGATTTGGATGATTAGTATGATAGATATTTCTAATAAAAATGTGATGTAGCTTTTGCAATATTGGATTGTATTCTACTGAGCATATTATTCCCGGTATGCTAAACATATCCTTAACTTTTAGAACAAGGTTGTTGGTATGTATTTTGGTGCTGGTTCAGCTTTCACGTGTTGAAAGCTAATAATCTTTCAAGTATCCAATTACATAATGTCTATTGGATTAGTTACAAACTTTGTAAAAAAAAAAAAAGTTTTATTGCTCCTTCCAGCAGGTTATTTCCATTACGCTCAAATATAACCTACTGTAAATATATAAAGGCAAGACTAGATGCCATACATCAGGCAACACATTTTTTTTTATAATAAATAAGTCTTAGTGACCTGGAAGTGGTATGTGATATGGGTCAATTCTACGTAAGTCTCTTTTACTCCTAATAAATATATATATCAGTGACATCCCACCAAGGACAACATTTGCAATGAGTTGATATGTTGTCATTGTGTTCGTGGGTTTCCTCTGGGTTTTCCGGTTTCCCCCCATGCTCCAGAGACATAGAGATATGGAATTTAGATTGTAAGCCCCAATGGGGAAAGTGATATCTGTAAAAAACTGATGATATCTGTAAAGAGCTGCGGAATATGACGGCGCAATATAAGTAAAAGAAATAACAGATCCCAGTGAATCTTGGTGGATCTAATTGATTTATAATGGTTAAAGAAGCCACACTGAGCTCTTGTTCACACTAAGCTAGATTCCTGTATCAGAAGTATTTCCCAAATTAAAAGTATTTCTCAACATATCTCACCCATAGACCCTATCTTACTATGGCTATGTGGTATTTTCATTGGATGCCTCTTTATTGAATAGCATACCTCCCTGGTTTATGTCAAGAGGACACTCGTGAACAATGGGTTCCCATACATAATGGGGCCAATACCCCAGGAGCTTTCCCAATGAATAATAGTAAATTATATATTGTTTAATGTGATGAGAACATAGAAATAAAAAAATAAAACAAATAACACATTTAAAAAATTCTGCTAAAATAATTAATTGCCTAGAATTTTTTCCCAAAAATATGCGCCATTACTATTTTAAATACTCTTTGGAAACAGAAAGAAACACTGATAGAAATTATGTTTATTTCATTATTTTCACACAAAATCAATTAGCCAAATTAATCCTTCATAGGTGAACATAAAAGACAGGCTTTGCACAAAACAGAATTAATTAGCGGGAGCATATTATTCTCCTATCAGAATACACATTCATAAAAAGCTTTGCATTGCAGGAATAAATGTGTCCTGCTTGTTAAATCCTTTTGTCTGCTTTAAGTCATTAGCGGCAGAGTACAATTTGGATGAAAAACTTTATAATTCAATACACTGAGATATTTTCATAAATAGTTACTGAAGGCAGAGAGAGTGAGAGAGAAAGAGGAAGAGGAGATTTAAAAAAAAGAAAAAAGACAAAGACAGGGATACAGAGTATGGGCTCGTGCACAATACTGCAAGAAAAAATGGATAGCACATGGACCAATGTTATTCAATAACAGTTTTCTAAAATAGGGATGGACGATTTCTTCGATACACATAACATTGTGGGTTACAGTTAAATTAGACAAAATGTTACACCTATAGTAGTACATTTAGTACGGTAATAGTAATCACATAACTAGTATTATAATTAAGTTTGATCCAGGGTTCTTGTACTGATCGCCTTTTCTCGAGGTCAAGAAGGAATTTTTCCCCATGGCACAAGTTGGCTGAAGTTGTCCTGGGGTTTTTGCCTTCTTCTGGATCAACAGATTTAGGCATAGGGATTTTAGTAATACCATTACTAGAAGCACAAGAGTAATACAAAAGATAAAACTAATTAAAAAATTAAATTAGAAACGGGTATATTTTTAACTGTGATAGTGCAGCAATAATAAAAATATTAATAATAATAATACATTTGTGAGGCCTAGTCCGAGTTAGTTGGTAGTGTTAGTGTAGGGAGTAGATTTGGGGGAGGAAGGTTGAACTTGATGGACCTAGGACTTTATTCAACCTATGTTATTATGTTACTATGCATTTATACTGGCTGATCGCGGTTGTTAAATGACTGCCATTGGCTCATTTTACAGCTTGTTTACAAAGGCGAACCGCACTTCCATGAATACAGAATAATCGTTAATACAATCGTTCTGTGCGCAGAAAATATCATTGTTCTCGGCAGAACATGACATGTTTACACAGAACATGTGCTGGTGTTAACAAGATAAATGATTTTTAAAGTTAGCATTTTGCTCATTCGATTGGCAGCCTGATTAGGCATATCTATAATTGGCAAACAAGACTTCCTAGCAATGCTTGTTTTCTAATTATCGACCAATGCAAATGCATCCTTAGAGAGGAGACGAGGAAAAGGGCAGAAGTGAGAAAAAGGGAAAGAGAAAAATGAAGGGAGTGAGACACAAGGGCATTGAGTGAGAAAAAGAGAGATGTGAGACAGAAGAGAGGAGGAAAATAAGAGGGGGCAAAATTGTAGGGAAAAAAGGAGGCAGTTAGAGAAAGAAAAAGAGAGATAAAGACATCTAACAGGAGGGTTACGTAAAGAGAAAGAGCAGGGGTGAGAGAGAGTGAAAGAGAGAGCAGATGTATCCTGACTGCTAATAGTCATGACAAATTGTCTTGTTAATGAATGTTACACACTGAAAGTGCCATAACTGATTAAACTCCAATTTTCCTCTATTTGATAAAGACAGACTTGGGAACTCCAGCAGTGGACAGCTATAATGTTGTGCCAAATAACTTTAGGGCACAGTGTGGAAAAACTAAAGATGCCATGTGAATACATTATACAGAACCTACAGTATACACCAGACAGTTTTTGCAGAAACATGTAGTCAAAAAAAATAATAATAGAGCTCAAATCTGCATCTCTGCACTTGAAAACTTTCAACTTTTTTTTCATTTTGCTTGCCTCTCAAAGTAGAATTCCACCAATGGAATAATTGTGCCTTGCAGTTAACTTAAAATCTTTCTTTCCTTGGTTAGCCTCTTTGTTTGTGCAAAATTGGCAGCAGTTCAAATTCAAAGTACTCCCATTCATTTACTCACCAATAAACCAATGTCATTCTGGTTCACATCAGTCAGAACACTAAGCCTTAAACAACATAAAAGCCTGGTTTTTACACTTATGGACTGGCCGCACGTTTTACAGAGCTGAAATCTGGATACATTTTTCAACACCAAGTGTATATATTTTATGCCATTCAAAAATGTTCCAACCAGCTTGCTGACATGTTCGGTAACACATAAAATGGAATAAAAAAGACTCAATGACTTATATACAGTCTAGTATACTGGATTCATTAGTCGCCTTAGTAGAAGAACGACAAAGACCATCTATGATTCTGGATGACCAAGAATGTTAGTACATTAATTTTTTCCTGTGATAGTTCTGCAGCAAACCTAAACAATTTCAAGTTCCTCCCAAAATTACATCTGTTTCCTCTTGTATGTCATGGAAAAAATCCTCATGAATAAGATTATTATTATACTTACATAGCACCATCATATTCCACAGCACTTTACATTGTCATCACTGTCCCCATTGGGGCTCACAATCTAGATTCCTTATCAGTATGTCTTTGGAGTGTGGGAGGAAACCGGAGAACCCAGAGGAAACCCACACAAATACGGGGAGAACATACAAACTCCTTGAAGATGTTGTCTTTGGTGGGATTTGAACTCAGGACCCCAGCATTAAAAAGTAGTAGTGCTAACCACTGAGCCCATGTGCTACCCAACTAAGTTATGGGTAAGTCTTAAAATATTTTTATAAAAAAGCCTGTTAAAGGGAGAGAAGTCTGCTCAGAGGCTACCTCTGGCTTCTCCCTTCCCAGTTCAGCTTGATTTACATATTGGCGTGAAACTTGTCAATCATATACAGGTGGACGGGGAGAAGGCAGTGAGAGATCAACTCAGAAGAATCGTCATTCTTGACTCTTCTCCCCCTTACTTTTCAAACTATGTCTTATCCGAAAAGCAGCAGCTGTTTGCAATAAGGGAGCCTGTCGATATACCACCCATCCCTTGGTTCAGGCAACATGAATACTTGGACTGGCTCCCTTTAAAGAGCAATACACTTTTGTTTGCTGTTTGTGAATCTTTCAGTATGAGTATTTGCCCATGCATCCATTTTTCTCTTGGAGATAGCAGCCTAACCAAGACAGCTGCATTTTTGGCCATCCAGTTGGGAATGTGATTGGGAAACTATTATCTCATCTCTCAGGCCGTAAAATGAGGCTGCATGTTCTGTGAGATACGGACTATGGACTTAAAATCCGCATTAAACAGAATAAGCCTTTACGATCCAGAGCACACTCTGTTAGGTGGCTCAATTATCATTACCCATTACTTTTTCAAATGTATTTTATTTTATCAGTAGGGCAAAATGGACCAGTGAATGGGAAAATACTTGTGATGTATCATAAGGTTAAATGGTGTAGGATGAACTGTGTGGAATAGAGGTTTTAACTTTCTACTGTATTGTTAAAGGTAATGCAAAAGCCACATAGTTTTGGATTTAAAGTTGAAGAGTTAAAGTATATTTGTAAAAACTCTGCTTTTATGTTCTTATGAATGAACTTGTATAAAGTTGGTCCACATATATTGAGGGGCACTCAAAGTAATTGGTCAGACCACAGGCATGGTTTCAAGGGTTCCATAATCACAGGCAAGGGGTCTTCAATAGACCCCCGGCTGTCATAGTAACCCATCGGCGAAAGGCGATCATGTCACGGGTGTGCGACATTGCTGTGAAGTGTTAAATGCCGCTGTCAGAGATTGACAACGGCATTCAACAGGTTAACAAACGAAGGCTAGCTCCACTCCATCCGCGATTAATAGAGGCAGGTCTTGGCTGTAACACACAGCTATGACCTGCAGGGTATGGGGTGGGATCCACCCATGAGCTTGCTCCACAAACCCACTTCCGATCCCACCCATGAGCTTTCTCCACACACCCACTTCCGATCCCACCCATGAGCTTGCTCCACACACCCACTTCCGACTTGCATTGTAAATAAATGGCGGATCTCTTGAAGGGATTAATCTGAGATTATGCAACAGGACAGAATGTAGTGTAAGAGCCTGTCTTCTTTATACAAATCAACTTGAGGCTATCTCATTTAATACTCTATGTATTATGCTCCTATAACTCACAGGCTAAGTGCCCACGATGCAGAAATGCTCCGGATTTTTCCTGAGCGTTTCTGCATCTCCCTGGCAGAAAAAACACATGCAGATTTTACATGCGTTTTTCCTGCCAGGGACAAGGGCAAGTGAAGCGTTTTGATCATGCGATTTCGCATGTGGGTTGACAAGCGCTTTCCAAGCGATTTTAGCATCACTTGGAAAGTGTTTGACAACTTGGTCACACTATATAAATCCATGCAACCGGCATGGATTTTATATAGTGTGTCCAAGATAGTTAAAAAAAAGAATAAAAATGGTAAAAAAAAAAACATATACTCACCTTCCAATGGCCCCCAGTCTCCTTATCCGATGCGTCCGGTCTTCCCGATGTCTCACGGTTGTGTAAAAGGACCTTCCATGACGTCATTTAGTCATGTGACGGGTCACGCGACCGCCGACGTCAGCGGTCGCGTGACCTGTCACATGACGTCATGGCAGGTCCTTTTAGACCATCACGAGCTGCCGGGGAGCCATTGCTATGGAGACCGGGGGCCATCAGAAGGTAAGTATAATGTATATTTTTTATTTTAATTCTTTTTTTTTTACAGGTACTATGGTACCCGGGTCCGGAGGAGAGTCTCCTCTTCTCCAGACCCAGGTACCATCCACACATTGAATCGCTTAATATCCGCATGTGCACATGTAGTCATGCGGATATTAAGCGATTCAATGCAAGTCAATGGCGGCGAAAACGCTGCGATTATGCAAAATAATTGGCAGTGCTGCGAATTTTTCCGCAATGATAATCCGCAGCGGAAATTTCCGCAGCATGTGCATAGAACATGCGGATTATCATTGGGGAACATAGCAGACCTTCTAACCGGCATTTTTTAAGCGTTTCTGCAGCGGATTTGCCGCTGCGGAAACGCTTAAAAAATGCATAGTGGGCACACAGCCTAAGTATGACTTATTGTAACTCTGGTAGCAATATATCAGCCCTACAGTATAATATCTAAATAATAAGGCTAATGATGAAATGGAGTGATACCAAAACCTTTCATTTATGGAGCTTGCTGTGGACTTACCCTACAGAAAATATCTATAATTTGCAAAAACTAAAGGAAGGATTATTGCTCAGATTTAGCTATAAGTCTTTGTTTTCAATATTTATAAATACCGCAGATAGAAACAATCAATTAAGACAAGATTAAACATGATAGTATTTACAGGAGCATGTCCGCATGAGATCTGTATTAATTGCCTCTATTGCCAATTATTACTTTTCCGGCTACATTGAGCACATAATTTTAATAATGCAGAACAGAGATGAGTGTAAGTGATGTAGTCTTTTTAAGGTGACAACCTTTGTTGTGTTTATTAGAGGGACTATAATGTATTATTAATGCCCAGCAGCTGCACCTGAACTGGTGCCACAAATATAATCGGCTTTTATGGGCATCAGGGGAGTGAGATAGGAGGTATTTAATGACCAAAACTCATGATTAGCACTTGATGTGAACTTTACAAGGCAAATTACTTGGTGTAATGCTATTGTGTAAGTCCAGATGTAACTAGTCTGCTGATAAAACCCACAAAAGAATTTAACAGTTTCAGACTGGTACAATCCCAGGAGATTCATACTATGATAAAGAATGGTATGTTTTCCTAAATGTAATCATCTCTTTTTTTTCACACTTTAAAAATTGCTTATTTAATATGCAGTTGTATTTTTCTTTGATAATTAATTCTACAACCAGTTCTTTAAAATTAGATTTTTGCAATAAATTTCAAGAATTAAGCTTATAAAAGTAACAGCGTGATTTACTTCAAAAGCTCAAACCTGGCAAAGAAAAGATTACCCCATTAGCCTTAGTAACTGAACAGAGTACTGAAAAGTCCATTATGAATAGTCTTTTATGCTCCAGCAGAAAGTCATTAACATAAAATAAATCATTAGCTTTGATATTAAGCCTCCACTGTGAAGAGGTTTTTATTAATAATGGTCATGACTGCATCTGTCAAATGGTGAAATATATTCTTTTTTTTTTATTGTATAAAGAATGTCATCATTTTGCATTCAAGGTTTTTGAGGGGTGAAACCAGACCAAGGTTTAAATAATGCATTAGGCAGTAATCCCCTAAATCAACAACTAGCAGTAAAAAAAAATCCCAGCCTGTCCAGTTGGGAGCATTTGTTTTTTGTGTCCTGTTATTGTATTGTTTATATTCTTTTCGATTTTTTTACTAGTTGTATTCCGGAATCAGACATTACAAATTTCTACGTGTCTCATTTTAAACTTGTTTTACAAGTAGTTCACTCAATTGATATATGTCCTATAGTGAAGCAGTAGCACAATGCCAGTTGTTACTATGATATTCTTGATCAAATACTTAAAATATCAATAGAAACCACAGTAGACTCTCCATCTAAAGCCTTTTAGGATTTCGGCCAAGGCTCCAAGATGCAAATATCAGTTTCTGGAGCTTAGTTGCATAAACATCATCATGCTGTGCTTTTAAAACATACCCGCCAATAAATAGTAGCAGGACAGTCTACAAATTCACTGATCCAAATACTGAAGGATTTTGACAGATTCCCTTAGCTAGATATGACATGTGTATCGATAATGAGCTTGTTTTGACTTGGTATGGACAGAGTCTTCTCATCTGAAAAGTATTTTGCACCCTCCATCTCAATCCTTCAAGTTGCCAAGAGCACAAATGTTTTAGAAATACAGACGCTTTTAACATTATGGGCAAGGGAAGCAAATCAAACACTGGATCAAAAAGAGTCCTTGGAAGCTCAATGACTAGAAATTATAATACTTTACATTAAACAAAAATCATACTGAAGAACAGCTGAGGCCATTAAAACAGACTTTTATGAACCCATCTGACATAATGCAATATTGATTTAAACGGCTTAACTCAAACCACGTACAAGATATATTAAATCAGCCAGTCATGGTTGAAAGGAATGGAAGTATTTTATGTCACTATAAACATGGATAATATGATTTTCATGGCAGTTCTGAAATACCATATGTAAATATGATTAAAGAGGAAATATTACTAATTATACAACATGTACGTCATTGGAATAAAACGAGCAAATTAAATAAAGTAGACAACAAAAAATAGCACCACCATAAAATGGACCAGCCTTAAATGACATGTAATTCCAGCGCCATTCCATTACTTTCAGCTTTGTGACATCAAACACGTTTTTCTACAAAAATACATTAGTGGGGGAACAAGTTCATGGTAGGCTTACGTGGTTGGCTGTCTAGAGCTCCAAGCTGTCCCAATTCAGTAGATTATTTTTCGATGGCTGATAATTGTCCTGAAATGACAGGTAACTCTCACGTCCTGCACCAGTTTTGGCTTTGGGGTATATTTCAAAGAAGTTTCCCAGGATTTACAGTTTTATTCCTAAAATATTAAGTTGTCCCCTATAAGTGATCACATTCTGATCACTTGGAGTCTTACCGCTGGTAGCCCCACAATCCTGAGATCTAGACTAAGGAACCAAGGAGATGGCCTGTGCACCACCCCATCTCGAATGAAGTAGAGGTGCGCATTCTCGACCTCTGATCAATTAATTGTTTATGTGACTGCCGGAAAAAGCCAAGTGTAGCCCTCTGGTATTTCTGGTGGTTCCGTAGACAATGGATTGTGTCGAAGTCGAGAATGTGCAGTGCACCTCCACTCCAGTTAAGATGAGGCTACGTGCAGGCGTCAGGCAGGTTAATAATGTTTTTTCTGGAGACAGGTTCCCTTTCATATTTTGAGAATAACACTTTAAAAAACAATTGTAAAGGAGCAAGAATGTGATAGATTAAAAAACAAAAACAACAATTATTCACCTGTCACTCACCCTGGTGGCCCTGCATTAGCCTCTGATTATACACCGAACATGTACAGAATTGTTGCAGCCAATCTTTGGTTTCAGTTATGATGCTAGCATGTACGTTATAAGACTGTTGGGGCTAGTGATTAGTTGCAGTGGACATGTGAATGTGAGGCACATATTGCGGTGCACAGACACTGTAGTAGAGGGTGTTTTAAAGGGTGTCTACAATTTTTCTAATCTTTTTTTTTAAATATGTGACAGGACCTGAAAATCCCAAGAGACTGGTGAGGTCCGGGACCTGTGACTCGGACCAATCGCCCAAAACACGTCAGATATGAGCTGCTTGGGGAGAGGAACAATCAAGCTCCTGCCAAGCACTGATACAGAACGCTATATAGGCTCCACAGAAGCTCTATGACAACTTTTGTAGGATGAAAGTCCCTAACTACACTAAAAGTAAAAAAAAAACAACCTGTAGGATGCACAATTTCTTAGGATAAGGAGCGTTGCTGGTTATTACAAAGATAACAATGATTGATGTGAAATTTGTGTCCATTTTTCAACACAGTACAGCATTATTTTACAATTTCCATATTATCGATCTACATAAAAAGTTGAGTATGACCACTTTTAATGGTGATCAATAGATTGATTCACATGAACACTCATGTGAATTGTACTCATTGAAGTCTATAGAGAGTGTTCAAAATACAGATTCATTCGTATTTCATCTATGTTATTCATATGGCATCAGGACCACTATGACTTTTCCATTTGTAGCAGACAGCCCATCTCTATTCTGTATTCAGAATATCAATACAATATTAAGGAAATACTGATAATATACTCCAGCTCCTCAACTTTACATGATCCATAAATACAATGGTGAAACAGGTCTAAGTTTGTAAATATATTGCGTTACTTGTCTTGTACTGATACTAATTTACAGCGTGTGAAGTAGTAGAGAGCAGTATTCACATTTTTATAGGCTTCAGAGCTTAAATCACAACTTTGTAAGTGTATTTTTTTAAGTGCCCCTTAAAAACATTCTACTAAACAGTTGAAATATATAACAAACTCATCCAGAACTATTTTATATAAAACTTGAATATGGCTACAATTTGTAAAGTTCATCTGTGAACATGTGCCAAATTGTTTAGGGGCACAAAGAACATTTTTTGTAGAACCTTTCTAAAAGTCACACATTCTCTTCTTTACATTTTCTACTAGACTTTTGTTACTGTGTGCAGATTTGCATGGCAGATGGTGGCCTCTGAGAAGGTGTACATTTTTCTCCTGGATGAATGCCAGATCCATGTGGATCATAACATTCCTAAGCATTATGCAAACGAAAAAAACTGCACTGACCTGACTTTTTCTCAAAAATGTCCATACATATGTATTAGAATCAAACACAGACTTGAAAAAACATTTCTTTTGACCAAAATAAAATTGTTTCAGGATTGCCCAGCATATTTGGTGAAAAATAATTAAAATAGGTAATACATCTAAAGTTGAGAATGGCTTAAGACTTTAGGTCATATTCGCAACCCGATATATGAATAAAATTTGTATTCAATGTCAGTCTAGATATGTGAAATGCAATGTTCGACAATCCAGTGGCCATTAGGGTTAGAATGACTGCAATATACTTTGTAGATTAAAAACGTATATATATGGTACATACAGTATATATATATTATATATACAGTACATACAGTATATATATATATTATATATACACTATGATAAAATATCAAAATAATAACGCAGCAGAGCAGGAGCCGAATGTCATTAGCATATCGCATCGGATGCCATACGCTAGTGGGACCCCGGCCTAAATACCGTCTTTTTAGGATTATAAGATGCACTTTTTTTTCCCAAATATGGGATATTTGTAATCCGAGGGAGGGATCGGCTGAGGTGGAGCGGGGTCACAGGAGGCAGGGTCGCTGCTGTAGGAGGCCGGCGGCTCCAGGAGTGGGGCGAGGCTGCAGGCTCCCGAGATCTCAATCTCCGCAGGCGCCGCCTCTGGCGACTACTTCCTCAAAGCCCGCCAGAAAATCAATGCGAATTGTGGAGACTTCGCTCACCACCAACATTTTCTGAATGCCCGGGGCCCGCAGTCTTGCATCGCCAGGACACCCCCTCGTCCCAGCCCTGGGCCCACAGCATTGCCCCACTCCTGCCGCCGCCGCCGCCAGCTTCCTGCAGCAGCGACCCTGCCTCCTGTGACCCCGCTCCACTACCGCCGCCTCCCGGTAAGCTATGTTAAATTCTTCTTTTTTTTTTTTATTTAAATCTACCATACAGTTTTAGAGATCTGGGACTTTTGATTTCATGCTAATTGTTATGAGCTTTACCAAGGGGGTGGTGTATGCAGAGTAGCTTATAGACTCACTGACAAAGAATCCGATGAGAACCGCCCACTTGGTAAAGACTATAAAAATGTGCATTAAATAGAAAGGCCTGTATATCTTGAACTGTTAGAAGCAAGGAGAAAACATGGAGTGCCTTATTTAGAAAGATAATCTTGAACTGTGTAGCAGATTTAAAACAGCAACAAATAAAAGTAATGACTGGTGAATAGAATAAGAGCGAAATCTAACTACTTTTGACTTGGCGACGGTCCTTTTTAAGAGAATAGTCCTTTGTCATCTTTTTCTTTTGTTATGATCAGTCAATCGGATAGATCTTAAAAATTAGGTAGGTAGCGTTCAATTGGGAACAATTATTACCCATAAATGTACAGTCACCACTGAAAGTGCTCACCTTTGGCTGTTTCACGCAATTTCACTCACAGTGAATGGGAACATTCGATGCAGCCGAATGCGAGAACCTTTTTTATAGTCGCTCCATGCAGATGGTAAATTCTTCAGCCATGAACGGAAAATTTGGGCCCCTCATTGTTGGTAATGACGTCATTCTTAGAAATCAGAACCCACCTATCATAATTTTGTGATAATCTAGTAAAATCTAGTTGACTGGTGATAATGATCAAAATAGATCCCCTTTAACCTGAAGTCTACGAATGAAACCTATTTTTGTAGATCGAAGGTACAGTATATAATGTTTTATTGACCAATTGCAGTAAACTTTATCTCTATAATGTTAGCTAAATTTAGAATAAGATATGAGATACGTTATTGTTGCACAGAAGTAATATATCCAATAAGGCCCGGATACTGGACCATACCGGGATTGGTAAATGGATCCCAAAAGGTACCAAATGTGTGATGGAGCTTGGCTTTAAAATGATATAAAAACAGAATATTATCACCTTTCTTGGTGCAGACATGTTAAAATAGTGAAATGTTTGGAATCTATACATGATTATTTCTTGTGCCCTATACAGAAAATACAACCAATGGCCACAAACTATAGGTAGCTCGCTGGGGTTTCAGTACAAGGAACACCTTAGGGCCCTATTACATTATATTGTTTTTACAAGGTCTGGTGCCAATGCGCTTTCACTGGACATATATCCACAGACAATGAAAAACCATTACCGTTAAATAATAAGAGAATATTTTGTGATTGTTCTAGCCATCACATCATATTTTAGAACTGAGAAAAGACTGTCTCTCCGTTTGCCCATTTTCACTTACAAGCAAATCAATAACAGTTAATTAGACTGAAAATTCAATTCAACAAAAAAATCTTTCGTAGTCGTTTGTGGGCAATGAAAAAGAATGATATTTTGAAACAACACATTAATGCAGTGGAAAGTGAAGAACACAAATGTTCAACCATTCGAAGCTTGCACATTCAATCCATTCATCTATGAAAGGTAATATCTTAAATGCTAGTCATATCCGACAACATAATAGCATGTTTTGGAAAGAGGTGGAAAGAATATCTAAAAAATAGCAAGGCTTGATGGGTAGGCTTAGAAGAAGTAATAACTAGGGTGTATAATGTAACATAATATGCGCAGATCATGAAGCGGTCCTTGCAGTAGACGAGGGAGAATTAGGTATTGTACATTCATTTAGCATATTTTTCTTTATATATTTCAGAAAATAGAAATTTCAAAACTGGAAGCAAAAAAAATTCCAGTTCTCTGGGTCCTATTTTGCAACTGCAAGCTCTTTAGCAAAGTAATCTTTAAGCACATCTCCGCACGCTTTCATTACCCTGAGAGGTAAAATATCTGTATAAGTAGAAAGTGAAGGGGTTGTAGACTTCATTTTCTCCTGAAGGAGCTTAGCTCACAAAATCTAGTGCACGCTTCTTTGAGGCTCACCATAGGAAGCGGTGTAGACCATTATTTTCTCTCCTACTGATGGCAGGGGTCAGACTCCCTCTCATCGGCGAGACTAACATCTGCTAGAAGTGTCAAAATATCATTATGGTGCTATCATTTTTATGTGAATAGACATTTCATAATACAGAGAAACAGTCTACAAACACAACACCCCAAAGTGTAACACCGCACACTTATTATATATGATAAGATACCCAAGAGCAACACGAATAAGTCTTTTTTGTATTCTTCCATAACAAATACATTTATCTAAATTTGTTTGACACCTTTGTCAATTTTTATTCTGGATGTATTGTTAAATCAGGCGCTGAGGAACTTGATGTTTAAAGTAGCCTTGTATTGATTAGTGGCTGCTATTTGATAGCTGGACAAATGTCTGATAGGTAGCTATCCCTCAAGCTACAAGCATTACAAGATAGGCGTCTGGATGAGTTTGTCCAAGCTGCTATCAGATCCTCCAGCTATTTCCAACAGTAACCAACCAGCGCGACAGTAGTGACTGCAGAACAGCAGAGATCTATCTTCATTGTGTCTATCATCTTAATAATGATACATAATGGGAGCACTTAGGTTGGAGTAATTATATGCAATTCACAAAGAAAAAAGTAAAACACAAATATATCTCTTTATAACCCCCCCTTGTTTACATTTCATTAATTTCCAATTGTAAATATTGAACGTTACCACATTCTATTGACACATCCACTGAAAAACAGATACAATGTTACATTCCGGGTGTTTTGTTTTAAAATCCACTGTCAACATCACCCAAATAATGATACATCTGAGAAGTGATACTCAAGGACAAAAAGCCTCTTCCTCCAGGATAATGTATATTAATGGAAAGGAGAAGTCAGTAAAGACATCAGATAGAAAACGCAAGCGGCTTATGCATGTATGAAATTAGGATCCAACATTAAGAAGTAGTTCTTAATACCAGCAATTAGTGACTTAGCTAAGGCTGAAGACGGATCTGGTTACACGCTGTAAGGTCACTGAACTCAATTACATTACTGGTTTATTGTTACATTTGACTACAGTACATAGATGGAAAATACATTTTGTGATCCTAGAGGACGACGACTGGTAAACAAAATAGAATAATTCTCCCATCGCCCCCCGTCTCATCCAGAATACCGTATTGTGTATTAAACATGAAAGTGTGCCGCCATCACTGGTATTCATCAGTAACAGAAAACTAATTATCGGGGTTAATTACACAACCCTGTGGAAGTGGGCAGAATTAAGAGCATTTAGTAGTGTGTAGCTTGTCCTACTGTGCTCAGGTATAATGTAACAAAGCAATGCACAATCCCATAAGAGCGCATATCGTTTTTTAATGGATATATGGAGACAATTATCTGCATTTTTTCAGCATTGATTGTGGTTAATAGACTCAATAATACTATAATACCAATTCCATGGTGACTTGCAATGCTAAACTTTTAATGTGAGCCACTTAGCAGGACACACACTGCACTTTCCCCAGCATGGTTGTAAGCCTGAAAAGCTGCCTTTGTCATGGAAGTGTTTTGTGCTAAACAAGCTATTTTTATTCATGCACACAAACCTCATCACATCAGTGCAGGGGAGTGTAATTCATGCACACAATCGCCTGCTGCCACTGTGCAGTAATACAGTCATGATATAAAATAACTCCAGACTTGTACAACTCTGGGCAACTTAAATCCCATGGTGCCCGTCCTGACAGGCGGATGTAATGACAGTAATAAGTAATGTCTTGTACGCTCAGGTTGATTAAAACCGAGACTGGGATGTTTGTATTGAGACATCAGTGTAACTTTTATGCACGTGTGTCAAGGGTGCAAGAAAAAGTCCTATTTATGAACGAATTACGCCATTTTCTGGGACACATACCAATTGCTCTTTATCGTAATTTTTGGCTTTAGAAAGGGGCGTGTTTAGTCGAATGTCATGCAAAGTGGTTATACCGTAATGACTGAAGACATAAGGGACAGGATCACAATGTGTCGCAAAGGAAAATAACACAAAAGATGGACCCACGTCATTAAGTCTTTTTATCCTCATTTGGATTATTGACAATTTTGATACCCCTGCCCTAGTGTTTGCTATGGTATAATTTACACTAGATTATTAATGTGGAAAATGTTTGACTCATATATATATATCTATATATATATATAGATATATGTACATATATGCTGGTGAATAAAGGATCCTTACTTTTTTACTATTTTGGTTGTGCTGCCTCCTTTTTTTTGTATTTTTATATCCTTGCTAGGAAACTTGCCAGTTTCCTTGGGGGTGGTTTGCACCCATTTAGGCAGTGCTGTACACACATACACTATATATATATCTATATACTGTATATATAGATATACATAACATGTCTGTAGATATAAAACATGTCTGTACATATGGTTGTATCTATGTATCAGGGCAGATTATTAGTGCAGCATAGCAGGACGCAGCAGTCCCAAGTCAGGCAGGTAGCAATGCTTGCTATGTACATAGTGCAGGCAGTAAATAAGGAGTGGAGGCTGACAATACAACATCATAGCATTGCTAATGTCACAGTACAGCCCAGCTCATTAGGATGAAAGTAAGATCTATGGTCTGGAGTTATCCTAATCTAGCAGGAGACTGTGTGTGCCCCCCTCCCCAATTGCACACAGTATCCAGCAGAACATCAACTACACAAAGTCCAGGGCAAGGCAAACACACAGTATGGATGCAGTACATGGCTTTGTGTGCATGCAAGGAGCAAAGAAAAGCAAAGGCAACAGAAACATATGAAATCACCTTGTTACAATAGTAGGGGTCCAAACAGGGGGCTGGTCCCAGACAGGGGGTGTCAGGAGCTGCAGGAGCCTGTGCTGGTGGAGGGTAAAATCTCACATCCATTGCACTGTACACATCAAGGAAACTCCAATCTAGTTGTATGTCCAGCAGCAGAAAAAGACAAGAGTGATGCAGGAAAGAAGAGCCAAGGACAGGGCTGAAGCCTCCTTCACAGCTGCATGTGGATCCTCACATAGACTGCAATGTATTGTAAGTCACCCATAAACTCCACTGTGCAGGGAGCAAGGTGACACCAGCAGTGCACAAGTCAGGGAACAAAGTAGTCACTGTGCCCTGGCGATCAGTTCCTGGGTGTCCCCTGATTTCTCCCTCCAAATTCTGCTTTGAAGTTGCCGGATCGTTGCTGATCTCCTGTGAACAAGGGGATCTGTCTTCCCCCAGCTCGCAGAATGGCTGCCCCGTGCTCAGCCAGAGGAGGAGGGAGCAGTGTATGGATAGGAGCGTGTTTTCTGCTATTAGACACGTTGGATCTGTTGACCTAAACAGCGCCATCTACTGGTAGATGTTAACTTTCTCTTTGTCCTGAAAATCCATGCGCTGCAGAGCCCAGCAGCAGCAGCACAGAGCATTATGTCACTACATGATTATTGAGACTTACATTTTTACCATTCCTCAGCCCTGCACATATGTACTTGCATTTATTCTGTATGCAGGAGACACATTGCAGTCTGGGTGTATACTGATCACTCAAATTTATAGGCTGGTGATATGTGTGTATTATAAACCTTGTAGTGGGGAAAAGTTTTGGGTTTTTTTTTTTGCCCAAATTGGGTTCCGTTGATTTGGGAATTAGTTTGCAATATCTACACTTGTGCAAATAAATCATAAATGTTGTGTAATGATAATCATTCAATCTGTGTAAGACACTTGAGCGAAACGCGATTAGGGGAGATTCGTCAATTTTGCCGGCAGATCTGACCAACCTGTCTGAATCAAGATAGCCCCATGAAAAGATTGCTTCAGCAGGAGGGGAGTGAAATGGTTAAAGAGTAACTAAACCTTTGCTAAAAATGTTAATATTTTTTTTGTCCTCTTAATTGCAAGCAGATCAGTGGGTATCTGAGTCCTGAGACCCCCACCGACCAATACACCTCCTTACCCCGTGAAGTGAGCAACACTGGAGACAGGAGCTCACAAAGCAGAATACAGATTCAGTGGTTAGCACTTCAGCCTTTCAGCGCTGGGGTTCTGGGTTCAAATCCCACCAAGGAAACATCTGCAAGGAGTCTGTATGTTCTCCCCATGTTTGCGTGGGTTTCCTCTGGGTTCTCCGGTTTCCTCCCACACTCCAAAGACAGAAAGACATACTGATAGGGGATCTAGATTTTGAGCCCCAATGAGGACAGGGATGATGACTGTGGAATACAATTCTGTTCTTTCAATTGTATCTGTACAAGATCTGCGCACTTCACAGATTTTTTTGGAGTGACCAGTGGGGGTCTCAGGACCTGGTCCCCCACTGAACTGTTTGCAATTAAGAAGATAACTTATGACATACATTATACTCACCTGTCCAAGGCCCTCAACTGTCTTTACACCACCTCTGCTAAAGTTCCCCAGTCCTCCTTGGTCTTACGTTCTTCCAGTGCTACCTCCTGGCACTATGACAAGTGATTCAACTCATATGGGTGGGTTTGGCAATACACACATTGTCCTCCACTGAAAAAAGCGGAACCAAAGACTGGTGGACGACTAGCTGTGACATTCTTGGCAGTACATTGCCCCACATAAACAGGAGATGTGCCACTGATAACATAATACAGTATGTATGGGGGCATAGCGATGTATTAATGATCCTTCTACCGCCATAATTTTTTATCAGCCTGGGAAAAGAGGCCGGTAAGCAAGCGCTGAATGACTCTAACAGTCTGAAATCAGCAATATGTTAGCATTTAGTGCCCCACTTTTAATTTTTGTCCAGGAACATTTTGTCTAAAATTGGCATTGTGTACAACATGTTGTATTGGATTCATTCACAAATTGTGATAGTGGAGGCCTATGTATGCCTATGTATGCATGACCATTCAAAGAAGCAAAAGATTGTTTTGCCTCTTCAATTTTGGATCTTACCATTCTAACAAAGAGCAGTGTACATGTATTGGTGCAGAAGTGGTGATCAAGAACTCCATAACCAATGCAAAAAAAAGACACAGGCTGCTCACCATACCCCCTCTGTTACACAGACTGCTCACCATACCCCCTCTGCTACACAGGCTGCTCACCATACCCCCTCTGTTACACAGACTGCTCACCATACCCCCTCTGTTACACAGACTGCTCACCATACCCTTTCTGTTACACAGACTGCTCACTATACCCCCTCTGCTACACAGGCTGCTCACCATACCCCCTCTGTTACACAGACTGCTCAGCATACCCCCTCTGCTACACAGGCTGCTCACCATACCCCCTCTGTTACACAGACTGCTCACCATACCCCCTCTGTTACACAGACTGCTCACCATAACCTTTCTGTTACACAGACTGCTCACTATACCCCCTCTGTTACAGACTGCTCACCATACCCCCTCTGTTACACAGACTGCTCACCATACCCCCTCTGTTACACAGACTGCTCACCATACCCCCTTTGTTACACAGGCTGCTCACCATACCCCCTCTGTTACACAGACTGCTCCCCATACCCCCTCTGTTACACAGACTGCTCACCATACCCTTCCTGTTACACAGACTGCTCACTATACCCCCTCTGTTACAGACTGCTCACCATACCCTTTCTGTTACACAGACTGCTCACCATGCCCCCTATATTACACAGACTGCTCACCATACCCCCTCTGTTACACAGACTGCTCACCATACCCCCTCTGTAACACAGACTGCTCACCATACCCCCTCTGTTACAGACTGCTCACCATACCCCCTCTGTTACACAGGCTGCTCACCATACCCCCTCTGTTACACAGACTGCTCCCCATACCCCCTCTGTTACACAGACTGCTCACCATACCCTTCCTGTTACACAGACTGCTCACCATACCCCCTCTGTTACACAGACTGCTCACCATACCCCCTCTGTTACACAGGCTGCTCACCATACCCTCTCTGTTACACAGACTGCTCTACATACCCCCTCTGTTACACAGACTGCTCACCATACCCTTCCTGTTACACAGACTGCTCACTATACCCCCTCTGTTACAGACTGCTCACCATACCCTTTCTGTTACACAGACTGCTCACCATGCCCCCTATATTACACAGACTGCTCACCATACCCCCTCTGTTACACAGACTGCTCACCATACCCCCTCTGTTACACAGGCTGCTCACCATACCCCCTCTGTTACAGACTGCTCACCATACCCCCTCTGTTACAGACTGCTCACCATACCCCCTCTGTTACACAGACTGCTCACCATACCCCGTCTGTTACACAGACTGCTCACCATACCCCCTCTGTTACACAGGCTGCTCATCATACCCCCTCTGTTACACAGACTGCTCACCATACCCCCTCTGCTACACAGGCTGCTCACCATACCCCCTCTGTTACACAGACTGCTCACCATACCCCCTCTGTTACACAGACTGCTCACCATACCCTTTCTGTTACACAGACTGCTCACTATACCCCCTCTGCTACACAGGCTGCTCACCATACCCCCTCTGTTACACAGACTGCTCACCATACCCCCTCTGCTACACAGGCTGCTCACCATACCCCCTCTGTTACACAGACTGCTCACCATACCCCCTCTGTTACACAGACTGCTCACCATACCCTTTCTGTTACACAGACTGCTCACTATACCCCCTCTGTTACAGACTGCTCACCATACCCCCTCTGTTACACAGACTGCTCACCATACCCCCTCTGTTACACAGACTGCTCACCATACCCCCTCTGTTACACAGGCTGCTCACCATACCCCCTCTGTTACACAGACTGCTCCCCATACCCCCTCTGTTACACAGACTGCTCACCATACCCTTCCTGTTACACAGACTGCTCACTATACCCCCTCTGTTACAGACTGCTCACCATACCCTTTCTGTTACACAGACTGCTCACCATGCCCCCTATATTACACAGACTGCTCACCATACCCCCTCTGTTACACAGACTGCTCACCATACCCCCTCTGCTACACAGGCTGCTCACCATACCCCCTCTGTTACACAGACTGCTCACCATACCCCCTCTGCTACACAGGCTGCTCACCATACCCCCTCTGTTACACAGACTGCTCACCATACCCCCTCTGTTACACAGACTGCTCACCATACCCTTTCTGTTACACAGACTGCTCACTATACCCCCTCTGTTACAGACTGCTCACCATACCCCCTCTGTTACACAGACTGCTCACCATACCCCCTCTGTTACACAGACTGCTCACCATACCCCCTTTGTTACACAGGCTGCTCACCATACCCCCTCTGTTACACAGAGTGCTCCCCATACCCCCTCTGTTACACAGACTGCTCACCATACCCTTCCTGTTACACAGACTGCTCACTATACCCCCTCTGTTACAGACTGCTCACCATACCCTTTCTGTTACACAGACTGCTCACCATGCCCCCTATATTACACAGACTGCTCACCATACCCCCTCTGTTACACAGACTGCTCACCATACCCCCTCTGCTACACAGGCTGCTCACCATACCCCCTCTGTTACACAGACTGCTCACCATACCCCCTCTGCTACACAGGCTGCTCACCATACCCCCTCTGTTACACAGACTGCTCACCATACCCCCTCTGTTACACAGACTGCTCACCATACCCTTTCTGTTACACAGACTGCTCACTATACCCCCTCTGTTACAGACTGCTCACCATACCCCCTCTGTTACACAGACTGCTCACCATACCCCCTCTGTTACACAGACTGCTCACCATACCCCCTTTGTTACACAGGCTGCTCACCATACCCCCTCTGTTACACAGACTGCTCACCATACCCTTCCTGTTACACAGACTGCTCACTATACCCCCTCTGTTACAGACTGCTCACCATACCCTTTCTGTTACACAGACTGCTCACCATGCCCCCTATATTACACAGACTGCTCACCATACCCCCTCTGTTACACAGACTGCTCACCATACCCCCTCTGTAACACAGACTGCTCACCATACCCCCTCTGTTACACAGGCTGCTCACCATACCCCCTCTGTTACACAGACTGCTCCCCATACCCCCTCTGTTACACAGACTGCTCACCATACCCTTCCTGTTACACAGACTGCTCAACATACCCCCTCTGTTACACAGACTGCTCACCATACCCCCTCTGTTACACAGGCTGCTCACCATACCCCCTCTGTTACACAGACTGCTCTACATACCCCCTCTGTTACACAGACTGCTCACCATACCCTTCCTGTTACACAGACTGCTCACTATACCCCCTCTGTTACAGACTGCTCACCATACCCTTTCTGTTACACAGACTGCTCACCATGCCCCCTATATTACACAGACTGCTCACCATACCCCCTCTGTTACACAGACTGCTCACCATACCCCCTCTGTTACACAGGCTGCTCACTATACCCCCTCTGTTACAGACTGCTCACCATACCCCCTCTGTTACAGACTGCTCACCATACCCCCTCTGTTACACAGACTGCTCACCATACCCCGTCTGTTACACAGACTGCTCACCATACCCCCTCTTTTACACAGGCTGCTCACCATACCCCCTCTGTTACACAGACTGCTCACCATACCCCCTCTGCTACACAGGCTGCTCACCATGCCCCCTCTGTTACACAGACTGCTCACCATACCCCCTCTGTTACACAGACTGCTCACCATACCCTTTCTGTTACACAGACTGCTCACTATACCCCCTCTGCTACACAGGCTGCTCACCATACCCCCTCTGTTACACAGACTGCTCACCATACCCCCTCTGCTACACAGGCTGCTCACCATACCCCCTCTGTTACACAGACTGCTCACCATACCCCCTCTGTTACACAGACTGCTCACCATACCCTTTCTGTTACACAGACTGCTCACTATACCCCCTCTGTTACAGACTGCTCACCATACCCCCTCTGTTACACAGACTGCTCACCATACCCCCTCTGTTACACAGACTGCTCACCATACCTCCTCTGTTACACAGGCTGCTCACCATACCCCCTCTGTTACACAGACTGCTCCCCATACCCCCTCTGTTACACAGACTGCTCACCATACCCTTCCTGTTACACAGACTGCTCACTATACCCCCTCTGTTACAGACTGCTCACCATACCCTTTCTGTTACACAGACTGCTCACCATGCCCCCTATATTACACAGACTGCTCACCATACCCCCTCTGTTACACAGACTGCTCACCATACCCCCTCTGTAACACAGACTGCTCACCATACCCCCTCTGTTACAGACTGCTCACCATACCCCCTCTGTTACACAGGCTGCTCACCATACCCCCTCTGTTACACAGACTGCTCCCCATACCCCCTCTGTTACACAGACTGCTCACCATACCCTTCCTGTTACACAGACTGCTCACCATACCCCCTCTGTTACACAGACTGCTCACCATACCCCCTCTGTTACACAGGCTGCTCACCATACCCCCTCTGTTACACAGACTGCTCTACATACCCCCTCTGTTACACAGACTGCTCACCATACCCTTCCTGTTACACAGACTGCTCACTATACCCCCTCTGTTACAGACTGCTCACCATACCCTTTCTGTTACACAGACTGCTCACCATGCCCCCTATATTACACAGACTGCTCACCATACCCCCTCTGTTACACAGACTGCTCACCATACCCCCTCTGTTACACAGGCTGCTCACCATACCCCCTCTGTTACAGACTGCTCACCATACCCCCTCTGTTACAGACTGCTCACCATACCCTTTCTGTTACACAGACTGCTCACCATACCCCCTTTGTTACATAGACTGCTCACCATACCCCCTCTGTTACACAGACTGCTCACCATACCCCCTCTGTTACACAGACTGCTCACCATACCCTTTCTGTTACACAGACTGCTCACTATACCCCCTCTGTTACAGACTGCTCACCATACCCTTTCTGTTACACAGACTGCTCACCATGCCCCCTATATTACACAGACTGCTCACCATACCTCCTTTGTTACACAGACTGCTCACCATACCCCCTCTGTAACACAAACAGCTCACCATACCCCCTCTGTTAAGGAGACTGCTCACCGTACCCCCTCTGTTACAAAGACTGCTCACTATACCCCCTCTGTTACACAGACTCCTTACCATACCCCCTCTCTTACAGAGACTACTCACCATACCCCCTCTGTTACACAGACTGCTTACCAAACCCCCTCTCTTACAGAGACTGCTCACCATACCCCCTCTGTTACAGACTGCTCACCATACCCCCTCTGTTACACAGACTGCTCACCATAACCTCTCTGTTACACAAATGGCTCACTATACCCCCTCTATTACAGAGGCTGTTCCCTGTGATTCCCATTTCTAGCAGACAGCTCTCCATGCCCCGATTACACAACATGCTTTCCATGTTTCCTCTGTAACACAGACCTCTACCCATGCCCCCTTTGGTACACAAACTATTCCTCATGTTATACAGCCTAAGTTCTCATATATTACACTGCACTTTACTTCACTACATTTTAAGGCACTTTTTCCCATTATCTAGTGGAAAGATTACACCTTCTAGGATACAAGTAAGCAGAACATTATCTGTAAAGACAGGAAGGGTTGCTCTTATGTTAGTTTATAAGATTTCACTGTTAATATTTTCTTTGTGTGTATGGTTTAATATGCGCTTATGTATGATCAGTAAGCGATAATGCAATAAGTAGAGCAACGTTTATGCAAAGCTAATAATTGTATGTAGACATTATCATGCACTTTAGAATAAAGGTAAATATAACTGACATACATATACTGTACATGTATTTCATCTACTAGACAACGTGATATGTTTACTGAATTAGCACAAGCAATTTATTGTAAGTCAAAGAGTATTTTTTATCTTTCAGGCTGACAGACATTAAATGAAGCTTCTCCTTTTTGCTATAAATTATCATTTCAGCTGTCAGTTGTGAACCATATTTATAGCTCTCACCATTAGGTGTTAGCAATATATGTTTGCTCTCACCTACATGTTGCTACATTATAGTGGGTCTCAAATATAAACAATATTGATGATGGCAATTGTCTTAATTTAGTTATTAAACATGGCACATGTTAAAATTAGCTTTTTAAAAAAAAATATATATATATTTAAGGTCATATTTACTAATCCTTTGTAAAAGTTATACAGTTGAAATTTAGACTTGACAGATTTAAATTACATCACATTTATCACAGTGGCTAATATAGGATTATTCATCTGGTGCAATCTTTAAACGGTCCAGCATGAGTTTACTAGTGCTGATCGAGCACTAAAATGCTCGAGTGCTCAGTCCTCGAATCGAGCAGGTCGGCTGCTCAGACCGGCTCGACTCGAGTACCAATTATAATGTAAATCAATGGGAAACTCTAGCATTTTTCTGGAAGACCCTAACAGGAGGGCTGGGGAGGCAGGAAAATCGCTTAAATGGGTGGAAAAAGCGCTCACATGGAATGGGAACAGCATGGGGAAGATACCTGGACGCATTTCTGACTCCCAGGTCGCTGCTGGAAACAATGTTGTCAGAGGTATTACTCCACTTTTAACATTCTATCCTGTATAATCACTTGTAAATAAGGCAAAATTTAAAAAAAAAAAAACCTTAATAGCCGGCCCATCGCTCACCGTATTTCCCCGTCGCCTATGACTACAGTAGATGACATAGTAAAGGGGGAAATAAAACTACACCCACCTGTCGTAACCGGTAAATGTAATTTTAACATTTTACTACCTTATCTGGGCATATGGTGTGTGACATGGTTAGACACATCCTGTTTAACATAAAGGGGTTGTCCCACTAACTAAAGAACATTTTAATCAATAGATCTTGCAATAATAATAAGTTCCACAATTGAATGTATTTACAGTGGGTACGGAAAGTATTCAGACCCCTTTAAATTTTTCGCTCTTTGTTTCATTGCAGCCATTTGGTAAATTCTAAAAAGTTCATTTTTTTCTCATTAAACTACACTCTGCACCCCATCTTGACTGAAAAAAAAACAGAAATGTAGAATTTTTTGCAAATTTATTAAAAAAGAAAAACTGAAATATCACATGGTCATAAGTATTCAGACCCTTTGCTCAGTGTTGAGTAGAAGCACCCTTTTGAACTAGTACAGCCATGAGTCTTCTTGGGAATGATGCATAAAATTTTTCACACCTGGATTTGGGGATCTTCTGCCATTCTTCCTTGCAGATGCCCTCCAGTTCCGTCAGGTTGGATGGTGAACCTTGGTGGACAGCCATTTTCAGGTCTCTCCAGAGATGCTCAATTGGGTTTATGTCAGGGCCAGTCAAGAATGGTAACAGAGTTGTTCTGAAGCCACTCCTTTGTTATTTTAGCTGTGTGCTTAGGGTCATTGTCTTGTTGGTAGGTGAACCTTCGGCCAAGTCTGATGTCCAGAGGTTTTCATCCAGGATATCTCTGTACTTGGCCAGATTCATGTTTCCTTCTATTGCAACTAGTCATCCTGTCCATGCAGCTGAAAACACCCCCATAGGATGATTCTTCCACCACCATGTTTCACTGTTGGGATTGTATTGGGCAGGTGATGAGCAGTGTCTGGTTTTCTCCACACATACCACTTAGAATTATCACCAAAAAGTTCTCTCTTCGTCTCATCAGACCAGAGAATCTTATTTCTCATAGTCTGGGAGTCCTTCATGTGTTTTTGAGCAAACTCTATGCAGGCTTTTATATGTCTTGCACTGAGGAGAGGCTTCCATCGGGCTACTCTACCATAAAGGCCCAACTGGTGGAGGGCTCCACAGTGATCTTGGAGTTCTTCTTTACCTCTCTTATCAAGGCTCTTCTCCCATGATTGCTCAGTTTTGCTGGACGGCCAGGTCTCGGAAGACTTCTGGTGGTCCCAAACATCTTCCATTTAAGGATTATGGAGGCCACTGTGCTCTTAGGAACCTTGAGTAATGCAGAAATTCTTTTGTAACCATGGCCAGATTTGTGCCTTGCCACAATTCTGTCTCTGAGAGTCTTGGGCAGATCCTTTGAGATCAGGATTCTCATTTGATCTGACATGCTCTGTGAGCTGTGAGGTCTTATATAGACAGGTGTGTGCCTTTCCAAATCAAGTACTATCAGTTTAATACAAGGAAATGGACAGCATGTGACTTAAATATGTGTCTTAGCAAAGGGTCTGAATACTTATGACCATGTGATATTTCAGTATTTCTTTTTTAATAAATTTGCAAAAATTTCTACATTTCTGTTTTATTTTCAGTCAAGATGGGGTGCAGAGTGTACTTTAATGAGAAAAAAATGAACTTTTTAGAATTTACCAAATGGCTGCAATGAAACAAAGAGTGAAAAATTAAAGGGGTCTGAATACTTTCCGTAAAATCTTCCGTAATCTTATAAATGTGTCCCTGCTGTGTACTGTGTAATGACTGCGTCTGACCATTCAGGAACATAGTCTAATCATATCACAGCTCCTGGACAGAGGAGGAATCAAAAGAGATTTTACAGACATTACAGCCAGGATTGCAGCTGATTCTTTTTGTGAAGTAAAACATTTCACTGTTTTTAAACAATGTTTTACGGTCAAAGAAAGAATCAGCTGTGATCCCCTGATGTAATGTCTGTATACTCTTTTGCGTCCTCCCAGCCCAGGAGTTGTGGTATGATCAGACCATGTTCCTGTACGGTCAGACAAAGCCATTACACAGGACACAGCAGGGGCACATTTATAAGATTATCTCAGCACAGGAACCTTTTATTTAAACAAAGTTACTGTTATTCCAAGATCTATTGATTAAAGTGAACTTTTGTTGGTTGGAAAACCCCTTTAAGAAGGAGGGACTCTGAAACTCACAAAGCCTATGCAAACAATGCAAGAACTGCCAAAAATTAGAAGGAAGAGGGACGCCAATACACCCTGTATTAGACATAAAAGAGGGCCTCATACACATTCTGTTAAAATTATTAGATAGTGGGACTCCTAGACTCATAAAGTCTATATACTAAGTGCAAGTGCTGCCAAAAATTAGTAGGAGGTACTGCAATATACCCTGGAAGACACGTAGAGGAGGGCCTTAGAAAACGTTTCCCCCATTTTTAAGGAGTGGGACTCCTCGACTGGTAAAGCATATGCACTAAGTATATATACTGTATATATGTAAAAGAATTGTAGAGGTAGGCCTCATACACATCCTGTAAAAATCATGAAGGAGGGCATCATACACACCCTGGAAAAATTATGTTCCGCTGCTGTCATCCAATGGGGTTGAGAAGTCTGGGCCCATGGCCTCCGCATCTGTGTATAATTTCTGCCTTATGTTGTTTATGTTGTATGTTGGGTCCATATATTGATTAGCAGAAGTTATAAAACTACACTGTCTCAAATATCCATATTATATGTAAGTAAAATGTACATAATCTTCAGTGTATTTACACTGCTCCCTCCTGTCATCTGTTTGTAACAGCTGACAAGAAGAAATCTATCACAAGCAGGAGCTGACAGGAAGAAATACATTTCAAGCAGTAGACAGGGGAGACAGGCTCTGAGGCTTTGTAGTGTGAAGTTGCATCACATAGGATACGATTGAACACATTTTAAGTCAGCAATGCAATGTCACTCATCTATCACTGCTGTTATGTAGATATCCAAATTCAGTGTGCATTGGGGGAAGAATGCCATAAGGAAAGAAAGAATCAATATCATAGATAATCAAGAAATGGCACATAAAACATAACAGTTATACATTAAACTCATATAAAATCCTCTATATTATTTTTTAACAAAGTTTATATTTCATTATAAAGGAATAAAATGTTGAAGTGTTGCTTTAAGATATGAACATTTTATTCACAAAAAGAGACAAATGTATAAAACAGCCATCGTAATTAGTTTCATGTGTAAACCTTGAAATGCACAGTTTGCTTGGCTGAAAAATGATGTAAACTCATTAAAAACTATATCATTTGAAAGAACCTCTATTTGTAGGGCTCCTCGTATACAGAAAAGTATAAGAAAACCATGCGATTTCTAACCTGCCATTGTTTTAAGCCTTTGTCAAATTCATCAGTATGATATACCCCTTGCTGATGAATCTGGCATACAGTATTTATAAATTTCTATAAATTTCTGCCCATTATGGCAGATATATGCCGAAAAACATTTTTACTTATGACCTCTATATGTTATAATATTAATAATGCATATTAGACATACAGTCTACACGATCCATACATTAGCTACAAAGCAATCAATAAACAAATAAAAGAACATACCCCTATTTAATAAAGCATTGCTTTAAAGGGCAATCTTCTATCTACTTTTAACAAAAGGCTTTTATAGAAAACAGAATCTTCTTATACTTTACTCACTTTGTGATTTAAATTTGTGTTGTTAGCTTTGCGAGTGCACCACTCTACCACTTAACCTCAAAAAGTCAAAAACAATTTGTATCAGTTCTGATTCATTGCAAATGCTTGATTTAGTAGCCTTGTGTAAATTAGAGACAAGGGCAGCATTGGTATTTTTGAATAAGTTTTATTTCTTAAATAATCAATGTACATTGCATCTTTCTTAAAATTCGTTTTTATTTATATTCACAATTTACAGAATGTTAATTGACTTTTACTCTTCACTGGGTTTATTAATTTTAATTATTTTAAAGAAAATGTGCTATATTCATTATTTATTATAACAGAATTTTTGAATTGCAGTAAGCTGGATATCTATCTAAAAAATAAAAATATGCTGTCAACAAAATATAATAAAAGCATAAATGAAAACATAAAATAAACTCCCTGAAGAATTGATTTACACTTACTTTTACGCTGCAGTTTGGTGCTGTTTTTGGTACATTTTTCTATCACTTGATCAAAACCAAGAGATGATCATAAAACGAAGAAGTTGTAAAAGAGATATTCTTTGTATACTCTCATTTTTGTCATACAGTCATGAATAGAGACGAGCGAACCTTTCAAGGATCAGTTTGGTTATGATCGGCGAACTTCCTGACATTCGCCGAACAGTTCGCCGTAGAGTTTGTCGAGCATATCCAAACCTCATTGAATTCAATGGGAGAGAAAACCAAACGCATAGACAACACCTTCAGGGGGGCCCAAAAGCTGTCAAAATAGATTAAATTAGGGGCAAACACCAGGAGAAGTGGCATCAATTGACCCAGAATACAAATAGTATAATTATTATCATTTATTATTATAGCGCCATTTATTCAACAGCACTTTACATGTGAAAAGGGTTATATATAGCGAATAATAAGTACAATATTCTTAAACAAAAATGAGTCACAGATTGGTACAGGAGAAGAGAGGACCCTGCCTGTGAGGGCTCACAATCTACAAGGGATGGGTGAGGATACAGTAGGCGAGGGTAGAGCTGGTCATACAGCTGTATGGTGGAGCGAGGGTTACTGCAGATTGTACGCTCCTTTTGAAGGTTTCCACGGTAGGCGGGCGTCTGGTATGTTGTGGTAGAGAGTTCCAGAGTAGGAGAGATGCACTGGAGAAATCTTGCATGCGATAGTGGGAAGAGGAGTAGAGAAGGAGATCTTGTTAGGATCAGAGGTTACGTGCAGGTAAGTACCCGGAGACTAGGTAACAGATATGTGGAGAAGACAGGTTTTGGATGGTTTTGTATGCCAAAGTTAGGGTTTTCAACTGAAGTCTCTGGGCAATGGGGAGCCAGTGCAGGGATTGACAGAGGGGAGAATCTGGGTAATAGCGGGGTGACAGGTGGATTAGTCAGGCAGCAGAGTTTAGGATAGATTGGAGGGGTGCGAGAGTGTTAGAAGGGAAGCCACAGAGCAGTAAGTTCCAGTAGTCGAGGTGGGAGATGATGAGGGCATGCACTAGTGTTTTTGCATATTCATGGTTGAGGAATGTGTGGATCTGGGAGATATTTTAGAGTTGGAGTCGGCAGCAAGTGGAAAGGGCCTGGATCTCAGGTTTGAAGGAGAGATCAGAATCAAGCTTGCGTGACTGGGAAGAGTGGGCAGCCATTGACTTTGATGGATAGGTCAGTTGGGGGGGTTGAATGAGATGGTGGAAAGATGATGAATTCGGTTTTATCCATGTTAAGTTTTAGAAATCTAGCAGATAAGAAAGATGAAATAGCCGACAGAAATTGTGAGATTCTGGTTAGTAAGGAAGTGATATCAGGTCCAGAGAGGTAGATCTGTGTGTTATCAGCATAGAGATGATAATGAAAGCCACGAGACTCTATGAGCTGTCCCCGGCCGAAGGTGTAGATGGAGAAGAGCAGGGGTCCTAGAACTGAATTTTGGGGGACACATACAGATAAGGGGCGAGATGAGGAGGTGGTGTGTGAGTGGGAGATACTGGATGTCCTGTCTGCTAGGTATGAAGAGATCCAAGATAGGACCAAGTCTGTGATGCCAAGAGATGAGAGAGTCTGTAGTAAGAGGGAATGGTCCACTGTGTCGAAGGCAAATGAAAGGTCCAGGAGGAGGAGGACAAAGTAGTGTCGCTTGGATTTGGCGGTTAGTAGGTCGTTGTTGACTTTAGTCAGGGCAGTTTCAGTGGAATGGTGCGGTCAGAAGCCAGATTGTAAGCGGTTAAAGAGGGAGCAGGATAAGAGGTGGGAGGACAGCCCAAAATGGACGTGCTGTTCCAGTAGTTTTGAGGCATAGGGGAGATATGGGCCGATATCTAGACACAGAGGATGGGTCAAGGGAGGGCTTTTGGAGGATTGGTGTGATCGATGTATGTTTGAAGCATGAGGGGTAGACACCAGTTGATAGTGACAGGTTGAAGAGTAGGTTGGGATGAAGACTGTGGTAAGGTTTGGAATAAGGTGGGATGGGATTGAGTCAAGTTCACAGGTGGTGAGATATGATTTGGAGAGTAAAGAGAAAAGTTGATTTGCCATGATGGCGGTGAAGCTGGTTTTGGAGGAGGAGAGTTGAGTAGTTATGAGGAGGGGCTGGGGGACTTTAGGTAAAAGCTTTGCCTTATGTTGTCAATCTTCTGCTTGAAGAATGAGGCAAAGTCTTCAGCTGAGATGAGAGGAGAGGAGAGGGAGTGGGAGCTGGGAGATGGAGGAGTGAGTAATTGCGCAGGATTTTGACAACTTCTGTTACTGGATGGGCTATTCGACTTCCTTTTTTTGACAGCCGCACAGCGGTATGCCTTGTAGATGAGGGCCAGAAAGAGCATGTGCTCCAGTGGATGGCAAGTGCTGCATCAAGTGGCCACTCCTCCTCTTCCTCTGCCTCAACATCACATACAGTACAGTCCTCAGAGGTGGCACACCAATTACCCTTGTTTCCCTCCGCGTCATAACTCTACAATCGCCTAACTGACTGTGGGGAAGCACAGATGGGCGAGTCTGCAGAGCTGTTCACACATGCTATTCCATGGGCATCAGAGGTCTTCAAAAAAGATTTGTAGACTCAAGAGGAGGAAAGAATCTGCACCGAGGCCAAACATTTTTTTCAGTTGGATCCAGGGCCGGACAAAGTGGGCTCCGAGCAGAATCCAGACCCTCTGTCAGCACAGCAGCCAGTCCTCGGTCCCGCAGTTGTGGTCACGTAAAAGACTGCTTCTTCCTACTCATGCCGAAGCTAAGAGCTTGAACTTCACCATCTCCTCTCTGTTGGCTACGGAAATGTTGCCTTTCCACCTGGTGGATACAGACGGTTTCCAAAAGCTGTTGACCATCGCAGTCCCTCAGTACCAGTTGCCCAGTCACCATTACTTCTCTAAGAAAGATGTGCCTGCCCTACACCAGCATGTTGTAGGCAACATCACATGTTCCCTGAAAAAATCTATGTCTGAAAGGGTGCATTTCACCACTGACACCTAGATGAGCATACATGGCCAGGGGCGTCACATCTTGCTGACTGGGCACTGGGTGACTCTGGTGGCTGTGGGGGCAGGCAGGAAAGGGGTTGCTCCACAAGTATTGGAATCCCCAAAGGCTTGCAGGGCACTTGGGGATGGAGAACTAAACCACTGCACACCAGAAGATGGAGAACTAAAGTACTAGACATCAGGGGTTGAGAACTAAACTACTAAACACCTAGCGTTGGAGAGCTAAACCACTGCACACCAGACGATGGAGAATTAAAATACTAGACTATGGGGATTCGAGAACTAAACTACTAAACACCTTGGGTTGGAGAACTTAACCACTATACACCAGGGGATGGAGAACTAAACCACTATACATCAAGGGATGGTGAACTAAACCACTAGACACCAATTTGTCACTAGACACCAAGTCTTGGAATCCACCAGGCTTGCGGGACAAACCTCTCTATCTAACACTTCCTCCACTGCTTCTGCCTCCTCCACCCCCTCTAGGGCCTCCACCTGTGCCCTCAATCTCCCTGTTTGTTTCAACAGTGCAATAGTACTTAAATTAATATGCCTTGGAGATCACAGTCACACAGTTCGAGAGTTGTGGACAACTATCAAGGCCGAGTTTGAGCAATGGCTTTCTCCACTGAACCTGGAGTCAGGGAAGGTCGTGTGTGATAATGGTGCAAACCTGGTGGCAGTCCTATGCCGGGGCAACCTCACACATGTGCCTTGCATGTCTCACGTCCTCAACCTGGTGGTACAGCAATTTCTCCGCCACTATCCCGGCCTGAATGCTCTGCAGAAACCACGGTCGCTGTGTGCTCAGTTGAGATGAGCGAGCATGTTCAGAAAATGTTTGCCAATTTCAAATTCTGCGCGAACATTGCACATTGGATTTGTGATTGGACCCCCGAGCGTTTGTACTCAAAATCGGCCAAATTCGGCCAAAGTGCGGTAAATGATCACATTTCCACTAGTGTTTTTTTATGTCTTTGGCTAGGATAGTGGTGCTGTATGATGAATGGGGTGGATGTGTTTGATGAGAGGAGGGGGTGGGGAGAGGTCAGAGGAGCAGCGGAGTGTTATTCTTATTTTTTTTTCTTAACTTAATGTGTGGAGATTCCAGCAGCCAATCAGGGTGCAGGAACCATCCACAGTGTCCAGACATAAGGGCTTGTGTCATTGGCTGCCGAAGTCACATGTCCCTCTCCATATAAAGAGCGGACATGTTGTTTTGGCACCATTTTGTCAGTGTAACAGCGTAGAGAGGCTGCTCCTGGATAGTGAAATAGTGAGATAGTTAGCTAGACAGTTGCTTTCAGTCAGATAGTTTAGATAAATAGCATCCTGTGTGGCTGTGAAATCGACCTTCAAGCAGATCAATCCTTTTGGATAATTTTGTGGTCCAGACAGAGACAAGAGGCCGCATTTCAGCATATAACTCTGTTGTGCTGATATTGTGCTCCATGCAGGAGTACATCTTTGAAACTCTAAATTCTTTCTGCTAATACCGTGGTCTTGAAACAAGGCCACATTTGTGCATAGAAAGATTTGGTGCTGGTAATTTTTTGGGCCAGGCAGGAGTTCACATTATAAAATCTAATTTTTTTCTTCTACTACTGTTCTACAGAAACTAGGCCACATTTGATCTTTTTATTTCTTTTGTGCTGATCTTCTGCTCCATCCAGGAGTTCACATTATAAAATCTAAATTTTTGTCTGGTACTACCGTGCCACACAAACCAGTCCACATCTGAGCTTTTAATTGTTTTGTGCTGATCTTCTGCTCCATCCAGGAGTTCACATTATGAAATCTCAATTTTTTCTGCTACTATCGTGCTACAGAAACTAGGCCACATTTGAGCTTTTATTTCTTTTGTGCTGATCTTCTGCTCCATCCAGGAGTTCACATTAGAAAATCTAAATTTGTGACTGGTACTACCATGCTACATTAACAAGGCCACTTCTGAGGCTACATCGGCCAGGCCACATCAGATTTTAATTGTTTTGTGCTGATCTTCTACTCCATGATCTTTTAATTGTTTTGTGCTGATGTTATGGTCCATCCAGGAGTTCACATTAGAAAATCTAAATTACAATTTTTTTTCTTTTAACCACAAATTTTTTCTGCACAGGTGTGGCGATAGGGGCCAAATTTTCCACATCGCTAGCCAACCTGGTCATGGCCTATTGGGAACTCTCATTTTTGTTTTCCATCAACAACATGTTTGCATCATCCATCCAGTTTTACATCATCTGATTCAGATTTGTCTGACTTTAATCCAAGAATATCTGATGTTCCCTTTAATGAACTTGGTCATACTGGAAGAAACTAATTTTTTTGACCGTCAAAAAACGGCGGGCGGAAACATAAGAAACAGCGATGGAATAATGACGCACCGCAAGAAGAACGGTCTGAATTAAAACCATCCAGTAATGTGTTAAATTTATCCTCCAGGTCTTTCACATACAATCAACTAAAAATTCTTTCTTTTGGTTTAAATTATTTACCCGATCACAATTTTAATTTATTTTCAGCAATCTTGGATTTAAATAAGTTTATGCGCAACCTCACCATTAGAAAGCACTTAATGTCTGATGAAACAATATCATTGAATGACAGTTCTGAGGGAACCGTGAATGAATATCAAGAGTTACATTTTCAAGAACAATTTTTTCTACTAACTTTACAAGAACTGTGTACCAGCACTGATTAGGCTGAGGATAAAATTAACCAGTCCACCAAGTTGAAAGTGAAAAATTCTTTCTTTTACCCGATTCGAGGTCTGAATGTATGGATAAATTCCAGGGCAATGTTAACAACAATGATCATGTTAGAAGGAACTTTTCAAGAAATGACTACATGGTTTTACAGGAATTACAGAAAATGTCGGATATTACCTAAAATGTCAGACAAAGGAGGGGTTGTTGTGATTATGAACTCTGAAGATTACAGTGGGTTTGGAAAGTATTCAGACTCCTTTAACTTTTTCACTCTTTGTTTCATTGCTGCCATTTGGTAAATTCTAAAAAGTTCAGTTTTTTTTCTCATTAAAGTACACTCTGCACCCCATCTTGACTGAAAAAAACATAAATGTAGAATTTTTTTCAAATTTATTAAAAAAGAAAAACTGAAATATCACATGGTCATCAGTATTCAGACCCTTTGCTCAGACACTCATATTTAAGTCACATGCTGTACATTTCCTTGTGATCCTCCTTGAGATGGTTCTACTCCTTCATTGAAGTCCAACTGTGTTTAATTAAACTGATAGTACTTGATTTGGAAAGGCACACACCTGTCTATATAAGACCTCACAGCTCACAGTGCATGTCAGATCAAATGAGAATCATGATCTCAAAGGAACTGCCCAAGGAGCTCAGAGACAGAATTGTGGCAAGGCACAGATCTGGCCAAGGTTACAAAAAAAAATCTGCATTACTCAAGGTTCCTAACAGCACAGTGGCCTCAATAATCCTTAAATGGAAGAAGTTTGGGACCACCAGAAGTCTTCCTAGAGCTGGCTGTCCTGCCAAACTGAGCAATCATGGGAGAAGAGCCTTGGTGAGAGAGGTAAAGAAGAACCCCAAGATCACTGTGGCTGAGCTCCAGAGATGCAGTAGGGAGATTGGAGAAAGTTCCAAAAAGTCAACTATCACTGCAGCTCCCCACCAGTCAAGCCTTTATGGCAGAGTGGCCCGATGGAAGCCTCTCCTCAGTGCAAGACACATGAAAACCCACATAGAGTTTGCCCAAAAACACATGAAGGACTCCCAGACTATGAGAAATAAGATTCTCTGGTCTGATGATATGAAGATAGAACTTTTTGGTGATAATTCTAAGCGGTATGTGTGGAGAAAACCAGGCACTGCTCATCACCTGCCTAATACAATCCCAACAGTGAAACATGGTGGTGGCGGCATCATGCTTTGGGGGTGTTTTTCAGCTGCATGGACAGGACGACTGGTTGGAATTGATGGAAATAAGAATGCAGCCAAGTACAGAGATATCCTGGATGAAAACCTCTTCCAGAATGCTCTGGACCTCTGACTTGGCCAAAGGTTCACCTTCCAACAAGAAAATGACCAAAGCACACAGCTAAAATAACAAAAGAGTGGCTTCAGAACAACTCTGTGACCATTCTTGACTGGCCCAGCCAGAGTCCTGACATAAACCCAATTGAACATCTCTGGAGAGACCTGAAAATGGCTGTCCACCAACGATCACCATCCAACCTGACGGAACTGGAGAGGATCTGCAAGGAAGAATGGCAGAGGATCCCCAAATCCAGGTGTGAAAAACTTGTTGCATCATTCCCAAGAAGACTCATGGCTGTACTAGCTCAAAAGGGTGCTTCTACTCAACACTGAGCAAAGAATCTGAATACTTATGACCATGTGATATTTCAGTTTTTCTTATTTAATAAATTTGCAAAAATTTCTACATTTCTGTTTTTTTCAGTCAAGATGGGGTGCAGAGTGTACTTTAATGAGAAAAAAAATTATCTTTTTAGAATTTACCAAATGGCTGCAATGAAACAAAGAGTGAAAAATTTAAAGGGGTCTGAATACTTTCCGTACCCACTGTATATGCCAAAAATCATGGAATTACTGTCTGATGATTTTAGTTATGAAAAGCTTTCAACAAATCCCACAGTCAAATTCAAAATAGAATTGGATAAAATTATTGAAAATGGATTGACTTTAGGAGTGATAACCAAGAAACAAGCTGAATTTCTAGATGTACAGTGTCCTATCCTTACCATTCTACATGGATTACCCAAAATTCACAAAGGAGGTGGTATTGTGTCGATTGTGTCGGGAATAGGTTCATGAGACCAATCGTGTCAGGAATAGGTTCAGCTAATGAATATTAATAACTGGAACCCCAGAAACATAATAATGGTAAGTACCCCAACCGAGTGTAGCGGGAGTAAATTACTGCTAAAAATAGCACTCTAAAGATAATGAATATCATAAGAAACACAGTTTTGAGGAATAAAAATATATCAAGTCATTTGTTGAATAAATAGTAAGCACATGAAAAGACAATACATACAATATACAATATGTATGTGAAAAGGACAAGCAATACCCCAGATCAGGGCTCAAGGGGAACACCTCCAAAATCCCACACATATTACATAAGTATATACAGTGGAATCAGTGACCAAATAGTCAAGCACAAAGGGAAGGAGGATGAGATAAAGTTATAAACCAAGAAGTCATATACCATATGTAGCTTGAACAGCTATTGCATAGAAGCCTTCTATAAAATCCACTGATTGACAATCATAACCAAATGGTGTGGGACTGAGAAGAAAGTAGACATTGCTTACCTCGAAGTAACTGGGAGGCCGTGAATCAGGTAAAAATTGAATGCTTCCAGCTTTCCGATGCGCATTTCATGTGGAGTGTTCTTTGCTTTCTCAAGGTTCAGCTAATGAACATGTCTGTGCGTGGCTTGACTCGTTGCTGCAACCGTTAGTTCATAGGATCCCAGGGTATATTAAAGATTCAAGGGATATATTGAGAATGATTTCCAAGAAAATTTGCTTGGCTTGGCTTAATTGTTGGCTTTGGTTGGCTTTTGTTGACTTAATTACACTTGGATAAGCTGTGATATCAAATCACTTTATACGTGCATCCCACACTCCACAGCCATGCAAGCATTACAGTTTCATTTGCAGAAATGTAGTAATTATTCTGAGGAACTCATCAATTACATTTTACATGTCTCATATCTTTTATTAACACACAATTTTTATTTCTTTTGGCCACAAGTTTTTTCTCCAGCGCACAGGTGTGGCGATAGGGGCCAATCTTTCACTATCGCTAGCCAACCTGGTCATGGCCTAATGGGAACTCTCATTTTTGTTTTCCATCAACAACATGTTTGCATCATCCATCATCTGGTGTGGCAGATGCATCGACGATATGCTCAACATTTGGGGTGGCGATGCATCTGCCATACCAGACTTTGTCAATTACTTGAACACCAATTATCACAATCTCAGGTTCACTTACAGACATGATTCCAAACACATATCCTGTCTGGATTTGGAATTAATTGCAGAACACAATCAGTTAATCTCCACCAAAACTCATTCAAAATCATGCAGTGGTAATACTATATTTGATGCAACCAGTAGCCACCCAAGGCATGCAATTAAATCAATTCCTGTGGCTGAGTTCACTAGGATAAAAGGAATTGCAGTAGTGAGGCAAATCTATGTACAGAAATAAATTGAACTCTGATCAAATTAAGGAAGAGAAATTACCCTGATTGGACACTCAATAGAGCTATAAGTCTAGTATCTAATATAGAATGGGATGGATTAATTTCTCCTAAACAGAACAAACAAATCAACAATTTAATCACAGACCATATGTTTGTTTCCAATGTAGTCCTCAATTCTACAATTCTATAAAATTAGGGGCATAATTAACAAACTCTTACACATTCTACATGAAGACCAAATCTTAGCATCCATTCTGCAGCCAGGATGTAATATAGTTGCAAGGAGGAGAGAACCAACAATTGGTAATATGATTTCTCCCAGCACATTTTTTTCTAAGAAAACTAGTAAAACTCAAAAACATGGTTAGATTGCAATGTTTTTTTTCAGGTAAAACTTGTAAGCAGGTCACTAGTAACAAAACCTTTAATAATTATGACAACTCCACAAAATATAGAATTAAATAATTTATTAATTGTAATTCATCCAATGTCATATATAAAATTGATTGTATGATCTGCAACAAAGCATTTGTGGGATGCACTTCACGAAAATTAAAAACACGAATATCTGAACATCTTTATGACATTACTAATACTGTAAATACAAATCGCAATATTTCATCAGCAGCCAAACATTTCATTTCCAATCACTCACGTAACATAAGTTCTTTTCGGGTATGTGCAATAGAACAGGTCATGAGACAATTTTGGGGAGGAGACAGTAGACATGGTCTCCTTACACGTGAAGCCTTCTAGATATTAAACCTTTGAACATGAGCACCTAATGGTTTAAATAAACGTAATGAAATTATCTTCCATTATTGATGCCAGGATGTTCATGTAAATGAGATGTGTTTTTATTATTGTTTTCAATTATTTTTCCTTTCTGTAGTTATGTTCATGAATGAATATATACATGTTCAGTAGGAGCTGCAATGCATCATGTGACATGTTTTGAATAAATTGATTGGCTATGTTATACCTTAAAGCATTGCAAACCCTGAGGGACATCAGCTGTGATAAAAGTCACTTTGAGATCGAAACATGTCACTTTACCTTCCCTGTATGAGTATCGTTCAGGAGCATTTAAACATGTTTTAATGGAAATTGTATAAAGATTTTGCATTTTACTGAAGGAGCTGAAACATTCAAAGTTTTTCATTGCAAAATATTTATATACTGAAATGTGGCCTGCTTTCTGGAGCATGCTATTAGCACAAAGAATTTAGATTTTCAAATGTGGACTCCTAGCTGGAGCAAAAATAGTAGCATAAAATACTTATGTACTGAAATGTGGCCTACTTTCTGGAGCATGCTATTATAACAAACAATTTAGATTCAGAAGTGTGGACTCCTGGCTGGAGCAAAAATAGTAGCATAAAATATTTATATGCAGAAATGTGGCCTGGTTTTAGGACCACGCTATTAGCACAAAGAATTTAGATTTTCTAATGTGGACTCCTGGATGGACAAAAATATTAACAGCACAAAATATTTATATGCAGAAATGTGGCCTGGTTTCAGGACCACGCTATTAGCACAAATAATTTAGATTTTCAAACGTGGGCTCCTGAGTGGACAAAAATATCACCAGCACAAAATATTTATATGCTGAAATGTGCCCTACTTTCTGGAGCACACTATTAGCTCAAACAATTTAGATTCAGAAATGTGGACTCCTGGCTGGAGCACAATATTAACAGCACAAACAAGTTATGTGCTGAAAAGTGGCCTGTTGTCTCTGTCTGGACCACACAATTAGCAAAAATGGATTGATCTGCTTGAAGGTCGATTACACAGCCACACAGGATCCTATTTATCTAAACTATCTGACTGAAAGCAACCGCCTAGCTAACTATCTCACTATCCAGGAGCAGCAGCAGGAGCAGCCTCTCTGCGCTGTTACACTAACAAAATGGTGCCAAAACAACATGTCCGCTCTTTATATCGAGAGGAACATGTGACTTCGGCAGCCAATGACTCAAGCACTTGTGTCTGGACATTGTGGATGGTTCCTGCGCCCTGATTGGCTACCTGAATATCCACACATTAAGTTAAGAAAAAAAAATTAAGAATAATAGTCCGCTGATTCTCTGACCTCTCTCCACCACCTCCCCTCATCAAATACACCCTCCCCCCTCCCCTGCTTATCATACAGCAACACTATCCTAGCCAAAGTCCTACCAAAGGCATTAGTGGAAACGTGATTATTTACCGAAATTTGGCCGAATTTTGCCGATTTTGAGTAAAAATGCTTGGGGGTTCGAACATGAATCCGAATGTGCAATGTTCGTGCTGAATTTAAGATTGGCGAACGTTTTCCGAACAAGTTTGTTTATCTCTAGTCATGGGTTTTGCCCGAGAAAGAACATGTCTCAAAATCTGGACCGAAAGCAATGCCTTAATGCAATTTATGATGTTTTGAAAGTGCCACAGCTTGGAACTTGTTCACATACTGCAGTTTTAACACAGTATTTATGTGTTTGTTACTTTTTCGCCGAGCCAGAATTAGATTTGAAAAATAACTTAAATATTTCCTTTACATTTGTTCTCCATTTAAATTTCCATATTTTTTATTTAAAAAAAAGGAGCAGAGAAGGAATCAATTACACAGAGACACTAATGAATTAAAAGTCACTCATATATTTAAAGATTTAAGACTCCTCGGTGACATAGTGGGACCCCACCTATTTCATATTCTCCAACTTTGTATTTATGTTTAGACCTGAACTTGAATTACCAAGTCCTTATTAACACCTACTCATCAATTGAGAAAAAAGGAAAGCATTCGCTATTGAAGCACTCTGACATGCAATCTGATACTGCATACTGGGCACACAAGCCACAAAATATAACAAAGGACATTCTGTCTTCACTAATACATGCTGGTAAACATCTTCCTCATACTTTGTATTCGGAAATGGCATTTAAGATAGCTAATAGAGCCTATATCCCCCAATCCTTAAACACAATGGATTCATTTGGGGAAATTCGACAACTCAGCCTAAAGGGGTTTTATGGCCACAAAAGGAAAAAAATAAAAATGGTCTGACTGTCCATGTAATGAGTCCCCAAAACCCTCCTGTTACTTTTATTTTTGTTGCTATTGTTTACATTCTGAACATTCTGCCAGCTCTACCTAATGATTTTAGACTATATGTCTAAGGAGGTAGGGCTGTATATGTCCCATAGCTCCATCGCTCCCACCCTATGTGCCCATCCACTCCACCTACAAAGCACCACCCTGAGACACCTATACAGTCTCAAGATGGAAAGATTGCTGCCCACACTATTTTTCCTTCCTAACACTCACCCTACTTCACTTAATGTGTCCAATCCTGTGACTCTCTTTTATCAATAATATTATAGATGCTGACAACAACGCACAGTCTCAATATACAGCAGGAAAGCAGGAATATGATGTATTAATCTATTACAATTTGATTTAGCACTCTGAATCACCCAGCCCCATCCCCTCTGGCCAAAGTCAAAAAATGATAAGATTACTTGTTCTGTGTGGAGCCTACAATGTCTGTGCTCTCCCTCTTTTCCTGTACACATCCTCTGTCACTCTAAACTAGCCGAGGATCACAAATAACACCCTTCTTCACATTACTATTCAGAGCTCATTGTAGAGCTGCTGGCTGAGCCATTAAAAGCACAGACAGGAAAGCTCTGTACTCTGAGTTTTACATCGACTGTAGCAAGAAGTAAGAAGCTGGAGATTACATCACCAAATGTGGCGGCTCAGGAACAGAGCTGAGTTTTAAAAGAAAGTAAATTATGAAGTTTCTTAATTCCTGATAGACTTTACAATGCTTTAATAATCTGTGTGCCTAGAAAATCCCTTTAAAGTGAAATACACCACATGCTGCCCAAATGGAATGTATCCTAGACATGTCCAATGATATTCTCTTTTTGGTCACAAATACACAAATTTGTTTAATTATACCCTTTCTTCCCAGATACCTAAGTGCACAAACGTTTCACCATTTTGCCACTGATGCACCAAAATATTCAAAAAATAGCAAAAAGTGCTTTTTCCATATCTCTGGCTGAAGCAAAAATAATCATAACCCTTAAATAATCTTAACCCAGGGAATTTTCGGTTTTTTTTTTTCTCTTTTTTTTCTTTTCCTTTTTACAAAAGCCATAACTTTTTTTATTTATTTTTCTGTTGACGGGACGTATAAGGACATGTTTTTGCAGGACAAACTGTAGTTTTGAATAACATTTTGACTATCATTTTGCCATATATTTTACTGAAAAATGGGAAAAATTCTAATAGGATGAAATGGTGAAAATATGCAATTTTGCCATTGTTTTTATGGGCCTTGTTTACAGGACATTCATTTAGTGGTAAAAACATAATTGTCCAGGTCAGTGCGGTTACAGCGATACCAAACTTGCATCATTTTTTTTTTATAAACTTAGTAAAAAAAAAATTTTTTTTGTTTTGTTTCATTTTCCAAAACCCATAGTTTTTTTTTATTTTTCTGTTGATGGATCTAAATGAAGGCTTTTTTTTGTAATAAGCCAACATTTTTATTAATACTACTTTGGGGTACATACAGCACTTTGATGATTTTTTACTGCATTTTCTAGGGACATGTGACTAAAAAAAGGGATTTCTGGTGTTTACATTTTTTGTCGGTTTACATTGTTCACCATATTCATTTTATATTTTGATACCAATTATGTTTATTTTATTTTTTTCCTTTCTTTATTTTTAAGGGGGAAAAGGGTGTTTGATTTGAATTTTTATAGTTTTTTCATATATATTTTTTAAATGATCTATTAGTTCCCTAAAGGGCCTTGAACCTACGATCATTTGATCACTTGTACTATATGCCACAATACTGAGTGACTGAGTTTCACAGGAGTAACAAAATGGCACTAGTAACCCATCATTAGAGATGAGCATTGTTTGACTCGAACTGTTCGCCAATCTCAAATTCGAGCTGTTTTGGGCGGTGTTCGAGCCGTTCGGCGAACACGAACGATTTGAGAAAAATTCGGCTGTTCGAGGTTATGTTCGATAACTGTTCGGGCACCAAAATCATAACTGGATTTTTTCTCAGTAATGATGAAAATTAATGTTAATACGCAGTTTGAGTGTACAGCGGGGTGGGGGGAGGGGCAGGGGATGGATCTCTGCAGGAATAATGAAGATCTCCATTTTTTTTTCTCTTTCCCGCATTTACAGTGGGGAGGTGCAATCTGTCAGCCTATCAGCAGCGCACACACGGAGCGAAGTGCTTTTTTTCACACAAGCAAGGGCATGTGTCATTGGCAGTGTATGTCACATGTCCTTGCCCTATAAGACCAAGCCATTTTCCCCGTCGCCACCATTTTCTCACTGCTGCAGCTGCGTGTTAGACGGCACCGCTGTTGCTGTGTGCGCTATACCTTGTTAATTTCAAGCCAATTTTCGCACAAATCTACAGATAGCTTGGGAGTAGGGAATAGTTGTGATTGCAGTCCTTTTATGGACTAGGTTACAGCATTTCCTACGACTTTTATCAGGCAGGTCTGTGCTCTTAAATAGATAGATTGTGGGAGTAAAGACTAATTGTAATTGCAGTCCTTTTCAGGACTAGGTTACATCAGTTCCTATCAGTTTTTGCCAGGCAGGTCTGTGCCAGTGCTGTGCAAGTTTTTTTCACAGCATTTGGCTGAATCTAGCAAAGCTAATCCTTTTGGCCTATTGCAAAGTGTGTTAGTCAGTGGAGTAGCCTATCTGTGTTGCAAGATATACCACCTTTGTATAGAATACCAATTTTTTTACTGCACCTAGTGAAGTAAAATCTTTTGGGCATAGCATCATTCTATTAGTCCATCTATACTGACCTCCATCAGGTTGCAAATTGAATATAATTTTTTTCTGCATCTAGCTCTGAAAAAATATTTGGGCTTCTAGCAGTGTGTGGGACTTGTTCTATTAGTCCATCTATACTGACCTCCATCAGGTTGCAAACTGAATATAATTTTTTTCTGCATCTAGCTCTGAAAAAATATTTGGCCTTCTAGCAGTGTGTGGGACTTGTTCTATTAGTCCATCTATACTGACCTCCATCACGCTGCAAATTCAAAATAATTTTTTGTCTGCATCTAGCTCTGAAAAAATATTTGGCCTTCTAGCAGTGTGTGGGACTTTCTCTATTAGTCCATCTATACTGACCTCCATCAGGTTGCAAATTAAAAATAATTTTTATCTGCATCTACCTCTGAAAAAATATTTGGGCTTCTAGCTGTGTGTGGGACTTGTTCTATTAGTCCATCTATACTGACCTCCATCAGGTTGCAAACTGAATATAATTTTTTTCTGCATCTAGCTCTGAAAAAATATTTGGCCTTCTAGCAGTGTGTGGGACTTTCTCTATTAGTCAATCTATACTGACCTCCATCAGGTTGCAAATTAAAAATAATTTTTATCTGCATCTAGCTCTGAAAAAATATTTGGACTTCTAGCAGTGTGTGGGACTTTCTCTATTAGTCCATCTATACTGACCTCCATCAGGTTGCAAATTCAAAATAATTTTTTGTCTGCATCTAGCTCTGAAAAAATATTTGGCCTTCTAGCAGTGTGTGGGACTTTCTCTATTAGTCCATCTATACTGACCTCCATCAGGCTGCAAATTAAAAATAATTTTTATCTGCATCTACCTCTGAAAAAATATTTGGCCTTCTAGCTGTGTGTGGGACTTGTTCTATTAGTCCATCTATACTGACCTCCATCAGGTTGCAAACTGAATGTAATTTTTTTCTGCATCTAGCTCTGAAAAAATATTTGGCCTTCTAGCAGTGTGTGGGACTTTCTCTATTAGTCCATCTATACTGACCTCCATCAGGTTGCAAATTAAAAATAATTTATATCTGCATCTAGCTCTGAAAAAATATTTGGCCTTCTAGCAGTGTGTGGGACTTTCTCTATTAGTCCATCTATACTGACCTCCATCAGGTTGCAAACTGAATATATTTTTTTTCTGCATCTACCTCTGAAAAAATATTGGGCTTCTAGCTGTGTGTGGGACTTGTTCTATTAATCCATCTATACAGACCTCCATCAGGTTGCAAACTGAATATAATTTTTTTCTGCATCTACCTCTGAAAAAATATTTGGGCTTCTAGCTGTGTGTGGGACTTGTTCTATTAGTCCATCTATACTGACCTCCATCAGGCTGCAAATTAAAAATAATTTTTATCTGCATCTACCTCTGAAAAAATATTTGGGCTTCTAGCTGTGTGTGGGACTTGTTCTATTAATCCATCTATACTGACCTCCATCAGGTTGCAAACTGAATATAATTTTTTTCTGCATCTAGCTCTGAAAAAATATTTGGCCTTCTTGCAGTGTGTGGGACTTTCTCTATTAGTCCATCTATACTGACCTCCATCAGGTTGCAAATTAAAAATAATTTTTATCTGCATCTAGCTCTGAAAAAATATTTGGCCTTCTAGCAGTGTGTGGGACTTTCTCTATTAGTCCATCTATACTGACCTCCATCAGGTTGCAAATTAAAAATAATTTTTTGTCTGCATCTAGCTCTGAAAAAATATTTGGCCTTCTAGCAGTGTGTGGGACTTTCTCTATTAGTCCATCTATACTGACCTCCATCAGGTTGCAAACTGAATATATTTTTTTTCTGCATCTACCTCTGAAAAAATATTTGGGCTTCTAGCTGTGTGTGGGATTTGTTCTATTAGTCCATCTATACTGACCTCCATCAGGTTGCAAATTGAATATAATTATTTTTTGCATCTAACCCAGCCAATAGTTTTGGCCTAATACCACAGTTTGGCCACTCAGCTCTGCTCGGTTCCCATCCATTGTTTTTTTGTGCAAACAACTCCAGAGTTGTGAATTAGTTAACCACCAAAATGAGTGGAAAAAGGCCTGCTGCTGGTGGAAAGGGGAATAGGCATGTTGGGAAGGGGAAAAAAGGTTGTGTCCGTGGGGTAGGTGTTAAAGCAACAGTAACATCTGCAGAAGAAAGACCATCTTCCAGCCAAACTAAAATGTCTACTTCTTTTAGCGGACAATGTGATAAGATCCCTTTCTTACGGCCACGCCAATCGCTACAAATTCCAGATGAGGCACAAAAACAGCAGGTGCTTCAACGGATATCAAGTGCTCCTTTAAGTGGGCTCTCCTCCACATCAAATTCAACATCACAAATACTCCAGTCCTCAAAGGTGTCACCCCAATCGCACTTGCTTCCTCACAGCTCCCAAATCTCCAGCTGCCCGTCTGAGTATGAGGTAGAACAGATGGTTGAGTCTGCAGAGCTGTTTACTTATACTATAGCCTGGGAATCAGAGGTCGACTCCAGCGCTTCTGTGAATCCAGACGAGGAAATGATCTGCACTGATGCCCAGAATCTTTATGAGTCGGATCCAGGACCAGACGCAGAAGGTTCTGACCATAATGTAGACCCTCATTCCCAAACTGTAACTCCTGTTGGTGGAGACAATGAGGAAGACGATGATGAGACTCGAATACCTGATTGGAGCGACAACTTTAGTTTTTTGTCAGGGCAGGAACAGGTTGGCTCTGAGGACGACGGGTGTGATAACGCACAGGGTGATGATGATGAGGTTGGAGATCCCACTTACTGTCAACCCACAGTCAGCCAAGAGATGAGGTCAGCAGAGGAGGTGGAGGAAGATGCTAGTGACGACGAGGTCAGGTTGCGCCTTCCTGGACAGAGACGTAGTACTGGAAGCACGTCAACAACTGCATCCTCAAACACAACTCTGCCTCTCACCACAAGTCGTGGTGGCTCTTCAGGTCGCATGGGTGCTAAGCCTTGCATAGCCTGGGCATTTTTTCAGATCGATAAAGATGACCCAACTCGTGTTATCTGTAACATTTGTCAGCAAAAGCTAAGTAGAGGCCAAAAAATACATAGTTTGAGTACTTCATGCATGAACCGGCACATGGACATGAAGCATAAGTTGCAGTGGGAAGCTCAGTGTGCTACAATGCGGCCTAGCCGGCCGGGCCAACCACCGTCTGCCATATCTTGTGCATCCGCGGCCTCTTCATCCTCTGTGACTGGGGGAACAGCAGTCACACCTGTTTTGGGGCGCAGACCTGCCACCTCTTTACCCGCAACAGCCAGCGTGATTGGCAGGTCATCATTTTCTTTGGAGGTGGTAACACCAGCTGGTGTTGAGCACTGTCCGACATCGATAGCACCACCTTTGGATCAAGGCAACCTAACATGTCCGCCTGCATCTTCCTCACAGACCGGCAGTTTGCCGGCGACACCCTTATCAACTCCGTCTAAGCACAATAGCCAGCCCTTGGTCCCTCAGATGTGGACAAGTAAAAGACCATTTCCTCCTAGCCATGAGAAAGCTAAGAGGTTGAATTTCACCATCTGCAAGCTCTTGGCTACAGAAATGCTGCCTTTCCGCCTGGTGGACACAGAGGATTTTCGAGACCTTATGTCCGTCGCAGTGCCCCAGTACCAGATGCCCAGTCGGCACTACTTCTCAAAGAAAGGTGTGCCTGCGCTCCACCAGCATGTCGCACACAACATCACCGCTTCTTTGAGAAACTCTGTGTGTGACAGGGTGCATTTCACCACAGACACTTGGACGAGTAGGCATGGACAGGGGCGTTACATGTCGCTGACTGGGCACTGGGTAACTATGGTGACAGCAGGACAAGGGGCTGCTGTCCAAGTCTTGCCGTCCCCACGAGTTGTGCGTCAATCCTCTTTATGTCAAAGTTCCTCCACTGCTTCTGCCTCCTCAACCTCCTCTCGGTCTTCCACCTTCACCCAAAGCCTGTCTGGTCATGCCACAAGCTTTCTAACTGCGCAGAAGGGATCCTGCACACCTCCTTACTATGCTGGCAGTAGGGCTCAACGTCATTAGGCGGTTTTTACTTTGAAATGTCTGGGAAATGTGAGTCACACAGCTGAGGAGTTGTGGTCAGCTCTGGAGAACCAATTTCATGAATGGTTGTCTCCACTGGACCTGAAACCAGGGAAGGCTGTGTGCGACAATACTGCAAACCTGGGTGCGGCCCTTCGCCGGGGCAATGTCACACACGTGCCTTGTATGGCTCACGTGTTGAACCTGGTTGTCCAGCAATTTTAAGCCCACTATCCCAGACTAGATGGCCTTCTGCAGAGGGCACGGTCGCTGTGTGCTCACTTCCGCCGTTCGCATCCCGCAGCTCAGCGACTTACATCTCTACAAAAGTCGTTGGGCCTGCCACTTCACCGGCTAAAATGCGATGTGCCTACCCGGTGGAATTCAACTCTGCACATGTTGCAGCGACTGTGGCAGCACCGACAAGCCCTGGTGCAATACGTTCTGACGTATAGCCTGGGCCAACGAGATCCAGAGGTGGGGCAAATCACGCTGGAGGAGTGGTCTCAGATCAGGGACCTATGCACCCTTCTGCACAGTTTTGAAATGGCGACGAAGATGTTTAGTGCTGACGATGCCATTATGAGCATGACTATTCCGGTGATTTACATGCTGGAGCACATGTTAAACAGAATTCGGAGTCAGGTGGTGGCACAAGAGGAGGTGGAGGAAGTAGAGGAGGAGGAGTTGTATGCGGAAGGGCTAACATCTGCAAGGTCCAGACGGTCGGCAGCACCAAGGCGGCAGGCATGTGAGGGTGGGGGAGATGGTTTTACCAGGGCGCATGGTAGCAGCCAAACTAGTGAGGAAGGTGCAGGAGCCCAGGAAGAAGTGGAGGACGAACTGATGGAAGACTCATCAGATGAGGGAGACCTTGATCACATTTCTGTTGTGCGAGGTTGGGGGGAGAGGACAGAGGAAGGAAGCATGATTGTTACCTCGCCACCAACACAACAGGGACTTGGTGCTCCTGGATGCGCAACACACATGAGTGCCTTCTTGCTGCACTACCTGCAACATGACCCTCGAATTGTGAGAATTAGAAATAATCCTGACTACCGGGTTGCCACACTGTTAGATCCCCGGTACAAAAGTAAATTTGCAGAAATTATTCCTGCCATAGAAAGGGATGCACGCATGCAGGAGTATCAGCAGAGACTGTTGCAAAATCTTACATGTGCTTTTCCACAAAACACCAGTGGTGCACGTAGTGAATCTCACAGTTCCAACTTGCCAACCGTGGGACCGTCAAGTGTTCAGCACTCAAACCGTAACAGAACCACAGTATCTGCTGGTAACATCAATTTTGCGGAATCATTTCACCACTTTTTTAGCCCATCCTTTGCAAGGCCACAGGAGACAAGAAGTCTGACACATAGTCAACGCCTAGAGACGATGGTACAGGAGTATCTCCCAAGTAAACATTGAAGCCATTTCTGTGTCACTGGACCCTTGCTCTTTTTGGGCTTCCAATCTGGATAAATGGCCGGAGCTCGCCACTTACGCCTTGGAGATCTTGTCATGCCCCGCAGCCAGCGTTCTGTCTGAACGTGTGTTCAGCGCTGCTGGTGGTGTGCTGACAGATAAGCGCACGCGGCTCTCCACTGATAATGTAGACAGACTCACGTTCATAAAGATGAACAAATCATGGATCCGAAATGACTTTTCTACCCCTGTGTCATCCTGGGGAGAGTAAAAGCTTGATGATTGGTTAAAATCACCCTACCAACCGTTTTAAGCTTTCAAATTACTAATCATGTTTATCTGTATCTTGGCTGGAAAATAATTTGGGCTTTGTAGCAGTGTGCAGCACTGATTCTATTAGGCCATCTATAATAAGCTCCACCAGATTTAAAATTACTAATAATGTTTATCTGTATCTTGACTGGAAAATAATTTGGGCTTTGTAGCAGTGTGCAGCACTGATCCTATTAGGCCATCTATACTAAGCTCCACCAGATTTAAAATTAATAATAATTTTTAGCTGCATCTAGCCCGGAAAATAATTTTGGGGCTCCGAGATGCGCAAGACACATAAGTGCCTTCTTGCTGCACTACCTGCAACATGACCCTCATATTGTCAGAATTCGAAGTAATCATGACTACTGGGTTGCCACACTCTTAGATCCCCCAAACTTTTCGATCAACCTTTTCATTTTAATAAAGACCAAAAAATGGTCATTTTTGAAATTATAAGCATTAGCAGGTTATTAGAAACTGAAATCAAACAGTTTTCAACTCAAAACTTTATTCTAGGTGATGTTACATTTTCACATAGGACCCCTTGTTCGAAAGGAGCTTCTGAACTCTCTCGTCCATTGAATTTGTCAGGTTTTGGATGGTTTCTGCTTCAATTGTTTTGCATGAGGACAGAATACCCTCCCAGAGCTGTTGCTTAGATGTGAACTGCCTCCCGCCATCATAGACACTCCTTTTGATGATGCTCCAGAGGTTCTGAATGGGGTAGAGGTCAGGGGAGCATGGGGGTCACACCATAAGTTTGTCCCCTTTTATGCCCATATCAGCCAGAGATGCAGATGTTTTATGTGCAGCATGAGATGGTGCATTATCATGCAAAAAAATGATCTTGCTGTGAAATACACGGTTCTTCTTCTTGAACCATGGCAGGAAGTGCTGTTTGAGAAAATCCACATACATTATGGAGTTCATCTTTAGCGCCTTCAGGGATCCTAAAGGGGCCGACAATCTCTCTCCCCATGATTCCAGCCCAAAACATTACTCCACCTCCTCCTTGTTGGCGCTGTAGCCGTGTTTGCGTGGGGTGTCCATCAACCAGCCATCCTCCACTCCATCCATCTGGACCATCGAGCGCTGCACGGCACTCATCCGTGAACAAAACAGTTTTGAAATCAGTCTTCATGTAATGTTTGGCCCACTGGAGCCATTTCTGCTTGTGTGAAGTGGATAGAGGAGGTCGACAGGATGGCGTATGCACAGCTGCAAACCTCTGAAGGACCCTGCATCTTGTTGTTCGGGGGACGTTGGAGGCACCAGCTGCTTCAAAAACTTGTCTGCTGCTATGACAAGGCTTTTTTGCCGCTGCTCTTTTAACCTGACGTAATTGCCTGTAGGAAAGAGTCATCAATTTGCCCTTATCAGCACGCACACGTGTGTACTGTGAATCAGCTACATACTTCTTGATTGCCAAGACACTTCATCCTGATCATCGCACAATGTTGATTGTAGTCATGCCTTGACCTAAACACTCCACAATTTGTTGCTTCTCAGCAGCCGACACATCCTTTTTCTTTCCCATTTTGGCAGAAAATGTAGGCTGCTTAATAATGTGAGACAGCCTTCTTAAGTAGTCTTGCCTTTCATTGGACACACCTGCCAAACTAATTAGCACAGGTGTCTGCAATTGCTTACAGTGATATAAAGAGCCCTGACACACATCACCATCAATGAGTTTAACTGACAAACAAACAAATTCTTCCCTTATCACTCCTAAACACTTTTTGCATAATAATTTGGAACACAGTGTACATGTGCTTTTCCACAAAACACCAGTGGTTCACGTAGTGAATCTTACAGTTCTAACTTGCCAACCGTGGTCTGTATGGAGTTGTTCAATAAAGGGCCCAAAATTAAGATAACATAGATGGGAGAGGTCTCTATGAATAGGAATTCCTAAGTATTTGATACCCTGTGAGGGCCAGGCAAAGGGAAAGTTGGACTGGATGGAATCCTATATGGATTTGGGGAGGGAGACATCGAGGGCCTCAGACTTCGCTGCATTGATTTTAAAATTTGACCATGTAACAAAGTGATCTATTTCAGCCATAACAGCATGGATGGATATATGTGATTGAGTGATATATACTAGGACATCATCAGCAAATAGAGAGCACTTGTACTCGGTGCCTCCCACCTCAATCCACCTAATATTGGGGTTATGGCGAATTGATGAGAGCAGGTGCTCCGTCACTAGGATGTATAAGAGAGGGGACAGAGGACATCCCTGCCTTGTCCCATTGGTGATTGTGAAAGGTGATGAAAATGTTCTGATGCACCCCCTGGGCCTTGGGACACCCGGAGCCGGACCCTTTTTGGTGGATGCTGGTGGTTGTAGTCTTCGTGGCGGCGACCCGGTTCCGTGGCTCAGGGTGGTAACACCAGTGGCGGAACTATTTATGTGGTTTTGATGTTTAAATGTCCGACTACGCCACCCGTGGATTGCGGTCAGAGTGAACCGCCGCTGCAGGGCAGACCGCTGAGGCTGGTGTTGTGGGTGCAGCAGAGCGTAGCATAACTCCCCACGGGAGGAGTATAGCCTCAGGGCAGTGTATGCGGAGGATGGGGGTGATGGTGCAGGGCAGCAGCAGTAACGACACGGAGTCAGTGATGCAGTCCAGGGCCTTTACTCACAGTTCTTATTATCCAGACCCCGTCTGCAGGTAACGGCTGCCCACGTCGTACTGTGCTCACCAGGTGAGGGGCTCAGACAACTCCCAGATAACTTTGGAGCGCTTCACAGGACCACCTTTGTGTGTCCTTTGTCTGGCCTTTCTTACCAACCCTTCTGTCCGGCTGCCTCGGGCCTCCTCTTGGTAAACTTGGCGCCAGTTTCCCTGACCCTATGTGGTGCCTTCCTAGCGGGTGTAGCGAGGGGTTGCGCCACATAAAATGTCACAGCCTCCGGTTTCTAGCTGAGGGTCGTTTCCTGCCTCCACTAGTTTCAGGGACCGGTCTCCCCCTTTGGCCTGACCCCTCCACGCAGGTGGATTCGGGCGTGCGGTGGCGACTCGCCCGTCCGCACCCCTGGGATCCCTTCATTCCTCATTCCTGGAGCCTTCTCCGCTCCTCTTCCTTCCTTCTCCCTCTTCCAGGCCTGGGCCTCTGTTACTAGGCCCGCCTCCGGAGCAGAGCTCATGCAGAGCCCCTGCTCCCTGCCACTTCTGCTCAGACTTCTCTGCACTGAACTAAGATGGTGCCCACCTTTTATACTCCCTTCTCAATGCACCCAGGAACTGCTTCCTCCCTGCTCCTGCACTACAGGGTTCCCCTTCCTCAGTGTTCCCTCCCCCCACTCCAGCCAGGGACAGGGACTGTCGTGCCCATCTCAGAGGCATATTGGTCGCCCTGCCCCACGGCAATGTGGTGTAATGCATGCAGGTGTCGGGTCCTGATCCACACTCCATCCTTACCTGAGAGTGAGATATCACACCTCTGGGTGAGGTGCAATACCTCTGTAGCAACCGAGCCCTCAGGGTGCTACAGTTCCATTCATCTTCAGCCTAGGTGACGTATTGTGATACAGGGCCATGATTTTGGCTATAAAATGGTCCCCTAGACCCCTACCCCAAGCTTTTTAAGAGAATCATATATGGCGTGCCAGGAGACTCTATGGAATGCTTTCTCAGCATCCAACGAGAGTATCTAATTACAAATTTTTAACTGCATCTAGCCCAGGAAATACTTTGTGCCTAGTAGCAGTGTCTGCTAGTCAGCGGATTTTCCCGGCTGTTAAGCAATCTACACCACCTGTAGTTTGGACACTTAATTTTTTCAAAGGAAATGCTTCGGGACCACGAGATACTCAGTGAAGAGCATCAGGAGGCACCCCAAGGCATAGGGGCTGGGACTGGCAGTAGGATGCCTTGCGGTGGACAGCCGAGCTCGATCCTTATAAAAGCTTTTAACTACAGCAGCTTTAGTCGACGCTACTGGAGCTGGAATTACGCGGCTGCTGGCATGAGACTTGCCCTCCAATAGATCCTTGTAAATGGATTTAAAGTGTATTCATTCAAATTAGAGAGACAATTTAAATTAAAAAGCTTAGAGCTGCCTCCACCACAGGGGGGCTCGCTCAACCCACCAGCGGACAGGCACCAGTATTGGGAGAGGGGGGCTGGCCGTCAGGGTTCACCGCGGCTCTGGTACAAACCCGGCGACACGGAGGTGGCACGGGCAGGAGCGGACTGAACGTGTCGGCTTCTCACTTTTTGGATTTTAGAAGGGCATGACATGCCTATATCTGTGTCTCCCCCTCCTTTTACTCCTCCACCTCTTTTCTTTTCGCATGACTATATGTACTTGTCACTTTTCCATGTGTTAGTTGTGTCTTCTGAGCAGTTTGTCAGCTTTTGGACACCTTTGAAGGTGTTTTCTGTGTGTTTCTATGTATTTTTGTTTGCCTGCCATTGGTTTTAACGGTGTTCGAAGGTGTTCGACGAACAGTTCGACGAACAGTTTGGCGAACACACGGGTGTTCGACGAACCGAACCAAACTCGAACACTATGGGGGTGGCTCAACACTACCCATCATACCCTGCTGTCATGTTGTTGTGGGCCGACGGGAGCCAGTGCGTTCTCAGGGAATAACGGTGAAATGTAAATGTTTAAGTGCTGAGCTTTGGCTACAGCTATTAGCAACAGATGGCTACTATGTAATTAAACCGGCATCTATCATGTGTGGAAGTAACTCAGCTCCTGAGCCTCCTCCATACTTGTGAACCCCTGTCCTGATGTTTACTTATGTCCTAATGTGAGAAAGGATTAAAGTTCTGAATAAACACCTCTTATCCCATACTATGTGTTTTCTTTGGTAGCATATTTATTCAGAATGGATTGATTAAAAGCATTATTATTCTAACAAAAATTCTTTCTATTATGGGAGAAGTTTATTAAATTATGTTTTTGTCTTACTACTTATTATCTTACAATCAATCATACACGAGACAAGCGATGGTCACTGGTATAAAGGCCAGTAGTCACATCCCCAAAATCCCAAGTTATATCTGAAAATTCCTAAAGGCAGATAGACAGTAAATCATTCAAGGGAATAGGTAGTAAGGAATTTTATATTTGTAAATAAGCTATTTTTCATAAATTTCATAATGATTTATAGTCTATCTGCCTTTAGGAATTTTCAGATATAACTTGGGATTTTGGGGATGTGACTACTGGCCTTTATACCAGTGACCATCGCTACCATCTATATGTAATTTTAACTTTTATTATCTACATTGTCTCGTGTATTTTTAATAATGATGTAATAAAATTGTAATTTTTTACGCCTACAAAAAAACTCTTTTTTTCTCCATTTTGATTACATGTAATATGAGTTGGCATATTTTGGTGCCCAGGGAAAGTACCTTCTCCCAGATGCACCAATACGGCTATAATAGGGTTAAACTGCTGTACTTATTATCTTACGTAACAATTAATGGGAGCAGTCCCAATCTTGTGGTCAATCCTTTTTCATGGATGTCTCACACACTGGATTAACCTTACATGTTTTATGTCCCTCCCCTTCCTCTTTTTCAATATTTTATTTCCTTTATGTCAAAGATAACAAATGTGAAGCTTTCAGATATAAATGAGGCTGAATGCTGGGACTTTATATATCTCTTTAGTGTATATCTTTTATTTCCTAACAAGAATTTCAATATTTTACTTTGAATATATTTATATATACATATTATATGCAATCAGGATTTTTTTTTTTTTTTTAAAGTTGTGAAATATTTGAAAAATTAATAAACAAACATGCATGTAAAAAAAATAAGACAATTAAAAGAAAATCTAATTATGCATCAAATTGTGCTTCCAACTATTATATGGTATTCCAAGTATGCTTCTAAATAGTTTGGGGACATAGGGGAGTTTTGTGCTGCATACAAGAAACTGCAATATTAGTCTATTAAAGGTCTTGTTATAATAGAAAACATAGGGACTATTAACAAATGGGACAGAAATATTCTATTGGCTTAAAGCTCATCTGTGTAATGTACTGTATGTATGTTTTTTTTTCTAAGTGTTCACAGGAATGCTTCTTAATGAAGATAGTGTTGGAGTAACACATGTAAGGCTGACTTCACACAAAAATTATATTTACAGTTGACAACACATGTCTGGAACTAAAAAAGTATTCAGATAAGTGGTTTACAGTATCTATAAACTTTTATGGGACAATGGTATGACAAAGGCATGTTTTTTGGCATATATTTGGACTCCTTATTTTTTACTGTTTTAAAAAACATCAACTAAAGAATTTTTCAAACCAAGAAGAAGCCACAAAATTTTTTTTAATTTTGTTAATTGATGTAAATTTCCTTACATTTGCACTGTTTTCTTTTAGATCTCCCTGAAAAAAATAGAATGTTCAATTTCTTTTATTTAATGGATCTATTAAATGGATGACAACTATATGCATTTGTATAATTTTTCTAACTAATCTGCTTGATGGGTATGTCAAACAAATGATGAAGCCACATAAGTTTACTGACTTTCTAAACAAATAAACTTTATATCAAATGTATATTGTCAGGTTTTTGACCTAACTTGAAAGCTATATTTGATTATCAAAGTCACTGACATCAATAGTATACATATTATTCTATATTTTCGCTACTAGTATACTTTTATCCCATTTAAATCCAGTAAAGTAAACCTGCCAACTACATGAGAAGCAGACACAAAAGTTTGTGACTTGCAGCCTATTTTCTAATTTATTAGGTTTTAATATAGTGCACTTCTCACCTCATTTTTATACAAATGCACAAAGCATGGGCAACAAACAAGGAGAATTGGAACTACTAATGCAGGAAAAGGAATATGATGTCATTGGAATCACTGAAACTTGGTGGGACGATACACATGATTGGAATAAAAGGCTAAAAGGATACAACTTATTTGCAAGAAACAGACTTGATAAACGAGGAGGAGGTGTTGCATTGTATGTTAGAAAAGCGTATATCTGCACAGAGATTGAAGCTTCAGACACTGGGAGTTCTGTGGAAACTGTTTGGGTAAGAATACAAGGAGAGAACAACGGAAAGGACACCATTGTAGGCATTTACTACAGGCCACCTGGGCAAGCTGAAGATATGGATGAACTCTTTATGTATCAAATGACCAAGTTCTCCAAAAAATATGACGTAGTGGTCATGGGAGATTTCAACTATCCAGACATTTGTTGGGAATCTCTCTCAAGTAAAACTAACAAGTCAAGCAAATTCTTATCCTCTCTTGCTGACAACTTTATCTTCCAAAAGGTAGGGGAGAAAACAAGGGGATCTGCTACTTTGGATCTAATCCTTATAAACAGGGAGGAAATGGTTGAGGAGGTAAAGGTGGCTGGGACCCTAGGAGGCAGCGATCATGCTATTATAGAATTTTGGATAACTAGAGGAGGAAGACATGTGAAGACTCAAACTTCAAGGTTAGATTTTAGAAAGGCAGATTTTAAGAGACTCAGAAAGAGAATAGGAGGGATCCAATGGCTGGATGTCCGTAAGGACAAAAATGTCCAGGAAGGATGGGAAATTTTTAAAAATGAGATTCTCAAAGCACAATCGTTAACAATCCCGAAAAGTAGGAAGAATGGGAAGCATTTAAGGAAACCAGGATGGATGAACACAGAACTTAAACACATGCTAAAAAGAAAGAAAGAAATGTTTATTAAATGGAAAGAGGGAGGCATATCTAAAGAAGATTATAATGCAGTCTGCAGATCCTGCAGGGCAAGTATCAGGTTAGCTAAAGCTGACAATGAATTAAGGCTTGCAAGAGATGTCAAAAGCAATAAAAAAGGATTTTGGGGGTATGTCAAAAGTAAAAGAAAAGTCAAAGATGCTATAGGATTTTTACAGGATGAAAATGGAGAAATGGTAAGAGAGGATGTTGAGAAGGCCGAACTTTTTAATTCTTATTTTGCATCTGTTTTCTCTCAGAAAGAAAATGTAACATCAACTGATCTTCACTGTCCTTTTAAAGGAATAGAGGAATCCAAGTTATCTGTAAACAGAAAGATTGTGAGGGAATATTTAGCTAACATAAATGAGTTCAAGTCTCCAGGTCCAGATGAATTATACCCCAGAGTACTGAAGGAGATCGTAGAAGAAATTTTAGAACCACTCTCCATAATCTTTGAAAATTCTTGGAGAACAGGAGAAGTCCCAGAAGACTGGAGAAGAGCAAATGTTGTTACTATCTTCAAAAAGGGGAAGAAGGTGGACCCAGGGAACTATAGGCCGGTGAGTCTGACTTCTATACCAGGAAAGATCTTTGAACAAATTATTAAACAACATGTATGTAAGTACATGGATAAGAATGAAGTGATTAACCAGAGTCAGCATGGGTTTGTAACTAACAAGTCATGTCAGACTAACTTAATTTCCTTCTATGACAGAATCACTGACTGGGTGGATCAGGGAAATGCTGTAGATATAGTATATCTTGACTTCAGCAAAGCATTTGACAAAGTATCTCACACCATCCTTATTGAAAAAATGACCAAGTATGCAATGGACCAGGCAACTGTTAGGTGGATTCATAACTGGCTTAGTGATCGGACTCAAAGGGTGGTTGTAAATGGCTTCACATCCAGCTGGATGAATGTCTCAAGTGGGGTACCACAGGGCTCCGTCCTGGGACCTGTATTGTTCAACATCTTTATCAATGATTTAGATGAAGGAATTGAGGGTAAACTGATTAAATTTGCTGATGACACAAAGCTAGGAGGGATAGCTAATACTAGAGAAGAGAGAGAGAGGATTCAAAAAGACCTAAATAAACTGGAGCAGTGGGCAGCAACCAACAGAATGGTTTTTAACAGGGAAAAATGCAAAGTACTACATCTGGGCAATAAAAATGAAAAAAGCATATACAGAATGGGAGGAATAGAGCTAAGCAACAGTACATGTGAAAAAGACTTAGGTATACTAATAGATCATAGACTGAACATGAGTCAACAGTGTGATGCAGCAGCAAAAAAGGCAAATACAATTCTGGGATGTATTAACAGAAGCATACAGTCTAGATCACGTGAAGTCATTATCGGTCTTTACTCCTCTTTGGTCAGACCTCATCTGGAATACTGTGTACAGTTTTGGGCACCACATTTTAAAAAAGACATAGACAAACTGGAGCAAGTTCAGAGAAGAGCGACCAGAATGGTGACTGGTCTGCAAACCATGTCCTATGAGGAACGGTTGCAGGATTTGGGAATGTTTAGCTTGCAAAAAAGAAGACTGAGAGGAGACTTAATAGCTGTCTACAAATATGTCAAGGGCTGTCACATTGTAGAAGGATCATCTTTATTCTCATTTGCACAAGGAAAGACTAGAAGCAATGGGATGAAACTAAATGGGAGGAGACACAGATTAGATATTAGAAAAAACTTTTTGACAGTTAGGGTGATTAATGAGTGGAACAGGCTGCCACGAGAGGTGGTGAGTTCCCCTTCAATGGACGTCTTCAAACAGAGGCTGGACAGACATCTGTCTGAGATGATCTAGTGAATCCTGCTTTGAGCAGGGGGTTGGACCAGATGACCCAAGAGGTCCCTTCCAAGTCTACCATTCTATGATTCTATGATTCTATGATTCTATGTGACTTAAGGGGGTTGCCGCGATACTTACAGAATTTGACACTGACTCTAAACTTGCAGAATTCTATCAGTGTGTAATATATTCACTGTTAGAATTCTACTGGTTCCAAACTTCATCATGTGACCACTCCATATGCAGTTTTCATACCTAAAATTTCATTATGACTAGTGATGAGCGAGCACTAAAATGCTCGGGTACTCATTGCTCGCGTTGAGCAAATTGGAATACTCGGGTGCTCGACCCGAGCAACGAGCCCAATGTAAATCTATGGGAAACTCAAGCATTTTTTCAGGCGGCTCCCCCCAGCAGTCTGCAGAGGGCCTAAAAATTGCCCAAATCGATGGGAACAGTGCTCAAATTACATGGGAACAGCATGGGGAAGACCCCTGGAAGCATTTCTGACTCCCAGATCACTGCTGTCTACAACGTTGTCAGAGTATTATGCCACTTTTACGGAATCACAATTAAACATACAAAAACAAAAACAAAATGGATTTTCCTGGGAAATATGTTAAGGAACATCCTTTCCAGGGTAATGACTTGTATATAAGGCAAAATAAATAACCAAAAACAAAAATACTCCTCCACACCTTGGGGTATGTTCACACGTAGCAATTTTGATGCGTTTTTGCACTTTTGCATTGCTTTCAAACAAGACAAATGCATTCACCAGGAAATATAATTGTAACATTTTACAACCTTATCTGCCCATGTGGTGTGTGACACATCATCAGACACATGATAAGTGATCCTTGGCGCATGAAAAGATGCCTCCCGCCATGCACCTGTCATTGCAGACTTTCAACGATCACCGTCCACGTCTTTGTCCCAGTGCAGCGTTCAGTTGTCCCTACCTCATTCCTTGGAATGCAAGCGCAAGTATGCAGGCAACCATCCACCCATCCACAGGCTGCAATACTATACTGCCAAATTTTTGACAGCTGCTTGCCCTTGAAATGTGGCCTTTTAGGCTCGTGGAGGCGGAAACCTTTCACAGCCTCATGCCGGCGGCGGCCGGGTGTCCATACTCGGTCCCCAGCCGCCACTATATTTCCCAGTATCGCCTCCGCCTTCCACAAGCATGGGTCCCACAACATTATCTACCCTGCCTATCATTTCTCCCAGGAAGTCCTGTAATTGAGCTTGTTGCAGAAGCAATGGCAGCCCGTCCAACATCAACTCGCACTTGTCGGTGGTTCTTTGACACACACACATATCTTTCTTTGCGCATTTAATTTCTTGAAAACAGAGTTGGACAATGGCCTGATCTGTAATGCGTTTTGAGAAATAACATGCATAAGTATGGCTGATCCACATTAAAAAAGCAGCCATAGAGTGTCCGGGAACCTTCCCCCACAATTTTCTTAGCCAGGGCTGCTTTTCGGCAGGGTTGAAAGGGCCCACCAGAGAACCGGAGACTCCTCCGGCGGGCCCTGGCTTCTCCTTCTGGAGAGTTCATAGTGCCGAGGTGAGGCCATGATGATGATAGAGGCCACCATCTGCTTAGTTTTCTGTTACTTGGAATGCAAGTGCAAGTATGCAGCCCGCCACCCACCCACCAACAGGCCGCAACACTAAACTGCCAGATTTCTGGGCAGCTCTTTGCACTTGAAATATGGCCTTTTAAGCTTGTGGAGGCAGAAACCTTTCACAACCTCATGCCGGCGGCGGCCGGGTGTCCATACTTGGTCCGCAGCCGCCACTATATTTCCCGGTATCGCCTCTGCCTTCCACAAGCACGGGTCCCACAACATTACCCATGCCCTCCCCAGTGCATTTACTGGGAAGGACAGCCTAACCACAAACACGTGGACAGGTGAATGTAGCCAGGGACGGTACGGAGCCAGTCCACAACTTTTTTTTGCTAAGAGTTATATTTAGCTCATTGAAAGGACTGGCATAGAGGTAAACTGTATCTACCCTGTGTGTTATTTCTCCCAGGAAGTCCTCTAAAGCTGCTTGCACTTGAAATGTGGCCTGAACATTACTGCTGGTACTTTTCTGTGGGAATTTGCTTGCCTCCTACCAGCCTGGAATATTTCCTGCAAACTATGGTACGACGCCATGGTATTAGCACTGCCCCCAGTACCAGTAGCGAAGCCATCCCCGATTTCCTTCTCAGGAATTTTATTTGGTAGACTGAGTGGCTGCCAAAATACATTTTCTCACAAAGGAACTGAAGATAGAGTGGCAGTAGGTGCAAGTTTCTCCAGCCTGTTAGATATTAGAGGGTGAACGGCAGCACATTGGATCAGTGGTTAGCACTGAAGCCTTGCAGCGCTGGGATCCTGGGTTCAAATCCCAGCAAGGACAACACCTGCATGGACTTTGTATGTTCTCCCCGTGTTTGCGTGTGTTTCCACCTCAGTAAAAAAGCAGCCATAGAGTGTCCGGGAACCTTCCCACACACTTTTCTTAGCCAGGACTGTTTCTCAGCAGGGTTGGACGGTCCCACCAGAGAATCCTCTGGTGTGCCTTGGCTTCTACCTCAGGAGAGTTCATGATAGCGCTAACTTTGCAGCTGCTATGGGGCTCTTGAGCGGGTGAGAAAGGTTAGCCCTCAGAATCAAATCCTCTGGTGGGCACAATGTTTTTCATTCTGAAACAGCTTCTCAGTGTGAGTTGTATTTCACCACAGCCATATTCTTTAGCTCGGTGAAAGGACTGGCATAGAGGGAAACCATATCTACCCTGGCTGTAAATTCTCCGTCACCAGGTTCAGCCCATTGTCACACACGACCATGCCTGGCTGTATGTTCAGCGGTGAGAGCCACAGATCAGGCTGCTGTGTTACAGCTTTCAACAACTCTGCAGCGCTGGGCGGTTTGTCAATTAGGCATTAAGCATGTTATCTTAAGCACAGCCTGTTGCCGCTTGGCCAAGGCAGTACTGCAGTGCTGTCAGCTTGTGACTGATGTGGTCATTTCGGAGATGTTTTTTATACTATAGAAAGATCCTATTCTTTGTTTTTTTTACGTTATTTTTTAAGACAAATGCATTCACCGGGAAATGTAATTTTAACATTTTACAACCTTATCTGGCAATGTGGTGTTTGACACATCATCAGAAATCATCATTCTTTTTTATTTATGATGGAGGGACTCTGAAAGTCATAAAGCCTATTTTTATAGGGACATCAGATGGCCCTTACTATTCTTAAAAGGCCAGCAGTCAGCCCTAGCTATTGTTAGAGAGCCATCAGCCTGCTATGCTTTGTTGTTCCCATTATTAACAAGTGGGTCTCCTATACTGTTATTGCGCATCCAGTGACTGCAAGGGCTTCCAAAAATTTGGACGCAACCCAATACCCCTTTGAAGAGACATAGAGGATGGTGTCAGTAAAAATTGTTCCCATTATAAAGGAGCGGGTCTCCTATAGTGGTAATGCCCATGCTGTGACTGAGGGCTGCCAAAATTTGGGAAAAACCCCACTAAGAATTTAAAGACACATAGAGCAGGGCCACAGTAACAAGGTACGACATGTTCCCATTAGAAAGGAGAGGGTCTGCTATACAGTTATAGAGTATGCAGTGAGTCCAACAGCTGACCAATTTTAGGAAAAACCCCACTAAGAATTTAAAGACACATGGAGCAGGGCCACATTAACAAGGTACGACATGTTCCCATTAGAAAGGAGAGAGTCTGATATAAGGTTATAGGGTATGCAGTGAGTCCAACGGCTGACCAATTTTAGGAAAAACCCCACTAAGAATTTAAAGACACACGGAGGAGGGCCACAGTAACAAGGTACGACATGTTCCCATTATAAAGGAGAGGGTCTGCTATACAGTTATAGGGTATGCAGTGAGTCCAACGGCTGACCAATTTTAGGAAAAACCCCACTAAGAATTTAAAGACACATAGAGCAGGGCCATAGTGCACAGTGACGACAAATTCCCATTAGAAAGGAAATAGTCTCCCATAGTGTTGGCCTATGCAGTGAATGCAAGGGCTGCCAAAAATTTGGAGGCACTTCAATGCCCCTTGGAAGAGACGTGGAGGAGGGCCTCATAAAATTTTTTTCCCATTAGAAAGGAGCAGGCCTCCTATACTTGTAATGCCCATGCACTAAGTGTATGGGCTGACAAACATTTACACCTGGGGGGTATATATGAACATACTGTATAAAAAATTTTTTTTGCGGGCATCATAAACACCCTTTAAAAAAGTTATGTGGGTGTTGCATCATGGACCACGGTCACCCTGGTGATATGGTGGTGGAGGATGAGGAGAAGGAGGAGGACAAGAGCAAATAGCCAAAATCAGGAAGCGTATACCCATGTGTGGGTGTGAAAAGGTGCATGGGAATACACCTCCCAAGAAAAGACACTGGATTTGAGTTTATGTTTCGCTGCTATCATTCGGTGGTGTTGAGAAGTCTGCTCCAATCCAGCCCTTGTTCGTTTTTATAAGTGTCAACCTGTGAGCATTTTTAGTTGACAGGCGGATGCGCTTAGCAGTTATAATTCCACCAGCGGCACTAAAAACCCACTCTGATAAAACGCTGGCGGCAGGGCAGTCCAAGACCTCCAAGGCATAGAGAGCCAGTTCATACCCAATAATTATAAGGCACAGAGGAATCACGGAGGACATTGGTACGGTCAGCAAGGTACTCCCTCAGCATCTTCCCAAACTTTGCACTCCTTGTGAGAGTACCCCGCGCCTCAGGGCCTGTGCGATGGGAGGGTCTAAGAAAACTCTCCCAGAACTTTGACAGTGTTCCCCTGCCTCTCCTGGATTGAAGTTGTGTCTCTCTCGCCTGTACTCCTTGGTTGTCTAATGAAGTGTGCCCTCTGCCACCAGCGTTTTCAGATGGGAATTTTTTTAATACTTCCGCAACAAGGGCCTTCTGGTACTGCCCCATTTTTGTACACCTGTCCGCCTCAGGAATAAGAGATATAAAGTTCTCTTTGTAGTGTGGGTCTAGAAGTGTCATCAACCAGTAATTACTGTCACCCAAAATTTTGAGAACGCGAGGGTCATGGGAAAGGCAGCTTAACATAAACCTAACCATGCGTGCCAGACTACTAACAGGCAAGACTTCCGTGTCCTCACCAAGAGGATGACTGACCATGCTCTCCTCCTCCTCTCTGTCCTCTGGCCATCCGCGCTGAACAGAGGGTATGACAGCTGTGCAGGTAGTACCATCTATAGTGCATGAAACTAGATCCTGTCGCTCCTCCTCCTCCTCCTCTTCCTCATTGTCACCCAATCTACGTTGGGATGAGATGAGGCTTGGCTGTGTATAATCACGCTGTATGGTTCCTTGCTCCATCTCATCGTGCTCCGCCTGTAATGCATCCTCTTTTATTGTGAGCAGAGAGTGTTTCAGAAGACAGAGAAGCTGGATGGTGATGTTAATTATGGTGTCATCGCCGCTCACCATCTTGGTGGAGTCCTCAAAGTTTTGGAGGATAGTAGAAATGTCTGACATCCATGTCCACTCCTGAGGTCTTATGTGTGGAGTCTGAACTGAATACCGACGGCCTTGTTGATGCTGGTACTCAACAACTGCCCTCTTCTGCTCACAAATCCTTCCCAACATCTGCAGTGTAGAGTTCCAATGCGTGGGTACATCACACACCAGTCTGTGATCCGGAATCTGCAAATGCTGCTGAAACACTGCAAATGCTGCAGAAGCTGTAGCTGACTTTCTAAAATGGGCACACAGGCGGCGTACTTTAAAAAGCAGATCTGGCAGCTCTGGGTAGGATTTGAGAAACCGCTAAACCACGAGGTTAAGCACATGGGCCAGGCATGGCCTCAGAGCCGCCACCAGGTTCCAGCCATTGTCACACATGATCATGCCTGGTTGTAGGTTAAGCGGTGTGAGCCACAGCTCTGCCTGCTCTTTCAGAGCTGTCCACAACTCTTCAGCATTGTGCGATTTTTCACCTAAGCATATTAGCTTCAGCACAGCCTGTTGCCGCTTGGCCGAGGGAGTGCTGCAGTGCTTCCAGCTTGTGACTGATGTGGTCATTTCGGATATGGAGGCTGAAGAGGAGGAGGAGGCTGAGGAGCATGAGGTGCAGGAGCTGTAGACCGTGGGGGCAACCCTGATTGACCTAGGGCCCGCAATCCTTGGCGTCGGGAGGACGTGTTCCGTCCTAAGGTCCGACTGGGTCCTGGCTTCCACTATGTTAACCCAGTGTGCAGTCAGCGAGATGTACCGTCTCTGCCCACAAGCACTAGTCCATGTGTCCGTGGTTAGGTGGACTTTACCGGTAACTGCGCTTTTGAGAGCACGGCTAATGTTTTGGGACACGTGCTTGTGTAATGCGGGGACGGCACACCGGGAGAAATAGTGGCGTCTGGCGACTGAGTATCGAGGGACGGCCGCCACCATCAGGTTGCGGAATGCTTCCGTCTCCACGAGCCTAAAAGGCAACATTTCGAGTGGAAGCAGTCGTGAAATTTGAGAATTTAGTAGTGTGGCCTGTGGGGCGTTGGCTGCATATTTGCGCTTGCGTTCCATGGACTGGGGTATGGACAACTGAACGCTGTGCTGGGACAAGGACATGGACGTGCTTCCTGATGCTGCTATTTGAGAGTGTGCAACGACAGGTGCAGGGCAGGAGGCATCTTCGCATGCACCATGGACAGGGGATTGGCTTGCATGCATAACAGCGGAAGAAGCAATGGTGCCACCCGCAGACACTGTTCCTGGACCCTGGGGTTGAGCCCACAAAGTCGGGTGCTTTGCTGCCATGTGCCTGATCATGCTGGTGGTGGTCAGGCTGGTCATTTTGCCACCCCTGCTGATGCTGGTCTGGCAGGTGGTGTACTGGCAACTTCCTTCATGTTGGTGTTACAGGGAACGGCTACCTGCCTTCTGTCTGCGGCCACCACACTTCTTCTTCCTGCCTGTTGGGGTGCTCTGCCGCCCTCCCCCTGTGTGCTACTGTCCTCGCTCTGCATGTCCTCCTGCCAGGTTGGGTCAGTTACTATATCATCCACCACCTCGTCTTCCACTTCAGCACCCTGGTTGTCCTGCTGACTTTCTGGCAATTGTGTCTCATCATCGTCCACCTCTTGTGACACTTTCCCACCGTCGCCTTCGTGTGACCGTGGCAGCTCAAATATTTGGGCATCCCTACACGCGATCTGCTCTTGCCCCGCTTCAAGTGGATCGGGCAAGAGGCCCGAATCTATAAATGGAAAAGTGAACAGTTCTTCAGAGTGTCCAAGTGTGGGATCAGTTGTCTCTGGGTACTCGGCATGGTGGGAGGAAGGAGGATCAGGGTGAGGAATATGCGGTCCAGACTCACGGCTACTGAGACTTGACCGTGTGGAAGACAGGGTGGTGGTGGTGGTGGCTAAGTGACTGGAAGCATTATCCGCTATCCAACCAACAACCTTATGACACTGCTCTGGGTTCAATAGTGGTGTGCTGTGGTCCCCTAGAAATTGGGACAGGAAGATCAGGCGAGAAGATGTGGGTGTTTGTTGTGGCACAATTTCGGCCTCTGCATGCACCATTATCATCACGTCCAGTTCCCCATCCCTTGCCACGTGCCTTGCCCATTTTAAATGGAGGACAGTATCTTCCACGCTCACTACAAATGACTGAGTTTGGAGCGAACTTATATGTGATCCGTGTGATGGAGAAAACAGAGTTTTAAATACCTGTCCTGTAGGTAAGTAGTTTGAACAGTAAACTGCTGTGAATTGCTTCACTGACACACTAAAGGAAATTTTTAATGGAGGCCAGAAATGGCAGTATTTTATGACAACGTTAGACGGAGAAAACACAGTTTTAAAAAGGTGGATTTCTAGCACTCTAATATGGAAAGGATCTGGCTGTATTCTGCAGTACCAACAAGCAAATGGCGCAGAAAAACAATGTTCTCTGGATTGTTTTTAAGCAAATAATGAGGATTAAGATTCAAAGAAAAGTATTCCTGGCCCCTGAGACCTGGGCCTTTGTATAGAAATATCTAACAGCAGCAGAAGGCAGAATTGGAATGGAGCCTCTTGTGCTATAATGCACTGCAGTTTGCTATATACACTGCCTGTCTATACAACCTGCCTGCCTGATATCTCTGCAGATGGATTAGTCCTCAGAAGGACTGTTTGTTAAGATGGATATGTGTAATGTACGGTTTTTCTCCCTACACTACCTAATACATGATCAAATCTCTCCCTGACACAGCAGCAGCTCTCCCTACACTGTCTGATCTGGAGTGACTGTGACGAGCATGGTGGCGCCAGGTCGGATATTATCCTGATGACGCTGTGCGGCCAGTCAATCACTGTAATGCCCACAACCAACATGGCTACAGCATTACAGTGCATGGCAGGTAATCCCTGCATGTTCATTGGCTCTGTAAAGAGCGCCAAACATGCAGGGAGGGGACCCGAGTTCCCGCCCGAGGAACCCGGAAATACTCGGCGAGCGCCAAGCATCTCGAGCAGTGAGATGCTCGGGCGAGCACCGAGCAGTAGCGAGCATGCTCGCTCATCACTAATGATGACCACTTTCTCTTCCCTTACTCCCAATTGAAACCTTTTAGAGCCATGAAAGAGAAGGAGGTGATTGTTAGAGTATAAATCTCACGTGGAGTGGTTACATTACAAGAGCAGTAGCTGTAGAAACAGTGGTATCCTAACAGTGAGTACATTACACACAGAATTCCACAAGTTTAGAGTCAGTGTCAAATTCAGTAAATACAACCCCTTTAGTATGAGAACATAAACTTATTATCTGACAGCTTAGCAGCAAACACCTTGAGGACAATGCTGGATATCTGAATTAGATGTCAAAGTTGCAGAGCAGATGGAAGATTCATTGAAAAGATCTCTGTGCCTTAAAATATTTTCCTTTTGTTGGAGTTTCAATTATGCTTTTATAGGAGTAATTTCCCTCCCCTGTGTACATCTTGATGATGGGAAATTACTCACCAAAATACGTCACTGATGCTAGAAATAATGGAAAATATTTTACTGCACTGCCATCTTTTGAAAGAATCTTCCATCTGCTATACAACGCTGACACCTCATCTGGTGTTTTATACCATAGTACTATTGGTTAGATGGTGAGCCTCCAGCCCTTCAAGTTTCTGACTAACTCCTGCACCTGGACAATGGGCAGCAGCACCAGAAATTCCTCTCCTTCACCTTATTGGAGTTAACAACCTTATGTAAGAGACATAATCGCATCTATCCTCCTGGGATAACCCCATATCTGCAGGTTAATAGTGTTTTGGGACATGACAAGTTCCCTATAAGTCTGTTAGTAGACTGCTGGAGGAGAAGGCTGTTGATGCTATTAACTCTAATGATACATGTTGCCACGAGACATGCAGCAGAAAGATGCTCAGGACAGTCCTATAAAGAACTTCATTAAGTTCTGCTCTTCTGCCATGCCCATTGCTAGAAATATATTAAATACATTGGTCTTTAAAAATTCTCAATCTATAAAAGAAGTAAATATTCACACAGTAACTATGTAGTACATTTTTTTAAAAAAAATATTCATTTTACCTAATAAAACTTGTATAAAAGTTGTCACCTAATGCTAATAATGTGTAACTACTGTGTTCATAAATGCATTTACCTGCCCCTTACATTTTATGTGAGGAGTAAGGAGAACTAAATTTGATTTGTTTTACAGATAAGGAAAGAATGAGATATGATATGAGTGATGAGCCGGAGAGGAACCTTTGTAACCTCAGGAAGGTATGAAGGTTTCATGTTGAGAGGGTTTGTTTAACGATAAAAACCTGGCTGCGGCATTATAAGAAGAGGTATACCTAACAGTGAAATATAGATAATAACCCAAAGAATAAAGCATACTGGCAGTGTAACATTTTCTGGTGTAATAGAGGAGAGATACCTGCAATAAGTCAAGCTCTAGAAAAACATACTGTAGTAATGAGATAGAGAAATCAATTTGGAGAGATGATAAAGGGACAATGATAAATGGGAATTGTTCAAGCAGACCAGTGAAGAGGTGCACAGAGGTATTAGAAGACTTTACAATAGATGCACACAATAAAAAATATATATATACTTTATTCTCATTCAATACAGTTATTTCTCCTGGCGCTGTCCATTTTATCACTGGACTGGACTTTGACGCATTCATAAACTTAAAAAGAACGACTTGTTTGAACTTGAGTTTTTAAAATATTTATATTCATAGTTTCATAGTATCATAGTTTTAAAGTTGAAAGAAGACCTAAGTCCTTCGAGTTCAACCTATAGTCAAACATGTTGATTCCAAAGAAGGCAAAAACCTCTTGAGGCAGATGCTAATTGCCCTATTTTAGAGGAAAAATTAAATCCTGACTCCTCATATGGCAATCAGTCATGTTCCCTGGATCATTTCTAAAGTGCTGCATACTGGTAGTCATGATTGAGCTGCTGTCCGGTTATGCTCTGGCACTTTACAGTCAAACGGTGTCCCAGTGTGCTGTAAGGTGTGGGGTGCATCACACTCACTTGTAGGCCGCAGGTCTCCGCTGCCTCCAGGCTTCTGTTCTCAGGAGCCACCGCACACAATTCAGGGGACACAAAGTTCTTTACAACAGGCAAACATTTATTAGTAAGTTGAAATTCATCAGGTGGTGACAGGTGGGATAGGGCACAGCAATTTATGTTTTCTTCCTCCTTAGTACAACTCCTCTTCATTCATGTCACCAGTTCGTCCTGGACTATACCCAAATCCGCTGACTCTGTCAGCCTCAGGGATTTCCTATCCACCTCAGCAGTGCACCTGAGACACGTTTGCCGTGACGTGGCAGTGGGCTTCATACAGTCTGATCAGAATGTTAAACTAAGAATCTCATGTTCAGTTATATATATTTTTGCCGAGAGGCATTAGATCATTGTATGATTTTTTGGAGGTGAGGTCCATGCTCTCTTTTTTTGCATTGCATATTCTTTCCCCTTTCTTGGACCAGCACTCCTCCCATTTGGCACAGGTGATTAACAGGAGACTGCAAATGGGGTACAGCTTTTTTTTCTCTCACATAATAGCTTCAGGAAGGTGAGTTTTTTTGCTCCTTCCATTTGGTGTTAGTGCTGTGTGGCGGCCATTGCTGCTGTGACTTTGTGCTGGTGGGGCGGTGCGGTCTGGAGTCATGGGGACTGGGTCTTGCAGCATGGGTGCTCAGGCTACCCTCCCCGCTGGTACATTGGTGCTGTGGCGGTGGTTTGCGCACAAAGCGGGTCTTTTAAGGTAGTAAAGGTTAGGGACCAACTAAGAGGTTTACCGTGATGTGGCAATGGGCTTAATACGAGGATCAGTCAATAAGTAATGCCTCCTATTTTTTTTCTCCTTAAATAAGGTAGTTATGTTAAATATTCGAATTTGGCACAATTCCTCAAACCTTCTTCTCCAATCCACAGCAATTGCAACTTCCTGCACCAACAGGTGGCAGGACTGTATCTGTTTGCAAAATGGCTGACATCGATGTTCGTATTAGACAACGTTCTGTGATTGAATTCTTGCATGCAGAAGGTCAAACGCCCATTCGAATTCATGAGAGACTGAAAAATGTGTACGGTGATGCAACAGTGGATGTCAGTACTGTTAGACAATGGGTTCATCGCTGTAACACAGCTGAAGGGCCATCACCGTTGGCTAACAAAATGCGGAGTGGCAGGCCAGTAACCGCAGTGACTCCAAGCAACATTCAGTACATCTGATCAGAATGCTAAACTAAGAACCTCATGTTCAGTTATATATATTTTTGCCGAGAGGCATTAGATCATTGTTAGTGATGGGTGACCACTAAAATGCTCAGGTGCTCGATGCTCGGGTCGAGCAAATTGGAATGCTCGGGTGCTCGAGCCCAATGTAAGTCTATGGGAAACTCAAGCATTTTTCAGGCGGCTCCCCCCGGCGGTCTGCAGAGGGCCTAAAAATTGCCCAAATCGATGGGAACAGTGTTCAAATGACATGGGAACAGCATGGGGAAGACCCCTGGAAGCATTTCTGACTCCCAGGTCACTGCTGTCAACAACGTTGTCAGAGGTATTACGCCACTTTTACGGACTCACAATAAAACATACAAAAACGAAACCAAAATGGATTTTCCTGGGAAATATGTTAAGGATCATCCTTTCCAAGGTAATGACTTGTATATAAGGCAAAATAAATATACAAAATCAAATATGCTCCTCCACACCTTGGGCTATGTTCACACATAGCGTTTTTGATGCCTTTTTGCACTTTGGCATTGCTTTCAACCAAGACAAATGCATTCACTGGTAAATGTCATTTTAACATTTTACAACCTTATCTGGCCATGTGGTGTGTGACACATCATCCGAAACATCCTGTTTCATTTATGATGGAGGGACTCTGAAAGTCACAAAGCCTATTTTTATAGGGCCATCAGGCGGCCCTTACTATTCTTAAAGGGCCTGCAGTCGGCCCTCGCTATTGTTAGAGAGCCATCAGCCAGCTATGCTTTGTTGTTCCCATTAATAACGAGTGGGTCTCCTATACTGTTATTGCGTATGCAGTGACTGCAAGGGCTGCCAAAAATTTGGAGGCACTCCAATGCCCCTTGCAAGAGACATAGAGGTCAGAGAGCCTCCTAAAAACAATGTTCCCATTATTAAGAAGTGGGTCTCCCATAGTGTTTGCCTATGCAGTGAAGCAACGGCTGCCAAAAATTTGGAGGAACTCCAATGCCCCAAGCAAGAGACGTAGAGGTCGGAGAGCCTCCTAAAAGCAATGTTACCATTATTGGAAGTGGGTCTCCCATAGTGTTTGCCTATGCAGTGAATGCAAAAGCTGCCAAAAATGTGGAGGTACTTCAATGCCCCTTGGAAGAGAATAAGAGGTCGGAGAGCCTCCTAAAAACAATGTTCTCATTTATAATTAAGTGGGTCTCCCATAGTATTTGCCTATGCAGTGAATGCAAAAGCTTTGAAAAATTTAGAGGCACTCCAATGCCCCTTGGAAGAGACGTAGAGGTCGGAGAGCCTCCTAAAAGCAATGTTCACATTATTAGGAAGTGGGTCTCCCATAGTGTTTGCCTATGCAGTGAATGCAAAAGCTGCCAAAAATTTGGAGGCACTCCAATGCCCCTTGGAAGAGTCGTAGAGGTTGGAGAGCCTCCTAAAAACAATGTTCCCATTATTAGGAAGTGGGTCTCCCATAATGTTTGCCTATGCAGTGAATGCAAAAGCTGCCAAAAATTTGGAGGCACTCCAATGCCCTTTGGAAGAGATGTAGAGGTCGGAGAGTCTCCTAAAAAAAATGTTCCCATTATTAGGAAGTGGGTTTCCCATAGTGTTTGCCTATGCAGTGAATGCAAAAGCTGCCAAAAATTTGGAGGAACTACAATGCCCCCTGCAAGACACGTAGAGGAGGTGATATGGTAGATATGGTGGTGAATGATATGGTGATGGAGGATGAGGAGAAGGAGGAGGACAAGAGCAAATAGCCAAAATCAGGAAGTGTATACCCATGTCTGAGTGTGAAGACAGATGTGCATGGGAAAAGAATTAGACCTCCCAAAAAAAGACACTGTTTTTGAGTTTCGGTTACTCTGCTATCATTCGGTGGTGTTGAGAAGTCTGTCCCAATTCAGCCCTTGTTCATCTTTATAAGAGTCAGCCTGTCAGCATTTTCAGGTGACAGGCGGATTTGCCTATCGGTTATAATTCCACCAGCGGCACTAAAAACCCGCTCTGATAAAACGCTTGCGGCAGGGCAGGCCAGGACCTCCAAGGCGTAGAGAGCAAGTTCATTCCACGCGTCCAGCTTGGATACCCAGTAATTATAAGGCACAGAGTAATCACGGAGGGCGTTAGTACGGTCGGCAAGGTACTCCCTCACCATCTTCCCAAACTTTGCACTCCTTGTGAGAGTACCCCACGCCTCAGGGCTTGTAAGATGGGAGGGTCTGAGAAAACTCTCCCAGAACTTTGACAATGTTCCCCTGCCTCTGCTGGATTGGAGTTGTGTCTCTCTCACCTGTACTCCTTGGTTGTCCAACGAACTGTTACATCTGCCACCAGCGTTTTCAGATGGGAATTTTTTTAATAATTCCGCAACAAGGGCCTTCTGGTACTGCCCCATTTTAGTAGACCTGTCCGCCTCGGGAATAAGAGATAGAAAGTTCTCCTTGTAGCGTGGGTCTAGAAGTATCACCAACCAGTAATGACTGTCAACCAAAATTTGGAGAACGCAATGGTCACAGGCAAGGCAGCGTAATATAAACTCAGCCATGCGTGCCAGACTGCCAACAGGCAAGACTTGCGTGTCCTCACCAAGAGGATGACTGACCATGCTCTCCTGCTCCTCCCTGTCCTCAGGCCATCCACGCTGAACAGACGATATGACAGTTGTGCAGGTAGTACTGTCTATACCGCATGAAACTAGCTCCTCCTCCTCCTCCTCTTCCTCATTTTCACCCAATCCATGTTGGGATGAGATGAGGCTGGGCTTTGTGGAATCGCCCTGTATGGTTCCTTGCTCCATCTCATTGTGCTCTGCCTGCAATGCATCCTCTTTAATTGTGAGCAGAGATCGTTTCAGAAAACAGAAGCGGGATGGTGATGCTAATTATGGCATCATCGCCGCTCACCATCTTGGTGGAGTCCTCAAAGTTTTGGACGATGGTACATATGTCTGACATCCATTTCCACTCCTGAGGTCTTATGTGTGGAGTCTGAACTGAATACCGACAGCCTTGTTGATGCTGGTAGTCAACAACTGCCCTCTTCTTCTCACAAATCCTTCTCAACATCTGCAATGTAGAGTTCCAATGCGTGGGGACATCACACACCAGTCGGTGAGCCGGAAGCTGCAAATGCAGCTGAAACATGGCAAGGGCGGCGGAAGCTGTAGGTGACTTTCTAAAATGGGCACACAGGCTGCGTACTTTGACAAGCAGATCCGGCAGCTCCAGGTAGGTATTGAGAAACCGCTGAACCACGAGGTTAAGCACATGGGCCAGGCATGGTACGTGTTTGAGCTCGTCTCGCCTCAGAGGTGCCACCAGGTTCCGGCCATTGTCACACACGACAATGCCTGGCTGTAGGTTCAGCGTTGTCAGCCACAGATCTGCCTGCTCTTTCAGAGCTGTCCACAACTCTTCAGTGTTGTGTGGTTTGTCACCTAAGCATATTAGCTTCAGCACAGCCTGTTGCCGCTTGGCCGTGGCAGTGCTGCAGTGCTTCCAGCTTGCAACTGATGTGGTAATTTCAGAGATGGATGCTGAAGAGGAGGAGGTGCAGGAGCTGTTGAATGTGCGGGCAACCCTGATTGATCCAGGGCACGCAATCCTCGGTGTCGTGAGGACGTGTTTCATCTCAAGGTCCGACTGGGTCCCAGCTTCCACTATGTTAACCCAGTGTGCCGATAGCGAGATGTACCGTCCCTACCCACAAGCACTTGTCCATGTGTCCTTGGTTAGGTGGACTTTCCCAGTAACTGCATTGTTGAGGGCATGGCTAATGTTGTGGGACACGTGCTTGTGTAATGCGGGGACGGCACACCAGGATAAATAGTGGCGGCTGGGGACCGAGTACCGAGGAACAGCCGCCGCCATCAGGTTGTGAAAAGCTTCTGTCTCCACGAGCCTAAAAGGCAACATTTTGAGCGCAAGCAGTTGTGAAATGGGTGAATTTAGTAGAGAGGCATGTGGGGCGTTGGCTGCGTATTTGTGCATGCGTTCCATCGACTGGGGTAGGGACAACTGAACGCTGCGCTCGGACAACGACGTGGACGTGCTTCCTGATTGTGCTACCTGAGAGTGTGCAACGACAGGTGCAGGGCAGGAGGCATCTTCGCATGCGCCATGGACAGAGGATTGGCTTGCACGCACAACAGCGGAAGAAGAAGTGGTGCCACCTGCAGACACTGTTCCTGAACCCTGGGGTTCGGCCCACTTAGCCGGGTGCTTTGCTGCCATGTGCCTGATCATGCTGGTGTTAGTCAGGGTGGTATATTTGCTACCCCTGCTGATGCTGGCCGGCAGGTGGTGCAAATGGCCTTTTTGGGGTTATCGGCTGACTAGGGAAGACCTAACAGTTGTACTGGCATCGTGTTGATGTTACGGGGAACGGTGGCCCGCCTTCTGTCTGCGGCCACCACACTGCTTCTTCCTGCCTGCTGTGATGCTACGCCTCCCTCCCCCTGTGTGCTGCTGTCATCACTCTGTATATCCCCCTGCAAGGTTGGGTCAGTTACTATATCATCCACCACCTCATCTTCCACTTCCGCAACCTGGTCCTCCTCTTGACTTTCTGGCAATTGTGTCTCATCGTCGTCCACCTCTTGTGACAGTTTTCCACCGTCGCCTTCGTGTGACTGTGGCTGCTCAAATATTTGGGCATCTGTACATGGGATCTCCTCTTGCCCCGCTTCAAGTGGACCGGGCGAGAGGCCTGAATCTATAAATGGAAAAGTGCACAGCTCTTCGGAGTGTCCAAGTGTGGGATCAGTTGTCTCCAAGGCACTCAGCATGGTGGGAGGAAGGAGGATCAGAATGAGGAATATGCGGTCCAGACTCACGGCTACTGAGACTTGACTGTGTGGAAGAGAGGGTGGTGGTGGTGGTGGCTAAGTGACTGGAAGCATTATCTGCTATCCAACCAATAACCTTTTCACACTGCTCTGTGGTCAATAATGGTGTTCTGCGGTCCCCTATTAATTGGAACAGGAAAGTCGAGCGAGAAGATGTGGGTGTTTGTTGTGGCACAATTTCAGCTAGCCGACGGCCTCGTCCTCGTCCTCTGCATGCACCATCATCACCATCACGTCCACTTCCCCATCCCTTGGCACGCGCCTTGCCCATTTTAAATGGAGGACAATATTTTCCACGTTCAATACAAATGGCTGGATTTGAACCTCAGTGATATGTGATACGCGTGACGGAAAACCACGGTTTTGAATAGCTGGCCTGTAGGTAACTATTTTTAACAGTGAACTGGTGTCAATAACTTTGCTAACACACTGCAACAAAAGTTCAATGGAGACAAGCAATGGCAGAATTTTCAGTGCACTTATATGTGATCCGTGTGACGGACAAACCACAGTTTTAAATAGCTGGCCTGTAGGTAACTATTTTTAACAGCAACCTTGTGTCAATAACTTCGCTGACACACTGCAACAAAATTTCAGTGGAAGCTAGAAATGGCAGAATTTTCAGCGCACTTATATGTGATCCGTGTGATGGACAAACCACAGTTTTAAATAGCTGGCCTGCAGTTAACTATTTTTAACAGCGACCTCGTGTTAATAACTTCGCTGACACATTGCAACAAAATTTTAATGGAGGCCAGAAATGGCAGAATTTTCAGCTCACTTATATGTGATCCGTGTGACGGACAAACCACAGTTTTAAATAGCTGGCCTGTAGGTAACTATTTTTAACAGTGACCTCATGTCAATAACTTTGCTGACACACTGCAACAAAATTTCAATGGAGGCCAGAAATGGCAGAATTTTTAGCACACTTATACGTGATCCGTGTGATAGACAAACCACAGTTTTAAATAGATGGATTTTTATCGCTGTAATATGGAAAGGATCTGGCTGTTTTCTACAGTGCCAACAATCAAATGGACCAGAAAAACGGTGTTCTCTGGATTGCTTTTTAAGCAAATAATCAGGATTAAGATCCAAAAAAAAATTATTCCTGGCCCCTGATACCTGGGTCTATTTCTAAAAATATCTGTAAAAGCACCAGCAGACAGAACTGGAATGTAACCTCTTGCTATATGCACTGCAATCTGCCACATCCACTGCCTGCCTAGCACTGATATCTATGCAGCTGGATTAGTCCTCAGAAGGACTGTTAATTGAGATGGATATGTGTAGAATATGATGTGGTATTATACCTACACTAACTAAGAAACAAGCAAATCTCTCCCTAGCTCAGTAGCACCTCTCCCTACACGGCCTGATTCCAGAGTAGACTGTGACAAGCATGGTGGCGCCAGGTCTGATATAGACCTGATGACGCTGTGCGGCCAGCCAATCACTGTAATGCCACAACCAACATGGCTGCGGCATAATAGCGTGTGGCAGACAATCCCTGCATGTTCATTGGTGCTCTAAACAACGCCAAACATGGATTGAGGGGACCCGAGCTCCCGCCGAGCAACCCCGGAAATACTCGGCGAGCTCCGAGCATCTCGAGCAGTGAGATGCTCGGGCGAGCACTGTAATGCCGTAGCCATGTTGGTTGTGGGCATTACAGTGATTGGCTGGCCGTACAGCGTCATCAGGTCTATATCAGACCTGCACCGCCATGCTTGTCACAGTTACTCCTGATCAGACAGAGCTGCTGCTGCGTCAGGGAGAGATTTGCTTGTGTATTAGGTAGTGTAGGGAGAAAAACCGTACATTACACATATCCATCTTAATAAACAGTCCTTCTGAGGACTAATCCATCTGCAGAGATATCAGGCAGGCATGGTGTATAGGCAGGCAGTGTATATAGCAGACTGCAGTGCATATAGCACAAGAGGCTCCATTCCAATTCTGCCTTCTGCTGCTGTTAGATATTTCTATACAAAGGTCCAGGTCTCAGGGGCCAGGAATACTTTTCTTTGGATCTTAATCCTCATTATTTGCTTAAAAAGCAATCCAGAGAACACTGTTTTTCTGCGCCATTTACTTGTTGGCACTGCGGAATACAGCCAGATCCTTTCCATATTACAGCGCTAAAAAATCCAGCTATTTAAAACTGTATTTTCTCCATCAAACGGATCACATATACGTTGTCAGAAAATACTGCCATTTCTGGCCTCCATTAAAAATTTCCTTTAGTGTGTCAGTGAAGCAATTCACAGCAGTTTGCTGTTCAAAGTAGTTACCTACAGGCCAGGTATTTAAAACTCTGTTTTCTCCGTCACAAGGATCACATATACGTTGTCAGAAAATACTGCCATTTCTGGCCTCCATTAAAAATTTCTTTCAGTGTGTCAGTGAAGCAATTCACCGCAGTTTGCTGTTCAAACTACTTACCTACAGGCCAGGTATTTAAAACTCAGTTTTCTCTGTCACACGGATCACATACACGTTGTCAGAAAATACTGCCATTTCTGGCCTCCATTAAAATTTTCCTTTAGTGTGTCAGTGAAGCTATTCACAGCAGTTTGCTGTTCAAACTACTTACCTATAGGCCAGGTATTTAAACTCTGTGTTCTCCGTCACACGGATCACATATAAGTTCGCTCCAAACTCAGTAATTTGTAGTGAGCGTGGAAGATACTGTCCTCCATTTAAAATGGGCAAGGCACGTGGCAAGGGATGGGGAACTGGACGTGATGGTAACGGTGCATGCAGACGCCGAGGACAAGGCCGTGGGTAAGCCGAAATTGTGCCACAACAAACACCCACATCTTCTCGCCTGACCTTCCTGTCCCAATTTCTAAGGGACCGCAGCACACCACTATTGAAACCAGAGCAGTGTCAAAAGATTGTTGGTTGGATAGCAGATAATGCTTCCAGTCACTTAGCCACCACCACCACCACCCTGTCTTCCACACGGTCAAGTCTCAGAAGCCGTGAGTCTGGACTGCATATTCCTCACCCTGATCCTCCTTCCTCTCACCATGCCGAGTACCCAGAGACAACTGATCCCACACTTGGACACTCTGAAGAGCTGTTCACTTTTCCATTTATAGATTCGGGCCTCTCGCCCGGTCCACTTGAAGAGGGGCAAGAGTAGATCGCATGTAGCGATGCCCAAATATTTGAGCAGTCACGGCCACACGAAGGCGACGGTGGGAAAGTGTCACAAGATGTGGACGATGATGAGACACAATTGCCAGAAAGTCAGGAGGAGAACCAGGGTGCAGAAGTGGAAGACGAGGTGGTGGATGATATAGTAACTGACCCAATCTGGCAGGAGGACATGCAGAGTGAGGACAGCAGCACACAGGGGGAGGGAGGCAGAGCACCCCAACAGGCAGGAAGAGGCAGTGTGGTGGCCGCAGACAGAAGGCAGGCAACCATTCCCTGTAACACTAACACAAAGGAAGTTGCCAGTACAACTATTAGGTCTTCCCGAGTCTGGTTGTTTTTTAAAGACTCTGCCGATAACCCCAAGAAGGCCATTTGCACCACCTGCCAGGCCAGCATCAGCAGGGGATGCAAAACGACCAGCCTGACCACCACCAGCATGATCAGGCACATGGCAGCAAAGCACCCGACTTTGTGGGCCGAACCCCAGGGTCCAGGAACAGGGGTGGCACCATTGCTTCTTCCGCTGTTGCGCATGCAAGCCAATCCCCTGTCCATGGTGCATGCAAAGATGCCTCCTGCCCTGCATCTGTCGTTGCACATTCTCAAGTAGCAGCATCAGGAAGCATGTCCATGTCCTTGTCCCAGCGCAGTGTTCAGTTGTCTATACCCCTGTCCTTGGAACGCAAGCGCAAATATGTAGCCAACGCCCCACAGGCCACACTACTAAATTCTCACATTTCACGACTGCTTGCGCTTGAAATGTTGCCTTCTAGGCTCATGGAGACGGAAGCATTCCACACCCTGATGGCGGCGGCCGTCCCTCGGTACTCGGTCCCCAGCCGCCACTATTTCTCCCGGTGTGCCGTCCCCGCATTACACAAGCACGTGTCCCAAAACATTAGCCGTGTCCTCAACAACGCAGTTACCGGGAAAGTCCACCTAACCACGGACACGTGGACAAGTGTTTGTGGGCAGGCATGGTGCATCTCGCTGACGGCACACTGGGTTAACATAGTGGAAGCAGAGACCCAGTCGGACCTTGGGACGGAACACGTCCTCCCGACGCCAATGATTGCGGGCCCTCGGTCAATCAGGGTTGCCCCCACGGTCTACAGCTCCTGCACCTCATCCTCCTCAGCCTCCTCCTCCTCTTCAGCCTCCATCTCCGAAATGACCACATCAGTCACAAGCTGGAAGCACTGCAGCACTGCCTCTGCCAAGCGGCAACAGGCTGTGCTGAAGCTAATGTGCTTAGGTGACAAACCGCACAATGCTGAAGAGTTGTGGACAGCTCTGAAAGAACAGGAAGATCTGTGGCTCACACCGCTGAACCTACAGCCAGGCATGGTCGTGTGTGACAATGGACGGAACCTGGTGGCGGCTCTAAGGTGAGGCGAGCTCACACACATACCATGCCTGGCCCATGTGCTTAACCTCGTGGTTCAGCGGTTTCTAAAATCCTACCCGGAGCTGTCGGATCTGCTTGTTTAAATACGCCACCTGTGTGCCCATTTTAGAAAGTCAGTTACAGCTTCCGCCGCCCTTGCAGTGTTTCAGCAGCGTTTGCAGCTTCCGGCTCACAAATCCTTCCCAACATCTGCAGTGTAGAGTGCAAACGCTACACTGCAGATGTTGGGAAGGATTTGTGAGAAGAAGAGGGCAGTTGTTGAGTACCAGCATCAACAAGGCCGTCGGTATTCAGTTCAGACTCCACACATAAGACCTCAGGAGTGGATATGGATGTCAGACTTATGTACCATCCTCCAAAACTTTGAGGACTCCACCAAGATGGTGAGCGGCAATGACACCATAATTAGCGCCACCATCCCGCTCCTCTGTCTTCTGAAATGCTCTCTGCTCACAATCAAAGAGGATGCATTGCAGGCGGAGCACGATGAGATGGAGCAAGGAACCATACAGGTTATTACACACAGCCAAGCCTCATCTCATCCCAACGTGGTTTGGATGACAATAAGGATGAGGAGGAGGAGGAGGAAGGACAGGAACTAGTTTCATGCACTATAGACGGTACTATCTGCACAGCTGTCATACCGTCTGTTCAGCGTGGATGGCCAGAGGACAGAGAGGAGGAGGAGGAGAGCATGGTCCGTCATCCTCTTCGTGAGGACACGGAAGTCTTGCCTGTTAGTAGTCTGGCACGCATGGCTGAGTTTATGTTACGCTGCCTTTCCCATGACCCTCGCGTTCTCAAAATTTTGGGTGACAGTCATTACTGGTTGGTGACACTTCTAGACCCACGCTACAAGGAGAACTTTATATCTCTTATTCCTGAGGCGGACAAGTCTACAAAAATGGGGCTGTACCAGAAGGCCCTTGTTGCGGAATTATTAAAAAAAATCCCATCTGAAAACGCTGGCGGCAGAGGGCACACTTCGTTGGACCACCAAGGAGTACAGGCGAGAGAGACTCAACTTCAATCCAGCAGAGGCAGGGGAACACTGTCAAAGTTCTGGGAGAGTTTTCTCAGACCCTCCCATCGCACAGGCCCTGAGGCGCAGGGTACTCTCACAAGGAGTGCAAAGTTTGGGAAGATGCTGAGGGAGTACCTTGCCGACCGTACCAATGTCCTCCGTGATTCCCCTGTGCATTATAATTATTGGGTATCCGAGCTGGATACGTGGAATGAACTGGCTCTCTATGCCTTGGAGGTCCTGGCCTGCCCTGCCGCCAGCGTTTTATCAGAGCGGGTTTTTAGTGCCGCTGGTGCAATTATAACTGATAAGCGCATCCGCCTGTCAACTGAAAATGCTGACAGGCTGACTCTTATAAAAATGAACAAGGGCTGGATTGGACCAGACTTCTCAACACCACCGAATGATAGCAGCGTAACATAAACTCAAATCCAGTGTCTTTTCTTGGGTGGTGTATTCCCATGCAGCTTTTCACATCCACAGATGGGTATACGCTTCCTGATTTTGGCTATTTGCTCTTGTCCTCCTCCATCTCCTCATCCTCCACCACCATATCACCAGGGTGACCGTGGTCATTGATGCAACACCCACATAATTTTTTTAAAGGGTGTTTATGATGCCCTTAAAATTTTTTTTTTTTATACAGTATGTTCATGTATACCCCCCAGAGGTAAATGTTTGTCAGCCCATACACTTAGTGCATGGGCATTACAAGTATAGGAGGCCCGCTCCTTTCTAATGGGAACATTTTTTTATGAGCCCCTCCTCCACATCTCTTCCAAGGGGCATTGAAGTGCCTCCAAATTTTTGGCAGCCCTTGCATTCACTGCATAGGCCAACACTATGGGAGACTCTCTCCTTTCTAATGGGAATTTGTCGTTACTGTGGCCCTGCTCTATGTGTCTTTAAATTCTTAGTGGGGTTTTTCCTAAAATTGGTCAGCCATTGGACTCACCGCATTCCCTATAACTGTATAGCAGACTCTCTCCTTTCTAATGGGAACATGTCATACTTGTTACTGTGGCCCTGCTCTGTGTGTCTTTAAATTCTTAGTGGGTTTTTCCTAAAATTGGTCAGCCATTGGACTCACTGCATACCCTATAACTGTATAGCAGACCCTATCCTTTCTAATGGGAACATTTCGTACCTTGTTACTGTGGCCCTGCTCTATGTGTCTTTAAATTCTTAGTGGGGTTTTTCCTAAAATTGGTCAGCCGTTGGACTCACTGCATACCCTTTAACTGTATAGCAGACGCTCTCCTTTCTAATGGGAACATGTCATACTTGTTACTGTTGCCCTGCTCTATGTGTCTTTAAATTCTTAGTGGGGTTTTTCCTAAAATTGTTCAGCCGTTGGGCTCACTGCATACCCTATAACTGTATAGCAGACTCTCTCCTTTCTAATGGGAACATGTCATACCTTGTTACTATGGCCCTGCTCTATGTGTCTTTAAATTCTTAGTAGGGTTTTCCTAAAATTGGTCAGTTGTTGGACTCACTGCATACCCTATAACTGTATAGCAGACTCTCGCCTTTCTATTGGGAACATGTCATACCTTGTTACTGTGGCCCTGCTCTATGTGTCTTTAAATTCTTAGTGGGGTTTTTCCAAAAATTGGTCAGCCGTTGGGCTCACTGCATACCCTATAACTGTATAGCAAACTCTCTCCTTTCTAATGCAAACATGTCATACCTTGTTACTGTGGCCCTGCTCTGTGTGTCTTTAAATTTTTAGAGGGGTTTTTCCCAAATTTTGGCAGCCCTTGCAGTCACAGCATGGGCATTACCACTATAGGAGACCCGCTCCTTTATAATGGGAACATTTTTTTTACTGAGACCCTCCTCTATGTCTCTTCAAAGGGGTATTGGGTTGCGTCCAAATTTTTGGCAGCCTTTGCAGTCACTGGATACGCAATAACAGTATAGGAGACCTTCTCATTAATAATGGGAACAACAAAGCATAGCCGGCTGATGGCTCTCTAACAATAGCGAGGGCCGACTGCTGGCCTTTTAAGAATAGTAAGGGCCATCTGATGGCCCTATAAAAATAGGCTTTATGACTTTCAGAGTCCCTCCATCATAAATAAAGCAGGATGTGTCTGATGATGTGTCACACACCACATTGCCAGATAAGGTTGTAAAATGTTAAAATGACATTTCCCGGTGAATGCATTAATGCATTTGTTTTAAAAAATAACGTAAAAAACCCAAAACAATAGGATCTTTCTTTAGTATAAAAAACAGCGTCACTAATTTAACCTCAATGTAATCACATTGTTCAGCTCATGCACCTCCTCCTCCATCTCCGAAATGACCACATCAGTCACAAACTGACAGCACTGAAGCACTGCCTTGGCTAAGTGGCAACAGGCTGTGCTGAAGATAACATGCTTACTGCTTAATTGACAAACCGCCCAGCGCTGCAGAGTTGTTGAAAGCTATAACACAGCAGCCTGATCTTTGGCTCTCACTGCTGAACATACAGCCAGACATGGTCGTGTGTGACAATGGGCGGAACATGGTGACGGAGAAATGACAGCTGGAGTAGATGCGGTTTCCCTCTATGCCAGTCCTTTCACCGAGCTAAATACAACTCTCAGCAAAAAAAGTTGTGGACTGGCTCCATACCGTCCCTGGCCACATTCACCTGTCCAAGTGTTTGTGGTTGGGCGGTCCTTCCCAGGAAGTGCACTGGGCACTGGGGAGGGCACGGGTAATGTTGTGAGACCCGTGCTTGTGGAAGGCGGAGGTGACACCGGGAGAAACAGAGGCGGCTGGGGACCGAGTATGGACACCCGGCCGCCGCCAGCATGAGGTTGTGAAAAGCTTCCGCCTCCACGAGCTTAAAAGTCCATATTTCAAGTGCAAGCAGCTGCCCTGAAATCTGGCAGTTTAGTGTTGTGGCCTGTGGGTGGGTGGCTGGCTGGCTGCATACTTGCACTTTCATTCCAAGTAACAGAAAACTAAACAGATGGTGGCCTCTCATCATCATGGCCTCACCTCGGCACTATGAACTCTCCTGAATGAGAAACCAGGGCCCGCCGGAGGAGTCTCCTGTTCTCTGGTGGACCCGTCCAACCCTGCCCAGAAGCAGCCCTGGCTAAGAAAAGTGTGGCGGAATGTTCCCGGACACTCTATGGCTGCTTTTTTAATGTGGATCGGCCATGCTTATGCATGTTATTTCTAAAAGCACATTACAGATCAGGCCATTGTCCAACTCTGTAGTCAAGAAATTAAATGCACAAAGAAAGATGTGGTGTGTCAAAGCACCACAGACAAGTGCGAGTTGATGTTAGATGGGCTGCCATTGCTTCTGCAACAAGCTGCATTAGAGGAGTTCCTGGGAGAAATGACACGCAGGGTAGATACGGTTTCCCTCTATGCCAGTCCTTTCACCGAGCGAAATACAATTCTCAGCAAAAAAAGTTGTGGACTGCCTCCGTACCGTCCCTAGTAGAGATGAGCGTTGTTCTACTCGAACTGTTCGCCAATCTCAAATTCGAGCTGTTTTGGGCGGTGTTCGAGCCGTTCGGCGAACACGAACAATTTGAGAAAAATTCGGCTGTTCGAGGTTATGTTCGATAACTGTTCGTGCACCAAAATCATAACTGGATTTTTTCTCAGTAATGATGAAAATTAATGTTAATACGCAGTTTGAGTGTATAGCGGGGTGGGGGGAGGGGCAGGGGATGGATCTCTGCAGGAACAATGAAGATCTCCATTTTTTTTTTCTCTTTCCCGCATTTACAGTGGGGAGGTGCAATATGTCAGCCTATCAGCAGCGCACACACGGAGCGAAGTGCTTTTTTTCACACAAGCAAGGGCATGTGTCATTGGCAGTGTATGTCACATGTCCTTGCCCTATAAGACCAAGCCATTTTCCCCGTCGCCACCATTTTCTCACTGCTGCAGCTGCGTGTTAGACGGCACCGCTGTTGCTGTGTGCGCTATACCTTGTTAATTTCAAGCCAATTTTCGCACAAATCTACAGATAGCTTGGGAGTAGGGAATAGTTGTGATTGCAGTCCTTTTAAGGACTAGGTTACAGCATTTCCTACGACTTTTATCAGGCAGGTCTGTGCTCTTAAATAGATAGATTGTGGGAGTAAAGACTAATTGTAATTGGAGTCCTTTTCAGGACTAGGTTACATCAGTTCCTATCAGTTTTTGCCAGGCAGGTCTGTGCCAGTGCTGTGCAAGTTTTTTTCACAGCATTTGGCTGAATCTAGCAAAGCTAATCCTTTTTGGCCTATTGCAGAGTGTGTTAGTCAGTGGAGTAGCCTATCTGTGTTGCAAGATATACCACCTGTGTATAGAATACCAATTTTTTTACTGCACCTAGTGAAGTAAAATCTTTTGGGCATAGCATCATTCTATTAGTCCATCTATACTGACCTCCATCAGGTTGCAAATTGAATATAATTTTTTTTCTGCATCTAGCTCTGAAAAAATATTGGGCTTCTAGCTGTGTGTGGGACTTGTTGTATTAGTGCATCTATACTGACCTCCATCAGGTTGCAAACTGCATATATTTTTTTCTTCATCTACCTCTGAAAAAATATTGGGCTTCTAGCTGTGTGTGGGACTTGTTCTATTAATCCATCTATACAGACCTCCATCAGGTTGCAAACTGAATATATTTTTTTTTGCATCTACCTCTGAAAAAATATTGGGCTTCTAGCTGTGTGTGGGACTTGTTGTATTAGTCCATCTATACTGACCTCCATCAGGTTGCAAACTGAATATATTTTTTTCTGCATCTACCTCTGAAAAAATATTGGGCTTCTAGCTGTGTGTGGGACTTGTTGTATTAGTCCATCTATACAGACCTCCATCAGGTTGCAAACTGAATATATTTTTTTCTGCATCTACCTCTGAAAAAATATTGGGCTTCTAGCTGTGTGTGGGACTTGTTGTATTAGTCCATCTATACTGACCTCCATCAGGTTGCAAACTGAATATATTTTTTTCTGCATCGACCTCTGAAAAAATATTGGGCTTTTAGCTGTGTGTGGGACTTGTTCTATTAATCCATCTATACAGACCTCCATCAGGTTGCAAACTGAATTTTTTTTTTCTGCATCTACCTCTGAAAAAATATTGGGCTTCTAGCTGTGTGTGGGACTTGTTGTATTAGTCCATCTATACTGACCTCCATCAGGTTGCAAACTGAATATATTTTTTTCTGCATCTACCTCTGAAAAAATATTGGGCTTCTAGCTGTGTGTGGGACTTGTTCTATTAATCCATCTATACAGACCTCCATCAGGTTGCAAACTGAATATATTTTTTTCTGCATCTACCTCTGAAAAAATATTGGGCTTCTAGCTGTGTGTGGGACTTGTTCTATTAGTCCATCTATACTGACCTCCATCAGGTTGCAAACTGAATATATTTTTTTCTGCATCTACCTCTGAAAAAATATTGAGCTTCTAGCTGTGTGTGGGACTTGTTCTATTAATCCATCTATACAGACCTCCATCAGGTTGCAAACTGAATATATTTTTTTCTGCATCTACCTCTGAAACAATATTTGGCCTTCTAGCAGTGTGTGGGACTTTCTCTATTAGTCCATCTATACTGACCTCCATCAGGTTGCAAATTAAAAATAATTTTTATCTGCATCTAGCTCTGAAAAAATATTTGGCCTTCTAGCAGTGTGTGGGACTTTCTCTATTAGTCCATCTATACTGACCTCCATCAGGTTGCAAATTAAAAATAATTTTTATCTGCATCTAGCTCTGAAAAAATATTTGGCCTTCTAGCAGTGTGTGGGACTTTCTCTATTAGTCCATCTATACTGACCTCCATCAGGTTGCAAATTGAATATAATTTTTTTCTGCATCTAACCCAGCCAATAGTTTTGGCCTAATACCACAGTTTGGCCACTCAGCTCTGCTCGGTTCCCATCCATTGTTTTTTTGTGCAAACAACTCCAGAGTTGTTAATTAGTTAACCACCAAAATGAGTGGAAAAAGGCCTGCTGCTGGTGGAAAGGAGAATAGGCGTGTTGGGAAGGGGAAAAAAGGTTGTGTCCGTGGGGTAGGTGTTAAAGCAACAGTAACATCTGCAGAAGAAAGACCATCTTCCAGCCAAACTAAAATGTCTACTTCTTTTAGCGGACAATGTGATAAGATCCCTTTCTTACGGCCACGACAATCTCTCTCCCCATGATTCCAGCCAAAAACATTACTCCACCTCCTCCTTGTTGGCGCTGTAGCCGTGTTTGCGTGGGGTGTCCATCAACCAGCCATCCTCCACTCCATCCATCTGGACCATCGAGCGCTGCACGGCACTCATCCGTGAACAAAACAGTTTTGAAATCAGTCTTCATGTAATGTTTGGCCCACTGGAGCCGTTTCTGCTTGTGTGAAGTGGATAGAGGAGGTCGACAGGATGGCGTATGCACAGCTGCAAACCTCTGAAGGACCCTGCATCTTGTTGTTCGGGGGACGTTGGAGGCACAAGCAGCTTCAAAAACTTGTCTGCTGCTATGACAAGGCTTTTTTGCCGCTGCTCTTTCAACCTGACGTAATTGCCTGTAGGAAAGAGTCCTCAATTTGCCCTTATCAGCACGCACACGTGTGTACTGTGAATCAGCTACTTACTTCTTGATTGCCAAGACACTTCATCCTGATCATCGCACAATGTTGATTGTAGTCATGCCTTGACCTAAACACTCCACAATTTGTTGCTTCTCAGCAGCCGACACATCCTTTTTCTTTCCCATTTTGGCAGAAAATGTAGGCTGCTTAATAATGTGAGACAGCCTTCTTAAGTAGTCTTGCCTTTCATTGGACACACCTGCCAAACTAATTAGCACAGGTGTCTGCAATTGCTTACAGTGATATAAAGAGCCCTGACACACATCACCATCAATGAGTTTAACTGACAAACAAACAAATTCTTCCCTTATCACTCCTAAACACTTTTTGCATAATAATTTGGAACACAGTGTACATGTGCTTTTCCACAAAACACCAGTAGTTCACGTAGTGAATCTTACAGTTCTAAGTTGCCAACCGTGGTCTGTATGGAGTTGTTCAATAAAGGGCCCAAAATTAAGATAACATAGATGGGAGAGGTCTCTATGAATAGGAATTCCTAAGTAGAGATGAGCGTTGTTCTACTCGAACTGTTCGCCAATCTGAAATTCGAGCTGTTTTGGGCGGTGTTCGAGCCGTTCGGCGAACACGAACAATTTGAGAAAAATTCGGCTGTTCGAGGTTATGTTCGATAACTGTTCGTGCACCAAAATCATAACTGGATTTTTTCTCAGTAATGATGAAAATTAATGTTAATACGCAGTTTGAGTGTACAGCGGGGTGGGGGGAGGGGCAGGGGATGGATCTCTGCAGGAACAATGAAGATCTCCATTTTTTTTTCTCTTTCCCGCATTTACATTGGGGAGGTGCAATCTGTCAGCCTATCAGCAGCGCACACACGGAGCGAAGTGCTTTTTTTCACACAAGCAAGGGCATGTGTCATTGGCAGTGTATGTCACATGTCCTTGCCCTATAAGACCAAGCCATTTTCCCCGTCGCCACCATTTTCTCACTGCTGCAGCTGCGTGTTAGACGGCACCGCTGTTGCTGTGTGCGCTATACCTTGTTAATTTCAAGCCAATTTTCGCACAAATATACAGATAGCTTGGGAGTAGGGAATAGTTGTGATTGCAGTCCTTTTAAGGACTAGGTTACAGCATTTCCTACGACTTTTATCAGGGAGGTCTGTGCTCTTAAATAGATCGGTTGTGGGAGTAAAGACTAATTGTAATTGCAGTCCTTTTCAGGACTAGGTTACATGAGTTCCTATCAGTTTTTGCCAGGCAGGTCTGTGCCAGTGCTGTGCAAGTTTTTTTCACAGCATTTGGCTGAATCTAGCAAAGCTAATCCTTTTTGGCCTATTGCAGAGTGTGTTAGTCAGTGGAGTAGCCTATCTGTGCTGCAAGATATACCACCTGTGTATAGAATACCAATTTTTTTACTGCACCTAGTGAAGTAAAATCTTTTGGGCATAGCATCATTCTATTAGTCCATCTATACTGACCTCCATCAGGTTGCAAATTAAAACTAATTTTTATCTGCATCTACAGTACCTCTGAAAAAATATTTGGGCTTCTAGCAGTGTGTGGGACTTGTTCTATTAGTCCATCTATACTGACCTCCATCAGGTTGCAAACTGAATATATTTTTTTCTGCATCTACCTCTGAAAAAATATTGGGCTTCTAGCTGTGTGTGGGTCTTGTTCTATTAATCCATCTATACTGACCTCCATCAGGTTGCAAACTGAATATATTTTTTTCTGCATCTACCTCTGAAAAAATATTTGGCCTTCTAGTAGTGTGTCGGACTTTCTCTATTAGTCCATCTATACTGACCTCCATCAGGTTGCAAATTAAAACTAATTTTTATCTGCATCTACAGTACCTCTGAAAAAATATTTGGGCTTCTAGCAGTGTGTGGGACTTGTTCTATTAGTCCATCTATACTGACCTCCATCAGGTTGCAAACTGAATATATTTTTTTCTGCATCTACCTCTGAAAAAATATTGGGCTTCTAGCTGTGTGTGGGTCTTGTTCTATTAATCCATCTATACTGACCTCCATCAGGTTGCAAACTGAATATATTTTTTTCTGCATCTACCTCTGAAAAAATATTTGGCCTTCTAGTAGTGTGTCGGACTTTCTCTATTAGTCCATCTATACTGACCTCCATCAGGTTGCAAATTAAAACTAATTTTTATCTGCATCTACAGTACCTCTGAAAAAATATTTGGGCTTCTAGCAGTGTGTGGGACTTGTTCTATTAGTCCATCTATACTGACCTCCATCAGGTTGCAAACTGAATATAGTTTTTTCTGCATCTACCTCTGAAAAAATATTGGGCTTCTAGCTGTGTGTGGGTCTTGTTCTATTAATCCATCTATACTGACCTCCATCAGGTTGCAAACTGAATATATTTTTTTCTGCATCTACCTCTGAAAAAATATTTGGCCTTCTAGTAGTGTGTCGGACTTTCTCTATTAGTCCATCTATACTGACCTCCATCAGGTTGCAAACTGAATATAATTTTTTTCTGCATCTAGCTCTGAAAAAATATTTGGCCTTCTAGTAGTGTGTCGGACTTTCTCTATTAGTCCATCTATACTGACCTCCATCAGGTTGCAAACTGAATATATTTTTTTCTGCATCTACCTCTGAAAAAATATTTGGCCTTCTAGTAGTGTGTCGGACTTTCTCTATTAGTCCATCTATACTGACCTCCATCAGGTTGCAAATTAAAACTAATTTTTATCTGCATCTACAGTACCTCTGAAAAAATATTTGGGCTTCTAGCAGTGTGTGGGACTTGTTCTATTAGTCCATCTATACTGACCTCCATCAGGTTGCAAACTGAATATATTTTTTTCTGCATCTACCTCTGAAAAAATATTGGGCTTCTAGCTGTGTGTGGGTCTTGTTCTATTAATCCATCTATACTGACCTCCATCAGGTTGCAAACTGAATATATTTTTTTCTGCATCTACCTCTGAAAAAATATTTGGCCTTCTAGTAGTGTGTCGGACTTTCTCTATTAGTCCATCTATACTGACCTCCATCAGGTTGCAAATTAAAACTAATTTTTATCTGCATCTACAGTACCTCTGAAAAAATATTTGGGCTTCTAGCAGTGTGTGGGACTTGTTCTATTAGTCCATCTATACTGACCTCCATCAGGTTGCAAACTGAATATATTTTTTTCTGCATCTACCTCTGAAAAAATATTGGGCTTCTAGCTGTGTGTGGGTCTTGTTCTATTAATCCATCTATACTGACCTCCATCACGTTGCAAACTGAATATATTTTTTTCTGCATCTACCTCTGAAAAAATATTTGGCCTTCTAGTAGTGTGTCGGACTTTCTCTATTAGTCCATCTATACTGACCTCCATCAGGTTGCAAACTGAATATAATTTTTTTCTGCATCTAGCTCTGAAAAAATATTTGGCCTTCTAGTAGTGTGTCGGACTTTCTCTATTAGTCCATCTATACTGACCTCCATCAGGTTGCAAATTAAAACTAATTTTTATCTGCATCTACAGTACCTCTGAAAAAATATTTGGGCTTCTAGCAGTGTGTGGGACTTGTTCTATTAGTCCATCTATACTGACCTCCATCAGGTTGCAAACTGAATATATTTTTTTCTGCATCTACCTCTGAAAAAATATTGGGCTTCTAGCTGTGTGTGGGTCTTGTTCTATTAATCCATCTATACTGAACTCCATCAGGTTGCAAACTGAATATAATTTTTTTCTGCATCTAGCTCTGAAAAAATATTTGGCCTTCTAGTAGTGTGTCGGACTTTCTCTATTAGTCCATCTATACTGACCTCCATCAGGTTGCAAATTAAAACTAATTTTTATCTGCATCTACAGTACCTCTGAAAAAATATTGGGCTTCTAGCTGTGTGTGGGACTTGTTGTATTAGTCCATCTATACTGACCTCCATCAGGTTGCAAACTGAATATATTTTTTTCTGCATCTACCTCTGAAAAAATATTTGGCCTTCTAGTAGTGTGATGGACTTTCTCTATTAGTCCATCTATACTGACCTCCATCAGGTTGCAAATTAAAAATAATTTTTATCTGCATCTACAGTACCTCTGAAAAAATATTTGGGCTTCTAGCTGTGTGCGGGACTTGTAGTATTAGTCCATCTATACTGACCTCCATCAGGTTGCAAACTGAATATATTTTTTTCTGCATCTACCTCTGAAAAAATATTTGGCCTTCTAGTAGTGTGTCGGACTTTCTCTATTAGTCCATCTATACTGACCTCCATCAGGTTGCAAATTCAAAATAATTTTTTTCTGCATCTAACCCAGCCAATAGTTTTGGCCTAATACCACAGTTTGGCCACTCAGCTCTGCTCGGTTACCATCCATTGTTTTTTTGTGCAAACAACTCCAGAGTTGTGAATTAGTTAACCACCAAAATGAGTGGAAAAAGGCCTGCTGCTGGTGGAAAGGGGAATAGGCGTGTTGGGAAGGGGAAAAAAGGTTGTGTCCGTGGGGTAGGTGTTAAAGCAACAGTAACATCTGCAGAAGAAAGACCATCTTCCAGCCAAACTAAAATGTCTACTTCTTTTAGCGGACAATGTGATAAGATCCCTTTCTTACGGCCACGCCAATCGCTACAAATTCCAGATGAGGCACAAAAACAGCAGGTGCTTCAACGGATATCAAGTGCTCCTTTAAGTGGGCTCTCCTCCACATCAACTTCAACATCACAAATACTCCAGTCCTCAAAGGTGTCACCCAAATCGCACTTGCTTCCTCACAGCTCCCAAATCTCCAGCTGCCCGTCTGAGTATGAGGTAGAACAGATGGTTGAGTCTGCAGAGCTGTTTACTCATACTATAGCCTGGGAATCAGAGGTCGACTCCAGCGCTTCTGTGAATCCAGACGAGGAAATGATCTGCACTGATGCCCAGAATCTTTATGAGTCGGATCCAGGACCAGACGCAGAAGGTTCTGACCATAATGTAGACCCTCATTCCCAAACTGTAACTCCTGTTGGTGGAGACAATGAGGAAGACGATGATAAGACTCAAATACCTGATTGGAGTGACAACTTTAGTTTTTTGTCAGGGCAGGAACAGGTTGGCTCTGAGGACGACGGGTGTGATAACGCACAGGGTGATGATGATGAGGTCGGAGATCCCACTTACTGTCAACCCACAGTCAGCCAAGAGATGAGGTCAGCAGAGGAGGTGGAGGAAGATGCTAGTGACGACGAGGTCAGGTTGCGCCTTCCTGGACAGAGACGTAGTACTGGAAGCACGTCAACAACTGCATCCTCAAACACAACTCTGCCTCTCACCACAAGTCGTGGTGGCTCTTCAGGTCGCATGGGTGCTAAGCCTTGCATAGCCTGGGCATTTTTTCAGATCGATAAAGATGACCCAACTCGTGTTATCTGTAACATTTGTCAGCAAAAGCTAAGTAGAGGCCAAAAAATACATAGTTTGAGTACTTCATGCATGAACCGGCACATGGACATGAAGCATAAGTTGCAGTGGGAAGCTCAGTGTGCTACAATGCGGCCTAGCCGGCCGGGCCAACCACCATCTGCCATATCTTGTGCATCCGCGGCCTCTTCATCCTCTGTGACTGGGGGGACAGCAGTCACACCTGTTTTGGGGCGCAGACCTGCCACCTCTTTACCCGCAACAGCCAGCGTGATTGGCAGGTCATCATTTTCTTTGGAGGTGGTAACACCAGCTGGTGTTGAGCGCTGTCCGACATCGATAGCACCACCTTTGGATGAAGGCAACCTAACATGTCCGCCTGCATCTTCCTCACAGACCGGCAGTTTGCCGGGGACACCCTTATCAACCCCGTCTAAGCACAATAGCCAGCCCTCGGTCCCTCAGATGTGGACAAGTAAAAGACCATTTCCTCCTAGCCATGAGAAAGCTAAGAGGTTGAATTTCACCATCTGCAAGCTCTTGGCTACAGAAATGCTGCCTTTCCGCCTGGTGGACACAGAGGATTTTTGAGACCTTATGTCCGTCGCAGTGCCCCAGTACCAGATGCCCAGTCGGCACTACTTCTCAAAGAAAGGTGTGCCTGCGCTCCACCAGCATGTCGCACACAACATCACCGCTTCTTTGAGAAACTCTGTGTGTGACAGGGTGCATTTCACCACAGACACTTGGACGAGTAGGCATGGACAGGGGCGTTACATGTCGCTGACTGGGCACTGGGTAACTATGGTGACAGCAGGACAAGGGGCTGCTGTCCAAGTCTTGCCGTCCCCACGAGTTGTGCGTCAATCCTCTTTATGTCAAAGTTCCTCCACTGCTTCTGCCTCCTCAACCTCCTCTCGGTCTTCCACCTGCACCCAAAGCCTGTCTGGTCATGCCACAAGCTTTCTAACTGCGCAGAAGGGATCCTGCACACCTCCTTACTATGCTGGCAGTAGGGCTCAACGTCATCAGGCGGTTTTTACATTGAAATGTCTGGGAAATGTGAGTCACACAGCTGAGGAGTTGTGGTCAGCTCTGGAGAACCAATTTCATGAATGGTTGTCTCCACTGGACCTGAAACCAGGGAAGGCCGTGTGCGACAATGCTGCAAACCTGGGTGCGGCCCTTCGCCGGGGCAATGTCACACACGTGCCTTGTATGGCTCACGTGTTGAACCTGGTTGTCCAGCAATTTTTAGCCCACTATCCCAGACTAGATGGCCTTCTGCAGAGGGCACGGTCGCTGTGTGCTCACTTCCGCCGTTCGCATCCCGCAGCTCAGCGACTTACATCTCTACAGAAGTCGTTGGGCCTGCCACTTCACCGGCTAAAATGCGATGTGCCTACCCGGTGGAATTCAACTCTGCACATGTTGCAGCGACTGTGGCAGCACCGACAAGCCCTGGTGCAATACGTTCTGACGTATAGCCTGGGCCAACGAGATTCAGAGGTGGGGCAAATCACGCTGGAGGAGTGGTCTCAGATCAGGGACCTATGCACCCTTCTGCACAGTTTTGAAATGGCGACGAAGATGTTTAGTGCTGACGATGCCATTATCAGCATGACTATTCCGGTGATTTACATGCTGGAGCACATGTTAAACAGAATTCGGAGTCAGGTGGTGGCACAAGAGGAGGTGGAGGAAGTAGGGGAGGAGGAGTTGTATGCGGAAGGGCTAACATCTGCAAGGTCCAGAAGGTCGGCAGCACCAAGGCGGCAGGCATGTGAGGGTGGGGGAGATGGTTTTACCAGGGCGCATGGTAGCAGCCAAACTAGTGAGGAAGGTGCAGGAGCCCAGGAAGAAGTGGAGGACGAACTGATGGAAGACTCATCAGATGAGGGAGACCTTGATCACATTTCTGTTGTGCGAGGTTGGGGGGAGAGGACAGAGGAAGGAAGCATGATTGTTACCTCGCCACCAACACAACAGGGACTTGGTGCTCCTGGATGCGCAACACACATGAGTGCCTTCTTGCTGCACTACCTGCAACATGACCCTCGATTTGTGAGAATTAGAAATAATCCTGACTACTGGGTTGCCACACTGTTAGATCCCCGGTACATAAGTAAATTTGCAGAAATTATTCCTGCCATAGAAAGGGATGCACGCATGCAGGAGTATCAGCAGAGACTGTTGCAGAATCTTACATGTGCTTTTCCACAAAATACCAGTGGTGCACGTAGTGAATCTCACAGTTCCAACTTGCCAACCGTGGGACCGTCAAGTGTTCAGCACTCAAACCGTAACAGAACCACAGTATCTGCTGGTAACATCAATTTTGCGGAATCATTTCACCACTTTTTTAGCCCATCCTTTGCAAGGCCACAGGAGACAAGAAGTCTGACACATAGTCAACGCCTAGAGATGATGGTACAGGAGTATCTCCAAGTAAACATTGAAGCCACGACTGTGTCACTGGACCCTTGCTCTTTTTGGGCTTCCAATCTGGATAAATGGCCGGAGCTAGCCACTTACGCCTTGGAGATCTTGTCATGCCCCGCAGCCAGCGTTCTGTCTGAACGTGTGTTCAGCGCTGCTGGTGGTGTGCTGACAGATAAGCGCACGCGGCTCTCCACTGATAATGTAGACAGACTCACGTTCATAAAGATGAACAAATCATGGATCCGAAACGACTTTTCTACCCCTGTGTCATCCTGGGGAGAGTAAAAGCTTGATGATTGGTTAAAATCACCCTACCAAACGTTTTAAGCTTTCAAATTACTAATCATGTTTATCTGTATCTTGACTGGAAAATAATTTGGGCTTTGTAGCAGTGTGCAGCATTGATCCTATTAGGCCATCTATAATAAGCTCCACCAGATTTAAAATTAAAAATAATTTTTAGCTGCATCTAGCCCGGAAAATAATTTTGGGGCTCCGAGATGCGCAAGACACATAAGTGCCTTCTTGCTGCACTACCTGCAGCATGACCCTCATATTGTCAGAATTCGAAGTAATCATGACTACTGGGTTGCCACACTCTTAGATCCCCCAAACTTTTCGATCAACCTTTTCATTTTAATAAAGACCAAAAAAATGGTCATTTTTGAAATTATAAGCATTAGCAGGTTGTTAGAAACTGAAATCAAACAGTTTTCAACTCAAAACTTTATTCTAGGTGATGTTACATTTTCACATAGGACCCCTTGTTCGAAAGGAGCTTCTGAACTCTCTCGTCCATTGAATTTGTCAGGTTTTGGATGGTTTCTGCTTCAATTGTTTTGCATGAGGACAGAATACCCTCCCAGAGCTGTTGCTTAGATGTGAACTGCCTCCCGCCATCATAGACACTCCTTTTAATGATGCTCCAAAGGTTCTGAATGGGGTAGAGGTCAGGGGAGCATGGGGGTCACACCATAAGTTTGTCCCCTTTTATGCCCATATCAGCCAGAGATGCAGATGTTTTATGTGCAGCATGAGATGGTGCATTATCATGCAGAAAAATGATCTTGCTGTGAAATACACGGTTCTTCTTCTTGAACCATGGCAGGAAGTGCTGTTTGAGAAAATCCACATACATTATGGAGTTCATCTTTAGCGCCTTCAGGGATCCTAAAGGGGCCGACAATCTCTCTCCCCATGATTCCAGCCCAAAACATTACTCCACCTCCTCCTTGTTGGCGCTGTAGCCGTGTTTGCGTGGGGTGTCCATCAACCAGCCATCCTCCACTCCATCCATCTGGACCATCGAGCGCTGCACGGCACTCATCCGTGAACAAAACAGTTTTGAAATCAGTCTTCATGTAATGTTTGGCCCACTGGAGCCGTTTCTGCTTGTGTGAAGTGGATAGAGGAGGTCGACAGGATGGCGTATGCACAGCTGCAAACCTCTGAAGGACCCTGCATCTTGTTGTTCGGGGGACGTTGGAGGCACAAGCAGCTTCAAAAACTTGTCTGCTGCTATGACAAGGCTTTTTTGCCGCTGCTCTTTCAACCTGACGTAATTGCCTGTAGGAAAGAGTCCTCAATTTGCCCTTATCAGCACGCACACGTGTGTACTGTGAATCAGCTACATACTTCTTGATTGCCAAAACACTTCATTCTGATCATCGCACAATGTTGATTGTAGTCATGCCTTGACCTAAACACTCCACAATTTCTTGCTTCTCAGCAGCCGACACATCCTTTTTCTTTCCCATTTTGGCAGAAAATGTAGGCTGCTTAATAATGTGAGAGAGCCTTCTTAAGTAGTCTTGCCTTTCATTGGACACACCTGCCAAACTAATTAGCACAGGTGTCTGCAATTGCTTACAGTGATATAAAGAGCCCTGACACACATCACCATCAATGAGTTTAACTGACAAACAAACAAATTCTTCCCTTATCACTCCTAAACACTTTTTGCATAATAATTTGGAACGCGGTGTACATGTGCTTTTCCACAAAACACCAGCGGTTCACGTAGTGAATCTTACAGTTCTAACTTGCCAACCGTGGTCTGTATGGAATTGTTCAATAAAGGGCCCAAAATTAAGATAACATAGATGGGAGAGGTCTCTATGAATAGGAATTCCTAAGTATTTGATACCCTGTGAGGGCCAGGCAAAGGGAAAGTTGGACTGGATGGAATCCTATATGGATTTGGGGAGGGAGACATCGAGGGCCTCAGACTTCGCTGCATTGATTTTAAAATTTTACCATGTAACAAAGTGATCTATTTCAGCCATAACAGCATGGATGGATATATGTGATTGAGTGATATATACTAGGACATCATCAGCAAATAGAGAGCACTTGTACTCGGTGCCTCCCACCTCAATCCACCTAATATTGGGGTTATGGCGAATTGATGAGAGCAGGTGCTCCGTCACTAGGATGTATAAGAGAGGGGACAGAGGACATCCCTGCCTTGTCCCATTGGTGATTGTGAAAGGTGAAGAAAATGTTCTGACGCACCCCCTGGGCCTTGGGACACCTGGAGCCGGACCCTTTTTGGTGGATGCTGGTGGTTGTAGTCTTCGTGGCGGCGACCCGGTTCCGTGGCTCAGGGAGGTCAAACCAGTGGCGGAACTATTTATGTGGTTTTGATGTTTAAATGTCCGACTACGCCACCCGTGGATTGCGGTCAGAGTGAACCGCCGCTACAGGGCAGACCGCTGAGGCTGGTGTTGTGGGTGCAGCAGAGCATAGCATAACTCCCCACGGGAGGAGTATAGCCTCAGGGCAGTGTATGCGGAGGATGGGGGTGATGGTGCAGGGCAGCAGCAGTAACGACACGGAGTCAGTGATGCAGTCCAGGGCCTTTACTCACAGTTCTTATTATCCAGACCACGTCTGCAGGTAACGGCTGCCCACGTCGTACTCTGCTCACCAGGTGAGGGGCTCAGACAACTCCCAGATAACTTTGGAGCACTTCACAGGACCCCCTTTGTGTGTCCTTTGTCTGGCCTTTCTTACCAACACTTCTGTCCGGCTGCCTCGGGCCTCCTCTTGGTAAACTTGGCGCCAGTTTCCCTGACCCTATGTGGTGCCTTCCTAGCGGGTGTAGCGAGGGGCTGCGCCACATAAAATGTCAGAGCCTCCGGTTTCTAGCTGAGGGTCGTTTCCTGCCTCCACTAGTTCGGGGACCGGTCTCCCCCTTTGGCCTGACCCCTCCACGCAGGTGGATTCGGGCGTGCGGTGGCGACTCACCCGTCCGCACCCCTGGGATCCCTTCATTCCTCGTTCCTGGAGCCTTCTCCGCTCCTCTTCCTTCCTTCTCCCTCTTCCAGGCCTGGGCCTCTGTTACTAGGCCCGCCTCCGGAGCAGAGCTCATGCAGAGCCCCTGCTCCCTGCCACTTCTGCTCAGACTTCTCTGCACTGAACTAAGATGGTGCCCACCTTTTATACTCCCTTCTCAATGCACCCAGGAACTGCTTCCTCCCTGCTCCTGCACTACAGGGTTCCCCTTCCTCAGTGTTCCCTCCCCCCACTCCAGCCAGGGACAGGGACTGTCGTGCCCATCTCAGGGGCATATTGGTCGCCCTGCCCCACGGCAATGTGGTGTAATGCATGCAGGTGTCGGGTCCTGATCCACACTCCATCCTTACCTGAGAGTGAGATATCACACCTCTGGGTGAGGTGCAATACGTCTGTAGCAACCGAGCCCTCAGGGTGCTACAGTTCCATTTATCTTCAGCCTAGGTGACGTATTGCGATACAGGGCCGTGATTTTGGCTATAAAAGGGTCCCCTAGACCCCTACCCCAAGCTTTTTAAGAGAATCATATATGGCGTGCCAGGAGACTCTATGGAATGCTTTCTCAGCATCCAACGAGAGTATCTAATTACAAATTTTTAACTGCATCTAGCCCAGGAAATACTTTGTGCCTAGTAGCAGTGTCTGCTAGTCAGCGGATTATCCCGGCTGTTAAGCAAGCTACACCACCTGTAGTTTAGACACTTAATTTTTTCAAAGGAAATGCTTCGGGACCATGGGATACTCAGTGAAGAGCATCAGGATTCACCCCAAGGCATAGGGGCCTGGACTGGCAGTAGGATGCCTTGCGGTGGACAGCCGAGCTCGATCCTTTTAAAAGCTTTTTAACTGCAGCAGCTTTAGTGGACGCTACTGGAGCTGGAATTACGCGGCTGCTGGCATGAGACTTGCCCTCCAATAGATCCTTGTAAATGGATTTAAAGTGTATTCATTCAAATTAGAGAGACAATTTAAATTAAAAAGCTTAGAGCTGCCTCCACCACAGGGGGGCTCGCTCGACCCACCAGCGGACAGGCACCAGTATTGGGAGAGGGGGGCTGGCCATCAGGGTTCACCGCGGCTCTGGCACAAACCCGGCGACACGGAGGTGGCACGGGCAGGAGCGGACTGGCCGTGTCGGCTTCTCACTTTTTGGATTTTAGAAGGGCATGACATGCCTATATCTGTGTCTCCCCCTCCTTTTACTCCTCCACCTCTTTTATTTTCGCATGACTATATGTACTTGTCACTTTTCCATGTGTTAGTTGTGTCTTCTGAGCAGTTTGTCAGCTTTTGGACACCTTTGAAGGTGTTTTCTATGTGTTTCTATGTGTTTTTGTTTGCCTGCCATTGGTTTTAACGGTGTTCGAAGGTGTTCGACGAACAGTTCGACGAACAGTTCGGCGAACACACGGGTGTTCGACGAACCGAACCGAACTCGAACACTACGGGGGTGGCTCAACACTATTCCTAAGTATTTGATACCCTGTGAGGGCCAGGCAAAGGGAAAGTTGGACTGGATGGAATCCTATATGGATTTGGGGAGGGAGACATCGAGGGCCTCAGACCTCGCTGCATTGATTTTAAAATTTGACCATGTAACAAAGTGATCTATTTCAGCCATAACAGCATGGATGGATATATGTGATTGAGTGATATATACTAGGACATCATCAGCAAATAGAGAGCACTTGTACTCGGTGCCTCCCACCTCAATCCACCTAATATTGGGGTTATGGCGAATTGATGAGAGCAGGTGCTCCGTCACTAGGATGTATAAGAGAGGGGACAGAGAACATCCCTGCCTTGTCCCATTGGTGATTGTGAAAGGTGATGAAAATGTTCTGACGCGCCCCCTGGGCCTTGGGACACCCGGAGCCGGACCCTTTTTGGTGGATGCTGGTGGTTGTAGTCTCCGTGGCGGCAACCCGGTTCCGTGGCTCAGGGCGGTCAAACCAGTGGCGGAACTATTTATGTGGTTTTGATGTTTAAATGTCCGACTACGCCACCCGTGGATTGCGGTCAGAGTGAACCGCCGTTCCAGGGCAGACCGCTGAGGCTGGTGTTGTGGATGCAGCAGAGCGTAGCATAACTCCCCACGGGAGGAGTATAGCGTCAGGGCAGTGTATGCGGAGGATGGGGGTGATGGTGCAGGGCAGCAGCAGTAATGACACGGAGTCAGTGATGCAGTCCAGGGCCTTTACTCACAGTTCTTATTATCCAGACCACGTCTGCAGGTAACGGCTGCCCACGTCGTACTGTGCTCACCAGGTGAGGGGCTCAGACAACTCCCAGATAACTTTGGAGTGCTTCACAGGACCCCCTTTGTGTGTCCTTTGTCTGGCCTTTCTTACCAACCCTTCTGTCCGGCTGCCTCGGGCCTCCTCTTGGTAAACTTGGCGCCAGTTTCCCTGACCCTATGTGGTGCCTTCCTAGCGGGTGTAGCGAGGGGCTGCGCCACATAAAATGTCACAGCCTCCTGTTTCTAGCTGAGGGTCGTTTCCTGCCTCCACTAGTTTCGGGGATCGGTCTCCCCCTTTGGCCTGACCCCTCCACGCAGGTGGATTCGGGCGTGCGGTGGCGACTCGCCCGTCCGCATCCCTGAGATCCCTTCGTTCCTCGTTCCTGGAGCCTTCTCTGCTCCTCTTCCTTCCTTCTCCCTCTTCCAGGCCTGGGCCTCTGTTACTAGGCCCGCCTCCGGAGCAGAGCTCATGCAGAGCCCCTGCTCCCTGCCACTTCTGCTCAGACTTCTCTGCACTGAACTAAGATGGTGCCCACCTTTTATACTCCCTTCTCAATGCACCCAGGAACTGCTTCCTCCCTGCTCCTGCACTACAGGGTTCCCCTTCCTCAGTGTTCCCTCCCCCCACTCCAGCCAGGGACAGGGACTGTCGTGCCCATCTCAGGGGCATATTGGTCGCCCTGCCCCACGGCAATGTGGTGTAATGCATGCAGGTGTCGGGTCCTGATCCACACTACATCCTTACCTGAGAGTGAGATATCACACCTCTGGGTGAGGTGCAATACCTCTGTAGCAACCGAGCCCTCAGGGTGCTACAGTTCCATTTATCTTCAGCCTAGGTGACGTATTGCGATACAGGGCTGTGATTTTGGCTATAAAAGGGTCCCCTAGACCCCTACCCCAAGCTTTTTAAGAGAATCATATATGGCGTGCCAGGAGACTCTATGGAATGCTTTCTCAGCATCCAACGAGAGTATCTAATTACAAATTTTTAACTGCATCTAGCCCAGGAAATACTTTGTGCCTAGTAGCAGTGTCTGCTAGTCAGCGGATTATCCCGGCTGTTAAGCAAGCTACACCACCTGTAGTTTAGACACTTAATTTTTTCAAAGGAAATGCTTCGGGACCATGGGATACTCAGTGAAGAGCTTCAGGATTCACCCCAAGGCATAGGGGCCTGGACTGGCAGTAGGATGCCTTGCGGTGGACAGCCGAGCTCGATCCTTATAAAAGCTTTTTAACTGCAGCAGCTTTAGTGGACGCTACTGGAGCTGGAATTACGCGGCTGCTGGCATGAGACTTGCCCTCCAATAGATCCTTGTAAATGGATTTAAAGTGTATTCATTCAAATTAGAGAGACAATTTAAATTAAAAAGCTTAGAGCTGCCTCCACCACAGGGGGGCTCGCTCGACCCACCAGCGGACAGGCACCAGTATTGGGAGAGGGGGGCTGGCCATCAGGGTTCACCGCGGCTCTGGCACAAACCCGGCGACACGGAGGTGGCACGGGCAGGAGCGGACTGGCCGTGTCGGCTTCTCACTTTTTGGATTTTAGAAGGGCATGACATGCCTATATCTGTGTCTCCCCCTCCTTTTACTCCTCCACCTCTTTTATTTTCGCATGACTATATGTACTTGTCACTTTTCCATGTGTTAGTTGTGTCTTCTGAGCAGTTTGTCAGCTTTTGGACACCTTTGAAGGTGTTTTCTATGTGTTTCTATGTGTTTTTGTTTGCCTGCCATTGGTTTTAACGGTGTTCGAAGGTGTTCGACGAACAGTTCGACGAACAGTTCGGCGAACACACGGGTGTTCGACGAACCGAACCGAACTCGAACACTACGGGGGTGGCTCAACACTATTCCTAAGTATTTGATACCCTGTGAGGGCCAGGCAAAGGGAAAGTTGGACTGGATGGAATCCTATATGGATTTGGGGAGGGAGACATCGAGGGCCTCAGACCTCGCTGCATTGATTTTAAAATTTGACCATGTAACAAAGTGATCTATTTCAGCCATAACAGCATGGATGGATATATGTGATTGAGTGATATATACTAGGACATCATCAGCAAATAGAGAGCACTTGTACTCGGTGCCTCCCACCTCAATCCACCTAATATTGGGGTTATGGCGAATTGATGAGAGCAGGTGCTCCGTCACTAGGATGTATAAGAGAGGGGACAGAGAACATCCCTGCCTTGTCCCATTGGTGATTGTGAAAGGTGATGAAAATGTTCTGACGCGCCCCCTGGGCCTTGGGACACCCGGAGCCGGACCCTTTTTGGTGGATGCTGGTGGTTGTAGTCTCCGTGGCGGCAACCCGGTTCCGTGGCTCAGGGCGGTCAAACCAGTGGCGGAACTATTTATGTGGTTTTGATGTTTAAATGTCCGACTACGCCACCCGTGGATTGCGGTCAGAGTGAACCGCCGTTCCAGGGCAGACCGCTGAGGCTGGTGTTGTGGATGCAGCAGAGCGTAGCATAACTCCCCACGGGAGGAGTATAGCGTCAGGGCAGTGTATGCGGAGGATGGGGGTGATGGTGCAGGGCAGCAGCAGTAATGACACGGAGTCAGTGATGCAGTCCAGGGCCTTTACTCACAGTTCTTATTATCCAGACCACGTCTGCAGGTAACGGCTGCCCACGTCGTACTGTGCTCACCAGGTGAGGGGCTCAGACAACTCCCAGATAACTTTGGAGTGCTTCACAGGACCCCCTTTGTGTGTCCTTTGTCTGGCCTTTCTTACCAACCCTTCTGTCCGGCTGCCTCGGGCCTCCTCTTGGTAAACTTGGCGCCAGTTTCCCTGACCCTATGTGGTGCCTTCCTAGCGGGTGTAGCGAGGGGCTGCGCCACATAAAATGTCACAGCCTCCTGTTTCTAGCTGAGGGTCGTTTCCTGCCTCCACTAGTTTCGGGGACCGGTCTCCCCCTTTGGCCTGACCCCTCCACGCAGGTGGATTCGGGCGTGCGGTGGCGACTCGCCCGTCCGCATCCCTGAGATCCCTTCGTTCCTCGTTCCTGGAGCCTTCTCTGCTCCTCTTCCTTCCTTCTCCCTCTTCCAGGCCTGGGCCTCTGTTACTAGGCCCGCCTCCGGAGCAGAGCTCATGCAGAGCCCCTGCTCCCTGCCACTTCTGCTCAGACTTCTCTGCACTGAACTAAGATGGTGCCCACCTTTTATACTCCCTTCTCAATGCACCCAGGAACTGCTTCCTCCCTGCTCCTGCACTACAGGGTTCCCCTTCCTCAGTGTTCCCTCCCCCCACTCCAGCCAGGGACAGGGACTGTCGTGCCCATCTCAGGGGCATATTGGTCGCCCTGCCCCACGGCAATGTGGTGTAATGCATGCAGGTGTCGGGTCCTGATCCACACTACATCCTTACCTGAGAGTGAGATATCACACCTCTGGGTGAGGTGCAATACCTCTGTAGCAACCGAGCCCTCAGGGTGCTACAGTTCCATTTATCTTCAGCCTAGGTGACGTATTGCGATACAGGGCTGTGATTTTGGCTATAAAAGGGTCCCCTAGACCCCTACCCCAAGCTTTTTAAGAGAATCATATATGGCGTGCCAGGAGACTCTATGGAATGCTTTCTCAGCATCCAACGAGAGTATCTAATTACAAATTTTTAACTGCATCTAGCCCAGGAAATACTTTGTGCCTAGTAGCAGGGTCTGCTAGTCAGCGGATTATCCCGGCTGTTAAGCAAGCTACACCACCTGTAGTTTGGACACTTCATTTTTTCAAAGGAAATGCTTCGGGACCACGGGATACTCAGTGAAGAGCATCAGGAGGCACCCCAATGCATAGGGGCTGGGACTGGCAGTAGGATGCCTTGCGGTGGACAGCCGAGCTCGATCCTTATAAAAGCTTTTTAACTGCAGCAGCTTTAGTGGACGCTACTGGAGCTGGAATTACGCGGCTGCTGGCATGAGACTTGCCCTCCAATAGATCCTTGTAAATGGATTTAAAGTGTATTTATTCAAATTAGAGAGACAATTTAAATTAAAAAGCTTAGAGCTGCCTCCACCACAGGGGGGCTCGCTCGACCCACCAGCGGACAGGCACCAGTATTGGGAGAGGGGGGCTGGCCGTCAGGGTTCACCGCGGCTCTGGCACAAACCCGGCGACACGGAGGTGGCACGGGCAGGATCGGACTGAACGTGTCGGCTTCTCACTTTTTGGATTTTAGAAGGGCATGACATGCCTATATCTGTGTCTCCCCCTCCTTTTACTCCTCCACCTCTTTTCTTTTCGCATGACTATATGTACTTGTCACTTTTCCATGTGTTAGTTGTGTCTTCTGAGCAGTTTGTCAGCTTTTGGACACCTTTGAAGGTGTTTTCTATGTGTTTCTATGTGTTTTTGTTTGCCTGCCATTGATTTTAACGGTGTTCGAAGGTGTTCGACGAACAGTTCGACGAACAGTTCGGCGAACACACGGGTGTTCGACGAACCGAACCAAACTCGAACACTACGGGGGTGGCTCAACACTAGTCCCTAGCCACATTCACCTGTCCACGTGTTTGTGGTTAGGCGGTCCTTCCCAGTAAGTGCACTGGGAATGGCACGGGTAATGTTGTGGGACCCATGCTTGTGGAAGGCGGAGATGACTCCGGGAGAAACAGTGGTGGCTGGGGACTGAGTATGGACACCCGGCCTCCGCCGGCATGAGGTTATGAAAAGCTTCCACCTCCACGAGCCTAAAAGGCCACATTTCAAGTGCAAGCAGCTGTCAAAAATTTGGCAGTATAGTATTGCAGCCTGTTGGGTGGGTGGGTGGCTGGATGCATACTTGCGCTTGCATTCCAAGGAATGGGGTAGGTACAACTGATAGCTGCACTGGGACAAGGATGTGGACGGTGATTGTTACAAGTCTGCAACGACAGGTGCATGGCGGGAGGCATCTTCGCATGCGCCAAGGATCACTTATGATGGGCACACTTTTAAGCAGTGACCTGGGAGTCAGAAATGCTTCCAGACGTCTTCCCCATGCTGTTCCCATGTCTTTCCAGCACTGTATGCATGTGTCTGATGATGTGTCACACACCACATGGCCAGATAAGGTTGTAAAATGTTAAAATGACATTTCCCAGTGAATGCATTTGTCTTTGTTGAAAGCAATGCAAAAGTGCAAAAACGCATCAAAAACGCTACGTGCGAACATAGCCCAAAGTGTGGAGGAGTATTTTTGTTTTTGGTTATTTATTTTGCTTTATATACAGTACAGACCAAAAGTTTGGACACACCTTCTCATTTAAAGATTTTTCTGTATTTTCATGACTATGAAATTTGTACATTAACACTGAAGGCATCAAAACTATGAATTAACACATGTGGAATTATATACTTAGCAAAAAAGTGTGAAACAACTGAAAATATGTCTTATATTCTAGGTTCTTCAAAGTAGCCACCTTTTGCTTTGATGACTGCTTTGCACACTCTTGGCATTCTCTTGATGAGTTTCAAGAGGCAGTCACCGGAAATGGTTTTCACATCACAGTTGAGCCCTGTCATGTTTAATAAGTGGGATTTCTTGCCTTATAAATGGAGTTGGGACCATCAGTTGTGTTGTGTAGAAGTCTGGTGGATACACAGCTGATAGTCCTACTGAATAGACTGTTAGAATTTGTATTATGGCAAGAAAAAAGCAGCTAAGTAAAGAAAAATGAGTGGCCATCATTACTTTAAGAAATGAAGGTCAGTCAGTGCGAAAAATTGGGAAAACTTTGAAAGTGTCCCCAAGTGCAGTTGCAAAAACCATCAAACGCTACTAAGAAACTGGCTCACATGAGGACCGCCCCAGGAAAGGAAGACCAAGAGTCACCTCTGCTTCTGAGGATAAGCTTATCCGAGCCACCAGCCTCAGAAATCGCAGGTTAACAGCAGCTCAGATTAGAGACCAGGTCAATGCCACACAGAGTTCTAGCAGCAGACACATCTCTTCAACAACTGTTAAGAGGAGACTTTGAGCAGCAGGCCTTCATGGTAAAATAGCTGCTAGGAAACCACTAGTAAGGACAGGCAACAAGCAGAAGAGACTTGTTTGGGCTAAAGAACACAAGGAATGGACATTAGACCAGTGGAAATCTGTGCTTTGGTCTGATGAGTCCAAATTTGAGATATTTGGTTCCAACCACCGTGTCGTTGTGCGACGCAGAAAAGGTGAACAGATGGACTCTACATGCCTGGTTCTCACCGTGAAGCATGGAGGAGGAGGTGTGATGGTGTGGGGGTGCTTTGCTGGTGACACTGTTGGGGATTTATTCAAAATTGAAGGCATGCTGAAGCAGCATGGCTACCACAGCATCTTGCAGCGGCATGCTATTCCATCTGGTTTGCGTTTAGTTGGACCATCATTTATTTTTCAACAGGACAATGACCCCAAACACACCTCCAGGCTGTGTAAGGGCTATTTGACCAAGAAGGAGAGTGATGGTGTGCTACGCCAGATGACCTGGCCTCCACAGTCACCAGACCTGAATCCAATCAAGATGGTTTGGGGTGAGCTGGACCGCAGAGTGAAGGCAAAAGGGCCAACAAGTGCTAAGCATCTCTGGAACTCCTTCAAGATTGTTGGAAGACCATTTCGGGTGACTACCTCTTGAAGCTCATCAAGAGAATGCCAAGAGTGTGCAAAGCTGTCATCAAAGCAAAAGGTGGCTACTTTGAAGAACCTAGAATATAAGACATATTTTCAGTTGTTTCACACTTTTTTTGTTAAGTATATAATTCCACATGTGTTAATTCATAGTTTTGATGTCTTCAGTGTGAATGTTACAATTTTCATAGTCATGAAAATACAGAAAAATCTTTAAATGAGAAGGTGTGTCCAAACTTTTGGTCTGTACTGTACATTGTACATGTCATGGAAAGGATGTTCCTTAACATATTTCCCAGAAAAATCCATTTTGGTTTAGTTTTGGTATGTTTTATTGTGAGTCCGTAAAAGTGGCGTAATACCTGTGACAACGTTGTTGACAGCAGTGACCTGGGAGTCAAAAATGCTTCCAGGGGTCTTCCCCATGCTGTTCCCATGTCATTTGAGCACTGTTCCCATCGATTTGGGCAATTTTTAGACCTCCTGCTGACCGCCGGGGGGAGCCGCCTGATAAATGCTTGAGTTTCCCATAGACTTACATTGGGCTCATTGCTCCGGTCGAGCACCCGAGTATTCCAATTTGCTCGACCCGAGCAACGAGTACCCGAGCATTTTAGTGCTCGAGCTTTAAGTTTTCGTCGCTCCATGAACATGATTTGCAACTGTTTGACAGATTTAATACATGTGAGGAATGCTGGAAAAGCAGGCATTCCTCACAAGTATTAAATCTGTCAAACAGTTGCAAATCATGTTCACGGAGCGATGAAAACTTAAAGCCCGAGCACACTATAAATACTCGGTGCTCTGCCGAGTATACTCGGCGAAAGGGTTAACAAAACATACTCGCTCATCACTAATCCAGTCCCCTTCTGAGCTACTTTTGAGTATACCAGAATGTTGACCCAATTTTTGCATCATTTTGCGAAATATGTGACTTTTGACATCAAGGAGTTGCAAAAACAGTTCAAGACAGAAAAAATATGATTTTTGTCTTTATGCTAATTCATGAATCACGTGCGTCCTTTTAAATAATTTGATACTAAAAAACGTCAACTAATACCACATAATAAAAAAAGGAAAGAAATTTAACCCTTTCACCCCGATGCGTGTTTTCACCTTCCTGACCATTTTTTTAAATTCTGACCACTGTCACTTTATGAGGTAATAACTCTGGAACGCTTCAACATATCCCGGTGATTCTGAGAATGTTTTTTCATGACATATTGTACTTCATGATAGTGGTAAAATTTATTTGATATGACTTACGTTTATTTGTGAAAAAATCGGAAATTTGGTGAAAATTTTGAAAATTTCTAAATTTTAGTCTTTATGCCCTTAAATCAGAGAGATATGTCACTCAAATAGTTAATAAATAACACTTCCCACATGTCTACTTTACATCAACACAATTTCGGAACGAACATTTTTTTTCGTTAGGAAGTCATAAGTGTTAAAAGTTGACCAGCGATTTCTCATTTTTCCAGCAAAATTTGCAAAACCATATTTTTTAGGGACCACATCACATTTGAAGTGACTTTGAGGGGTCTATATGACAGAAAATACCCAAAATTGACATCATTCTAAAAACTGCACCCCTCAAGGTGCTCAAAACCACATTCAAGAAGTTTTATTAACCCTTCAGGAGTTTTTGGAACGTGGAAGGAAAAAATAAACATTTAACTTTTTTTTACAAAAATGTTACTTTAGACCCAATTTTTTTACTTTCACAAGAGTAACAGGAGAAAATGGACCCCAAAATTTGTAGTGCAACTTCTCCTAAGCATATCGATACCCCATATGTGGGGGAAAACCACTGTTTGGGCTTGAAAAGGAATGAACGCCATTTGACTTTTTGAATGTAAAATTTGCTGGCATAATTAATGCGTGCCATGTCGCATTTGGAGGGCTGCTGATGTGCCTAAACAGTGGAAACCCCCCACAAGTGACACCATTTTGGAAACTCGACCCCTCAGGGAACTTATCTAGATGAGTGGTGAGCACTTTCAACCCCTAGTTGCTTCACAGAAGTTTATAACGTTGAGCCATGAAAATAAAGAAATCACATTTTTCCACAAAAATGTTTTTTTCAGCCCCAAATTTGCATTTTCACTTGGGTAACAGGAAAAATTGCACCATATAATTTGTTGTGCAATTTCTCCTGAGTACGCAGATACCTAATATGTGGAGGAAGACTACTCTTTGGGTGCTCAGAAGGGCTTGGAACTAAAGGAGCGCCATTTGACTTTTCGAATGTAAAATTTGCTGGAATAATTAGCGGACGCTATGTCGCATTTGGAGAGCCCCTAATGTGCCTAAACAGTGGAAGCCCCCCACAAGTGACACCATTTTGGAAACTAGACCTCTCAGGGAACTTATCTATATGTGTGGTGAGCACCTTGAACCCCCAGGTGCTTCACAGAAGTTTAGAACATTGAGCCGTAAAAATAAAATTTGAAAATTTTTCCCACAATGTTTTTCAGCCCCTAATTTTTTTTATGCCGTTCCGCGTGTGGTAAAATTGATAAGGCAGCTTTATTCTTCGGGTTGGTGCAATTACAGTGATACCACATTTATTTTATCTTCTTTATGATTTAGTGCTTTTACACAATAAAAACTACCGTATTTTTCGGACTATAAGACGCACTTTTTTCTTCCAAAATTTTGGAGGAAAGTGTGGGGGGGTGCGTCTTATAGTGTGAATACTATCTCCCTGTATATACTGTGGTTCTGCGTGGTAGGAGGTCTGGGTGAGCAGCAGCGGGGCACAGGAGGCAGCAGCCGACTGCTGCAGCCTGCGCTGTGCCCGCTACTAAAGAAAATGAATATTCCCTGCTCCCCATGCAGGGAATATTCATTTTCCTTAATAGCCAGCACACTGTACCGCAGCGTGGCTCCGGCAGCAGCTCTGCGGTCTGTGTGCCTGCTATTAAAGCTCATGAATATTCACTACAACCAACTCCCATGGGTTGTAGTGAATATCCATGGTCTTTAATAGCAGGCACACTGACCGCAGAGCGGCAGCAAGAGCAGCGCTGTGGTACAGTGTGCGCGCTCTCACACTGTGTGAGGGCGCATGGCAGGAATGCCATGTGCACCCTGCCATGCGCGGCTCACGCAGTGAGAGTGTCAGCAGCAGAGCGGGACAGTGCTGGAGGAGAGAGGAGGTGAGTATGATTGTTTATTTTTTTTTTTGGGCGGCAGGATGGGGGCTCAAGGGGTGCCAACCATACCAGGATGGGGATTCAAGGGGTGCCAAGCATACCAGGATGGGGGCTCAAGGGGTGCCAAGCATACCAGGATGGAGGCTCAAGGGGTGTCATGCATACCAGAATGGGCGCTCAAGGGGTGCCAAGCATACCAGGATGGGGGCTCAAGAGGTGCCATACATACCAGGATGGGGGCTCAAGGGGTGCCATACATACCAGGATGGGTGATCAAGGGGCGCCATACATACCAAGATGGGGATCAGGGGTTTGCCATGCATACCATGATGGGGGAATCAAGGGGTGCCATGCATACCAGGATGGGGATGAGGGGGGCCATACATACCAGGATGTGTGATCAAGGGGCGCCATGCATACCTGGATGGGGGCTCAAGGGGTGCCATACATACCAGAATGGGGGATCAAGAGGTGCCATGCACACCAGGATGGGTGATCAAGGGGTGCCATGCATACTAGGATGAGTGATCAAGGGGTGCCATGAATACCAGGATGGGGGATCAAGGAGTGCCATGCATTCCATGATGGGGATGAGGGCCACGTATACCAAGATGGGATGGGGGCCACGTATACCAGGAAGGAGGGGCCATGCATACCAGGATGGAGGATATTAACAGAATTGGGGGACATTACCCCAATACCAGTGTCAGCAGCACACTCCCTCCCAGTGATACCACATTTATTTTATTTTCTTTATGATTTAGTGCTTTTACACAATAAAAACTACCGTATTTTTCGGACTATAAGACGCACTTTTTTCTTCCAAAATTTTGGAGGAAAGTGGGGGGGTGCGTCTTATAGTGTGAATACTATCTCCCTGTATATACTGTGGTTCTGCGTGGTAGGAGGTCTGGGTGAGCAGCAGCGGGGCACAGGAGGCAGCAGCCGACTGCTGCAGCCTGCGCTGTGCCCGCTACTAAAGAAAATGAATATTCCCTGCTCCCCATGCAGGGAATATTCATTTTCCTTAATAGCCAGCACACTGTACCGCAGCGTGGCTCCGGCTGCAGCTCTGCGGTCTGTGTGCCTGCTATTAAAGCTCATGAATATTCACTACAACCAACTCCCATGGGTTGTAGTGAATATCCATGGTCTTTAATAGCAGGCACACTGACCGCAGAGCGGCAGCAAGAGCAGCGCTGTGGTACAGTGTGCGCGCTCTCACACTGTGTGAGGGCGCATGGCAGGAATGCCATGTGCACCCTGCCATGCGCGGCTCACGCAGTGAGAGTGTCAGCAGCAGAGCGGGACAGTGCTGGAGGAGAGAGGAGGTGAGTATGATTGTTTATTTTTTTTTTTGGGCGGCAGGATGGGGGCTCAAGGGGTGCCATACATACCAGAATGGGGGATCAAGAGGTGCCATGCACACCAGGATGGGTGATCAAGGGGTGCCATGCATACTAGGATGAGTGATCAAGGGGTGCCATGAATACCAGGATGGGGGATCAAGGAGTGCCATGCATTCCATGATGGGGATGAGGGCCACGTATACCAAGATGGGATGGGGGCCACGTATACCAGGAAGGAGGGGCCATGCATACCAGGATGGAGGATATTAACAGAATTGGGGGACATTACCCCAATACCAGTGTCAGCAGCACACTCCCTCCCAGTGATACCACATTTATTTTATTTTCTTTATGATTTAGTGCTTTTACACAATAAAAACTACCGTATTTTTCGGACTATAAGACGCACTTTTTTCTTCCAAAATTTTGGAGGAAAGTGGGGGGGTGCGTCTTATAGTGTGAATACTATCTCCCTGTATATACTGTGGTTCTGCGTGGTAGGAGGTCTGGGTGAGCAGCAGCGGGGCACAGGAGGCAGCAGCCGACTGCTGCAGCCTGCGCTGTGCCCGCTACTAAAGAAAATGAATATTCCCTGCTCCCCATGCAGGGAATATTCATTTTCCTTAATAGCCAGCACACTGTACCGCAGCGTGGCTCCGGCTGCAGCTCTGCGGTCTGTGTGCCTGCTATTAAAGCTCATGAATATTCACTACAACCAACTCCCATGGGTTGTAGTGAATATCCATGGTCTTTAATAGCAGGCACACTGACCGCAGAGCGGCAGCAAGAGCAGTGCTGTGGTGCAGTGTGCGTGCTCTCACACTGTGTGAGGGCGCATGGCAGGAATGCCATGTGCACCCTGCCATGCGCGGCTCACACAGTGAGAGTGTCAGCAGCAGAGCGGGACAGTGCTGGAGGAGAGAGGAGGTGAGTATGATTGTTTATTTTTTTTTTTGGGCGGCAGGATGGGGGCTCAAGGGGTGCCAACCATACCAGGATGGGGGTTTAAGGGGTGCCAAGCATACCAGGATGGGGGCTCAAGGGGTGCCAAGCATACCAGGATGGGGGCTCAAGGGGTGCCAAGCATACCAGGATGGGGGCTCAAGGGGTGTCATGCATACCAGAATGGGCGCTCAAGGAGTGCCAAGCATACCAGGATGGGGGCTCAAGAGATGCCATACATACCAGGATGGGGGCTCAAGGGGTGCCATACATACCAGGATGGGTGATCAAGGGGTGCCATACATACCAGGATGGGGATCAGGGATTTGCCATGCATACCATGATGGGGGAATCAAGGGGTGCCATGCATACCAGGATGGGGATGAGGGGTGCCATACATACCAGGATGTGTGATCAAGGGGCGCCATGCATACCTGGATGGGGGCTCAAGGGGTGCCATACATACCAGAATGGGGGATCAAGAGGTGCCATGCATACCAGGATGGGTGATCAAGGGGTGCCATGCATACTAGGATGAGTGATCAAGGGGTGCCATGAATACCTGGATGGGGGATCAAGGGGTGCCATGCATTCCAGGATGGGGATGAGGGCCACGTATACCAAGATGGGATGGGGGCCACGTATACCAGGAAGGAGGGGCCATACATACCAGGATGGAGGATATTAACAGAATTGGGGGACATTACCCCAATACCAGTGTCAGCAGCACACTCCCTCCCCTATAACAGGGCATCATGACCACATTGTTTGCTTAAATATTTTTTCCCTATTTTCCTTCTCTAAAACCTAGGTGCGTCTTATGGTCCGCTGCGTCTTATAGTTTGCAAAATACGGTATTTTATAGAAAAAATAATTATTTTGGCATTGCTTTATTCTGAGAGCTGTAACTTTTTTATTTTTCTGCTGACAGAGCTGTATGGCGGCATGTTTTTTGAGGGACATGATGACGTTTTCAGTGGTACCATATTTATTTAGAAGTGTCTTTTTGATCGCGTTTTATGCCACTTTTTGTTCAGCGGCATGATGATAAAGGATCATTTTTGCCTTGTTTTTTACGGTACTCATTGAAGGGGTTAACTAGTGGAACAATTTTATAGGTCAGGTCGTTACGGAGGCGGCAATACCAAATATGTGTACTTTTTTTTTTTACACAGATAAATATATTTATTGGATTAATATTTTTCTTTTTTTCTTCTTTATTTTGTGACTTTTAAAAAAAATATTTTTAGAATTTTTAGGAACTTTTTTTAAAACTTTTTTACATTGTCCTAGGGTGGGACATCATTATCAAACTGTCAGATCGCTGATCTGATGCTCTGCAATGCATCTGCACTGCAGAGCATCAGAGCAGTGTCTGACAGGCAGGAAGGAGGCGTCTCAGCTCCTGCTCTCTGAACTGGCGCTGAGTGGCCACCTTCCTGCAGGACCCTGAAGAACCCCGCGGCCATCTTGGGATCGCAGGTAACTATAGAGACCATCAACACAACTCGATCACATTTTGTTGTGTTGATGGGATCACAGAAGGAGCCCACTCCCTCTGTGATGTCCTGCAATGTCGCTGTCACTATGGACAGCGGCATCAGAGGGGTTAAACACCCACAATCGGTGCTATCACCGATCGTGGGCGGTGCTGCGGGGTGTCAGCTCCCACACAGAGCTGACACCCACATGTGATTGCGGCAGCGCTCAGCGTGAGCCCGTCCGATCACTGCGCCGTACATGTATTAATTAGGGTCTATGATTTAAATACACAGCTTGTAGAGATATTTTTAAATGCCTCCTTGACAAGGCATTACCTCTATAATATGTCATGCTCAGTATTTGTATCTATCTATCTATCTATCTATCTATCTATCTATCTATCTATCTATATGTAGCATAGAAAGAAGGCAGCCAAGGCTTGAGAAAGGTCCTGTGAACCAAAACGTTGCCATTTGGGCTTAATGAAGTCGACCCTTTTTTTCAATTTTGCATTTTGAATTGAAGTGCTGCCTTCTTTCTATGCTACATATTATGGAACAAATTGAACACTTGTCTGGAGGCCTGGCACCCCCTGTAAGTAGATGCGAAGTGGTGCTGTTCCACAGCCCCATTGTTTCTATCTATCTATGTATCTATCTATCTATCTGTCTATCTGTCTATGTATCTAACTACAGACAAAAATGAAGGCAGCACTTCCAAAATAGAAAATTTTAAAAATTTAATAGCCCATAGTTATGGCAACGTTTCGGTCCAACTGAGGATCTTCCTCATGGTTTTTTGCACAATAGAGCATGTCACTTCTTTCAACGTTTTTCACCCATTGAAAGTAATGGGTGGTGAAAAAATTATGAAAAAACGCCTAGTGTGAACAGGTTTTGCTGTGTTTTTAGTGAAAAAAAGCAAGTACAGCAGTATGTGAAACACATTTATTTTTGTGATTTTCACAAGTTTACCATCTTGTCTTGGTCACCTGAGATGACAGTTTGGATTAGTACAGTTTCATTAGATTAGTAATGCGTAAACATTGGCCGACCAGGTATTGTTCAATCTCACATCTTGGTCAGCCAATGTTTACTTTTTTACACATCACTAATTTAATTAAACTGTACTAATCCAAACTGTGGCTGACCAAGGTGTGAAATTGAACAATGCCTGAGCATCTCAATGGCAGACCAAAGTGTGAAAGTTATACAGTGTCCTACAAACTCAATGCACTGCCATTGCTGACCTGTGTTCATACTTCTGTGGTGGAAGCAAAGCTGAACTTTGGGATTCTGAAAAACGCACAAAAAACCCCACCAAAATGCACCAAAACCTGCGTTTTTGTTGCAGTTTCTTTCCCGCCAAGAGATCAGGTTTTGCTGCAGAAAAAAAATGCTGAAAAAATGCCTATTGTGAACATAGCCTAAGTGTGTATAATTATTGTACAACTAAACGAAACGTACTTTTTCCCATCTCAATTGTTTATTTTCACCCGTTAAAGTGAGAATAATAACCAAACAACTCAAAATGTACAAAAAATACATTTCTCACATTTAAAAAAATATCATCCAACCTTCCTATCATTAACAGTCATAAGCCTTACATATATGGAGTCTGTCATTTCAGTTTCTTAATCTGTTCATGATCAACTTTTTGGGCAGCACCAACCACAGACTTCCAGACAGTGTTCAGAGAGGTGACTGTTTTCCTTCACCGCAAATCTTTTGTTTAAGAAGGGTCCACAAGTTCTCAATAGACTAGGCACCATGTCCTTTTCCTCCCTCATCATCACCATTTCAGCAGTTTCCGCATCGTCAGACGTATATACTGTTGAATAGTACTATATACTATATGGGGGTCTGTGAGGGCCCTTATTCTGGGTGGGGGGCCCTCATAATAACTAGGTGGTTGTGGGGACCCTCTTACTGAGTAGGGACTGTAGGGGCCCTCATACTGAATAGGGAGTTGTGGGGCCATCATACTGAGTAAGGGCATCATATTGACAGGCCATCATACTGTGTGGGACCATGATTCTGTGTGAGGTTCATGATACTGTGTGTGTGGGGGACTATGGGGATATCATACTATAAATGCATTTTAGGGGCATTATGCTTTGGGTGTATTATACTGTCTAGTGGCACTGTGGCGACATCATACTATGCTGACAGAACTGTGGAGTCATCATACTGTACATGTGGGGTGATAATGTGGGGGGATTAACTGTGGGGATACCATATTTTGTGTGTTTGGATGGGCACACTTTTGGAAGCATCACATTCCATGACATATTCCCTTTAACTCTATTGGCTACTCACAGCAGCATCTCCCAGATTGGGGTTATCTTGTATTTTCTCACAGAGGGACATAAATTCAAAAAACATCACAGAAAAAGAAACAGGCTTACCAAAACCAGATCAGATTACCTCATGATAAAGGTGGGGGCAGCACAGGTGCAAAATACTGATGGAGCAACCAGTCATACACCTACCATTCACAGAGTGGGTTTCTGCCTAGTATTAAAAATGCATGCAGATGAGGCTTGCATAGGGCGCCAGTCACACAGCTATCTTGCAACTCCCTGCATGTTGGACAGTTAGAAGAGCTGTTGTGCAGTAGAAAAATCTAAAAAACTTTAGATCCTTTGTTTTTGGGTCAGCAGGGGTCTCAAAAGTTGGACAATGAACATAACGTTATTGCATATGTTAGCAATATGTGGTTACATTATTTGATATAAATACATCTGTCATGTAAGGGCTTGCAATAATTCAACAACAAAGTTATAATTCACATCTAGTTAATTTTCTGTATGCATATTTTCCCATCTTAAAAGTCAATTTTAAAGTTTTAAGCATTTATTTAAAGAGGTTGTCCACTAGTTCATTGTTGATTACCTATCCTTAGGATGGGTCATCAATGTCTGATCGGTCGGGGTCCTACACATGGCACCTCCGCTGATCAGCTGTGCAGCTGCCGGCCGAAGCTACTCAATTGCGGAGCTGCTCCGTCTTCTGATAATGGCTGTGGTATGGTACTGAACATCTGCCTCCTATTGATTTGAATAGGAGGCGGATGTGTGCTACCCTGCCACGGCCACTACCAGAAGATGGAACAGCTCCGCAATGGAGCAATTCCGTCCGGTGGCCGAGACCGCTGGCACCAAGCACATCTGATTGGTGGAGTTGCCGGGTGTTGGACCCCGACCAATCAGACATTTATGACCTTTCCCAGGGATAGGTCACCAATTATCAAGCAGTAGACAAACTCTTTAAATTGAAGGTATAAAAAGAAAACATAACATAAGAAAGCATAATTTAATTTGTGATTTGAGTAAAACATACTTGTCCAGACTGAAGTTAAACTTCTAGATGAATTATTTCATGTATCCACAAATGAGCTTTATTTAATAATAAATATCATGTTACAATCCAGCTGAATAAGTTTTCAAACAAACATTCGAACATATACCAGAGAAATAAAATCTATCTTGTAGTACTACACCATTATGGAATCTTAAAGTAAGAGCCAGTAACAATGCAATGTTATCAACACATCATTGCAGAAATTAAACAAATACCATCTGTGCATTATAAAGATTTGTTTAGATGTTGGTGTCAGGTAGTCATTCAGTGTTTCTTTATAACTTCTGATGTAGCCTCTATTTTTAATTGTTTCCATAACAAAGTAATGTGATAAATTATTTGTATTCTACATTTCATGCAACATCTGGGTATGCTATGTTATGTATGAAATATCCAATGTTGTTTTTGGTTTGTGGATATTTGGCTTTTGTTCCTCAACAGCAATCATAATATGTGACTATTTTGAGTCTGAGTGACCTGTGAATACTGTTAAACAATTTCCTTAGTGTTTGTTTTTGTTTATTATGGAAATTTCTCTATCATATATAACCAAAAAGTAACAAATTGAGGAAATTTATTAAAATAATTCTATGATAAAAATCTAGTCAAAGAAAACATGATGCAGTTGTCCATTGCAGCCAACAATCTTCAAGCCCTCGTATTCTGAAACAATTTCACTAAAATCAAAAAAGCAACATGATTTGTGGGTAATTCAACTTATTTAGTTTTCCAGAATGAATAAAATACTTTGTGTTTAATGTTTTTTTTCCCATTTTATAAAGTGATGGCACTATCACTAGGATAAGCCAACATTTCATTATCAATGAAAGCCTCCGGAGGCCTGCAATGAGCCTGAGAATGTAGAACTACTGTGCTTAACACTGCATCCATTTATAATTCATTTCTGCACAGCGGACTCTCTGCCACCTGTCTGTGCACGGAACTGCAGTACGGCCCCATTGAATTAAACAAGACAATGCTACATTTTCCTCCAGGTTGGGCAATGTAGTAAAAAAACAGTAATGTTGACAGAGATCTAAGCTAGTACAATTATCTATTCATTTTCATTATTAATAATGTGGGAGGCCCAGAGGTCGAATTCTCACCAATCATAAAGGAATGTCATATCACGGCTGAAAGTCCAAGCTTAGAGTGAACATAGGGCTGCGATTTCTGTACGCAAGTCCTACAGGTCACTGTGCATGCACAGTGATCTCCGGGGCCTGTTCAAGGCGGAAGTACCAGCCTAGAGTAAACAACGGGCCAGGCAGGAATCAGCAAGGATGGCCAGAAAGGTGAGTGGTGAGGTGAGCTGTTTGTTTTTTCCTCTTAACCTATTGCCGGGGGCTTACCTCTTGCTGCTCTTGCTGCTCCCTTCTTGGTGTCCGTGTCTCTATCACGCCACATGTCTGGCGATGAGAGGGGCCGAGAGTGCATTCAGCATGCTTTAGGGCCTACTTGCGACTGAAGGTCCCAGCCTAGAATGAACATTGGACTTCCGGTCACAGGTTGGTCACTGCACATGTGTGGTTAACTCTGGGGCCTGCTCACAGCTGGAAGCCCATTTATAGTGAATTCCGGACCAGAGATGCAATACAATGGACGTATGGAGGACAGAACAGTAGACAGGGAGCAGTGGGAGAAGCCGTAGAGGTGAGAAGAGGGGGAGTGTAAGTATTTTTTTATTTTTTATATCTTACATTTATAATACACTGGGTTCTTAAAGGACCCAAGAGCATAATAAGGGAAATTAAATTTGCAGAAAATGACTTTTCTTTAAATTGAATTTCTTGGTAAAATCTGCGTGAACAGATGAATTTGAATTTCACCTGATCCGCTCATCTCTACATATCACCGATCCAAAATAATTGCCCCAGTAACTTAATAACTGCTTGTGTTTTATATAGCAGCAATCAATACAACAAAAAAAATAATTTATATTAGTTTTTCCAAATAATTATTTCCATACAATAGATTTTATTATATCATTTTATTATATCAGAAAAATGAGGTACAAACAGTACACGACTGAATGTGAAAATACAAAATGCACAATATGTAGCAATAACAATGATAAACACTAGCTCAAGATTATAAGCAGCATGAAAATACTCTCTGAATCCAAATAGAACAAAGCAAAAGCACAAAGATGGAACACATTGTATCATCCAATTGCGCATACAACATGAAAATATTGTACATGCCATGAATCTCATAAAAAGAAGCATAAAGAAAAGAATGGAAGAAGATAAAGAAACGTAGAAAAATAGAAATGAATAATGGAAGAAAAATGATTAATAGTATTAATAGGTTCTCAGAGCGGTCGTAACTAAAGCCGCAAAAAAATCTTCACAATTTCACATCTTTTTTTGCATGAAAACTTTCTACACAATGAGCCCTACCAAAAATTAAAGTATTTGCCGTAAAAATGATTCCTTTGTCTAATTTTACGTGTAAAGGTCACAAATGATTCAATGTGTAAATTGTAAAATATGTGGAAACTAGCACTTCTAGATGTCTGAAACCATCCAGATTTTAAACAGAAATTCATTGAATACCTAAAAATAATGTAACAAATTAAATTCAAAACACTGTTAAAATATTGTACATAATCTTACTTTTCAATCTTTTCCATTTAAATCTATGCTACATTTTATATTCCTTTACATCTGCATTTTCTTTAGAAAATGAATTTGAATAATAGCAATAATTGGTAGTGGAGTTAAAGTTTTCAAAGGTCTAATCTGTACAACCATCAAACCAATGATGACTCACATGCTTCAAGATGCACCTCATTTAATGTAACAGACCTTTCATTTCTCAACTAACAATGAAAGATAATGGATTTTGTCTCAAAATGTATAAAGATGAGCAATGCTCTGAGCCGAGTTGTCAATCAACAGAGAAATCAATGCATTTCTTTCTACATTTTCCATTATAAATACATTTGCAGTTAAGCAACATTTTTATGATTTATTTGTTTCTGTATTTTATGTTCCAGCCAGGGTCTATGGTTTCACATATTGAACACAATGGCCAAAATGATAGTAGGCTGTGACATGACAGTGTCATTTCAAGGAGAGAACTATTTTTTAAATTTTTTTTACTATTATTATTGCTATTATTATGATACAGTCTATTCAAGGTCACCTGAAGCTGCAGAGAAAATGCAGTATTATCATTTATGTCTAAGTACACCAATAAATCTAAGGCTCTCAATTAGAATTCTAAATCCAGAAAGACATATTAAGAATGATTGTTATGTTTGACTTCATACAAAATTAAACATTCTCTTCTTTTACCTGACATAAAACATTTTTTACAGCAATTGAATTTGTTCCATGTACCTAAATAAACATTGACCTTCAATCTGAGTTACGATATTGTTCTCTCTTCAAAAAGAAATAAAAGCAAGTATAACATGACATTACCGTTTTTTTGTTTAATATTATAACTCACTTTATATTTGGCAAACCAACCTGAAAATGTAATATTATAGTTCAGTATTTCTGACTATGTCTTTCCATCCATCAGTTATATTACACTCATGTTATGCCAGTCTCTTTAGAGAACAAAATGGCTTGAATATAATGGTTTTGCATTTCACATAAAATGTGTTGGGACTTTTTTTTTTTAAATAAAAAGTTGGCAATGTTTTTCCAAAGTAAATAAAAAATATATAACAGTGATTTGCAACCAGTGTTTGTTACATCGGATTTGTGGAAGACAAAATTATTCCAATACCCTGAATGGGTTGAGACAGTAAGATTCCCAATTAGCAAGGAGACTCTGAAGAAGGTCACATTACTGTACAAGCACACAGAGTAATTGGATGTAACAAATGTGTGATCACATCACATAAGATCCTATTAAACCTGTTTTAGACTCAATTTACACTGTGGAAAGTAAGAAAATGTGGAAAGATATTTTAATAGTATTTCAAATTTTTATTTTTTGTCTCAAAATTGGTACGGTCTCTGTATTATTTTTAATAATTTTTGTGCTTTTGTACATTGTGGTCCACTTTGGACCTCATTCAGATAGATACCAAGTGACTTTGTTACTGAGGTAACATCAGGATATCCCTCACCATGATTCTAGTGATCCAGATTTAGAGAACCATATCATGGTATAAAATCAGTTCAGAAGAACTGTGGGGGACTAGGTTTAAGATGCTTCTCAATTTAAAGCATCCACATTGATGTGTTAATGGATTGTCCTCCTGCAATTGAAAGCTTTCTATTCAAATCTGATAGCTGAAAAAAAAACATCTGAAGATATTTGGACACAAACTTATAATAGTGGAATATTTTTTGGCTGACATGTTTTACCACCTAATCGTTGCAGATTATCTAAGAAAAACAAATTTGAAAATGCAGCTACGTCATGGATGCAACCTGAGGGTAAATCATGGATGGAACCTGAGGGTAAATCATGGATGCAACCTGAGGGTGATGTTGATATCTATAGTTATCTCAAAAGGTCTATCAGAAAAAAGTGCATGATGCCCATGAGAAAACAATACTTTTCAGAAATGCATAACATTCAATTGTAAAACAAAATAGGAAAAAAATAATCACAGCAATTGAATAATGTCATTGACAGTGGAAAGTACACATAAGTTAATAGGAAAAAGATAACCCAAATTTTACATCAAAACAATAAAGGTGGAGAAAACATTTCCAGTCACACTAATGTAAACTAATAGGAGAGGTTATGTAGCATCGGCGTCTCTGCCTCAAGCCGGGCAGAGACACCGTTCCCCTCACCTCCGCGGTCCCGGTCTGGCGTCTTCCTGTTCTCCTGCTGCTGAGGCTTGCACTGCGCACAGCTTCCCGGGCACTGTGCTTAGGGCGCGCGCTCCCTCCCACTTAAAGGGGCCATGCTCGCCGTCCTAAAGAGTCCCCAATGACCGTAGGACTGCCCCTATATTAAGCACTTCCTCCAAAATGGAGGTGCCTGTGCAAGGTTGTTGTTTGTGTGCTAACACTCTCCTCAGCCCTCAGGTTCCTTGCCCGCCAGTCTGTCTAACAGTCCTGCCCGCCAGTCTGTTTAACAGTCCTGCCCGCCAGTCTGTTTAACTGTCCTGCCCGCCAGTCTGTCTAACAGTCCTGCCCGCCAGTCTGTCTATCAGCCGTGCCCACCAGCCTGCCTACCCGGAGCACCTGCCAGTTACCTGCCGTGCCCACCCGCCTGCCTACTCAGAGCACCTGCCAGTTACCTGCTGTGCCCACCAGCCTGCCTACCCAGAGCACCTGCCCAGTTACCTGCCATACCCGCCTGCTTGTTTACCCGGAGTATCTGTCTGGCTATCCGCTGTACCCGTCTGCTTGTCTATCCGGATCACCCGTCAGCCTAACTGCCATGCTTATCCGCTGTACCGGTCAGCTCCTGTCATCTGACCCGTGGGAGTCACCTGCACTCACACAAGGTCGGTCCCAGAGTGGCACCTGGTTCACCTTCCCGGTCTCTCCTTGGTTCACGGAGTATTAAAGAGGAGTATTAAAGCCAGTAAAAAGTAAAAAAAAAATATTAAAAAATAAAAAAAGGCAAAAGTTTTTGCCCCATTGAAAATAAAACAATTAAAAAAAAATTAAAAATACACATATTTGGTATAACTGCATTCAGAAATGTCCGATCTATCAAAATATAAAGTCAATTGATCAGATTGGTAAACGGCGTAATGAGAAAAAAATCGAAACGCCTGAATTTTTTTTCTTTGGCCCCCGCAACATTGCAATAAAATGCATTAACGGGAGATAAAAATATCATATCTATCCCAAAATGGTATCAATAAAAATGTCAGCTCAAGGCACAAAAAATAAGCCCTCACTCAGCCCCAGATCACAGAAAAAGGAGACGCAACAGGTTTCGAAAAATGGAGACATAAGGACATTTTTTTTTTCTTACAAATTTCGGATTTTTAAATAAATAAAAAAGAACCTATACATGTTTGGTATCTGCTTACTCCTACTGATCTGGGAGATCATATTGCCAGGTCAGTTTTAGCATTTAGAGGACATGGTAGATGAAAAACCCAAAAAACAATTGCGGAATTGCACTTTTTTTTGCAATTTCACCTCATTTGGATTTTTTTCCTGTTTTCCTGTACTCTATATGGTAAAAATGTGTCATTCAAAAGTTCAACTCGTCCTGCACAAACAAGCTCTCATACGGCTATATTGACCGAAAAATAAAAAAGTTATGGCTTTGGGAAGAGAGGGGAAAAAAAACATAAGCGCAAAAACAGAAAATCGCAAGGTGGTGAAGGTGTTAAAAAGAATCTTTCACCAGTTCAAAAGTGGTCAGTATTTGCTCTTTATGCTGGTCACCTAAGTAATGTTTTTTTTTTTCCCTTTGTTTTTTTAACATAGATATGAGCCTTTTTATTTAGTGGTAATATAGTTTTCGGTCTTGCGATTTTCTGTTTTTGCGCTTTTTTTCTTCCCCCCTCGTCCCAGAGCCATAACTGTTTTATTTTTCCATTAGTATAGCCGTATGAGAGCTTGTTTTTGCCTATGGTGATTCTTACAGGATACTTGGGGAAGTCTTTAGGCTGCTTTGCATAATTAATCTTTGAGCAACACCCCCTTGTCCCCTTGGTAAAGATCATGATAATTAGCATTAAATAAAAAATGCCTTTATCTCTGGAACGATATAGCAGATTAAAAAGTAAACAAAAAACAAAAATAGAATTCTCAGGGAAGCTTTAAGAATAAAATAAGAGCAAACAAACAATAGCCATTTTTGACATGGCGACAGGTCCTCTTTAAGTACAGTTATAGATGGATGATTATTTTCAACATTTAAGTTTCTGTGTAAATAGATTAATAACTGGCCGAAGGATAGAAAATAGGGAATCTTTATGCAGTAAATGGAGTACATTCAGATAGGGTCACAGTTACTTGTGGTTCATGTCGGGAGTGAATATTGAGTCCTATTCTGAAATGGTAATTGACTTGGATAATATCGGCTTTTTTCAGACTTTATTACTCTACTTTATTTATTAGTATTTGAGATACTCCAATAGATGTCATTGTATAGTGACAGATAAACACTGTAGGGAAACAGAGTGCACCAGACCATAGGTTAACACCTTTATGAAAAGATATAATAGATCCTGGTAAAATGCTCACCTGAGCGAGTTGTGTAGGCAAAACTCCTGTGAAAGCTTAATAATGGTTGCTGCTGCCCCGTGGTTGAGGGATGATCTCCACCAGCACTCTTGAAGGAAAAAACAATTTACGGTTTTGGGCAGCACTAACCAAAATAAAGATCTTTCATCCAATAATATAAAGGAGCGGTTTTTATTCCATTAATCCACTGGTTAAATAAAAACTGCTCCTTTATATTATTGGATCAAGAATCTTCATTTCGATTAGTGCTGCCCAAAACCATGAATTGTCTTTTCCTTCACTGTATGGTGATAGATTTCCATCCATCACCCACATTCTTCCAGCATTTGCAGGGTATGTTCTTTTGGACTTATCATTCGGTTAATCATTCTATTTACATTATACAATTATCTTGCACAATAAGTCATAAGCGTTTGAATCTTAATGATTATCAGCTCCTGTGAAAAGCAAAACTGGAACACTTTTCAATGAGTGTAACCAAAGTAATAATTGGTATGTATTAGTGTTGAGAAAACATGCTCGACACTGCTCGGTACTCGCCCGAGCATCACGCTACTCGGATGTTCGGCGAGCACCGAGCATTTCCGGGTTACTCGGGCGGGAGCTTGGGTCTCCGCCCTGCATGTTTGGCGCTCTTTACAGAGCCAATGAACATGCAGGGATTGCCAGCCAGTCACTGTAATGCCGCAGCCATGTTGGTTGTGGGCATTACAGTGATTGGCTGGCCGCACAGCGTCACCTCGAGTATTTAAAACCGAGCGCCGCCATCTTGGACACAGTCGCTCTGGATCAGACAGTGTAGGGACAGCGCTGCTGATTTAGGGAGAGATATAAACTGCAAAATAGTTAGTGTAGGGTCTGTAAAGGCTGCCAGATCAAACAAACAGTCCTTCTCAGGACTAATATCCATCCCAGATATCAAGCAGGCAGGCTGTATAGGAGACGCAGTGGTTATACCAGCAAACGCTGCATTACAGTCCTGTGTGCTGCTCCTGTTGCTGAAATTGCTGGACTTAGCTCCAGGTCTCAGGGGACAGGAAAAATCCTTTTTTTTTCCATCTAAATCCTCTTTTTTTTTCCTCCTTCACACTGTGCAAATACCCGTCTTATTAACCTTTTGGTGTCCCCCCCTCCAAAAAAAGCGTGTCTCTGATTTTTTAGACACAAATATATCTGTTGAAAATAGTCAGGTGTAGGCTAGAGAAACAGAAGTGTTGATTTGCACTTCCTTGGTTCAAACCTCTGTATTATCCACTTTTGGGCCATTTGTATCTAAAAAAAAAACTGTTTGAGTGTGTTGCTCACTGTTCAGCCGCAAATATATCTATTTAAAAAAGTCTGGTATACCCCAGTAAACAATAACTGTGGTTTTGCCATCCTACGGTAAAAAATCTCTATTATTCAGGTTTTGGTATATTTTCCGTAAAGAAAAACAGTAGTGTCTCCTGACTGTTGTGACACAAAAATATATCTGTTGAAAATAGTCTGGTGTAGGTCCGACAAATCCCAGTGTGGTTTTGCAGTTCCATGGGTCAAATCTCTGTACTATCCAGTTTTGGGCCTTTGGTATCTAAAAAAACACAGTTTGAGTGTGTCGCTCACTGTTCAGCCGCAAATCTATATATTTAAAAAAGTCTGGTATACCCCAGTAAACAATAACTGTGGCTTTGCCATCCCACGGTAAAAAATCTCTATTATTCAGGTTTTGGTATATTTTCTGTAAAAAAAAACAGTAGTGTCCTCTGACTGTTGTGACACAAAAATATATCTGTTGAAAATAGCTTGGTGTAGGCCCGACAAATCCCAGTGTGGTTTTGCAGTTCCACGGGTCAAATCTCTGTACTATCCAGTTTTGGGCCTTTGGTATCTAAAAAAACACAGTTTGAGTGTGTCGCTCACTGTTCAGCCGCAAATCTATATATTTTTAAAAAAGTCTGGTATACCCCAGTAAACAATAACTGTGGTTTTGCCATCCCACAGTAAAAAATCTCTATTATTCAGGTTTTGGTATATTTTCCGTAAAGAAAAACAGTAGTGTCTCCTGACTGTTGTGACACAAAAATATATCTGTTGAAAATAGTCTGGTGTAGGCTCGACAAATCCCAGTGTGGTTTTGCAGTTCCACAGGTCAAATCTCTGTACTATCCAGTTTTGGGCTTTTGGTATCTTAAAAAAAAAAAAAGTTTGAGTGTGTCGCTCACTGTTCAGCCGCAAATCTATATATTTAAAAAAGTCTGCTATACCCCAGTAAACAATAACTGTGGTTTTGCCATCCCACGGTAAAAAATCTCTATTATTCAGGTTTTGGTATATTTTCCGTAAAGAAAAACAGCAGTGTCTCCTGACTGTTGTGACACAAAAATATATCTGTTGAAAATAGTCTGGTGTAGGCCAGACAAATCCCAGTGTGGTTTTGCAGTTCCACGGGTCAAATCTCTGTACTATCCAGTTTTGGGCCTTTGGTATCTAAAAAAACACAGTTTGAGTGTGTCGCTCACTGTTCAGCCGCAAATCTATACATTTAAAAAAGTCTGGTATACCCCAGTAAACAATAACTGTGGTTTTGCCATCCCACGGTAAAAAATCTCTATTATTCAGGTTTTGGTATTTTTTACGTGAAGAAAAACAGTAATAGTTTCTCCCTGATTGTTCAGATTGTTTAAAAGAGTCGGGTGTAGGCCAGAGAAATAGATCTGTGGTTTTCCTCTTCCACGGTTCAAATCTACTTTTTATTACCCTTTTTCCATTGATAGTGCAAGTGTAAGCTATTTTACTTCCTTTACAATGGGCAAGGCGCGTGGCAAGGGACGTAGAAGTGGACGTTCTGGTGATGGTTCGTGCAAAGGATGGGGCCGTGGCCAAGGTGAAAATGTGCCACAACCAACAGCCACATCTTCTCGCTCCCACTTCTTGATCGAATTACTAGGGAAGCACAGAACAACACCAGTATTGAGAACTGATCAGTGTGAACAGGTTATTAATTGGATAGCAGATAATACTTCCAGTTACCTGGGCACCACCACCTACGGTCTGTCTTCCACACGGTCAACTCTTAGTAGCCGTGAGTCTCGACCGCATACTCCTCCTCACCCTGATGCTCCTTCCTTCCACCATGCCGAGTGTCGTCAGACAGCAATTGATCCCACACTTGGACACTCTGAAGAGCTGTTCACTGGTCCATTTCCATATTTGTGCCCCTCGCCTGATACGCTTGAAGTAGTGGAAGAGGAGATCCCATGTAGCGATGCCCAAATATTTGAACAGCCACGGCCACAGGAAGTCGACGCTGGCAATTTGTCACAAGAGGAGGACGATGACGAGACACAATTGCCAGGAAGTGAGGAGGAGCATCGTGGTGCGCAAGTGGAAGAGGAGGAGGTGGTGGATGATCTAGTAACTGACCCAACGTGGCAGGAGGACATGCAGAGTGAGGCCAGCAGCACACAGGGGAGGGAGGCAGAGTACCCCAACAGGTAGGAAGAAGCAGTGTGGTGGCCGCAGACAGAAGGCGGGCAACCGTTCCCCGTAACACCAACACGAGGGACGTTGCCAGTACAAGCGGTAGGTCTTCCAGAGTCTGGAATTTTTTTAAAGACTCTGCTGATAACCCCAAAAAGGCCATATGTTCCACCTGCCATGCCAGCATCAGCAGGGGTGACAAAACTACCAGCCTGACCACCACCAGCATCATCAGGCACATGGCAGCAAAGCACCTGACTTTGTGGGGCAAAACCCAGGTTCCACGACCAGTGTCAGTGGGTGTCACCACTGCTTCTTCCACTGTTGTGCATGCAATAGAACCCCCTGCTGTGTGTGCAAGGCAATCCCCTGTCCATACTGCATGTAAAGATGCCCCCTCCTCTCAGTCTTCACTTGTTATGGCAGTTTCTCAAGAAACAGCATCAACGTCCACATCAACGTCCCACCGCAGCATTCAATTGTCCATATCCCAGACCTTTGAATGAAAGCGGAAATTAGCAGCTAACGCCCCACAGGCCACAGTCCTAAATTCGCACATTTCACGACTGCTTGCGTTGGAAATGCTGCCTTTTAGGCTGGTGGAGACGGAATCCTTCCGCAATCTTATGGCGGTGGCCGTCCCTCGGTACTCGGTCCCCAGCCGACACTATTTTGCCCGGTGTGCCATCCCCGCACTACACAAGCACATGTCCCAAAGCATCTGCCGTGCCCTCAACAACGCAGTTACTGGGAGAGTCCACCTGACAACGGACACGTGGACAAGTGCTTGTGGCCAAGGATGGTACATCTCTCTGACGGCACACTGGGTAAACATAGTGGAAGCCGGGACCCAGTCGGACCTTGGGACGGAACACGTCCTCCCCACACCGAGGATTGCGGGCCCTATGTCAGTCATAGTTGCCCTCACAGTGTATAGCTCCTGCGCATCATCCTCCTCCTCCTCCTCCTCCTCATGTTCAGCCTCCATCTCAGATATCACCACATCAGTTACAAGCTGGAAACACTGCAGTACTAGCTCCGCCAAGCGGCAACAGGCTGTGCTGAAACTCATAAGCTTAGGTGATAAACCTCACACTGCTTGTGAGTTGTGGACAGATGAGAAAGAGCAGGCAGATCTGTGGCTGAGACCGCTGAACCTACATCCCGGCATGGTCGTGTGTGACAATGGCTGTAACCTGGTGGCGGCTCTGAGGCGAGGTGAGATCACACACGTACCATGCCTGGCTCATGTGCTTAACCTCGTGGTTCAGCGGTTTCTTAAATTGTACCCCGAGTTGCCAGATCAGCTCGTGAAAGTACGCCGCGTGTCAGCTCATTTTAGCAAGTCGGCTACAGCTTCCGCCGCCCTTGCTGTGTTGCAGCAGCATTTGCAGCTTCCGGCACACCGACTGGTGTGTGATGTCCCCACACGTTGGAACTCTACCCTCCACATGTTGCAAAGGATTTGTGAGCAGAAGAGAGCAGTTGTGGTGTACCAGATGCAACAAGGCCGTCGATATTCAGGTCAGACTTCACACATAAGACCTCAGGAGTGGACCTGGATGTCTGACATATGTACCATCCTGACAAACTTTGAGGAGGCCACCAAGATGGTGAGTGGCGATGACGCCATCATTAGTGTCAGCATCCCACTTGTCTGTCTTTTGCAACGCTCTCTGCAGAGAATAAAAGAGGAGGCATTGCAGCCAGAGTATGATGAGATGGATCAACAAGCCGTAGTGGGCGATTACACACAGCCCAGCCTCATTTCATCCCAACGTGCATTGGGGGACAATGAGGGAGAGGAGGAGGAAGAACAGGAGCTGCTATCATGCGCTGTAGACTGTAGTACCTGTACAAGTGTAATACCGTCGGTTCAGCGTGGGTGGCCTGAGGACAGGGGGGGAGGAGGAGGAGGAGGAGAGCATGGTCAGTCGTCATCTTGGTGAGGACACGGAAATCTTGCCCGTTACCAGTCTGGCACGCATGGCTGACTTTATGTTACGCTGCCTTAACCGTGACCCTCGCGTTGTCAAAATGTTGGGTGATAGTCATTACTGGTTGGTGACACTTTTAGACCCCCGCTACAAGGAGAACTTTCACTCTCTTATTCCTGAGGTGGAGAGGTCTACAAAAATGGGGCAGTACCAGAAGGCCCTTGCTGCAGAACTCTTAAAAAAATTCCCATCTGAACACGCTAGCGGCAGAGGTCACAGTTTTTTGCCCAACCAAGGCGTACAGGTGAGAGAGATGCAACTCCAATCCAGCAGAGGCAGGGGAACACTGTCAACGTTCTGGACAGATTTCTGACACCCGCCCAGCTAACAGGCCCTGATGCGTGGGGTACTCTCACAAGGAGTGGAAAGTTTCAAAAGATGGTGAGGGAGTACCTTGCCGACCGCCCCAGCATCCTCCGTGATTCCTCTGTGCCTTTTAATTATTGGGTATCCCAGCAGAACACTTGGAATGAACTCGCTCTATACGCCTTGGAGGTCCTGGCATGCCCTGCCGCTAGCGTGTTATCGGAGCGTGTTTTTAGTGCCGCTGGGGGAATTATAACTGATAAGCGCACTCGCCTGTCAACTGATAATGCTGACAAGCTGACCCTTATCAAAATAAACAAGGGCTGGATTGGGCCAGACTTCTCATCACCACCAAATGACAGCAGAGTAGAATAAAGTCAAATCCACTGTGTTATTTCGGGAGGTGTATTCACATGCACCGCTTCACACCCACACATGGGTATACGCTTCCTCATTTCGGCTGTTTTATGTTCTTCTCCTTATCCTCAGCCTCCACCACCACTATACCACCAGGGTGCCAGCATTGCAAGTTCCTCCGTCCTTATTTTTGTCAGCTTTTGCTTGGAAGGCATAAGCAAATCCTATGGGAGACCCACTCCCCAATAATGGGACTTATGTTTGTAATATGCTGTACTGCATGGTTCTTGTAAGGGGCATTGCAAGTTGCTCCGTCCTAATTTTTGGAAGCTTTTGCTTGGAAGGCATAAGCAAATCCTATGGGAGACCCACTCCCCAATAATGGGACTTATGTTTGTAATATACTGTACTGCATGGCTCTTGTAACGGGCATTGCAAGTTGCTCCGTCCTAATTTTTGGAAGCTTTTGCTTGGAAGGCATAAGCAAATCCTATGGGAGACCCACTCCCCAATAATGGGACTTATGTTTGTAATATGCTGTTCTGCATGGTTCTTGTAAGGGGCATTGCAAGTTGCTCCATCCTAATTTTTGGAAGCTTTTGCTTGGAAGGCATAAGCAAATCCTATGGGAGACCCACTCCCCAATAATGGGACTTATGTTTGTAATATGCTGTACTGCATGGCTCTTGTAAGGGGCATTGCAAGTTGCTCCGTCCTAATTTTTGGAAGCTTTTGCTTGGAAGGCATAAGCAAATCCTATGGGAGACCCTCTCCCCAATAATGGGACTTATGTTTGTAATATGCTGTACTGCATGGCTCTTGTAAGGGGCATTGCAAGTTGCTCCATCCTAATTTTTGGAAGCTTTTGCTTGGAAGGCATAAGCAAATCCTATGGGACACCCACTCCCCAATAATGGGACTTATGTTTGTAATATGCTGTACTGCATGGTTCTTGTAAGGGGCATTGCAAGTTGCTCCGTCCTAATTTTTGGAAGCTTTTGCTTGGAAGGCATAAGCAAATCCTATGGGAGACCCACTCCCCAATAATGGGACTTATGTTTGTAATATGCTGTACTGCATGGCTCTTGTAAGGGGCATTGCAAGTTGCTCCTTCCTAATTTTTGGAAGCTTTTGCTTGGAAGGCATAAGCAAATCCTATGGGAGACCCACTCCCCAATAATGGGACTTATGTTTGTAATATGCTGTACTGCATGGTTCTTGTAAGGGGCATTGCAAGTTGCTCCGTCCTAATTTTTGGAAGCTTTTGCTTGGAAGGCATAAGCAAATACTATGGGAGACCCACTCCCCAATAATGGGACTTATGTTTGTAATATGCTGTACTGCATGGCTCTTGTAAGGGGCATTGCAAGTTGCTCCATCCTAATTTTTGGAAGCTTTTGCTTGGAAGGCATAAGCAAATCCTATGGGAGACCCACTCCCCAATAATGGGACTTATGTTTGTAATATGCTGTACTGCATGGCTCTTGTAAGGGGCATTGCAAGTTGCTCCGTCCTAATTTTTGGAAGCTTTTGCTTGGAAGGCATAAGCAAATCCTATGGGAGACCCACTCCCCAATAATGGGACTTTTGTTTGTAATATGCTGTACTGCATGGTTCTTGTAAGGGGCATTGCAAGTTGCTCCGTCCTAATTTTTGGAAGCTTTTGCTTGGAAGGCATAAGCAAATACTATGGGAGACCCACTCCCCAATAATGGGACTTATGTTTGTAATATGCTGTACTGCATGGCTCTTGTAAGGGGCATTGCAAGTTGCTCCGTCCTAATTTTTGGAAGCTTTTGCTTGGAAGGCATAAGCAAATACTATGGGAGACCCACTCCCCAATAATGGGACTTATGTTTGTAATATGCTGTACTGCATGGCTCTTGTAAGGGGCATTGCAAGTTGCTCCGTCCTAATTTTTGGAAGCTTTTGCTTGGAAGGCATAAGCAAATACTATGGGAGACCCACTCCCCAATAATGGGACTTATGCTTGCAATATGCTGTACTGCATGGCTCTTGTAAGTGGCATTGCAAGTTGCTCCATCCTAATTTTTGGAAGCTTTTGCTTGGAAGGCATAAGCAAATCCTACGGGAGACCCACTCCCCAATAATGGGACTTATGTTTGTAATATGCTGTACTGCATGGCTCTTGTAAGGGGCATTGCAGTTCCTCATAATTTTTGGAAAGCCTTCCATTCACTGCTTAGGCCAACAGTGCACAGGAGACCCAGTTGCTATAAATGGAAAAAAAGGTTTAGTTAAGGCCCTCTGACCTCCATGTCATTTCCAAGGGGCATTGGAGTCCCTCGAAATTTTTGGTAGGCATTGCACTCACTGTATGCCCTATAACTGTGTAGCCGAACCGCTCCTTTTGTTACAGAAACATATCCTACAAGACATATCTGGTTGACTGGCCTGATATTGATGTGAATGGTCCCTGTTCCTCCTGCTCTTTCTCCTTTGCCACTACCTCATCCATCATTTATCACCTGAAGCTTTGTTTTAACGGGAGTCATAGAACTTGATAGTAGCAGGAAAACATCCAGCAATCCTCGGAGGAGGTAGGATATGCGCCAAAACGCTGACCACCTCAGGCCTAGCCGCTACTACATACATGCTCTTGCATTCCAACAAAACAAAGCAGATGCTAACTTCTATCATCCTCATCATGCTCCTCACCTTGGCACTCTCAACTCCCCTGATGGAGAAGCCAGGGCCCACCGGAGGAGTCTGGTTGTCTGGTGGGCTCGGCCAATGCTGCCCTAAAGCAGGCCAGGCTAAGAAAAGTGTGGGAAAGGTTACCGGGACAAATAGGGGTGGCTGGGGACCGAGTATGAACACCCGGCCGCCCCCTGGAGGCTGGGGAGCAAGCGGGGACATCCGGCCACCGGGCGGCTGGGGACTGAGTATGGATACCAGGCCGCCGACCCAGCCATGGCGTGGTGGCCAGATTCTGCCTCCACATGCCTAAAAGGCCCAATTTAAAGTGCAAGCTAGCAAGCAGTATGGTATTGCAGCCTGGGGGTGGGTGGGTGGCAGGCTGCATACTTGCGCTTGCATTGCAAGGAATGGGAGAGGTACAATTGAACACTGCCCTGGGACAAGGACTTGAACGGGGATAGTTGCAAGTCTGCAACGACAGGTGCAGGGTGGGAGGCATCTTCACTTGTACCATGAACAGGGGTTTGGCATGCACACACTACAGCGGAATAGGCTCTCCTTCCCACTAAATGCACTGGGGAGGGCACAGGTAATGTTTTGGTATACGCGCTTAATCTTATGTATAAGGCACACCAGGACAAATAGGGGCGGCTGGGGACTGAGTATGGATACCTCGCTGCTGAAGCAGCCATGAGGTAGTGGCCAGCTTCGGCCTCCTCCAAACTAAAAGGCCCCATTTCAAGTGCAAGCTAGCAGTATGGCATTGCAGTCTGGGGGTGGGTGGGTGGCAGGCTGCACACTTACACTTGCATTAAAAGAAAACAAAGCAGATGCTAACTTCTGTCATCATCATCATGCTCCTCACCTTGGCACTCTCAACTCCCCTGATGGAGAAGCCAGGGCCCACCGGAGGAGTCTGGTTCTCTGGTGGGCTCGTCCAATGCTGCCCTAAAGCAGGCCGGGCTAAGAAAAGTGTGTGGGGGGATGTTCCAAGGAGAAATAGGGGCGGCTGGGGACCGTTTATGGACACCCGGCTGCCCCCAGGCGGCTGGGAACCGTGTGTGGACACCCGGCTGCGGGGCGGCTGGGGACCGAGCATGGACACCTGGCCGCCGGGCGGCTGGTGACTGAGTATGGATTCCAGGCCGCCAACGCAGCCATGACGTGGTGGCCAGATTCCGCCTCCAGATGCCTAAAGGGCCCAATTTCAAGTGCAAGCAATCAAGCAGTATAGTATTGCAGCCTGGGGGTGGGTGGGTGGCAGGCTGCATACTTGCGCTTGTATTGCAAGGAATGGGGGAGGTACAATTGAACACTGCCCTGGGACTAGAACTTGCACGGGGATAGTTGTAAGTCTGCATCTTCTGATGCGGCAAGGATCACTTATGATGGGCGTCAGAGATGCTTCCAGGAGTCTTCCCCATGCTGTTCCCATGTCTTTTCAGCACTTTATGCATGTGTCACACAGCACATGGCCAGATAAGGTTGTAAAATGTTAAAATGACATTTCCCGGTGAATGCATTTGTCACAGTTGAAAGCAATACAAAAGTACAAAAACACATAAAAAATGCTACTTGTGAACATAGCCCAAGGTGTGGAGGAGTATTTTTGTTTTTGGTTATTTATTTTACCTTATACACAAGTCTTTACCCTGGAAAAGAAATTCCTTAACATATTTCACAGGAAAAAAGTTTCAGTTTCGTTTTTGAATGTTTTATTGTGAGCCTGTAAAAGTGGCTTAATACCTCTGACCACGTTGTCGACAGCAGTGACCTGGGGGTCAGAAATGCTTCCTGGGGCAATCCCCATGCTGTCCCCATGTCATTTGAGCACTGTCACTATCGTTTTGGGCACTTGTTAGGCTTTTAAAAGACCGCAAAAATGCTCGGGTCTCCCATAGACTAACATTGGGCTCGTTGCTCGGGTTGAGCACCCGAGTATCACGGCGAGCTCGGCCCGAGCTTCGAGCACCCGAGCATTTTAGTGCTCGATCAACACTAGTATGTATCAATCTTAGTGCCCAAAAGGTTATGAATATTGTATTTATTCAATTTGGAGGTAAGACATAAAGCCATCTTAGGGGGTGGGTTAATTGCTATGTATACATTTATTAAACAGCAGTACAGATATCTGTCTAATCATCCATTTATAACCAGAATTGTAAATATGAAAGGGTATAGCATGAACATGAGAATGGGTTGAATTAGATGGACATTTTTCAGCCTTACTAACTACTGTATGCTTCTAGCTCAAGGATAAGAAAAAGCAATTAAATGGCAAGTCTCACATTTCTTATCTTTTGCTGCATTCCTTGTATGGCTCTGCAAAATGTATTGCCATATAAATAATAAACACCTATAGAAGTATTATTTAAATTACAATAGTTCTAAAAATGCAATAACCAGGCACTTTGCCAGATCTGAACAATGCAGAACTTTTTACTTTAATTTCCTTGTTAGTGAATATGCGTTTGTCTTCTGAATGATGCTATTTATCATAATACTTTACCAGTAATGTGTCATAATATTGCTCATTTTGCTGGTACGTTTTGGGTGCTATTGTGAGAAGTAGGAATGCTTACACATCAGTGCACACCTACTAGTGATAATAATATAATAATATTCAGTTTCATGCTGTAAAGTAAATAATTCATAATTTACATAAATAATGTATCCATAACCAGATGATAGGCAATATCTTGAAAGAAAAAACTTGAGGCGCAACCAAATTGGCACTGACTAAAATGGGATGTGAACTGTAAGAAATCATCAAGTTATTCACCATGAATGTCTCAAGTAGGTCTGTGTCAAGGATAACAGCTAGGGGGGTCACACAGATCACTGCCACCAGTTGTCAAGGATAACAACTGGGGAAGTCTTGCAGATCCCGCCACTATTACTATTTTGTCACAGATTACACCGGAAAAATCATGCAGATTCCACTGCTGTCATAAGTTTGTCAGGGGAACGCAACTTCGCTGCCTACAATAGTCAGGACAATTACGCAAGTGGCTGACGAGTAATAGACTAAGCCGCAGCTGCTTCCGCTACGTACCAATTATTGGGGAACTCACAGTGAGCATATGGTATATACACTTCCAATTCCAATGCATGGAATATATATACAGTGCTGCTCATCATTATTGGCATCCCTTCATTTTCTTCATAGACTGTACAATATCTTCAGAAATAAATGAAAATGTACCAAAGTTATATATTATCAGGGTTTTTTAATTAGTGATCCATAGTAATACAACAATAAAACATTGTTTTTCAACTTCCATGTTGCAATTTCAAAGAAAAAAAAAAGGCACCCCTGAATAATACTTCTTTGCACACTCTTTGGCATTGATGACAGCCTCCAAACATTTCTAGTAGCCATCTATAAGCTTCTTGCACTTCTCAGAATTTTCTCCCACTCTTCCTTTGCAGTTTCTTCAAGCTCTTGAATGTTTGCAGGTTCTTTTTCTCAATGACAGATTTCAGCTCATCCCAAAGATTTTCAATGGGATTGAGGTCAGGACTAATTGCTATCATTTTAAAGCAGTTAATTTTTTCTTTTTCAACCATTACTGTTTACTTTTGGATGTGTGCTTTGGGTCATTGTCTTGCTGGAGGACCCATAATCTTCAACTCAAAAAAGTTTTCTTACTCTGGGTAGGATATTTCACTCTAAAATCTCTTGATAATTCTCTGATTTCATGATTCCTGTAATATGGTCAAGGCCTCCAGTACTAGGTGCAGCAAAGCAACCCCACAGCATTATTGATCCTCCACCATGCTTAACTGTTGGTAAGGTGTTAATTTCCTTCTAAGCTTCATTATGCTGTCTGTAAACAAACTTTTGCTTTGCCAAAAAGCTCTATTTCTGTTTCATCTGTCCACAGAACATTTTCCCAGAAGGATTGTGGTTTGTCAAAGTACTCTTTGGCAAAGATCAGTTGTTCCTTTTTATGTCTTTCCTTCAGCAATGGTTAATTCCTTGGCCTTTGCCCATAAAACTCTGCTTGGTTTAGTGTGTGGTATATGGTACTTGTTGAAACCATGACCCCAGACTGTTTCAGGTTGGCCTTCAGGTCTTTGGATGTTTGACGTGGTGTTTTTTCCACCATTCGCACCAACCTTTGAAAACATTTCTTGTCAATTTTCCTCTTAACTTCTTAATAACATTGCGCACTGTTGAAACTGGGATACCAAGGTCTTTCAAGATGGCCTTATACCCTTTGGAAGTCTTGTGTTTGCTAATAATAGCAGTTCTGATGTCCTCAGACATCTCCTTTGTCTTCAACATTGTGACAAAGGAACATAGCTTACCATGTGGCTTTTTAAAACACTAAAGTCATCATTCATTGGCTAATTCATGTCACATCAGCAGTGGCAATAATTACAGGTGAATCTCTTTTGTGATTTGCCATAGGCGAGTCAAAATGTGTTTCCATACTAAATTAATGAAAAGGGTGCCAATACTAGTGACACAGCAAACTTTAGGTCTTTCTATGTTTCCCTCTCATTGTTTTTTTGTTTTAAAATATTGTTTATCACTTGCTCTTTTGTATTTAACACGAGTACGCTATTTAAAAAAACAGTTTCCGTTGATTCCTTTATTTCAGGAGATATTCCACATTATGTACTTAAGCTTCATGGGTGCCATTAACAATGAGCAGGACTATATATATATACCCCGCACGGACACTGTCAGCTCTACAATAACAGAAAAACTGAACAACTGCTAGCTGCCACGACTAATTGTTTGTACAGGCCAATTGGACACCCGTTATAGGTAGCGTATGACTGCTTCAAATTTGTAGGAAAAACAAAACAAGAAAAAGTGGAAAATGCAGAAAAAATACAACAAAATAAGAGTCCATTGCTATTTTGTATTTTGTTACGGGGATCTGCAGAAAAAGCAGATTAGAAAAAGAGCAGCATTTTTTGCACATGGTCTTAAAAAACATGTACTATACAAATTTTTAATACCTACACTGGTGAAAAAAAGTATTTAGTCAGCCACCAATTGTGCAAGTTCTCCCACTTAAAAAGATGAGAGGCCTGTAAATGACATCATAGGTAGACCTCAACTATGAGAGACAAAATGAGAAAACAAATACTGAAAATCACATTGTCTGATTTGGAAAGAAATTTTTTTCAAATTTTGGTGGAAAAGAAGTATTTGGTCAGTTACAAACGTTTATATCAGTACTTAAATATATATATCCTTTGTTGGCAATGACAGAGGTCAAACATTTTCAGTAAGTCTTCACAAGGTTGGCACACACTGTTGCTGGTATGTTGGCCCTTTCCTCCATGCAGATCTCCTCTATAGCAGTGATTTTTGGGGCTGTCGCTGGGCAACACGGACTTTCAACTCCCTCCAAAGGTTTTCTTTAGGATTTAGATCTGGAGACTGGCTAGGCCACGCCAGGATCTTGAAAATCTTCTTACGAAGCCACTCATTCGTTGCCATGGCGGTGTGCATGGGATCATTGTCATGCTGAAAGACCCAGCCACGTTTCATCTTCAATGCCCTTGCTGATGGAAGGAGCTTTGCACTCAAAATCTCACGATACATGGCTCCATTCATTGTTTCATGTACACGGATCAGTCGTCCTGATCCCTTGGCAGAGAAACAGCCCAAAAGCATGATGTTGCCACCCCCATGCTTCACAGCAGGTATGGTGTTCTTTGGATGCAACTCAGCATTCTTTCTCCTCCACACGACGAGTTGTGTTTCTACTAGTGATGAGCGAGCATGCTCACTACTGCTCAGTGCTCGCCCGAGCATCTCAATACTCGAGAGTATTTCCGGGGTTGCTCGGCGTTAGATCGGGTCCCCTCCCTGCATTTTTGGCCCTTTTTAGAGCGCCAATCAACAAGCAGAGATTGCCTGCCACTCACTGTAATGCCGTAGCCATCTTGGTTGTGGCATTACAGTGATTGGCTGGCCGCACAGCGCCATGGGGTCTATATCAGACCTGGCGCCGCCATGCTCGTCACAGTCACTCCGGAAACAGACAGTGTAGGGAGAGATGCTGCTGCGTCAGGACGAGATTTGCTTGTGTATTAGGTAGTGTAGGGAGAAAAACCATACATTACACATATCCATCTTAACAAACAGTCCTTTTGAGTACTAACTAATCCACCTGCAGAGATATCAGGCAGGCAGTGTATATAGGCAGGCAGGCCGAGTATATAGCAGACTGCAGTGCATATAGCACAAGAGGCTCCATTCCAATTCTGCCTTCTGCTGCTATTAGATATTTCTATACAAAGGTCCAGGTCTCAGGGGCCAGGAATACTTTTTATTGGATCTTAATCCTCATTATTTGCTTAAAAAGCAATCCAGAGAACACCGTTTTTCTGCACCATTTGCTTTTTGGCACTGCAGAATACAGCCAGGTCCTTACCATATAACAGCACTAGAAATCCAGTTATTAAAACTGTGTTTTCACCATCACACGGATCACATATACCTTTTCAGAAAATACTACCATTTTTGGCCTCCATTCCAATTTTTTTTCACTGTGTCATAGACATTTTTGACACCGGTTTGCTGTTCAAAATAGTCACCTACAGGCCAGGTATTTAAAACTCTGCTTTCTCCATCACACAAATCACATATACGTTGTCAGAAAATACTGCCATTTCTGGCCTCCATTAAAAATTTCCTTTAGTGTGTCAGTGAAGCAATTCACAGCAGTTTGCTGTTCAAACTACTTACCTACTGGCCAGGTATTTAAAACTCTGTTTTCTCAGTCACACGAATCACATATAAGTTGTCAGAAAATACTTCCATTTCTGGTCTCCATTAAAAATTTCTTTCAGTGTGTCAGTGAAGCAATTCACACCAGTTTGCTGTTCAAACTACTTGCCCACAGGGCAGGTAATTAAAACTCTGTTTTCTCCATCACACGGATCACATATACGTTGTCAGAAAATACTGCCATTTCTGGCCTCCATTAAAAATTTCTTTCAGTGTGTCAGTGAAGCAATTCACAGCAGTTTTCTGTTGAAACTACTTACCTACTGGCCAGGTATTTAAAACACTGTTTTCTCTGTCACTCGAATTACATATACGTTGTCAGAAAATACTTCCATTTCTGGCCACCATTAAAAATTTCTTTCAGTGTGTCAGTGAAGCAATTCACACCAGTTTGCTGTTCAAACTACTTACCTACAGGACAGGTATTTAAAACTCTGTTTTCTCCGTCACACGGATCACATATAAGTTCGCTCCAAACTCAGTCATTTGAAGTGAGCGTGGAAGATACTGTCCTCCATTTAAAATGGGCAAGGCACGTGGCGGGGAACTGGATGGGGAACTGGACGTGATGGTGCATGCAGAGGCCTAGGACAAGGCCGTGGGCAAGCTGAAATTGTGCCACGACAAACACCCACATCTTCTCGCCTGACCTTCCAGTGCAAATTCCTAGGGGACCGCAGCACACCACTATTGAACCCAGAGCAGTGTCAAAAGGTTGTTGGTTGGATAGCGGATAATGCTTCCAGTCACTTAGCCACCACCACCACCCTGTCTTCCACACGGTCAAGTCTCAGAAGCCGTGAGTCTAGACCGCATATTCCTCACCCTGATCCTCCTTCCTCCCACCATGCCGAGTGCCCAGAGACAAATGATCCCACACTTGGACATTCTGAAGAGCTGTTCACTTTTCCATTTATAGCTTCGGGCCTCTCGCCCGGTCCACTTGAAGCGGGGCAAGAGGAGATCGCGCGTAGCAAATCCCAAATATTTGAGCAGCCACGGTCACACGAAGGCGACGGTGGGAAAGTGTCACAAGCGGTGGACGATGATGAGACACAATTGCCAGAAAGTCAGGAGGAAGACCAGTGTGCAGAAGTGGAAGACGAGGTGGTGGATGATATAGTAACTGACCCAACCTGCCAGGAGGACATGCAGAGCGAGGACAGCAGCACACAGGGGGAGGGAGGCAGAGCACCCCAACAGGCAGGAAGAAGCAGTGTGGTGGCCGCAGACAGAAGGCAGGCAACCATTCCCCGTAACGCCAACATGAAGGAAGTTGCCAGTACATCTGTTAGGTCTTCCCGAGTCTAGCTGTTTTTTAAGGACTCTGCCGATAACCCCAAAAAGGCCATTTGCACCACCTGCCAGGCCAGCATCAGCAGGAGTGGCAAAACGACCAGCCTAACCACCACCAGCATGATCAGGCACATGGCAGCAAAGCACCCGACTTTTTGGGCCGAACCCCAGGGTCCAGGAGCAGAGTCTGCAGGTGGCACCATTGCTTCTTCCGCTGTTGTGCATGCAAGCCAATCCCCTGTCCATAGTGCATGCGAAGATGCCTCCTGCCCTGCACCTGTCATTGCACACTCTCAAGTAGCAGCATCAGGAAGCACGTCCATGTTCTTGTCCCAGCGCAGCGTTCAGTTGTCCATACCCCAGTCCTTGGAACGCAAGCACAAATATGCAGCCAACGCCCCACAGGCCACACTACTAAATTCTCACATTTCACGACTGCTTGCGCTCGAAATGTTGCCTTTTAGGCTCGTTGAGACGGCAGCATTCCTCAACCTGATGGCGGCGGCCGTCCCTTGGTACTCGGTCCCCAGCCACCACTATTTCTCCCGGTGTGCCGTCCCCACATTACACAAGCACTTGTCCGAAAACATTAGCCGTGCCCTCAACAACGCAGTTACCGGGAAAGTCTACCTAACCACATGGACAAGTGCTTGTGGGCAGGGACGGTACATCTCGCTGACGGCACACTGGGTTAACATAGTGGAAGCTGGGACCCAGTCAGACCTTGGGACGGAACACGTCCTCCCGACGCCAATGATTGCAGGCCCTAGGTCAATCAGGGTTGCCCCCGCGGTCTACAGCTCCTGCACCTCATCCTCCTCAGCCTCCTCCTCCTCTTCAGCCTCCATCTCCGAAATGACCACATCAGTCACAAGCTTGAAGTACTGCAGCACTGCCTCGGCCATGCTGCAACAGGCTGTGCTGAAGCTAATATGCTTAGGTGACAAACCGCACAATGCTGAAGAGTTGTGGACAGCTCTGAAAGAACAGGCAGATCTGTGTCTCACACCGCTGAACCTACAGCCAGGCATGGTCGTGTGTGACAATGGCCGGAACCTAGTTGCGGTTCTGAGGCGAGGCGAGCTCACACGCGTACTATGCCTGGCCCATGTGCTTAACTTCGTGGCTCAGCGGTTTCTCAAATCCTACCCGGAGCTGCCGGATGGGCTTATTAAAGTTTGCCACCTGTGTGCCCATTTTAGAAAGTCAGCAACAGTTTCTGCCGCCCTTGCCATGTTTCAGCAGCATTTGCAGCTTCCGGCTCACAGACTGGTGTGTGATGTCCCCACACGTTGGAACTCTTCACTGCAGATGTTGGGAAGGATTTGTGAGCAGAAGAGGGCAGTTGTTGAGTACCAGCATCAACAAGGCCATCGGTATTCAGTTCAGACTCCACACATAAGACTTCAGGAGTGGACATGTATGTCAGTCATATGTACCATCCTCCAAAACTTTGAGGACTCCACCAAGAAGGTGAGCATCGATGATGCCATAATTAGCGTCACCATCCCGCTTCTCTGTCTTCAGAAACGCTCTCTGCTCACAATCATAGAGGATGCATTGCAGGCGGAGCACGATGAGATGGAGCAAGGAACCATACAGGGTGATTACACACAGCCAGACCTCATCTCATCCCAACGTGGATTGGGGGACAATGAGGAAGAGGAGGAGGAAGGACAGGAGCTAGTTTCATGCACTATAGACGCTACTACCTGCACAGCTGTTATACCTTCTGTTCAGAGTGGATGGCCAGAGGACAGAGAGGAGGAGGAGGAGGAGGAGAGCATGGACAGTCATCCTCTTGGTGAGGACACGAAAATCTTGCCTGTTAGTAGTCTGGCACACATGGCTGAGTGTATGTTACGCTGCCTTTCCCATGACCCTCGCGTTCTCAAAATTTTGGGTGACAGTCATTACTGGTTGGTGACACTTCTAGACCCACGCTACAAGGAGAACTTTATATCTCTTATTCCTGAGGCGGACAGGTCTACAAAAATGGTGCTGTACCAGAAGGCCCTTGTTGCGGAACTGTTAAAAAAATTCCCATCTGAAAATGCTGGCGACAGAGGGCAAGGAGTACAGGTTAGAGAGACACATCTTCAATCCAGCAGAGGCAGGGGAACACTGTCAAAGTCCTGGGAGAGTTTTCTCAGACTCTCCCATCGCACAAGCCCTCAGGTGTGGGGTACTCTCACAAGGAGTGCAAAGGTTGGGAAGATGCTGAGGGAGTACGTCCTCCATGATTCCGCTGTGCCTTATAATTATTGGGTATCCAAGCTGGATACGTGGAATGAACTGGCTCTCTATGCCTTGGAGGTCCTGGCCTGCCGTTTTAACAGAGCAGGTCTTTAGTGCTGCTGGTGGAATTATAACTGATAAGAGCATCCGCCTGCCAACTGAAAATGTTGACAGGCTGACTCTTATAAAAATGAACAAGGGCTGGATTGGGACAGACTTCTCAACACCACCAAATGATAGCAGTGTAACATAAACTCAAATCCAGTGTTTTTTCTTGGGAGGTGTATTCCCATGCACCTTTTCACACCCACACATGGGTATACGCTTCCTGATTTTGGCTATTTGCTCTTGTCCTCCTCCTTCTACTCATCCTCCCTCACCATATCACCAGGGTGACCGTGGTCTGTGATGCAACACCCACATAATTTATTTAAAGGGTGTTTATGATGCCCGTAAAAATTTTTTTTATACAGTATGTTCATGTATACCCCTCAGGGGTAAATGTTTGTCAGCCCATACACTTAGTGCATGGGCATTACAAGTATAGGAGGCCCGCTCCTTTCTAATGGGAACATTTTTTTATGAGGCCCTCCTCCACGTCTCTTCCAAGGGGCATTGAAGTGCCGCCAAATTTTTGGCAGCCCTTGCATTCACTACATAGGCCAACACTATGGGAGACTCTCTCCTTTCTAATGGGAATTTGTCATTACTGTGGCCCTGCTCTATGTGTCTTTAATTTCTTAGTGGGGTTTTTCCTAAAATTGGTCAGCCGTTGGACTCACTGCATACCCTATAACTGTATAGCAGACCCTCTCCTTTCTAATGGGAACATGTCGTACCTTGTTACTGTGGCTCTGCTCTATGTGTCTTTAAATTCTTAGTGGGGTTTTTCCTAAAATTGGTCAGCCATTGGACTCACTGCATACCCTATATCTGTATAGCAGACTTTCTCCTTTCTAAAGGGAACATGTCGTACTTGTTACTGTGGCCCTGCTCTGTTTGTCTTTAAATTCTTAGTGGGGTTTTTCCTAAAATTGGTCAGCCGTTGGACTCATTGCATGCCCTATAACTGTATAGCAGACTCTCTCCTTTCTTAATGGAATTTGTCGTTACTGTGGTCCTGCTCTATGTGTCTTTAAATTCTTAGTGGGGTTTTTCCTAAAATTGGTCACATGAATCGAATTGCAAATTGTTTGAATTCGCTGGGAATTCATAACATTTAACTCAAATATCAAATACATCTAATTGTATCAATCATTCAATCATCTCTTCTATTTTCCCCTCACTGGGAAAATTCTGATAATAGTGTCCTGGACACAAATAGAATGAAACATAAAACATCAAAAACACAACAACTAAAAACCCCACATTGATTAATTAAAAAAGGGATTTGGTTTTGTATCCATTTTGGGAAATTTTCTTTCTTCATGTTCTAGTAAGAAAAATATGCTAGCGATTTACATAAAACAGTTATATGAGATGTTATTTCCACTGTATTTCTCAGTGGCATATTTATTCTCAACAGACAAGCAATTCATAGCTGAAAAACAAAGCGAGTTGTTCTGTTCTCGCTGCAGTTTATTTTGAAACTATGGAAACATTGTTCAATGTTATAAAGCTCAGTTTGGTTCTATAGGAATATTTCTTTATTCAGCATAGAACACGTCATGTTTCAGATTGACTCATGTTGTACAATAATCTTTACATTAATTAATTTCGAATAGAAGGATAACATTTCATTTATCGAAATTGTTCTCTGGGATGTAGGGATGTAGTTTTCTTCCTGTTACATCAGACAATGCAGTCCATCACTGTCACAGTTCATAGTAGTACATTGACTCAGGCAAGTTTTATACAAACAACTGTCAAGTAATTAAACATGATAGATATTAAAAAAAACATAATAGGCATTACAAAAAATCATTGCAGACATTGGGGTAACAAAAAGTTGTATGAACATGTACGTGAGGGGCTTCGATGGGAAATTAATACTTATTTTTTTTCCATCATTTTCCTTATTTGATCCACTGGCAACCTAATTTTCCATTTTGTGATTTGCTTTTTGCCTCTCTTTCTTCCAAAAGTCCCATTTTTTCATTTTGCATTGACAAAACAATACAAGGGCATGTTTTTGCAAACCTAGTTGTAGTTATCAATAACACCTTTTACTCTACTACTGTATATAATGTACTGAAACAATGGGAAACAAATTCCACGTGAGCTGAAATGGTGAATAAACCACAATTCAGCCATTGTTTTCGGGGTTTCATTTTTTACGGCATTAATTGTTCAATAAAAATGACCTAACGACTTGATTCTCTGGGTCAGTATGATTAGAGTGATACCAACTTGTAGAATTAGTTTTTATTGTTTTTAGTTTGTTTCACCATTTTACAAGACCCATAACTTTTTTATTTTTCCGGCAATTAAACTGTTCAAGGGTTTGTATTTTGAGTGCTGAGCTATTCTTTTTATTGGTGAAATTTGTGTTACATAAGGTATATTGATCTCTTTTGATTGCATTTTTTTGTGTAAATTATAGTGAGCAGCAATTGGTAGAAACTGCAATTTTGGCTTTTAAATTTTTTTTTCCTTTATGGCGTTTTCCATTATAGGTTAATAATTGTATATTCTTATGTATCAGACAGTTATAAATATGGCAGTACTGAATATGCTTATTTATTACTGGATGGACGAATGAGGTGTGATTTGAATTTTTTAATGTTTTCATTTCAATATTTCCCACTGTATTTTTATGAACCTGCGATCATTTGTTTGCTTATGCTATATAGTACAGTACATTATATTTCCAATAAATAGAGCAATACTTTAGCACTCTATTATTGCAGTTTATAGAAAAAAATCATGGTCTCCTGTGGAGATTCACTGAAGTGCCAAGATGTCTGTAATGGCCTTTGGCAAGGGTGGGTCTCGATTGCCCCAATAGCATTGCACAACTTGTAGGCTGCTGTCAGAGAATGGCATGCAAGAGCTTAAACAGCAGCAATTAGAGCTTTCTCCAATTGCTGCTGTTAGGCTTAGTGCCCACGATGCAGAAATGAAGCAGAAATTTTCCTGAGCATTTCTGCATCTCCTTGGCAGAAAAACGCATGCGGTTTTTCCATGCATTTTTGACTCGTATGTGACGCGTTTTTGCATGCGTATTTGCCATGCGTTTTTCCAATGCATTGTATAGGCAAATACGCATGCAGAAATGCACAAGAATTGGTCATGTCCGTATTTTTTCAGCGAGTAAAATCTGCGCAGAAAAAATCCTGACCATGTACACAGAACTTGCAGAATGTCATAGGAAGTCATGGGATAAGGTATGCAATGTGTTTCTGGAGAGTTTACGGGCTGCAATATGCACCGAAAACGCATTGTGGGCACACAGCCTAAGCCTTAAATGCAGGTGCTGGTTGTATTGCGCAGCTGCTACCTGCCCTTTACACCTACAATTGCAAATTTCCTGCTTTTCAGCTTTCAAGAAGCTGAGACCAGTTTCATATGTAACTGCTATGGAGCCTGTGGTAGATGGGGTACAACACTGAATTGCTTCCACTGCTTGTTCTAATTGGTATTGTGCCTACATGCAGCCACCACTTGGGAAAGCAAACTGTACACTGGTTTATACTGCTCCCACTGAATTTAAATGGGCTGTATAAGTTTTTTTTTTAAATGACCACAAAGCAATAACTAAACCTTCATATTGGAACCTGTGAAAAGCTCTGCAAATTGGTGGGGTCAGGGCCGGCGTCAGCACCCGGCGTACCCGGGCAAGTGCCGGGGCCCTGGAAAATCAGAGGGGCCCAGCCGCCCACTCACTGTCGGGGCCCGGGCCCACACACCCACCCACCCACTCACTGTCGGGGCCGGGCCCACACACTGTCGGGGCCGGGCCCACACACCCACCCGCCCACTCACTGTCGGGGCCGGGCCCACACACCCACCCGCCCACTCACTGTCGGGGCCGGGCCCACACACCCACCCGCCCACTCACTGTCGGGGCCGGGCCCACACACCCACCCGCCCACTCACTCACTGTCGGGGCCCTGGCCGCTTCCTCGGCACCTGTTCAGGGACGCAGGCGCTGCTTGATTGCCGGCACTTCCCCCAGACATTGCCGCGCGCTGTCTGGCTGTGTCTGCTAGTAATGACACGGCAGGGTCGACGGCACTGCACCTTTAATTGTGCTTGTGTGTCGCTCCTGCCGCGTCATTACTAGCAGACACAGCCGCACAGCGCGCGGCCATGTCTGGGGGAGTGCCGGCAATCAAACACCGTCGGAGCGGAGGTCCTGCACAGATGGGCGGGAGGGGCCCGGACCCGACCGCAAGTGGGCCCCTCTGATGTTCCAGGGCCATGAAGTCTGTGACACGCCGGGGGCCCTGCACTGCCCCATACCCGAGGAGCTGCTGGACAGGACACTGGACCGGGGACAGGTGAGTGAGGCTTCCCCAATCCCCATATTAAAAATATTAGTAATGGGTCTGTGTGAGTGCATGTATGTGAATGTCAGTGTATATGACTGTGTATATATATTTGTCTGTTTTATCTATGTGTATGTCTGTATGTGTACATATGTCTGCGTACCGTGTGTGCGCGCGCATATGTCTGCGTACCGTGTGTGCGCACGCATATGTCTGCGTACCGTGTGTGCGTGCATATGTCTGCGTACCGTGTGTGCGTGTGCATATGTCTGCGTACCGTGTGTGCGCGCGCATATGTCTGCGTATGTGAAGGATGAGGGGGCAGGCTGGGCCATGTGTAATAAATAAATATATATATATATATTTATATATTTATTTCTCCGCCGTATCTGTGCATCATGAATCGTGTATGTGTTAAAAGGGCCCACTGAGACTCTTTCGCCCGGGGCCCAGAAAAACCTGGAGCTGGCCCAGGGTGGGGTCCAGATTCTGAGACCACCTACCGAGCTCTCAAATTACTGTGCATAAGTGCTCAACTGACCATTCAGAACTCTCAGTTCCTACTTGAGCAATCACACAGTGGTGTACTATTGAGCCCGTACTCTTCTGTTTATATACTCATGCAAGAACTATGTGCCTCTGGCCGGAGAGTCTCTAGATCTGAAAGTCATTTAAAGAGCTTCATTGTATCAAAAAACTTCTAAAGATTTACTCACACTTTACAATACAAAATTAAATAATACTCACTTTGTAAATCGTCTGCTGCTCCAGGTCCCCTGATCCAGTGGTCCCACCACTCTGTCAGCTGTCTTGCAGTGATGACATATGACCGCTTTTTGTACATGCCACTGCAAGACAGATATCAAAAACCACAGGGCCACTAAATAGGCAGGTGCTTTACCAAGTAAGCATAAGTTATTTTATTATCTTAATTAATTTCCGGCTTGTTACCATTTTTCTAAAATTTTGAACAACCCCTTTAATATAAGCAGTATAGAACTATCTACCCTTAGCATGGCCGGCTCCAGGTTTTTGTGGGCCCTGGGCGAAAGAGTCTCAGTGTGCCCATTTAGCACATACCACGATTCATGATGCACAGATACCACAGAGAAATATATATATATAGTACAAGGCCAAAGATTTCACTTACTACATTACATGAGTGATATCTATTGTAAATTCTACAATAGCTCAGAAACCGGCGAATCCTCACAGCGCACAGTGCAGACCGGAGAGTATAGTCCTCCATACAGTATAATGGACCCCATAAAATGCTCCATACAGGATACTGGTCCCCATATAATGCTCCATACAGGATACTGGTCCCCATATAACACTCCATACAGGATTCTGGTCCCCTTATAACGCTCCATACAGAGTACTGGCCCCCATAAAATGCTCCATACAGGATACTAGTCCCCATATAACACTCCATACAGAATACTGGTCTCCATATAATGCTCCATACAGGATTCTTGTCCCCATATAACGCTCCATACAGGATACTGGTCCCCATATAAAGCTCCATACAGAATACTGGCCCCCATAAAATGCTCCATACAGGATACTGGTCCCCATATAAAGCTCCATACAGGATACTGGTCCCCATATAATGCTCCATACAGGATACTGGTCCCCATATAACGCTCCATACAGAATACTGGCCCCCATAAAATGCTCCATACAGGATATTAGTCCCCATATAAAGCTCCATACAGGATACTGGTCTCCATATAACGCTCCATACAGGATACTGGTCCCCATATAACGCTCCATACAGGATACTGGTCCCCATATAATGCTCCATACAGGATACTGGTCCCCATATAACGCTCCATACAGGATACTGGTCCCCATATAACGCTCCATACAGAGTACTGGCCCCCATAAAATGCTCCATACAGGATACTAGTCCCCATATAACACTCCATACAGGATACTGGCCCCCATATAGCGCTCCATACAGAATACTGGCCCCCATATAACGCTCCATACAGAATACTGGCCCCATAAAATGCTCCATACAGGATACTAGTTCCCATATAAAGCTCCATACAGGATCCTGGTCCCCATATAAAGCTCCATACAGAATACTGGCCCCCATAAAATGCTCCATACAGGATACTGGTCCCCATATAATGCTCCATACAGGATACTGGTCCCCATATAATGCTCCATACAGGATACTGGTCCCCATATAATGCTCCATACAGAATACTGGCCCCCATAAAATGCTCCATACAGGATACTAGTTCCCATATAAAGCTCCATACAGGATACTGGTCTCCATATAACGCTCCATACAGGATACTGGTCCCCATATAACGCTCCATACAGGATACTGGCCCCCATATAGCGCTCCATACAGAATACTGGCCCCCATATAACGCTCCATACAGAATACTGGCCCCCATATAACACTCCATACAGAATACTGGCCCCTATATAGCGCTCCATGCAGGCTGTTCCCCCCTTATAATGCCCCATACAGGATGTCACCCACCTTATAATGCCCCATGCAGGATGTCACCCCCCCCTTTTAATGCCCTATGCAGGATGTCACCTCTCCCCCCTCCATATAATGTCCCATGCAGGATGTCACCTCTCCCCCCCATATAATACCCCTTGCAGGATGTCACTCCCCCCTTTAATGCCCCATGCAGGATGTCAGACCACCCCCTCCCTTATAATGCCCCATGCAGTATGTCACACACCCACCCTCCTTATAATGCCCTATGCAGTATTTCACATACCCACCCTCCTTATAATGCCCCATGCAGGATGTCACCCCCCCTTTATAATGCCCCATGCAGGATGTCACTTCCCCCCTCCCCCTCTTATAATGCCCCATGCAGGATGTCACTTCCCCCCTCCCCCTCTTATAATGCCCCATGCAGGATGTCACTTCCCCCCTCCCCCTCTTATAATGCCCCATGCAGGATGTCACTTCCCCCCTCCCCCTCTTATGGTGCCCCATGCAGGATGTCACTTCCCCCCTCCCCCTCTTATAATGCCCCATGCAGGATGTCACTTCTCCCCTTCCCCTCTTATAATGCCCCATGCAGGATGTCACTTCCCCCCTCCCCCTCTTATAATGCCCCATGCAGGATGTCACTTCCCCCCTCCCCCTCTTATAATGCCCCATGCAGGATGTCACTTCCCCCCTTCCCCTCTTATAATGCCCCATGCAGGATGCCACTTCCCCCTCCCCCTCTTATAATGCCCCATGCAGGATGTCACTTCCCCCTCCCCCTCTTATAATGCCCCATGCAGGATGTCACTTCCCCCCTCCCCCTCTTATAATGCCCCATGCAGGATGTCACTTCCCCCCTCCCCCTCTTATAATGCCCCATGCAGGATGTCACTTCCCCCTTCCCCTCTTATAATGCCCCATGCAGGATGCCACTTCACCCTCCCCCTCTTATAATGCCCCATGCAGGATGTCACTTCCCCCTCCCCCTCTTATAATGCCCCATGCAGGATGTCACTTCCCCCCTCCCCCTCTTACAATGCCTCATGCAGGATGTCGCACCCCCCTCACCTTATAATTAATGTACCATGCAGGATGTCACCCCCCTCCCTTATAATGCCCCATGCAGGATGTCACACACCCCCTCACCATATAATGCCCCATGCAGGATGTCACACACCCCCACCATACAACGCCCCATGCCCCCATACATGAAAAAAATAAAAAAATCCAATACTCACCTCACTTCTTACCTGCTGCTGGCGCTGCTCCGGACTCCAGCATCGCTCGCGTCTTCCCACTCTGCACTGTGACAGGTCAGGAGAGAGCGTGCATGGTGTAAAGACATCACCATGCCCTCTGACCTGAGACGTCACAGTAAGAGGACGCGGAAGACGGTGCGGAGGCACGAGGAGGGGTAAGTATTGTGCCGGCTGCCGGGGCCCTGAGGAACGGGGGGGCGGGGGGTGGCGGGCGCTGACACCGGCACTGCACCGCTCACGGGTCCCATAGCACGGCGGGTGCCCAATGGCAGTGGGCCCCTCCGCCTGCTAAGGGCCCCGGCACTTGCCCGGGTGCGCCGGGTGCTGACGCCGGCCCTGACCCTTAGCCTCCCCTAAGTGCAGCCAGAATTATATAAATCATCAAGTAATAAACATAGAACTTCATGAATATAGATATATTACACTACTATACAGTGATTTTGGTGCCACCTATGTCTGAACGATTTTATATTAAGTTGGTAGTGCTGTTTAAGAATATGACTTCGGTTTTGCCAGATTGGCTCTAGTTTCTGAGATATTTAATAGTTAATTAATTACAGTAGAATTCTGGATTCAAAAAGTTGATTTTATAGCATTATAAGCCTAAAAATTGAAATATAAAATAATTGTATGGGATATTTCATTAGCTAAGACAGTGTTAAAAAGTCAAAAGACCAAAATCTATTCCATTTGTTATCACACACAAGTCACATTGGGGAATGCATTATTTTCATGGATGAATTATGTCAAAAACTAGCACCAATTCAGCAAAAGTAATGTGATTTTTGAATTCAGCACCCTCAAAATACCCTAAATCCTTTCAAAAAACCTTGGCAATTGAAACATTTTTTTAGACCTGTGTTATGAAATGATACTGCGTACAATTTTTTACTACCACAACAAAAAACTAAAACTAAATAAGTCCAGTTTTTTTTTAGGAAGATATCCTCAAGAATTTTTTAAAGGAATAAACAAACTTTATTTCAATCCAATTAAAACAAAATGATTAAAATTCAGATACTTTCAATATCAAGAGCTCAACTATCGCTTGCAGACTTATATCATAATTGTAGGTTTCCTCATGAGTTTGATAAATGATAATTAAATACTAAAACCCATGCAAGTATCCTTTCTATTGCACTCATTCCCTGATGATAAAGTGCTAGTGCAAAAAATGTTCTAAAACATGATTAAGGGTACTATAGATCTCAACACTATTATAGCGGTTTAATGCCCAAAGTATAAAGAGCAAGTGCCAAGCATTTTTATGTGCTGTAGAAATCTACCATATATCATGTCCTGTCAACTGCATTCAAGCAAGGGTACTATGTGCAAAGACAAATATGTAGTTACGTGGGAAACATATTGTACAATCAGGGATGGTGTCACTGAGGGTATAATAGTAATGATTCTGGTGGGGGTACTTACATGGCTCAATTTGGAACTCTGCAGGAGATAGGGCTGAGGTCTACCCCGACGCCGCCATTTCGTCTTGGGCTTCTTCCAAAAGGTGGCATTAACCATGTGTATTCAGCGTACCATTTATATATCCCACCCATCAGCTGTATCAGGTATCCCTAATGTAGCAGAGTGGTTGCGGTGCATGCGTTGGTGACGTAGGTTTCCTGTGAGCTAATGGGACTCCTGGTATCCCTGTGCTTGACACGCATATGGTGAAACGCATACTGTGTCTATTGCGCAGGGCTGGAAGTCTAAAGGGCCCATACACGCTCGCATGTGACGCGCCCCTGGGCCTGTGTCGCGCTGCGTTGCGCACGCGGGAGCTTACCCGGAGCCGGATCTCTTGAGGGTTGTAGTCTCGTGGCGGTGACCCGGTCCGTGCCCAGGGAGTCAAACTGAGCGGCGATGTAACAGCGGTAGATGTAGGACGACTACGCCACCCGATGAATGCAGCTATGGAGCTGCCGCTGCAGGACAGTCCGCTGAGGCCGGTGGATGGATGGTGCAGCATAGATGGTATAACCCCCAACGGGAGGGGTATGGCCTCAGGGCAGCAGATGTGGATGATGGGGGTAGCAGGAACCACTCAGAGACGGTGCGGTGTAATTCAGGGTCTTTACTGGTAACAACGATAGACCCTCCCGGAGTACTTGCTAGTGAACGGGGCCTGGTCAGTCCTTGAGCAGATGGGATCTCCCCTGGCCAGGCGGAGTTGTAGGCCTCCCAAACTGACTCTACTCTTCTGGCTACCTTGCTAGAAGCGGATATAAGTAGCCCACGTCCCTGAGTGTACCGTGTGGTGCTCACCCGTATGGCCGGTGACTCGGGGCCTTCTAATGGCTTCCGCTCCACGATGGCGGTGCTGGTCCCACGCGTGTGACCGTGCCTTCGGGTTTCTGGGCCTGAGGACCTGAAATCCCCTGCCGGTCGGCTTCTGCTGCTGGGTAAGAGTTAGTCCCCACAGCCTCGGACGCCGGGTCCGGTAAGAAAGCTTCTCAGTCAGGGCGAGCTCTGCAGCTGCCAGCCCCTGACTCGTAGTAGTATTGCTTCTGCTGTTTCTTGTCTCTACTCTCCTTGACTGACTAACCCTGCCTCAGCCCAAGGTTTATACAGGGGAAGTCCTTCCCCTCCCAAGACTGGGCAGGAGGTGTGGCATGCACAGGATCCCTGACCAAAGGACCTCCCACCTGCTCTCAGACATAACATTACATTACTGTGGAAAACCAGACCCCTGGGGTGCCACACATGCACATCTTCTGCTAAGATTCCCCATATTGGGGTGGCGGTGTGCAAAAGGGGTGTGTGACAGAATGCGGAGCAGGGAATATAAATCCTAAGGTGCGCAGTATCTGTACTTAGAAATTAAGATGAGAAGGAAGGATGTGCCTAAGAAAGGGTATGAAGAAAATCATCTGAGGTGATGAATGTGAAGTGACGAAGTTAATAATGCTTCAAAATGCTATACAATTCTTGTGAAATGAATGAATGGTGTGAAGGTAATATACAGTATGTGTGTAGATGAAATGTGCTAAATAAAATACTCTAAATGTTGTATATATCCAGTGAAATGAGTGGATAATATGAAGGTAATATACAGTGGGCACAGAAAGTATTCAGATCCCTTTAATTTTTTCACGCTTTGTTTCATTGCAGCCATTTGGTAAATTCTAAAAAGATATATTTTTTTCTCATTAAAGTACACTATGCACCCCATCTTGACTGAAAAAAAAACAGAAATGTAGAAATTTTTGCAAATGTATTAAAAAAGAAAAAATGAAATATCACATGGTCATAAGTATTCAGACCCTTTGCTCAGCATTGAGTAGAAGCACCCTTTTGAACTACTACAGCCATGAGTCTTCTTGGGAATGGTGCAACAAGTTTTTCACACCTGGATTTTGGGATCTTCCTTGCAGATCCTCTCCAGTTCCGTGAGGTTGGATGGTGAACGTTGGTGGACTGACATTTTCAGGTCTCTCCAGAGATGCTCAATTGGGTTTAGGTCAGGGCTCTGGCTGGGCCAGTCAAGAATGGTCACAGAGTTGTTCTGAAGCCACTCCTTTGTTATTTTAGCTGTGTGCTTAGGGTCATTGTCTCGTTGGAAGGTGAACCTTCAGCCAAGTCTGAGGTCCAGAGCACTGTGGAAGAGGTTTTCATCCAGGATATCTCTGTACTTGGCCGCATTCATGTTTCCTTCAATTGCAACCAGTCGTCCTGTCCCTGCAGCTGAAAAACACCCCCATAGCATAATGCTGCCACCACCATGTTTCACTGTTGGGATTGTATTGGGCAGGTGATGAGCAGTGCCTGGTTTTCTCCACACATACCGCTTAGAATTATCACCAAAAAGTTCTACCTTCGTCTCATCAGACCAGAGAATCTTATTTCTCATAGTTTGGGAGTCCTTCATGTGTTTTTGAGCAAACTCTATGCAGGCTTTCATATGTCTTGCACTGAGGAGAGGTGTCCATCGGGTCATTCTGCCATAAAGACCCGACTGGTGGAGGGCTGCAGTGATAGTTGACTTTGTGGAACTTTCTCCCACCTCCCTACTGCATTTCTGGAGCTCAGCCACAGTGATCTTGGGGTTCTTCTTTACCTCTCTCACCAAGGCTCTTCTCCCATGATTGCTCAGTTTGGCTGGATGGCTAGGTCAAGGAAGACTTCTGGTGGTCCCAAACTTCTTCCATTTAAGAATTATGGAGGCCACTGTGCTCTTAGGAACCTTGAGTAATGCAGAAATTTTTTTGTAACCTTGGCCAGATCTGTGCCTTGCCACAGTTCTGTCTCTGAGCTCCTTGGGCAGTTCCTTTGAGCTCATGATTCTCATTTGGTCTGACATGCACTGTGAGCTTTGAGGTCTTATATAGACAGGTGTGTGCCTTTCCAAATCAAGTCCTATCAGTTTAATTAAACACAGCTGGACTCCAATGAAGGAGTAGAACCATCTCAAGGAGGATCACAAGGAATTGGACAGCATGTGACTTAAATACGATTGTCTGAGCAAAGGGTCTGAATACTTATTACTTTTTCTTTTATAATATATTTGCAAAATTTTCCATAATTATATTTTTTTTCAGTCAAGATGGGGTGCAGAGTGTAATTTAATTAGAAAAAATGAACTTTTTAGAATTTACCAAATGGCTGCAATGAAACAAAGAGTGAAAAATTGAAAGGGGTCGGAATACTTTCCATACCTACTGTATGTGTACAAATCAAAATGAAATGGGGATGACACTAAGATAATAATATATCAGAATAGTGTGGTGACATATAATTTAACAAGGAAATACAAAGGGGAGTGAGTGGTGTGAAAGTGAATGTGTGTGTGTAAAAAATGTGGTGAATGTGGGAAAAGAAAGGACAAACACAGAAGTATGTATAGAGACATGGACATGAATAGAAAGTGCTATACATAATAGAATAACTACTCATTATAATACCAAAGCACAGTGCAGATAGTAAATACAGAATATACTAATCGTGAGCTATAATCCGTATATATTATAAAATGTTTACAATATACATTAATGCTGAATTCGAATCCATACATACTGTAAAGCAGATAGCAAGGACAAGCTACATCTCAATAATATACATATCTCCTATTATCCAATGGTATAAAGGATGTCATCCACCATTAGAGTCCTTCTCGCAGTTTTTTGTGATCATATAAAAATTATTGATCATGCATACAGTCCCTTGGACATATCTCATGGAGATAAAGGTCCTTAAAAAAGTCCACTTAATTGGAATAGTGTAAATAATTTCCAATGTTCCAGTCATTTTTCTTATTCTTCTATAATCACATCAAGAGCAAGTCCTGACAACAGATGCCAGCCAACCACCGCGGCCCTCACTCCCGACAACTTCCCAATGCACACATGCTCCTCCAGATCCAACAGCTCGCTCCGATGCCAACCCGATGCCAGCAGGTGAGTACTAAGGAATAAATAATAAAATAAAAGTTAAAATCACATAATAAAAGATGATTTAATAGAGGTGCTTCACAGGATGTAGAGAGGTAAGTATTATAAATATATAGAGACTCACTACATTGACAAAGCGGAAAGCCATGAGAGGAAAAGGACCCCAGGGAACAGCCGAAAGAGGAGACCCAACAGAGTAATCCAAGGGTTGTATCTTATAAATAAGCACCAAAACCAAAGTGCTCATTCAATCCTTATGGAGATAGTGTGTCAAGTCTAAATATCCACTTGCCTAGGTCTCCACCCCTAATGCCCATATCAATCTGGTTGATTCATTTTATCTTTAGCCGTTTAGGGTCACTATTATGATGGAGCTTAAAATGTCTAGGCAAGGTTCTCAGAGTGGTTACGTCATTTATAGTGGCTGATTTCTTTATATCTAATACATGTTCTCTTGTTCTCAGTTTAAGTTCACGGGTTGTTAGACCTATGTAAAACATTCTACATGGGCATTGGGTGTGATATATTACTCCTTTGGAGGCATAGGATAAGGTTTTTCTGATTTCAAATATTCTGCTATTATAGTAATTGCAGAAATTTTTGCTTCTAATCAAGTTTTTACAGGCCTTGTATGTTCCACATGTAGAAAAACATATTTAGACTTGTCTTCTGATTTCGGATGTAGATCTGGTTCAGACTCGTAATGACTGCGTACTAATGAATCTTTCAAGTTCCTGGATCGTCTGGCCACTATTGAGGGAGTTAGTGGTAGAATCTTTTGTAAGACTGGGTCTGTTAATAGCACACTCCAATGTTTTTTTATAACCTTGGTGAATTCTGGCCACTGATCATTATAATTGGTAATGAACCTCTTATGGGGCATTTTTTATCTTCGTTCTTCCTTGCCCTATTGCCATAAAGAAGTTGCTCCCTACTGTTTTTTGTGGCTCTTTTGAGGCCAGTCGTGATATTCCTATTACTGTAACCTCGATCCTTGAAGCGTCTTGTTAAGTCATGAGCTTGGTTTTGGAAAGATTCATTACTAGTACATATCCTTTCTAATTGCAAAAATTGACCTGTAGGAATTACCCTGATTGTAGAGGGGAGATGAGATGAAGTCCCATGTAAAAGTGTATTGGTGGCTGTGAGTTTTCTGTATACATCTGTCATAATGAAGTCACTAAGGGTAGTTGTAATGTGTAAGTCCAGGAAATTGACTGTTTTTCCATACTGGTAAGTAAGTTTGATGTTAAGCTCATTATTATTCAATTGATCCATCAGTCTACTCAGGCGATTTCTTGATCTTTCCCAGACGAACCAAATATCGTCGATGAACCTCATCCACCCCTGTAAGAGGTGGATGTCATCAATTTCATCATTATGGAAGATGGATCTCTCCCAAGAACCCTAGAAAAGGTTCGCATACGAGGGACACACGAGGCCTCCATAGTGGTTCCCTGTTTTTGCAGATAGATTTTTTTATTAAAAACAAAAAAGTTATGTTCTAATACGAATTCCAGTAGAGTTAGAATTAGTTTGCCCATCTGTTTATCCAAATTACTTTCATCAAGAAAAAGTGATAATGTTTTCAAACCATCCTGATGTTTTATTGAGGAATATAGAGCTTCCACATCTGTCCTCACCATTACTGATCCCTCATCCAGTTGTAGAGAATCCAGTCTTTTAAGTGCATCTTGGTGTGTCCTTTATATATGATGGCAGAGTGAGTACCAAAGGTTGTAAATAAAAGTCAATTACCGTGCATATGGTTTCACATAAACTGCTATTTCCCAAGACAATCGGTCTCCCAGGGGGGTCCAAGTGATCCTTGTGCAACTTAGGCAATAAATAGAAAGTTGGTAATTTTGGATGTAGCTTCCTTACCACTTCCACCATTCTTTTGGGGACTATATTCTCTTCATAGGCTTTTTCCAAGATCTCTGTCAATTGGGTTTGAAAATGTGTTAATGGAATGAATGTTAATTTCTGATAACAGGATGGAAAGTCTAGTATTTTTTCAGCTTGTTTTTCGTATAGACTATGAGGCCAGATGACAAGGTTACCACCCTTATCTGCAGGTTTTATGACAATATTAGGTCAATTTTTCAGTTGTTCCAGGGCTAATCTTTACTCCTTACTCATATTTGATCTTACCGTAGGGCTATGAGGGAGTGCTTCAATTTCTGCTGTTACCATTTTAGTAAATATATCCACAGCTGAACAGGTGGAAAGTGAGGGTAAGGTTTTTGATGTTTTGATTAGATGAATGGGAAACTTACCTTCTTCAGTCAGAATACTTTCTGCCTCCAAATCTTCAAGATCCTGTAAAGCTCTTTTTTCTAATTCAGTAGGAAAGAGCAGGTCCAGATCTGATCTAAAATGTATGTTTTGTAAAATGGCTTTTCTAGAAAAAAGGTGCAGGTCTTTCACCACCGTGAATTTGTCTAAATAAAAGGATGGGGAAAAGGTTAAACCTTTCTCTAGCACTTTTACTTGTGTATCTGTTAATGTGAGATCTGATAGATTAACTAACTTAAGGTGGTCGTTGTGTCTCCTATGAGATTTATTTGTAAACATTTCAGGGTACTTTTTCTGGTTCATTCTAGTGTTGGGTCTTGTGCGCTCAACTGTCTCTTCACTTTCACTACACGAGGCATGAGTATGAGGGCTCATGATTAGAAGAGTCAAGCGCAGCGATACTGGAAGTCCCATTAGCTCACAGGGAACCTACGTCACCAACGTATGCGCCGCAACCACTCTGCTCCATTAGGGATACCTGGTACAGCTGGTGAGTGGGATATATAAATGGTACGCTGAAAACACATAGTTAACGCCCTCTTTTGGATGAAGCCCAATGCAAAATAGCGTTGCTGGGGTAGCCCTCAGCCCTATTACCTGCAGACCGCCAAATTGAGTCATGTAAGTACCCCCTCCAGAATCATTACTATTATACCCTCAGTGACACCATCCCTGATTGTGCAATATGTTTCCTACGCAACTACATCTTTGTCTTTGCACATAGTACCCTAGTTTGAATGCAATTGACAGGACATGATATATGGTAGATTTCTACAGCGCATAAAAATGCTTGGCACTTGTACTTTATACTTTGGGCATTAAACCGCTATAATAGTGCTGGGATCTATAGTACCCCTAATCATGTTTTAGAACATTGTTTGCACTAGCACTTTATCATCAGGGAATGGGTGCAATAGAAATGGATACTTGCATGGGTTTTAGTATTTAATTATCATTAACCGAACCCATGAGGAAACCTTCAATTATGATATAAGTCTGCAAGCGATAGTTGAGCTCTTAATATTGAAAGTACCTGAATTTTACCCATTTTGTTTTAATTGGATTGAAATAAAGTTTGTTTCTTCCTTTAAAACATTCTTGTGGATATCTTCCTAAAAAACTGGACTTATTTAGTTTTAGTTTTTTGTTATTGAAGTACTTTGACTTGAAAGTTGTGACTTATAATTTACCTTTTTTGAATGTACAATTTTTTACCTAAAGTTTAATCATTGATGCTAACTGAGCTTTGTGATGAGCCTCTTTGATTTCTTTGTACATTTTTAAAGTAAACCAGTTGTTTGGTGTTTCCAGGAAAGATAAAACGTCCTATTTCTCCTCATACTGGCATGTGACATGGTTGATACAGGTCAGATGGCACCAATGACAGCCACTGAGGGATCCAAAAACAAACATGGATGTTTTTCACTGCCGAGCTACTGAGCCAAGGAAATAAATTAAGGCTGTTTACTTTTTTCAGATAGCATTTGTGCTTTTATCTACTTTAGTGTCAAACTGTATCTAATAATTTAAAAAGAACAAAACATCTTAAGTTTCTATTATTGGTTATTTGGTTTCATAAGAGAACTTAAAGAGGCTTAAAGAACAGATGGTTGTCATATAAGCCCAAACTTAACATTTTCAATTTCAAGTTTAGAGTAAGGCTGACTGAGAAAGAGTATATGGCTGTCATAAAATTACTATTGCTCTATTATTACTTTGAATACGAATTCTGGAAGAGGAGTAGATGAATGCTCCAGAAACTAGAAGTATGACTTGAAAGGAATCGGTCAGGACATTTAGTATAGCTGAACAAAATACATGGTTGGGTAGGTCCAATAAATACAAGTTCATGCATACCTGTATAGGCCCAAGTGATGTGACAGTGCACAGTGCAGAAAACCTGGTATAAAGTTTATGAAATTTTGCCTGGAAGTGTAGGGGGATAACTATGAGTGACTGGAGTCTATATGTGGATGAGGGTCTTGTTTCTCTCGTTCTCAATGTATCTTTATTATTCTTTCAGTAGTTAGTATGACCTGTGTCTGCAGTTTTTGTATCTGCAGTCTTGATGTTGCAGTCCACCAGTAAAAAAACTAATAAAAGTGATATCAGATAAATAGGAAAAATGAATATTATAACTACTGTTGAAAGAAATGTCAGTGTATAGAAGAAGACTTGCCTGAATAACTGATGCAACATGTATACTTCGCTTACTGGATTCTGAAGGATTGTATAAAATCCATGAACAACTGAATGTGGCTGAAAAGGAATACATACAAAATGTTTACAAAGAATTACTCGTGCTTTCTTGTGAGACTTTTGAACAGAAGTCACATTCTGTACAGAGCCTTGTTATGGATTGCGTTATGGATTAGATTAAAATAGATGATATCACTGAACACCTGGCAGCATCTCTTCTATGAGAAGATAATTAAACTAGCGAAGAGTCAACCAGTCTACAGGGAGGCCAAATGCTCTTTGCGTGTTTCCTCACTAGCAAATAAGTTCTAAAATATCTTGGAAAGATCATTGCCTCTAGGCAGACTGGAGGTTTCCAGTAGTGATGAGCGAGTGTGCTCGCCACTGCTCAATAATCGATCGAGCATTGCGGTGCTCGGGCACGCTCATTACTCGATTGAGTATTATGGGTACTTGAGTTCCATAAAGTCCCATCCCGCAAGTTTTGTGGCTGTTAGGCTGTGTGCCCATGATCAGGATTACTAGCCTTCTGGACGCAGTGTATTTTTGCTGCGTCCAAAACGTTGTTTTGTACAGCAGAAGCACAATGGATGGGATTAATAGAAATCTCATACCCACTGTGCTTCTATTTTACGCTGAGTAAAATCACCTGCAGTGCGGCCTAATACTCTGACAACATTGTTCTCTGCAATGACCTGGGAGTCAGAGATGTATCCAGGCATCTTCCCTATGCTGTTCCCATTCCATTTGAAAGCTGTTTCCATCCATTTCAGTGATTTTCCTGCCTCCTCAGCCCTCATGTTAGGGTCTTCAAGAAAAATTCTCAAATTTCCCATTAACTTCCATTATACCCGGTACTCGAGTCGAGCCCGTCCGAGCGTCCAACCTGCTTGATTCGAGTATCGAGCACTCGAGCATTTTAGTGCTTGATCATCATTAGTCTCCAGTCCATAGCAGGGACATAACATGGCACAAAGGAAATGCAATATTTCTATGACATGGCAATAATAATCTGCTGTCATAATACCCACAGATACTCTATATGTGTGATAGGGCAACATATTTGCCTTTGTAGGTTCAAGCGCCACAATTTTTGACCTTGGGAAACTGTAAAATTATAATATCAACCGGAAATATGGATATATCATTGTCATGTTTGATGTGTCTTGGATGGTGAAAGTATGCTTGGAAATATTGCGTTCATATTATTGCACTAGGAAGTTTTTGTGGGAAAATATGACATAAATTTGAGTTATGTCGTGCACTTATCTTTTATTGCATAAAATTAGCCATTCTTCTATAACCTACCAGGAGGAGGGAGGAGGGGTGTTGATAAGACCCTTTATAATATCTCATGCAGAAAAATTAATTGTGGGATCCCAGGTGAACAACTAGGATTGTAGATCTGTTCAAATTTCTGAGGTGACTCTTCTGCAAAGAATCACGCATCTAATCTGTAAGATCTTTCTGTAATGATCCCTTTTTGTTTTATACTGTTTTTCCTTGTGTGTATGTCTTTTTGTTATTTCAACATTTTGTTACCTTGTATGCACTGTTCCTTTTTTCCTATATTAACTAAAAAATGGAATAAGTTTATTCATTGCTGCTTTAAACATACCCACGACCTCGAAGAGGGAAAGTTTAGTCTTGGGTTACCCTTTGTATGCCATAGTGCAAGCAGTGTACCTGTTGGCTGCTTGGGAAAGCTAGGTGTTCATAGTGTGTTACCCAGGGCAGGCCTTATAAAATGGCGGGTGATTGCAGCAAGAAGTATGGTGTGGATGTGCTCACGGGGGCATGCTTGCTTCATTGTCAGCCTATTGTAATAGGTGAGCAAACGTAAGAAGTGGAGTCAGTCCCCCTTTACAGTCATATCTGAGTAACATGTGCTAGTAGGCGGTGCTCGAGATAAGTCTCTACCAGGGCATTAGGGGCTAGCTGATACACGGCTCACTCAGCACAACTGACTTGAGTATATTTTCCATTTATTTGCATGCTTATATTTCAGTGAATGTAGAAACCACATTCTTGGGTTGGTTCTCACCACCCATTAAAATGCGGACAAGACCAATTTGGAATAGGACGCCTCTCACCAGTAGGCCTAATATCTGCTACATTGGCTGCTTCTATGGTACCTGTGCCACTACTGTCCTTGAAATAACAAAGACTACAGGAGAATTAGCTATCAAGTCACCGTATTAGAAAATGTTACGAATCATATCCAACTTCTTTTCAATTGCATAATTACCGACTAAATAAAACAGTTAGTACATTAATTATTTGTACAAGTTTTATGAAGGCTTCATCCATCAGAATGGCAGTTTATAATCTATGTTAATTACATATATAGAGATATTTTCCTATATTTGACAATGTACCATGCAGATAATTAGTATTTTTCTTTGCTTTCTGTGCTTTATTGTGTTACACCACAGAATCAAGGTTATATATAATAAGGCTAACATATTTCTATAAAATGATTTATATTACAATTAGTAAAAACAAAAGAGCGAATATGTGAAAATAATCTAGAAAACTTTTCAAAAAGTCCTCAATGGCATTATTGACTGCATCCTTAATTGGTTAAAAATGTAAAACATACTGTATATAATATCCACTATGAGAGATGATAACAATGATAACTATACGACAATGATCAAACTGCATTAGAGCAATTATAGGCCTCAAACACAAAGGTTATCATCATTTTTAACCTTAGAGTTATCTGCAGCTGTAGTACCACACCCATACCAATCTTTGGGGCTTTAGTCTATTTCAAGGGTGGAAACATAATTGGTGCAACCTGTGCAGCCACACAGGGGCTCAAAAGGTAAGGTGGCCCATTTTCACCTCCAAAATGTGGAATTGTGCATTATGATGGACTACAAAGGGCCCATATATTGTTCTTGCACAGGGGCCCTTTTCTGTCTGTGTTCAAGTGCTCTACTTACTTCATATAAATAACAAAAGACTGACCATCACTTCCAAACAGAAAACAGGTGTGTACAGGTGCAAACTAAGAGTAGCCATCTCCATATATAACCAATAAATTAAGTAGCTCTCTGTAGAGCTATAACATGTAAACATGAAATATATGAAATTTGAATTGCATTTCTGCTCTAGAAAATAGGAAAAATTGAGAATACTTAGCGCATAAATTGACCAATTCATGTATACCTAGCAGCTGCGATAAGGCGATTCTCTAGGTTCCCAGCAACGAGAATCGCCTTATCGCAACTGCTATGTATACATGAATTAGCCAATTTATGCGCTAGGTATTCTCAGTTATTCCTATTTTCTAGAGTAGTAATGAATTCAAATTTCATATATTCATGTTTGCATGTTATAGCTCTACAGAGTGCTACTTTATTTATTGGTTGTATATGGAGGTGGCTACTCTTAGTTTGACCTGTACACACCTGTTTTCTGTTTGGAAGTGACGGTGTGTCTTTGATATTTGTATATTAGCTTTCTGACTGAGCACTCCACCCATCAGCCTCTGGCAGTTTTAATCATAGCAGGATCATATCTATCCACATAATTGTAGGCTTCAGCTTAGAAGAGGATTCACATTAGATAGGTTCCGAGCAACGAGAGTTGCCTTATCACGGCTGCTAGGTACACATGAATGGGCCAATTTATGCGCTAAGTATTCTCAATTTTTCCTATTATCTAGAGCAGTAATGCAATTCAAATTTCATATATTTCATGTTATAGCGCTACACAGTGTAACTTTATTTATTGGCTACTTACTGCATATAGACTTCTCATTTCAGAATCATTTCTTCTTAATATGGGATATCATACATTGTGACATTAATTACTTACCTTGGAACTTCATGCTCCTCCATATAGACTCTTTGCACACAGATCTGCTGTGTGAATTATGCCCAAGCCTGAAAATAAATTAACTGAAAAAATACTATAAAAGTGATAGCCAAACTTACCACCAAGCTTACAATTATCTGTCATTAGATTATGGTACACTATCTAAGCACATCGCAGCAGAATATGAGAAAATGTTGGCTTACTTGTTAGCCAAGACGGTAAAAAAAATAATTGTGCTATTTGGAAAAAAGGAGTAATAAAAAAAGCCAAAAACACTGGACACATAGCTATGAGACTTAGGTGTTCATATGGGTAGGCTTCCCTCTTCCTTTCCCTGGCTATCCTCAGCCTTTCAGGTGGTTGGGTTAAGGAGAGGATAACACTGCCTTCATGAATGCACTAAACCCATAACTATATGTCTGGTGTATTCTGTGATAGATCTTACTAACCAAATGTCAAAATATGTTTTGGAAATAATAGAAGAGCAGATCTATCTCACACTAATGCACCCTTAAATAGGGTAACATAGTCCAATTATAGGTTTTCTGTAGAAAGAAATGGCACTAAATCACATTATTTTATATATTTTCATATGTAATGCTGTATTTTTTCTAGGGAGGCTGAAATACATTTTTGTTGTGCTACATTAAAATCTGAACAAAAGTAACAATGTAAATTCCACTTTGATTAGAAAACAATGATATCAGCAAGAGACTCCCAAAGGAATGAACATTTTCACATAATTTATTTTAAATTCCGTGAGACAGAATGTAGCTGAAATGATTACATCCTTTTGGCATATGTTACTTATTACTTTTTAAGCTACATTTTCATTTTGGCTTCGGCATCTTATTTCAACGAATAGTATTTACTAGTTCAGACTGAGAAATATAGAAATGTATAATTTATCTGTTGTGATTGTTGCAGAAATCATGATAACATATTATATAATCAATTTAAGGGAACAGTTTCTTAAAAAAAAAAAAATTGAGACATGCGTCACTAAATTATTTAGCCATCTGTGTAGGACAGCCAGAGTAAAATGTGTTGGGAAATACAGATACAGCATTTTTTTTGTTAGAAGTGAATGAGATGTACGGCAACTCTAAATGTGTAGCCTGAAAAATTACGGCTTTCCCTTTGCGCTGCATTATTTTTTATAAATGTTCATTATGTCTCAGTACAGTTTTAGCATTCCTAAAATGACCCAGTGCGGTGTGCTATGAAGGTATTGTTGTTGTCACCCGCCTACGCTCATTTATTTTGTATTCAGCAGCTGTGTTGTTCATTTTGCCCCTGTTACATCTGTATAGCGGTAGAGTATTCTGTCTGCTCTGACCAACCAGCTGCCCCTCCTATTACCTTCTACCAGCAGGAATTTCTTACTTAGGTCTGTAAAAGTTTCATATATTCACATATACTATTGATTTGTAGAAAATTGAACAATAGGTGCACGTTAAAAACAAAGGTTTGGCTGGGCTGTCTTCTGTATAGTAGAACAAATTTGACATGCCTCTCTATGCTCCAGTAGTTATTTGCGCTAGCGATAAGAGAACATGTTCAAATGGAATTTTATTCTACTCAAATTGTGGCCAAATTTACATTCACCAAAATTCTGGTATTTTTATAATTTGCTTCCACTTGGACTCAGCAAAATGGTGGCCTCTGAATACCATTTTTCTGATCCATAAATGGCAATCAAATGGTTAAAAAATCGGTAAAAAATTGTATAATCACCTTACTACTCACTTCTCTGCTCCCTCATCTTATCACCCCCTCCCTTCCGGTATTCGCAGCATGTTCTGATCTTGCCCCAAGTGGTAAAATCCCCCTCTCACATGGAGCTGGGGATACAGGCTCTGATGAAGTCCGGGGTGGGGGTTCTGTGCATTTGCCTGCAAGGTCAAAGCGCACATTGTGACGTCATGACCTTTCGTGCCCTTACACAGAACCCTCACATGCCTCATCAGAGCAGGAATTCCTGGAAGAGACCCCAGAGAATAATAAATAACATTACATTTTTAGAGAATAACTTATCATTGAGCCAAATTTCTCGAGAAAATCCATTCGAACAGTCCAATCAGAATTTTGCCTGATCTTGTCATCCATAAATTCATGTTCATACACAACAATCTTTTGATATTTTTTGTAACTTTCACTAGGGGGCAGATACTAAGAGCTTGCTCACATGAGTGCATACATTGTATGAATGCTATTTGATGTTTTATCGGATAGCACTCGAACCAATGTTATATTATGGGACAGTTCAGATCTGTGCTTTTTTACTCATGCTGATATGGCATGAGAAAAAAAAATGGCAGCATGCTGCAAGTGGCTCCGCAAATCAGATCACGCGCACCCATTTAAGTCTATGGGTACGTGTAAAGCATTTACGTAGACACAGACAATGAAGTTCTCCATCTTCTCTGCATTTGTGATAGGATTCTCTCATCCGAGAGAATCGGATCACAGTAAACTGACTCTCGTCTCAAAGTCTGATCAGAGTTTGAGCCGAGTATCATTACCACAATTGGCCCAATTCTCTTGGAAGAGAGATTCAATGCTCGTACGAGCGAGCCCTAAGATTCCTATGGGATTGATGGAATCAAGGAAGAAGGGGTTGTAGAACGATCAGCAGAGATCCATGTTAGAAAAAAGATTTTTGTTCATAATAGTGTACATTCACTTTAGGTTTTCTCAACATTGTAAAATAAAATACATAACGCTACTAACTTAATAACTCAGGAGTGACCAGTGCCATTCTGTTTAACTTTTGCAGACAGTGCGACTTTGGTGTGGTCTGCAACAGCCATGTTTTTTTCAAGCTTTGACACCTCTGTGAGAAAAAAAGGTTTATGAAGAGTCTTCACAATAGATCGGTCAAAATCCCTGTGCAGCATCGGGGTCGTCTGATACTTGAAAGTACATAAAGATTCCTTTGCAGTATCTTTAAAATGTGCTTGATATTTGGAGTTATTTTCACTCTCCCAGACCATTTCCTTTACATCTTCGTCCATGTTAAGTTTTATTACATCCCTGGGATCACAATGAACTTGTTCAGTCTCTCTCGCCTGACGCCCGCCGGCCTGCTGTAAAGGGCCTTTGCGACAGCCGTGAGTAGAGAACGCCGTAGACTGGGCGGCAGAGCCGTTTTCCTCCAGGCCTGGCGTTACAGTTAATAACTTAATAACTCAGTAGTATTTCTATTAACTTCATTGTTAATTTACCCTTTCTTTATAAGGCTTTTTTATTGTGAGGAAAAAATACAACAACATACATTTAACTTGTAGTGGCCATCAGTTACAAAAATATCAGATTTATATACGAAGAAGCAGGAACGCTTCTCTGCTTATTAATCCACTAGCTGCAGTAAAGATCAGTTGCACTGAAAAACACATAGGAAGAACTGACCAGAGATGGATCCATTATGAAATGAAACCCATCTAATGAAAAATATATCATCTAAACCCTATATAAAAAAAATAGTGACCATAAAATAGTCAGTTCAGATTTGTGTTTTAATAAAATCAACAATAATAATATTGAAAAATACTTTTCTTTTCCAGCGTTATGCCATCTTTCAGCACCGTTAGCTATATTAGTGCAACTTACTGACTAGGAAAATGTCAGTGAAACCCAAAAAAGTATAAGAAAAACTTTTGAAAGTGTTTTTAAATGTTTTGGCGTCAAAAGCAAAGAAGAGAAAAACTTAACAAACCGGTCATGGTAACACAACAAAAGAAACTGTTAACATATAGAGGTAGTCATAAACTTTTCTGTGCCTCAATTACTTTACTCTAGAAATGAGCATACTATTTCCTCTTTTTCTCTGATACCACAAATTATGGCTTATAAAACTTTCTACTCCCTGGTCTGACCACAACCAAGGTCTACCTTTCCTGCAATTTTACTGCAATGTCTAAGCCTTTCATCACATTTTGGATCAACAAAGCCAACTTACAATAATTTACAATAGTTCTCTCCAGACCCCAAAGCATAAGGAAAGAGAAAAGAATAAAAAAAACCCCCATAATACTCACATTACCTGTCTCTTTATTCTTCTTCCACCACTCTCTGTTTCTCTGTCTGGGTCTCTTCTATTCTTCTGGTTCTGAGGCCCATGTGATCACATTGGTGATGATGCATGTTATGGGCTTCAGTGTCTAAAGAACCAAAAGAGACCTGTGTAGATGACCTGGAATGTGCGATGTAAGCAGCAAAAAAAAGTCAGATGAGTGCCAAGAGCAGGTGAGTGTAATGTGCTTTTTTATTTCAACACTTTTTTGACCCTCAAAAAAATTCAGCAAAACTGGATCGCCATCTTGCCACCAATTTGCTGGATTCATGTCATTTGAATCCCAAAAATTAATTAACAATCAAATTGAATTTATTATGAACCAATTTATTCTTCTCTGTTAGCAACATAATTGACTTCTTTTGTTCTTATTTGAATATACTATTGGGTTCAGAAGACAGATTTTAAGAAGAAATAAAAACTGGGCTATGACCAATGATGAGAACCAGACATCGCTATGTTATGGTGGGTAAAGCCGCAGTACAAAAATATAAGGAGGCCCTGCTCTAGTTTAATCAGTTGTACTTGAGAAAAGGTAAACTTGATGATTATGTATCTGATTTCAATGTATGTAATATTTGTATGGAAAAAGGAACACACACAATCCAGAAGTAACTAATATGTAACTGTTTTTGACGTTCACTATTTGGTAATGAATGTGTGTTAGAAAAACCTGAAGCCAGTGACAGTATGTATAGTTATGAATCTAATTAAAATAAAATGTTATTAATGCATATTAGTGATAATTGCGGTAGAGTCCCATTGATTATACACCACTAATAAGGTTTTTCTTTTCTTCGGTCAATGTTTCACTCTAGAATACATACAGAACTAAAAGTGCTTGAGAAGAATGCTGAACCTTTGCTAACCTCTTCTTTCAATATGTTGCAATTATCATTGAAACAAAGATTTGTTTTAAATACCTCTCATCCAGCCCCCATCTGTCTTAATGTGTTCTCAGAGTCATGAGAATACAAAGGCAGAATTATGTATCATTCCTACCTCCCTTCTATTTTTATCTTTAACTTTTTGCTGCAAAAATAATTTACACTATATATTCTGGTAGATATGAAAAGTTACATTTAGACTGTAAAACAATCTGCTGTAAAAATCCAACACTAAACAGAAGCAATATGAAACTAATAGTTGTCGAATATAGATTCAATTGAAGAAAAACTAGGTTGAAAATAGCATAAGGAATATTTATTAATCAAAAAACATAAATATAGGTTAATTGTGAGAAAATATAGTATTGTGTCAAATCATATTCCTTTTGCAGACCTTCTGAAAAAAATCTATACAAGTGTCTTCCGGTATCATTTGTGAGAATCCAGTCAACAGTTGGATTTACATTTTGACTTAAAGACGACTATTCACCAAATTTTTCAAGTTGAACTGGACACATATTATAATTGTGGCTGCAGAAAACATTTTTTTTATTTCGCCTCTCTGCTGCAAAGATATTAGCAATCAAAGTATTTGACACTTAATCAGTTAACTGCATTTTTTTTCAAAGTCCAAGTGGGCGTTATCAGACAGTTTTCACTGGGGATGTGTACTTCTTCTCCATGTATGATGCAAACAAATCATAAGCAGGCGTCAACACTCAAAGGAAAGAATAACACACCCCCACCATAGCATAGAGCAGATTTCTCAGTGTGTGAAAAGTAATGTCAGATAGCTCTGATCTCCTTGTCTTACCTCCTGCATAATAAGAAAGCACAGATGACTAATTACTCTTCAGATAAAGTCCTTGTGGGAGAAGGGCCAACACAGCTGAGTTTAGCTGTGTCACATTGCAAAATGTGCTGATTGAACACCTGTAGGGAGGGAGAAGGTCAGAGGAGAAAATACACAGCCTTTCAGGGCATTTGTGTGTGTGGTGGGCTGGAGGTGGAAGCTCTGAGCTGTTTGTGGCACACATGTTGGACATATGAGATTGCAAGTCTCCAGGTGTGAATTCCTTTGTTAAAGGACATGGACGCTGGACTCTAAGCCAGGTGGGCTAAATAGCACTATTGTATGGACTTGTTATTTTATATTTTACCTTCTGCGGACAAAGGCTGTATTTATGTTTTCTGGTGATGTGATTTATGAGGACTGCAATAAATCAGCCTCACTTTAAATAGAAACAGTTCCTGTGTCTGCCTCTTTAAGAAGCCAAGTGAGTCGATCAACCACAGTTGGAGTTAGAAGTGCGGACAAGATCCCCAGGAAGCAAGTGTGATGGCTGTAGACAGACTGCATGTCCTGGGTGAAGACGGCTATGAGCATTGAACAGCGTTCAGACAAAATGGAGGAGCTGATCAATCACCAGGTCCAAAGCCAACACCAGCAGCACCAGCAACATCTGCAACAGTTGAAGCAGCACAGAGAACAGCTGCAGCAGCAGAGGGAGCAACAGCTCCAACAGCAAAAACTGCAGAAGCAGCAGGAGCAGCAGCAGCAGCTGCAGCAGCAACAGCTGGCACAACAGGAGACAAGTAAGCTGCTTATGAAACAGCTGCAGCAGCAGTAACAGCACCAGCAGCATCCCCAGCAGCAGCAATTCCAACAGCAGCAGCAGCAGCAGTAGAAGCAACAGAGTCGACAACAGCAGCAGCAGATTGATTTAATCACAGAGGCGGTTCGTGGCACTGCAGCAGCTCCGACTCCAATGTCAGCTTATGATTTCTCTGTCTGTAAGGCGGTGAGAGCCTTGCAGAAGATGACCCTGAGTGATGACATAGAGACCTTTTTAACCATTTTTGAAAGGTTGCCGATAGAGAGAAACTCCCGCCAGAGCAGTGGGCGGAAGTCCTGGCGCTATACATAATGGGGGAGCCACAAATGGTCTACTATGATTTGGCTTTACAGGATGCCAAAGAATATGAAAAATTGAAAACAGAAATTTTGCCACGCATGCGGCTGACAATGTCTGTCAAGGCACAACGGGTCCACCGCTGGGCATACCACCGTGACAAACCCCCTCGCTCCCAAATGTTTGATCTGCTGCACCTAGTCAAAAAGTGGTTACAGCGGAGTCCTCGACCCCAGCGCAGATGGTGGAGCAAGTTGTAATGGACCGTTTCGTGCACTCCCTTCCGAGCCTGATGCAGACCTGGGTTGCCCAGGGACATACCCGGAACGCCGATGACTTGGTCGGACTGGTCAAAAGAAATCAGGGTGTCAAAGGGTCCATGGGGAGGCAACCCATTCCATACTGGGGGGGTGGGGCATCCAAAGTGCAAGGGGGTGGCAGAGGTCATGCCAAGGCCCACATCGGGGGATGTAATTTGCTGGAAATGTCACGGTCCAGGTCATATAGCAGCCCATTGTCCCTTGACCACTGAGCAAATGGACTGTAACATGGGATGCCAGTGTTCTTTCTACACTTATCCAGCTTGCAGTGTGGACTGTCCACCCAGCAAGGGACCCTAAGCTTGTCCTGTAACAGTGAATGGCCTGCAAATGACTAGACTACTGGACTCAGGGAGTTTGGTGACCCTCGTGAGGGACACACTCCCTCTCCAAATGATCCCTGGAAAGAAGGTTGGTGTCCGCTGTATTCACCAGGATGCTAAAGACTATCCGGTGGCCAGAATGGTCATTGAGACTGCCCAAAGTACTGAGTCCCATGAGGTTGGCGTGGTTCCGGATTTGTTGCATCCAATCATCATAGGCCAGAATTTGTGTTGTTTTGGAACTTGTGGGGGAGGGGCATAGACTTGGATTACTTGGGTAAGAAACGGGTTAGCCCTTAAAAAGTCTCACCAACTCCAGAGTCTGATGGGTTTCCCTCTGTGTAATGGGAAATGAGGAGAAAGTAATATTTCCTGAGGCAGACATTCCTGAGATAGGGGTGACCAGACAAAAAATTTAGGCTCACCCAACATAGAGACCTTTCACTAAAAGAAGCGTTCAAATATGTAACCATCATAAATGGGATAGCACAGGAATCGGGGGCTGACACCAGATTTCCCTATTTTATGTTGAGTGGGGACTTATTGTATTTAGTTACTAAGGTGAGGGAGGAGATAGTGGAGCAATTATTGGTACCAGGACCCTATAGACAAAGGATGTTGGACAGGGCCCATTCACATGTCTTGGATGGCGATCTGGGGGTGGACAAAACTCAAGAATGGGTCATGCAGAGGTACTATTGGCCCAGATGTTACCATGAAATCCTAAAATTTTGCAAGTCCTGTCCCATCTGCCAGTTAACTGCTGTCACATCTCTATTCCAAAATCCTCTCATGCCAGGGCAACAGAGAAACCAAGTTGAAACTCCATGTGGGCTGGACAGACCAGAAGGTGACACTAATGGCATCTCTGGGGCAGAGACCCTGTCACCAGCCCAGAAACAACAGTGCCAATAACTGCTTCAGCGGAACCGGGACCTGTTTTTGGAGCTACCAAGACATACGCAGGTTGATGAACAAGGAATCCTGAAGGAAACACGTGCAGGTGAACCAAAAGCCATATAGAATCCCCGAAGTCCGCCTCAAGGTGATTTCGAAAGAAGGGGCTAAAATTTACATGTATCTGATACTCTGCGACGATGAACTCACATCAAAGCTAGGTTCAGTCAAATACATCATCTCCCTGGACCTGACAAAGGGTTGCTAGCAAATCTTCTCTCAAAGTGTCAAGAAGAAGACAACCTCCTTTTCACCTGATGGTTGCTTCAAGTATGATGAGCGAGCGCGCTCGCCACTTCTCAGTACTCGCCCGAGCATCACCCTGCTCGACATGCTTGGCGAGTATTTCTGGGGTCGCTTGGGCGGCAGCTCTGGTCCCCGCCCTGCATGTTTGGCGCTCTTTAGAGAGCCAATGAACATGCAGGGATTGTCTGCCACACACTGTAATGCCGTAGTCATGTTGGTTGTGGCATTACAGTGATTGGTTGGCCGTATGGCGTCATCGGGTCTATATAAGACCTGGTGATGCTAGGCTCGTCATAGTCTATCCCGGAAACAGGCTGATTAGAGAGAGGAGCTGCTGTGTGAGTGACAGAATTGATGGTGTAATAGTTACATATAGGTAGTGGTACTCCAGGAGTATATACAGGTGCTTCTCAATAAATTAGAATATCATCAAAAAGTTAATTTATTTCAATTCTTGAATTCAAAAAGTGAAACTCATATATTATATAGAGTCATTACAAACAGAGTGATCTATTTCAAGTGTTTATTTCTGTTATTGTTGATGATTACGGCTTACAGCCAATGAAAACACAGAGTCAGTATCTCAGTAAATTAGAATAATTAACAAAAAACACCTGCAAAGGTTTCTGAAGAGTTTAAAAAGGTCCCTTAGTCTGTTTCAGTAGGCTCCACAATCATGGGGAAGACTGTTGACTTGACACATGTCCAGAAGGCAGTCATTGACACACTCAACAAGGAGGGTAAGCCACAAAAGGTCATTGCTAAAAAAGCTGGCTGATCACAGAGTGCTGTATCTAAGCATAGTAATGGAAAGTTGAGTGGAAGGAAAAAGTGTGGTAGAAAAAGGTGCACAAGCAACCGGGATAACTGTAGCCTTGAAAGGATTGTTAAGAAAAGGCCATTCAAAAATTTGGGGGGAGATTCACAAGGAGTGGACTGCTGCTGGAGTTATTGCTTAAAGAGCTACCACACACAGACATATCCAGGACATGGGCTACAAGTGTCGCATTCGTTGTGTCAAGCAACTCATGACCATTATGCAACGCCAGAAGCGTCTTACCTGGGACAAGGAGAAAAAGACTTGGACTGTTGCTCAGTGGTCCAAGGTGTTGCTTTCAGAGGAAAAAGTAAATTTTGCATTTCATTTGGAAATCAAGGTCCCGAGTCTGGAGGAAGAGTGGAGAGGCACACAATTCAAGCTGCTTTAGGTATAGTGTGAAGTTCCCACAATCAGTGATGGTTTGGGGAGCCATGTCATCTGCTGGTGTAGGTCCACTGTGCTTTATCAAGACCAAAGTCAGCGCAGCCGTCTACCAGGAAGTTTTAAAGCACTTCACGCTGCCCTCTGCCGACAAGCTTTTTGGAGATGGAAATTTCATTCTCCAGCAGCACTAGGCACCTGCCCACACTGCCAAAAGTACCAATACCTGGTTTAAAAACAACAGTATCACTGTGCTTGATTGGCCAGCAAACTAACCTTAACCTCATAGAGAATCTATGGGGTATTGTCAAGAGGAAGATTAGAGACACCAGACCCAACAATGCAGATAAGCTGAAGGCTGCTATCAAAGCAACCTGGGCTTCCATAACAGCTCAGGAGTGCCACAAGCTGATCGCCTCCTTGCCACGCCGCATTGATGCAGTATTTGATGCAAAAGGAGCCCCGACCAAGTATTGAGTGCATTTACTGAGCATACATTTCAGTAGGTCAACATTTTTGGATTTTAAAAACATTTTTCAAACTGTTGTTATAAAGTATTCTAATTTAGTGGACATGTTGCATGCTGAGGCCGAGGCAGAGACCGTGGGCAAGCTGAAATTGTGCCACAACAAACACCCACATCTTGTCGCCCGACCTTCCGGTCCCAATTGCTAGGGGACAGCAGCACACCACTACTGAATCCAGAGCAGTGTCAAAAGATTGTTGGTTGTTGGTTGGATAGCAGATAATACTTTCAGTCACTTTGCCACTATCACCACCACCCTGTCTTCCACACGGTCAAGTCTCTGTAGCCGTGAGTTTGGACCGCATAGTCCTCAACCTGATCTTCCTACCTCCCACCATGCCGAGTGACCGGAGACAACTGATCCCACATTTGGACACTGCGAAGAGCTGTTCACTTTTCCATTTATAGATTCGGGCCTCTCGCCAGGCCAGCTTCAAGCGGGGCAAGAGGAGAACGCGTGTAGCGATGCCCAAATATTTGACCAGCCACGGTCACACGAAGGCGATGGTGGGAAAGTACAGTTACTGTTGCAAGAGGTGGATGATGATGATGAGACACAATTGCCCGAAAGTCAGGAGGAGGACCAGGGTGCGGAAGCGGAAGATGAGGTGGTGGATGATTAAGTCACTGACCCAACCTGGCAAGGTGACATGCAGAGTGAGGACAGCAGCACACAGGGGGAGGGAGGAGTAGCAACAGGCAGGAACAAGCAGTGTGGTAGCCACACACACAAGGTGGGCAACCGATCCCCAAAACACCAACACGACGGAAGTTGCCAGTACAACTGTTAGGTCTTCCCGAGTCTGGTTCTTTTTTAAAGGCTCTGCAGATAATCCCAAAACGTCCATTTGCACCACCTGCCATGCCAGCATCAGCAGGGGTACCAAAACAAGCTTTCTGACGACCACCAGCATAATCAGGCACATGATAGCAAAGCACCCGACTAAATGGGCTGAACGCCAGGGTCCAGAAACAGTGTCTGCGGGTAACATCACTGCTTGTTCCGCTCTTGTACGTGCAAGCCAATCCCCTGTCCATGGCGCATGCAAAGATGCCTCCCGCGCTGCACCTGTCGTTGCACACTCTCAGCTAGCACCATCAGCAACCACATCCATGTCCTTGTCCCAGCGCAGCGTTCAGTTGTCCCTACCCCAGTCCTTTGAACGCAAGTACAAATACGCAGCCAAGTCGTATTCTGCATTCATGTTGTAGTGCTGAGTCACTGAGCACTGGCCAAGTCCCAGTTTAGGCAGATAAAGAAATGCAAGAACATTGGATAGGGAACTCCTGCAATGGAAAAAGTTAAATTAAAACCCAACTTTTAATAATCAGCTTTGTAAAAAGATCTTTGGATTATGCACATAGATAAAAATATTTACAGCGCCTAGCTCTTGGAATACTTTCTATCTATGTATATAATTTAAAGATTTTTTTTTTTAATCAAATTGATAATTTTTAGTGATCTTTGCATGATTTATAATAACTTCTTCAGTTTGTCTAAAAATGATGTTTAATGAAGGTGTGTGGGTACCTCGACTAGTCTGGGACCACTATCAATCATTCCAACAGTGCGCTTGTATCATGCTCACAGAGGCATGATTGATTTCTAAGGTTTTTCAAGGAGCACAGGGAAGAGAAGAAAAAGTGCCTATTCTCCTCCTCCCTGCTCTGCCTTTACACCGTGGGATGTCAATCAAGCTGCTGTGGGCACGATATCACTTTGCTGTTGGAATGATTGACAGTAGTTGCAGACTAGCCAAGGTACCTGCACGACTGCATTAAAAATCAGTTTTAAACACACTAATAGAGGAAAAATTAAAAAGGTACTAAGAGGCTGATAAGGTGCTCCCAATACCTAAGAAATGTAAATCTTGCAGGCAGGTTCCCTTTAAGAATTTGTCACAGCATTATTTATAAGAGTTTTTAATTTTGTAACTTTGAAACACGCATTTTTTGGCATTTTTCATGCAGTGGGACTAGAGTGCATTTTTGTTAAAATTGTGTTACTTTTTAAAAAGTCACAGTTGATGAATCAGACCCAAACATTTGGAAAACAAAGCCCATGTCCACAATGGTGAACATACAAAAAAAAAATAAACAGGTTAATGCACATAAAATAGACTTTAAAAAGGATTCGAATTAAAATAAGAATTTATCACAAATCAAAAACTTGGCTGAAAATACCAAAATGCTAGCTAAATAGATGCCGCAAAAGCAATAATTAATCGAGCTGTTACAATGTAGAATTTTTAAAAATTTGCTATAGACTTCAAAGTAAAATTTGTTTTTGATTAAAAAAAAAAGCAGAGCGAAACACCAGCCATAAAAATGCTGCTTTAAACTTTTCCTTCTTTATGCGAAAACTGCACCAAAAACAGCATTAAAAACTTCATGTGTGAATCCAGGAGTACATTGAGCTACATAAAAAATGCTATAATCTTGGCTGAATAGCATTGTAGGAGGAATAAATCTAATATTTTAATGATTGAAAAGTTATTACTTCTAGGAATTTTTAGGTGATGATGTTTGTTCATTTACAGATTTTTCCTGGCAAGTCACAAATCTAAGAACCAGAAGTAAGACTTGTTAGTGAGAATTGTATGTATTTATTTTTGAAGGAACAGCTCTCATCCATCACTCGTTACAGTCCATATAAATGTTTTAATTTGCCATTTATCATCAGTAGTCACATTTAAATCATTGCTGAATGAGCTTACTGCCAGACATCATGGGCCAAGAGCAAAACGGGGGAGGGGTATACAGTTATATAGTTTTAATTTAAGAAAGAAAAAGATTAGATTTACTATCAGTTTACATTTTGATACACATCATTCATTTCAGTGGTTTTCATCTGTGAAACTACCAAAATGCACTATCCTTCCAAATAATTTTAAGTACAATTTCATTGCTTCAGTTAGTCCCATTCCAAAACAAGTCCCAGGAATAGTTGATTCTGAGAGGTACTGTATTTACTTAAAGGGGTATTCCCATCTCCAAGATCCTATCCCAATATGTAGTAGGTGTAAATGTAAGCAAATACCTCCAATTAGAAATGTATTATAGTTCTTCTGACTAGTTATGCTGCTTACCCCATGTGCAGGGCTTTGCAGTAGCTTAGCTATACAAGTTATATACCACTAGCAACTAACTTACTAACTAACTGCCATTATATGAGTGGTCATAACCATTGATACCTAAGCTACTGCAATTCCCTGTACATGGGGAAGGAACATAACAAATCAGAAGAACTATACTACATTTCTAATTGGAGGATTTTGCTGCTAATATTATTATTATTAACACCTACTACATATTGGGGCAGGATCTTTGAGATGGGAATACTTTAATGATCACTTAATGTTCTTCTACGCAGTTCTCTACAACACTTTAACATATGAGTGTTGTCAGGTGCTTGATGCCATACTGCACTCCATTGGTCTACAGAAACAATGTCTCAAAGTGGGTGAAATGCTGTTGTACATTTAGCAGCTGGTCATCTGCTTCCTATAATCTACTTTCTAGTGGGTAACATAAGCGGCAACAACACTTGGAAAATTTGAAAAATCTGTTGCCTGCACTAATATGCTTATATTTGGGTATACATAGAATTGAAAGAGGTCCTATTGATGTCCAAGAGAATATACCCTTATTTTCTTCAACAAAATTGTTCCGATAATTACTTTGAACAAACAATCACTTTGATACAGTAAAATGCTGAAAGAGACTTCATTAAATCTGACTCTGCACTCTGTGACTGTTGGGAGAATAGGTCACATCATGCACACAATTTGTTAAGGCCTGGAAGACCAGGGTGATAGACTTTTTGTCCACATGGAGAAATGAGGTGGAACTGTAACATCTTGGGGAATGGGAACAATGACATCAATGTTTCTTCTGTAAAAGTCATAATTACTCTTGAGTTACTGAGTTACTCATTTTTAAAGGAAAAATCCACATTAGGCTATGTGCACATGAAGCGTTTTTACTGCGTTTCCGTGGCGTTTTTTTTCACCGTGGAAACGCTGCGAAAACGCTTGTTAATAGGTCTGCCAGCTCTAGCAATGGTAATCCTGATGTGCTGTGCACATGATGTGGAAATTTCCGCTCAGGATTACTATTGTAGTAAAAACCGCAGCATGACCATTGTGTGGGCGTTTCCGCCGCAAATTCGCACCCATTGACTTGAATTGAGCTGCAGCAAATCCGCAGGAATAATATTTATACCTGCGGATTTTCTGGGTTTCAATTAAAGCCAATAGCCACAAATTTGAGGCAGAAACGCGGTGCGGGTGGTACCCGGGTTGGGAGAGGACTACTACTCCTCTCATCTGACCACCGCTCCCGCTGATAACAGCGAGACCGGGTGGGCTGGGGTGAGCAGTTGTCTCCTCTGCCAAGCCGGCGTGCCCGCGGTGAAAAGAAGAAAAAAAAAAAGTAAACCACTTTACTTTGCAGTTAGTAATGGAAGGCGTTTTATAGAGGCCCTCCTTTACTAATCTGGGCTTCATGTCGGCCACTTCACGCAGCGTCAAAACTGCAGAGGCTCGTGATCGTGGCCACGTACCCAAACTCACCTGCAGCATGTTAATTTCTGTAGCGGACATGCTAGTCTCTGCTGCAGATTTTGAAGTGTCATTATATGCGGTGGATTCACATGTACCAACAACAAAAGTGCGGCATTAGAACACCGCGTTTTGGATGCTGCAAAAATACACTGCTTCCAAAGCGCTGCTTGTTGCTGATCGGGGGGACATAGGGGCTAACCAAACAGCTGTGAGCTGTTAATAATGGCCAGGGACCATGTCTGCAAATGGCACCTTGCTAGGTTAAAATAGCAGCTCTCAGCTGCCGCATAAATTACATGAATGGAAATGCTAGAAAGATTGGGCGAATGGGATTAGCTGACACCTGTCTCTTTTGTTTGGTGATGACAAGGTGTCAATCAGACCCTTTCATCATCAGACCTAATTAAAGTAAAGTGTTAAATAAACACACGAAGAGCAAACACTTTATTTGAAATACAACAGACACATTCTTTAATCATTTAAATTAACCAATATACTCACCCCAGTTCTGATGGTGAGCCAAGGGTTTAAGCAATGTCCCGCAAATAACTTTATTTAGCTCCAAAAAGCGTTCATTGATGTACAAAAAGGCTTCAAAGAACGCTTCAAAAAACGTATAAAAAAGCGTCAAAAATGCGTCAAAAACACGCGGGTTTTCCTCAGCATTTTTCCTGCCAAGGAGATGCAGAAACGCTCGGAAATTTCTGCTTCAAATCCTGACCATGCACACACAGCCTAAAGCTGATTTTTTTTACATGCTATGAGAAGATATGATCAAATTGGACAATAACAATGAACCACCTCCAGCTTCCTATAGAAATAGGCTAATATAGCTATAGGATTGTTTGACTACATGGCTGCATTGCTATCAAGCCAACAAAATAAAGAAAATAAAAATCCAAAATAGAATTTACAGTGGTGTGAAAAAGTGTTTACCCCCTACCTAATAACTGGTTGGACCACCCTTAGCAGCAACAACTGCAATCAAGCATGCAAACAATCAATAAGTCATACTCTGTGGACTGACGAGACAAAAGTTGAACTTTTTGGAAGGTATATGTCCCATTACATCTGGCATAGAAATAGCACAGCATTTCCGAAAAGAAACATCATACCAACAGTAAAATATGGTGGTAGTAATGTGATGGTCTGCGGCTATTTTGCTACTTCAAAACCTGGAAGACTTGCAGTGGTAAATGGTACAATGAATTCTACTGTCTACCAAAAAATCCTGAAAGAGAATGTCCTGCCATCTATTCATGACCTCAAACTGAAGAGCACTTGGGTTATGCAGCAGGACAATGATCCAAAGCACACCAGCAAGTCCACCTCTGAATGGCTTAAGAAAAACAAAATTAAGACTTTGGAGTGGCCTAGTCAAAGTCCTGACCTTAATCCGATTGAGATGCTGTGGCATGACCTTAAAAAGGCCACGCTCAGAAACGCTCCAATGTGGCTGAATTACAACAATTTTGCAAAGATGAGTAGGTCAAAATTCCTCCAGAGTGTTGTATAAGACTCATTGCCAGTTACTGCAGGAGCTTGATTGCAGTTGTTGCTGCTAAGGGTGGCCCAACCAGTTATTAGGTTTAGGGGGCAATCACTTTTTTACACAGGGCACTGTAGGTTTGGATTTCTTTTTTCCTTAATAATAAAGACTTTCATTTAAAAACTGCATTTTGTATTTACTTATGTTATCTCTGTCTAATATTTAAATTTGTTTTGTGATCTGAAACATTTACGTGTGACAAACATGCGAAAGAATAAGAAATCAGGAAGGGGCAAACACTTTTTCACACCACTATATATTTTGGTTTCATTCTTCTTTTTTATTTGACCTTGGGAACCCATTTTTTCTCTACTACATCAAACACGTGTTCTTTCTTTATTACTACAAACCTGACTGCAGCTGACTTCACTTCCAAAGTCAGATTCCAAAAGATCTTCCAAAAGTAACATATAAGAAAAGGGTAATCTTTGTAGACTTAAAGGGTTGACCATCACTGGAAAACACCAGCTTAATCACTTCAGGGCCCTATTTAAAATAAAAACAACGGAAACTCACCTACTGTAGCAGCCTTATTCCAGTGATGTTGGTGCCACTATACTCCTTACCCATGATATTGTTGTATCACTAGTGTGCTGCAGCCAATCTGTGGCCACTGGTTGACTGCAGCTTTTACTATTTCATCAGAGTAGATGACCACTCTGATAAAACATTGATGAGCTACTGACGCGCCCCTGGGCCTGTGTCGCGCTGCGTTGCGCACGCGGGAGCTTACCCGGAGCCGGATCTCTTGAGGGTTGTAGTCTCGTGGCGGTGATCCGGTCCGTGCCCAGGGAGTCAGACTAAGTGGCGCTGTATTAGCGGTAGATGTTGGACGACTACGCCACCCGTTGAGTACAGCTAAGGAGCTGCTGCTGCAGGGCAGACCGCTGAGGCCGGTGGTAGGATTGTGCAGCGTGATAGTATAACCCCCAACGGGAGGGGTATGGCCTCAGGGCAGCCGACGTGGATGATGGGGGTAGCAGGAACCACTCGGAGACGGTACGGTGTAGTTCAGGGTCTTTACTGGTGACAAAGATAGACCCTCCCGGAGTACTGGCTAGCGATTGGGGCCTGGTCAGTCCTTGAGCAGATGGGATCTCCCCTGGCCAGGCGGAGTTGTAGGCCTCCCAAACTAACGATACTCTTCCGGCTACCTTGCTAGAGGCGGGTATAAGTAGCCCACGTCCCTGAGTGTACCGTGTGGTGCTCACCCGTATGGCCGGTGACTCGGGGCCTTCTAGTAGCTTCCGCTCCACGACGGCGGTGCTGGTCCCACGCGTGTGACCGTGCCTTCGGGTTTCTGGGCCAGAGGACCTGCAATCCCCTGCCGGTCGGTTTCTGCTGCTGGATAGGAGTTAGTCCCCACAGCCTCGGACTCCGGGTCCGGTGATAACTTCTCAGTCAGGGCGAGCTCTGCAGCTGCCAGCCCCTGACTCCTTGTAGCACTGCTCCCACAGAGCTCCTGATGTTCTTTTCCTATATCTGCTTCTCTGTCTCTACTTCTTCTCTACTCACTCACCCTGCCTCAGCCCTAGGTTTATATAGGGGAAGTTCTTCCCCTCCCAGGACTGGGCAGGAGGTGTGGCATGCACAGGATCCCTGACCAAGAGACCTCCCACCTGCTCTCAGACATAACATTGCCGTTACTGTGGAAACCAGACCCCTGGGGTGCCACACTACAATCAGTGGTCTCTGATTGGCTGCAGCAGACCTGTGACCCGCCACCGACATTCCTGTAATGGTGCCGCTGCATGAGGAAACTAACCCATGTTTTTTTTTTTATAAATGAGGTCCTGAAGTGATTAAGATGGAGTTGTCCAGTAATGGACTATCTCTTTACACTAAAAAGAGGTGTGAGGACAAAAATAATTCTTGTGAAATAATGATCAATACTGTGTATTAGGAAAACATTTGTGTACATGTTTATGGTCTAAGGAAAAAGAATCAAGCTCTGTTAATTTTCTCAGTGCTTTCAATAAGATCCAGGTTTCTAAGTGCATTATCAAAGTACATTTTTCTACTCAAGTTTTAACCTCATTGATTTCTCATAAGCAATGCCTTACCCATGCATTTCTACTCGAGTTAATTGAAATATAAATTGAAAGTGGACTGAAGAATTATAATGAAAACAGAGAAGATCTTGAACACAGTGAAAGTATTTTAAAATAAACCATGCCTGCTGGCAATTTTATGTTTTTGATTATAGCTGGTAGAGTGTTGAGACTAATGGATTATTTTTTTATGAACTAGCAAACAGGGAAAGCTTCTATGTTATAAACAGAAAGGCAGAGAATGTTATTTTACTTCAGTTTATTTTACTTTGCTTGATTTGTGTAATTTTCTAGCCCTGGTAATTATGTTTTTATATAGAAATTTACTAATTTACTGCTGATATTTAAAATGATTTAAACATCACAAATATGTAAATGTTATCTGGGATCTATTTTAGGATTTCTTAATCCTCTTGTTACTAAATGCCCTTTATATTTATAGATACATATAATTTTTCTTCCAAGGTCTATGCCATCTTCCATACTGTAGATACCATAAATGGTGGAAACTTATATTAAATCTTAAAAAAGCGTTGTCTGTACTACTTCAGCAATTTTGTCAATTAGTAAGAAAGGTGGACAAACTAATTGGCTTCTAGTACATCATTTTGTCCAGAATTAGGGCTCAATCCATCAAGGCATTTCCGCGACATTTAGCGAGTTTGTGATTTGTGACAAATTCATCAAGCAATTTGAGCAGTTTTCTTCAAGTTGTTCTTTTTTGTTTAGTTAGTTTTCTTATTTTTTGTCAATGTGGCTCTTCCAGATGTTTTAGGCCCCCTTCACACGTCCATTGTTTATGTCTGTATGTGGTCGTTTTTTTAAGGACCACAAATATGGACACACGCACACCGATTACTGCGAGCGGTGACGTCAGTAAGGTTACCGTAGTTCACAGGCCGGCTACACAAAGGTTACCTTGAGAACCGCCTACTGTGACCTGCGGTGACCTTAGTTACGTCACCACTCTTCACTTTCACGCTAGCTGTTATTGATAGGCTGGGAACCTTTATGGATATTGGCCTTTTCCCACAATACATAGTAACATAATAGCATAGTTTTTTAAGGTTGAAGGAAGACTAAGTCCATCTAGTTCAACCCATGGCCTAACATATTGATCCAGAGGGAGGCAAAAAACCCCATGTGGCAAACACTAAGCTCCACATTGGGGAAAAAAATTCCTTCCCGACTCCATACGACAATCAGACTAGTTCCCTGGATCAACGCCCTATCAAGGAGTCTAGTATATATAACCTGTAATATTAAACTTTTCAAGAAAGGCATCCATGCCCTTCTTAAATTTTAATAGTGAATCACTCATTACAATATCATGCGGCAGAGAGTTCCATAGTCTCACTGCTCTTACAGTAAAGAATCCCCGTCTGTGATTATGATTAAACCTTCTTTCCTCCTGACGTAGAAGATGCCCACTTGTCCCCGTCTCTGGCCTCAGAGTAAAAAGATCAGTAGACATGTCTTTGTACTGTCCCCTCATATACTTGATCACCCCTAAGCCTTTGTTTTTTCCACAGTAAATAACCCTAAGTGTAATAACCTGTCTTGGTATTGAAGACCCCTCAGTCCTCTAATAACCTTGGTCGCTCTTCTCTGCACCCGCTCTAGTTCAGCTATGTCTTTCTTATATACAGGAGACCAGAACTGTACACAGTATTCTAAGTGTGATCGCACTAGTGACTTGTATAGAGGTAAAATTATGTTCTCCTCATGAGCATCTATGCCTCTTTTAATGCATCCCATTATTTTATTTGCCTTTGCAGCAGCTGCCTGACACTGGCCACTAAATGTGAGCTTGTCGTCCACCAATACACCTAGGTCTTTTTCAGTTACAGTTTTGCCCAGTGTTTTACAATTAAGCATATAATTATACATTTTATTTCCTCTGCCCAAGTGCATTACCTTACATTTATCCCCATTAAAGCTCATTTGCCATTTATCAGCCCAAGCTTCTAGTTTAGATAGAGCCTCCTGTAATATAAAATTGTCCTCCTCTGTATTGATTACCCTGCAGAGTTTAGTGTCATCTGCAAATATTGAAATATTACTCTGTATGCCCCCTACAAGGTCATTAATAAATATGTTAAAAAGAAGCTGGCCCAATACTGACCCCTGTGGTACCCCACTGTTAACTGAGACCCAGTCTGAGTGTTTTCCATTAATAACCACCCTTTGTTTCCAATCACTGAGCCAATTCTTAACCCACATACATATACATTCCCCTATCCCCATTGTTCTCATTTTATGTATCAACCTTTTGTGTGGAACCGTATCAAAAGCTTTTGAAAAGTCCATATACACAACATCCACTGAATTTCCTTGGTCCAGTCCAGAACTTGCCTCCTCATAAAAACTGATCAGATTAGTTTGACAGGAACAGTCCCTCGTAAACCCATGTTGATATTGGGTCATGAGGTTATTCTTCTTCAGATACTCTAGTATAGCATCTCTTAGGAAACCCTCCAGGATTTTACCGACAGTAGAGGTTAAGCTTACTGGCCTATAATTTCCAAGTTCAGTTTTTGTCCCCTTTTTGAATATTGGCACCACATTTGCTATACGCCAGTACTGTGGTACAGACCCTGTTATTATGGAATCTTTGAAGATTAAAAATAATGGTCTATCTATGACATACATAGTTTACATAGTTTACATAGTTTATAATGTAAACTATGTAAACTATGACGTTACTTAATTCCTGCAGTACTCGCGGGTGTATCCCATCCGGGCCCGGGGATTTGTCAATTTTAGTGATTTTTAGATGCCGCCGTACTTCCTGCTGGGTTAAGCAAGTGACATTTAATGGAGAATTTTTGTTATAACTAATCATGTTTTCTGTCATGCGATTTTCTTGTGTAAATACGGTTGAAAAAAAATCATTTAGCATATTGGCTTTTTCCTCATCCTCATCCACCATTTCACCCAGACTATTTTAAGGGGGCCAACACTATCATTTTTTAGTTTTTTACTATTTATGTAGTTAAAGAATATTTTGGGGTTATTTTTACTTTCTCTGGCAAATCATTCTCTCTGCCTTAATCTTTGCTGCCTTGATTTGGCTTTTACAGAATTTATTAAATTTTCTATATTTAATGTCTCATCACTACCTACTTGCTTTAGTTCTCTAAATGCTTTCTTTTTGTCACTTATTGCGCCCCTTACAGCTCTATTTAGCCATAGTGGTTTCCTCCTATTTCTAGCATGTTTATTCCCATAGGGTATATATTGTGCACAGGTCCTATTCAGGATGCTAATAAATGTCTCCTATTTGCTTTGTGTAGCTTTATGTCTCAGGATATCGTCCCAGTTTATTGCACTAAGATCATCTCTCAACCGTTGGAAATTTACCTTCCTGAAGTTTAGTGTCCTTGTAACCCCTCTACTACACATCTTATTAAAGTTTACATGAAAACGTATTATTTTGTGATCACTATTACCCAAGTGACCCCCAACTCGTATATTTGATATGTGGTCTGGCCTATTGGTTAATATTAGGTCTAGCAGTGCCCCCCTTCTTGTTCGGTCCTGAACCAGTTCTGAAAGGTAATTGTCTCTTATAGTTGTCAAAAACCTATTACCTTTGCTTGAACTACAGGTTTCTGTCCCCCAATGTATTTCAGGGTAGTTGAAGTCCCGCATAATAATGACTTCTCCTTGAGTCGTTGCTTTATCCATTTGCTTTACGAGGATATTCTCCGCTGCTTCCATTATTTTTGGAGACTTATAACAAACCCCTATCAGTAATTTATTATTTTTTCCCTCTCCCCTTATCTCCACCCACAGGGACTCTACATTTCCATTAGATTCACATATATCCACCCGCAAGATGGGTTTTAAGGATGATTTTACATATAAACACACACCCCCTCCTCACTTGTTTGTACGGTCATTTCCGAACAGACTATAGCCCTGTAAATTAACTGCCCAGTCATGGCTCTCATCCAGCTATGTCTCAGATATCCCCACCATGTCTAATTATTTTCCAACAAAATTAATTCTAATTCCTCCATTTTGTTGGCGAGGCTTCTGGCATTAGTGTACATGCATTTTATGTATCTCTCTGTACCTCTATTCCTTCTTACTTTATTGACTGTTCTAACCCCACCCCCAATTTATTTATTTGTGCCCAGGTCACTATCTGCACTATCTTCCCCACCTATAAAATGAATACCCTCCCCCCCAATTCCTAGTTTAAACATTCCTCCAACCTTCTAGCCATTTTCTCCCCCAGCACAGCTGCACCCTCCCCATTGAGGTGCAGCCGGTCCTTAGCGTAGCCGCTGTAGCCAACTGAGAAGTCGGCCCAGTTCTCCAGGAACCCAAATCCCTCCTTCCTACACAAGTTCTTGAGCCACTTATTTATCTCCCTAATCTCCCGTTGCCTCTCTGGCGTGGCACGTGGTCCTGGTAGTATTTCAGAGAATACCACCTTGGAGGTCCTTGCTTTCAGCTTGCAGCCTAATTCCCTGAAATCATCTTTAAGGACCTTCCACCTACCTCTAACTTTGTCATTTGTGCCAATGTGCACCATGACCGCTGGGTCCTCACCAGCCCTTCCCAATAATCTGTCAACCCGATCAGCGATGTGCCGGACTTGAGTGCCAGGTAGGCAGCACACTGTTCGATGATCCCTGTCTTTGTGACAGATTGCCCTATCTGTTTCCCTAATAATTGAGTCCCCCACTACCAGCACCTGTCTGGCCTGCCCTGCTCTCCTATTTCCCTCCTTACTGGAGCTGACACTCCTCCGGCTTTCAGGGGACATGACTTGCTGCAGCAGTGATACTTCTGTACCGTCACCCCCCTCATCTGCCAGCTTTGCAAACTTATTGGGGTGTGCCTGATCAGGACTAGCCTCCCTGGCACTCTTCCCTCTACCCCCCCTTCTAACTGTCACCCAGCTAGCGGCCTCATTGTCATGCAGCTCCCTACTACCACCCTCCCCCACATCTACCCCAGTGAGCAGCTGCCCAATGAGCAGCAGACTCCTTTCCATATTGTCAGTGGATCTCAGTGTTGCCTGCTGCTCATTTAGATCCAGTACCTGGGCTTCCAGATGCACAACATGCACACATCTCGCGCAGCAGTATGCAACCCGACTGGCTGTTCAAGGATTGCATATATGTGGCAAGATGTACACTGGATAGCATTGCCAATAATGGAGCTCATTTCCTAATGGGGATTTCACTAGACAGAAATGTTAAGTAAAAAGAAATGTAAAGAATTAATAAAATACAGACAGCAATTCAGTCCCAATTCCTCCCTTCCAAACTCCCTGAATCCAAAGTCACTGAAAAACAAGTCACACACTTACTTTCGTTTGCACTTACGCTCCGTTCATACTCAGCTCGTTCACACTCGCTAAGGAAGAAGATTTAAAGAGTTTTTTTTTTTTTCCCTTTTGCAGCAATGCACCCTACAGCTCAATGCACTTCCAAAGGCAATAAAATAAAAACATCAGCCCTCAGCTGCCCGCTTTCCCTCAGCTGGTTAATAAAAATAAGAGGGACCCCATAACATTTTTTTTATTTATTTATTCAATAAATGCAAGTAAAGAAAACTACACTAGAACTGATTATACAGGGCGGGCCATTTATATGGATGCACCTAAATAAAATGGGTTGGTGATATCAACTTCCTGTTTGTGGCACATTAGTATATGGGAGGGGGAAAACTTTTCCAGATGGGTGGTGACCATGGCAGCCATTTTGAAGTCAGCCATTTTGGATCCAACTTTATTTTTTTCAATGGGAACAGGGTCATGTGGCATCAAACTTATTGAGAATTTCATAAGAAAAACAATGGTGTGCTTGGTTTTAACGTAACTTTATTCTTTCATGAGTTATTTACAAGTTTCTCTTTGTTTACAGCCATTGACATGTCGCAGAGGTTAACACGTGAGGAGCAGATAGAAATTGTGTTGATGTCTGGTGAACTCAGTACCCAGGTCATTGCAGCAGATTTCAATGCAAGACACCCTACGAGACCACCCATCTCCCATGCTACAGTTAGCAAACTGCTTGCCAAATTTCGTGAAACAGGTTCAGTGTTGGACTTGCCAGAATGTGGACGCAAGAAAACTGTCACTAATGAAGAAACATCAGTGGCTGTTCAAGCTTCATTCAGCAAGAGCCCACAGCGTAGCACTCGCCGCATGTCACTGGAGAGTGGTATCAGTTGAACATCCCTTCGGCGGATATTAGCTACTCACAAATGGCACCCTTACAAAATGCAGCTGCTGCAGCATCTCAAGGAGGATGACCCAGATCGGCGCACTGAATTTGCAGAATGGGCAAAACAAAAATTGGAACAGGACCCTCAGTTTACACAGAACATTATGTTCAGTGATGAGGCAAACTTTTTTGCGAATGGTGAAGTTAACAAACAAAACCACCGCTATTGGTCTGACACTAACCCACAGTGAATAGATCCCTCCAAGACTGGTGGAACACAAAAATTGATCATATGGTGTGGTATATGGGGTACAAAGACAGTGGGGCCATTCTTCATCAATGGAAACCTCAGTGCCACTGGATATCTGAAATTGCTACATGATGATGTGTTGCCCTCTTTATGCACTGAAGATAGCACATTCCATGAGTTTTTCCAACAAGATGGTGCACCACCACATTATGGGTGTCAGGTCCGAGCATTCCTACATGAACAGTTTCCTGGAAAGTGGATTGGTCATCGTGGGCCAGTTGAATGGTCACCAAGGTCTCACAATCTGACCCCCTTAGACTCTTATCTTTAGGGTCATCTGAAGGCAATTGTCTATGCTGTGAAGATACGAGATGTGCAGCATCTGAAACAACGGATACTGGAAGCCTGTGCTAGCATTTCTTATGCGGTGTTGCTATCAGTGTGTCAAGAGTGGGAGAAGAGGGTTGCATTGACAATCCAACACATTGGGCCGCACTTTGAACACATTTTATAAGTGGTCATAAACTTGTAAATAACTCATGAAAGAATAAAGTTACGTTAAAACCAAGCACACCATTGTTTTTCTTATGAAATTATCAATAAGTTTGATGTGTCACATGACCCTGTTCCCATTGAAAAAAATAAAGTTGGATCCAAAATGGCCAACTTTAAAATGGCCGCCATGGTCACCACTCATCTGGAAAAGTTTTCCCTCTCCATATACTAATGTGCCACAAACAGGAAGTTGATATCACCAACCATTCACATTTAATTTAGGTGTATCCATAAAATGGCCCACCCTGTATATCACACTGACATATACAGTACAGACCAAAAGTTTGGACACACCTTCTCATTTAAAGATTTTTCTGTATTTTCATGACTATGAAAATTGTACATTCACACTGAAGGCATCAAAACTATGAATTAACACATGTGGAATTATATACTTAACAAAAAAGTGTGAAACAACTGAAAATATGTCTGATATTCTAGGTTCTTCACAGTAGAGCTTTGCAAAAAAATCATAAACCGTATGATGAATTTGGTGCAAAAGATGTCAACGAAAACCACAAGTCAAAAAATAAAGTGACTTTTAAACTCTGGTAAATGATGAATTGGGCTCTAAGTTTTTATTTTTTAGACTTAGCTCTATACAGTTGTGCTCAAAAGTTTACATACCCCTGCAGAATTTTTGCTTTCTTAGTCTTGTTTCAAAGAATATGAATGATAACAAAAAAAAAAAACTTTTTCTCCACTCATGGTTATTGGTTTGGTGAAGCCATTTATTGTTAAACTACTGTGTTTTCTTTTTTTAAATCTTAATGACAACCGAAAACATCCAAATGACCCTGATCAAAAGTTCACATACCCTGGTGATTTTGGCCTGATAACATGCTCAAAATTTGACACAAATGGGTTTGAATGGCTACTAATAGTAACATCCTCACCTGTGACCTGTTTGCTTGTAATTAGTGTGTGTGCATAAAAGCTGAGCGAATTTCTGGGATCCAGATAGACTCTTGCATCTTCCATTCATCCACTGACATTTGTGGATTGTGAGTCATGGGGAAAGCAAAAGAATTGTCAACGGATCTACAGTAAAAGGTAGTTGAACTGTATAACACAGGAAAGGGATACAAAAAGATATCCAAGGAATTAATAATGCCAGTCAGCAGCGTTCAAACTGTGATTAACAAATGGAAAATCAGGGGCTCTGTAAAAATCAAACCACGGTCAAGTAGACCAACAAAAATTTTGGCCACAGCTGCCATGAAAATTGTTTGGGATGCAAAGAAAACCCACAAATAACATCAGCTGAAATTCATGACTCTCTGAAAACTAGCGGTGTGGCTGTTTCAAGATACATAATAAGAAGACACTTGAAGAAAAATGGGCTGCATGGTCAAGTCGCCAGAAGAAAGCCATTACTATGCAAATGCCACAAAGTATCTAGCCTTCAATATGCCAAACAGCACAGAGACAAGCCTCAAAACTTCTGGAAATAGGTAATTTGGAGTGATGAGACCAAAATTAAACTTTTTGGCCACAACCATAAACGTTACATTTGGAGAGAGATCAACAAGGCCTGTGATGAAAGGAACACCATTCCTACTGTAAACCACGGAGGTGGATGGCTGATGTTTTGGGGATGTGTGAGCTAAAAAGGCACAGGAAACTTTGTAAAAGTTGAAGGAAAGATGAATGCAGCACGTTATCAGCAAATACTGGAGGCAAATTTGCACTCATCAGCCTGGAAGCTGTGCATGGGATGTACTTGGACGTTCCAACATGACAACAATCCAAAACACAAGGCCATGTCGACCTGTCATTGGCTACAGCAGAACAAAGTGAAGGTTTTGGAGTGGCCATCTCAGTCTCCTGACCTCAATATCATTGAGCCACTCAGAGGAGATCTCAAGCGCGCAGTTCATGCTAGACAGCCCAGAAATTTACCGGAACTGGAGTCTTTTTGACAAGAAGAATGGGCAGCTTTACCAACTGAGTAAATAAAGAACCTCATCCACAACTACCACAAAAGACTTCAAGCTGTCATTGATGTTAGAGGGGGCAATACATGGTATTAAGAACTGGGGTATGTGAACTTTTGATCAGGGTCATTTGGATGTTTTTGGTTGTAATTAAGATTTATAAAGAGAAAACACAGCAGTAGCAGTACTCTAATCAAAGGAAACAAGAAAAACTCCCTATTTATACCATATCGATACCTGGATACCACATAATAATCAAGGAAAACATAAATAGCAATATATCTCAAATCATAAAATAATGAAAGGTATACTACCAGAAAATAAAGGCAATAATATCTGTAATGGCAGTAGTAAAGTGCAAGTGCAATCATACTCAAGTCAGGGAAATGTCCCACTACGTAAATGATATTAGTGCATAAGAGTCACCAAATGGACAATATAATATAATAGATAGCAGCATATCTGAGGTGGTAAATAATGAGAGGTATATTACCTAAGATAGATAAACATCAGAGGGGAAGAAAGTGTGAGTGCAGTGTCTCCTTACCCCTACGCCATTTAGTTTTTCACTTCTTCCACGTCTTAAGCTGGAATCTCTTTAAATCCTTCAGCATATTGATTGACTGATAGAGATATTGTTTGTATATTGATTACAAAGTGTCCAGCACCATACAACTCCTTTTGGGACATATGTGACTAAATAAATTTTCTCTTTGTAGCTGCTGCTCTAGTTACACTGCCAAAGTTTTTTAAAAGCTATTTACCTGCAAATTACGACCATAGGTAATTGCCGGTAAATAGCATTTTTGTAGGTGACATACTTTCTTTAAGTATTATGTAAACAGTCAATTATTATTGTAATATCTAGTAGATGGGGCCAGAGCATCTCCAAAATTGCAGCTCTTATGTGGTTAGCATTATACAGTGGCTAATACCTTACAAAGGTGCTCAACTGCAAGGGCAAAATTATAATATAGAGCTCCCATGGCTCATTGACTTGTGTGAGAAAAGTTGGCTTCTGAGGAGCTTCTGAGTTTGGCTGGATTCCGCAGAAAAGTTACTGTAAACACATTGTCAAAAAAGATGAATGATGTCAGAACACAGAGCGCATCATTGCTCATTGTGTATGAGGCTGTTAAGCCACAAACAGGTCAGAGGACTCTGTCAACCACCATTGGTGGTGTGCATCAGAAATGGATCATGGCATGATCGAAGATCTGATCTGCTAAATCACAGTTTATTTTGCATCAAGTGGACAACCCAGTTTCAGAACAGCACTTATTTGTTGAAGAGATTGCAGAGATTGTTGAAGAGAAGACTGCAAGAAAGTAGAGAAAATGTGATGCCCTGAAAAATGTTCAGCTGGCAAACTTGAATCCCCACCCTCCCTGCAACTTACAGCAATGTAAATCTTGGAAGCCTTAACTCTCAAACAAGAGGAATAGGATCTACTGATAACATACGTTAATGTATTGGTACCATTCACCACTGTACCTTGATATCATTGGGTACATTAACCCACTGGTGCACACAGACAGAAAAGGGACCCTGTTCAAGAACATTATTTGGGCCCTTTGTAGTCCAATAGCACATCTTAATGCACAATTTCACTTGCTATGGAGGTGGAAGAGAGCCCCCTTTACCACCTGGGCCCCTGTGCAACTGCACAAGTTGCAGGAATGATATGTCCACCCCTGCATTAACTCTGAACTATTGCATCTCTGTATATTCATACACTCACTGTATATCATAGAGGAGCATGAATGACCTACTCAAGATCCCTTCAATGAGGAAGATAGTGCCATTAATTTGCTGTAGGACAAATGTCTAACTAACTAGATCTTGCAATTGAATGCTGCAATGGCTTTCAGTGAAAAAGGGATAACCTCAAAGGGGCTCATAAATGTAGAGAAAAGTAGAACAGCACTCTAGAGCCAAACAGGTTAGCGTCAAGCATAGATTTATTAAAAAACTCCAGATCCAACAAAAACACTGCTTTAATAATTCTTGTTCATTACATGCAATGTTTGAGACCCTTCACCAAGCTTAAAAAGGGATTTCCTTGCTGCCTAATTAGTCCGGGCTGCGTGGAAATCCTCCCGGTGCCACCCTTTCAGGGTGATTTCCTGGCCATTTAGCTGGCTAGCTATGCTGGGACTATTGCAAGTTGTAGCTTTCAGTTCAGTGGTGTGTTTTCTCTGTGCTCTCCACATTGATATTCTTATGTTTATTGCTGGACCTCGAATTAGCCTTTTGACTACCCGTTTGTATTGCCCCTTTTGCCTTGTCGCACTCTGACCTTGGAATTCTGACCCTGGGATGTGACCTGACTACACCTTTATCTCTCCCCTCTGTTTATGATACACCCTCCTGGCTCTTGGCCTTGGTCTCGTTGATTTCCTCGACTTAAGGCTTGTCCATGAGAAGTGACTCATTGTCACACAAGATACTTAAGGCTGTGTGCCCACGATGCATTTTTTAAGCGTTTCCGCAGTAGCGAAAACGCTGCAGAAATGCTTAAAAAATGCATGGTAGAAGGCCTGCCATGTTCCCCACTGATAATCCGCATGTGCTGTGCACATGCTGTGGAAATTTCCGCTGCGGATTATCATTGTGGAAAAAAACGCAGCACTACCAATTATTTTGCGGAAGTGCTGCGTTTTCGCCGCCATTAACTTGAATTGGAATGCATGGATTACGCATCACTGCATATGTAAATGCGCATTCCATGCGTTCCAATGTGCGGATGGTACCTGGGTGTGGAGGAGAGGAGACTCTCCTCTGGACCCGGGTACCATAGAACCTGTGAAAAAAAGAATAAAATAAAAAATAAATGTTATATTTACCTTCTGTTGGCCCCCGCTCTCCTTGTCTTCACTTGCCTGCAGCTTGCGATGGACTGAAGGACCTGCGCTGACGTCATAGTCATGTGACGGGTCACGCGATGCTGACGTCGGCAGGTCCTTCAGTGTACCACGATCTGCCGGCAAGGGAGAACGGAGGGAAGCAAGACTCCGGGGGCCATTGGAAGGTAAGTATAGATTTATTTTTTTAAATTTTAAACATTCTTAACGGTCACACTATATAAATCCATGCCTTTTGCATGGATTTATATAGTGTGACCAAGTTGACAAGCACTTTCCAAGTGATGCTAAAATCGCTTGGAAAGCGCTTGTCAACCCGCATGCGGAAATGCACGTGAAGAACGCTTCACATCCGCTTGTCCCTGGCAGGAAAAACACATGTACAATCCGCATGCGTTTTTTCTGCCAGGGAGATGCAGAAACGCTCAGGAAAAATCTGGAGCATTTCTGCATTGTGGGCACATAGCCTAAAGCAACCCAACTATAGTAGGTGGTGCAAAATATGACAGGATGGCTGAGTATTAGAGACAAGCAAATAAATTTGAGATTAATTGAATTCTACTTGAATTTTACAAAATCCACATTACGGATTTTTTTTGTAATTAGCTTCCATGCGGATTCAATAAAATGGCCACCATTTTTCTGAAGAATAAAAGGCCATCAAAATGTTTGAAAAAACACAAAAACCCTTATGCTACGGTAACTTCTCCGGCTCCTCCACTCCTCAATGTCAGGGCGCATGTGCAGAACCTTCCTGGGCCTAGCATACCTAGAAGCCTCGGCCTAACAACCAAGGCCCAGGGATTTCAGCGCTGCTGATGCTGATCTGAAGATGTGTTAATTTGCCTACATTTGCATAGATAATGGGAGACATTTAAAGTGGAAAAAATTCTGAGATGATTATACTTGGTATGATTTTTTACATGACTAAAATCTGGCAGTATAACAGATTTTTGTAGACTTTTCATTTTCATTGAATTTAAAGCAGCATGCCTCAAGAGGTGATGAGGGTCCTGTTGAGAAGACACTGAGGGTATTGTCCCTTGTGTTATGGACCTGCAGATTGAATGCATAAATCATCAGTCATAAAAAGAGCACTTCAATGTGTTCATTAAGAGGGTAAGTGTAGATGTAAAATACAGTATGTCCTGAAGATATTTCACATCTTATAAAGTTCAACCTGCTATTTTTTTAAGCAATGAATGATGCAATTAGATTTATGTAGTTGAATGTTAAGGAGTGATGTAATTAGATCTTAAAGGGAATGTATCATCTTATTAAATGGGGAAAATTGCAAATTATTTGCAAAAACAAGCAATTTACCAACATAACTCTTATTAAAAATGTTACCAGCCACCTCAAAGGTGGCTGATTTCCTAAGCAAGGACTGTATGTTTGCACAATGTTTGCGCTAACGTTCAAGCTCCTGAGATCCCCTGATGCTGCAGAGGCAAAGCTGACTCTGCTCGCAGCATCAGAGATCGTGCAGCTCGGGGCAGCAGCTCAGTCATGATTCCGGCCTAAACTGTCAATCTTTGGAACGTTCTGCCCCTGGTAAACAGAAGATAGGAGTTTTAGACAACCCCTTAAACTGTGACATTTCATATTTAATTATATGTTATTTTGTGACATCACTGTGTGCATTATTCCTGAAATGTGACTACATTGTGCATTATCCAAGCATGAAAATTTAACTGTTGTTTTAGGTGAACTGGCTGCATGATGTCTTTGTCTACTTCTAGTTCCTCTCTCCTTTCCTCCTCCATAGACTTTCATCAACAGTAACTTCCGTCTCCTAGTGGTGTAATGTGAAAATCTGTATTCACTAAAGACAAATTTTACCCCTGAACTAAGAATAAATAATTCACAAAGTTATAGAAAGAAGCAGATTTCTCTCATTAGATTACAAAGTTTCCTATAATCACACATACCTTTGGTTTATGAATAAAAAAGAATAACACGACAGTGACTCTTTTGGGGGAAGACACATGGCACAAAGTTATGATACAGATCAAACTAACCATCAGTTTTATATGTTCTTGCTAATGATGACCAGGATGACCATGGTGGTTCGGACCTAATCCAGGTTTTGCAATGGAGTTCCACGGTTACATGTTATGACCCAGACACAAATATTGTTACTTTACTTCTTTTGTACTTTTATGTGCACTTACGATAGTACGTTGTAGTATGGTCATGTGCATGAGCCCTAATTGTAAGATCCCGGCACTCACATATGTTTTCAATGCTTCTTTAATGGACAACCACAACTTCATTGATAAATATTCTGATTTTCCACATGCACCACCTTTCTCAGAATGGAGTGCCGACCATTTCAACTGGTTTTGTGCTAATTGTAGGATGTCTCATCCCTGCGCTCAATTCATTTTTTTTTATATGGACTACATTGTTGAAAATATTAGAAACTTTAACATACCATATTCAACATATTTTAGTAGATAAAAAAGATATATGAGATATATTTTTGTCTTGCTTCTTTTTTGCTAGTGTGAACATGCCTCTGTTTCTTGTATGTCTGCCATCTTAGACCTCAGTTCACATTGTCTGATATTTTAGTAGATGTAGTATTATAAGGTTGACCTATAATAATTTGCTAATCAGATTTTCTTGAATAATGAACAAACTAATAAATTGCAAGTATAGTTTAAAGCATGTCACCAACAGCATAGAATCTTTAATTTGCTGTAATTTGTGCACTAAATAACCAAATACTCAAAATTCAATTAGAAGATAATCAAGCTCGTAATTATGTTAATTGCAGAAGACTTACATCAATCCTCTAGCAAAGTGATAGGGCTTCAAAGGACCATTAACATTAACACAAGTGAGGAAGGATAAAAAAAAAGCGCAGCAGTGTAGCTGAGCTGAAGAATAAGACGTATGAAGCTTAGTAAAGAGAGAAACTACGGCAAAGCTTACTTGCTTTTGGAGTTGAAGTAATAAAGATTTCTGTAATATAGCTAATATTCAGGATGATAGCTGTGAAAAACATAAATTACCAATATAAGAGTGCATTCACATGACTGCATTTTACTGTCCACACTTGGACCACAATGCTCATACCAATCGCTGGTGCATTTTCCTGAACAAATGGCCTTAATAGGATTTGTGAGTATTTTTATTTGGATCTCAGCTCAATCAGACATTCATTTTTCATATGGGAGTTCTAGCCGTATTTTTCAGAAATAGAATTCCTACAGATTTCAGTTTATGGCACTATTCACTTCTTTGTATTTATTTGCAGATCGAGTAGTCCTCCACAAAAAACAAAGACATGTCCAATTTTGACCAAAGTCATGAATGAAATTCTCCAATGAAAGTCTGTTGGTCCATGAAAAAATTGGACAGCACTCTGATACCTTTTTAACTGTAATAAGTACACAATTCAATACAGAGGACTGTAGTAAAAAAAACATATTCCACATGATATACTTGGGAGACAAAGGGTAATCTATGCCCCTAAACATCTAAAAAGAGGCATACATCACAGCAGGGTAGGGCAATTAATTTTCTTGAGTGGCCACATGAGAGATCGTGATGTTTGTGGAGAGCCGAGCCATTAGCCTGAAATTTATTCTGCTCAATATTAATATTAACATTTTAATTATAATTATTTTATATTAATTGTGACACTTAATATTGAGCATAATTAAGTATGATGAAAAGAAGCAGGCCTTACCAACACCAGGTCAAATTACTAAAGCACAAACAGAATGCAGCAGACCTCATTGATAAAGGTGGGGGCAAGCACAGGTGCAAAATACTGATGCGAAAGCCACCCCCTCTATGAATTTACAGATATGTGAGTGGCTGTGTAGTATTACAAATGCACACAGATGGGGCTTGTATAGGACGCCAGTCACACAGATAGGAGTGATGCGCAGTGTCTGGCCTACAGCCTATTAATGAGGCCAATAATTTTAAATCCAGCGGGCTGTCCAGCACTATATACATGCACCCCACAGGTCAGATGCCCCAATACACCCAACCAACATTAAAGGGCCCAGCTACATCCTGCAAAAAATTAAAAATATACAATACAAAGATGAAAAATAATGTATAAGATAAATAACCAACAACAAGACATACTCACCTCGTTTCTGTTTCCCCGGCACTCTGCTCTCTCTGAGACACTGACTCTCCGCAGTGCACATCTGACTCAATGAATTTATGTAATCGCGACTGCTGTCTCACATGCTGATTGGTGGAAGATGGAGCCAGCAGCGCCGTCGTCCATCAATGTATTCACCACAGTCTGCATCCAGAGGATATGGAGAGCGGTGCCAGCGAGCAGCATCAACGGATGTACAGTGGGTGAGGGCATGGTGCGACTTGTGGTCAACTGTTTCAGCCCTTCGACTGTATCGGTCCGCGGGCCAGACTGGAACAACCAGAGTGCCGGATGTGGCTCATGGGCTGCAGTTTGCCCAGCTTAGCATTAGAGATTTCCAGAAAAGATATGTATCTGGAGTCTAAAGGAAACCTAGAATGTACTCTCTTTCATAACAAGTCAATATTGGGGTTTGGAGAGTTCATTTTCATAGGTTTACTGCAGGTATAGCTTAGAGATTGGACTAAAAAGAGTAAAAAGTATTGTAGCAAATCAGTGCTTGTTATTTTTTACATCCAACAGTACTATGAAATTAAATCTATATAAAGCTTTCAATCTTGTGTTATTATACCATGTGAATCATATTCATACTAGATAATATAAGATGTTCAGTATTTTATTTTTCTTTCATTATAATCTTTGTGAAGTGTTTTGATGGTAAGATCTTATGACATGTTGTGGACAGACAAGTTCAGATATCACATTTTCATTGATCATTACTAACTGAATATACTTAACATTTAGCTTGAATGACATTTCTGTAAAATATGTATACACATAAGGACTAGGTATTTTTTTGGCCATTATTTTAATGCCTTTTTTTAATTTTTAAAACATAAATTTTGTATGCTCATTTTAAGTTGTATAGAGAAGCCTATGGGATAATGCCATACCTAGAACATGTTGTGCTTTGCAATAGACATCACGGATCCTTAAAAATGCACCAAAAAGGGAAAAATACCAAAGTCATGCAAGGTTTAGTGTCTCTGTCTGCAAAAAAAAATGTTCTGTAAAAATTTCTAGAAAATCTCAGCAAAAACATGGTGTTTGTCCTAAAACGCTAAGTGTCAAACAACTGTAAGGGCCCCGTCACACTAAGCGATGCAGCAGCGATCCCGACAACGATACGACCTGTCAGGGATCGTTGCTGCATCGCTAATACATTGCTGGTGAGCTGTCAAACAGGCAGGCTCACCAGCGATCAGGGGAGCAGCGATATCGTGGAAAGGATCGTTCCACGATGTCCTGCTCCCGTTACCAGCCTGCTGCAAGCAGGAGCAGGCTGGTAACTATGGTAAACATGGCGTTACTAAGTGCGCGTGTGCCCCTAGTAACCCGCTGTTTACCATGGATACCACTCTGCTACGGTGCGCGGGAGCCTCCACTTACCGTAGCAGAGTGGTATCCATGGTAAACAGCGGGTTACTAAGTGCGCGCGTGCCCCTAGTAACCCGATATTTACCATAGTTACCAGCCAGATCGTTGGTCCCGCTGGTCACACACAGCGATGTGTGCTGGCCAGCGGGAGGCCAACGACCAAAAAATGGTCCAGGACACTTTGCAGCGATCAGCGACCTCACAGCAGGGGCCTGATCGTTGCAAAGTGTCACACACAGCGACATCGCTGGTGAGGTCGCTGGTGAGTCACCAAAACCGTGACTCAGCAGCGATATCGCTAGCGATATCGCTATGTGAGGCGGGGGCTTTAGGGTGCGAAAAAAAGAAGAAACAATACAGAGCCCCCAATGAAAAGCTGGTCAGTGATGGTTCTAACAGCAGTCAGGTGTAATCTGTGGGGAAACCAGGAAGCATGTATTTATGTCCATTGTACCGCCACCACAGAAAAAAGGAGGCATTAAAAAGGTCTCTTTAAAATCAAGAATTACACATGTAATGTTTGCACTTGTGTCCTACAGTTTGTTTTCCAGTGTGACAAGAACCAAATTTACATTTCAAATTTTTTCCTGACATGCAAAAAAA